>NW_027287427.1:66417058-67758725 GCF_022747635.1 Hetaerina americana
AGGAGTCACACAATTTAACGTTCCATCCGATGGGTGGTAAAATCCTTTAAGGTTATCTCCACATAGTACCCCAATCAAGGACACTACTGTAAAATACTTAAATGCTTTCGATATCAGAGAGTTAGCATGAAAATATTTAACTCCTCTACTACAAATATTGGACGGTAGTTCTAATGCAAAAAGTTATTTAGCATGTAAATCATATTTTGATAACTTATATATGCATTATCGTTTCTCAAAGGTCAGAAATCATTGGGTAATAGTATGACCGGTACAAGAAGTAAGAAGAATATTCCTCACTACTATCCAATCAGGGCATCAATTTCATTCATTAATTTAAGACCAAGATGGCTTCTTTGACAACCACGAGTGTAGATAATTAAATTCTTTTAATGAGGAGGTCTAGCAATTCGACGGGTACCATCTGTCATACCGCTCCGGTTATTAAACTCGCAATTTAACTTTCCCAGTGAAAAACTAAAATCATGCACATTCTCAAAATTTTGAAATTTTATCGTTAAAATTCCCTCTGACAGAAACACGAACCCAGATCCCTCAACCTCCGGCCAAATACTTCAACCAATTAGCTTATCGAGGCATTCTCCTCAACAGATGATTTCTTTTTTGTGAATTACTTTTAAGCTCTCGGCCGGAGATTAAGGAATCTGAGTACTATTCCCGAAAGGGTCGAGTAATTTTTACATTGACACATTTCTAAATTTGAACTCTAGTAAATTAACCATCGCAAACTTTTCCCCAATCCTTAGAATGCGTGGATTCTTGTTTATTGGTGATTACTGAATATCTTAATCTTATTGGAACTGGTGAAATGGACTCAAATGTGTCTTACTATAGCATCGGTAGGAAAATGTGAAACCATTGTAAAGTTTTAAATAAGTATTATATATATATAATTATAATCGCAGTATCTCACAAGATAAATAAACATTTATTAGTGCATATACAGTATATATTGTGAGTCCCTATTAACGTCGAAGGTCTACCGTACAAAAGACCAAGTAAGTGACAAAATTCGTCACATCTGCAATTTGATAGATAGATGAATATGAATACTTGTACAAGCGATACCTGTTCCAAAGGTCATTTGAAAAAATGTAAATTATGAATATTTATAAAGCTAATTTCTTTTTATTTTTATTACATTCACTTGTTTATCATTTTTTTACTTCTTAATAGACAACTTGGCCTCAAATAGTTACCTAAGTACGACATTAAAATGTATAGCATGTATGGCTTAAACATTATTTTGCCAGTTTTGCCGTAACTATATTTTTGTAATGACCAAAATCGGAATATTTTCCATTAAATTTTTACGCAATACTATACAATTCAAAACGCTCGCTGGAAAATGAACTCGGCCATGATCGGGGGAAATAATTCAGTAGCCGCGTTATCATTCTGTTCGCTAGTGTACAAGTATGCTGTCCCTCCATTTCTGATAAAATTTATCATTGAATTTCACCATTGGCCTGTAAATATCTTTTGAGATAGCTAATAAATAATAATAGATAATCTCTCTTTTTCTTTTTTTGCCAAGGGATCAAGGATTGGGAAATGCGCCTCCAATCGCCACGCAAGCTACCCCTAATATGCAAAGTCAACCATGCACACCTCTACCGGGTAGCGCTGCAAGGTATCTTTGGAATAAAGAGTGATCATTTTATTTTTAGTCTAACCATTAAGTGTTATTCCATAACAATTGGAAAAAGAAACCCGTGGAAATAATGGTTTAACCACTTGAAAATAATTAAGCTGAAATTTCTGCGATACATTATTTTCTAAATATTAAATATTAGCTTCCTTATTAAAAAAATATTAGGGAAAATGAGCAGCATCTTAAATTGTATATAATAATGCGAAGCTAAAATACTGCCGAACAAGGATAGAAAATTTGCATTTCTTATGCTTAGCAAAATCGAATTTTGACTCAATAGTTTTCCTACTACTCCGAGAATATTTACTTCTTTAAGTTTTATAAATTGTATATTAAATTTCATACCGAAGAGTCCAACCATTTCCGCCATATGCAATACCTCATAAGATGGTTCGCGATTGTGAGGTTCTTTAAAAACTGCAACTTTTAAAAGCGACAATGTGTTATACGGAAAACAGATAATAGCTGCGAAGAAAATTTAGGTAATTATTTAGCAACAATAAGGGTTACTGTCACATGTTTCTTGAACAAGTTACATGGCGCTAAGAACGATTAATTTATGTGCAATCGTATCCGTGATGTCTGACTGCGTGACTATGTACATTTTTTGAATTAAGCTCCACGACATATGCCTTAATTTCTCATCGACCGCCGCGGTTTGTGGTATTAACATGCTCAGCTTTCGTCGCAGTGTCGCAGCTATCGTGTCAGTGTCTTCTTTCTGCTTTTTATCCCTTTGAAAACAAATCCCGTATAGGAAAGCCAACTATAATGTTCTTTGCATACTAACTAAACTGAAACATGCTAACTTACTGAACTAAGGCATGCTATGTGAGGAGATTAGAGCGTTAGTAGATTTTCAAAGAAATCAGTATAAATGGATCAAGGAGATACGGTGAGGCATCGGGATTCTGAAGACAGCAACCGGCAGGAGATTACTGAGAAAGTAACTAAGGGAAAGTGTAGAGTGCTTAAAAATCAATTATTTCAATACGTAGCCAGGAAAATTCAAAATTTTCGATACCTTTTGAGCAGACCTTGTAAACCCAGGGGCCACGTACCGCTTCATTCATTTTTGGTGGCTGAAGAAAGCAAAGAAAAGGACGAAGAGCTGAGGAAATTCAGAACAAATGGCGACGTGTCCCCTTCAAGGCTTAAATATATTTAATTAAGCACTTCTGCAATCAAATTGAAATTTAAAAAAATAGTCTATATTGACATTAAGTACTTTTCCCTTTTCAATTACTCGTTCAGCGTTCTGTTGATAGATTTTCTTATGTCTCTTTCACGGAAAGCGCTATTGCACATTTTTTCTGTGGAGGCCTCGGAATATTTATCCGAGCAGGCGAAATTTTATTAAATCTGAACTATTTGAAACAGAGTTAGGAGAAAAAAGTTTTCAGTTGAATTTACTAGAGTACATGAGAAATATACTACAGTATTTGGCTATGAATTGTGAAATGAAGATAACTATCGGGAATAATTCTCGAGTTCATGACACCATGCGGAAGATTTTGTAACTACCACTGTCTCACGTATTGTTTACTTTCGTTTTATAGCGGACTGCATTACCAGACGCCAGCCGAATACACTCCAGGGGATTCATACCTTGAATATGCGTCACAAATTGGCTTGAGGCCCCGGTAAGTAGTCAAAAAATAATACGGTTTCTAAACTCATGGAGAAAAAAATCGTTGACGGCTCTTTTGCAGAAAATATCCAAATAGTTTACAATATAAAAGATGTGACATGACAATTGGAGTCTTTCACGAACGAAGTCAAATTGTCTGTCTACCCCATTGTAATATTATTTTCTTTCTAAAGGGACCAGGGGAAATGTACCTTCAAAGTTACAGTAATGATCATCTTTCTTGGTCAGAATTTTGTTTTTAATGGAACACTGAATTTTAAATTTGGAACTATTCTTAGTTAATATTCTCTAAATATTATCTATCTAAGACTTTGCCTACTAATATCTACATATATAAGATTTCTTCTGCTGCAGCCATAAATACTTCTTATATGGTTGAAAATGAATGAAAATGACAATGAGTTTTGGGTCAGCATTCAAAAGGCAAAGTTATACAATATTAGTTTTTTCTAATGATGGAGTAAATTTCTGATTGCATTTTCGTAGATTGTAAACTGGAAACTCTTCTGTGCCTACGCGGGTATAATGGATTTGGCGGTATATATAGTATACCACTGAAGTTGGACCGCCACAAAATTTAAATAAACTGATGGCGAAAATGTTCAACGATTTTCCAAAGATATTTTTTTTCAATCGGGTTTGGCGAAATATATTATAATCAGATGACAATTTTGGTGCTCAGTTCACATTTAATTCTTAGATAGATATCGAAACTTAGGCGAAAAAACAGTCTTGCAATACCCATACGTGAAGTGAGGAGCGGAAGAAAGATAAAAGTTGAGCTCCTTTGTGACGTTTATAGGGGAGAAATTTGGTAGAAATACTTCGTCTGTACTATATAAATTTCTATTTCAATACTGGAAGAAAGCAGATGTGAGGACTATTGCACAAAAATTTTGCTAGACTTGGCTACTGCAACTAACTTCCATAGATTCAATTACACCCTCCTGGATTTTTCCTTGTCGTTTCCTTTCAAAATCAAGATTAAAAAATGGAAAGTAAAATTCAATATGAAGGTGCATAGGTCCAAAAACCTCACTCGGTAATGAATAATTGCGTCAGAACAAGTCAAAATATTCTAAATTAAAAAATTACGAGTATTTATCCTCACACTAGAACATTAGTTTCACATGAAACCTAATACGGCGTATCCAAATTATTTTAAGGGCACCTATTTATGACTTTCTATCTATTAATGACAATTTATATCTATAGATGACCGAATAAAATAGCATATACTACCTTGATCAAAAATTTCCCGGAATTTATTCAGAAAATTAAAAATACAAGTTTATTCATCTAAATCTATATTGTCCCCTTCAAAGTAATCCCCATCGACTGCAACACACTTATGCCAGCGCTTGATCCAATCCTCGAAACATTTTTTATATTCGGTTTTCGGTATGTCCATCAGTGCTTCCTGCGATTTTTCCATTACTTCCTCTCGGCTGCTAAAACGCGTTCCCCGTAATGGTTTTTTAACTCGATTGAACAGAAAGAAGTCACAGGGAGCCAAATCAGGTGAATTCGGTGGCTGTTGGATGGTATTTGTTGCATTTTTCGTCAAAAAATTACGAATAATGATAGCACTGTGCGACGGTGCGTTATCATGGTGCAAAATCCACGAGTTTTCTGCCCACATTTCTGGTCTCTTTCGGCGAATTGCTTCACGCAAACGTCTCATAACGCCCAAATAATACTCTTTGTTTACTGTCTGGCCTTCTGGCAAAAATTCATGATGCACTACACCGTTGTAATCCATGAAAACCGTCAGCATTGCCTTCTTTTTTGACTGAAAACGACGTGGTTTTTTTGGTCTCGGCTCATTTGGTGAACGCCATTCACTTGCCTGATGTCTGGATTGCGTGTCGTACTCATAAACCCACGTCTCGTCTCCAGTAATGATCCTTTTGATGAATGTGGGATCGGATTCAGCCTCGCAAATCATGTCTTTTGCGACGTCAACACGGTCTCTTTTTTGCATGAAATTGAGGTCTTTTGGCACCAACTTTGCTGCTACACGACGGAAACCCAAATCATTAACCACAATGTCTTGGGCGGATCCATAGGCAATGTTCAAGTCCTCCGCTATTTCTCTGATGGTTAATTTGCGGTTATTGACCAACATTTCTTTTACTTTATCAATTTTTTCACCGACTTTCGATGTCGATGGTCTGCCTCTGCGTTCATCATCTTCGATTGACTCACGACCACTTCTGAACCGCTCGTGCCACTGGTAAACGACCGTTTTTTTTAGAGAATCGTTGCCGAAACACTTTTCCAACATTTCCAAAGTCCGTGCGCCACTAAATCCGTTTTTTACGCAAAATTTAATACAAGTTCGTTGTTGCAAATTTAAATCCATTTCTGAAATTGTAAAAAATCGCCAACACACACAGAGATAGATGTACTCTTGGCTACGTAACTTTTGCAAATGTCAAGTTATGACACTAAGATTTAAAGGGAATATCAACAACAGATGTACCAATTTAACAAAAAAAACAGAACTCAAATCGGAACGATGGGAGCGCCACACGGTGGTTATTCCGGGAACGTTTTGATCAAGGTAGTATGATAGAAAATATATTTAATACTATGTTCATAAGTCGTCTCCCTCATGGCAAGAATGATACTTGACACTCGAATTCGTCAGACATAGATATGTAGCTGTATTATATACATGACTTGCTGTGATTAATTTCAAACTCTTTTTTGTTTGATTAGGAAAATTCCCGATACTCCTCCACAGAGTGTAGATAAAGAATTGATCTTTCTCCTGGCGAAAGCAAAGAAAATAAGGTAAGATAAATTTTCCTTGTCTATTAGTGAACTAGTAGAGAATATTATTATTCATACTCTCCTACCACTATGGCTGTAAAAACCGATTATGTTTGCATGCATAGTGCAACATGCGTATTCTATTTAATGCTTTTATATTTATTAGTGGTCAACTAGTGAGAATTAACTTAATAAACATTTCACGGGCCATTCACGAAAACATTGCGACAAAAATCACGGCATATGTAATGAAAGATTAGACTTAGCACCCGAGAATGAGCAGGAAAATAAAACTCCTAGAGTAAGTAGCATCAGAAAGGGAAATTACAATGAATTATTCAAGAATAGAACTATGCTGTGATAATTAACTGCCGAAATTTGAAAAACAATATAGCCGAATTTTACCATAAGTACCGAAGCTGATACAATTATAGAAACCAGGACCTGGTTATCACAAGACATTGAAGACGAGGAGATTTTTCCTAAAGGCTTTACAATTCACGGAAGGGACGGAAAAAATAGAATTGGGGAAGGAGTGTTCATAGCTGTTAAAGATGTTCACGAAAGCAGAAGTGAATCTTCCCCTAAAGTAGCATAGAAAGTATTTGGCGTTCCATAAAAAGCCCTAGATCGAAAGGAGTCTGCATTTGTACCTACTTAAGACCCCTCGATACTTGAGAAACATCGATTTTAGAATTAGAAAGAGAGGTGACTAGTTTGAATTCCCATTTTACACAATAGGAGAATCATAATCGAAGGAGGTCAGGAGGAATCTTCCATCCAGAACCTGGAAAAATACTAGTTTCATAGCATGAGGTTAGGACAAGGAGTCATGCGAGTCACTGCTTCGTGTTTCACATCACACTCGTTGAACACGTTAGTGCTAACGTCCACCAGAGAATTCTCGACGTAGTCACTAAAGCTTTATCCATTTTGGACCAAAACACTTCTGAGATACATAAGCTGTTCCACCTGCTCTAGTTTTCGCCCTCCTATTTGAACATTTAACTTAGCCTTTCTCTTCCAGGAAAACCGTATTATCTTTGTTTTATTTATATTGATTATCCTCCCATATCTATCGCACTGAATTGTCAATTCACTCAGCAATGCTTGCAACCCCTTGGCTGACTGACAAACTAGAGAGTCTTCCGCAAACCTTTCGCAGACTTTCATATCATTGACGTATTTGCTTTATTTTTGGTCCATTATGCTCTAATATAAATCACATTATTAAGTTAATTTTTGAGCAACATTATTAAAATTGTGTTTAGTTGTTGATTCTCTATTTTAGAATTTTGTTTTTAACACGGTAACGTTTTGCATATTTCAGAGATTTGCAATGGTTGTCACGATCACGCCGGAGGCCACGTACAGGAGGCTATCAGAAAGCTCATGAGTGGTAAAGTAAACAACGTTTGTTCGTGAAAAATTGGCGATTAAAAATATGTACTTACAACTCATACATTACTGCTTATTAGTTTAGGGTTTAAGCTGTGGCCAAATCGATCACTGACTGATTTCATTAATTTTGATTGCATAGAATTAAATATTTTTCTGTTTTCAGTAATGAAATCATCAAGTAAATCAATTATTTTTACCGTCTTGAAATTCAATTATCTTAATTGTAGTACATTTACCGTTAATAATGAATATCCTTCTTTTGCATTAATGATTTCATTGTTTAAATTTCAACAGGGATCTAACAGAGTTTACCCTTCCTGATGACAGCCCACCTTTAGGCTACCCTAAGTACGCAATTCCAATAAGGTAATAAAAAAAATTCCATTTTACTAATTATTAAATTGTTTTGATATATATTTAAGATTTTTTTTAATATCTTAAGCTGTATAATAATGAAAATTAAATCGTTGTTTATTTTCATAATATATATGGAAGGGTGGAATGGTTAAATACGTAAATACTCGCATAACAAAATGGAGAGTAAGACAGGGATTTCTATTGTCGCCTGTTCTTTTCAATTCGATAAGTGCGGAGGCTTTGCTCAGGGAGAATGAGGAAATGGGAAAGAGTGGACTTTGGGTTGAAGGTACCTTTAAAATTAGTTTTATTGCCGAATGGTCAACCGTTAAAACTCTAGCCAGACAAACGACTGCAGTCATTATTATCGAATTTCCGAATGAGTGTGGTAGGCATGAGATGAGTATTTATCATAAGAAAAACAAAATTTATGAGATTCTCAAGAAATTGAGTATGATAAAATTAAAGTAAGGGAGCCAACTCATATAGGTAGAATATTTCACCTATGAAGATGCGTTTTAAAAAGTGGTAAAAGTAACAAGAACATTTTTTGTATGTTAGGTAAAGACTCTTACCAAAAGACGAAATTTGATGACGGTCATCTTGTGTAACCGTAGAGAGAAGGTAATTTTGAGTTTAAATATAGATTTTAGCTTTCATTGCCATTGATGAGAGAGGATACGCTTAGATTGGAGACCTTTGAGATGTGGGAGTGGAGAAGAATGTAAAAAATAATTTTAAATAAAATGAGATGTTCTAGACATGATAGAGAAAGAGAGTCTGGGGCTGTTGGGAGAAAATTTTAATACAAGAAGAAAGGTGGGTGCATGAGTTAGTTAGAACCAATGAGATGCTGAATACTGTAATATAGGGAAAGCGAGGCAGAGTGAAGAAAAGGATATACCTGTACGTATAATTTTGAGAAAGTATTCAGATCTTACAAAAGAGTTATTGCATTGATTAGTCTGATGTTTAAGGGTATTTTATGATGTACTAGGTAGAACTAGGAGTACAGTTGTGTAGTACAGGGAGTTATCAAGAACGTTCTCTTAGCTCGGTAGACCAATGCAAAAAAATGAAGTCTCACAATCCATTATAATACAAATATTTGAGCACAATTCTTACAGTGGAACGCAGCCTTATGAGTAGCTTTCGTAGCTTTGCTCCTTATTCAGCGAGTTCTTTTTGCTATCGAATATCGAGAGGTTAACTTAAAGGGAGAATTAATTTTCGTTTTGGAACATAGGTTTATGGTTATTGATTAGAGGTGTGGTTGCTGGATTTGGTTAGACAAGGTTTTTTTACCATATAAAAAAACTAGAAACCTCAAGTACGCACACCAAATTTTTAGTTAAAAATTGAATAATTTGAGTCATGTTGGACGGATGTGGTGACATATTGGTCAAAAGTTATCAAAAACCACGTGAATCGTTTTATTTATCCAAAAAAAGGTGACTGAAATGCGATAATCATATTCCCATTAATTTTTTTATCAGAAGATACTCAAAAATGTAATTAAAGCCGTTGTATAGAAATTGAGCGCATACTATTTTAACTCAATATTTTAACTTTAAATTGGGTTAAATCATTTGTGGAGTTACTCAGTTATGGAGTTAAAAAACGTGTAGTAAATAATTATATGACTAGATATAACAATAGTCCATCTTCACCTGCTATGATCTCGAAATTATTTTTTCTTCATATCTTCATGTTTTTTCTTGAATAAATCTTTACCTAACTTTGAAGAGTATAAATTTTATGCTAGTCTTGCTTTTTCCATGATTAATACTCGTACTTAGTGATAAAATTGCTGCCAAATTAAATAATTCCATTCTGCACAATATGAGTGGTACATAATTTTAGCGTGAGTTGTATGATAGAGCATAATATGAATATTGTTGAAATTAGTTTCTTGTACAAAATAATTAATTTCAATTTCTAATTTACCCCTGAGTGAAACTTTTAGCTAATAGATAAACTTTATTAGATCTATTCTATAAATTTGGCTCAATTAATGATATATTTTTATGGTCCAATTTTTCAGTAAGGGTGATAGTAAAAAGGTGAAATCGCGGGTTAAGCTGCAGTTTGACGATAGTGCTGCAGCGCCACCTCAAAGGTAACGCAATCAATTAATTCATTATTAAAGATTAAAGTATATTAATCTGAACTTAGATAGTAAAATTGTTTTAAATGCCTTTCTATTAGATTAGAATTATAGTACATTTTACTCATAGATGTAAATTTTGAGTTTTTTCTAATAGTATAAACACTATTATATCGTAACAAAAGGCGCGATACATCACAGCATAATCGTTTCTAAGTGAGGTATCATATTTTGCTATTGTGAAAAGCTACCATTTTCAGGTATTCAAGGAAATCATTAAATTTTACTCAATCCTATTTTTCTTTGAAAATTAACACAAACTAATGGTTAAATCCTTTTAGCAATTATTTTCGCCATGAAACAAATACTATAGCGTTCATTATTACCGCACAAATGTGTTACTAAGCTCTTTGGGGTTAATGTGGCTATTATTCTACCTAATTGATATCATTTTTTAATAATTTCTCCCAAAATTAAGTATGTGATAAATGATATTCGCCGAATGTTATTGCAATCTTGAAATTGTGGATGAACAAAATTAGTAATTAACATTTTATAACATCGATCCATAGCAATTCTAGTTAAACCAACGCCACTTACATCCAGTCTGCTTTAAAGTGATTATATTCCATTATGTCTAGTCAGATGTTTTACTCCAAAGCAGCCACATTGTTCTAGTGCATTTATCTCTCGAGCAATTGGAAACATTTAAATTGATCCTTCCTGGAACATTGAGATAAGAGAACATTATGAATGGTCTAGATTATCCGTCATCCCACCTCTCAACCTAAATCCAAAACTGTATAGCTACTTGCCCTCCTTGCTGGAAAAATACCGTTAGGATTCACGAAGTCATATCATATTAACACAGTAATTTTCTGTTTGCCAATGGATAGAAATTTTTGGTCCTATACAGCTTCTGAGGTGTAGCTATCAATCGTTAATCTGATTATTGAAGCATTCATTAGGCCATTTTGGAGAGAACCACTAATCCTTCTATAGATATTCATTAGCCACCAAAGCCAATTCCAAAATATGACAGTTAATTCACAGTAATGCTGTGTTTCCTCATGCAAAGTGAAGGTTTGGATAAATTCTGAATAATAAAAATATCTCATTAAATTAATATAAGCTATAAACTCAAACTGCCTTTATACCCTTACCTCTAGCGCGAATACTTGTGAGTTTGAATAACACATTATTACTTTATATTCTCTGTGTTCAAGGAATGAGAAAGTCGTTCCAGGAGAATCGCCTGCTTTGGCACAGAGACTGGAAGAGACACCAAATCTTGAAAATAAACCGTAAGGCTCTTTTTCTTTAAGATTATACTCTTACTATGAAAAGAGCGTGATATAAAATCAGATTACCTAGTTATTCATTGCTGGTATTTTGGAATAATTTCATTGCACGTTTGCTTGAATCATTACGTTTCGTGTTGCTAATTTTGGGTGCTATAATGAAGAGTGATGAAAAGTCGTGTGCCAAAATTTTCTATTTGACTTTCGTATGAAAATTTTTCACTTCTTTCAAAGCTTCAAAAAGACCACGCAAATAATCGTCATATTCTTCCCAATAATGTTCCACAAGTTGAATTTATCTGTTCAGAGCAATCAATTTACCGTTATCATTAGCAATTTAAGACTGGCCCTTGCTTTTATTTGCATATAAATAAAATTGAGTGAATTTTAGTGCAGTTTTCCAATCACCCTTAGTATATGTACCTAAAGTGTTACTATAATTTTTAACAGTATTTAATGTGCCCTTATGAATGCAACGATTAATCTAAGATTTATAAACCCTATCGAGTGGTTAAACCTTATGTTCTCTTTATAGTGTGCCTAAGCCACCCTCACCTGATGTCGAGGAACTCGTTAGAAGGATGGAAGATCAGTAAGTCACGCTACTTTTTGCTTATTATAAATTTTCTGATTTCCGCCATCTATTTTCTTTTTTATTTTATTTTGACATGGTACTGTGAGCAAGTATTTAAGATAATTTCATCATTTTTTATATTTCTCAAATTTCTCGTGAAAAGGAAAGAAATACCTGCATTAGGATCCTAATATGTAGTTTCGTATTTCAGATTCATATGATACATATTTGAATATTTTTCTTACCTTTCTTGGATAATTTAATGCGTTAGTGTGCTTATTTGCTAAAAATGTGATTTTGTTGATCCTGGAATTAGAGTAAAATGCGTTGTTGCACCTAGCGTATTAAATGGTGATGAATATATTTGATAAAGTTAGTAGAGATTAATGGTTTTTACGTAACAAGTAGAAGGTATTACCTGTTTTATTTCTTCATAGTCGTTATAATACAAGCATTGAAAAATATATTTGTTCAATATTGATTCCTGTTCCTACCCGTTAATAGGAACCGAAGAATAAGAGAAACCCTAGCACGTTTAAATGACGGATCAGAAGAGAAAAAGAGAGAATCTTCAATTCACAGGTGATTTTTCTTTTATATTGTCCATATAAGGTTTTCTTGTGTATAGTTCTAGGTAAGTCTTTTGGGAAGTAAAATCTAGAGTTTTGGGTTAGAGTATTTTCCATTTTTTTTTATTTTTCAACAATGTAAATATTTTTTTATTATTAAGAGAAAAAGTTTTTGTTACAAATTGGTGCTTAACATTTATTTTAGGAGGCATATGCTTGGTAAATATCATATTTGACTAAGCATTCATTTCACAATGAAATTTGATTTCCGCTTAAGACATTTTTTTATCTTATGTTCATACAGAGTTTTGAAACAGAGCTGGTTAATACTTTAAAAGATGGTAGATTTTGTAATTTTTAACACTTTTACATTTAAGGCATTGTGTACAAGACTAATTATTTACAGAGGTACGGAAAAAATCGGATAAAAATATTATGATTAATATAATAATAATAATATAATGTATCAGCCAAGAAAATTCTCTCATCCTTTCCATTAATATCAGGATTATAGAATATTTTTAAGTTCGTGTCCAAAGCACATCTTTAATTAAATTTCGCTCCTCACTGGAAATGGCTCAATGTTTTGAGATATCAGATGTTACATTCCTTCTCTCAAAATTTCTTTTTCCGTCAAATGTTTCAATTTCACTGACACGAAAGCGTTCATTTTAAAAAAGTATAAAATGATTCTATTTTAATTATGATTGTACCTATATTAATAAATGCATAATTTTATTTTATTTTAAATATGTGCAAATGAATGTTTAGGGAAAAATGTTTTACTTTTAAAATATCAATATTCCGTATGTTTGATTACCTAATGATTTAATGTGAAAATAGTAGGTTTATAAGACGAAGAATCAGTTATTTATTCCATTTTCTAGCCGTTTTTCATAGCATACAAAGGCGCATTGCAATATTTTTGTTAATCAATACTCAACATTTTATTTTTGAGGATGGTTTGGCAATCCATAGCTTGTAAAAATAATTTATTGCAACATACAATTTAGATACAACTAAAAAGCAGCAACTTCAAAGCGTGAAAATCATTCACCTTTCCCGGGAGAGGCGAATGATGTTTAATTTTTGAAATTGTATCGTAATGCGAATTAGTAGATGGTTCCGTTCAAAGTTACTGTTGCTGCCTCTTCCGCAGTTTCTTTGTACTTGTAGGTGTAGCTGTCAAGATCTGGTACGCAAGCATTTGTTTTACGCTTAGGGCGGTGAGAAATATTAGGCAACTACGCTATCGATAGCATAGAAACATAGTTTACCATATCATCCTTGTACTTCTGGTGCAAATACAATTATGTAAAACTATTATTTTCATTATTTTCTGAATCACATATTAGGTTCAACTATGTATCAAACTATTTTCTAGATTGCTTTGTAATAGTTTCTAGCTATTTTAATTTATTATTCTTGAGATAATTTTGTTTTGACGAACACCCACTAGAGTGCGCTTGTAAGTGAAAATCTACATTAGTCAGAAACATTGTTTATAATGCTTTATTCATGTTACAAAATAAAATCGTTATCATTAGGCAGGTAATTGGTTGTTCTTTTCCCAATTTTAAGGGCATGGTTTTTCGTATTTTGAATTTTGAAAAGATATGTTGGAAAAAGAATTTTTGATCGCAGTCCTTTTGGTTCTATCTCAAAGTATTTATGTAATACCCAGCAATTGATCAAATTTCATTGAAATCGTAAGCGTACTTCATGGACTTATTAATGTTGACATTTATGGAAAAAATCAAGTATTTAATTGGGTACTAAAATGTTTTTGATTCCATGTTTGCGTTCTTAAAACTCCAAAACTAAGAAGTTTTTGAAAGAATGTAAAAAGTTAAAAATTTCTTAAGGAATAACAGAATATACCACACTTTCAAAATATTTACCATAAATTTTCTCACACCCTGCCAACTAGTACGTGCTCATTATCGCAGGCAGTTTGGTTAAAGAAGCCTCGTTCCCCTACTTTTAAAAATAATTATCGCTAATGTGTACAGAGAATGTAGTTTGCCTCTCAGAGAACATATGTATCCTCTATTGTTCATGCCTTTGTCTTATTTTGCCTGGTCTGATTAAATGTTGTATATTAAGTGTTTATATTTAAGAAATGCACGTTTTGTCAGTTGATTCATTTAACTCGCATTAACCCTAAATTTCTTCTCTTCACATAATTTCTGATCTACATATTAAGCTTGATCTTTGACACCTTCGTTAAATTTGTCATTTCTGATTGATTTCAAAAGCTTGAATGAATTTTTATAAAACAAATGAATCAGCTAGCATGAGAAACACTTCCAAGGGGAAGTTATACATTTAGTTTTTCACTTCATTTAATTTAAATTTGTTGCTGATATTTTAATGCTTATATCCCAGTAATGTAAATAACATTGTTCTACCTATGTTATGTACCCCCTGTTATGTTTCCTTTATCTGAGTTGTGTTTATGTTATAGAAGAAATTTCAAAGCTTTAAAAAAATATAAACTTGGATAGCGGCAGTGGTTATTGGTGGCGTTCCACGACGACGGAGATAATAAGGTCCCTTTTTGGTTAATAAGGTTGAGATAAGGAGTTTTTTAGGGGCTGGGAAACATTGAAAAGAGACTAGGTTCAGGCATTAAATAAGTAATATAGAGGTATTGCAATATTTTTACTTAGGATGCCACATTAATTAAATTGAGTGATTATACTAAAGATTTTGTTCATAAGTTTTTTTAGACATCGGAAAACTACTGCCAATACAAAACTTCTTAGCTCGGAACACGAGCCCAAGTAGGTTTCTCAGGTTCTTAAAATGTATCCACACATACGTTGAATATGTCTTCCGCATGTGATTTAATTATCTTGTCTTATCTATAAACCTTTGAGCTGTGTAATAATGACGGCGTGTTAGATCGTCCACCGCGATGGGATTCCTCTAAACACGGACATTCAAACCGCAGTAGACGTATCAAAATATTAACCTTAATGATTCATTAGCTTTATAATACATCTGAGTGAGTCCATGACTCACAACGCAGTCTTTTTACCAATATTTACCACTTCAAACATGAAATAAACTCAAATGCGTATAAGTACTAAATGGGCGTTTACAGCGAAATAAAATCAGCAGTCGAGTTTGTGTTTCTGGTGATGATGGCCTCAAAAACCTTATGATGGCCTTAAAATAAGAATTCCCCCTAATTTACTTAATTTATGCCATTAAAGGTGCAGCACTAAAAGCATCTTTGTAAATTTCTTGGTCTTTTCGATGTCATATTGATGAAATTCATGTATATTTGACGCCTGTAATCTATGATATCATTTTCCTACATCTATATCTATATAATACCCCGCAAGCCGCCGCAAGGGCGTGTGGCGGGGGGGTTAGGTCACCAACCGTAAAAAGGAACAATACCACATGCAAAAAATCAACACGGAAAATTACACCCACAGCAGCGCACACACTCATGCAAAAATCCCTTCATCCAACACTCATGCAAACACATATACCGCAAAACAACTAAAAACTGCACCCCAGGATTCAGCACGAAAGCCATCCTACAACACGGAAGCTAGGACACAACAAGCAAGAATGTGAAACATCACTACCACATGAACATGCACTACAAGACACTCTACCCCCCAAAGTGACTGTAAAAGGCAGGGAATGCGACCCAACGTTGCAGGTAGCAGGAATTTCCCCCCGCGGAGAGGGACGAGGGACTGAAAGGGAAACTTAAAAACAGATGAACAGAACACGAGTGAGGTCATTCGGAAAGAATGGGTTATTATATAAGGTTAGTGGAAGAGCATGCATTTAAGTAGAACTAATTATTTTTTAGACGCTGAGGGTGGCAAGTGGAATTTTTGCTATCTATAACCCTGCAGTTGCTATCCCTTATTGTCCGTGGGAAGGAGTCCTTGAGTCGGCTAGTTCTGGCATATATTTCCCGAATTTTATATGCATGATCCAAGTGACCAATGTTAGTAGGAGTACGAATAATTTGCGAGACCTCGAGGCTGAAACATGCGGATCTGAATTTATTTAATAATTTCAATCTTGCATTGAATCGTCTCTTTGCCAATGATTCCCACCCCAAATCCATGATTTTTTGACGGATTGACCTAATAAAAATGTTTCTCGTGCCATAGTAAGAGCTCATCAGCTACAATCTCCCTAAGCACAACAGAGGTGGAAGGCGAGGTCGTGATGAGGGTTTATTTATCCATTCTCCCTTATCTGCTAGTGTTGTAGCATTTCCTTTATTTGCCAGCACCCAAGACCAGAATGCTTATAGTGGAAGGACCTGTAATTCTTTTTTGTGTAATCTATCGCCAACCAAAACTCGTTTCATTTTATCTTTGAAGAAGATTTACTTATGTGTGTTTCTCCCCACTTAGTCGCTCGGTGTTCAGGGGACTTCAAGTCAGATATGCTCAGAGAAGGGTAAGATTAGAAAATTGGGACTAATTAATAAATGTCATTTAAATAACCTGAAGGTGGTACTATAATTTCCAAAGTTTTTTTGGCAATCATTAGAACGATGATAATTGTGAAACGTGATAACGATGGCTATGTCTCTCAATGGCTAAGAGGCACTCCAAGGCTTCATTACGATTAAAATAATTGCATTCGAGGTCCCTTCCAGCACCTAAATGCCAACGCAACAAACATATTCACGTTTTCTTAGTTTTCGGCACACCGGTGTATCTACGTGCTTTTAGAGAAGATATAACCTTACATTTTACTACGAGTCATATCGCATAGCTAATAGTCATACCGTCTTCTTACAAAACTGCTATCGACTGGCTAACAATATCAAGGCTTCTAGTTTTCAAAATTTCCGTTTCCTTTCTCTCCGACCTTGCCCTTTCTGGCTTCAAATGGGTATTTTTGAATTCCTCTTTCTCGTTCCGTGAATTATCTAATTTCAGACGGAAGGAGGCTGAAGCCCTAAATACCCCTCAAAACAGTTGCCAAGTCAACTCTGACATTATTTACAACTAATTAAACCTGAATCATTAACGCCAAAATACATTTACATCCAAGCAAGCAAGCAAACTTGCCACCAAAAATATCCCTCCATCCCAGTGATTATCTAATTCCATTAAAAAATAATGCTATATAGAAATAAACGTAGAGATTATTTTGTTGAAAATCATTAGCATTCAGTGCATATGAAATTGATTAATATCCGGAATCAATTAAAATAATTGGTAACAATTTAAGTGAAAATATAGCTCTTGCTTTCTCCTTTTCTGTCTCGTCAAACCCAACCTCTCAAGGTAAGGTTGAACCAAGGCAATTTGTGCTAATTTTTTGTAAGGTAACGTATCACCGAAAAACCTTTTGTCGCGAAAATATTGCAGATTTTTCTTCAGTTTCCATCTTGAACCCACTATAACCTCGTAATTTCTTCCTCCAAACGATCACCTCAAAGAAGACCGTTTCGGTTTTAGCTGTGATTTCTCTTTTCAAAATGTGAATTGCCTCGATGATTTTACATTTCTCCTTCGGCACAAATCTACATTAAACCGAAATTAATTGTACGGCCGAGTAGGAATGCTGGCGGGAAACCATTGGTGCATCGGCGAGAACGCACTTCTCGACGTCAAGTTCAGTTTCAACTACCGGCTCAAACTCAACCTCAGCAGCAACCACGACCACAACCTCCATCGAAGCCTCGACCGCAACCTCAACCTCGACCTCCAACGCAAACTCAACCTCAGGTGCGACCCCAAGCCAGACCCCGTGCAGGCCTCCCGACCCGACAGCAAACCCAAGGTGGACCTCCATGTCGAACCCAACCTCGTCGGCAGCAACCTACGTGTCGACCTCCGCCTCAACCTCAGCCACCTCCATGTCGAACCCAACCTCGTCGGCAGCAACCTACGTGTCGACCTCCGCCTCAACCTCAGCCTTGTCCTCCAGTCAATTACGGGGCAGTGGGCCATCTGATAAGCCCAATCAAATCGCCACCGAGGCATCGACCACCCACCATGTGGTAAGCTTAGCGTTTATTAAACAGACTCAGACTATAAATGGGAATTAAACCGAATAAAATTCTGTTAATTGATGAAGCTGGTAACTCAAAATATTGAGGGAACTAGCATGTCTATATGGACAAATTGGGTGACTATACATTGAAAGAACGGTTAACTCATGTTTCAGAGTCAATTCTTTATTCATTCTTCATATATTCCTTCAATTTGAATTTATTTGCAACTGGAATTTGGTTTTTCCATAACGCAAATGGCTTGAACAAGGCAAGTTGTTCAAAATGTGTGAATATAACAACATTACATGACCTACCTTTTTGCCTGCTTCATGCTTGTCGATTTAAAAAAATCGAAGTTCAATGGAATTCAATTTTGCCTTGAGGAGTAAGTATAAATAATTTAACAATATGAATAGCAAACATGAAAGATTGGCGTCAACAGCGAAAAATTGCAATACTGGATCACCATGTCAGGTGATAACTATGTATTTTAAGTGAACACTATGAGGATTGGATTAAGACCATGATGGTCTTCAATATCATTGTTGTATTAACATTCTAAAAAGAGAGCTGAATCGACGGCCAAGTTTCTTTTCAACGAGGAATTCATTTACTGATCGCTCACTTCTTCTCCGCCTTTCTTACAGCCCTCTCATCAGGGGTTACATCAACAGCGTGCAGTTCATGAAAGAAGCCGAGGCTAACCGCGTTCCAAAACGGTCAAACTGGGGACAGATACAGCCGCCGCCACAGCCCGCTCCCCTGGCCGCCAACATCCAACGTCGCCCGCGACACCCGGACTGGCCTCTCTTATCCAATACCCCACGGCGCCCCTCTAAGCTCCCGTGCCCACTCATCCCTATGCCCCCTCCGATCCCGCGGGTGCCCGAAGACTTGCTCATACCCACCACGCCAGGGTAAGTAAGTGAACCCGGCACTCTCCGACCGTGTACAATGGTGCATCTGGCCGGTAGACCGTCACGGTAAAACCAATTATGTGCATCCAAGGGCAAAATAGCATTGCTTACGAGTGCGTGTAGAAAACACATATAAGGCCTCAAGTACATAGAATACGTAACCTATGTAGGCAGTATGTAAATTTGTTTGAAAGTACTCGGATACTTTGTGTCAATGATGTATTTCAAAGTATGAAATCTTGATATTGGTATCGTTAATTGATAGCAAGTACAAAAAGCTAACAATTCAATTAAGTCTTGATTAAGGAGCATAATAAGTGAAGATCAGAGGAATCAGTTAATGCTTGTAAAGAGTTTGTTCCTCAAAGGAAAAAGGGGACCAGTTAGATATACGTGGAAGTCCTCGAAAGGCTGCGGAAAAGAGTGCAATGCATCAAGAAGGAGATCTTTCCCAACAGGAGGCTGTACCGCGACAACACACCCTCCTACATCGCCTTACTTACGGCCGACTACCTGGCCAAGCACAAGGTAGAAACGCTGTCACAACCACCCTACAGCTACTATATTGTGCAGCCAGACTTCTTTTAGGTCCCGAGAATAAAAAGGAGCTTGAAAGGAAACCATTTTGGAACCCTGGATAGCTTTAAAGCGTTCGTCACGATATTCCCGCCCAATTCACTAGAAAACGTACCGCGACTGACAAAGACGAAGACTTCGGTGTGTTGATACTGAGTGGAGCAATTTTAAAGAATTTTCGTAATTTGTGTTTTGATCAGCAACAACCTTTCTCCGGATTAATAATAGTTAATTTTGGGAAAGACCCTGTCATCTAACAGGGAAAGTATTCGGTTATCGACCTAAGAGACCGCGGTCCAGTGAACTTGTACTCTCCAACTTCATCCAAGCTTCGTGTTTTCATTCACGTTGCTCACTGACTGGACCTGTGGGCACAATAGAAAACAAGATATTGGCAGAAATATGTTTTGTGTGTTCTATTGGGGCCAATATCTACTTGTCAGATACCAGTATTTAAACCCTTCACTAATTATAAGATTGCTAAGGGTGCTCGGCCTTTGATAATATAATAAAAAATAGACAAAATGAGAACCTCCTACGCGAGAATGATGTAATTTTTGCACTCCTGTATGAGTAGTCCCTAAATCGTCATATGTTTATGCTTACCAAAGAAGGATCATATTGCAGGGTGAATAATGCTCAGAAAGATATGGATGGTGATATTTGAGGTGGGTGTTGGACACCGTTTGTTTGCCATTTAGGAATGACGGCCTTCCAGGGAAGGGAATCTTTAATTGCTAAGTCTTACAATTCATGGGCTGAAAAGATGCTATAATTAATATCTTTATTTCTTAAAAGAATATTCTTAAGTTAAGGCGATGCCGGCCAGGATGTACAAGCCTTAATTATGAGCGATAAAACCTTTTCATGCTCCATTTTTTTCTTTGGACGATGATTGCAACCATGTGGTTTGTGTCAAGAAAAATTGCTTTAAACATAACAGTTTCAGGTTTAACCTTGTGGAATTCCTTCATAATGAGGGTAAATATTGCTTTGTTCAAATAGAGTATTAGATTTATTGTAAAAATCCCAAAATCATGCTGCCATTTAAAATTAAACTGCAAGCCCCTACGAATTTAGGGAAAATATTTCATGTTTTTTTATGAATATATAGCGTTTCAATTACAGGTTTCATAAATAATCTCGAACAAAAATTATAGCCTAAACGATTTATATCTCCATTTTCTGTACTTCGATTTTACCTAAAATTTGATTAACCCATTGATCACGAAATGAACCAGTCCTCCGCGTAAAGCAATAAAATAACCTTAGAATGACTCTAGCGCACGGGTTGGATTTTTTTTATTTTTATAGCTTTTTATTGAGGTTTATGTCTCATTTTACGACTTAGATTAATATAGCTTCCTAAAACATTCGGCCATTGCCGTGCCGTGTTCAATAATGTTCTTTTGCCACGTTATAATCTACACCTATACTGTACCTCGAAAGCCGCCGCAAGGGCGTGTGTGGTGGAGAGTGTAAGGGTACCAGGCAGGCATATTAGTTTATGTATCCACATGAACGTGTTTTTACTCATATTCTAAGACAAACGAGCACATACACGTGCATAAAATTTTTATTTTTTGAGATAATTTGAGTTTTAACTGGTGCTTGAGTTCGGTTTTTTCGTGACTACGTATCGGATGAGAGCGACGTGTGGTTGGACAATTCTCATTACTTCCCACTCCGCATGACGGCAAACAGACGTAACTCTTGTCCATAATTAAGATATCCCCTCTTATAATCGGTTTTATATATCTTTTTCACTCATGTTTCTATTATTAATTGAAAATAATTATTTCATTCTAAACATATACGAAGTATTAGTTTTCTAGCCTTCTGCCTACACTCACTCAACCATTTGAAATTTTATTGACGGAGCCAAAGAAGAGATAATATCCGCGCAAATGCCAATATTATGCCGATAAGCTGGATTTAGTATGTCACATTTAGTAATTGCTTATGAAGAAATTTTAAAAATATCGTATTTTGGGATTAAAATCAAACATAATTATGACAGCGTCGATTTAATGTCTACTCATTTTGAATACTGTAGTGTTTAACTTATACTTTAATTCTCTAATTTATTCAAGATCCCCTTGGTCCGAGCCCCAGGAGGAGGAATTAGGTGAAGAATATGAAGAGTAAGTAGTTTTACCATTCAAAAAACGTTTATTTTAATTATTTTTATTTTACGACATACGTAGTTCTAATCACTACTTTTTTCTTCCAAAAAGACTTTTAATATCATTTACTCTTTTCTTTTAATCACATTTAAAAGTTATAAACTTATATGAGTAATGCTTTACTCATGGTGGGGGTGAAGTTATTCCCTACCCCAACAATTAAATAAAGAGGGCTAGAGAGCGGTATTTAAAGGGTCATTATTACTTTAATACACTCGACTCTTGGGGCTCTTAAGGGGTAAATGACAAGATGGGCTGTTGAGTCTGGTGTTTTCCACCCTATTACCACATAGAGATGGTTTTTCCACTTCCCGCAAGAACATACGCGTGCTTTTCTCCTCAGGATGAGGTCGAGAAGCCACGAATAAAAATCTGCAGCACCATCACGGCGTCCTAAGTGCGCGCTAAAAGCAATCAATGCCCACCTTTTCTGGGGCACAACCTTCTCGTTTCCAAACAGATTAACCCAGCGGGAGTACGAGGACCTTCAACGGCGGTTCCAACGCCTCAAAGAGACACCTCCGGCCGTTGTGGTGAGGAAGGCCCCAGGTGCGTCTCCCTACTTCCCGTGTCCAACTCCCTCGGCCCCACTCCCTTTCTGCCCGCAATCTGTCCCCTTTCCCCCCCAGGCTACCACGAGAGAGACACCGGTTAGCCAGCCCAAAGGGTTTCCGCCCACGCAGCAATTTCGCAGAATTCCAAGGTGGGTGGACCTTCTTCACACCCTATTTTTTAACCTTTCAGCTCAAGATCGAAATTTCAATGCGCCAAAAAAGTTTTTTAATCCAAATAAATAATTTTTGCTGGTATATCACCATTAATCGGCTCTTGTATGCCTTAGATTAAATGAAGCACCACTTGAAATGAGACAGTTTTGAAGGTCGACTTGCTACGTACAATAATACGCGTAATAACTCTTTCAGGACTAACGGTAGAGTTTCATATGTAGTACGGAAGGGTTGCTGTTAAATTTGTTGATTAATGAAAATATAATTGAAAATAAAATAATATTTCTTAATTACTTTAACGCTTCTACTGCTGCATGAAGGTGATTATTTTTATCAAGCAAAAAAATCTCTTTATGCCTGTGTGATAAAAAAAATTCATGTGACATGTGAATTTCTCTGTCCCACTCCTAAGGGAGAATTAATATTACTTACTATTTTCAGAGTTGTATCCCCGCTACCTCCTCCAATGGAAACAGCTCAAGAATACGGACTGTGAGTATACATTCAACAAGTGCTAAATCTCTTCACATATCTCACGTTTTATTTTCAAATTCATTCTTTCATACTTTTTGATAGTTCATGTCAAAATGGTACACGCAGTTACGTTAAGGAATCGTCCTCCAATTTAAAATTTATTTAATTGATTCTTCATATGCAATGATGGCTTCACCACATATTTTCGGTCAATAATGAAATTCACCTTTTTGCAAATTAAGATATGATAAATGATCAATCCAATGTTGTACCTAACGCTAATTTTCTGGGAGCTAGGAAGCTAGGAAATCCATCTGATTACGTTAATAAGTTTTCCTTCCAAAATATGGTGCCAAAACCGTTAAATCCATTTCGGCGTCTTCATCACTTTATGTAGCGCGTCCATATCTCCAAAACTTCTCGAACGTCTCTATGCGTACTTGATTATGGCATTAATTTTTTATTTACTTCCATTTGGATTATTGTGCAATAACTACGTTTTCAGTACTTTCAATAATTTATTCTTTCGTCTTCCTTATATTCCATATATTCCTTACTTATAGGAAAGTGACGGAATATATGTAAATACTATTAATTCACTCGTATTGAATTTCTCGATTTACATACGATTTTATATCAAATGTGAGCCGACTAAAGAGTTACACTTATGTTCTGTAGCATTTTTTACGTGCACTAATTTATTAGGAATGTATCTACACATTATAGCTGTTTTAAGCAATATTTCAACATAAGACTACAAAATTCAGATTGTGAATGGTCTTAAAGAAACAATTGATATCTAAATGTGATATGTACTAATAACAGTATGCAGATTTACCATTTTATGCTAATAGTTTTACTATTTTTAAGTCAAACGTCACGTTGAGGGATTAAATTTTGATGGAATCATTTAACATTCAAAACCCATTTTTAAATATCCCTACCTAAGTGATATTTTCTGCTGTTTTTTAATAATATGAGAGATTAATTTTAGGAAAGAAACAATTACGAAAAATATGTCAGTGTCTTTTTGATAAACATGAATACTTAATTAAAAGAGCATAGGATTTGTCATTACAAAGAGAAAGTCTACTTAAACTGTATGTTTTGTTATTAGATCAGTAGGTAAATGCAAAGAGGCTTGAGAATGGATATTAAGATTCGATTTAAAAAAATATTACTCTCAAACCGTGAACTGTGAAAAATGTAATTGGAAACATAACTTGATTGATATATTGATGTTTTTCTCCCCTTGCCGTCAAAATCATTAAATATTATCTTTCTTTATACTTCAGTTTCAAAGCTATTTATTATATCATACAGTTTTAAAGTTATTTATGAGTGTTTCAGGCATTAATAAAATTTAAAGTACATCAGCGGATTAAAGAGATATTTGTTAGAAGTATTGTCTGTAACACTACGGGTATAGTTCTTATGCAATATGTCGTTTTTTTAATATCAATTTGGTGTCATTATAAAATTATATTTCGTACAACGTAACCCGCAACAGTTGATATCTTATTTGTTCAATTCCAATAGCCTCTGAAATCTGAGGTATTGGTACGGAAAAGTCTTCAGACGTACTCGCGGTAAGTTTGTTTTCTCCGTCATAGGTTTTCCTGCAATAACTCTCTCTTTCCAACCTTTTCTCCCAGTCCAACGTCGCCCGAGTACCGTGAGATGCTGGCGAGGCGTAATGCAAGGCTCATGGGTCGGAGCGCGGCAAGTCCTTGTGCACAGCCGCCTCCACCCTGCCCACCGGATCCATCTGCTCGCGGCGGCTCCTTCCCACCGCCGTCAACCGACCAACTCGGTTATCCACTTTTCGAGCCGCAGCAAATGGAGCCTTGCCGTGTGGACATGAAAAGCCGGAGGTGAGAAGACTCCAAATTCTCCGTCTTTCTTTAGGAAATAAGCCTTACATGCTCAACCGGACCGTAAATCATGAAAGTTATGAAACACCTGGTCTGTATCGCAACATATTCCCAGAGTCAAAGCTTAAGTGTCAAAACGTTTACGTTCGTACGTTTATCTCGCGTGTATCTTTGATGACTGTGGGTTAGAAAGGTTTTTCGGAAAAATGAGGAGCACAAATTCCGTACAGACCAAATAATTTACCTATTTTCTGTTTGCCACATCCGTTCAACCTATATTGCTTCCGATCTAAGTTTTCTTTGGCCTTATATCTAAGATAGCCTAGGACTACCCTTTTTCAAACTTCTACCCTTTGGTATACCCTAGTCTTATTGGCCTATCAGGAGCTTAAGTTCTATTCTGAGGATCATAGTAGTACAAAAATATCGATCTATTCCAAGTAATTATTTTATCCCAAATATTTTTATTTGTTTGTTTTAATAGGATACAAGCACAAATTTTCTTATAAAATGTTAATGGATCGTCGTATGTACATGTTAACAATTGACATATGTAAATTACTATTAAAGAAAATCTTTAGAATATATGTTTCATGCATGAATTCATGTTACTATCTCCCAGTTCGATAAGTATATTATATATATATATATATACATATGTATTTATTATATATATATATATTACAGTCTTCAACATCCCGCTGCCGCGGTATTGACCGGCAGCGGGATGTTGAAGACTGTAATTGAGGGGAGAATGTTAGGCAAACGAGGAAAGGGAAGGAACAGGATAGGGATGTTGGACGGGATAAAGGGAGGAAGAAAGTACTCAGAGCTGAAGAGGGACCTGATCTAGAGTAGGATGTTGTGTTTTGCTAGGGGCCACAAATTATTTACTTAGTAATTATGTCCATCCAAAAACCTACCTTAACCGGTAGATTACCAAATAATATATATATATATATATATATATATATATATATATATATATATATATATATATATTTATATATATATATATATATATTGTTAAGAAAAGACGCAACAATTCATATAAAAATTGCGTGAATGCATATGAAATGCTATGCACAAATGTATGTTACAACTTATCAAACTGGGAGATGGTAACATGAATTCATGCATAAAACATATATTCTAAAGATTTTCTTTAATAATAATTAATATATAATAATTATATATACATAAAATTGACTGGCTGTATGTATTAATATGATGTGTGATGAAATTGAGTGCAAGTTGATTGCAATCGCATGACGTAATGTAAATACGAACTTTTGATAGACCTTACTCTACGGTGACTGCGATATTGTTCTGGGAAGTCTTGCGCTGATACGAATGCCGTGAACGGATGACAAGGAGCAGAAAATTAACTATTTTTCATTCCAATTCTCAGCGCCCTAGATGTGTTGGGTGGCTCTGTCAATTTTGACTCGGACTCCAAACGAGTCAAGGATCGGCTGGAGCGTATCCTCGACGAAGCATGGGCTAGTCGTTCCTCTTGGAGATCTGGCGTTCGCAAATGTCCCAAAGAATGGGAGACCCAGGCATTGAGAGAAGAGCAAGACAGAGCTGCAGAACTGCTGAATATAGAGCTGATGTACTACGCGGCTCTACTGAGGAAGCATTGCCATAACTTGAGGGACGCTTGCATGCGGGACACAGTGTCCGAGTGGGTGAAGAAGCTGTTCGGGGCTGAGTACCACGCTTCTGTCGACCTCCAGGAGAAGAGGAACCGATATCTTCTCTCGCTATGCACTTGCGTAATCGGTGAGTGGGTTTTTTGTAGAATATAGAGGTATAGCAGTACTTGAATCACGTAATAAAGCTGGTGTGGAAAAAAAGTACAACCGTTAGTATGAAACATTTTTTTCACTAATACTTTTTGGTGTACACCTACCTGGTTAGGAACCAGCAAGATCTAAAGGTGTCTTGCAGGTTATCACGTGAATCTACATAAATGAATAACTCCCTTAAGTAACTGCCTTAAAATTATTTTCTTAGATTTCGCTTACGAATTTATTAATTTATTATGTCCATATCAACAAACGGCATTAATTTGCATTAGAATACTTGTGAAAATAGCATACAATTTAAAATCCCACTAAGGTTCCCCCTCGCCAGTTCGCTTTTCTTTGGGTTTCGTTAACGGGTAGCGGTGAACAGAGCTAAGTTAAACTGAAGCGGATCTGACGTGACTTCGTAGAAAATGTAGGTATATAAATTTAAAATATATCTTCTTAGTTTAAATTTCTAGTTGAAAGTTCATGGCAAAAGACGTCATATTATACTAACATTATCATCTGCTAAAACATCTGCACATAATTATGCTAGTGTGGTGTAGAGATGGACGTTTTAAAATCTCCGATACAAGAGATTATCAAGTTATTTTTTTAATTATTGTAGAAACTGTAAGTTTTCGGCCGAGATGATCAATGCCATTTTTGCTTCTGGGCAATAAAATAATTTACGTTATCCCATAGCACATTTCTAAAGTACTTACTTAAGAACAAATATTATTTGTGCTTCTTAAGCCAGAAATAAATCATATCTGTCCTTCATAAGGTTTGTCAATCCTTCTATATAATTTTATTGAACATTTAACCGAATAAATTTTACGCTATTTTCACAGGACCGATAGTTTCATTACTTTGACATTCCATTATTTGATAGACCACATCCTACTATACAAAGAGACAATTATTGAGATCTCCCAATCGCATTGTGTTTTCGGTCTATTGGTGACGTTTGCCATCCAACTTTTGCGCTCTGCCATTTGTACGTAATCACAATTATTGCCATTAGTTAGTGAGATAATTATCTAAAACAGCTCTATTGTCTGCCATTATTTGCTTCGAAGTGTTTTCGCTGTGACGATTTTAATTTCCAATAATAATTCTGCATAAGACATGTATGCAAATTTCCTTCTCAAACTCTATTGTTTCCTTTATCGAATGGTAATATCATTATTTTAATTTTTTAAATTACATTTATTGAGGTTGTAATTTCTGAAAAATCGTGCATCGGCTAAATTTGGCACATAATTTGACACACGAAAACATTTTTCAAAGAATTATCCAGCTAATTGACTTCGTCTTCAACCGAAAAGCTGCATTCACCGCTCAGTCAAAGTCACAAGGTAACCCAAGCCTTAGAAATTAGTGGAACCGGGCTACTCTAAGCAGTTCACGGGTAACAGATGCAAACTCAATAGTAGAGCAAAGGTTTTCCTGGAAGGTCCGTTTCAGCTTATCGGTGAAATCAATGAAACATTGAAATACCATCGCAGTCCTCTCTTTCTTCCCTTATAATTTCCCGAAAATAAATAGAGTTCAAATAGATTAGATAGAGGGTACATCCAATACTCATTAATGGAGAGATGGAAAGCGGCAACAGCAAAATTACGTGACAAATGGTGTTTTGTGCGACAGCTCAAATATGTATTCCCTACAAAAATGATTTTACCCCGAAATTCGGAAGATAGGTCATGAAAATCTTTGCAAAAGTAATTATTTATTGAACGCATGAAAATATGTTCTTAGAAATAACACTTAAGTTTGACTAAGTATGTTCAAAATATTTTTATAATGCATACTAAGTTTTATATTATCTTATTATATCCTCCATTTCTTCAGCAATCACCATTAGTGCATTCAAGTCGCCGTACACAACATATTTAAACAAAAGGAATAAATACAGTGAATCATAAAGAGTGAGCTAGGTTACCAAAACTTGAGCAGTGACCGTAAGTCACGCCAACCTGGTTCATCAGCGGTGTTGATGCCGCTTTGGGTGACGCCATGCGCACCCAACTTTTTTTCTTAACTCTAAAGGAAATCAACAGTCCCTAGGAGTCGAAGCTCCTTAATCGGTACGCTTCTAGAGGGCACATTGTATTATTCAAGATAATGTAAGGCATTTCATGGGAATGCATGGATCGGAAGCTAACCTCTCCTGCTTTGTTTAATAGAAACATATTTCTCTACCGCAGCAAACTCAATGGGCGGCATATTCCGACGCCCACCCCCACACGGCGCACTTGCGGAGCCCAAAGACGCCTCTTCCGGCTTCAATGCCGGCGAGAAGTGCCCCATTCGACCGCCCGTTTGGGAAGAGGACGAAATCTGGGAGGACGTCATCGCGGCCCTCCCAGACCCCGGAGTTCTCGACCTACCGTGTCAACTGCACCAACCGGGGTTCTTGTGCCCAGAGTCATCCGCCGCCGGCGCCGGCCTCGCCAGCGCCCAGGCCGTCGCCCAAGAGAAGGCGAACGACCAGGCCACGTCGGAGTTGCTCGACCGTGAGTTCCGTTACTTACTCAGCATGGCCAGGTGCTATGCCGCCCTCTTCAAGGACCCAGTCGAGAGGACCCTGGCCGCCTCGTGGCTGCAGGCACTGTGCGCCGTCGCGGACGACTCTTCAGATAAGGCTTGGACCCGGAGAAGGCAGGGGGATTGCGGGCAGTCGACGAAGACCTGGCCGTGTCCGATCAAGAGGGAGGTGAGGAACAATTACGCTCAGGTGAGTGCGGGAGACGCACGTTGAAATTGATTTGGGTTACCTTATTGCAAGATCTGTGCAGAGTTACGGGGTCCGAAAACGCAGTAAAGCTTCATATTCACGTTTTTAAGGGATCGTTAAATATAAACGTAAAGTAGGGAACACTATAGATAAAACACTGTGGTTGCGAAAAATTATTTCCAAGTATCAAAAATTATGTACTTGAATCGGGTGTTGGCAGTAAACACCATCACATCGTTATAATTTTATTTCTTTATCGTATAGACTTTTGCAGATATCAATTTGTGAAAATTCATGATAAATTAAAATATGCATTCCATTCCAGCAGTATTTTTAAGGGGGTGGTCAGTTGATTAGAGGGTTAGGTTACTGATCGGAAGGATCGTATTTGACTTCTAATGACAACTCTCGGACCTGTCAACACTGGGATTTTTCGTTGCCAGATCGGTACATTGAAAGCACTTGACTTTCATACACTAATGTTTTGAGTTCACAAACCGCATAGGGCTTAGCATGAGATGAATTCTATACTAAAGCATTAAATCAATCATCGAGTTGCTGCGAGAGTTGCTATCTATATTTTGAGCCTTGACCACACAGTGGTTTAGGCTACATCTGACGTTTCCATCTTAAATGTTGACCTTTTTAGCGCTAACCTTTTTCAAAACATTTTGTCGTTTGATCAGAACTTGTGTTGTTTACAGTGTCTCGAAATTTTTGTCTCAGCCAAAAAATGGAGTTAACTCGTGAACAATGTCATGCGATGATTTATTACCACCATCGACGTGGATTATCAAGACAGGAGTGCAACGATCGACTTACTTCCTATTTTGGCGATGGAGCCCCATCCTTTTCCACTGTGAAACGCTGGTATAACGAATTCCATCATAGCTGCCGTTCGCTCAGCGACGAAAGTCGTGAAGGTCGTCCAATATCTATTTTTGTGCCAGAATACATTGATGCTGTGCAAGAACTAGTAAAGGAAAATCGTCATGTGACTTATCGTGAGATTGAGGCATCCTTGGGGATTAGTATGACGAGCATCAATAAGATATTGCATGAACATTTAGCTGTGAAAAAATTTGTTCGCGCTGGATCCCGCATACTTTGACAAAAGCTCAAGTCAATGCGTCAATTGGTGCAAATAAATGCTCAAGAAATACAATCGCAGTGCATCAAAAGCTGTATATAACCTCTACTTAGGTTATGAATCTTGGATCTATGCGTATGAGCCCAAAGCAAAACAGCAATCCACTGTATGGGTCTTTCAAGACGAGCCAAATCCGACAAAAGTGATTCGTGCACGAAGCACATCGAAAAGAATGATCGCCTGTTTCTCCGGAATAACTGTGTTGAAAATATAAATAGCAACCCTCATTAAATGGATGAAGATATTTTTTATTGCTAACATACAGCACTTTTTCGCTATTCAAAAATTAATCTAGAGATAAAGTTTGCGGTAGGAATCTTATCACTATGAAATTACGTCGTTATGCTGGTAAATAAATTAACTGAGTGCAATTTCAAAATGTATATTTTTAGCACGACACGCGTCATCGTCCACAGTGGATGACGTTGAAATTATCACACTATATGACGCCGTTGAAACGTCAAAACTCGTGTAATTTTCGAAAATCCATTCTGACGCTTGAGATTAAGCAATATATAGAACGATATGCAACCTAACTTGCAAGAACGAACAAGTCTATGGAATGAAATGAAAATAAAATCGGATATTCACTTAGTGAAAGTCAGGTTGGTTTTACAGAAATTGTTGGTTTGTAACGGTAATTTGGAGGTGTTTACTGCAATGTATTGACTTTGAAATCAACCCCATCTCGAGAGCAATTATTTCCATCTGAGTATAATTTAAATTCATGTACGTAAATTAGAGGTTTCACCGTTCATCAAAATTGACAAATGTCAGCTTTAATATTTGGAAATAGAAAGAGATGTAAATTCAGAGGCATAAAGTTTAATTTAGATTTAATATAATATAGATGTAATATGCAATAGATGTTTATATGTTTTTTTTGTTTGGAGTTTGCATTTGTTTACTTTATAAATTGAGTTTGCTTCTGCATCCTTATTTGGCACAACCCTCGTGATAATTTCGTCAAATAAAGCATCACGCCTCGTGACTTGTGATTTATTTTATAAAATATTTGCATACTAAATAGAGTTATTTTATTTATTACTCCATATGTGAAACTGGCTTTTTATTTTATTTCAATATGAAGTCCTATAAAAATAACCGTTCCCTAATCAGGAAATATTACTTTGGTCACGCCCATCCTCAATGGGAAACTGAGCTAGCATGGTTCTGTTTTCCGGACAATTAAAATGAAGCCATAAGTTATTACATGTAGGTCAGGGAAAGTCATGTAAATGGCCTCAGAACAACTGATTGCCTAGGAGCATTTTTCTTGAGAAAAAATATTTAAAATAATTTCCTATGTTGTACCTCAACTGATATTCATATTAACACTAGTAGCGTCAACAGTATGAGTGTCATTTACAGAGTAATGGCCTTTAAAAAAATATTTGTTCTTAATGGTGGTTTCCTTTTAACAGATGCGATGGCAGGTTAAGTACGAATCTGTCTACATCAATGTCTACTGTCTGCATTGTCTGGTTTGAATCTGAATGGTCTCAATCATTATTCCAACATAAGTCAGAAATAATTAACATTCCATGTCCACGCTTTACATGCGAAGGAGGCATTAATAGAACTCAAGTGAGCTTTGTCGATTTGAACATAACGAACAAGTTCCTGAAAGTTCTGCAAAACCACACTCATATTTTCAAATACTCTTCAATTTGATGGAGAAACGGGGTATCAAATAGTTGAATCGGAGAGTGATTACTTTTCCCTGTGGCAGGCTCTGCTCGGATATTTGCATGAGTTACGGCTGGCCGGTCCATTCCTTGAGTATCCCCCAAACAACGGCGATGGTGGCCCCCTGCCGACACTTCAGGACGCGGCCAAAGCGAGCGCCGCGGCAAGTAAGATGGAAGCGCCGGGCTTCTCGATGGATCCGACTTCGCCTCAGGCAGAACGATTCCTGGCCAAACAGCCACTGCCCGAGGACGGTGCTTTCTGCTACATCGCCGTCACCGGCGACCTACTGGACAGCTCCTTCCCAGAGTACAACCCTCCCGGGCCGTGCGATGACTGTGACGATCCCCTGCCTTGCGAACCCAACATTGCGGCCTGTTAGACTGAGAGGTACAATGCAGAAAAGGGCCAGTTTGACTAATAGGCGCATGGAGTTCACTAGCGACGGCAATCCAGCTGCTTGGTTGAAGACACACTTGTGGTAAGTAGCGGAAAAATATTTTTTAAATATATGTAGCCCCACATAACGCGAAAAGCCAGAATCTTGGCTGCGTACCACTGTTTCGCTGATTCCCAATTTTCGCCAATGAAGTGAGTCAGTGACTGACTTCAGACACCTGTTTATTTTTCCATAGATAAATAAGTAAAATTATATATATTTTCGTAATTGTGGTCAAATAAGCACTTCGCATTCGATTCCTATGTTAAGCGGTTGCGATGTTTTCAGATTTTTGAATGAACGAGTTTAATTAAGCCAGTAGTTTTTGGTAGGATGATTTATTTATGTATTTTAGATAAATATGGAACTGTGCAGTTTTTATGTAATTTATTGCAGCAAAAGCTTACGGTAAGAATTGACGAATTACGATCAAAAATTGTCATGGAGGTCATCGACCCACCCACCCCAAATGATACCCACCTCGCGGAATCATACAGCGATCACTCGTTAAGAGGGCAACGTATAATTTAAGAAATAGCAAAGTTATGCAAAAAAATCAGCAAGGGGTATGTTTCCTATGATGTGCGACTGTAACTATTTTCGTTTCAGTATCGCTCACATGAAGGGCAAGCATGATTGAATATGCGGTTTCAGCCCAAAAAAAAAATTGGATTCATTGGACAGGTTTTGGGAAAATTTAAGCAGTGAAAATGAAATGAGAGGTTAAAGGTCATCCACATTTTGAATATGTGTCATATGTGTAGAATCGATCGGAGAAAGCATTCATTAAGACCTAAGGTGGGCAAAAAAGAAGGCTCTACCAGAAGAAAATCCTTTCTCACCGCACTAAATAACAGCAAGTGGGATTAAAATTGTTAACAAGTTAAAGAGACATCTCGTGTATCTCTGACTCTGATTGAACTACATAGACTCAATTCGATACAATACTGGCTGAATAGACACCTGGATAAAACTTGAGAAATTTAATTCATCACTGAATATGACACGGATTTAGGTATCGTATGTGATCTTACAGGACTGACATACTACATACATGTAGTGTGTCTTTAGGGGTAAATTACAACTTACGTCTAATTCCCTAGAGTGTTGCCTTATCCAAAACGATGTTGTCACCTGTCGTGCCTTACTGGTTAGTATAAATTCATCTTAAATCCTTCGATAATCATTAGCCAATACGATGGTAAAAAAATGTTAATATTTAATATTATTGTTAATGTGGGGTTAAAAAGTGAATAATAATTTGAGTCATGCGTTAACTTAACCGTGTCAAATTTAATATTCCTTAACTTTTATGTTTTATGTTTGAATCTTGTCATTACAATAGAAACGAATTTTGATATTTACCAATAAATATTTAATTTCACTCTCTTGCCTATTTAGAGTTAGATCGACTAGGGAGTGAGGAAGGAGGAAACACAAAACTGTCAAATTTCAGGATAGTTCGGAGTAGAGTGGTTTTTATCTTTAAACTTCCGAATTATTTTTGCGGCTTTGAAATTCAGTTCAACCCGTTAAATTAATTTACGAGTACTACGCAGGCATAGATATTAAATGTTTAAATAAATAAGCAATGCTTTCAAAATTCTCCAAACTCAGTATTGTGTATAAAATGTAATTTTAGGAGCTTTCATTTCCTATTAACGTTATTTTAATGTCATCTCGTTTGAAACAACATTGAATTATAAGCGTTTTATCGCACATTAGGTAGTCTTCAACCAATCCCTTGATATTTTCACTATAAAGCGCTAGAATTAAGCTGCAGTTGGAAGGGGTTTGGAAGAGGAGAGCTCTTTTTTTCATTTCTCTGCAGTTACTTCTACAGCATGAATATATTTTTACTTAACCTCATTAACAGGGCCATCGTCAGTGTATTAGCGTCAGTGTAAATAAACCACTCGGTCAAAAGTTATCCTCTTTCATGACTAGATTATTCTCTTTCGTTGGACATAACTTGGGGTGGCATATCCACAATGACATTCGTCCCACCCGCGATCCTAAACCTATTATGAGCGACCTTCCCGCCGGAATTGCCACTTCAACTGCCGGCCATCGCATAAAAGCCCGAGAGTACTTCGGAGTGTGGATTTAAGCGTCCATTCCCGGCTATTTTTCCGCGGGATTCTATTGAAAATGACTCCGCCAAAGAGCGAGAGCCGTAGAAACAAACGGGAACACCGACGCTCGGGATATGATCGGTCCTCCCAGGAAACCAACCTCTTCCGCGCCTACTATACGACCCACGGGTCCATTTGGCTCGGGTGTTTTGGCGGGTTAGGAAATGGAGGGGGAGGGGGAAGTAGGAGAGAGCGAGAGATAGTGGAGGTGGGTTGAAGTCCGAAAATTATCGTATTCGGTTCGATCTATTGATTGTTCCGAATTAATCGATTATGGATTTCAATGGGTTTGAGGATCCCCTTAATCGAGTTTGGTCGATTACCGCCCTCTGTTTGGTTTATAATGGCGCTCGTCCGTGGGCCCTGTGGGTGAGTAGAAGGGGGGCGGGGGTGTGGTGTGGTGTGTGTTGGCGGTGGGAGGGCGATAAGGGCGCGGCGGCGGTGTGTTACGGTCCCTAAACCTCATACACCACCACCCCCTCACCAACCGCTCCCGACTCCACAACTCAACGCTCCCTACCCCGGGTGAAAGCCTTAGTATCCCTCATCCCACTTCACGCTCGTCCACTAACTGCACCCCCTCCTTCCTCCCTCTCCCTCCTTCCCCGTCCGGCCACCTCGCCTCCCTCACTCGCCCCACTCCGACACACACACACGCACAGTCGCCGAAATATCTCCCAATTGGTGCGCTGGTCGTTAATAGGGAGCCGCAAATATTACGCCAAGCCGAGTTTTCATTGGTGGTCGGAGCAAATCCCTCGGCTCCCTCCTCGCCCTCCTCCCCTTCCTCTCTCTCTCTCTCTCTCACTCGCTCTAACTCGATCAACAATTAACGTTGTCCCCAATAGTCGTCGTCGCCGGGTGCGGGGAGCGTGGGCAATTATTTTGATGGAGTGCGGCGTCCTCATAATTTTATGGGGCCGGAAGGAGGTGAAATCAAATCGCCCGGCCGCAGGCGGCGTGGTGGAAGGGGACGATCGCGCCGCCGTAATGTAACGCTTGCTATGCGAAATGTTGAGTTTTCCCTCGCCGCGCGCGGTCGTAGCCCGCTCGGTTTTCGTCCTTCGTTTGTTTTTCCTTTTCGTCGCGGGTTTTCGACGGATAATCTTCTTGTCTTTTTTTTCGTCGCGAGAGGGCAGTCGAGGGACAAGGCGCGCGTGTAACACGTGGCAACGGTGACGCGACGATCGACTCCGGCGAGTCACGTCACGTTCCATTTGGTTCATTTCGCGTCGTTATCCGTTCCATCCATCCTCTTGTTTCGTTTGCTTTCAGTTCTCTCTCTCTGTGTCTCTCCCCATCCCTTTCATTTCCCTGTCCTCTCTGTTTACCATCAATCACACTTCGTGAAGCACCCGTCCGTAGCGTTCCTATTAGGCCGAATCGGATTCGAATTCCGTGAATTTAAGCCGTGCTAATGGCGGCGGCACTCCGAAGCCACCGACAAAAGAAATGTGCTGTGAAGAGTGCTTCAGAGGTGCAGAGAGGGAAGCTCGATGCAGAGTGTGTTCTATCACCGCGCTGGATGTTATTTCTTTTGCGGAGGGCTGCTCACGAGTGATGAATCTATATGGCTCGTATGATGATGACCGGAGGATTTTAGACTGTGACTCAAATCATATTAAGTAATAATCAACCTCCAACCAGGATTTTGGTAGTTGTTTTAAAGTAAAAGTTAACTTTTGATCCTTGAGATATGGATATCATTGATCTGAAAATGAATTTCAAAATTTGAGCTTCTGGGTTCTTTCACACGAATTTTGGACAAAATATTAAAATTAGGAAGAATTATGAACTTCATTGGAAAGAGACTTGTTGCGGTCATATGAAATTGAGATACAATGACAAAAGAAAAATTTTACTCATTGCCTTTGGATAGCCTGTTATAGAAAATCCACAGGGGAATTCTGCCCACTATGAAAATTTGACTGAAAATAGGTACATTTTTATTTCCTTTAGGATGAATTCATTTCCGTAGCTTTTCTCAATCGGCTATCTGCCCATTGACCCTTTCTTTTACTTCTTTTTGATCCATCTACATATTAGTTACTTACCGACCTAATTGGTCAGCCACTCTTTTCAGAGCTTTTGAATCTTTGGTGATGAAAATGTTTCTGATCTAAAATATTCCTGATAAATTCCCCAATCGAATCAATTTTACCGGGCTTGATTGATTCTTCTCGATCATTCATCCTAAATGATTGGTTGTTCATAAAACGAGAACAAATACCGTCGAGCAACCACAGGCGACACGTGAGATCGATATCCCGTCACGTTAAAGACCTAGCGTAGGTCCAGGTCTCGATCGAAGTATGACGCCGGATGGAATGCATATCCAAGTCACGGTGTCAACGGAATGGGAGAATGTGGACCGCACCTGGATGTGTGTAGCTTTCGCTTTCTCCGCTGTACTATTGCAAATACGGACGTTTGAAATCATAGAATATATGCATAAATATACTCTATCGTTGTTTCATTGATCAAAGTTATCTCTCGGCGGCACAAGCGAGGTTTTCCTCGTCATTAATGCACGTAAATGTGTGAATCTGATGACTTCAATTGTATTCCCTTCGTAAAAAGTGTGAATTATCGTGGAAAGTGAAAATAAACAATGCAAAACAAAATAGTGATAAATGAAGTGGAGGCATTTGAGAGATTTTTGGTCATGCCCCATTATTTTGGGCCTCGTTGCTACAAAACACGGTAATATTTTGACAAAATATTTGGTCGTTTTGATGTGAATTGTTGAATTTCACCTAAAGTCTTTTGAAGTCAAAGTTTGAATAATAGTGTCTTGCGTGACTTCGAATATTATTTCAAAGAAACGTATTCTCAATCATTAAGAACGTATTATCAATCAAAAAGAACGTATTCTCAATCATTATGATAGAAGAGAAAGCATTATGCCACTGATTATGATTTTATGCAATATCAGCAGTGGAAAAAAGATCTTAGATCAAAATATGCACTTTCGCAAGATGGTCGTCATTTTTTACCACCTCCCATGCTTCTTTTTGAACGAGCCTCCTGTCCTATTCCAAACCGTATCATACCTGTAGGTTACTAAAATTGATTACACGTCCATTTCTCCCTTCATAACAGTTCTAAGGTTATGCCTGAAAGTCCCCTAAACATGGATATGACTTTTACAAGACAGGTTTTCTATAATAAGGAACATCTCTCTGACTTTCCATTATATTTATTCGCCATTAGCCTTTACCAGATCACTTGTTAGATTCAGGGGTGAATTCTAGGGGAAAAGGAATCTTGGAAGTTATAACCAAACTACTTGAGGAAAATATTTTTAATGCAATTTAAAGTGAATAATACTTATATTCCTGGCATTACTACTGCTACTTGAAGTTTTTTATCGGATTGGTATTTTTTGTAGTATAATTATTACAAAGTTATTTCTGTTCTTATATGAAAATGACCCCCCCTGATGGCAAAGAGTTTTTACAGATACTACTGGGGTTAGAATGATTCCTCTCTTAATTATATGTTCTTCGTAGAATAATACATGTATTATTGTGAACATTTTATGTATTAAATAACTCAGATAGATTAATGAACGAGACATTTGAAGAATATATTGATTTATTACATATCCAACTATAAACACACACACATATATATATATATATATATATATATATATATATATATATATATATTTTTTGGATGGGCATAATTACTAATTAAATAATTTGTGACCCCTAGCAAAACACAACATGCTACTCTATATCAGGTCCCTCTTCATCTCTGAGTACTTTCTTCCTCCCTTCATCCCGTCCAACATCCCTATCTTGTTCCTTCCCTTTCCTCTTTTGCCCAACATTCTCCCATATATATATATATATATATATATATATATATATATATATATATATATATATATATATATTATATAGTTCCCAATCTACAAAATTCATACGTTTAAGTTATTGGGGTTAATATGATAAATATGTAATCAATTCCCAAAATCATAGTTCCACTTCACATGAGAAAACATATTCAAAATATTTTAAGGATATTTTTTGCCCATTGGCTAAAAATATTTTGCATTAAAAATCGTATAAACGGACATATTAAATATTGACACATATCGATGCTAGGATAGATTTCCCATTTGGGATATAAATATTTTTCTCCTGCATTTCCATAAAATTAATTGTTCTTATGCTCATTAATAGGTCATCGCTGGTATGCACTGCATTTTCTGGCAGCAATCATTTAATAAACTTGAACTCCTTTCTTAACCCATTGATGCGAATTAAAATTAGTTTAATCCGATTTCAATTAGTTTTAGCCCATATCAATAATGTCCCATCTTATCTGTACATCTAAATTTTGAATTAGGTGATTTTTATTTTCTAGTGTTAATTTCTTTTCAGTTCAACAAGGGACCAATTTTCCATTATCTATGAACTTTTTCTTCACTACAGGTGATGCGTAGCATTCATTCGGTTCATATTTTTTTCCTGCCGCCTTAATTAAACGTGTGCATCGATCACCAAATTTTAAAGTTGGCAAGTTAAGTGTCAGGGAGATATTTGGATCGCCTGTGCTATTGTTGGTGGATTACAGGTCGGGTGAAATGGGGAAACCTTGTACGCCTTGCGGGTCAACGAGGGAGCCGCGTAGGAGGATGACAACCGCTAATGCATTTTTCTGGTGACTTTTTGATAAAGAGAAAGTGACATTGTCTCCCATCAAGGGCCCTTATAATCTGCTAGCAATACGACGCAAATAAGAGTAATGCCCTGGTATCACATTTCACTCTTAAGAGCCAGACTGTGTTTTTCGAGCCGTAACGGAAACAATGGCAAATGGGATTTTTTTTCCGAAACCCATTGACATCTCGCGACAAGGCTCTCACGGGACGGGTAGTAAACCTAAATATGCGACTAAGATGGTTTATTGGAATGTAATTAGTTTTGAAATTCAATGGCTCTTTCCAAAATCATTTCATTTCCTATTAATTAAAAATAAATTGATGATAACAGCTCCATAACTACAAGGGAAAAAATTGTTGTGACATTGAAAGTTGTCAAATAATAATTTCGTAAAATTATTTAAACTCAACTAAGTATAGTCAGCGCTTTAATATTACATTTTTATGCAATTATAGAATAAAATCCGTGATGGGGTAATTTTTAACTACCCACTTGGTAGCTAACTACTTTAACTAACCACTTTGTCCGATTTGAAAAATATGGGCTGTTTCAAACATACTTTTCTGTCAATTTAGGGAAAGCCAAATTTTATGCCAATAAATAACTTTTTAGCATTGAATAGTTAATTGTTTCTAAAAAGTAATGAGGTGTGAATTTTCTTCGGTGCGTTTTGTCAATTACATCAGCATTAGACTCCATTTCAGGTATTTTCAACCCATACAATAACTTTACAATGGTTATAAGTTAGTCAGATAATTGCGAAATTTGCGAAGAAGCACCGGAGAAAATTTCAGTGCATTTTTCTTGATGCCCTAATTGTCATAAAAGAGAACTCAAATCATATATTCATATTTTGGAAACACTTTGTTGATAGTCGTGATTTAACTGTAGATTTTCATTCAAATGCAAAATTATTGTATTCCCATTTGCGTGGGCTCGAGGTTTCATTTATTTAGGCCATTCGATCTAATAAGTTCCTTAACTGGCTCTCTTTTTTCAGTTTCAATATTAAGTTTTTCTTTGCATTCAATGTAGAATGTAACATGGCCAGAAATCTTAGATGTAATCATATCTAACAAATAACCGAGCTAATTAAGGTTTCAAAACTGATTTTCATGAGAAATTTAAACCCTAAAAAGCTTTGATAAAGCCATGGACTATAAAGTGAGACATTTTAAGTTCATTTTATATGGTGGAAAAATTTTAATGGGCATAGTTTTAATTGAACGTTGCGTAAAATTCGATTTCATATTCAAATTCAGATTTTTAGAACTAAATTCCAACAAAATAAGAATAAAAATTCAAAATAATGAAGATATCACTTAATTGCACAAAACGTTATGCATATTCCTCCGTATATCATATACTAATTATCCATAGCCTACGTTATTAGGCAGTTATTTGATTCACAGGGGGTGAAACAGGTGCTTTGAACCACTTGAATGATACTAAATACCCTATATTACTATAAATCAATTTACAGCTCCACATGATCTATAGCTCTCATCATTTCGTGCAACATTCCTGGACTTATACATACAATGCACTTAATGCATAATTCCAAAATATTTTAAAGCTACAAGTTTTTCTATGATAATGATAGATGTAACTGAAGACACATTAAGTTGTATTCAGAAAGTTATGATAGAAGACCAAGTTTTCTAGGTTTATTTTTTCACTAACACGTAGTAGTAGTAGTAGTCCCTCTCCTCCCGCTTTACATTCGGTGGAATCCTAATGCCGCTGTCGTTTGGTTATCTATTCGGTTGACCCGCTCCCGAGTGAGCTCCCTCTCCAAGCTGAGCTTTGACACCCCTGGGGTGCAAAAATAAACGCTATCCCTCCCCCTTTCGCCAGCTTCCCATCTCGAGGTTCGTCGAACCGAAGGTCCAGTCCTTTATCTCGCTTGGCACGGCGATTTCCCTTTCAACGGGCATTACACGCGGGAGGAGATAGAGAGAGAATGGGCAGATGGCGGTGAGAGGAGAGGGGGACACGGAAGAGTCAGCGGACAAGCCGCGGGCGCGCGGAAAAGGTCACTTTGCCTGCACACGCGCTCGCGATTCCAGCCGTTAATCAGCAATATCCTCCTCGGCCGCGGTCGTTACAGTTTATTTCGCGAGACTGCCGGAATGAGGCACTAAAAAGAGCCGGATACAAGCATACTCCATCTGAGCGGCCCCAGAAACCACGTCTCCCCTTCCCCGGAGCAACCTCCGGACCCCTCGCCGCCGAAAAATAATACCACAAGCCTCATTTCTTCAGCCTTACGAAACGGAAATATTTCTCCATTTGCCTCTCTCCCTCCCCGCTCCCATTTCCCCGGCGGTCAGTGCCTCGCATTAGTAGTCGTATAGCTCTGACAGGCGACAAGGAGAGGCATTAAACATCTGCTCCGAGTCCCCCACTCAAAAGGGCATTCCGAAGTGCCCCTTATACGGTTCGCTCCAAGTGATAAACGCCACTTTCGTCGCCCGGCGTTTGCTTTGTCATTTAAGGCGGAAGACTTACATTCCTACATACTTTCCGCGAAGTTTTAGACTAATTTCATCCGGCATTCACCCATTTGGCTAGAAGCAGTGAGATCGCCGCGGTTAATGCGCTGAGTCTGACTGCCGCCTCATCATTTGCTGGGTTTTCTATTCATTTATTTCCATTTTCTCGGTCATTTCTGTTGAACTATAAAGTGAGACTGATTCTCCGACCTATGGACTTATTCGGTATTTTCTGCGAGTAAATTGTTTATGCTAAATAATTCCGTGGGGGTAGATGACATTCCTGGGGAACTACTGAAATTTTAAGGAAAATGTGAGAGGAAGAGGCTCTATGGGCTGATTCGTAGTATCTATGAGGAAGGAATCTGGCAGGAAGACTTTGTGAGATCTGTGTTAGTTCCTATTCCGATAAAGGTAAAGGCTACAACATGTGAGGACTACAGGACAATAAGTTTGATATCCCACGCAACTAAAGTTGTTCTAAAGATCATAAACAAAAAGATAGAGTATGGCAAATGATTACTTAGGGAATGACCAGTTAGGGTTTAGAAAGGGGAGAGGTACGGGTGATGCCATTGCAGTAATGAGATTATTAATCGAGAGGAATAAAGAACACAACCAGGAGGTATTTGCCTATTTCGTAGATTTGGAAAAAGCGTTTGATAGAGTGAATTGGTAAAAACTAATGAGTATATTGCAGAAAATAGGAATAGATTGGAGGGAAAGGAGGCTAATCTGCAACCTGTACATGTCTCAGACTGCTCAGGTGTGAGTGGGGAACGGGGAGTCCGGTTGGGCAGTGTTAGGAAGAGGTGTAAGGTAGGGTTGCCCATTATCACCGTTGCTGTTCAACCTGTATGCGGAGGAAATGATTAAAGAGGCATGGGAAGAACTCGAGGTAGGAATGAAAGTGGGCGGGGAATTCGTAGAATTAGTTAGGTTTGCTTATGACCAAGCTTAAGTTTGTCAGTCAGCCAAGGGGCTGCAAGCATTGCTGAGTGAATTGGGTATTCAGTGCGACAGGTATGGTATTAGAATCAATATTAATAAAATAAAGGTTATGCGATGTCTTAGAAAGGAAAAGGCTAAGCTAAACATTAAAATAGGAGGGCAAAAATTAGAGCAGGTAGAACAGTTTACGTATCTCGGAAGTGTTTTGGACCAACACGTTAAAAGTAGTAGGGACGTAAGGAGAATAATTGGGGGAAGAAAACTTTGATATGGAGTGTAGCTATGTACGGCGCGGAAAAGTGGTCACTGATTTAGGATGATAGAAGTTAATGAGAGGCTTTTGAAATGTGGGTATGGAGAAGAATGGAGAATGTAAAATGGACCGAAAGGAAAACAAATGTGGAAGTATTTGTTACAGCTGGCTAAGATAGGGGTTTGTTGGGAGAAATCCTATCGAGGCAGGAAAAATGTATGAAGGGCGTATTGGCTGGCAACGGGATGCTGAAAACTGTAATAGAGAGGAGTATGTTAGGAAACGAAGAAAGGGCAGGTACAGGATAGGGATGTTGGACGGGATGAAGGGAGGAAGAAAGTAGATATAGATGAAGAGTGACTTGATGTAAAGAGTAGGTTGCTGAATTGTGTTTTGCTAGGAGTAACCAAATATTTATTTGGTAGTTGTGTCCATCCAAAAACCTACCTTAACCGGTAGATTACCTTATAATCAAATAATATTGTTCATGAAAACGCAACAGTTTCGCTAGCGATACAGACAGTCTCTACAGGTGCAGGGTAATTCTTGCTTTAATCCGGCTTATATATGCTCGGACCCAGTGTGAGCTTATTAGTTCGTACGTATTCCTTCCCCAGTTGTATGTGTACAGGTTAGCCGGAAAAACGTCGAAGGAATTATTTTGTGGGTTCGTTCCGTAATAATGTGACTCGTTACATCGTAATTTTTTCATTATATTATATTAGTCAGAATAAAAGAACAAATTGCACTTCATGTGTAGAATTCGACAGGATCGCCGGTGAAACTTTTATTTTTATATAAACTTACTTACTTAAACTTTAAAGTTTAAGATATTACCAACCGTTTATTTTACATTAATTAAAATTACCGTCATATATAATTATATGTGATGCCTTTGTTGCATTATACTAGCAACTGTTTTATAGTAGCTATAAATGCATGATTTATCTTATCAAAAGGTTCCAATTTTCCAAATAAATTTTGGGAGAAAAAGAAAAATTATTTTTTTTAAGTCAAATTTACCAGAGATCCATTATGTATCTAAAATGTTAAAGTATTATAAGCCCTGTTAAGCGAGTTTTCATTAATCAGCTGATACCTTTTTTAAATTACTGGTATTGAGCTTTTCAATTATATATTCCGTAAACTATTTATTTATCCTTCCATTAGATTTCCCTCGAATTTCAGGACATTTAAACCATCTCTCAAATAGCTAAATGGTTTTTCGATAAGAACGCATAATTGATTTTTTTAGAAAATTAATTGGGTATTGTTCAATCTTTTCAAAGACATTTTTATTCAGTATCTTTAAATACTGTATGCTCAAAGCATCTATTTCGTATAAATTGTTTACAAATTAATTAATTTCAATGATTACATGAAATATTTTTAGGCTTAACCGTGTTTTCAGTTCCATAATGAATACGAAGAAACCTGCTGAGGCACAAGTCTACGTTCTCATCAAAGTCAGTATACTTTGATAGAACGCTTTAGAGGTGAAAATAGAGCTTGCCCTCTGCTGAAATGTTACTGTTTAATGCTATCACATAGTAACCACAACGCCTTAGAACCCGTTTCTCCCTCCCTACAGCTAAAGTGATCCATGTGACTCAGTTAATCGCCAGACAATTCCAGCGGTACTTTTTATCAGTGTCCGGACAAGTTCCCTGCCGACAACTTCCTAGTTAACAGTTCCCATTCTTCAGATATTAAAGTAGTTGTGCCTCGGTTGGATAAGCTAATGGTCGGTCAAACCCAAAACACTTGCAAAGTACCACTTTTTTGCTATAAACTAGATAAAAATGCATGCTGCATGACATCCCCCTTATTTAAAAGAAAGACTAATTGATGAATGGCACATTTTTAGCACAGATTAGCGCGTTGTTTTTGGACATTTCCATTCTTTATTGGCCAATGAGCCGCTATCTTATCATGACCAAATTATTTCAAATTAGGTCTCGCGGTCACAGCAAGTCATGCTATTTTTTTTAGAGATAGTTTGGGTTCTGACCTAAAATAAGGCAGGAAACATGCCATTTTTTTGAGTCAATAAATTTTCCCAATCTCGTTTTACCTTTTATCGTGGCTTAGTAAACTTGTTCAAGATTGCAAATAATAATCAGAGTTTCTGTTAAATGACCTTTGTAGGAAGCGAGGCTGTTTTAATTGGAAGTAATTTGCCCATGTATGGCTGTTCTTTGACAATAAGGTCATAAAATTATATTTAAAATCGTGTTCATTTTCTCATTAAATTGACTTATTTTAAGTGTGTTAATACAGAATCAGAAAGACCTGAGTTAAATATTGGATTGGCAATTGCTTTGAAGGAAACTAAAAATTTCTGGATAAAACTTTGGGTAAATAAATTGAGACCGGGAAAGTTTAAGTGTACAGTATTATGAAAGAAGTTTCTTGTGCATCGTGAAAACAAGATGGTACAGATAAACATTGATTGTGATTTCCATGATTGAAACGCTAGTAATTATCTGATTTTAATATTATTTGAATGGAAATGACATTTGCCTTATTATGCATATTCATACTAATTACAGCAGGAGTTCCAAAAAATTGACCAGCGTAGAAGTTTTTCAACACCAGCCGCTGTTTTTATTTGATCCTTTTTAGGGGTAAATTTTAACCATAGTAAAACAAGATCAATGCTAAACGTACATTACGCACCAAATGCGTACAATTTCAAAGATTTGATAATTTTACGCCAAAAAATAAATTATACCAGAAAGTTGGAACTGCCCTCATTTCTCAAAACAATTTATGTAGGCGTACACATTTTCCACACATCTCATATACCTCCATAATACTATTAATATATGTCTTACTTAATTGGCGGTGCATTGCGATGCATGTTAATTGATGGTAAAGTATGACAAGCTCTTTTGTCACACTAAACGACGCTATTTTAAATATTTAAAAAGTTTTTCAATCTAGCCGTAGCTGTACGTACCCTAAGTACCCTAAAGTGCAGCCATTTTATATTTATAAAGAGTTCCAACGTATTATAAGCTCAACCATATGCTTCTATCAACTCCCTGTTTCGAGAAAAACAAAGGTTGACCTTAGAACTTGAACACGCCATGTGTACAAATATCTTTCACCAGGTTCCCTTTGGAGTAGGTAAAGTCAAGAAAGCCCTGATTTCATTTATTTAAAAAAACTAAATCCCTTTCACCAGTTTTTCTCATACTGCTTATTCTATCCTCGTACATTCCTTTTGCCTTGAGGTAATCACGCACTGGTTCATGCGTGCTCTTCTATTCTTAGGTCTTAATATCCCTTGTCTCCGATTCTATCAACTCATGACTACCTTGGACAAGCGTGCTTCACTCAAACCACTTAATATTTTACCAGATATCTGTTTCATTATTCGGCTGTTAACCCCAAGTATGACCAAATCAGTGTCACAAATTTCTTTCACATCCGTCTGTTATTGACGTGTCAAATTCACTTTCTTTCACGATTCAATCATACCTCGCCCATTTTCCTTTCCTTCCTTCCCATATCCCTTTCTGACCACAAGAACTCCTTTAGTGTCCAGCACAATTATCCCCGCCTATCCTAGAATATTAAACTTTTCCCGAATCTCTCTCAATTCCGTTTATTAATTTGTTGATTTTTTCAAATGGAACATACAAAAAAGCACAAAGCATTCTACCATGCATAATTAGATTTCTCTTTTCAACTAAAATTTTTTTGTCTTATACTAACCTAAATTAAATGTTTCACAGCTTCAGTGAATACACTCATTATCCGCAAAAATATCATCTTATAAAAATTATTTAATTTTGCATCGAAAAGCGACGGGAAACACCTTCTGTGAGAGAAAGGACAAACATAACGTGTGTGATCACACCTGCACAGCACCGCAGCATCTGTCCTGCATTAGCGACTAAAAAGTTTTTCGTGGATTTCCATCAACACTTTTTCCCTTTCATGGCAACGTTGCGTCAGTGACAGTATGAGGATATTAGATGAACCAATGGTTGAGTAACTTTTAATCCTACGAAATCCATTATATTAATGCTATAAGAACAACAGCGAAAATAATTGACGTCCGGAATAGGAGCTAGAAGGAAGTTAGAGCAAAAACAAGTAAACTACTATAAACCATAGAATGTTCAAAACGGCAGGGAATCGCAAAAATTTTAAAATGGGAATCAACATAAACTTTCAGAGCCTTGTTTTTCCTCGCATTGAGCGTGGCCAACATCAACAAGCGCGGAGAATTCTCAAACCTCGTATTAATGCTCTCATTTCAGGACCGGGAGGTAGGGGAAGTGGCGGGCGTTGGCTTGAATCCTCGGGTACTCACATATCTCAAACTGACTGATGGCCCTAAACGGCTCGCTAATTGAATACGGCGCGTCCATCCAAAAAAAAACAGAAGAAAGGCGAAAACGCGCTGCCCGGCTATATGACATAAACTTCTGTTCCCTCTTCTCCCCCAACTCTGACACCTCTCTCTCCCTCCCTCTCTCTCCATCTCTCTCCATTTCTCCCTACCCCCGCCTCCTCTCTCTCTCTCACTCCCCCCTTTCCCGGCCGCTCTCGAAAAACACACACAACCTTTTTCATTAAAAGGGTAGTCTGGTGTTTGCCGCCTGTTAAGAGATTTTTCTTTTTTCCACCTCTCGCGCCCCCACATCCACTCTCCGGTCCCATCACATCCCTCCCTCTCTCTCTCTCTCCTCCATATCCCCCAACCTCCTTTTTCCTTTTGTTTCCATCAACCCCCTCCCACCCCACTCCAGAATATTTATTATTTTCGCTATTTTTCCTCCGCGGTACCTCTCCCCCCCACCTCATTCCCCCGCGATGCCCATGCATGTCTGAGAGGGTTGGTGGGAGAGGGCGGAGAAGGCGGGAGTGTACCCTGTTCCGCGTGTTCCTGGAGAGAGGCGGGGAGGATGGGAGTAGGGGAGGTGGATATAGGCGTAATCGAGGGTGTGGGGAATGGGTTAGAGTGGGGGTGGGAGGGTTGAAGGATCTCGTCAGGTTGGACTGGCTGGCGGTGGGCTGAAAGGTGCCCACGGAAGGGCGGCGGAGGGTATGGGAGGGCGTGAGGATTTTGAGTAGCGCATGTCGCCGCTACAATGGTCGATTAAAGCTGCCTTTAATTGGTTGCCATATCTCACGCGGGGGGAAGGGGTGGGTGTGGTGGGGGGGAGGGCGGGGAGGAAGGATGGAGAGAAAGGGGTTTCAGAGATTATTTTCCTCGCACACTGTTTCTTTTTTTATTCGTTCTCCTCTCCCGTTCCGCCGCACACACCACCTCCGTCGTTCGCACCCCTCCCCGTCATCAGCCCTCCCACACCGCGGTGGGTGACTCGGCCCATTGTCGCCCTCCCTCCCCGGCAAATGGGGAGGGAGAGGACGCACCGTACCTGTGAAAGACCACTCACATCCTCCCTCCCTCCCCCCCACTCGCCTGTCGTCTGAAGTCGCGGATCGAATATCGCACTCTTTTGAGCACCGGGTAGTCGCGACGCGCCGCGCAACGGTATTTTTCCCGGCGGCTCCGCCGATGTCGTCACGTCGAGTGCCGCCGTCTCATCTCTTGGGGCGCGAAACTCACGGTGAGCGATTCGGGTTTGAGTTATTTATAGTGTATAGTAGAGCGCTTATCGGATTGTGTAAATCACTTCCCGCGCGTATCCGGGGGCCCCTAGTAGGTGGCGCCGAACGCCGCAATGCCAGAACGACGTTCAGTTCGTTGGATTCATTAGAACCAGTCATCGGCTTCGAATTAAATTGTACGTTTCCTTCTTCGAAGATTTTGGTCAAGGAATTTTTATTAGTATAAGAGCAATGCAAAATTATGATATGATGACTGGCCTTTAGTTTCCCATATCAAGTATTAATATAAAATGTTTCGACTTAAGCGAACTTCTAGGTACGGCAGCAATGAATTCCGGGGCATATTTCTTGCGCAAGTCAAGGAAGTCTCGTCCTGAGGTCATTGGTAGTTGGAGGCCCGCGTTTTTAGATAAGTTTTTGCTCTAATATGCTAACTTTAAGTGGTGAATATTGGAATTATAAACCATAGAATGAAATTACCATGTTATGATCGTAAAAAAGTTAGTGTAACATTATTTTAGCACGTCACAACATAATTTTTCTTCAACGCAAGAATCTATACTCTTGCGTTAATCATAAAAAATATAGAGAAATTTGTGTTCGGAGTCCAAAGTCCGTGGTTAACCTTTCAAACTCTATCATTAATGTTCCACAGACGTTTGTTTAAATACAACCCCTGGTGAGATACTACCTTTCATCGTGACCTTCTCCGATATTTTCATTTTAAATATTAGCAAAGAAATAGACATTTGAATTCGGAGGTTAATTTTCTAAAAATTTGAACGCTTACATAATGCCTTTTTCATATTCATTTTCTGAGTTTACAACTTCTTGTGCCATTCATTCGTAAAAAAGTAATGCTACCATGAAGACCGAGCAATTTAGCGCACCATTTGTTCAACGTACACTAATTGAAGTGCCAAATCAAATATACAGAGCTTGAACAAACTAGCCTTGCATAGGAGTAGTACTACAGGAGCGCTTTCCAAGGATCTGCATAATGCTATCTTATTTATTGGTATTTATTTTATGTTTCAGAAAATTTGAATTCGATATATTACATGTATATCATAATGCCTTTGCAAAAATATTCAGTACCATATATTTTCCTTCGAGTAAAATAACCCGGAGTAAGATTCAAATCACGAAATATCTTGTTCAATAAATTCGAAAAATCGACTTCTTATTTTTAAGGGTGGCTTTTTGTAGCTATAGTTTTTTTAAAGGGATCTAAAATATCGACTAATATGCAAGATGTCCAAATGTTATATACATGCTTGCCATTTTATTATGTCGTTGTAATTTTAGTTTTCCAGAAGCATCACAAATCATTAGATACAAAGACTTAACTAGGTATTTGTAGGTATAGTCTCCTTGACCTATAAACCGAAGGTTGAATTTTTTACTCATTTCTTGGGTGCGGTTTTTGTTTCGAAAAGTAATTGATCATACTCTGAGAAAACAGGCGACCAGCGGATATTTGGATGCAAATGGAAGTGTAAACCACCAGTTATTGACTAACAAGAACTGATCAAGTCATCCCCTTCATCATCATCATCGGTCATCAATCCCAGGACCGTCCTGACACTGCTCTCTGCTCTCCTACTACTTAGCCTATTCATGTCTACACCTTTTTTCTCTTTGGTGTTTGTCATTGTTTGTTTGATATGTCTCCTCCGGTGTCGCTTCCGTAGTTTTTCCGATTCGCCTTACTCACAAAAGCTATAATCGTCAGGTGATGTTTTTCTCGATATGAGTCTTATAACTGTAGCCGCATGTGCCCATAATTAAGAAAATTCACTTGGAAGCAAATTTTAATCCCCGGATAATTATTCTCCGGAAAACGTTTACGCTCTAACCTTTTTATTAGTCTTGATGATTAGTTTTCGTAAAAGCCCAAGGTTCTAATGTATTGACGGAAGAAGAGTTGGGATGTTGGGACTCCATGAAGTGATTGATTAATTCGTTATCCTTATTTACGCTCGGTGTGTCAAAGATTCTATTACTGTCATTCCAAACTTTTGTTACAAAACCTAACAAACGTGATTCGGTGATTGAGTTGCAAGAAACAAGAGTCTAGTGTACCCAGATGAGGTATCACAAAACTTATAAGTGTTATTTCATACAACAAAGCATTACATTATAACATAGAACTCTTCAACCATCTATTCTAGGAATAGGAGAGTTAGTGATTATCGGCATTTAATAAAATCTTAAATCAGCTAACCTGGACAGTGACAACGTTGGATTTCCCGAAACTGTCATGTCATCCTATATTCAACGTACCTCGAGGAACACACTGCAATAAGTCGTCCACGAGTCAAACAAAGAAATTAAAATATTATACTTATACGTTTTGTGATACCTCATCTGGGTACACTAGAATCTTGTTTCTTGCAACTGAATCATCGAATTTTACATCTACTTCTAAACAATTCCCCCTTAAGCCGTAACAAGAATGTGTGGAGGAGTTTAAGGATACAGAATTTCTCTTATCTAAAAAAGTGTAACTTAGACACATGCAACTTTAACTGGATCCTCAGTTGCTTTGAAAAACGTGCTATCAAATTTTGCAGAAAGCATATGTAAATACTTCATTGTAAAAACAAGGAGGCCTTCTTAAGGAATAGTAAGTCTTCCTTCTGCTCAAAGTTTACCGTGACGTTGAGATTAAAACAATATCAAATTTCTTAATTTGCAAATATAGTAAAACGAAAAAAAAAATGTATTCGTAAATTGAATTTATAATCTACCCTGTGTACCTTTTAAGGGAAATGATATTGTAACGATTATCAAATTTTAAAGTTAATAATTTTCCTAATAGCTAGTGGTTTAACTGCCGTAGGTTCTCGTGGCTGCATCCCTGGGCGGGGTGTAATTATAGATTCCTCTAGCTATGGTGAACCATCATTAGTGATGGGTCGAAAGTTAAATTTACGAAAGTGGCGTCGCAGCGAAAAATAACGCTATGTGTAGCGATAGCGCTAACACTCAAAAAAGGTACACAGTTAGTTTTCCTGGTCTCACTGAGCAGAATCCATCGATAATCCCGCCGTGCTTGGAGTATACAGGCACGTTCTTGTATTAATCATGGTTACTCCTCGGGAAGCATGAGTACGTAAAAGTTTATCTATACCAAACGCCATGAAAATGTGCGGAATTTTTCCTGTACGATAAAAATAAAGGATAATTCGTCGCGACACAAAAGAGGATTCTCCTAGTTTTAGGCGCAAGGTACTACATCGGACTAAAACACAGCCCGGGAACATTCGAAATCCCGGCGACAAATGCACCGAATCGCACGGCTTTGCCTTTTAGCGACGCATGTCTCCCTCGTGCCCGCCCCTTACCCTTATGTCCCCCTCCACACTTCCCTCCACCCGGTCCTTAACCCCCCCTCCACACTTCCCTCCACCCGGTCCCTAACCCCCCCCTCCGTCACCCTTCGTCGCCCCCCCCACTCGAAAACCACCCTCCACCCCCGGCACTTCCACCCCTCCCTCCAAACCCTCCCCCCCACCTGCGCACCACCGCCACCGACGAAACGAACGGGCCCTTTAAACCACCATGTCCCATAATGCAACACCACATCTCCATTATCATTTCCCTTCCATTACGGTCCGGGAGCATCGCACCTCGCTCCCTCACGGACCCATATGCGCCCGGCGACCGATTCGACTCCCCCGTACACTCCCTTACCTCTCTCTCCCCCCTTCTGCCCCTTTCGATACGCCCCTCTAGCCCGGCCTGCCTACGCCCGCGGTAACCTAACCCGTCGACTGCAGTCCACCGACCCATTCGGATCGTTCATTCGTCCTCTTTCTCTGCCGCGTGACCCTCACCGTTCCTCTCTTTCTCCTCGTAGCCCAAACCTTGGTTTCGCCTTGTCTCTCACCCCGTTTTATCCCAGTGAATCCTCTCTGGTCCCCCTCAAAGAACTCTCGTCACCGTTTCCCTCCCACCAAATAACCTACCCCGGCCACGTTCGAATGGATACGGGTAATCCGACGTCGCCGGAATGAACCCGCGGGCTGACGCGCGCGTATCCTCCGAGTGTATTTCCAGAACGAAGTCGGTTCCTAGAATGGTCGCAGAGCATGCGGAACAATTTTCCGAGGTCCCGCGCAACTTTTCTACTGCGCTTCCTTGCCTCATGCCATTTCTCGTTAATTTACCGAGCCGAAAAAGATCACCGTGGACTAACAGACATTTAAGTAGCCTTAGGTAGCAGTAATGCATTTTGAAGTAACCCGACGTCCACTGGTCTGTGAGCTGTTTTGTGTAGATGTGCTAACCCCAGCCAAGTTCGACTATAGTATTTGGAAGGAGAGGCAATGGAGAACTAAGATCAATTACGTCCTTAGAGTTAGCTGATGATTTAATAATTTGGGGTGAATTTTTAGGGGTATGAGTGAAGGGGAGAGAGAAACCTTGAAACGGAAATATCCTTATCTTAATGAAATTCGCCAAATATTCCACAATTTTAACGTCCTATGCGGCAGAATCCGTAACAATTGTGTAGAATTCTACACATGTCATCCAAATAGGGATGGGGTTCCACTGAAAAGTTTTGCAAACGACAGGATTCGAAGCCAGCCCCTTTGGGTGAGAAGTCAGTACAGAAGCCACCACACAAATATGAGCTCTACTTTATTATTTTTTCCCCTTTAAGGTAGATTTTGGATTAACACAACTAAACAGTGATATTTTCTTTGCCTTTCCTAGCGAAACACGACCTAACACTCGGTATGATGATAAATCCTCCAACTGTGCATTTCTTCCTACTTTCATCTGGAATGTTTGACATTCTATCCTTGCTTGCCTAACGTTCTCACCTCTATCACAGTTTACGTCATTCTATCGCCTATCAAAATGTTCTTCGTCCACATTTCCTGCCTCTTTGGATGCATCCTAAAAACCCTCCCTTTTCCTCAAGCATGCCCAGTACTACCTCTACGTTTCTTTTCCTTTCTATATTAATTTTTCCAGCCTTCTCCAGACCTCTGTCTCAAAATACTCCAAACTATATCGTAGACTTAGTCCTTTGGTGATCTGGTTCTTGCACCGTACAAAACCACGCTCCAAATTAAATGCATATTTAAAGTCATTGGTGAATATTCATACATAAAAGGTTGATTTCACCTCACCTCCCATGCTCCCACCTGTGTTTAAGAGTTAGAATTTTAAAGTTTTTCAAATTCTACTGGTAAATTTTCGAGAGGATAGGATTTTGAGGATTCGCTCGCGAAGGAAGGGAAAAATTTTCCCAGTTGGTTTCTTTCGAAGAAACGTTTTTTTAATAAAATGAAATTAAAGAATACAAAGCTGTTTTTAAACTAAGCTGTTTTAATTGTTCTAACAGTGAAAGGATAAACCAAATTATCGTCTTCGAAATTTTAATTGATTTTTTTATTTAAATTTCATCAACATTCAAATAATCGAATTGACTACGGCCCTCCATCCTTTCGTCCCTTATATCCCATACCCCCATTCTACACAAAGGGAACTCTTCCTGGCAATAATTCTTTTTACTTGGGCCTTCGGATTCGTTCCTCGGTTATAAATACATTCCTCGAAATCACACTTTAATATTTTGTCACCAGTTGGAAATTAACTTAAATCCAGCCGTTAGTATGTATCTCGATAAATTTTCATTTCAAAGGGTATTTTTTCCATAGCTTTTCCCATCCCCATGTCGGGTCGCTGAATGTCGTCGTTCTCCTCCAATTCTTCTGCGTCGCATATATCGGCATGCTGTTCCCTTCTCTTTCAGGTATTTCTTTCTTTCCCTCATTACTTCAACTTTCATACCCAATGCTCTTTTTCCAACGTAGTTTGGCTCCTTTTTCAATTCATGAGTATAGCCTTTCAGCCTCTTTGAATAATATAATAATAATTCTTCCCCGCTTCAGCTCCCAATTCCGATGGGCTTGTTCCTAGTTTTGTCTTCCAATTGCAGACACCTTTTATAACAGGCATTTAAACTTTACCTTTTTATGACTCAACCCCATATAGGCACGTTTTTCATAATGATATCGTCCCATGAGATAGATTCAATGTATTTTACCAAAAGGCCCCTGCCTGTAATTGATCTTCTATACCAGTCAAACAACATATCTAAATCTTCCCCTATGGCCCTGCACAACATAATATCATCTACAAGTAGTATAAATTACGGTCTTTGTTCAGCCACGTTTTGCGGGGTGATATTCATGACTAATACAATGATATAACGGCTTAAGAAGGGTTCTTGCTTTAGTCCTACTTCAACTGGAAAATTTTCCACTTGTTGAGCTTACACTAAAACTTATCTGGATGCGAGTTCCGTCATATATGTACAGGTATGTCACAATTCTCATTCTTACTTTTACGGTACTCCTGTCTCCGTCATGTAACCCTGCACCTTCATACGGGGTTCTCTATCAAATGTCATTTCAAGATGCACAAAATGCAGGCATAACTTTATGAAAGGAAACTGCACTTTCACTGTACATACTTCAATACAGTATATCTTAGAGCCAATGTTGCATCTAACAAACATTTACCCAACATACACGACTATTAATCTCTTCTCCACTTTCGTTTTAGCTCAATGGTATCTTATTCATTATTATTTCCAAATTTTCATTCCGTGTAAAATAAACACTAACCCTTTATACATATAATACAACTGGAGCTGTATCTCAAAGTTACATGTTTATAACTTTCTTCTTGTATTTGCGAGTTGTGTAGGTAAAATCAAGTCACTTCACCATTCTCTAGTTTCGCCTTCAACACCCTCACGACTTGAATAGAAAGGCATAAAACGAGTATCATCTTTTTCCTTTATCTGATGGTGAGGCTGCACGTGGAAACCTATGTAATGAAATTAAGCGTTTAATGCGGTAACAGGGCTACATCAAACCGAAAGTGTCATAGTTAAGGCTCATTCGATTCTCTATCTTATTCTTTCACTTAATATCTATTTGTCACAATATTATCCAAAATGAAGAATATTTTTTATAAGCGTGAGAAATATAGAAAAACCTATAATTGTAATAAGGAATGATAATATATCTCACGATCTCGGATAGCCAAATTTTCCCCTGTGCCTCATCCTATGGCCAACCATGCCTCTTATTTTTCTTATTCTTGGAAAATATGATTACGCATGTCAAAGTCCACGTTCTCCTGAGTTATTCATGTATTTTTCAGTCAGTTCCAAGAACTTTGGCTAGATCGTTTAGTTCATTTGGTTGTTATTTTTTTGATTTGATTGATTGATTTGTGCTTTTCTAAATATTATTAAAGAAGCATACTTGTGCATGCCTGCAAACCCTTATACACACTCTTTCGTTTGCTATTGGACTAAAACCTATCTCTGCCACAAATTTGGTCCCAATGAGAAGAGCTGAGGAAGGCAATTTAGCATACCCCTAGATATTTTAAGCTAGGACTCAGAAATTGAAAAAATATATTATTTTTTTAAAGTAAATTTAATTTGACTAAAATGATGTATCGCTTGAATGCTTCGATAATCACATATAGTATAATAGAAAACTGCCTTGAAAAGTGTATGTCTGTGAAATGACTGTGTTTGGTTATTGGCTTGAGATATATTTAAGAAAATTGGACTTTCACCACTATTCGTTTAATAAACCTTTTTTTTCGTTAACGCTGCTCCGCGACATTCCTTAAGTGCTTCCCCATATTAGATTTTATGATTGTGCGATTCCTAGGTATTTCTCTTAATCCACCAATCTTATTTTCATCCTTCCTAATCAGATGATAGAATTTTTTAAGAATATCTATTACCATTTGAGGCATTTTTTTCAAATTTAAGGGATTTAATTTACTCATGTCACCACTAAAACTATCGAGATTTCTCTAAAGAGCATTGCGATCAGATTTTTAAAAATTATATCGCGGAAGATGACCGTATCATTGGAGAATAATCTGACTTTTCTCATCACTTTGCAGTAAACGCCACGGTTGTAAATGAGCAAACTAGTGGAGGCCCTGAAAGCTATTAGATTTATTTAAAAAAATAAAAATGCATAAGTACGTTAAAGTTTATTGCAGTCCTCCGTGAAAAAATGTAATTGAAGTTTTTATGCTTAGTTGCTTTGTTAACCTCTTAAAGAACCTGAAGCTAGGCTGATAATTTTGTGCTGACCATCACGAAAAGCATGTCCAGGTCCTGACTGTGGCCTTAGAACTCAGATTAGGCCAGTTTCCTGCGAGAGGAGAAAAGGCCTTGGTGCCCCAGCCCAAAATTGTATCGCCGTCATCAGCAGCGGCATCCCATCCCAAGCCGGACTCCCAAATTAACTAAACTCCGGGAATGGACCCGAATCTTCTAAATCGCCTTGTTTAACGACGCGGTCAGTTAGCCTCGTTGCGGCCGGAGGTGCCTCCATCTCCTGACCCACCCGCAAACCGTCCGCTAAACTCCCGCCCAGCTCCCCCACCACTCTTCCTCAGCCGCCACCTCCCTACTCGCAAAGTAAGCCGGAAACCAGGCTCATTCTCCCCGTACCCCGCCAGGCCCACTCCTCCTCAAAAACCTTCCCAAAATCCCGAGCTCACAAAGGAGGAGTGCGGGGCGCACCCCAAAAGTAATTGGGTGCAGAGTGGATGCGGGCTCAATTCCCACGCTCCCTATTCCGGATAGCCTCATCCTTTGCCCCGCGCCCTCTCCTCCCTTCCATCCCCCATCTCTCCTCGCTCGCACCACCACCTTTGGACATCACCGTTACTTTTTCCCGGGACCGCTCTCTCACACACACGCCCTCCCAATCACCCTCCAGATGATCCGGCATGCTCTCGTACTCCTCCGTACTCACCGCGGATGCAACGCCCCGATGTGTACCGAAATGCGTCCCTCTTTAACATCGTCACATAGTCAAGCCCACCCGGGATGAGTCCAATTCGGGATAGTACACGGTGTGTTTATGTCACGTCTCCCGTCCGACGAGACAAGTTTGAGACGGAGATATTTATTTGGAGCGACCGGCGGGTCGAGCTCTTGGCTCTCTCCTCTTCAGTGTCGTGTTTTTGATCATTTCATCCTTAACGATTAATGGAATTTTTGGCAAAGTCACTCTTTTGATCCAAGCCTCATGAAGGGAGCCGTTTCGAGCTTTAGATTAGAATTAACTATTTAGATTAGAGTTAACTACTTAGATTTATAACATTTTAGCATCTTTGGATGGCCTCCTGAGACGAACCCTCCTGCTTTCGCCTCCACCTGAGTACGATTGGCTATGTATGTTTGTAGTTTTTTCATCACCTGAAGATGTTACGCTGTAAAGAAAACTTAGGTAGTCAATATAAATTTAATGCGGGATGACTGCGTTTTCTTCAATTAACTTTTTATCACATGCCCCACGATTCAAACAACTGCGTATGATATAAAAATCCATATACTATTTGTTAGAACTTGTGGGGGTATGAACCACTGAAATGAATCTTGCAGAGATTTACGGAGCAAGATTTTAGTTACTTCGATATTTCTATCTCCTTCGCCCTTCTAAGGCAAACGGTCTTAGATATTCCCAATTACTCTAGATATCCTTAAATGTGCCGAAGGGTAAGCTCTAGTTTAAAAGCTTTTAATAAAATGTAAGTTGAAAAAATTATAATTGTCAATATCGCAATATTAGTGGCCACAAAATTGCAAGTTTTGCTCAATGTATCTGACAGTACAGTGCATTGCTGAGTTTAATGAATATTTTCAGCTTAATCTGGTCTTCTTGACTTTGCATAGCATAATCTATGTGAAATCTTATCTGTACAAATATTATCCTTAATATTAGTTATAAGATTATTAAATTGAAATTAATATATTAAAGCTTATCGATATTAAATTATCCATATTATTAATATCTATATTAAAGTGGCATAGCAATATCTATTTTAAATCTCCTGTGTAAATTAGAAGGACGACTCTTCAGCAGTGATGTTGAAAGTGTATTATTACCCCCATCGTACTAAGGTAGGAAAGATTTTGTCAATAAAATTATAGATTTCAATGCAACAACTTCAGAGCTAAAAATCATTCGCCTTGACCGGGATTCGAACCCGGATCCCTCGGTGTCCGACCGAGTGCTTCGGCCAGTTAAGCTATCGTTGTTGTATTGAAATGCATATTAGCGGATGACTCCGTTATAAGTAACTGCTGCGACATCTCACGCAGTCCCTTAGAAAATAAGAGATATCAAATGTAGAACAGATAGGCTTAATAAATCATTTTTTTTTTCCATGAACGATAAGGAATTAGAATAACATTGTCCCAACCGAAGGGTCATATTCCGGTAATAATTAGTCTGGTGTGTGTATCCACCCCCTGCCATACACCCTAGCGATGGCTTGCAGAGAGCTAAAATAACTTTATTCTAGGTATTCTGTCTAGCAATGCTAAGTTTTGGATGGTTTCTAAGACTATCATCTGATAAGTATCACGAGAACGTTTTCATTATTTTATCAGTTCATATGTAAGCACTACCTCTGTGCGCTTGGTATAATTCTTCAATTTAAATGTGCGGGGGCTAACGTACTGGCTTCCCACCTAGAGGGCCCGGGTTCAAATCCCGGCGGTGTTGAATATTTTTCAGAGGTATCTCGATCCCTACTTGAGGTGCTTTGTGGAGGGCACTTTGAGTGAGAACGCCGTCCGTCGGATGGGACGTAAAACTGCGGACCCCTTGGCGCCTTTCGTAAAGAGTAGGCTAATGCCGACGCCGGGTTTCTCTCCACCCTTCAACCTTTCCTGTCCATCCCCTATGGCGCAAATGACCTCAGCTGTCGGTCGCCTCCCCTAAATACTACTACTACTTCAATTTAATAAAGCTGCAATGGATGCGCCAAATAAATAATATCCTTAGTGGCCTATTATATGTACCTTATTACATCCAACACTTATTTTATTATTTGTCTAAGAAGCAGTTCGTCTCACAAACGTAGATAATTATTCTACACTTTGATACAGCAGCATATGTAATATAAAATAAAAATATTTTTCAATTTTATTTGAAGATATTCACAAATCTATCGGTAAATAGCATTTTAAGCTCTAAAGTTAGATTTTACGTGGCTGGTGTGGATTCGTGACGTCACTCACTCGGCATCGCACAGTATTCCATGCAGATGTAGCTTATTACTCGAATCCTGACATTGGTGATCAGGCGCATTTTATTCTTCCATATAAAACTTTATTTCTCCTTCAACCATATTTTTTTAGATCTCGCCACACTTTTCTGAGGAATGAATAGGTCTGTCCCTTGGTCTTCCATTATTTTATATTTCATTATTATCAGAATTGATAAAATAAAGATAAAGAGTCATCTGCCGGAACCTTAACATCATTTTAAAGAATATAAATTTTGAGTAATTCTAAAACGAATTATTATTTCAAAAATACAAACTCATTATGAGAAGCAATACATATTTTGGGTCCCACTTGTGTCTGTGCTCTTCATCAGTACCATGGAGCAACATCTTACTTGGAATGCAGGTAAATTCGATGTGAGTGAGAAGATTATTATACAAGCCATTCAGCTCAGAGTCAATTTCATTGGATTTTTATTATTAACTTGGGGCGAAAAATACCTGCACAACAAACTCTTGCTTACATTGGAAGCAAGTCACTTCAGCAATGACGTTGAAAATTTATTAATAGGTCGATTGCATTACTAAAGGAGAGATCATGAAATAAAATTACCGAGATCAAGTGTGGGACCAACTGGATGATGACACCATTGTTCCCACGAACGACAAGGGCTCAGAATAACTTGAACGACTCCGCTGGGGAAAAAATTCTAATGTTTAGCCATGAAGTGGCCTTGGATATTTGTGTATTTTTATACGGTATAAACATTATTTTATTATTCATTTTGTTTCTAGTCGCTCGCATTGCATGCGTAGAAAATTATTTTGCGTCCAGATAACGTAGTGTACGTATCTGCATTTATCATTACGTCGGAATCTGAAATAGTTGCTAATTTTATTGGAAACTAGCATTTAGATGGCAATTATTTTTTATTTTGCCTACCTGGTGATTTATCTCTCCCGGCCACTCACCTTCAGTGGTGGCTTGCAGAGTACTATGTAAACTTAGATGTAATTATGCAAAGTGCAATTTCTTTACAGTTATTATTCCGTTGATTATGACTATAGATTCCAGTACAGATAGATACAAATACTCATTCTTTCCCCGAAAAATCAGAAATCATAATAGTAAGAAAGCGAAATCACTTTAGAAATACTAAAAACATTCAATTTACAAGTCGGAACAAAATGAAAAATCGCAAAGATGTTAGGTGTACTTGCAGGTGCATGTGTGTGTTAGTTGGTAGTTTGAGTGTTTGCATTTGTGTGGGTAGTAAGTGTTCTTGCATGAATGTATGCCATGTTTTTTGTGGATACATGAATTTGTGGCTTTTGCATGCGGTATTTTTTCTTTTCCTTTATAAATTACGGGTGGTGTCCTAACACCCCCCGCCACACGCCCTTACGGCGGCTTGCGGTGGATTAAGTAGATGTAGATGACTAACTGATAGTAGAACTTTTCCACTGGATAAAATTTGCTTTACGACTGGGTTTCGATGTATTACATCGTCATCATTGGACCTGATGGTGATGTAATACATCGAAACCCGGTCGTAAAATGAATGTTATGCAGTGGAAAATGGTACTATCAATCATTCATTATGTCCGATTTCCACCACATCACGCCTGAAACTACTCAATTTATTCCTTTGATCATTTCATAACTTTTTAAGAAATGTCCAGGCAATCTCTTCTCTAGTCTTATTCTTTTATTGTAATCTTAGTCTTAATTTTGTCGTATTTTGCCTTAAATGTAAGTATATCTAAAGCCTTCTCCATTCAACTTTCTTTGTTCACCTGTCTCTTTAATCTTTTCCCTTCTCACTGGACGATATGAAAACCTCGGAGAGTCACTGAAAGTCCGGAATGGGGTGTGGTGAGAATGCATCAGCTGCCCGCTCGGAAACACTGAGTCGTTCCCACATGTTAATCTCCTACTCCCGACCACCGGAATGCCGTGGGACCCCTCCCAGGGCCGCGCACGTCGTCACATTTCGCTCAATCCTCTCCCCCGAGTCGAAGGGCCGGACGCCTCCACCTCCTTCCGTGCTTCCTCCGATCCGGAGGTCGTTAGGAGGCCCTCTCGAGTAATCTACTAGACCAGTGTCCGATTGGGATAACAGCTCCCCGCTGACAATTGACCGCCTCCCTTACAGTTATCCCTCCCCAACGAAACTCCCCCTCCCCCAGCCCCACCCTGGATCACCCCGCTCCGCTCCACTCCCGCCCCTCCGGCCATCTGATCGTCAACTGCATTCCCCATGACGCCATTATCTCCTCCTGTAATTTCGAAAGCCTTATCGCCTCACTGTTCCTTCATTCTCAAGGATTTCCACCCGTTTTTGCTCCCAATTTTCGTTTCCGGGAAAGTCTTCCAACAATTGGTGGCCATGAAATGGGATAAGGACTCCATTATTGCCCTCTCCGGACTGTACACATTTTCCGTATCCTATGAAAGATTGAGACTTTTATTTTTCGTTTTCTTTGTATTTTGCGTCGCATGAAATTACTTGGCGAAAGGGTTTACTCGCGTTTAGTCGGTTTAGCCTGCCACCACTGAGGTACGTCAAGTACGACTGAGATTTATATGCTCAAATCTTTGATTTTCTTGTGTCTTTATCGTATCAGTGTTCATTTCAATGAAAGATGGGCATATGTGGCTTACAGAAACAAGAATACAAACGAATCATACTAGACAATATTTTCCTGCGTTCACGTAAATGCAGAACAAAAATTCTCCAACACTAGCAGTTGTTAAAGGCAGCATTCAGAAAAGGAGCACGGAAAAGCTTTCATTTTTGTCAGTAATCTCTACTTTCCGACTATGCTTCGGGGTCTACTGTGGTGAGAAAAAAGTTAAAGTGTTTTTCGCTTTTACCATCATCAAGGCCATTTTCTTTGACGGGCGTATTTGCACATTCCAGTTAAGATAGCTTACAGGTAGCAGTTTGTGCATATTGGCAGTCAATATAGAAGGTCTGTCCCGAAAGTAGTTTGACTTATTCTTCCCGGATGGATAGACGGGCGGCAGTTTCTCTGGCTGGCCTCGAGAGAGGGGAGTCTATGGAAGCCGGTGGAAGTTGGCTGCCAGCCTTAACAAGGTGCGAATCATTCATTTGCAAATCCTCTATAACGTGACATCGTAACGCTCCGTCATGAAACGGTTATTGAAACAGCACTACGCCGTAAAATGTTTCGTGAAACTGGACAAAACCAGGAAAGAGACTCATGACTCACAGTATTACTATAATCGCTGGTGACACAAATCTACCGTCAATTGACTGGGACAACTACTGCGTAGGAAAATCTGCCAAAAACAGAGATTCATGCCAAGAACTCCTTCATATATTCACAAAACACTCCTTAGAACAAATTGTTAAATCACCAACTCGGGGCCAAAGCATACTAGACACCTTTGCGACTTCTATGCCCGAAATCATTACTAGCATTGAAATAATAGACGGAATCAGTGACCATAAGGCTATTCTTGTAGAGTTAAAAACTAAGTTCGTCAAAATAAACAAAGAAAAGCGTAAAATATACCTATGCAACAAGGCAAATTTTAACGGACTAAGAGAATATTTAAAGATAAAATTACCAGAATACAAGACAAAAACCCTGACAACCAATGCAGAGAACACTTGGAATTATTTCTTAAATATTTTACACGAAGGAATAAAGACGTACATCCCGTCCAAACTCAAATGCGACAGTAAGGAACCTAGATGGTACAACGGGGAAGTCAGATCGGCATTAAGAAGGCAAAGAAAGCTACAGTCAAATTTTAAAAAGAGTTTAAAAAGTGACGATATAATTTATATGAATACAACCAAACAGCAACTAAAAGAATGCCGTAGTAAGACGAAAAGTATTATGCGCACAGCACTACACTCTTTTAAATCTAAAATGCTAAGCGAATATCTTGAGGAAAATCCAAAGTCATTCTGGTCCTATGTTAGGGAAATACAGGGTAAACGTCCCACTGTTCACTCTTTGAGGACGGAAAATGGGGAAATCATTACAGATAGCGTGAAAAAGGCAAATATTTTAAACCATTTTTTCCAGAGCGTCTACAACAAAAACACAAAAGCACCAAACGATCCTCCACACCCACCCGGGGAACACATGAGCGATCTTAAATCAATTAATCAGTGTTTCATAATTACTTCCTGTTGTTCTCGTGGTTTGTGTCGCCGTTTTTTTGAAATAGTAATTTTCCGTTACGATGCCGCGCACTTTATCGGGCACTGTTGTGTCACGGAGGATCAGTAGTCCGACGGCCCGTTATTTCAGCTTTCCGAAGTTTGCCCAGTACTGCTCTTTCGGTTTTCTTAGATATGGGTCTGCAACTTGGGTTAAAATTTATTTGGAGTGTGATACGCCGTGATAAAATACTCTCGTGGAATACAGGTGGTGACCTATAACGGCAAGTTTCATGATTGGTGCTCGGTCGCCCCCTTTCCATGCGGTTTTTGGCGAATCACGGGGATTCAGGTACATGAGGAAATAGATGGAATATATGTAGAATGGCTGTTGACCTATCACCCCCTTCCACACTTCCTTACGATGGCTTGCGGATAATTATGTAGATGTAGAACGACCCCTGCCTTAAACCGTTGCGGTTCCTTGCTGGAGGTTGTAGTCCTTTATGACAGATCATGAAAATAAGAATAGTCAGGTCAAGTGTAGAACCGACAGATTAAGATTTTTTTCCAGCGACCGCTAAGGGACCAGGATGAGTGCAAAAGACTGCACTGGGCTGGGATGTTTGTTTTTACTAGAAGTCTAGTATGTTTCTAGCCCTTATTTTATTGTTCTTCTTATTACCAGCAGCTTTTTATTGGTATTTTTAGGAAGGTATTTTATTCTTATTTTCCTTTAATTTACTTAAATTTCGTTATTTTTAAGCATTTTGCATATATGTTGGTAATTTACCAGGATATGTTAATAATTAACTCGCAAAACTGGACAGAGTCAATAGTAATAAAAGTAACTTCCAGAAATGTATTTCAATTTTCTACATATTTACCTTGTACTTTTGGACTCCTATTTCTTTACAAGTTCTTTATATCAGGCGGAAAAGAAGTATTTATTTTCCTTTTGCAGCCAACGAGTAACCTCTCGGACTACGGAATCTCATTTTCAAAACGTCGGTCACTCAAATGATTATTTTGGGGTCCGACTGCAACAGTTGAAAATCACTGGAGACTAAGTTGAAACTGCACGGTGGATGCTTCAAGCGTTCCTAATGAAATGTTTTTCACAGTTCATGCGCTTGTCTCGCTGAAGTTTGCTACTTAATTACTTACTAACCTTCGTAATTTAATGACTTACTTTCTTAAAATTGAGAAAAACTAAATTTTGATTAAGCATATCCCGGGGGCTGAAATACCGCCTTCTAAATCCCTGATAGTGGACTCCGGAGATGTAGATGTAGAAATGAACCATCTTAAATGTAGAACATGCTGTTTGAGATAAAAGTACATGTCCCTCGTCCCTCTCGCGGGCGGGACTGCCTGCTACCTGCAACGTTGGGTCGCATTCCCTGCCTTTCACAGTCTCCTCGGGGGGTAGAGTGTTTTTGTTGTATGTCCATGTGGTGGTGGAGTTTGGCATTCTTGCTTGTTTTGTCCTGGCTTGCGTATTGTTGGATGGCTGTCGTGCTGCATCCTGGGGTGCAGTTTTTTGTTGGTTTATGGTATATGTGTTTGCATGAGTGTTTGCATGAGTGTTGGATGAAGGGATTTTTGCATGAGCGTGTCCGCTGCGGTGGGTGTAATTTTCCATGTTGCTGTTTTGCATGTGGTATTGTTCCTTTTTACGGTTGGTGACCTAGCACCCCCAGCCACACGCACTTGCGGCGTCTTGCGGGGTAATATGTAGATGTAGAAGTCCGAGAGATGGTGTGTAAAGGAGGGAAACTATTTGTCTTCTTCGATATCCTCTGATTGAGAAAGTCACCAACGGCTCCATCCCTTTGAATTCCTTCTCTTGAAAGGCAGTGAGCATAGAGCGTCCTAAGCGTAACAGAAATCGATGCATGTATTCCTATTTTTAAGGCTTTAAATTAACAAACACAAGGTTCTTAACAACGGAATAAATTCACTGTGTCTAGATTCCCTGAACTTAATTAATTCCCTGCTTGCAGTCAACGCGTGTAGTAAAGACAGACACGAACAGTCAACCTATTTCGTGTGCTGGGTAGTATTATAACCGGTAAGGCTCTTTTAGGAGTTAAAATATCCCATCAAAAGAATGTTTAATGCATAACTTTCTTCCTGTAAATAATATTTCATGGTTAGTTTAGGAACTGGATGTTATCAATGTAAATTTACCGTCTAATTGTCGGACTGATAAATGGGCGTTCTACCCATTTCTCAAGACATGAGCCTTTATGTATTCGAGCCAGGGCACCTAAAGCCGCCTTAGTCTTTCTAATTCTGAACATAATCGTGATAATGGAATATATTGTGCTGATATAGATGTAAAAATAGCATGCATGAGTAAAGAGTTACTAATGACATGATATAAATTCTTTCTGCTCCACAAAATCGACTGAATAATAAGATTTCTTTACATACCTCTTTAAATATTATCACCAAAGTGAAAGATATCCATTATATTTGCTTAACAAAAACATTATATTTTCCAGGAACACAAAATCTCTCTTGCTTACTTAACGTTCCGGAAGGAAATGGAAAAAGAAACTTACTTTCCGCAAGTCTATGCTCAGCGGGCGAACACTTTCCCTTGGTAAATACGTAAATATGCGTCCTCATTGTCTTTTATTCGCCAAAATGTGGCTGTTATTTGTGATTGACTATGTGAAATTAAGTGTATTGCTCAATGTACATAATTAATATTGTAAAAATCCTGTGTATTGTGACTGAAAGACAAATTTAATATATTGTAGAATACATTAAATTACATTTGAAGGCTTCTTAAAGTATATAATACCATAAATGTACATGCTTAATACCATAAATGTACATGGATTGCATTGATTTCGTTGAATTCTTGATATAAAATTTAAATATTAACGGCTTGATGGATTTTGAGAGGGTTTAAGACCTGATCTGAAACTATTTTAGGCCCGGTAAAATGTTGAGGCTGAGAAATTCCACTCAAATACGAGTATAGTTTACGACAGAATAAATATATCCGGTCAGAAGTATCATTGAGATTATTAATATGCACTACTACTCCAAGTTAAATTTTAAAAATTCATATTTACCGCATTAAATTTCTTTATTTTCTCTTTCGCTATTTTTTCCAATAATTCTAGCCCTATAAAAGTTTACTGCTATGACACGATGATGAAAGAAAATGATCACCGTCATCCTTTCAATAATCTATTAATAGGCCATCATTATATAACCATTCAAAATACAATGTGTATTGTCATATAAAAAATATATTTCAGACACTTGGTAAAACTTGGAGATTTTAGTATAAATTAGCTGATAAAATTGTGTGTGTGTGATAACTTTACCTTTATCCGATAACCTAAGTCATGAAAACGGTAAGTATCTTAGAAAAAATATATTTGAAAAAGTAGATGGACTGAAATTAGACTTTGATAAAGTAACTAGACTAAAACTTGGTATTATAACGATAAATACAAATATTATTTTATTTTGCAACGCCTTCAATGAAAAGCTACCAATAGTAGCTGTGAATTCAGGTGAATCCTGTGAAAAAATAAGTGTTTGCTGTGTACTTGGACCAAAATTTGGGGAGATAAGACAATTATTTAGACTCAAGACATAAAATTTAATTATGCAGGCAGAATGTTCCAATCTAAAGGGAAGTGTAACTTTTCTCAGGCTTAAATATCATTTTCCCCTAGAATTTTCCAAACGTTTCCGGTTCCACCATTTCAACAAGAATTCCCTTTTTTTTGCTTCACGGAAAGCACAAATACACTTACCGTTCCTCCTCATAGTTACAGCCACTCACCGTCCCCACATTCCTCGCCTCTTCACCTCTTCCCTCTTCCTCCCTGCACTCTCCATCTGTTCCCCTCCTACCATCCCCACCCCCTCCCCCTCATCGCTTTTCTAAGTCTCCCCTGTGCCTACGTACGCACGCCCTATTCCAGTTTCCCCGTTGTCCCATTCAAATCGCGTGTGTGCCCATTCAACTTTGATTTACTTCGAGAATCCGCTCCCGTGGTGCCACTTTGGCAGGTGGAAAAGGGGGAGGGGGGAGGGAGGACGGGGAGTCAAGGGGCTCTGGATGGGGCGGAGGGGGTTAGGGTTCGTTCGCTCGCCGTAGCGAGGAGTTGTGTGAGGTATGGAATGGGGGCGTAGGTATGGAAGGACTCTCCTCTCTGATTGCCTCTGGCTCCATTGTCTGACGCACTGCGAGGAAGCGAGGCTGGTTTGGTTTGGAATACCTAAGGTGGCTGGTAGCTCTACAACCCCGTGGGTGGCCCGTGAGTGGCCCGTGGAATGGGAGCAAGGCTTTGCAGCCGCTTGATACTCCCCCTTCCTTCTACTCTCCTCCTTCCAGACCCCCCAACCCGTCCCTGTCTCCCTATCAGCCCTTCCCGAATGACACAATGGTCCAGTCGTTCTTGCTTGAGCCATTGTCGCCGCCGGCCGCTTTATTTTCAGGTCCCAACTTCCGACCACCAGCCCCCGTCTTAAGTGATTGCATTGGTTGATAAGATCCAGTCGCTCCCAATTTGCGGCCAATTCGATCCCCTACCCCCCAGCGTGTTCCTTAAAAAAATTTCCCCCGATCGAATTTAACGGAATGGTGAAGATTAAACGCTGTCTTTAATCAAATCTAACTTTTTTTTAATTTTTGGAGAAATAATTCTACATTTTTCATCGCGATCTGCCGCTTTTTTATGCGAAACGAAGTGTCAGACATCCAGCCAGTAGTATTTTGAGCAATTGGTCATTATTGGCAATTCGACAAATTTAATTTTCGAGAAGTTCGAAGTCGCAGGTTCGTGATTGTTTTACTCTTACAGGCCATGGCACTCTACATCTACATACGTACCACGCGCTCCACCAAAAAGGTGTGTGAAAGGGGGAGCAAGAACCTGGTGAGATGGGTAAGGAATAAGGGTGGACAAGGGAGAGGAAGGGAAAAGGGAAAAACATTCACCACCAATCTCTTTTGAAACATGCAAATTTATTTCCATTCTGGCGGAAAACTTAGTTGAAAAAAAAGTGCCAATAAAATATTTCTTTGTACCTACAGTGAGACGAGAGCTAGAATTTTGACCTGAGGGTCCAAGTTCGACACCAAATGACGCTTCTGGGCGCAATCAGCTTCACCAACCATATTTTTCGGGTACCAAGTGGCTACAGCCCCATCTATTATAGAGCTTATCTTGGCGCTTACTACTGTGGTCCTGAATTTCACGAATATTTCTGCTTTTCTATGTTTTATAAGCCTTAATGTGAATAATATATTATTAACATTGTATTGGGGAACTAAGAGAAGAAATGAGTTAGAGGGAGAGGTATTTGCAATGAGATGAGAATAGATGACGGGCACACTATGCAAAAATATAAAGAAAAGAATAGTAAGGATTTAAAAATGGAGTGTAGGACTTAATGGATATGAAAACTATTTTTTGAGGCAAAGGGGTTATCATAGATTGGAGTATTTCAAGATGTGGAGGTGGCAAATAATTGAGAAAATAAAAGTTGAACAATGGGGAAAAACCCTGAAGTCATAAATAGGGCTGCGATGAGAAAGGTTGGTGGGGAAATCCGAAAAAGGCTGCTGAGAAAGCGGGTGGAGGAAATATTAAAAGTAAATGGTATGTTTAAGACCCCAATTAAATGTGCAGTGCGCAGTGATGGCTTTTAATACAAATAGAGATGGAAAAAGCACGACATATAAAATAGACGGGACCAATTTATGATGGGAGGAAGTAAAACACATGCTACCGCCAGTCTGTTATGGAGCGCACACATTAAAATAATGGCGGATCTGCTTTAAATAAACCCAATTTTCTTAGGTGTTTAATGATTAATCGCAGTGAAAATTTAGAGGAAGGTTTATTACTGGAATATTCATTAGGTTCAAGGGCTATGTTTGATAAAGTGTTAAAGAAAGAATGAGATTGCAATAGGATATAAGCTGGAATCGTCGAAATTTCTTAGGAAAAGAAATAAAGTGCGATAGGGCGATGAAAAATTAGGAGAGATTCCCTTTAAAAACGCTGGTCACCATTTTAAAAATTGGCAATTTTCCGAAAAATAATTATTTTGATATATTTTCTATTATTATATGTTGTTTTGACCTATTTTTGTGGAAAATTGCAAATTTTTGATTTATCATGATATTCCACCACATCACGCCTGAAACTTCCTTTTTTATGCGCTATTCACCGTTTCCTAATTTACTCACAAAAATATTCTAATAGAAAATACCAGTCTCTCATCTACAGTGCGTGGGCGCAACTCTTCGAGTTAGCATTGTGCATACTTGGTGGGTTTACGTTCCCAACCACACACCTTTCCGGTGGCTTGCCGGAAAGGTGTGTGGTTGCACAGAGTTGGCGAAAGTAAGAAATTTATAAATTGCCTTGGTTATTGCATGACATCGAGAAATTAATAGTACCCGATTTTTATAACTAGACAAGATTTATGTCGGAATAACCTTAGAGAAACATGTCGAAATGTGGAGAGATATAGACATTATTTCATCCTCTTTTTTTCTCACAAAATTTGCTAACATACTCATTAAGATATAAAATCAAGATGTTGATGATGTAGAGGAAGTTTGGGGAAAGTAATAGAGAGATAGCAGGTGAAGAAATCATTGGGTTATTGCTGCAAAGCGAGAAACTCTTGAATCAAGTGACCACCATTGTGCAGGACATCCTAAGGTTAATGGAGAAGGATCTTCTTATTCTCTCTTTTCAAGAGACGCTTGATACAAATTACCACTACTGGACCTCCCCAATCATCGCAATGGTGGTCGTGAAGAATGGTAATGGCTAGGATGAAGACCACTACCCGACAATCTTCACCATTTTTCAGGTTTTCTTTGCTTCAACTCCAACAACGCCACGATTTACGAAATGAAGTCAATTCAACGGAGGGCCCGCCAACTTAAGAAAACATTTCATCAATTCCATCCCAATTAAAAGAAACTGACGATTCGCTGAGTAGCTCGGAACCGGCGTCATCACTTTTAAAACATTTTCGTCACACATTTTATCGTTTCAGGCTCAAATACATGGACTACAGTCATGTTCTGTGAAAACCTGAACCTTTTACAAGAGTTTAAAATCCTATTATGCTCGAATATAATCTTTAAATAATAGTTCTGTTATCAGTATGATACCGAATACTAAACGAAACCAATTGCGTATTAATAAAATTTTGAAACATGCACACTAGTTCCTTTTTCTTCTGTTTTTCAGGTTTAAGCACGAATGTTTACTTATTACATAGTAAAAGCAATTAGAATGATGGAAAAAATAGTATGGTTTCCTTAGATGTACGAAGAGTAAAGCCTAAACTTTTTGGGAGGTACAGAAAAACCGAAATATTTTAATATAGAGTTTATTGCATGATATAGGAAGACGTTATTTTGCAAAGGTTTTACCTATGTGTGTGCAGATGGTTTATTAATAAGTGTATTTATACTTATTATATGTTAATATCCTTATACAAAAGCCCGCTTTCCTGGCACTATCCATTCAATGACTTCCGGGTTTTGTGTGTATGTTTTCCTACCATTTCAACGGAACATATCCATTTCCTCTTCGACGGTTTTCACTTAAAGCATCACAAAACTTCTGGTATCTAACTACATTAATTTTCCGAAATGAATTCCCAACGATTTTGGAATTTAATTTTATGGCATAAATGTGACATTGGGCCATCCAAATTAATAAGGCAGCATAATTTTAATGAACGTTTTGGTGGAAATAAATGGGAAAAACCTGACCATAGGGATTAAAATAAGTCAGATTAAATTAATCAACCCGAAGTCAAATGCATGTTGAACTGACACACTTTTAGGACACATAATAACAAGGTTCAACTGGAGAGAAACCCGAATTAATTACACCAAATGCAGGAAAATGTAATGATATGAATAAAAAGTGATTATTGCAGAAAAAGGGATGTGTCTCCCTTGAGACACAAAAGTAGTTATCGAGGCTAAGATTAAAAAACGTACAAGCTTACCGGTTTACTTCCAAAGCTGGGAATCATCAGGACTCCTTCTTGTGTTGGCTGATAGGGCCATTCAGTGGTGTAATTTTCTTCCGCGAAGCAACTTAGGAAGATGTTCCAAGACTCGTATTATAATGATCAGCTATGTGCATCGTTCAGAGTGAATTTTTCTAAGAGCCTCTAATACCTAATTTCCGCAAATACACAATTATATTATTATATAAACTGAATTAATATGCATAAAAATGCATTCTCACATATTTTTAAATTATATTTTGAACGGTAAATATATCATTGAAAAATGTACAAATTCATGCATTCAAAAACTAAGCAAATATAATAACTGAGTACCCTATGGTATTAATTTTTCAACTATTTTTATTTAAGCGTGCCTCTCAATTACATCTATATGTACATAATACCCCGCAAGCCGCCACAGGGGCGTATCGCGGGGGATTTTAGGTCACCACCCCTCAAAGTAGAACAGAGAAAGGGAACCACATGCAAAGCCAACAAATTCATTCTCATCTACATCCACAGAGGCGTATATACAGGTATTCATGCGAAAACCTTTCTAATTTACACGCATAGAAATACATGTACTATCAACTAACATACACATGCAATTGCACTTACGAATGTAGTAAAAATCTATCCAATAACGTGCAAATGTGTATACATAGTGCGTTCCAAAAGTAATGCGATTAAATTTCTTGGGTCGCTCCTATTTTTTGTAGTGGGATCATATTACTTGAAGCATGTGGAGGGGACGCTAAGATTTGCCTCAAAATTATTCTCAGTGCTCTCCAAGCTGTGGAAGTGGTAGGACGTCAGTTATTGTAAACCTCTCCGCGCCGACCGTGTCACGCGATGAGGAAAGTGTGCGCCAAGCTCGTTCCCAAGGAGTGGTTGTCTCGTGTTTTCTAAAACGCGTTACGAGTCCGCGAGTTCCTGGCCAAACACTAGGTGCCAATGCTGCCCCGCGCCCTCTATAGTTCTGACGTCACCCTAGCAGGCTTCTTTTTATTCCCTCGAATTAAGGACGTCCTGAAAGGAACCCGTTTTTCGTTCATAGAAGAGATCCAAACAGCCGTGACGTAGACCATGCGAGAGATCCCGGAAGACGCCTTCCAGGGCGCGCACCGGTCATGGCAGAGTCGCTGGTAAAAATGTGTAGAGGTCCAAGAACAGTACTTTGAAGAATTTTAAGTGTTTGTGCAAATCTGTTCAATAAATTACTTTAAAAAATTTCTTTAATTTTGGAACCCACCCTGTGCATGCTGGAGGAAGACTAAATTCAAACCAAGGGTTAATTCACCTAATAAATTAGTGATTTTTTATTTGGAAAAAGAGAATAAAAGTGAACCACAACCATTTATACGACAGCCCTCTTCCCTCAAAACAAGACAGGTCATGCAGAATTGAAAACTAAGAAAGGGAAATTGTACTAACACATGGAGGTGCAACCCATAGTCTCTAACCCTAAAGGCACAGGTAGGGAATTCGAAACACCTCTGTAGGCAGTAGACGGCGTGAGGTTCCCCCCCTCCACAGAGTGAGATGTGGGGTGGAAGAAGAAGCTTGAAAACAACAAAGACAGGCAGGCAAGAGACATGTACGAGTACGAATATACATATGTTTAATTTATCAAAATTTGATTTTTGTCGGAATTTTTATTAATTGATTCGTGATTTTTTAATGATCACGGTCATTTTTGTAATTTTATTTTATTGTTCACGTTAATTGATATTCATTTTCTCATTTCCTGGTATTCATAGTTTTACTTTTTATTTAATATTGCGTGGTTTTTACTCCTTTTTCACTTGCCTATTGTTTCTTTTGAAGTGGACATGACACCACCGTACTAAACAGGATACTCTTCTGTGTTATTATTTACATCATAATGAACTCTTGGCATTAAAATATTGATGTCAGGCATATGCTCACTCTAATTAAATAATTCATATTCACCACTGCTAAAAGTTTGATATAAGGACATCAGCATGGGTAATCAATAGGTGTGCGTTTATGAAAATAATACGTTAATGAAATGACAAGGGTAATAAAAAATACATGAAAATAGTATCATCATAAATTGCTAATGAAACATTGTGTCGAATATTTAAACGAAAAATTTAGATGTTTTTAAGAAAATTATTGTTTGTAACCAGCCTATGTATTTTATCATACCCAAACTGGCAACGTGTATATTTCTGAAGCACCTGTGAACAATTATCGGGTTCTAAATATTTTAATCACTGATACTACGTGGAAATTAGAATATACTAACGTCTCATTCAGTAACACCCTTGCAAGGATACCGTACGCGGTATAGCACTCTTTTATTTCATCTTCTTAAGGCTGGCAGTCGTTCGACTGATGAAAATATAAATCGATTAAACAAGGAGGATAAACTTCTTCAACACGTCTTCTCCTAAGTGGGAAGACATACCTAGGATAAGTGAAAAACCTCGCAAAAAATTGAATTTAAGAGAATAGTATTGGGGAAATATGGCATGAAGGTTAAAGACCAAGGCTGTCTTTCGCTATTCACATCTCATTTAGAATATAATGTTTGTAAATGGGAATCTCAAAATCAGTTTCATTGGTAAATTTCCTTATGTATAGCGTTCAGGAGCTAGATTTGTAAACCGTTGTCATGCAAACTTGGCAGTGTATCTAAATTATTAGAGGAACTATTTCCGGGATAATTCAAATAGCGAAGGTTAACTTACAGAATAAATATCTTCAATAAAATGGAAGCTGCTGTGTTGAGTCACAATGTTGAAACGTATTATCATTCCCATCGTACTACGGTAGGATGAATCATTATAATAAGATTATAGCAATAAAGAGTAGAACCGACGGATTTATGATGCCATTTTTACCACGAAAGATAAGGAATCATAGTAGTTGTAAGCGGCCACGCTAGGAGGGAAGAAAGTATTTTTATTGTTCCATTCCAAACGGCCCCGTATCTTGACATCATTTTATATGACTTTAGTTTATTGCCCTTATGGTAGTTACTTGCAGCTTTTCTCGCACGTGTTAAGTATTTCAAACTTAGACGCCGTTGTGCATATACCTGCAGTTATCATTATGTACATTATTTGAAATATTTTACAAATGTACTCTACCTAAAGCAGATCTTGCGAAACACAACTTGGTCTCTTCATTCACGATATACTTAGATCGGGAGAAAACAATTCACAAGTTGATGCAGTATTCCTGGATTTCAAAAAAGCCTTCGACAAAGTCCCACACAATAAATTGTTACATAAACTTAAATACTATAGGAGCAACGAGAAAATAATTAATTGGATTAGAGACTTCTTGTCAAACCGCAAACAAATAGTAGACTTAGATGGGTTGTGCTCAACGGATAGAGATGTAACTTCGGGCGTCCCCCAGGGAAGTGTAATAGGGCCTCTTCTGTTCTTAATATACATTAATGACTTAAGCACACACGTTGGTAGCAATCTGAGGTTATTTGCTGACGACACGGTGATATACAGGGAAATAAGGAGCCAACTAGATCGCGAGCTACTCTCTAGAGACTTAGACAATATCTCGGAAAGGGTGCAATAAATGGGGATTAATACTTAATACAGATAAATGCGCAGTTTTGAAATTTTGGAACAAAGGAAGCGAGGAACAGGATATAAACTACGAAATAGAGGCCTCAGTATTGACTACGGCAAATCAAGTTAAATATTTGGGGGTTGTTCTAACACCACGCCTTTCATGGGGAGCACATATCAGGACAATATGCGGATCAGCTTTAAAGAAACTTGGCTTCATAAAACGGGTGGTGGGGAAATGTAATGAAAAAGTTAAAGAGAGGTGTTATTTTGCTCTAGTTAGACCTCATTTGGAATATGCCGCAAGTATTTGGGATCCGTGGGAGAAAATTTGGCAAAAAGAATTAGATAAAGTCCAGAGAAAATCCGCTAGATTCGTTAAAAATTGTTATGATAAGAACACAAGTGTGACAGATCTCTTAGGGGATTTAGGCTGGGAACCACTTGAAGTGCGGAGAGAACAAGCGAGGCTTAGACTTTTAGAAAGGTTCAGAACAAACGATTTTAACCATTACACTGGAAGAATTCTAATGGCCCCACACGACTTAGGTAGATGAGACCACAAAGACAAAATAAGGGAGATAGATTCCAGGACAGATAGGTACAAATACTCATTCTTTCCCCGAACAATCAGAAATCATAATAGTAAGAAACCGAAGTCACTTTAGAAATATTGAAAACATTGAATTTACAAGTCGGAGCAAAGTGAAACACTGCAAAGCTGTTAGGTATACTTTCGTTATGTGTATGTAAGATGTAGTTTGAGTGTTTGCATGTGTGAGGTGTAAGTGTTCATGCATGAATTTATGCCATGTTTTTTTTGTGGATGTGTGATTTTGTGGTTATTGCATGCGGTTTTTTTTTCTTTTCTAAATTACGGGTGGTGTCCTGAAACCCCCCGCCACACGCCCTTGCGGCGGCTTGCGGGGTATTAAGTAGATGTAGATGTACCTAAAAATCAAGAAAAACGTAATTTTTGACACTGGATGGCTGGTTTTGAATCACCCCGTCCCACTCGCACTGGCAATTGCTTGCGGGGTACCTTTATACCTGTATGTAGAACTTAGGCCTGCATTCATCGCTGTCCTGAGCCTTTTTTCATTCTTCCGTGTTAATTTATTCCTGCTTCCTACCTCAACTCGCGCCAGTATTTGTGGCCTTAATTTCCCCTATACCTTACTCCCAAGACATTCTCCCTAACCGAGTTTTACCAGAATTTCATACATTGCTTATCAGTTCTGCTCTTCTTTTTACTGTGGTATTACAGAATGCCCCCACATTCACCTGTCTTTGATTTATTACGAGGGAAAATTTCAGCAAGTCACTATTAAATTTGCAATTTGAATACGTTAATCCAGAGAAGTAAAGCCATACCTGATTTCTTGTTCATTCAAGTAGCCTCCAAGAATTTTCATTGAATTATTATGAATATTTATAACTTATAGTTAATATATTGATTTTTCTATTGGTAAGATGGTTCCTGTAATTTTAAAAGGTTGTGTGTCAGCAGAGATGATTTTTCTGTCATAATTATAATACCTAACCAGTGAAACTAATTAAAATGAAATAGATATTTTCAGGAGGTCATTTATTACAAGTTTTCCAAAATAATTGTGTCATAGATAAGTATATTTATTTATATCTACGCCACTGGTTTCATCTGTCACGACAAATGTTGTCCCTCCTTTTGCTGCATAATTTTTCTGCTATTTAGCTATTCTAAAACTTATTAATAGTTAGCAAATAACATATGTCTTGTCGAGGGCCTCCGCTGGGATTCTCCGGTTTAGCAAGTTTGCATTCGGACGGACTACCGCTAATCGTCATGACGCTTGGGGTAGAGGAGAATGCAAAGCGGGATAATGAAAGTGGGGGCAGAGGGAAAGGAAAGTAAGGAATGAAACGAAGGAGAAACGGGAGGGAGAGGGGAGATGGTTTAGAAAGAGAGAGGGGGCGGAGAGCTCCGTAGCAAGTAAGAAGGAGCCCAACTCGAAGATAAGCCCATGCTTGTTGAGAGAACGAGCGGTAAGGGAGCTATTAACCGGAGATTACCATTGGTGCCGTGGCACAACCGACACCACCTCTCCCATTGCCTTATCCAAATCCTCTGTTCTCTCTCCCTTCCACTCCTTTCCCCCTCACACCACCCATTCCCTTCTCACACTTCCTCCGCGATCCCTCCCACCGTGTGCGGCCCCGCGTCTCAGGCGAAGCAGCATACAAAAGTTGGTGGGGGCGGCTCTCCTCGCCAGGCAGACATCTTACCCCCCTCCCACAACGACCCCTTCCCCATCCCGTTACCCAATCCCTAGGCTTGCACCCACAACCCCGTAATGCTGTTGCATCGAAGTCACACCCGGAGCAGTAAGGCTTTTGGAGAGGGGTGGAGAGGCAAGTGAGGCTGCCACCAGAAATTTGATGGAGTCGTAATCGGAGATAATTATGAAAGAAATTACGGTTGGTGCGGAAACTGGTTCCCGACGGCTCCCCGGCTATCTCCCTTCCTACTCCCGCCCAAACCCTGCAACCCCTAAAACCTCTCTCTCCCGGATAAGACGTGTGCATGTGCGTGGAGAGGAATAAAACACGCTAGCATTGCAGATGGGGTTGAGCACATTTTGGCGTACACGTCGTTGAGTCCTAGGTTTGGGTTGATACATTTCCTAACTCCCTTCGGCCATTGGGCCAAACTCATAGTTTACATAATTCTCTTCTTTGTTTTCCCTCATTTGTTCCCTATGGATCAATTTGGAGTCTCTCTCTTTACTTCAATTCCGTTTGCTTTCTCTTCGATTAAATTCTTCATTCATTCATTACTTGTGCGAGCATAAAAGGCTAACGTACACGTTAAGGATATAGCCGAGAAAAGTAGATTTACGGCATATTTTTATAATATGACACCTCTGAGTATAAAGATGGATGAGATAGTTATGCTTCAAACTTCCACACTACAAGTAGAGGGGATTAGTTTTAACTTGATCGAGTATGGATAAAGAGAACAAAAACACATAATTCTTATTCATTAATTTTCTTTTGAAAAGTCAGCCGACCAAAAATCGAACTTATTTAAAGTATATTTATCTCCAAAAAATTAATTAATAATCCATATATAAATATATTTATTGTGTGTACTACATCTTTGCATATATTATTATAAATACCTTATAAACAGTCTCTACCACGGAAAATGATTTTCTGGAGTATTCGTTCCAAATCAGGCTTTTTTAAAAAAAAGTACCTGAACAGAAATTGTTACAAAGGATATAAGAGAAAAATCATAATTTAAAAAAATACTTTGATTAAGGAAAAATTATTTTATTTCATATAGTTTTACTATTATACTTTACACTTTCAGGCTTCACTTCGTGGAATTGTTTGACGTTCATATTAGAAGAGTTTGTGATTTCCCACAGACTTGATCCATCTGTGGAAAATTACACTCTTTTAATATGGAGAGTTTTACTATTCATGCCCGATTTCGCTCTCTTAAATTAAATACCTAAATGATTTTGGGATTAATATTTTTTTTAATTTTATAAATAAACAAATTCATAAACTTGATTTGACCTCATGTGCAATTGAAAACCAATAAAATCTACACCATAGTAATCCATCCAAAATCTGTTGATGAAGATTTGTTTTGGTAAATCCTTGATGCATGTAGTTCTTTAACGGAGGCAAGGTGGCATTCTTCTTCCCTCCTTTTAACTACGCGCACTCAGTTGTAATAGCACGGAGCTTGGCAATTATCTGTCTACATTGCCAAAATTATGACCCGGATTTCAACAGTGGACCCTAGAGTCAATTTCTGCACGCTCGATTCATATTAGAATATTCCTTCAAAAAAAAAATTGAAAATATTTCCTGGAGCACAGGGTTATCAATCCACACTTAAGAACTTATGTTTTGTAAGAGATTTACTTTGAAATTGGTTGATAAGGTTTTTCTCTTTTTAAAGGGGAACGGTTTAATGTTGTTTGCTTATTTAATATTGATAAGGAAGAAATATTGAGACATCCGTCGTTTTGTAATTTACTGCATATAAATTGGTACTCATTTAGGCACTAGACGATACTGGTGGTATTTTAGGTTAAGAAAAATTGTATAATAGATGGCGCCACTGGCCAGGAGTTGCGGTACGGATTTCGGTTGTCCACCTCGTAAATTTGCAGCCAAATAAATAATTTAAACTGTAATCCGAGCAATAAGAAAATTTATAGCCACCAATGGGGCTCTTTTCTAGTAACGGCAGGATATTGAGAGACATCTGCATCGACACAATACACCGTGAGCCGCCGCAAGGGTGTGTGGCGAGGGAGTTGGGACACCGCCTATAAAACAGAATAAATCATAAGCAAAACTAACAAAGACATGGCAATTCACACCTACGCAGATGTATATATTTATGTAAAACCTATTTTTAACTACACATGCAAATACATATACTACTAGTAACTAACACACGCACCTACAATAGTACCAGATGTTTAGGTAGCGTTTAATTTTGTCCTCGCTTGTAATTCGAGTGTCTTTACAATTTCTTTTATAACTTTTTGTTTCTTGTTATTATGAGTACTTATTATCCGAGAAAAGAATGAGTATTTTTACTTATCTGCACAGACTCAAGTCTATGCCCCATATCTTTGTGGTCTAACCTACTTAAATTGTGTGGGGCCATAACAATACCCTTTGTGTCATAATTAAACTCGTTTGAAATGAACCTTGCTACAAGTCTAAGCCTCCCTTTTTCTCTTCGCATTTCAATTGGCTCCCAGTCTAATTCTTCTCGTAAAACTCCTATCATACTCTTTTTATTGTAACAATTTTTGACGAATTTGTTGGATTTTCTCTGGACTTTATTTAATTCTATTACCAACTTTTTCAAATATACCAAATATATTACCAAATATATTACATTGGGATAGGGACATTATATTGGGGATAACTCTAAAGAAAATGAAAATCATATATCTCTTTGTTGAACTGATAATTCTATAAAAATCTACTATCATAACACACCAGGAAAAATTACGTCCCAATGGTAATAGAGAGGACATTCAAAATTGTCAGGTTTCAAATATTTTTTCCTTGAATGTTAAATGAGTAAAATAATTTTCATTGAGGTCTTGTGATTGATGATTCTAGATATGCTAGTTTCTAGTCATTATTTTTGGAGCCCAAATTACATTTAACCATACATTGAAAAACTTGTCCTTCCAAATTGTGGTACAAAACTATATATATAAATCAAACGTAATCAATACTGGGTTTCATATTTTTAAATTTTAATCTTTACTCGAAAAAACCCATTTTTAAATGATTTAAAAATAGTATTTTAATTCGTTTGTGTAATTATTAGAATGCTGATAAATATGTGAAACTATATATTTATTAATGATTTTCGATTCTACATATATTTCTGGTGCCACACAGCCTTGAGGTGGATTTGGGCAGATGTGGATCATAACCCTCGTAGCAAATCGTGTCACATGTGCTGAGTAATACTCGTTGTTGAAACGGTTTTCTGTTTTTTTGATATCAAACGATAGAATCGTGAAATATCTTCGGTAGTTTTAGTCTAGTAATGTAATCTGTAGGTAATGAAAATAGTCATGAAATAAAATACCTTGCATCATATATCCTATATCTCACAATACGCCGTATGTTGCCTCAAGGGCTTGTGATGGAGGCGTCACCATAAGGGATGACATGAAAGGTGCAATGCAGATGTAGATGACTGCCCCTGCGGAATTCTTCCAACGCTTTTGTTTCTTTTTGTAATTTTATCCCTCTGCCTTATCCTTCTTTATCTTCCTATTCACTTTAATCTCTTTCATCGGATAAAAGTGTTAATATTTTCCTATCGGAATGAAATACCACCCAATCATCACCCCAAAAATCACTTTCCGAAATCATGGATCCCGATATGCCATTCTCTTTCTCCGACGCTCTTCCAACCACAAGGCAAGTCAAGGCCCTTCAAATACGCCTTTCGAGTTCCCCCAATTCCTTTTCTGGGTAAAATCGCACATCACTTGAATACGCGTGGAAAGAAAGGAAAGAAAAAAAGCGAATTTTCTCACTTTGTTGTTCCTCAGGAGGAGGTCATCGTATTCTTTTGTTTCCCTCTTTCCCTCCCATTGCCTTTGTGATTCTCCCCCACTTTAGAATTTCCCCCTGGCCAATCCAGTTCTTCACGCTACGGGAAGGGAGTGGGGAGGGAAAAAAATCTCCACCCCTGAGGATGACTGCTCCACGTCACGTCAATTCCAAGCCTTATCTCGCTTGTTTAATTTTCTCAACCCAAGACTTGAGCGATATGATGATTTCGTTTTTGTGAGACGGGAGATGGGGAGAAACCATGGAAGAGATGGGCCGAAAATGTTTTCGTTCCATTTACTGCCGTCGGTCTGATTGCGCTTAATTCCTTCCTTGGGAGGATACTCGTTCTTTTTGGAGACGGAAATATGTAGGTACGCAGGATGTCGTACCCACCGTTTCTCCGAAAGCTAGTCATAAGTGGTGGAAGTGCAAAGCACTAAGGACGGACGTTGTCACTTAATTTTCTGAATACACACCGCTTCATCATGCGGTTGGCGAGTAAGCATCTATTTGATAGATCCACAAAATTATTCATGTAAATTTTTAAAAGAGATTAGGCATAGCAATCGCAGTCGATTTCAGTTACAGGAATAATATTAATTTTTATGTAAGTGAAATTGGCAATGTATTAACTTAATTTATGGATCTACACCTGCATCTGACTCTTCATGCCCCTACCAGGGTGCGTGGCAGGAGGTGATAGAAAAGCATATTGGAAATTGATATGATTTCAATTTCTAGAATTTCGTAAACTTTTCCTTTGCAATTTTTTACATCCTCTATTTTGTTTAATGGCCTCTTAAAGTGTTGTGGTGCCCAATTAAGCGAGGGAAAAGTGATTCCTTATATCGATCGGTTTTACAGTCAATCACACATAAATTGTAACTCATCACTGCACAATCGCCGACTACTGTTACTCGGTGGTGGTTATATTCCTTCCGCATCAGCGTTAGACTCTAATGATTTGCACTGCTCTAAAAGTACAGGTCGTTGCCTCCAACCTTCGTGCTTCCACGTCGCCCTACAGAGTGGTTCTAATTACAATACCGTGCCTTCTTATTCGTAAAAGTTCTTCTCTAAAGGGCATTTTGTTGCAGTTCCGTTCCCTAAAATATTCCTTCTCTTTCGTCGTTTAACTCAAGTTTAATCTATCTACCTAATAGTTCAAGTTGTACATACGATCAATTTCCTCGCAATCTAGAATTTATGTCGATTATCGTTCTTATTTTTAAAGATTAGTTTATATGAAGGTAATAAATTTTACCAGTCTCGTCACGATTATTACGTAGGTATCGATTTCGCTTTTGGCGTCAAGGAAACTGTATCCCCAAATTATATGTATATCGGTAGATTCGACCACAGTGATAAAAGACCAAAGATAGACACCATGACCGACAGATTAAAGCATTCGTTCTTCCTTCCTAGGATACAATATCATTATGAAATGGGACCCAAGTAACTTAATGTTTTTATTTCAAAACCAAAATTAATGATTTTTTTTCGCAAATACATTATTCCATGATAAATATAGGCTTTCAATTTTGCATTCGTAGTTTCATTTGGTTGAACGAGCCCATATATATTAAAATGTATGTATTAGCTCATATTTAAGGCTATGTATTATATTCCTCGCTCTAATTCGCTTGCCCAACCTTCTCCCCTATATCGCAGTCTTCAACATATCTCATCATCGACTGTCAAAATACCTGGTGCCCTAAAAACCCACTCTTAAGGTGTCTTGCCTTTACATGCCCTTAAGGTGTATTGTCTGGATATAGGTGTATGCTAGGCCGCTTTGATGTTTTGCTACGATGCATAATTCGCCCCCTTAAGTGAGAATACCTTTATCAGAAAACAGTACGAATGGCAGTTTTATGAGTTGCATTCGGACTTATTCCACGGGATCCTTCCTCCTCATCCTCCTTGCTACGTCTTCAACTCCGCAGAATCACGTCAGCGGTGGGGACCCCTCCTTTAGGGTGTCTCCCGCAGCCCACTCACTAAAGTACGATACTATCCCGCAAAAGGGCCCGATTAAAGGCATTGTGCATCTCCTTGCGCGCTTCCTTCCGCAAGCCCCGACCCCTTTCCCATCCACCGCCAAACCATCTAGAGCTCCTCCTCCTCCAACCATTCCTTCCTCCCCCTTCCGCTTCCCTCCGCTCGCTTAAATGTCCGCAAAACCCAAAACCCCCGTCGGAAGATCGCGATTTGAGCCGCCAGGGAGCCGGAGGATAAACCTTCCGCGTGATTAAAGTTTACGAGAGTCGTTTGGCGCGTCGGGGAGGGGGTGAGAGAGAGAGAGAGGTGGTATGTTCTCCGGCGCTTGGGTGAAGGCGAAAATGGGAGAGGAGGATTGGGGGTGGTGGGGCGGGGGAACGTCTGGGAGGTTGGTTTGGAGAGAAATGGGAGGCGTCGGAGGAAGGAACTAGGGATAAATGGCCGCAGGGAAATTGGGAAGAAAAGGGATCACAGTAGAGTAATCCTACGGGAATGGAAAATTGATAAGTGGAACGGTAAAGGCGTTCGGTCTAAAAGACGATTCCAGAGAATTGATTATGATATTCAAACAATTCGTTTGCTCTCATTTAGTCAATGATCGGAATTAATGGTGAAACATTTAATATCTTCATAATCTAATAGGCGATCGATCGCATAGGCCGCACCTTTCAGTGAGTTCGACATGAAACGCGTTCGCGGGCTAACCTTAAGTTTATCGGCTCCAATCTCAACTTGAGATTATAGTATATTGTGAGTCATCACAGTTAATTGCATGTTTCCATGGGGTAAAAACTTTCAGAGACACTTAAAAACTATTTACAACAATTAGCTTTTATTCTCGTCTTCAAACATTTTCCAAGTCCCAAAACTGCTGGGTATTTCCGTTTCTAAACACGCAATACAATTGCAGGAACTAGTGTTTGATTCTTTGCTGTCATGACAAAATAGTCGAATAATTAACTTTAAACATGTGGTTAGTATATACCTGGCGATGATCACCTTAAAAAAAAGTATGCCTAAATCAGAGGCTTGTAGGATGTGAGAAATTCAGGGGGTAGGTTTTGGGAATTTTAAAAACGTCATTCTAAAATAGCACACATTCCAAATATCACCGTCGTTCAAGTTGGAGCAATATGTTCCTTGCCAATCTCTCTAATGCGTTTATACATATATATATATATATATATATATATATATATATATATATATATATATATATATATATATATATATATATATATATATATATATATATATATATATATATATATATCTGTGTGTGTGTGTGTAAAACATATATATATATATTTATATATAATATGCCACCTTCATCAAGCGACCACCGAAAATTCAAAACTTAGGGAGTCCCTTTTTTGTGTGTTTCTGTGTTTTTGTCTGTGTCCACTATTGCTAAATTTTATACATTATTATTCACGTCCGTGGGACCTTCAAAAGTTATATATATATATATATATATATATATATATATATATATATATATATATATATATATATATATATATATATATATATATAGTTATTTATTTATTTACTTATTTATTTATTTCCGAGGCCTTCTTCAAGTACATATATACATAAATTCACACAAAAACCTGCCAAATGGCAAACAAATACTCAATCATATGTTATACATACAAGGAAAAGGGGATAGGAACACATACGAGGTCTGTTCAAAAAGTACCGCGACTTTTCTGTTTTTTCAAAAATTATTCATTTATTCATGAATATCTATTTTGTTCCGTTCAAAGTAATCCCCATTAGATATTATACACTTGTGCCAACGTTTTTTCTAATCCTCGAAGCACTTCAAAAAATCATTTTTTGTGATCTTGTTCAGCTCCTTCAATACAGTCATTATCTCGTCAGTCGTAGGGTAGCGTCGTCCTTTCATGGGCCTCAGTTTCGGGAGCAAGAAAAAGCCACTGTGGGCCTGATCTGGGGAATGCGGTGGCTGCGGAATCATTAGTGTGTTGTTTTTCGCCAAACCTTCGCGCACAAGTAACGATGTCTTAGCAGGGGCGTTGTCATGGGGCAAAAGCCAATTTTTGTTCTTCCACAAATCCGGGCGTTTGTGGCGGATTGCTACACGCAAATTGCGGATAACTCGCAAGTAATATTCCTTATTTACCATTCTACCCTGTAGTATGCACCATGCCCCCGCAATGGAAGAAAACTCTGAGAATAACATTCACATTCGACCAAATTTGGCGCGCTTTTTTCGATCTTGGCTCGTGCTGCAGCTTCCATTGGGATGATTGAGCTTTAGTTTTCACATCATAACTATTAACCCATAATTCGTCATCAGTTATGACTCTCTGGAGAAAATTTTGGTCTTCGCGTATAGAGTCCAACGACTATTAAGCGATATTTTCTTAGCGTTGTTGTTTTTGGTCGAAATTGAGCAATTTTGGTACGAATTTCGCGGCGATCATGCCCAAATCATTGGTAAAAGTCGAATGGCACAGCCCAATCATTATGTTTGGGTCATCATCAACTTCTCTAATGGTAATTCGACGATTGACCGATACTATTTTCTTCACTTCATCAATGTTTTCGTCTGTCGTTGACTTGCTCGGGTGTCCGACACGCTATTCGTCGTTCACATCTTCTCGGCCCTCTGAGAACATTTCGTTCCACCGATAAACGTTGCTTCAGTCTAAGATACCTTCTCCATATGCCGCAGTCAACATTTGGAATCTGTCCGCGCCCTTTATTTCATTTTTCACACAAAATTTGACGCATATTCTTTGATCGATTATTTGGAACAGGCAAAAATCGAAGACAACCCAAAACACGTCCAAGCAAAACAGCTGTCAACAATTAAGTGAACATTCAAAATGGCCGAACCTTTCGGCATAAGTTATAGACATAATTACCAACATGTCACCACAAAAAAATCTAAAATCAAATACGTGAAACCCGCGAAAATTCAAAATTCGCGATACTTTTTTAGCAGACCTCTTATATATACATGCTTGTGTATATGTATATACCTGTATTTTTATAAATATATTTATTTATATATGTGTGTGTACAATTGTATATGCCTGCGCGTATATATATATATATATATATATATATATATATATATATATATATATATATTATATATATATATTTATAGAAATATTTATGTGTGTATATGAGTAGAGGAAGGTAGATTCTGAACAAATACAAGAATAATGGAACCATAAAAAAATCCCTTTCATAAAGAAATTAACTATTGGATGGAAAATTTATTAATTCATAGGTACATAAGTGCATGAATGGTTGATGCCCTAACTTCCCGCCACAATCCCTTGTGGTGTGAAGTGTTGTGAGGATGTAGATGTGGGTGACAGGGCACATAGAGTTGGGATTGGGATCGGGGGAAGGGTGAACTAAAGTTGAGAATTGCTAGACTAAGCATTCTCAAGACCGTGGAATGCATACATTAAGCTTGAATGCATTGTCACGTCGACCGGGTATCAATGTTATGCCATTGGACGGAAATCTCTTGCTAAAGGTTGTATAAATGCACGCAATGAAGCGTGATGCGTCAAGATAAGTGAAAGAAAAAACTTAGGAAACCCAAGCTTGGAAATTGACGACTCTTGGAAAGGAGTGGCCCACCACCGCATATTTTCGAACGATGGCACTCGAAGAGGCGGAGTAAAAGGGCGCACTTCCCTTCCATCTTCCAAGGAAAGAAACGTAAACCATTGAACCCAAGGACGCGGGGAACCCCGTAGCGGCGCCTTCATTTCTCCCTCAGCGGGAGCTAGCAGTTGTAAAACCAAATCCTCCCGGAGAAAGACAGGAAATCACTGGAAGTCAAGTTTGATGCGGAGGGTCTTGGGAGGCGAGATAATAATGTTTACGGCGGGGAAACAACGACGTTACCGTGGGAGGAGGTGGAGGTGGGCGTGTGGCAAAGAGTGAAGCGGCCTCCGATTGCAGGGGGGAGGGGGGGAAGGGAGGTTGGAAGAGCGGAGAGGAAGCCGAGAGGGGGATAGGCTCGGTGAGCGGCGGGTTGAATTAATAGGAAAGAAATCGGGGAGAATAGGAGGCCCGTAGTGGGTTTCAGGGCAATGGCGCCCTTTTTGGTACACTCGTTCACTTAATGAGTTTGGACGGGCGAAGGATGTAATCGTCGGAAATAATTTAAAGGCACTTCTTGGGTGGTGGTTTTGAAGGGCGGGGTTTGGGAGTGGGATGCGTGGTCGGAATGGGCGCGAGGAAGAACGGCAGAGGGAAGGAGGGCTTCCGTGGCTGAGGAGAGGGGGTAGGGAGGGGAGCGGGCGAATGAGTCTGTTTTGCGTGTGTGTCAGTGAGATGATTTCGCAGATAAAGGGGGCGAGGTAATTGAGATTGCGAGTGGGAAGGAGAGAGAAAGGGAACTGGAGAGAGAGAGAAAGAGAGACAGTGGCTCGAAAGTTCTCGAACGGCGCAGGTCGTTCAAGGATTGCGATGTCTTATTCGGGGATTAATAGACGTTTGAGTCAGTGGAAGCGGCATGTTCACCACTGCGCCTTTTCCCTATGTCTCCCGGCGATAAAAACAGGCAAACGATCTCCTTAGCGCGGAACTTCTATGACCTCTGCTCGCGCAAGTCACGTCGCGGAGGGCTCAAATCAGCGGCATTTCAATCAGAGCGAATACGTGTGTTCAATGAAGAAGAGTTCGTCCTTTAACTTGAAGACGTTCAAGCAGAATCAATTACTGGTTTTGATAGAGTAATTATGCAATCTTGATATTTTAATTTATCGCGCATCTATGGTAATATGAATTTTAAAATAGCACATTAAGATAATATCCATAAACTCCACCGATTTTGAAGTCCATATTAGTAGGATAAACTTTTTGAAATCCGTTTTACGCGGCTGAAATGTACTTTTTAATTTTTACGAAACTTTTCTCTCGGTACAGCCGAGTGGATGGATGAGTCAACATCGGTATCATTCTCAGCTACATCTAACGTACATGAAGATGACGCCAATTTGGTGAAACCAGACTGCGCCTAGAATATGATGGTATTTTTATTGCAAATTTTTTTTCAGTTATGCATCCACTTCTGGTGGTAGTAAACACTGTCGTCGAATTCCATTGCTAAAAAATTCCCATTTTAAAAATTTTAAGTGTTTCATTATTTCTGTCAGCAGAATATTAAGTGCTTATGAAGGAGATAAAATGATTTCTAAGAGTTAGCTTTGATGTTTTCAAACAATTCCAGTCCATAATCATGTTTTCATATTATTTCTTTTACTTCGTAACAGTAATGCTAGGAAATTTTATTTTAGTTACAGTTTGATTTGAATCAACCAAGTATTTATTCCTAAAGTATTCAAGACATGGTAATCATTATTTTAAAAGTTTTACTCTAAAAATGGCCAGTCGCTGCTCGATTTGTAATTTACTGTAGCCTTAGATAAAATACTCGGCTAATATCTGCAAGACTCAGTTCTCACACGATTACAACATGCTTCAAATGCATTTACATGGTGGAAGTTGGAATTATGCGCCATCATATTACCTAGATACTCTTGAGTGCTATTATATGTTCCCAAGGAAAAGCAGATCTTGCGAAACACAACTTGGTCTTTTATTACTTGCCATTTGCCACTTGTTTTGGATTTACTTGCCACCCTCAGCGTCTAAAAAATAATTAGTTGTATTTAAATGCATGCTCTTCCACTAACCTTATGTGTTTTGCTATAATAACCCATTCTTTCCGAATGACCTCATTCATGTTCTGTTCATCTGTTTTTAAGTTTCCCTTTCAATCCCTCGTCCCTCTCCGCGGGGGCAAATTCCTGCTACCTGCAACGTTGGGTCGCATTCCCTGCCTTTTAGAGACTCTTTGGGGGTAGAGTGTTTCGTGGTGCATTTTCATGTGGTGTTTCAATTTCTTGCTTGTTGTATCCTGGCTTCCGTGTTGTAGGATGGCTTTCGTGCTGCATCATGGGGTGCAGTTTTTTAGTTGTTTTTCGGTATATGTGTTTGCATGAGTATTGGATGAAGGGATTTTTGCATGAGTGTGTGCGCTGCTGTGGGTGTGATTTTCCGTGTTGTTTTTTTGCATGTGGTATTTTTCCTTTTTACGGTTCGTGACCTAACACCCCCCGCCACACGCCCTTGCGGCGGCTTGTGGGGTATTATGTAGATGTAGATGTAGAAGTCTTCCGAAAAAGCCAGAAAGCAATTACTGTGAACAAAATGCAATAAAATATCTAGGCACGTTATTATAATTACTGAAATAGTGAAATTGGATGTTAAAGAGATATGATAACATTTTATTAACTCAATTAAATTTTAATTAATTCTTCCGGTCTAAAATTATTCAAACTTTTTTAATTTAGAAACAAAATGTATATCCTTACTGGAAAACACCCATTTTGTACATGGAGACGCACATAGTACTTGTATCTGTGTATTCATGTATATGCTCACATATTCCTAGTTATGCAAAAGAGAATTTTATTCAGAATTCTCTGTCGCCCAACTCATCAGAACTATTGTCCACCACGCACGGTGGCTCTTGGATACAGATGCAAAACTTTTTCTCATTCATACAAGGTTTGGATAAAAGGTATCGGAAACATTTTTTTCCTGAAGTGTGCGTGAAGTGCTGAATTCGGACGGGCGGTTAAGTGTGTGCGCGATAGCAGATCGTATTGGCATTGTTAAGATGACACTGCACACCATTTTGACTGAATATTTGGTGATGCAAAAGATCTGCACTGAACTCATCCCGAAGGTCTTGACGGACGACCAAGAGCAGAGTAGAGTGTCTGCTTGCGAAGACCTTCAACGGTATCTCGACGATTCCCCAAATCCCTTACAGTCCCTACTTGGCACCAGCAGATCATTTCCTATTTCCAAAAGTGAAATCATCCCTCCCTCAATGTACATCACCATGGGACGCTAAGTGCCGTCAAAGAAGCTTGCACGCGTAACCTTAAAAACCTTCCGGTTTCCTGCCTGGAAACCTTCTAGTCGTGGAAAAGCAGCCGGAAAAGGTGCGTCGACACTCAAGGGGTGTAATTTGAAGAATTTTGTGGCATTTTAGCAATGTTTGAAATATATCTATTTTTCCGTAACGTTTCCCGATACTTTTACACAAACCATGTATATTTCTTACTTCAGATGTTGCTTAACAGTAGGCTAAGGGATGTAAAGATTATTTAATCTAAATTATCAAACATACATAGGTAAGATTTTCTGTCTCGGTTTGATTAATTACATTTTAAAGTGGCTGATAGTAGGTATTAATTAGTACGAGGATGTGCGCATACGTAGATGTATGGACCTTGTCGGACAAATGCATGTTTTGGTGCCAATGCCAAAGTTTCATCACATTCAATTGGGCTTCAAGAACTTAATACTTCTTAAATTTTACCACAATTCATACGATTAATTAAAAATATCTAAACTATTGTGTACTTAAAGAACTCTTTTGTTATACAATAGGTGAGATGAAGTTTGGTTAAATATTAAAGGCAGGTGTACTCTCATGGAATAAAGTTTATAAGCTTCTAATCTTTATGCAGTGATAAACACACTTTTTCCCTTTGCCTATGCTTAAATCCCTCACAAAACAGAGGGCTACAGTGTTAACTGTGTGCAGCGTTTGCAAGTTCTGACTAGGATGAATTGAGGACATTTGGCGGAGTATTAGTGGAATGGGGGAAGATATGTGGAGAGGTGTAACAACGGAGACATCGGAGGGGGTGGTTTTTGGCCGGGTGGATGGTTGAAGGGGTGGGAGAGACTGTTGAAGAAAGGAGAGAGAACAGGGAGAGAGAGACCCCTTCTGTGAGGATAGCAGGGGAAGGGTTTCTGTATCTCAGGGCCGCGATTTATTCCAGACTTGGGGAAAAGCTTATTACAAGCGGTCTCTGAAGATTATACCATTGTCTTCCGAGCATAGAACGGTCCACTAGCGAAGCTAAGACGAAGACAAAAGGGAGATATGGGAAAATGGAGTCAGAGTTACGAAAGGGTTTCGGGAAGGAGAGGAGGGTGGGTGTGGCGGTTGGGGCGGGGGGGGGGGCTGCAGAGAGAGGGTTAGTTGGGGGAATTGGAAGTGGGGAGGAGTCTTCCACGCTATGGCTTGCTTGAAAAGGTGGAGGAGGATGGTGAGGGGATGTAGTTTTATGAAATAGTGAGGAAGGAGACGAGAATGTGTGTGGAGTGTGTTGCGGGCATTAAGTTACCCCCACCCACCCTTCTCCCCCATCAAGCTACACCTCCTTCCAAGGAGTGGGAGGTCGGCTGAGGAAGGGGATGGAGTGTGTTGGCGTTCCCTTCAGAGAGAGAGGGAAAACTCTCTGGATATTGTTCGGATGAAGGACAAAGGGCAGCAGGAGAGGAAAAGAGCAGTCGTGGGAATGAGAGGAAACAGTGGCTGGAGTCTTGGGCAAGGGACTCTGGAGAATATGAAGATTTTAGCGCGAAGATCTCCCACCCACCCTTTCCAGGGCTAATAAGGTGGACCGAAACTTAGTTGAGGTGAAATTGGAGGGCGGTATCTTGAAGAGGAGCGAGGCGTTTTAAGTCTTTGTCCTCGTGAGACAAGCAGAACTCGAAGTTGCATAAGACGAGCGGATACCCTCTGATACTATGCGTTAAGATGATGTTTAGAAGAAAGCTTTTTATGAGCTTTCAATGCTAAAATAGTGTTAAAATTTGCTTCTATCCTCCGTGAAGGATAACAAAGGTACTTTATTTAAGAGAAAAAATCCCTTTAGATGACAAAAATGGAGTTTTAATTCATAATTAAAATTGTAATTTTACTGATATGACTTTGGAAAATCAAACACTTACCTCTTTCACTCTGTTCTTCAATTCGGTTATTTTGAAATTGTTTAGTATTGCCGACAGTGTATTGCACAATGCATTCTGTGAGAAATTTTGATCATTTCAAAATTATGTGATAAAAATACACTATTTGTAACTTAGAATGAGTAAATATAGCACTCGATCTAACCTTATTACTAACAATTGATATCTCCGTGGCTGATTAAAATGAAAAATATTTTTATTTTATCCAAATAATAAAAATATAATGCAGCTGAGCGCCTGTATGATGCATATAGACTAACACGCCCACTTGTGCAGAGGGAATTTCCATTAAAAATATTTGGATTGATCTTTACTTGAAATCATATCTTACACTCTCCGGTCAGTTGTATCTTAATTTCTTAGTTTCATACTTGTCTCCCATCAACCCCTAAATACGTGCACAGGAAAATTCAGAGACTTGTCGTGAGCAATATTTTAATAAAACTGGGTCTTCTTAATATAATTTATTTCATAAAAGAGCAATAAAGAGGAGATCTAGGTTCAAACACGGATCCATTCAAAAAAGGTTTATTAAGTTTAAGGTGTATTATGTTTGTATACCTCTTTACTGGTTATGGTTGAATAAATACTGTTTCCACTGAGTTATTTACCTTAATATATTCAATATAATTCCACTAAAGCATGTAAAATTATGCAAAATTCAAATCAAACCTTTAGAATTATGCATCATAATTGACGATAGGTTCAGGGGAGTACTTAATTCATTGGCCGTTTCAGGGACCCTCACACGGAAAAATATTTTCCCTGTTGTTCGTTCCAAAAATAAATGTCACTCGCACGCAATCTGCGTTCGCTTTCAACAGCCCCTTAATATCTCCTGCGGTCTCCCGTATTCCCACTCGTCGGCCAATTTATCTCACTACCTCGCCTAACTCCCCTCCACTTTCAAGTTTCCTTCCTTCGCTACACCTTGCGCTGGATTATTTCTCTTTGTAGGGGATACTTTGGTTTATCAACCGGCAATAGGGATTTAAGGAACTCATTAAGGAATAAAATAAATATTAAAGGATAGTTTTCGCTGGCTTATATTGGGAATCCCTTATAGTTATTTACAGGAGAACTAATTTTTCACAGATTAAAGTAAAATTATTCATTATAAATATACAGTTACATGGTAGAGTAAACAAGGTTAAAGATAAGTAGTTCATTTCCTTTTAAACTAAAAATAGAGGCAAGTTAAATACAGTAATATACCAGCATTTGTAAATTGAATTAATTGACACCTTTTAAAACCAATAATTTTGAGCGCGAAAATCAAATATAGAGACATAAATAGAAACAAGATATGTACTTGGTTTTTGACTTATTGTCTAAGAATTTAAATCGGTCACAAAGAATCATTATAAATTTTCCATTCAAACTAAAGGGAGGCTTAGGATTCATACTTTATATTTGTATTAACAAGGATATGAGGAAATATTTTGATTACGTAGTTTACAAATATAATAGCACCTTCTTCAAAGAGAACTATCTTACTTAATCCAAGATATTTGGGTCGCATTGCTTATATTTTATAGCTTGATTCGAAAAATAATTCAAGAAAGGTCATTCTGTGTATCTTTTTCTTGTATCAAATTAAATGAGTAAGAGCTCCATGTTGAGAAATGAAAGAAGGTTAAAGCCAACTTTTAAACACGTATGGTGTTTTCCCTTTGACAAATTCCAAAGAAACTGCGGGAGATGCCGCAACAGTAACTTTTAACGGAGTCATCCGCTAATGTGCATTTCAATGCAACAATTATATATATACACAAATTTCAGAGTTTAAGAGGACGCCTCGGTAGCTTAAGTGGCTAAAGCACTCGACCGGATATTGAGGGATCTGGGTTCGAGTCCCAGTCAAGGCGAATGATTTTTACGCTCTGAAATTGTTGCATTGAAATGCACATTAGCGGATGACTCCGTTAAAAGTTACTGTTGCGGCATCTCCCGCAGTTTCTTTGGAATTTGTCAAAGGGAAAACACCATACGTGTTTAAAAGTTGGCTTTAACCTCGTGGACAGTGGCGCCTCGCGCACGACTACGAATACATGTGACATTGTATGTACGGTATTTCGTCATAACATCTAGTTCCTTTAAAAGCCCCAAAATTTCAGAGTTTAAGAGGACGCCTCGGTAGCTTAAGTGGCTAAAGCACTCGACCGGATATTGAGGGATCTGGGTTCGAGTCCCAGTCAAGGCGAATGATTTTTACGCTCTGAAATTGTTGCATTGAAATGCACATTAGCGGATGACTCCGTTAAAAGTTACTGTTGCGGCATCTCCCGCAGTTTCTTTGGAATTTGTCAAAGGGAAAACACCATACGTGTTTAAAAGTTGGCTTTAACCTCGTGGACAGTGGCGCCTCGCGCACGACTACGAATACATGTGACATTGTATGTACGGTATTTCGTCATAACATCTAGTTCCTTTAAAAGCCCCAAAATTTCAGAGTTTAAGAGGACGCCTCGGTAGCTTAAGTGGCTAAAGCACTCGACCGGATATTGAGGGATCTGGGTTCGAGTCCCAGTCAAGGCGAATGATTTTTACGCTCTGAAATTGTTGCATTGAAATGCACATTAGCGGATGACTCCGTTAAAAGTTACTGTTGCGGCATCTCCCGCAGTTTCTTTGGAATTTGTCAAAGGGAAAACACCATACGTGTTTAAAAGTTGGCTTTAACCTCGTGGACAGTGGCGCCTCGCGCACGACTACGAATACATGTGACATTGTATGTACGGTATTTCGTCATAACATCTAGTTCCTTTAAAAGCCCCAAAATTTCAGAGTTTAAGAGGACGCCTCGGTAGCTTAAGTGGCTAAAGCACTCGACCGGATATTGAGGGATCTGGGTTCGAGTCCCAGTCAAGGCGAATGATTTTTACGCTCTGAAATTGTTGCATTTCATAATTAATATTGGTTATTCTTATGACCCCTCTTCTTATTCCCTACATATTCACCCTGTATATTCACCTTTCGAAGGCTGTCATTGTAGAACTCAGAAGATTGCGCCGGAAACCGTTGTTCCACCTCTTGAATTACTTCATTTGTGCTGTTAAATTTCCAACCAAATAACGGTTTTTTGAATTTAGGGAATGATAAAAAGTCGCTTGGGACAATCGGAAGAATAGGGCGGATTTGGTAAAATTTCAAAGCCACATCGCTTTGATTCCTTAATCGCACTTCTAGAGTGAACAATATATGCATCTACTGAAAATAAACGGTGTCGTGATCATACCGCGCCGTTTCTTTTTTAGAGCATCACGCCATTTTTTTACCAGTTTACAGTAGTCGGCACCACGGATGGTCGGACCCTTCTCCAGGTAGCCTGTTAATATTACCCCACGACAGTCCCAAAAAGCAGCATGACTTTACCTGTAAATTTTCGCACCTCAGCGTTATTAGAGGGAGATGCTTCCACTCCTTGCTCATCGCTTTGGTCTCTGGATAGTATTGATAGATCCAATTCTCATCCATTATTATCAGGAAACCAAATAAATCGTCTTCATCTTACTCCAAAATATTCAACACTCCCTTGACAGGTCGTTTCGCGTTTGCTTCTGAAAATGAGTCAGTAGTCGTGGAACCCATTGTGCTGACACCCTTGACATGTGCAGTTCTTCGTGAATGAATTAATGCACACTGCCTCAAATAAGACAATTCTCATGCATGCTCATTTGGATGTTTGCTCTTCGGTCTAATAGAATAAATTCTTCCACTTTCTCCACTGAAGCAGTAGCGTTTGTGTGTGATGGTCTTAAATCATCTGAGATGGGCATTTTGGAAGTTTTAAATTTCCTTTGACATCTCACAACTGTGTTCTACATGCCTGTGTACCGGGCTTTCATTTCCATAAACAGCCGTTACTTCATCCCGGATTTTATAGGTACTTAAACCTGTGAAATGAAGGAACTTGATCACACTGCGAGCCTCTATCTTCTCCATGCTACGAGTTACTTATATATACAGCTTCTTAAAAGGGAACGAATCTGCATTAATTGTTGTAATTTACAACATTATGTACATAAGGATTAGTTAATACACAGACTATATTTTATCCGGGTATCTCGGTTATTTTTTCGTATTAGCAAGTAGTTAAAACTAACGATACCCCCTCGTACTGTTATTTTACATTTTGAAGTAATTACGCCATTGTACCACATTGTACTGGAAATGTTGAATGTCCTCCTTACTGCAGTGTGTATCACAGTTTGAGATCGGTAAACGAGGGATTAAAAGGTCGATTTATTCCTTAAGCTACACATTGGAACGGCTGACTCTTTTTAAACTTTCGAAAGCGTCTCACATCCCATTCCCATTTGCATTAGTTTCCCATCAAATGGAAATTTCTTCCAAAAACAGCGTCTCCTCCGCTATTTCTTTACTTCCTTTTCACCTCTCCCATCGACTCGTTATCGCAAAAGACATGCATAATTGGTGCCGTTTGCTTTAACAGTTATACCGTAGTCGTTTTATTTTTAATTGATTCCCGAACTATTAAATGGATTTCAAGACAAGGCTTTTGGGTTCCATCCCATACCGGTCTGCAACCTTTTTATTCCCTCGATTTCCCTTCTTACGACTTTCTCGTATCTCCCTTGTCGAAATATTCGTGTTCGATCCATCGGGTCAAGCGACTCTTTTCATCGATTCGCCACAACATCATTTTCCGCGTAACCTGTTAGTCTTAAAAGCTACTGGTTCAATATTTTAATTTCTAGTATCATTCCTATTTCTTTTTATGAAGTTGCTTTTAATCACCATCAGTGATATAATCCCTTGGGTACTATCAATTTTATGTTCGAAGGTGAAAAAAGGTCACAAATTCTGTCTCCGGGAAAGAAAGGGATCTTAATTCATTAATTTAGAAAATTAGCATTTTCAGTTCCTTTAAAATGCGAATTATTGGAGTATATGGCTTAATACAGTATTAATATAGCATTTTTTCCTAATCTGAATTAATTTCAATCCATCCATTTAGTGAGAAATATACATTAATGCACTTCTAGTTTATATTTTGGAAGAAATCTCTTTATCATCTTTACCCTTGTTTTCCGACAGATAAATTTTCTCAGACCAAATAGAATGGTTTGAAGCGTCACTTGTGGAAGCGATTCATATCGAAAAAGAAATAGTTATTCCACATATATTTTATTGAACCCGACCAAGGTTTCGCCTTACAAAGTCAGCATCATGTTTGACTTTGTAAGTCAACATATATAAAACATATTCCACATATATTTTATTAAGCACGACCTAGGTCGTGTTTAATTAAATATATATGGAATAAGTAAAAAAGTTTCTGTTTCGATTTTTCTCAGACCATTTTTTTCAAAAGTTATATTAATTGCTTTTATACTTTACACTTTCATGCTTCACTTTGTGTAATTACTTCACTTTGTGTCCATATTGAATGAGGGAAAATTACAAACTCATTTAATATGGAATTAATTGGTTATAATCAATTCTTAGCACTCAAGAACTCATCAATGGATAAGATAACCGATTCATAAGTAATTTTCAAACAGTTTTTTCAACTTAATTTTTTTGTAAATATTATATGAATGTTTATATTTCGCTGTGTTAAGATTCTTGCAATCAATCACCTTTCATATAGATTACTTTTGATCTGCGTAATTATCATCTACCGTACGCAACATATTTATTTAGGTTTCAATGCAGATCCTTGATTAATTTCAATAATCAAGCTTGGGTGGTCCTGCTCTAGCTCTCCTCTATCAAACTATTGCACAAAACATACTATTATATGTGAGAGTTAGAATGTAGATGGTCTTTTTTGACCGTTATTTGGTCATCAAAGGTATTTAACCTGATAAATTAAGGGTTTCATGTGATCCCTAATAACTCTTTATCTACTACGTTTCGCGTAATCTTCATCTTGTTTGTCCCATATTATTTCCTTTTTGGTTATTTTTACCTTGCACCCGCCTTCATTCCGACCGAGAAGCCCTTTTCTTTACAATTCGTACGGAATGGAACGAGAAATTTCAATTTTAATCTATTTAAAATATCCCGGATTGGTAAAGGAGTACCCTATGTTAACTGTGAGCATATCAGTGGGTGTTTAAATGATTAAAATCAACTGATTATGGTAAATTAATAGGTTATAGCAGTGCCGTAGCGCCTGTCATCAACACATTTTACCAAACTCCGAATGCGAAGTGACTTCGAACGCACCGTGGAAAAAAGAAAGTATGAGATATTGAAACTCGGCCGATATATTTGTTCAATAATTCAAATTTTACTGGGTTGTCATCTCAGAGGTATTTCACGCATTGATTGAATTCCACATTTTTCAACTGATCGAAAAGATACCGTTTTTTTCGTCTTCTTGCTTAGTGTTCCGATTGAAGTTTTTATTGTTTTCCAATTATTTGAAACGGAAGATTTGCGAGAGTAAAATAAACGCGTTTTAAACGTATTCAGAGGTGGAGTGGAGTTGAAGTAAAAGAAGACAGTACTGTATTTAAAAAAATAATAAATTACATTACGATAGGCGTGATCAACTCTTCTTCCAAATCGTACTCCCTATAACTTCAAAATGCTTACCAAACACTAATTTTTCTTACCGTTTCCTTGATTCAACGGCTGCCTTTCATCGTCAGAATTTATTAGAGTTGATTCTTTCACCAAGATTCTTTTGCACTGCTGATATGTCTAAACTGCGTGACTCAGGAATCAATGTTCAGAGCGGGTAGACTGGAAGGAATCACACACGGCGTCGTGGCTATCTTCCGTTTCCTTTCCACCATATTCTGTTCAACACCCCATCCGTCCACACATCGCAGAAAAATGATTCCACAGATTCCAAGTGGTGCAACACAAAACACTGCCTTTTGTACACCATTCAGGGCCTCCCTCCAAGTACCACACCCCAACCCTCCCTCTACCCTTTCACTAAGCGGGCGGGGTGGAGGAGGAAGACGGGCGGACATAATCGTAACCATTTTCCGCTCACCCTCGAAAGCTGCGGAGTGGAAGGATGTGATGGGATAACGTTTCCTCCCGACCCCACCTCACCTCCGAATGGCAGAGGGAGGAGGGGTAGGAGGAATCTTACCTCTCTCTCCGGTCCCTCTCGCTCTTTTTTATTCCACCCCGAGCGGCCCTCTTTTCCCTCCCCCAGCAAGCGGATGCCTCTGGAGGGAGGAGGGCGAGAGGGTATGAGCCGGTGGGCATTAGGTCTCACGGATGGAGTAAGGCCAAGGAGTCTGTGTGGCGGTGGAGGGAGGGGGGAAAGGGAGAACTGGTGGAAATAAAAGTAAAAAAGGACATCTATGGGGTAGGGGGAGATGGAAATGGAAAGGAGAGGGTATCTCTCCTCCTTGAGAAAACAGCAATTACCAAGTGGGTGAGACCAATAAGGACGATGCTAATTTTTATTCACCGAGCTGCGAATCCTTCGCACCCTCCACCACCCCCCTTGACATCTCCTCCCCTAACCTTAACCCATACCCTTCCCATCCCTCCCCACCGCGTCGAAATCTTATTCCGACTGGCACAACCCCCGCGCCCCATCCCAAACCCCACCGACACCGTCACCTCACCTCTTCAAACGATACTATCGGATTTTTTTCCCTAAACCTCTAACCCCCTACCGGTCCGGCTCCCCCTTTTTTCATTCCTTCTTCCCTCCCTTCTTTATTTTAATTCTTTCCCTCTTTCCTCCCTCCCGCCAACGCACACACATAATAGCCATCCACCTTCTTCCCACCTCCTCGCCCAACTATCCCTCCCTCACGACCATTGCCGTCATCCCGGGGACACATTTTAATGCGCTCTCCCTTGCTGCATAAGTGTCGTGAGCTCCCACCCTTCCCCAATCACACACACACACACACACACCCCTTCCGAACTCCCACTCGCCCTCCCACCCTTGGGGCGGAGGAAAGGGTTAGGGGAGGTTTAAGCGTCTTTCTAGCTCCTGGAGAGAAGACTGCAGGGGGACGGAGGCGCACAGGGGTGAGATAGTGAACTAACGTTCGCGAGGCGATTTCACGCATAATACGAGACAATTGGGTGGGCTGTGGGCGTTGGGGGCTCTTCAAATTCGAGGGGGGAGAAGGGGGAGCGGTGAAGAGGCGTGTGAAGGGATGCAGAGGGATGGAGTCGGGAAGAAATGCGGGGGGACAATTGGAGTAGTGAAGTGATAAGGTCTTAAGGTTTTTGAGCGGGGTAAGGCCCGCGTGAAAATGCCGCTAAGCTCTGCCATAAATGCAGTGTTCTTTCTCCATCTCCGAAGGAAAAAGGGTTTACTTATGTACATATGTAGGCGAGCGTATATATGTATGCGAGATATATATGTATGTATGCAATAAAAAAAGGATGGGGGGCGAGGATTAGGATGATGGCGTGTTCCTTTTTACGGGGCGAGGGGAAGAACGAGCGGGAATATATCCGTTAATTTCTCCGGAGGATTTAAATATCTTCCTCTCAAGTTTTTTTAGGGAAAGTTTTTAATGCATTCTTCTCTTGGCGTATCCAGCAGTTTTATTTTCTTAGTTGATTTTTTTCCTTCAGATTATTCAGATTAACTGCTACCTTTTGTGAAACAGTGCTCCCAAAAGAAGCTGTGTTTGAGATAAAATTCTCGCGAGGTTCTAGGGAAACGTGTAGGAAACTTTTTTAACACATTATTTTTTCCAAACTACTGAATACTACTGAGAAGTACGAGAAAGCATGTTCCCGAAATAATGAAATTTTCATTAAATTTGTGAAGTCGCATCTCTTGTGTTAACAGGAAGGCTATACTTTTTTTTACAGATAAGGCGAGAGGAATTCTTTAGTCATTAATCGTAGGTCACTAAGTGCGGTAACTTTATTATTTGAGTAAAAGAAGTATATTCTTCTATCTCTCTCAGTCTCATTTCATAATAAAATCCTAATACAAAAGTGGTGGTGAATTTAATGAAAACTTATCGTATTTTATCTCTATTTATCTATTTTTTAACTCGAAAGTAATGATCCTATTTTTTTTGATTAGTTCAATTCTCTCTTCAAAACTGTTCTAATAAGTAGTTTTTATTTTACATTTCTGTGTATGGAGTTAATTATCTTCCTAGCATTTAAATTCCTCAGCATCGAAACAAGCATTTAGCGATTGGAAAAATATTTGAAGGCACTATAACCACGTTCATATGAATGTAAGAGTACTCATAGTATATTTTTCCTAATTGACTTTAATTTAAGTTTTTTTTCAGCATCTTCTAAGAGCAGTCTCTATTCTTATATTTTGCAAGTGTCCCATTGAAAATTTTGAAAATGCACGCATTTTTATGCCTGCTGGGGAAAATTCGTAGTCTATCCATACTTCAATGTAATGACAATTAAGAGTAAAGCTAAATAATATTTCCAAATATATTTGGCTAAGATAAATTCAAAAAACTTTGGCATTACTGTAGATTGAGGTATTTTTAAGCTACGAGATAATTGTGTCAAATTTTTAGCTGAAATTTTCATTGTAATAAGTGGTATCATATTTGTTCGTCAGTTGCAATTGCATATTGCGATTCATTGTACAGTGGCAGGTTATAAGAATTATTTTTATTTTTTCAGTTACCGCATTCAAGAATTGAATTTATAACTACAAATATGAATAATAATTTTTCAGTTTCAAAATTGTAATGGAATCGACCATGGAGATGTAATAATTTCTTTTGTGTAAGAATGCTTTGTACTTTTAATTGCACGTCAGGTTATATATATATATATATATATATATATATATATATATATATATATATATATATATATATATTTATTTATTTATTTATTTATTTATTTATTTATTTATATACGAGCCATACTCATAAAGTAAGTGCCGTTTTGGTCACAGGAAAAAATATAATCATATGCAACACATTTTATTGGCACTTATAGTTATCTACAAACCTACTTCACTTCTCTACATAATCGCCGTTCACTTTTCGCACCGCTGCACCAGCTTCTTTAAACCCTCCGCATAGAAACTCGCCGTCTGATAGTTGAACCAATTGACAACGCCGTTCTTGAGTTCCTCTTCGGTTTCGAAACGTCGTCCACCGAGCCACTGATTCAAGTATAAGAAGAGGAAGTAGTCGCTAGGTCTAGGGTCAGGACTGTACGGTGGGTGGTCACAGAGATCCCAACGAAAATCTTGAATTTTCTTATTGGTTTTGGCAGCAGTGTTACGGCACCCACCATGCACACAATCTGTGGTATCCGAGGATTTCCTGGACAATATTGTAGACAATAAAGCGCCCAAGTTGAGGAAATTGTTCAGTCAGGCCATTAATCGTCAATCGACTATCACATCGCAGTTTTTGTTCCACTTGCGTTAGAATTCCACCGGTCAGAATACTGGGCCTGCCAATTCGCTCTTCGTCATGGACATTTCTTCGTCCATTTTCAAAATCACGGCACCATTGTCTAACATTTCCTTCACTCATAACTGTAGGTCCATAAACTAGGCATAACTCCCGATGAATTTCAGCAGCCAACAATCCTTTTGCATACAAGAATCTTATTACAGAACGCACTTCACAGCTGGTGGATCAACGATTGTCGCGGACATTGTTGTTTACATGCACGGACAAGCAAACGGCTTCTGAAACAAAAAAAATGCTGCTATAGGTTTTCAATGAATCAGTAGATGGCGCTGCAGGAGTAAAATTGTGTTTTGAAGGGCCAATATTTAAATATAAGCAAACGGCCCTTAGTTTATGAATATGCCTCATATGTAAATATATATATATTTTATATTTATACATATTATTTCTATATGAATGAGTGTATATATATATATATATATATATATATATATATATATATATATATATATATATATATATATATATATATATACATTCATATGGAAATAGAAATAGATAACCCGAAGGTCAGTTTGGTAGGTGGTGGTAGAGTTCACCCAGTACTAAGCCCGACGGCGTGTAAAATTCACACATCAGGGTAGGGGGCCAGTTCCTTTCCAATCAATGATACAATACGCTAAAGAATAATAATCTTTGTTTAGTAAAAGCATGTTTTCACCATTATTACTGCATTTCTAAATAGGTTATACAAGGAATATTTTTTCAAAATTCTTCCCAAATGAAATATGAGATATTTGAGTATGTTTTTAAATACGACACTAAATAATGATGTGAGAAATTCTTTTTAGTATTCTTTATCATTAGCAGAATTCATCCCTTTAACGTTTGGCTTAAGGAAAATGTGAACAAAGCTTTTTCATAACCTAGACGTTTACACTAAATTCAACTAATACGTTTTATGAAAAATTTGCAAAAATTAAAATTGACATGTATATTCCTTTAGCATGCTAACCGTTACACCTACGTGTCTTTTTACCATGGTTCTCACTTAGATGATGCAAATGAGAGAATCCAACAATAAATATTAAGTAAAAATATTGGATATCCACTCTCATTTTTTCTTATCACGCACGATTCAGATTGAGATAATTCCATTTGAAATTTTGAATGATGAAATACATTAATATCTATTTTGTATTCTTTGAAACGATATTATAAATTATGTATTTCGCGTGCTCAGGTTGCATTAATTATTTCCTTTTTTGGTTCTTACATCATGCAGTCTGAAAAGACTTTTATCAGACGATATTCTTACCTCAGCTTCGAAAGGGCGAAACGGAAGTGAAGTGAAGCGCGTTTAATCGTACCCTCTTCAGCGTCCACCGTTTACCTTACGCCTCGCATTACTTACATCATATTGGATTTTTTTAACTTAACCTATCGCCCGGGCGAATCACATGAGCGTGCGTCCACCCATAACAGCTAAAGCCTTACAAAGTTTACAAAATACCTCCTCCTTTGCTCCTCCACTCTACGTCCCGCAGTCCCCGGTAGGGAGCACGGCGTGGTTCGCCCCGTGGAGATAAAGATTTAGCCTCACCTTATGCGGTGGGGAAGGTAGATTTAGGTGGCGTGACGGGCCGAGACAAAAAGGACCCAGAGTTGATGATTCCGGGGTTGAGCGGAAGTGAGGACGAGTGATAATTTCGGCGAGGATGCCACCGCGGCTAAGAAATATGGAGAAAGGAGGGTGGGGAGGTGGTTGGGGAGGGGAGTGGCAAAGGGATGAAAGACAGAGAGGGTGAGGGCAGGAAGGGGGATAAAGATTCGGAGGGAAGGCGCACGAGCGAGTAAAGGAAGTCCTCCGAAGGAGAGGAGCCTCTCCTCTTCTTTTATCCTTTTTTATATTTAAATGTCCCCGCCCCCTCCCCCCTCTTCCTTCCCACACTACCCGCCTTTCCTTACGACGGAAATTAAAAGAAATGGACTAGGGCCGGAGGAAAGGCGCGAAGCAAGTAGAGGGGAAACTGTGGAATAGAGAGAGAGGGAGAGGGAGGGAAAGAGTTCAAAGAATGAGATGGAGGTAGAAGAGGAACGTTTTTAGAGAGAGAGAGAGCAAAGAAGTCCCTTCGTTTTATTTGCGATACACTTCAACATATAAGTTCTCTCTTTTTTTTAACGCTCTCACACGAGCGTATTTTTTTTAATACTTTGTCTTCTTTAAGTGCGGGTTTGGCCGTGGGAGTGCCGTGTTCTTAATTCAACCCTACCTCCTCGTAGTCCCATCCCCTTTACAACCCCTTCTTCAAATGGCTTCTAACTCCACTTCCCTTCCTCCCTTAAGTCCTTCTACCTCTCACCTTCCATCCTTCTTGCCTCCCTTAAGCCCCTTTAAAAAAAAGAAAAAGTTACTAGACTCTTCGCCTCTCCCCCATTCTAACGTTTTACTTTCATTTCCTCCCGAGACGTCCTCTTTCTCCGGTGTGGGAGGAGAGGACGGGCGGTTTTCAGCAAAGCGGTCAGGAGACGCTCCGTAAGTCCACCATACTCCCGTGTGTGGGGCCTCCGGGCGGAGTCTCCGTCAGGAGGATTATTATGCTAATGGTGGGAGTGGAGCGAGTCAAAAGTTTTTTTCCCCCGAAGTGATGCAGTTTAATAATACGCGAGGGGGACGATCTTCGTTCAAGTCGATGAAAAGTTTCGTCGAGTTGAGCCCTTTCTTTTATATTTAATTCGGATCCTCCAGCGATATCATTTCGTAGTCTATTATACCTCGTGGGAGTCGATGCCTTCGGAAAATTGCTCCTAATTTTATTATTTTATTTTTTACTCCGTTCATCCCGAGGCATTCGAGAGTGTAGGGGATCGAGATGGTGCGGGGGCTAACGTACTGGCTTCCCACCCTGAGGGCGCGGGTTCAAATCCCGGCGGTGTTGAATATTTTTCAGAGGTATCTCGATCCCTACTTGAGGTGCTTTGTGGAGGGCACTTTGAGTGAGTACGCCGTCCGTCGGATGGGACGTTAAGCCGCGGACCCCTTGGCGCCTTTCGTAAAGAGTAGGCTAATGCCGACGCCGGGTTTCTCTCCACCCTTCATCCTTTCCTGTCCTTCCCCTATGGCGCAAATGACCTTAGCTGTCGGTCGCCTCCCCTCAAAACTACTACTACTCGAGAGTGTAAGTGCGAAATATTCAGTGACGGATGGTCAGAGGGAGTAATTAAAAAAGATTTTCCGCCGAAATTATCGTCAGCCTTAGAAAGAGGCGTCCCCCCATGTTCACCGATTCACACGTGACTCAATACGCTAAATCCGTAGTGTTCTTTTTCCAGGGTATGCTTTTGATTTGTTCGATTGGAGAAATAAATTTAATATAAAAATTAAGGATTACCATCTGTTAAAAATTTATTTGTTTGAACCCATGGGGTATGATTTCTGTCAACCGACAATTTCATTGAAAATACAGTGATTTTACTGCTTCGTTAACGATGAATTTTCTACTTTCATTAATTCTAGTTTCTTTCAATATCCATTTCAATTATTTGGAGTCAAACAATTTTCCATGTGCTAGATCGTGCATAGAAGTTTATGTAAGCATGTTGACTAAGTTAGTGAGTGAAAATTTAACAATCGGAGTTAGGTATATCAACATTCTATGAAAATAATGAACATTTTTCATGCGTCAAATTCGTGCGTTTATACACGTTTCGGGCGTTCTTCTAGGTTCTTTCATTTTCGGGCGTTCTTTGCTAGTATATATTTCACGTTTATATATATATATATGTACATATATATATATATACATACGAGGGTCATCCGGAAAGTAGTACCCGTTCGTGCCGCATGAAGTGCTGACGACGCGAGTAGCCGCTGGACGAGGTCAGATAGCTTCAGTGGCTTGTCTGCCTTCTCTGAGCCAAGTTACGTGACGCTAGCATTGCCTGTGTTGTTTCTGTGATTGTTTACAATGTTTAAAAAAATTGAGAACGCCGCCAGTTGTGAAGTGAGGGCAGTGATTAAATTCCTCAATGCAAGAAACGTTCGCCCATGTGATATTCATCGCCAATTAAAGGAGGTGTATGGAGACAATGTAATGGACGAGTCGTCTGTTCGGCGGTGGTGTCGCAACTTCAACATGGGGAGGGGGAACACACACGACGATGAGCGTTCGGAGAGACCGTCTGTCATTACAGACCAACTGGTGAGCTCAGTTGACGAATTCGTGAGGAACGATCGGCGCGTCACAATTGATGACATCTGTGAGCATTTTCCCAATGTTTCTCGAACAATTGTTCATGAAATTGTTAAACACCATCTGCATTATGCAAAAATTTGTGCAAGATGGGTCCCTCGCGTATCTCAATGAGCTGGCGGCGAAGGACTATGCAGCAGGAATACAGAAACTTGTCACACGTTATGACAAATGCCTTAATTTGCTTGGAGATTATGTTGAGAAGTAGTTTAAAGTATCCTCTTTCAAATAAAATTTTTTATGTTTGTTAATATTTACTTTTGTGTCTTTATTTCACGAACGGATACTACTTTCCGGATGACCCTCGTGTGTGTGTGTGTGTGTGTGTATATATATATATATATATATATATATATATATATATATATATATATATATATATATATATATATATATATATATATAACGATTGTCCGGAAAAACTCATACGAGCGGCACAATAATGGGCTGACACAACATAGCACAAATAGAAAAGAATAGACACATATAAAAGAACACTTACACAGTAAATTGTTCGAACTTTCGGCCCTCTCAGGGGCCTTCTTCAAGAGAGACTGAAAATATGCTATGGCATATTTTCAGTCTCTCTTGAAGAAGGCCCCTGAGAGGGCCGAAAGTTCGAACAATTTACTGTGTAAGTGTTCTTTTATATGTGTCTATTCTTTTCTATTTGTGTTATGTTGTGTCAGCCCATATATATATATATATATATATATATATATATATATATATATATATATATATATATATATATATTTATATATATAATATATATATATATTACGATTGTAAGGAAAAACTCACACGAGCAGCACAATAATGGGCTAACACATTATAACACAAATAGAAAAAAATAGCAACATTTAAAAGAACACTTACACGGTAAGTTGTTCGAGCTTTCGGCCCTCTCAGAGGCCTTCTTCAAGAAGGCCTCTGAGAAGAGGCCTTCAAGAGGCTTTCTAGAAGAAGGCCTCTGAGAGGGCCGAAAGCTCGAATAATTTATCGTGTGAGTGTTCTTTTAAATGTTGCTATTCTTTTGTATTTGTGTTATACTATATATATATATATAAATATAATTATTATACGCATATTTTAAGCTAATCGCGGTAATAATTATATATATGCACATAATTATTTTCGCGATTAGCTTAAAATATGTATTATTCTGGCATAGAGTGAAATATAATTGAACCACAAAATGCACAAATTCAGATCACGTACTAAAAGTTTCTTCGAGTTTCTATTCACCGTTTGCTTTTTTTCCTGCTCCTACAAACTCTGTGTACTGTTTGAATGAAATGATTTGAATTTCACCAGGCGCTCTCATTACTACAAAATTTAGCGTAATGTGAAAAGCTTTTTGCACCCCTGCGTATTCTCTGCCCGGTTAAGCAGGCAATTAGAAAACATGATTCCACTCATTAGCATACGACTTTTTTCTTTCACGGGGAATTTGCATGGGTGGCTCGCATATTAATTCTTTAAATGCTGACCGTTGAATTTTTTACTCACCTGGGACTCAAATAAAAATTCAGTACCGAATAAAATAATTTTTTTACAACGTAGTGTCTATCAGAAATATTCAGGAGAAAACTACGTTTGACAGAGAAATGTTGAATTTTTCATCATATCATTCCTAAAAATATAATACTTATATGTTTGTGTGAATTTTAAGCTGGCCATTTCATGCCTGGCTCTTCAAAACTTGGTTATGAGGTGCTTAGTTCCTGCTGCCTCCATCCAGTGCTGCGCGGCCCACCTACATGTATCCTTGCTTCCTAGTGCAGTAGTTTACTTTAAGCTTTATCATTCTATTACATACGTCTTGATTGGCAGGAATCGGCTTTCATTTCATTATCACGCCATGAAAATTTAAAAAAAAATATTTATCAATTTAATTAGTGATGAATAGCACAATATAGCACTAATTATTATGACGTAATGTGGCAATTAAGGTTCATACATAAATAAAATGGTTCAAGAAAGTTTTTAAGAAAGTATTTTTTAGTTTCGTAACCATTTAAATATTTAGTGCATGTCAATCCTGCCACAATTCCTCTCCCTCCTACTACAAAGTTATATGAATGAAATTAGTCGTACTTATTTCTCGTCACTGTATTATAATGTAATATCTCCTAGCACATCACATTTTATGCCAACACAATATATATTGTATAATACTACATGGGTTATCTCAATAGTTTCAGCCTCAACTTTGCGGAAGTTCATTTACTACATGGGTTAATTAGATATACTTTTGTATAAATAGGATAACATTATATGTATTATGTTATTTATTTATTACCGCTTCTTTGATTATATGCATTAAATATCAAGAGAAGCAAAGAAAAATGTATCAACTACGGTTAAACTGTATAACATATTTTCTTTATTCTCCTTCGTTATCTCTAAATTATGGTGGTTTTTTATGCTTGTTTTGTGAAAGATTTCCTAGTAATATATTTAATATAGTCACTAAAGTTGATATCATACACATATGTTAAGTTATTTCCATGGCTGAGTACTTACCGCTGTAAATTCACAATTCAGATGCTACCGATATGAATTTATTGACGATAAATTCGAAAGCGTTATGAGATAGCATGAAAGGTTGAAGTAATTGAAAGAAAGACATGCTCATTTAACAGACTGCATGTTTGCATTCTAAGAATACTTCCCGCGTAAGCTAAACTCCATTTTAATAGCATCGGTAAAATAGTAATTAGTTACATCATGATCAACCATAAATTATTTAGGGCTAGTTTTTCATAAACTATTAAAATAATTATTAGCGTATGAATAAATTATGTGGCCATTAATTAACACGCGTAGCGTATTTACAGGCTCAAATATTACATAGGACACATTGGAACGCTTATTTATAATTTGTAAAATGGAATTTTTAATAGCAAAAGACTCTACGAAGCTGGAAAATTGCAAAAAGAAATCCTGTGTAAATGCAAAATAAAAAGCGGGAAAAGGTGGACATGAAAAGCCTTCACAATCGTTTGACAACTTGAAAATATTTGATCCATATTCCGATAGTTTAATTTCATGATTAGTTCATGTTCAATTTAATATCATTTTCAATTTAAAATCATCTTCAATGAAATATCATCTTAATGGTACCTGTAAATATTTTCATCATTAATACATAAATATTTACCAATTTCTTCCTGTTATAAATAATATTAACTGAATGTTGAAAAAGATTGATTTTGTTATTTTAGTTTCATATTACCGTATCTCTATCTTCTAGCTACGTTCATTAGTTTCTCGTTCTTTGATTTACGTCCAGATTATGATCAGATTTAAATTTTGCAAACTATTTGAGGCAATATAAATAAGGCAAAGCATATATTTCAACAGTATTATTATAGTTATTATTTAAAACATGTATTGCTATTATCGTGTGTTCAGCATAAAATGACACAAAAACTTTCATTTAGTCTGAGATAGAATTAAAGCTTATATTGTGTTACAGTGATCTATGGTAGATCTATGGGGGAAATCATTCATCAGTTATTTGAGTCGCTCTTTTTATTGAAGGATATTACCCCAAAACTTAATATTTATAACCAAGGAATGAACGATTACCAGTGTCTTTGCCTGAGCCATGATATATCCTCGTATATAATCATTGTGAAAAAGACAATTTATCGAAAACCAAATCCTTAAACGCATGTCATTTGCCATACGGTTTCCACGGACAATCTGATTTTTTCTGGAGCAAGCAAGAAGGCGCCTGGGCAAGTAAGACGAGCCGAGGTAAAGGGTCGTGGATAAACCATATGACAGGCATGCAGTGGAGAGAAAAAGGTTGCCAGGGGACGTTGGAACAGGAAAGGCGTGAAGGTTTTGGAGACTGGAAGGAAGGACAGAGAGAGAGAGAGGCAGGATGCGAGTGGGCAGCTGAAGGCGGAAGCCAGAAACCTACTAAACTCGACGAAAATTCTCGGGAATGATACTATATAAAAATTAAGCAAAAAAAATGAAGAATGGCTTAACCGGATTTCTCATTTTTACGGTGAGGTGGCGGCTGAATAGGGAAGTGGACGCGGACGCTGTCCAATTCTCTCCTGTTTTATTTCGTTCTCGGTATTATTTTTTTACTCCCCCTTCGTCTCTTCCTGTCCGCACTTTTCCATCCACCGTTCCTTTGTTTTTTTCATCCGCGCTGTATTTTTCATGAGACGTTCCTCCGCAACCGCTTTGCCTTATACTATATGTATCGCCATGGTGCTGCGTCTCCGGGTGGGAGAATCTCTTTCTTCCGACTGCATTCGTAATTCCCACGTCATATGAGTAGATCATAACTATTTCCCTTCCCTCTCACTTGTCATAATGCTCATTTGAATTTTAAATAAATGTAAATGTGCAGTTTTAGTGAAACATTTTGAAGTCATCATTTCGAAAATAATTCTTAGTTTTTTTGTATATCCGAGGGAATCTAGGCACACTTAGCCAGGTGGGCAATGAAAAGTTAACTCGTGTGTAAATTTTACAAATTTCTTCCGACGGTAACTTTTGTTCGGACAAGAAATTTTTTTCGTTGATCAAATTTAAATTTTAAAAATTGCTAACGGATCTTAATGTATCAGCTGCCATCAGAATTAAAAAGACATTGAATTATCAAGTACGTATGCCCTGCAGAAAATTCTAAAGCATTCTGGTAGCTCTATTCTATTCGATCGATATGACTACTTTTTCGATTATATTTTCTGTATTAATTTATTATAAACGTTAACTGTTATTGTAAATACCTTTTATTTTCTTTTTGAAGTAGTCAATTAAAATGTCCCCCAGCAATGCAAATACCAATCGGCATAAAACAAAAGTTTCAGTATTAAGAATAAAAATGCAAGTTTAAGTTTCTTTTTTTTAAATAAGAAATATATCCTCCTGACATGATACTCACTGATAACTCATTTAATTATGTTAATCCTCCGATTTACAATTACATTCCATCCTATATTTCACTAGATTCAATACAATATGATACCTCATTAAAGGCAAACAACTTTAACACGTAATTAAATATTTTATGTGGTCCATTTTTGAACAAAAGATATTTTATTTTTTCTTAAACCGTCAACAATAAACCCACAGACTACCAAAATAACTCCACTTAAATAACTGCCAATAGTGACATACCAAATGCCTACTTTTGCCCTTCTATCCACGGCCACCGTACCTAAGATTAATTTTGAACAGAAATACACTTGGACATTACATGACGCCATAAAAAATGGTAATCCGGAAGTTATTTTAAAATAACTGAAGAATATATTAGAATTTTTAGAATAACTGAAGTACTCCTCATCTCTCAACTCCCCCTAAACTCGAAGATCCAAAACAATCCGCAATGTGACTTTCAATGTAACTGCCGCGTAATTTTTCCTTTTATATAAATGGCGCGAGAAGGCTGGCCTTTATCCGTTCTTCATAGATGAATGCGCCACCAGCTTTTTCGTTTGGATGGGCAATCGCATTCTTTCCACCGACTATCAATAAAATACAGCGTCCTCCAATAGCTATTTCGACAGCTTTTATATCAATATATTTTAAATACTCGGCGAATCCACTATCAGAGTCCAGTTAACAAAGCAAGAGATGACTAAAGAAATCCTCCATCGCTCCAGGTATTAGATCCACTGGTCCTTCCTGTCCAACATCCATGCTTTCCGATCGTATTACTGTCCCACACCCTGCCCTCTTATTGCCCGCTCCCCATCCTCCGGCCTCGCTCATTTCACAATCCATCCTATATATCACAACCCATATACGAGATTGGTCTCAGAAGAACCCTACCTAACAAAGAAAACACAAACATTTTGAAATAAAAATATATTTATTTTGTCAACTTAATCTCCTTTCAGCTCTATACACTTTTCCCAGTGTTTTCAATAAGATTGATACCCTTTTTATGATAAGAACTGTCTTGCTGCCCAAAATAGCCAATAACTGCCGATATCACTTCTTAATGGTGGGACAATCTTTGACCACCGAGCCATTTTTCAAGTTTGCGAACAGAAAATCATCCGAGGGGGCTAAATCTGGCGAATAGGATGCATGAGCAGAACTTTAATTCATGAATTATGGCCATTGCAATAACGGGTGTGTGAGCTGGTGCATTGTCTCGATGGAACAACACTTTCTTCTTAGCATAATGCGGCCGCTTTTGCTTGATTTATTCGCTTAAACGTTGCAAGGACTTCGCATAATACTCGCCGTTGATAATTTATCCTTTTTCAAGATATTCAATGAAAATTATCCCACGCGCATCCCAAAAACCGACGCCATTACCTTGCCTGCAGATGAAACGGTCTCGCCTTCTTTGGAGGCGGCTCTCTCTTTTGAATCCATTGTTATTGATTGTTATTTTGTCTCGGGTGTGAAGTAATGGACCCAGGTTTTATCCATGGTTGTGAAACGGCACAAAAATTTTGCTTTGTTGCTGCGAAATTATGCTAAACACTCAATTGAAACATCTTCTCGACAATGGTTTTACTCGAGTTTGAGCAAACGCGACAGCCATCTTGCACACAGCTTTCTCATGTCCAAATTTTCAGTTAATATGCGATGAACCGCACTTTTTTAAATGCCTACTATGTCTGCTAGCTCGCGCACTTTCAGTTGACGATCATCACTATCACTTTCTAGATTTTCTTCACCGTTTCAGGAGTCATTGCCTCATTTGGTCGACCAATGCGATTCTCATCTTGACAGCTCGTACGGCCTCGTTTAAACTCTGCTCCTCAATATATTACTGTTGTAAACAAAGGAGCTTACCCAGAGTAGAATTCAGTTCAGCTTTTATATAGACTGGGCTGATACCTTTCAAATAAAAGTTATATTACATAAAGATGACCAATTTTCTCCATTTTCACAAATTCACCGTAAACGTTCACTGTTGATGGCTGCCAAACCAATACTAAACAATTTGGCGTCTTCAAACTTGAATCATATGCTTTATGGATTACATACCTTCTAATACAGTGATATTTTTTTAATAACTACCACCATCTCTAGATCAGGCCGGGTACTTATGAGACCACCCACGTATAGATATATACGATACGAGGTCTGTTCAAAAGTATCGCGACTTCTCCACTCCACTCGGTCCCACACCAAGGACACATACATTCAAAGGTTGACTAGAGTAATTCAAATGAGTTGAGTTTCTTGTGTGGTCCCTCCCATTTACCCACAACACATTTCCACCGCAGCACCATCTGGACACTGCTTACTGTGTTTTTTCAAAAATTATTCATTTATTCATGAATATCTATTTTGTCCCCTTCAAAGTAATCCTCATTAAATATTATGCACTTGTGCCAACGTTTTTTCCAATCCTCGAACCATGCCCAAATCATTGGTAAAAATCGAATGGCACGGCCTAATCGATATGTTTACGTCCTCAGTAACTTCTCTAACGGTGATTCGACGATTGGCCAATACTATTTTCTTCACTTGATCAATTTTTTCGCCTGTTGCTGACTTTCTCAGGCGTCCGGCACGCTATTCGTCGTCTTCACGCTATTCACATCTTCTCGGCCCTCTGAGAGCATTTTCTACCACCGATAAATGCAGCTTCGGTACATATTAGCTTCTCCATATGTCACAGTCAACATTCGGAATGCTTCTGCGCACTTGTTTTCGTTTTTCACACAAAATGTGTTACTTATTCTTTCATCAATTTTTTGAAACAGGCAAAAATTGAAGATAAGCCAAAACACGTCCAAGCAAAACAGCTGTCAACTTTTAAGTGGATGTTCAAAATAGCCAAACTTTTCGGCATAAGTGAGAGAAATAATTACCAACAAGACGTCACTAAAATTTGAAAATCAAATATAAAAATTCCGCGGAAATTCAAAATTCGCGATAGTAAAAAGACCTCGTATATATGTGGGTGTGTTTGTGTGTGGGTTTCGTTATGTTACAAGAAAATTATTTGCTGGTGTCTATCCAAAACCTACCTTAACTGGTAGATTATATATATATATATATATATATATATATATATATATATATATATATATATATATATATATATATATATGTATACACAGGGTTCGTCCGGAAAATAAGTGTACTGAGCTCAGGAAAAAAAATTTATTATACTTTACATATCTCAAGCTAATATTCCTCAAAATAGGACCCTTGTGAGTCGATACACTTGTTCCAGCGGCGTTCCCATTCCTGGAACGCTCCCGCGAAGGCATCATCGGGAACCTCTCGAAGACACGTCGTCACGGCCTCTTTGACGGCGTCCAAAGTCCCGTATCGCGTTCCTTTCAAACTCCTCTTTATCTTCGGGAACAGAAAGAAGTCCGGTGGTGCCAAGTCCGGGCTGTAGGGCGGGTGCGGCAGCGTTGCCACGCAGTGCTTGGCCAAGAAGTCACGACAAGCGCGGTGTGAGACGGCGCATTGTCGTGATGCAGCCGCCAGATGTTTTTGATCGCTGGCCGGACGCGGGCGACTCGTTTTCGAAGATTGCACTGCTCTGCTATCATCCGAACACTAAGAGGACGATCAGAGTTCAGTACATCGCGAACTTTTCGCACATTTTCGTCGGTGAGTGTCGTTGATGGGCGTCCAGGCCGTGGTTCGTCGTCAACCTCTTCCCTCCACGAACATCTTGTGCCACCGAAAGATCATTTTTCTGGACATGGCTGACTCCCCGTAAGCCTACTTAATCATACCGACAGTTTCGGTAGACGATTTCCCAAGCTTTACCGCAAATTTGATGGAATAACGCTGCTCCAAAAACTTCGGCATCGCGTTCCGTGACTTGGGTCGAGCGTGGAGGTTCGCGTTAACAGAGCTCCTCACTACACCACAGCTCAGAGCCGACTGCCTTTTTCAGCGTCGCTTGCCAACATACCCCCCTCCAATCGCAGCCCGTCAGAGCGGTGCTGGGCGCGCCTGAAGCGGCGGGAAAAAATCAGTACACTTATTTTCCGGACGAACCCTGTATATATGTATATCTATATATATACAAATATATGTATACCATTATATATATATATATAAATATATGTATACAATTATATATATATATATATGTATATAATTATATTAAAAAATTCTCTACATAATTCTCATGCACCCGCGAACACTTGGCTACCTAACAGCCCAAGGTATTCTCGATTTTAAGTATTATTTCTCTTTTCCACTTTCTGTACTCATATCTGCTATGCTTTAAAAAAGATTTAATCTTAAGGAAACTATTCTGTGACATACAGGATGACTTGAAAAATAAGTGACGATATAGTTTATATGAATACATCCAAACAGCAACTAAAAGAATGTCGTAGTAAGACGAAAAGTATTATGCGCACAGCACTACATCCTTTAAATCTAAAATGCTAAGCGAATATCTTGAGGAAAATCCAAAGTCACTCCGGTCCTATGTTAAGGATATACAGGGTAAACGTCCAACTGTTCATTCTTTGAAGACGGAAAATAGAGAAATCATTACAGATAGCGTGAAAAAGGCAAATATTTTAAACAATTTTTTCCAGAGCGTCTACAATAAAAACACAAACGCACCAAACGATCCTCCACACCCACCCGGGGAACACATAAGCGATCTTACACTGACCAAGCAGGGAATAGTACATCTGCTCCGTAGTACCAAAGCACACAAGGCACTTGGTCCGGAAGAAATACCTGCTAGAATATTAAAGGTATTAGCTGAAGACATTGCCCCATTTATACACATTGTTTTTCTAAAATCGATATAAGAAGGCTCAGTGCCTCGCGACTGGAAGCTAGCCCATATAACTCCCATCTATAAAGGCGGCGATAGGGATAAACCAACCAATTATCGACCCATTTCTTTAACATCGATCTCTTGTAAAATATTGGAACACATTATTGTCACTAACATTATGAGATTTCTTGATAGTAGGAAAATACTAATCCACAACCAGCACAGATTTAGGAAAAGCAGATCTTGCGAAACACAACTTAGTCTCTTCATTCACGATATACTTAGATCGGGAGAAAACAACACACAAGTCGATGTAGTATTCCTGGATTTCAAAAAAGCCTTCGACAAAGTCCCACACAATAAATTGTTACATAAACTGAAATACTATGGGATCAACGAGAAAATAATTAATTGGATTAGAGAATTCTTGTCAAACCGCAAACAAATAGTAGTCATAGATGGATTGTGCTCAACGGATAGAGATGTAACTTCGGGCGTCCCCCAGGGAAGTATAATAGGGCCTCTTCTGTTGTTAATATAAATTAATGATTTAAGCACACACGTTGGTAGCAATCTGAGGTTATTTTCTGACGACACGGTGGTGTACAGGGAAATAAGGAGCCAACTAGATCACGAGCTACTCTCTAGAGACTTAGACAATATCTCGGAATGGTGCAATAAATGGGGATTAACACTTAATATAGATAAATGCGCAGTTTTGAAATTTTGGAATAAAGGAAGCGAGGAACAGGATATAAACTACGAAATAGAGGCCTCAGTATTGACTACGGCAAATCAAGTTAAATATTTCGGGGTTGTTCTAACACCACGCCTTTCATGGGGAGCACATATCAGGACAATATGCGGATCAGCTTTACAGAAACTTGGCTTCATACACCGGGTGGTGGGGAAATATAATGAAAAAGTTAAAGAGAGGTGTTATTTTGCTCTAGTTAGACCTCATTTGGAATATTAGCAAGTATTTGGGATCCATGGGAGAAAATTTGGCAATAAGAATTAGATAAAGTCCAGAGAAAATCCGCTAGATTCGTTAAAAATTGTTATGATAAGAACACAAGTGTGACAGATCTCTTAGGGGATTTAGGCTGGGAACCACTTGAAGTGCGGAGAGAACAAGCGAGGCTTAGACTTTTAGAAAGGTTCAGAACAAACGAGTTTAACTATGACACTGAAGGAATTATAATGGCCCCACACTACTTAGGTAGATCAGACCAGAAAGAAAAATACGGGAGATAGATTCCAGGACAGATAGGTACAAATACTCATTCTTTCCCCGAGCAATCAGAAATCATAATAGTAAGAAACCGAAGTCACTTTAGAAATATTGAAAACATTGAATTTACAAGTCGGAGCAAAGTTAAACCCTGCAAAGCTGTTAGGTATACTTTCAGATGCATGTGTACTATATGTAAGATGTAGATTGAGTGTTTGTATGTGTGTGGGGTGTAGGTGTTCATGCATGAATTTATGCCATGTTTTTTTTATGTGGATATATGATTTTGTGGTTATTGCATGCGGTTTGTTTTTTCTTTTTCTTTTCTAAATTACGGGTGGTGTCCTAGAACCCACCGCCACATGCCCTTGCGGCGGCTTGCGGGGTATCAAGTAGATGTAGATGTAGATAAGAACGCAAGGGGATCATGCGGAAAATAATTAGCGGAACAAATTTGAAATACTATCTATCAATTTTTAAAGGTATATATATTGATTAAATATACAAAACAATATACAATGTATATATATGGAGTATATATACAAAAACTAGAGCAGGTAGAACAGTATACGTATCTCGGAAGTGTTTTGGACAAACACGGTCAATGTATTAGGGAGGTAATGAGAAGAATTGCACTAGGGAATGAGACTTTCACAAGGAGGAGGGAGTTGATGACAGGGACGTTGAGTAAATATATTAAGAAAAGACTCGTAAAAAATTTGATATGGAGCGTAGCTATGTACGGCGCGGAAACGTGGTCATTGAAGCAGGAGGATAGACGTAGACTAGAGGCTTTTGAAATGTGAATGTGAAGAATGGAGAAGGTGAAATGGACAGAGTAGAAAACAAATGAGGAAGTACTGGGTATGGTGGGCTAAGAGTGGGGTTTGTTGGGAGACATCCTATGGAGACAGGAAACGTGGATGAAGGGGATATTGACCGGCAGTGGGATGTTGAAGACGGTAAAGGGGGGGAGAATATTAGGCAAACGAGGAAAGGGAAGGAACAGGGCAGGAACGTGTTGGACGGGATGAAGGGAGAAAGAAAGTACTCAGATATGAAGAGGGACCTGATTTAGAGTAGGATACTGGATTTTGTGTTCTGCTAGGCGTCACAAAATATTAATTTAGTTGCTGTGCCCATCGAAAAACCTACCTAAATCGGTAGCTTACCTAACAATAATTATATATATAAACAAATACAAAAAAAACACAAAATAAAACAGATGACACATTAAAGGACACACATTGCAGATTGTTTGAGCTTTCGGCCTTCTTCGAGGCCTTCTTCAAGTAAGGTCTATACATATCTAAATATATATACATATATATATACATATATATATATATATATATATATATATATATATATATATATATATATATATATATATATATACAGACTTACTTGAAGAAGGCCTCGAAGAAGGCCGAAAGCTCAAACAATCTGCAAATGTGTGTCCTTTAATGTGTCATCTGTTTTATTTTGGGTTTTTTTGTGCCGCTATATTGCTTTCGTGAGTGTTACTATATCATATATATAAATATATTTAACCATGAATACAATAATCAACCCGAAGGTCGGTTTGGTAGGTGATGGTAGAGTACACCCAGTACTAAGCCCGACGGCGAGTAAAATTTACACATTAGGGTATGGGGGCCAGTTCCTTTCCCTGGGCCGGTTATGGTTTCCCAGGAAGATCTGGTATGGTACCCCAAAAATCACATACTTTGGTGGAGCTGCAGGTGCCCAGAGTGCCTTGCCCGGAAATCGAACCCGGGCCCCTCCGGTCAGCAGTCCAACGCTCTACCCGCTGGACTACAGCGCCCCATATATATATATATATATATATATATATATATATATATATATATATATATATATATATATATATATATATATATATATATATATATATATATATATATATATATATATATATATATATATATATATTTATTTATTTATTTATTTATTTATGTATATTTATTTATTTATCCAAAACATTACCAAAAACAGTTTAAAATATTCCTGAGGGTCCTTTCTTTTCATTTCTGTTTAGTTAGGTTGAATCACAGCCCACATGCAAACATGCAGTATTCATGTGTACCTCCATATTTGTGCAGTCACAGAAAAGCTATGTTTGCGAAGATATATTATAGGTTTTATGATTAAAAAGTTTAGTTTTCCATGTATTTCCATCAGTTAAGTTTAAAGGAGAAATGTAAACTTTTTCCTGATAAATATATCTTACAGTGTCCTAAAAGTGCATTAAAAAGATGAAAGAATGTCTGTATTTGCTCGCATGAAAGGGGAGTTCCTTTCTCTCCTCCTGCCCTGCTCCTCGGTCTAAAAAAAGGAGGCGAGAGAGGATGAGGAAAAATTAGGGAATTCATTATGGCATTTTTATTTCAAAAATGAAGAGGTGGCCTCACTTCCGCCCCGCACTCCCTTCCTGTCATCCTTAATTTAGTAAGTTTGGGCGGACGGGAAGGGGAGATGAGGTAAAGTAAGGCGAGATAGAAGGAGAGTGAGAGAGAGAGAAAGGGTGTGTGTGGAGGAGGGTTTGGGATTAGGGTAGGGCGAGGAGTGAGAATGCAGGGAGGGGAAAAGAGACGAAAAACTAAATGGATCGTAAACCTTTAGCTAGCTCGTTGATGAGTAATAATCTTCATCATCACTGAGAAATGCTGAAATATTAGGTTTTCTCGAATTGCGGGTTTTTTTTAAGTTGGGTATTTCTTATGATCCAAGAGAGGAAGGAAAAATAATTGCGAGCAATTCCGGGGGCCGGTGATGGGGAAAGGTTATCTCTTTTTGTTCCAAATATTTCTTTTCGTTTCATGGGGATTTCGAGCCGGAAAAATATTAGGTTTTTTATCAATCTGAGTTATTATTATTCTTTGATTCTCGCTGCCCAACGTTGTATTGTTTTTGGAGCGAGAAAAAAATCGCCTGAGAGCATATATTTAAATTTCCTCTATCGCTTCATTTTTATTTCCCGGATCTGGCTTTCCCGGAAACTTTTTAACAGAAATTATTAATGTGGTGTTACTGAATTGAAATATTTATAATAAATATACAGTTTTATAAGTTTGGCGGGTTGTTATTTCATCAGGTGGTCCCAGGACCCATTTGTATTCTTATCTTCGTGAAGTTGATTCTTTACATTGTGCCAATAACTTGAAGTGTAATAATATAATTAATTCACTTCTTAGCTAATTGACCAAGGTGCTAATTATAGCAGAATACCGCTTCGTATTTATGAAAATTTAAATGTAATTTCCATCTCAATATCATAATTATATTATTGAACATCATTGTAGAAAACTATTTTGCATTAAATATGAAGCCAATTTTGTGTGCTTTATGCTTGACATGATAAAAATACAATAGTACTGTTTGTTTACCATAATTTAGTAATAAAAAATTTAATTATGAATGCTATCATAGCATTTCATTATTTTATGTAAAAATAAGGAGAAATATTTCCATTTTGGGCCTGGACAATGGATGTTTTTTTCAATTTCATTTTGTGTCAGATCCTACACCGAGCAAGCGTATTTACTCTAGGTGCCTCTCGGCACGTGGTCTTAACAACTGAAGATGAATTCCAAGAAACTGCGGGAGGGGCCACAGCAGTAACTTTTAACGGAGTCATCCGCTAATATGCATTTCAATCAAGGCGATTTCAATCTCGGTCAAGGTGAATGATTTTTACACTTTGAAAGTGCCGCATTGAACTGTAGATGAGTTTCACTTGAAAGCATGTTTCCACTGTCGTACTCAAAACCAGATTTAGCCAGATCAAATTAGGTTACGGCATCGTTTCTCCTCCGCGCACCTACATTTCGGAATGAAACTTATCATTTCCGATCGCACGTCACGCGACTCCGACACGAATACCACGTTGGCACTCGCAAGGCTTCGATAAACCCGACCAGGTGCGGAAAAAAAAGTCGCGACCCAAATACGACGGGTGAAAACAATCCGAAGGGTCCTTATGACCCTGCAACATTAATGCCCTGTCCAAGGTGTGCTCTATCAGGGGACCCGGTCGATGGACATCCCGACGCGTCGTCCGTCAGCGGCACCGGTTTGATGACGAAGAATTGGAAGCGCTCACAGTCCGGCTAGGACGCCAACCGATGCGGGGGCAGGTAGGCTCCATGGTGCGCCACACCACACCACTCACGCGCTAATGTGCACCTGAGCAAACTCCCCCCACATCCTCTGCCCTAACCCGCCCTCCTCCGGACCCCGGGGTGCCTTCCGCCGTCCGAGGGGCCCCCACTCTTGGGTGAACGCGAACGGACGTCCACCCCATCCCCTCCTACGGATAAAAACGTCACCAATTAAGCGGGAACACCCTCCACCACTCCGCTCTCTTGTATTTTACACGAAGTTAGCCCGACTCCCGATGGAAGAACTGTGTTTTTGGGTATGGGGGGGACGGGGAGCGGGAGAAGGTCGGAGAGGGACCCGCGGAGAGTGGACAGGGGATGGTGGGTGTCGGGGAACGGGAGTGAGGGTGTTTTTTTCCTTTCGTTTGAGTTGGGTAGTGGAGTGGTCAGTGTTCAGGAGCGGTAGAGGGACGTGACCGTCTGGCAGCCGGAGTCATGTAGGGTGGGTTTGATCGTTTCTTTCGAGAATGTCACGAAATCTGCGGTTGGGAAGACAATGCCAAAGGATGACTGGGATTCTCAAGGACCGTGAGATTTGAAGGATGAATAATATGGCTTCGAATAATTATCTGGTCAGATTCATGCGTGCACTGTACTAAAAAAGGATTCGAGTGTCCCATAATTTTCACACATACATGACCATAAATGGATATTCATAATTTCCAGGCAAAACAACCCTTCCATAAAGAAATACACATAGATATGATATACTATTAGAATAATCAGATACAACCCGTGATGCATATGTGTGAGCGACATTCAATATGGTCGTCCTGAAGAAATCAAAATATATTTGAGACTCCTTTTAAAGGACGTCTGAATTACTGATTTGTCTGAGATCATTGGTCAAGAAGAGGACTCTTATCTTCTGTATTTGGATGTACGAAACCGAAAAGGACTGCGATAATTCCTTGTAAGTTAGTACTGAGCAGTTTCCCAACTTTAATGTTGGTCTAGGGGATCGAGATGGTGCGGGGGCTAACGCACTGGTTCCCTGGCTTTCAGAGGTATCTCGGTCCCTACTTGAGGTGCTTTGTGGAGGGCACTTTGAGTGAGTACGCCGTCCGTCGGATGGGACGTTAAACTGCGGACCCCTTGGCGCCTTTCGTAAAGAGTAGGCTAATGCCCACGCCGAGAAACTCTCCACCCTTCATCCCTTCCTGTCCATCCCCTATGGCGCAAATGACCTTAGCTATCGGTCGCCTCCCCTAAATACTACTACTACTACAATGTCGGTCTAATAAGTCTTTGATTTATCTCTTCTTTAATTTTCGTAAATGTCGAACCTGAGTTGTGGCATGTTTATCCATTTATGGTTTTAAACTGCTGACATGTCGTAGGTTCTCTATAAAAAAATTTTATAAAATTTTGTAATTTTCGTTGTAAGAAGATATTATAATGCTTGCATCATTTTAAGATAATAACTACTCTGTTTCAGTCATATAATTTTATTAAGTCATAAAGTCCACCGTTTTACTAGTTCTGTCGGATTGTCTCGTAAAACTCGAGTCTTACTTACGTGGGAAATTATTCACCGTTCATGTTTTTTTCAGTTTCGAGTCCATTTCAATTTAGAAACAATTTGTTTTGAATGCAACACCGAATCATGCTACCAAAGTTGTCATGTTCGTTCAGGAAAATTGAATTGTATGACATCGGACAACTATAGTGACTGAAGACTAGATAACAGCAACTTATTGGAAGAAGTAAAATAAGGATAACAATATAATCGTTCCTTGTTAGAACTTCATTATTTTGTGGTAAATGTTTGATGATGAACTATATATATGATTCTCCGTTTCACTCCATGTTCACCAAGTTCAAACTATCTTATATCTGTAAGACCACCTCGAAGGAGTATTTCATGGAAAAATTATTATTCGTATTAATTAATTATTAGTATGTCGTGTCACAAAAACTTATCGTTCTAAGTTGTATGCCTAATGATGTTTCCGATTAAGTTGTCAAACCTAATGATGTTTCCGATTAAATATTAACATATTCATTTTTATGCATGATCTCTAAGTAAATTGGCTATTTGTTCAAATCTATGTTGAAGGACATTTCTGGCAATCCATTTATCATTTTTTCACGTAATAATGACTTTTGAATTTTTCGAATTTCAGTGAAAAATTTTAATAAATACTTTCCTACTCTATTGAATTACAGAATTGAGTTTTGTGCACATTATATTTTTTAATTGTGAATAATACTTGTATAGGGAGTTTAGAATACTAAGTTCGTGACTAGCTTTGTCTCCGTGTTCAAGCTAAAGTGACGTGCATGCTCTCTTGGCCAATAAGGATTCACACCATTAGTTCGGATCAGCTTTCGATATGTAACGGAAAGTGAGCTCGCGCCGCGAAATATTCCCAATAGTTTGATGACGTCTTCCACGACGCGTAAACTGGAAACGCTGGGAAATACTTGCGAACCGTGACCCAAATAATCAATTAACATTTGCAGAGAATTAGAGTGTCGCCGCAATGACGCGGCGGTACACCACACATAATGTCCACTATCCCTCCCCCCACAAGAAAGTGCGATTATTTTTTTCTCCACGTTAGAGTTCATAAAGCTATAACAAAGGGAGGAGCGAGCGTGGGGCTAGGTTGGGAGGAGGTGTGACCGGAGTTATCTCCACCCCGATAAAAAGCCGCGGAGCCCGAAATTGTTTCGCCGCGCTTCAATCAGCAAGGGTGCGCCTGCAGTCGGGACATCTCCATTAAATGCGTCCACTCTGTTTTTCATTCCCCGGTGCGGGGCTGGTGCTTTTATTTTTTTTTCCTCCGCCGCAAAGCATCTTTATGGCGGAATATTGTCCGCCTGTTTCTCTTTAGAAGGACTTTTATGGACCATTAAAATTAATTTATCGGCCGCGCGCACCGCCGTGTGTCTATGTTTGTGTGGGTGCACGGTTGCGGGCATGCGTTGGGGCTCTCTCGAGCATTCCATTTATCTGGTGGGAGGGAGGGGGTCCCTCCTCCCCAATCTCCCCCCCCACCTCCCTCCCCACCCCACCCCCCTCACCAAAAAAAAATTTATAATAATCCAAATGCTCTCGGCGAGCTAAACGTATCTCAAAAATGCAATGAATCAAGCGTACTGGTTGAGATATTTCATCTTTTATTTTATTCGTGGAAAATACTGGAACTGTGGAATTTAGGGACGGGAGAAGAGGGAGCGCTAATAGAATGGGTAAAAAGAGTCAGATTTGGACCAGGGCTAGGAAAAATATAATCTCTCTGAGGAATATCTACTTAATTACTAGAAAATTCACTATCGCGGCCATTTTAGCTGGATATTTCCACCTGTTTCCTTCATAGTGGCATTGTGGTTGAAAATGTCCTCTCAAAACGCTTTTATATCCAAGTAGATATCTGCAACTCGAGTGGTTGTGATGATTTAAGTCTCCGAACATAAATTCTTTCAGCCTTTTTCAATATTTAAAAAAATCCAAGTTTCGAGTAGGTGGCCTCTCAACCGACTAATATGTGACTAGTAAGAAGCTTTTTCCATTTAACTATGATCAAATCGCTTTCAGTCTTCGTTGTGCTTCACTAAATTGAAATGTTTTTGGGGGAAATTCTAATTGATATACATTATCAAAGGATAAAGTGAACTCATTGATTTATTGATTATATTAAGATACGTATGTGCATTTTTTCTCGGAAACAATAATCTAGATGCATACTGTAAATATATCCATGTAAGTACGTATTATATGAATGATAACCACGATTTATTTCCAGGAGTGACTCTATGAGCTTATATTGGCGTGTTTTGCACCCATCCATTCGCCACTTTATAATACCAAATCCTATTCATTTACTGACTATAGAAAATGATAATCTATAAAAAACGCTAGGTTTATTCAACAAATGACCTGCAGTTGAACTGTACGACCAGGGTTATATTATGCGAGGTGTTTCATTCTTCCCCATCCATGCTTTGCAAACCTTTTATATGCGAATATAAGGGGATATAGGATAGCCTGAGCCTGGAATTAGCGTGCGATACCGTGTATGAGTCATTCCTCAAAGCATTTGGGTGATTTGTAGAGTGGCCATGTTTGTTCTCAGCTCAATTGAGAGAATATGAGTGGTAAAAGCGCATGTGTCATAGATTTTAATATAATATTTCAACTTTTAAAATAATTTTTCCTTAGCTTAAAATAGATGGTGAATGAAGGAAATGGAATTCATATAAATGTATCTATTACATCATGGTTCTCCGTTCTACGCCTTTTATCCTAGAAAGTGCCGAACGACGAAAGTTCCCTCTATAATCTCGCTGCGGGGTTTTTGGTTTCACATGTTTAAGAGAGTGCTTATTTTAACTATTTTCTAAAATAAATTACCCTTGACCAAAACTTTAGAGCCATTGTACGGTTTGAAACTTTATACCTATGCAACATCTTTCTCGCCACCGTGAAGGCCTGTGGCATACGTGTATTTTACAAGCCATGCGAACGCAACACAACATTGGGAAAATTCTAATCAAAGTATGATTATCGGAATAGAAAGAATTACGGGAAAACTATATTTTTCACCATGCTAGGGCAATTTAAGAATATTGAAAAAACATCCAAAGTCTACTTTTGACTCTTCCTGCAGTTTTCGAAGTGAAATAAACCTGGTAATCGTGTTTTTTTTCAATCATGATAAATCTTCTGGGAAAAAGCTTTCTAAAACCATTTAAGATAATTTGGCTCAAATTTTAAGAACTAGTCCAATGAAATAAAATTGATAAAAAAATGAAAAAAATTAATAATTATAATTATTTATTATTTATACACAAAAATTAAAATTAATAGCCCATTAAATCGGAAAGATAATAAAAAAAGATTATGTTGGGTGAAATTTTTTCGAAATTTAAGGCAAAAAGAATTAGGTACCAATGTCAGGAATACCCCTTAGTCAGAAATGATTTTTTTGACAAAAAATGACACTCCTAAAATTTTAGAAATCATAGTTTTTTTCGTTAAGGAAAGGCGTTTTACAAGTACATGGTTGTAGTTCAACTGAACCTAAAATTCACGGGCCTTGCCGTATGCGAAATGAAAGACTGCCTTTACCGCGGTGTTTCCCCGTATTTATCAATTAAAGTGAAACATATGAAATCTTCTTGGTGGATTATTTAATTATTCTTCATTTGCGTAAGTTTTTTCTCGTATTTAATCATTTCCTTTGTTCATTTTCGTCCAAGTGCGTGCAATTACTCCTTCTCCTCCCCCCTCCCACTTCTCCTACACGAAGCGTTAATAACTTTATTCATAAGTCATGCTGCTTCATTTCCAACGCCCGTTTTTTTCCAAGACAAGGTCCCGTTAATTATCAATTCAAGCCAACAAAGACCTCCTCAAAAGATAAATATTCCAACGCTAAATATCAGTAAAAGCTGGCTTGCCTGTTGGTCTCGTACGTGTTTTTTATTTGACTCTTAATGACATAAAAAGTGATTCTAAGCCTTGGAGGAGAAATAATAATTTTCCCTGAATTTTATGCTACGTATTCTACGGAGCGCATCACAATGGAATTTTCCGAGAACCGTATTCCTCTTCTTGCTCACTAGTGTTAACATTCTGAATAAATGTTAAGAAATAAATCTCAATGTTTAAAAGCTAGGAATCAAACTTTCTGCAAAGTTTATTTTCACAATAATTGCATTAATAAATGCTTTGTATTATTTAATTTTAATTGGCCACCCTGAATGCACATTGTCTTTTTAAACGGTGAAATAAAGGTTTGCCTTAATGTTTGAGTCTTTGATTGAATTTTTAACCAGAATAGAAGAATAGGCAGTCTATGAAAAAATCTGAGTAGGCATTATCTGAAAATCGATCGTGTCATTGCTCCGTTTGACTTTATCTTTATTATTTTATTAATTCACTTAGTATTGCTGAATATTTCGTCCCTGAAAAGGAATAATTTTATCCGGAGATAGGTTTTTCTTCGCCCGTCGCATTGTATTTCTTAATTAAAACTATCAGAATATCCTAAATATTATAAAAGAAACGTTATTAACTCCCCGGGAAGCACATGAGCGACATAACACTGAAAGGAATAGAACATCAGCTCCGTAGTATCAACGCCAACAAAGCACCAGGTCCGGAAGAAATACGTGATAAATGCTGATGTATTAGAGAGTTAGCAGAAGATATTTCCCCGTTTTTAGAAATTGTTTTTATAAAACCGATAGTCGCAGGCTCAGTACCTCGCGACTGGAAGCTAGCCGAACTAAGTAGGGGTAGTTCTATCACCGTGCCTTTCATTGGGTCACATATTTCAGGACAATATACGGATCCGCTTTAAAGAAACTCGACTTCATAAAACGGGTGGTGGGGAAATTTAATGAGAAATTAAAAGAAAGGTTTTATTTAGCTCTAGTTAGATATTTGTAATATGCCGCAAGTATTTGGGATTCTTGGCAAAAAAATTGGCTAAAAGAGTAAAATAAAATTCAGAGAAAATCAACCAGATTTGTGAGCAATTGTTATAATAAGAAGACGAATATGACAAGCCTTTTCGGGGAATTATGCTGGGAGCCACTTCAGATGCGAAGAGAACAAGCCAGACTGAGACTTTTAGAAAAGTCCAAAATAAATGTGTTTAACATTGGCACTAAAATAATTATTATGGCCCCATAATAAATACTTAGGTAGATCAGACCTTAAGATCAGGGAGATAGATTCCAGTACAGATAGATCTCTATAGACCGGTACTTATTCTTTCCCCGGGCAATCAGGAATCATAATAGTAAGAAACCAAAGTTACTCTATAAATATTAAAGTCATTTAATTAACAAGTCAGAACAGGATTAAATTTTGCTTAGACAAAAGGTGCATGTGTTTGTTAGTTGACAGTAAATGTATTTGCCTGTGTGCGAGCTGTGAAGGTTTTTGCATGAATAAATACGATTTTGTGTGTGTATATTGGCATGAATTCGTGGGTTTAGCATGCGGTTTTGTTCTGAATTACGATTGGTGACCTTACACCCCCCGCCGCATGTCCTTACGGCTGCTTGCGAGGTACTATGCAGATGTAGATGAACTTGTTGAACAAGAATGATATAAGTCATTGCATTATTCACTCCTTGGTGTCTCCTCTTCGTTATGCATGATATCCATGTAATATTCAAGGTAGTAGCGAGTAGTAAATGTTACCTTCCCATTTTATGCGAAATACAACCAATTAGATAAATCATGAGTGAACTTAAAATTGAATGAGATAATTTTCTGATTCCAATGAAGTAAATGCAGATTTTACCTCTCCCTTAACGTAACCTGTTCCAAGTTTCAGCGTTCTCGCGCGGTTATAGGGAACCAGATCCACTAAAGATATCGATACCCTGCCGTTGCCTTATATCGTCCACACTTTATTTTTTTCTTACACCACCTCTCTTTGCTTTATGTCTTTGATGGTATGGGTGCAGTAAAATGGTGGAAATGTTTCCCATTCTATAGTTTCCCGGAAGAAAGCGAGGCAAATCCGTTCGTTCTCTCCACCTTGTATCTCCTTCGCCTCGTTGCGTTTCTCCCTCACTCCCATTTCGTTCTCTCTCCGTCACTTCCAATATCGTCCCCTCTCTTCCCTACCCCCCCCCCTCGCCACACCCCCCAAAAAAGCAGCTCACCAGAATCGGGTAACCGTACCATATCCTGCGTCACAAAACCGACCACCCTCCCCCTTTCATAGACTCTCGCCCGGAAATAACTGTCATCTATTTTGAAGATAAGATCATAATTGAATCGAGGTTGACAGGAGATTTGCACGTGCTCCCCCCACCCCCAACCGCCCGCACGCATCCTTCTCCCCTCGCCCTTTCTTCCACTCATTCTCTCTCCCCTTCCTTCCCCCAGAACCTCCGCTACTTCCTCCCTCTACGTAAATCTCGCCCGTTCTTCTCACTCCTTCTTCACACACGGCTTCTCTCCAACGCCTCCCGCGAGGATCCCGTCGGAATGGTGATTATCGTGCCCGATGGTTCTTAGTATCTCGATACCCTCCGGGATCGAATGAGTGCCGTCACCATAGGAGTGCCGCACAATAGTCTACGTATCAACGTGACTCCCTATCAATAAATTCTCTCACGGCTTGAAGACAATAATCAAACTCCCCCATGATGCATTATCGGTTAGAACACGGCACCCGAGCGAGAGCATCCTGGTGAATAGGGCAATTAGTTCTCTTTCCTTCTGATCAATGTACCCGACTAGGGCAGCATCGTTGAGTTTTCAAACCGTTACGTATTTGAATTTGAAATTCTCCGTTAAAGTTATGAAAAAGTATCCACTCTAGTGTAGAAAATGTCGGTCAATAAAACATTGTTTACTCCATTGTTCTACTAAGCGTGAGCTGGAAGAAGTGAATACATTTTCCAGGTCTCCAAATATGGCCAGCGCATGATATCGTATTCATTTTTTCCCTAGTCTTGGCATTTATTTTTTTAAACCTCCCATGCTTGAGTAATGCGAAAATGTACTGTTTTCATGAATACAAAAACTGTTACGGCCGATATATTACCCACCGGCCAATATATAGCTTACAATGTTAGTGCCCCATTTGTAAAATTTGCCAACGCTTTTGTATCATAAATCATGATATTATTTTTAAGAATAAATTTTTAAAGCACCGGTTTATTCTCCATTGCTAATAGGATTTTTGATTTAATGATAAGCCCAAGTTAAAATTCACAATAAATCAACGAATGAATATTATATGAAAAAATAACAACATCATTGCTGAAGCATGCTTAATTAATAATTAATATTTTTTCACTGCTGTAAACTGAATTATAATGCCATAAATATTGATCATTAACTAAGGAATGTAGTCTATAGAAAATTGCTAATTGCTTTCAATTCCACCACCTCTTTCGCCTCTACCCATAGAAAACATTTCATTAAGACGTCTGGGAAAATTAATATTATTAGCAGGGAATAAGGAATGTCTTTCCTTTCACCAGCACTCTTCTGAAACGTATTCTAACTTCTTAAATGCAATCGCTCATTTTATTCATTGGTTTATTACTTTCCAATTGGAACTTGTCTTTTCTACCTAGAAACTAGTTGGCATTCCTTGCTAATGTTTGTAATCAAGTACTTGTAAAATTTATAGAGTTTTTATGTTATTTAGTTAATTCGATTTAAGATGTCACATTTACAAGGTTGGTGAAATGTAAGGTATTGTATTACATCACCCTGATTTATTGATTTTAAATGTATTTCTTTAACTTAACGCTGTAATAAAGTTGAGTAAGTCAAGAAGTACCAATACATTTCTGAAATAATTTTTTTAACTTTAAATAATCTTTTTTATAACCATTGCGTGATGCGTGAATGCATCATTGTTTTTGTTCTCATATTTTATATAATTTAAATATTTATTTATATATGTATATACATAATATAAATTTATTCCATTCTATTCTTACGAGTGTTAGTGCGTGATGATTTACGGCATCTCAGGCTAGTTCAAAGTGAGCGGACTCGAAAACCTTTGGTTTCGCCGCCGCCTGAGACCCATTCGTCGTGCTATCCGCGGACGAAACGGCGGAGGACCCATCACTGATCTCTAGCGTGCCTAATCGCGGACCATCAACGAAAATGGGCGAGAGAAAGTCATCGTTTGGGGGATAGAGGGTGACGGGAGGGAGGAGCCGGTGAAAATGATGTGGGGGCGGTCGGGGTTCAAGGGGAATCGGATTGTCATGAAAGGGAAAAACAGGGAGCACCTCGAGGGAGAGAGGATAGTACTTCGGGCGACCCTCGGTGTGAAAGATGAGTCATCCCGGGAGGTTCGTGTGTGCGAAGAGGTGGACAAGTGAGTAACGATAGTCGAAGACATTTCACCCGCTCGCCGTCGCCTTCGCGTTTTTTCTTTTTTTCTGGGTGAGGGTGAACCGTGCGGCTGTGTGTGCTTAGTTGGGTCATAGGAAGGGCACAGTATGGGACCCTGTTTGCGGTTACAAGGATATCGAGTGGCTTCATCTCCTAAGTAATGGCCATGGGCCGTATGGAATCGGTTTAATGGTTGGAGGCATAAGCCCTTGACTACATACGCGTGTGTGGGAGTCTACATATTATATATAATATGACTTTGTACATATATATATATATGTATATATACACATATATATGTATATATATACATACATGTATATATATATATATATATATATATATATATATATATATATATATATATATATACTCGCGTACATTCATATACACACATAACGGCGGACGCTCATATTTTATCCGATATCTAAAATCCTTATGCAGTAAATATCGGGAAGGAACTAAAGCGTTAATCTAACCGGATCCTCGATAAACGGTTTTATGACATGACTTTAGGGTTATAGAAGATCGATATATTACGAATTGATGTCTTCCCACGTGAAATGCCTTCCACCAAAGCATAAGCGCAAATGCTCGGAAGCCCTTTTCATAGAATTCATTACAAATGTCATTTATTTTCTCTCAGTTTATACAATACAGTGCTACACACATCATATACAATTTAAAGTCATGTTTTTACCAATTAGTTATTTGTAATTATTATTTTCCCAGACACGTTTAAGCTCTTAAATAAGCAGAAAAACGATTAGTAAATTGAAAGCGCAGTTCTAAACAAAACTTAAAGAATTTCCCTGAGGAAAGGGAAACATGTGGAAACCTCAAATAAAATTTACGATTTTTTATGTAAGACACAAGAATAATGATTATTTGGTGATTTGACATACTGTTATGACTTAAATAAAACTAGCAAATATTCAAAGATGTTTGATGTTTTCAACTGATCGATTAAACGGGAAACAGTTGAGTGAGTGTAATGGTGCCATAAAGTACATAGCTGTGTAACTAAAGTAATAGAGTAATAATAGTTCAGAATCTCTCAAAGCTAAAAGGTTAACATAGAATCACAGGCTTTCAGAAATATTCTAAGTTTTTATAGGTATAATTAACATAGATAAAACGGCTAAGGTTTACTGGATTATAAGTAGTAGATTGTAGGAAAGATCGAGCGGGTTTTTAAAGGTGTATTTGTTACCGAAGTGGTTATATTATCATCGAAGTCTCCCAAGATAGTCTGTTATGTTGTTGTAGCCATTTTTTATATGAAAATGTCCATATGGTTATTTCAACTGCTGCTAATAGCTCGTCTCATGCCGTAACATCAACAATGAAGGGTGTACTCCATGCCGCAAAATACCCAGTTCTCTTCGCGTTTTCGATCATAAATGCGTCATAACTTTGCGTTTCCACAAAGTAGAATTTTCACTGTCCATAGCGTTTAATAAACGTATATAATTATATTTAATTACTTTACATGGAAAAACTAATATAAATTGTTATCGTGAATAAGATAACTATGGTCGCGTGATACGTCTGAACAACTGAATGGCTCCTTTTCTCTAGATATTTCTATTCCTCGTCTCTGTTCGAGAACGAACTCTTAGAGTGTAAATATCATTAGATTTTACTTTCAGTGTATTGTAAAATTCTATTCTGAGAAGACGCAAAGTTTTATGATTCTTCCTTGTGTATGACGAATGAATTCCTCAACTATCTCTCAAAATATTTAAAAAAACTACTGTTACGAAAACATAAAATAATAATGACAACCACACTTCTGAAAGTATAACAGTTTCCATAAACATACTCCTTTTCTTACTTTTGTAAATTTCAATCCTAGAGGAAATTGTTCAATCAACGTCATTTAAGCCGACGGCACGACATCAGAGCATAAGAGTCCGATATGGTCTCCGGAAAACATTTCGGAAAGTAATTAATCTTCCATATTTTAGTACTATGACGAGGTTAATACCCAAAGTTATCCACGGTAGTTGGAGTAATCTTCCCATTATCGACAACGCCGATATCAGCATCTATATTGGATTTGCAGCCGGCCTCATATTCGGGGACTATGGCGCGCCAAAGTGCGGATTAGTTACAAATTGTCCGCCATGTGGTCGGGGAGGATGCTAGCAGTATTGCGCGGAGAGCGATATGGAGACTTATACGTATCATATTGCGTCAAACTCTTGCTGCTGAATTTGTATCACGATCCGAGAGCTAATTAATCAAATTTTTCAATCAATACCGTCGTTCGTTCACCACCATGCAGCGAAAATCTCGCTTGGATAACACGGTCAGTTGATATCTCCACGTTTCGTTAATCGTTATTAATCTTTAACCAGGAAGTACGCAACAAAATCCATAAGGATCGTATTAAATGGACGGACTGCACTCGCTGAGTAATTATTTCAAGTACCATCACTCTTTTTATGACACTAATACGAGGATAACGAAAATACACTGTTGAACGCATTTAAAAATGCTTGTGCGTGTAAAATGAAAATTACTCTCAGTAACAACCATCCCCCAAATTTATTATCTAATATATGAAACACTCTAAAAACTAAATATATATCTCATTTTAATTGTTAGCCACTTTAAAAGTAATACCTATATTAATTATTATACCCAGGTTTACGGGTTTCCTTCACGTGAGCCTGATGGCTCACCCGCACGCTATCATATGAAGCGAACGCGGAGAAACCAAGAAACCTACGTAATGCATACATATAAATATATATATATATATACATTTATTTATTTATTCAGTTAATTATTTAAACATTTCATCTATTTTTTTATGAAAAGGTGACACTGTGGAACATTCAATTTTCATTCTAAAAATGTCTCGAAATTAGCTCAATGATATCCTTAAAAAAACATGAGTAAATTAACTATGTAATGATATGTATGTATATATATATATAAATATATATATATATAATATATATCATATCTCACTCCTTATTCGTGCTTGGAGAACTAGTAGTCGTGCAACGATTGCTTGTCTGAGGTTAAGAGACTGCTTCAAAACCAAAAACGTATTCCCTCAGATCAAATATCTTACGGACCTCTGTATTGAAAGGATATTTATCGATATTCACACGTAACACACTTAAGATATATTTGGCAGGCAAATATTAAGAGATAAATATTTTTTTAATTAAGAAGTGATAATATATCACATTTTCGTATGCGGCAGTTTTCAGTCCCTTAAGATTTCATCCCTTTAGGAGCGATGCCAGAGTTTCATTCTACATTGTCATTCTACATGTTTGGGAAAAGCGCGGAGGGTACATTTTCTCGAGCCACATTATTGACTTGGTTGAATAAATTGAGAATTATCTTATTTTGTCCTCGAAATTGATAAGTGTGGCGAGCCTGGGTCGACTGAGGGTGAATAATCTTTGGTAGCAGTGCACATCAAATTCTAGGATGGAGCAAATGAGGCAAATTTTGAGCGAAAGTTATTGGAAATTACTTTAGGGGTCCACCTCCGGAGGGAGTCAGAGGGAGTGCTTAAAAGGGGAATCCTGAGCAATATTGAAATAAATAGTCTGCATTTTGTTTTCCCTGCCCCATTCTTTGGCTCATCTACAATAAACCATTGGCTATTACTGCTTGCCGCGAGTGGAACGAACTCAGTCCAGCCTTGACGGAACCTCCTTAAATTTCATCATTTCAAAAAACCTTACATAAGACACTCCTAAAATCTCAGCAGAATTGCAAGTAAAACACATCAGGAGCTCACGGTCATATCATATTCAGACAACTATTAGTCAGAAATATACACTTCACATATTAATCTTACTGTTGAAATTTCACTTCAGGTAAAGGATCAAAGTTAACTTCTTTAAATTATCATTTAATCTTCATGTAGTAATACTTTTTCTTTCATTTTTTTCTCTACTGTTTCTTACACCTGTATTATTAATCAGTAATTTTATATAAATTAATTCTTCTCCACATTTATATGAAAATATCAGTACTCCTTTCGTACCTTCTCTTATTTTACATCCATTGATTTACTTTAATATTTATTTATTTTTAACTTATTAAATTATAACATTAGTATTATCTATCTGTAGGTTTTTGCAGGTTTTTCACTAACCCCTTCATGTTTGGGTGTTTTCCTGCTGTGGGTTTTTTCGTCAAGGATAAAACCTTATTCCTAGCGTTTTTCCAACAATTTTGTACATCTTTCTACACTCTTTTTGCTCATGTAAAAAATTCATGGTAAATCGATTGTCATTATCTATTTTTTTAATATTACCTAGCATTCAAATTTTATGATATTTTCATTGAATGTGTTTGACGGTGGGTTATATGGAAGAAGGGAATGCCACAATCTCAATCTCGCTGGAATAAAGCCGCATAACCCGCATTATTTTTATTTCTCTTAAATTTTCTGAAATATAAAAAAGAGCTACTGGTAGCATAATAGTCCATGGATGTGATTTTCCTAGAGAAACCTCATGTATTGACAGTAATCGCTGGCCACGAAGTTTGCTATAAAAATAAACAAATGAATAATCTGATTTTTTTCTCCCTCGCCGCAATGCTTGACGCTTCAACATCTACTTTAATTATATTTCTAATGAAAATTATTAGATATGGTTCAACTTGGGTGAATTAATTCTAGCATTTGATAAATATTTTATTAATCTTAGACACTTCCCTATAGTTTTGATTTAATGGTCCTCAAGTTTTAATTTATTTAGCTGCTAGTTGCTTTCAAAATAGGATTAACGGGTTACGTATCTAAAGTTTGGATTTTTCATATGGATTTATCTTAATCGATTTTTGAGTGAGATCAGTTTTCCTAACTCATAATGATAACCTCTATCTCGTAGAAAACTACAATACAAGACCAGAACAAAATATAAGAGGGACGAAAAAATACTCAAGAAGATGTGTCCCAGAGAGGAACTCTGCTTCTAAGTGCTGATTCAAGGAGTTCTGAGGCCTTACGTTCCTGAGTAGAAGGACCATGTAGCATGCAAATACGGACATGGTATCCTATTTCAAACCAAATAGATCGGAAATTATCTAATGCATTTTGAAATCGCGTGACAAATGCGCGGTTTTGTCTTGTCTATAATATGTTCCTTCTGTTTACATCGATATATTATGAATTAGCATTGTTTTCGGAATTCAAAAATTATCTTTTAGATCACCTGAGAGAAATATTCTCTTTTAAAACTTTTAGTTAAAGTTTATAAAATTTTATTCTATAAAATCCTTAACTCTATCTTAGAGCATCTAAAACGATTAGATTTTCCAAGGAATTTCATCAACCCCTGTGTCTCCTACTCTTGCCTACTCTTCAACGAAAGGCGCCAAGGGGTTCGCAGCCTAACGTCCCATTCGACGTATGACGTACTCACTCAATCATTCAAAGTGGCGTCCACAAAACACCTCAAGTGAGGGTCACGATACCACTGAATATTATCTAACGCCTCTGGGATACGAACCCGGGCCATCTAGGTGGGAAGCCAGTACGCAGCGTTGGTTCCTCATTGAGTCGAATGCAAAGGCGTCTGACCCCACTGGGGCGGCCATTGAGTGATGGTGTCACGTTAGGAACACTATCGAGGAATGCAACAGGAAACCACCTCAGTTATATTTCCCAAGAATTTTGGGATGGACTATATAGAGAAAATCAGTCCTGGTTACTTCGGCACTCGGTCTAATCGGTCGTTTATTGTTCCCGACTGCGGGAGAGGAAAGGCTCATCTCACGAAGCGGGAGGTCATCTCACGAAACCCTTGCAAAGCAAAACCGACGACAGCGACAGAAATGAAGGTGCAGGAGATGACCGAATTAGTTCGCATAGGAACTTGTAATGTTTGGATAATTTTTAGGACAGGAAAATCAGAGAATACAAATTGAGAGATGGAAAGAGGAAACATTTATAGATATTTTAGGTCTATGCGAAGTGAGATGGAAGGATAGCGGGGATTACTAGAGTGATAGTTGTAGAGTTATACAGGGGATGGGACAAGAGACAAGGAGGGGTTTCCATAATATAGAATAAAAAGGTAGGATGAAGCGTAGTCAACATAGAGCACGTCATGGGTAGAATATAACTAGTAGAGATGAAAGCAGAACCAACGAACTTGGTCATTGTTCAGGTATACATAAGGAGGGAGAAGTTGATTGGATAAACAATCAGTTAGAGTACTTAATCGCGTGTGTTCCTGCTGGAAAACATTTGATAGAGATGGGTAATTTGAATGCGACGATAGGCAAAGGAAGAGATGGTGATGAGGTGGGAGACTGCGGTTTAATGCGGTCCGAGGAATGGCCGCGGGGAGAAAGCAAGAATTCTACCGAAGATAGGAGTTATTCATCACCGACTTTAGTTTTAGACACCACAAAAGGCGCGAGTATGCATGAAAAATGCCAGGTGACTCAGAAAGGTATTTTTTAGATTATATTAGACACAGATTTAGAATTAATGTGATCAATTCACCCAGCTTCCCGGGAGTGGATGGGGACTATGACCAGAATTTTGTTGTAATCATATATAGAACGTCCGTTCCCAAAGGATAAAGCAAGGGCGGTAGATCAGCAGATGAAATGTAGAAGCAATCATTGGATTGAGGAGAAAGGAGGTATAGTGGTGGAGGAGAAGGGATTTCTGGGAGAAATTATAAGGAGACAGGAAAAATAAATACAAAGCATATTGACTGGGAGTGGGATGTTAAAGACTGATAGAGAGGAAAATGTTGGGAAAAAAAGAGGGGGCAGAAATAGGATAGATATATTGGACGGAAATAAGGGAGGAAGGAAGCATACGGAGATGAAGAGGGACTTTTCCAAGATTATTCGGGTCTCCCACCGGGTCCACGTTCGTAGGGTTGCCGACGTTTCGATGGCCGAGTCGTCCATCGTCTTCAGGGCATGGGTGATGCCCTGAAGACGATGGACGACTCGGCCATCGAAACGTCGGCAACCCTACGAACGTGGACCCGGTGGGAGACCCGAATAATCTTGGAAAACATTATTCGCCGGGAAAGTACCAGATCAAGAGGGACTTTGTTGTAGATTAGAATGTTGGGTTATATTTTGTTAGGAGAGACAAGATATTTATTTCGTTGTTGTGTCCATCCAAAACCTACTTTAACTGGAAAATTAACACAAAAACTCGAAAAAAAGAAAAGAAACAAACGTTTTCGAATTTCCGAGTGGTCAAGCCACCTTTCTCAAGGGAGAGAATGAAGAAACTCTTCCTTGAGAAAGGTGGATTGACCACCGAAATTTCGAAATCATGTGAGTTTATTTTCTTTTACGTGTACTTCTGTGTTTTTGTCTTTATTCGCTAGTGCTAAATCTTTATGTATGTATAAATATTATTTGTGTTTGTATATTTGTGTATATATATATATATATATATATATATATATATACATATATATATACATATATATATACATATACATATACATATATATATACATATATTATATATATATATACATATATATATACATATATATACATATATATATATACATATATATACATATATATATACATATATATATACATATATTATATATATATATATATATATATATATATATATATATATATATATATATATATATGCTTCTCTTTGAGATCACCGATTCAAATTTCCTTTAAGTTAAGTTTTTTGGGTTAAAAGGGCGAAATAATTTATAAATTTCTGGGACACTCTTTCAAAGCATAGGCATTATCCGCTATTTCTTAAAAGTAAGCTATTCGGTGAAAGCATTCAGGTTGGATTTAGTAGAATATTCCTCAAAGTTCATATTTGAAATGAAGATGTTATTATTGACATTTGGACATACTCGTTATTAATGATGGGTATATCATTGATGGCTTTGAAAAGCCCTGGAGACTATTTTGATGCAACGGATATCTACTTGTAATCATCCTATCAGCGTTTTTTGCCACTATCGTTGGAAAACTGTCACACTTCCCTCGAGTCTTCAAGAGAACATAACTCGTTTATGTTTAGCACGTATTTTCCAGAACTATCGGGATACACACCTCCGTGGCATAAGAAACAACTTCCTGAGTATTTTCCTACCCCATTCTATTAGAGGGGAAATGTTAAAATCGCTGAGTAAATCGCCTGTTGAAATCTTTCACATTAAATAAGATAAATAGATTCCGACACGAATGAATAAATGGACCATTGCCCTTCCCACAAATAGACATTTAAAAAAAACTGCATTTTATTTTCCTTTGCTTGCTTGTACGAGCAATTCATATTCTACGATCGTTTTACACAATAAAGTCTAGTTACTAAAATACATGCCGCACACTTCCTCGGTATATATATATATATATATATATATATGCTTTCGTAGACGTGACACGGAAGTGCCGAATAGTACAATACACAGTAACACACAATATAGAAACACAAAAAAAACAAAAAAAAAGAAGAACACTCACACGTCTTTTCTTGATATTTCGACGGAAACAATCCGTCTTCATCTGAAGACATAGAAGTAATGGAACATTACTTCTATATCTTCAGATGAAGACGGATTGTTTCCATCGAAATATCAAGATAATTCGTGTGTTCTTCTTTTTTTGTTTTTTTTTGTGTTTCTATATTGTGTGTTACTGTGTATTATATATATATTTATAATAATAATTAATGTTATATATATAACATTAATTATTATTAGTCCGGCTTACTAATTGTGTTGCCTTATTTACGCGGCGTAACTACTACCCTTTCCTTCAAATTTTGCATGCCAATTCCTTCGCGTCGCACTATAGACGTCACCCATCCCGCGTACCGTCTAATGAGTTTGACGTTGACTCGCCGAGATGTGCGGGGCGGAGGCTTAGCACTCGGACCTCCGTGCTCTATCGCGTCCACTCCCGACCCGTCTCCAATCCTTCCACCACAGGATGTGTCCCCCCTCGGTCCCAGCCAGCCCATCCTTCTCCCTTCCTCTTGCTCGAAACCCTCCATCCACCCCCGCCCCCTCTCAGTTTCCGCCCAGACCCAATCTGATCGGCTTAATGGCCGAGTAACTACGTTCCGACCGCTAGGCTGTCGCCATACTTCCTCCATGCCCTGACGGCGGCTACTACTCTCTCTCTCGCCGCCTCCCTCACCCATCTCCCCCCGTACCTGCACACCCAGAGTCGGCTCACCTCTCTCCCGAGTGACTTCCCTTGCCCCTGGCGGTGGTCGCCGCAAAACCACACACCACTCCTTCCTCTCCCCACTCCTCCTTTACCCACCCCGGACGGCGCGAGCACTATGCCCCCACAACCGCTCCCTCTCCGGTCCTCTCTGGCAACACAAGCGCCACTTCTTCCCCCATCCCCTGTCCCATATGACCAGCCAGACCTTGCAGGGGTTCCTCCGGTCTTTCGCCGTCGGAGAAAAAAAAATCCCCTACCTAAATACTTTCCGCACCATCCAAACCGCTCGCATTCCATGCAAATTGCGGTGGAGGAGGTGGAGCAAATTCGGAAATTCCTTTTTTTTCTCTTCCCCTCACCCAAACTCCCTTCCAAAACCCAGCGTTATCTCGGCGTGGTGGCGCCAAAAATTATTGTTAGATTATGGGCCGCATTAAATAGACCACCGCGTGTGCAGCGAAGTGGGGCCCATTATATTTCTTCTCCTCCTTCCCTACTCGTGAGTACCGCAGAGTGCCGCGTCCCACCAAGTTTCATAGTCGGGTCACCGCGGAGTACGGTCGCTGGTACTTAATTCGTTCCCTGATCCAGTCAGTGAAAAAAAGGAGATTCATTGGGAGGGAATAATTTTTCCTATTCCAGCAGATACTAATTCATTGGCAATCCGTATTTTTGGCCTAATTGATGTGATCAAAAGAATACTAGCAAAGCATTTGAGTGGAAATAAAATTACCAGAGGCTAACTTAATCTCCCCGTAAGCCTCTTAACTATTCCCAAAGAAAAGAATCTAGGCTAAAAACGATATTAAAAACGGGATCTTTTACCTGTAAGATTTTGTCTCGCCGATTGGACTACGCCGATCAGTCTGAAATAGAAAACCAGTGTACCGAAGAGTTTTAGCGGAGAGGAATCTTCATGAAAACTAAAGAATTTCCCCTACTACTAAGAAGTATATTTTAAGGCTTAACTTTGTGGAAACTTTATATATATATATATATACACAAATGAAGATTTTTAGAATATAGAGACACAAAGAAAGGACACTCACAATTTTTTATTTGACGTTTCGACAGCTCGGCTGTCGTCTTCAGAATGGCGTTCTCGGGGAAGAGCGGAGAGGACATGTGCAGGGGAGGGGAGGTAAGGGACCAATAGGAAATGAACAAGGGGGTGGGGGGGATATGTAGGCAGCCATTTGATGCATTCAGTGGGCTTGGTTCAGCCCGGGCGGTTTAAATGATTGGGCCACCCAGATATGCGCCATCTCACGGGTTCTCACCTCTATTATACTAGCAGATTTGGGAAGGATTTCAATCACCGAAACGGAGAAGCATTCGTCAAAAGATGACAGCCGAGCTGCGAAACGTCAAATAAAAAATTGTGAGTGCCCTGATGTAGCTCGGCTGGAGAACATTCATGCATTGATGACTTTGCTGAGGGATATATTTTCTAAACTAAAATTAACATTTTCTTCACTTATTCGTCAACCATTAGATCAGCATAAATTATTGTTTAAAATGTGCAAAATAAATATCGGTGATTCAAAGGACTTATCTTTTGTTATCAAATGCTATTTTGTTGCTTGTTGTGTACTTGTTAATGAAACTTCCAGTTGGTGTTTTCCTATTTCATTTATTTTCGAAGAACTATGTCCAATGCTCCATTTAGTCACATTTCATCAATTTTTTTGTACTTTAATTGTGTATGTTAACAAAACAGACATTTATATAGAGAGCTTCGTAATAAATTGTTTAGAAAGCTGTTACCTCCTTCTTCGTATTTTTTTTCTAAACTCTTACTGAGAAAGTTAAAAAAATTAGTCGTGGTTATGTTAAATTCATGTTCAATTCTCTCCGGACGTGACGGAATACTAACGGGATTAAAATTATTGCCTTAAGGTGGCCATAAGGGGGCAACTTATCAGAGATATGTTCGTGTAAAACGCATTATCTTAACTAGTGAGGGTATTTGAAAGCCCAATACCCAAGGAAAATGTGAATCAACTTTGCAATAATGCCATGACTATGTAATGTGCGTGCATTTATTAGCTTCTCTTTTGTTATCTAACCCCAATCCCCCGTAACATTCCAATAGCTCTGGATTAAAGCCTGCGCTTGTCAACGGTGAGGAACTTTAGGCACGCGATTCACGATTGGCACCTCAAGTGGTCATACTTTTATAACAAAGGGAAGAGAAAATTTTAAAATTCCCACCCATAGTAGGGTAATTTGCTGGCCCGCTAGCTTGAAGATGACGGAATCCCACTGATTCTAAGATATCATGTAATCAAAAAACAGTTGACGGAAAGATTTGACTTCAGTCATGCAGGACACAAATTTCAATTGCCGCATTAATACGAATATTTTACACTTGTATTTGTAAAAAAATAGCATTGTCAGTAAATCACTGTTAAATTAGTGAATGGTACGTTTTATGGTGTAAATAGTATGCAGTAGTTGATTGCATTTCAGAAAATTTCACGAAATATAACTAGTCCATAATGTATAGCTTCCATGATTTTTGACTGGTACAATGTAACTTTTTGAGTTCTAAGCCTGGATATTTGCCTTTGTAACTAAATAATTACCAATATTTACATGATTGGGAAAGTGATGTTGTTTACTGCATCACTAGTCATATCATAAAATGATTCCTCAAAGTTATCAGCAGCAAGCCATTTCATATACCGAAATTGGAAGAGCCTAATATGAATTGCATGTATCTTCCCTGCTTTGAATCGATTGACTAAGGTATTTTAACAAGGTATATTAAAAAAAAGAAAAAATAAACAAAATTAAAATAATTGTAGTCAAGAATGACAACGATGAGATGTTGGATAAGAAGTGAGCTTTATTTGATTGGAGTCACTTCTTAATAGTATAGGGCTTCATCAGTAGAAAATTCTTTACCTCATCCCTGTTAACTGTGAATTCTTGAACTTATTACCGTTGCTTCAGGTTCCTTGAAATACTAGCATTAGATCATCGCAAGGTATCTCATACCTTTAAAGGAATGATCATTTTGATTTCGATTTCAACCAATACGTCTGTACGACTCGGACGACTTCACACACGACGTTTATATCGTAGTAATCATTAGCCGTAACCATTCAGTTTTTTGTAACTCCTAAGGGTTAGGCATATGTCAGTATAAATTAATGAAATTACAGGCTTATCTCTCTCTCATCCATTTCATAAAATGCTGCGGAACATTAGATTTTTAGTTTGATAGCGAGGCATCTCGATAGGGTAAGAGTTATTTACTGATAACGACAACGTTCCTCGATTGAGCATACCCTGCAGGGCACAGGCCGAACTTTTTTTTCATGATATGTTTCATTCGGGAGAAAATAAATTTCCAATAGACACGGATTTACTAGACTTTGATAAGGCTTTCCATAGCTAGTCTCACAACAAGCTACTCACAAAACTAGAATCCTATGGCGTAGATAAACATATCACAGGCTGGATTCAAGACTTTTTCCTTAGTCGTCTACAAGGTGAGATGTTGTTAGCTCTAATACTGCAGAAGTTACTTCAGATGTACTCCCAGGGAATCGTCATCAGATTTCTGTTATTTGTTATTTATGCTAATGACAATAATTCGTGCTTAATTCTTAGACACGCTTGTATTTTCAAAGATAAAGTTTTACAGTGCTACGTACAGTCCTGAAGCTAAAGTAGCTTTAGCAGATGACCTTAATGCGAAAAAACGCTTGTGTGGCACATGGTGGTTAGAACTAAGCTTAAAACAGTGTTGAGATTGAATTTTTTTTAAATTTCAATGATTCCTTTACGAGTGACTGAATCAAAAATACCAAAAGAGGATGTAAATGATAAATTAAATACTTAGGTATAACTTTACTCATGAGTGCTTCGGGGTGAATTCATCTAGGGTTTATGAGAACGAGCTACAAAATAATTAGGTGTTATTGGAAGATAATTGGGGAAATGTAATGAAAACGTTATGGAGCAATGAAATCTTTCACCTTTTTGGCTTCATTTAGAATATGCTGTAAGTATATGGAATCCTCATGACGTTGGATCAATTGAGGAATTATACCATGTGCAGTGAAGAAGATAGATTTGTAAAATATAGTTGTTCTGATAAACTTGGAGCGTATCAAGTTAATTAGAGGATCTAGGTCACTCATTGAGAGAAGGTTAAATCTATTGAATGAATCGGATGCAGATTTCTTTACCCATGCCGTTGAAAATGTGTGAGGATAAGTCAATAAATTAGTCGTAAACGTCAGCAGGACTAACGTAGGAGCTTTTACAAAGATTTCATTAGGAAAGCTTGGGATATCCACGATACAGTCCCAACTTAACCGCCCGTGATTTTCATCTGTTCAGGCCCCTCAAAAAAATTTAGGTGGCCTAAGTTTTGAAAATGATGATGCCGTAGTCCAAGGGGTTATTCGTTTGCTGCAACAGAAAACAGAAGACTTCTTCACTGCCGGCTGTCAAAGACTTGTAAAGAGATGGGATAGTTATCTAAATGTACAAGGTGAATTTGTAGAGTATTGGAATACATTTCAGGAAGTTACTTTGATTATTATTGTCTCTATACAGGTTTTCGAGTAATTTATTGACTTACCTTCGTAATATCAATCCAATTGCACTACAAATATGGTAGGAGAGATCAATACATTGGATTAATGAAATTAAAATTGAATGTAGAACCGACAATCAACATTTTTCCCACGAATGATAAGGAACTCGTAGTATGCCGTCATTATTTCATCCAGCCTCATTTTTCCTTTTAACTGATAGCCCCTCTAAAACATAAAAAAGTATATCTAACTTCGAAGCTGTGGTGCATATGTCTATTGTACATGTATATAAGTGTAATTATTTGACTATATATGTATATATATATATATATATATATATATATATATATATATATATATATATATATATATATAGTGTGTGTGTGTGTGCGTGTGTGTGTGGATTTCGGTATTCCAGGGTTTGAGCTTTGAATTACTGACCGAAAATCCCGGGTTCGATTCCCGGGCACCCCTCTCTGGGCACTCTCAGCTCAAGCCAATCTTTGTAATTTTTCGGGGTCAGATCTTCTTGGGAAATTGTAAACGGCACAGGGAAAGGAACAGTCCCCCTACCCTGATGGGTGAATTTCACACACCATCGGGGTTAGTATTATAGTGTGAACTCTACCATCACCTACCAAGCTGCCCTTCGGGTTAATTAGGGTGTTTATGGTGTTTTATAAATGCATTGTTAAAACATTAACAGCTTAATTTCTGAATGTGTGGGTATTAAGCAGGATGAATAAATTGAAAATGACAGAAAAAGAATTAAACGGAAAAGTTTTACTGGTGCTGGAGAACGAGGTAAATTCTCAAAAATCAGGAAAAATTAATGCTGGGCATATTGATTGGCAATGGAATTTTGAAAACTGCGATTGAGAGTAGAGTGTCGGGTAATCATAAAAAAGAACTGTATGATGGCAGACAGAATGTTTGTGCTTTTTAAAAATATTTAATGATAATATATGTAGGTTTTCAATGTAGTGTTTTATTATGTGGGTCTTTGAAATATAGCAGAACTAGTACATTATAATGATATGTGTCTAACACATGAAATTAGGGCCACGTGATTTTTCTTACCACACAATTATGTCAAAACGTTTTCTCTATCACCCCCTTCACTAGTTTTTTCTTCAAAATAACGTTTTTTATTTTATTTTGAGAAACACGTTTAGTAATATCAATGTTGAGACTCATAGTTAATAATGCAGGTGTTCCACTTCACTCCTCAATCCAGTGGGCAACGAATTTTAAAATTGCAAATACTCACTTGGGTTGTGTGGCCACATAACGAAGTTTTACGTCATGATTATTGGATATTATATGACTCATGTAGAACAAATATACTTCCTAGAATTTGAACCGTCCAAAACTACCGTGACCTGTAGATTATTCATAATAATAAATTAATCTTACTCCACCGTGAGGCAAGGTAATTATATTCTTTAAATTAAGTGAAAAAGAAATTAAATGTATGGTTGTCCTACGGAGACACAAACAGTTTAAAATAATGTTAACAAAATAATCAGTTATACTCTTTGCAACATCTTGTGGTATTTTTTCTTGTTTATTTGGCACCTGCTCTCAAGTCAGAATCTGATATTCTTAGAAGGACCAGAAGGAGGTTATTTTGATTTTTTATATTTTATTTGTATTCAATTTTCATTTATTTCTTTCACTATGTAAACTGAGCACATTACAAACACAGTTATGACATTTCCTTATATTTCCGTGAGAGATGAAATATTTTTTCGTTAAAACAAGGGGATTAAAAAATGTAGCAGCCTCTTTGTCGTTACTTAATCATCGTATACTTAAAGTTAATTAACTGACTGCATCTTCATACTCTTATTTGTTATTCCAATCTTGTTTTGTTATTTTTCATTCACTTTGCTCTAAGTATTGTTAACATTCCTTCATTCATTCCATTAAAAGAAAGCTGCATTAAATGAGAACAAATTTTCAACCCTATATTCTGATTTACTAGCCTAAAATGCGTCTCCTTTCGTGGTAATCAGTAAAAGAGTATGGCTTTTAAATTATTCTGCCGGCTATGCTTCCATTCCTTTCCATAGTTACTCAAACGTATCGCGCCACTTCCTTCATAATCCAGGGCGCATCGCCGTGACCGTACTCCTCCTCCCCCACACACGTTAAGCGCACACGGGGAGGAATGATGGGATTTGAGTTGAGAAGCCCGCATCGCTCGTGCGGAATGGCAGATTGGGGACGTGAGGTTGCCCAGGCTGAATGGCAATAAGGGGATTGGAGCGCGAAGGATATACATTCCCTTTCCTCTGTCCGGAACGGAGCATTTATTTCTCTCAATGACGAAGTTTATATTCAATCTCAGCTACTTCGTGCAAAAACGTCCGTCTCTTTTTCAGCCGCTGTTCTTCGAAACGAATTCTGATTACACATATGTATTCATCTCGGCAGCAAGTACATCTGATATTGATTGAAACTGCAGCAAACATTTAACAATTTATAGTCCGTTGTTGGCTTTGGACAATTTTTTAAATTTATAGTAAAGAAAATGGCTCAATTCACATTTAAATCTACACAATACTCCACAAACCACCGCAAGAACGAGCAGCGAGGTGTGCTAGGACCCTACCTGTGAAACGAAATGCAACCATGTACAAAACAAATAAAAGCAAGCCAATATAAACACACAGAGGTTTGTGTGTATATACACACACACGTAAATATATATATATATATATATATATATATATATATATATATATATATATATTTATATATATATATATATATATATTTATATATATACCGCCGTTTGGCGGTATTTCGTGTTTGAATGTGTATATATATATATATATATATATATATATATATATATATATATATATATATACACATTCAAACACGAAATACCGCCATATATATATATATATATATATATATATATATATATATATATATATATATAGTCTTAATAGCATCTCAAGCGGCTCCCAGCTTAATTCCTATAAATAGGCCGTTACACTCGTATTTTTATCGTAACTATTTAGGGCCTATTTTTTGGGGAAAAGTAGTAAATTACTTTTAAAACAGCCTTTCACGGAAGTATACAAATGGACAAAAGCGTTTAACAAGTTTATCAAAAGGTTTTTACTCTAATCCAATGACAAATTCTTATTTTATGCCATAACCGTAATCCTGGAGACGCATTAAACTAAACATGCATGGCACTCGAAACATTCTATGTGATAAACATCAAGTATGATCAGATACACGGTTAGTGCGATTCGAAATAAAATTTTCGTTGGAAGGAAAGCAGAAACTCGATCAATTTGAGCTAGAGTAGCACTTCCACGCGTGTGATATCTTTTTCCCAACACGTTCTCTTAGGAGAACGGAGAGAGGAGAGGATGGTTGGAAATGAAGCGGTGCATGGGCAGAGGGTCAGCTAATAGGGCATGGGTCCGAGAGGTAGGTAAGGGAGGATGAATGAATGTCGTCATGGGGCAGGGAGGCGGGTGACAAGGGGAGGAAAGGCACGGGAATGGGAAGGGTGGATTGAAGCGGGGGGGGGTACAGGGGGAAGCTCCGCGGAAAATCCGAAGCGACGGTTATAAATGCCGGGGAGGTTAGCCGACCGAGCCATCGCCACTGCTACTGCCCGACCAGATAACGAAACGCATTCGTTCTTTCCACGCAAATGAATGAGAGTTGATCATTTTGCGTCGATTTCCTTCCATCCCGGCCTTTCCCTTCCTTTGTCTCCATCTAATCCACGGACGTCAACCTCACTCGTGCTTTCCATCACAGTCATGGATCCAGCAGAAGACTAATGGCGTTATGCGTCCGCGTTACTAGATATAAATGCGCCGTGTGATACGATATGTGGCTAACGCATAACACTAGGGCATCGCAACTGTCTTACTCTTAAACTTTACAAAATTATCTCCAAAAATTTTCTGTTTCCCACGATCTGTGTTCGCGTAATTTCCTAGAATGAAATGAACAATACGCTGAAATTATAAATCTCTGTGTGCCACGAATAGGCTCACAGTAGTTAATGATGTAGAGCTTAAGACCGATGTCGTCAATCCAATAGGTAGCGCATCTCCTACCTGCGTTTGAACACCGACTCCAGAATTAGGTTCGTGTGATCACGTTTTATGTTCTATGGTATAATTATTAGATATCATAATACTTACCTTAAAAATAAATAACTCGCTGCAATCGTTTTCTCCAGCTGTTGACACGCCATCTTACGAAGGTGAATGAAAATGGTACAAATCTTGCTTTGGACATCCAAATTTTTGTATTCATTGAGTAGCGTAAATGATACGATATTGCTCGTTCGTAATTGTACCAGTGTGTAGCTCGTTGCGTGCTCTAGGAAAAGTATCTTCTTTTTCCTGACTTTGGTGGAAGGTTTGCTAACTCGTTACATTTTTCTATATATATATATATATATTTATTTATTTATTTATTTATTTATTACATGAAAATTAGATTAGAAGGATCATTTGTTTAACCAAAAGATTTCTGATTTTTTTACCAATGCTCAAAGAAGAATCTCAATAACCGCAAACGACCGCGCAAGGAGGAAAAAATATTTAGTAAATTCTACGTAGCCAAGTTCGTTGTCATTATTTGATACTTCGTTGTCATATTTGATTAGTGCTTTGATAAGTTAGCATTACAATCCCAGGAGAACTCCTTCCTGGTATTTGCTTCATTACAGTTGGAAATACCTAGAGGAAAAAATGCGTGGGTCACGACTCGGTTGAATCCTACCCAATTCCACCCTTTGGGTAACCAAATCACTATCCTCCCCCCTTCGTCCTTCCCTCTTCATCTAATCCCTTTGCCGACGCCACTGACCACCCCATCCGGGCCGCACCCTCTCATATCGGTGACTTCCCCTCCGGTGAACACGTTCAAACGAGGGAGGGGAAGGACGCCTGGATGGATAGAGAGGGATGGAGCTCGGAAACCTTGCCCTATAACAAAGCACTGCTTACCCTTGCCCCCCCTCTAAGACCCCGTCTCGTGTGCCTAGTTTCCATTACCAACATTTTGTGGCAAAGTATAGGCTGAAAACCTGAGCGAACATAGTTTTCGGTCGAGCAAAAAGTTCTGTCAATAAGTGTACAGCTAAGACGAGTACGCATTTTCCATCCAGTGGTATAATGGCATGTCACCTCATTGGCGAGTAGGGAGATAAATCGAGGACTATCATAGGTAAATTATATCTATTTATAATTATTATGATATTTCTTTGATCCCAGGACGCCAAATGTTATGCACGAGATATGCCATGAGTGTTTTATCTTTTATACAAGTGGCATGAAGTCAAGCATCTAAGCATTCTTTTGCATAGTAAAAGCAGTAAATATTTAGGTAATTCAAATTTTCTACTTTAAAATTGGTAAACGGCACGATCTTTTTTATTTTCATAGGTGAAATGGTTTAAAAATTTAGATTATGTATATCTTGGACATTTGGAGACAAATTTTAAGCTGTGACGAATTTGGGTGTTGTTATTTTTTCCGTGTGTCATAAATCGTCTGATTTCATATTAAAGGCCATACAAAAATTATTTTATTGAGCATGTAAAAGAGATGAAAATTATATAAAACTGGAAAATTTCATTATTTTAAAACTTTTAAAGAGTGTTTTTCAGCTGCTTTTTATATTTACTCCGATAACGATGCTCGTTGCAAATTTCTGTAATGTAAATAGACGTTAATAATGGGACTAGTGCAAATATCACAATTCAAGGAGTGAAACTAGAGCAAGTGGAATCCTTCATCTACCTGGATAGCAGTACAACATAGGATTTAAGAAGTACGACCGACATCAAGCGAAAAATAGCCCAAGCTAAGAAAAAATTCATGAAAAAGAGGCATTTACTATATTCAAAGACCCTAAGGTAGGAAACTCGTCAAGACATTCGTGTGGAGCATGGTGCTCTATGGTTCCGAGACTTGGAACATTGAAAAAGTGGGCCAGCGGAGAATATGTAGAAGTCTCTGAAACATGGTACTCGAGAAGAATGCTGAAGACTAAATGGACCGACAATGTAAGGAACGAGGAAGTATAAAGTAGAGCATAAGATAATAGGATCATATGGAGAACTCTGCGGCAAAGAAGAAATAGATAAATTGGGCCAACATAGAGGCATAATGGATTGATTAGGGATATAATAGAAGGAAAAGTAGAAGGGAAGATTCCACGAGGAAGACCAAGAGACATGTACATAGGACAAGTTAAAATGACGTAAAAAAGAGGAAGTATCAGTGATTGAGGGAATTCACATTAAATAGAGTAGAATGAAGGGCTGCAGTAATCCAATCCTAGGATTGAAATACTGATGATGATGAATAGAGCTAATGAACCTATGCTGCAACGCTGTGCTTTATTGTAGAGAAAATATAAGTATGATTTATATTTATTTAAACTTTCTGATGGCCCAAACTGTCCTCAGGAGATAACCAGAATCAAACTTCGATCACAAAGAGTTAATCTGAGATTCCAGTCAAAACATTCATCAATATGACACTCCTTGGTAGCAAGATACCTTTATAAATATTTTCAATGAATTTTCATCACAGGTGCTGAAAACCTCCTCTTTTGAAATTGGTGAAAATGAGTAAATGTACATATTTCATGGCTAATAATGATATTTTAGGAGGAAATCGAGAAACTCCCGTGACAATTTCATACTGAAGGACAAAATAAATATGTCTCTTGCCATTTTCACGTATAATCAGATCATATGTATCATCTGGTTAGATCATTAAATCTAATGATGAAAGGTCATTGATTTACATTAGGGACAGTAATGAGCCGAATTCAGTCATGATTTCCTAACTTTCAAGTTCCTCTGAGTTTTACTGAGTGACGTTATTTGCCATACTTCTGTAAAATGGTTGCCCAGCCCAGACACAGGTTAATGCCAACCTAATAAATGAAGCTTTTAGACATGCTTTATTGTCTGGTGGTTACGGTATCCGGCTCTTACCCGGAAGGCCCGGGTTAGATTCCCGACTACGGAAATTGTTCCATTTCATGCCTTGATGAGATAGCCAGTTAGTTATACTTAATTCATGTGCTGCAGTTGATATAAATTTACCAATTTTTGTGATTCCCTCTAATGATTAACAAAATATCGTAGAGAGTAAATTATCCCAATGACATTTCCAATTCTATGTTACCCAAAAAGTAATTCAGAAATTGAGTGTTATTAATTAGTAGAAGATCATTATTGAATTGATTATATTGAATTACTAGCTTCTCACACTGATTTTGTTTTAAAGGTTTCAATACCATGGTATTTTAATTAATGTCCTCATATTTTTCAGTAATTTTATCTACAGTCAAAGAGAGGCGATGTAAGATAACTACAATGACAACTCTTGCAATAACTACATTCAATGCTTTAGCATAGCCATGCCTTATATATCCATGTTCCTCTACCCAAGATCTTTTCTCATGGGAGAAAGAACTCACAATTCTTCGGAACTCGTACAGGGCACCATGATGAGTAAACCTGACCTTTATTTCACTTCTAAATTAAAATTCACCCCGTTTTGCGGAGATATATGCGAATAAGTGCAACGCAAGATTTTTCTAACGGCTCTTTTCAACTTGGGAATAATATTCTTTAGTCCCTATGTTATTTTACTTCAAGATCGGAGAGCTATTGTAAACATTTGAGGTACGGTTATCGCATAGTTAGATTCAAATTAGATGGCCATAAATTGAAGATTATTTCGGTGTTTTTCAACCGCTTGTGGATATATCTCAGGGCCAGTACACATTCCACAACCGCTAGATGAGCTAAAATACTCCCGCTGACCTTAGGACACCTTCAGTGGCAAGTATGACCTCATTAGTCATATCTCCCACAGCAGCTCATTACAAAACCACGTAGAAAATAAACTATACCTCCCACAGTTTTGAAGTCTTTTTTAGGAGAGTCCACGAAACGGGATGGCGGAGATGTTGCTATTTGCAAATTATTTTATAGTCACGTATACTTTTATCATGGCGTGCTAATCCCCAAAGAGTGTGAGAGAGAGGTTCTTAAAATATCTTTATTAGTCATGGTTCATAATAATCTAATATCAATAATGAGTAAGCACATTATCACACAATCCGAGAGAAAACAGCAGTTTTAAAATAGGTCATACCGCTTCTAGGGTCTCATATCTTATGAATACACCCTTCATACTTAAACGATAAGTTGTTATGAGCAGCGCATGGAAAGCATGGCCATTCCACGAAAGATAACTTATCCGAGCAAAAATTCTTCATTTAGTGCAGGTAAAACCGCATTCTTAAATTTCCCAGGTATTTGTAAACATGAAGATTGCAGCATCTAAACCACTATCACGCACACCCAGGGGAACAACACGAAAAAATATATAAAACCCACGTCCCATGTGAAATTGCGCGAAAAAAGCTTCGCCTTTTGAAAGTCATATAGGTATTTCAGTGAAGAAAGACCCGAGGCGAGGGTTTGCCGTCGCATTCCTTATCTAAAGCGAGATCCCGTTACGGTTATTTGCACCGGCAAAAGCATTGCGATAACGCACATAAGCCAGAGGAGGAGCGTTTGGAGTACGCCCTAGGGGGAAAAATCCTTCCTGTGGTGGGCAAGGGATGTGGATACTTTATGATGTAGTCATTTTAATATTTCAAGTCCCAAGGGCCATATAACGACCAAGAATACTTAACATTACTTACCTATCTCTTTTTAGAAATTCCATCTTGAGTTTTTTAGGGAATGCCACAGACATTTGCTAAGTAATTGCACTATTCAATTCAAATATTTATAATGTTTTTAATATATATATGCTTTCGTAGACGTAACACGGAAGTGCCGAATAGTACATTACACAGTAACAAACAATATAGAAACATAGAATATAGAAAAAAAGGATCACTCACACGTTATTTCTTGATAATTTCGACGGAATTCTACTCCGTCTTCATCGGAAGATAGAGAAGTAATTAGAAGTAGTAGAATTCCGTCGAAATTATCAATAAATAACGTGTGAGTGATCCTTTTTTTGTGTTTCTATATTGTTTGTTACTGTGTAATGTACTATATATATATATATATATATATATATATATAATATATATATATATGTATATGTATATATCTATATGTTATTATAGCTTTTTCATTTTTCACCAGAATACACTGCAGTGAAAAGCTGGATAGAAATGAAAATACTTAATCTTTATTTTACGTTTTCATTCCTGTGGTAGCTTTTACGAGCGTGAGTTCTAAATGTCAAGGCGTGCCATTATTTGAATTTGTACTTTAAAAGAATGGAAGGCTGAATATAATATCGACTGGGTAATTCATTAACAGTGATTTATACAAATATAGAATTGTTTGCGGCATAAAAGACATTGAAGTTTCGGAAAGATCTGTTATCCGAAAAATCACTCAGTTTGGTTGGAGTTGACGGTGCCAAGAGGCGGACCCGGTAGTCAAACTCGGGTCTTCCGACCAGTACATCAACGCTCTAGCTTCTGGATTATCACAAACTTTGATCGAGGATTTGATGATTTAATCACCAATAAAAGCACACATTTTCTAAAGGTGATTTCCTTATTAAGTTTTGAATATTTAGTCGGAGGTTAGCAAATTAATAAAGAACGATGTAAGGATAATTCTACTTTGTGAGTTTTCATTCTTTCTAACTTCACCTACTTACACCAATATTTATTAAAAATACGCCTTTTAAAGTCCTAACTCTGCCCTTCATTCATAAATTTCAAGATGAATAGCGCAGTAGTACACTGTTACGATCAGCCTTGTGTTTTTGGCGTGCCTTAAAAATGTTGGCCATGCCCCTGGCATTTGTATGAAAGTATCTGTCCAAGACATTTGGTCCCATCCACTTCCTACGCCTCTTATCCAAAATATCTCGAAACATTTCTCCCCGTAATACACCCAACCCTCAACCCTCTCTGCCGGCAATCCCCTCACCCTCGCCCATGTCGTACACCACCCATTCCGGCCTTCGATGTCATTTATTTTTATGGCGTTCGATTACACGCGTAGGGATCGTTCCCTTACGGAGGAAATTTTTACGGGAATGGATACTGAAATCGGTTTGTTGATTCTGAGGGGGATGCTGTGTTAACGGTCATTGTGTTCGCTACCAGAAAAGTTCGAAACGAGAAAGGAATGAAGTAGTCGACTCTGGGAATACTACTTTTTATTCGAAATGCCTGCCGATCTACATCGAGTACTTCAACGTGCAGCTATAACTCCACGATAATACGCTGTGGCTCTACATGTACGAGAACAAGGGATGTAAAACCCCAAGTATGCAACATTTTTACGCCTATGGATTCTAAAACATTACTATGTTTCTATTAAATACATCATTTTAATGAATTCCCTTAAAAACGCTGCGAATTATGAAATGCATCGTCAGCCAACCAGAGATAAAAAAGACAGGCCAACATTTAAACACTACCCCACATGCTACACAAGTATATGTGGAATATAAATGATGATAGTTTTACTCCCATTTCATTTGTGTACGCATTATTTGAGGAAATATAGGAATTCAAGAAAAATACCTTAATGCTGCTCATCTATTGATTTTATTTTAAGTATTGGTGGTATAATCTGCGGAAACTCACTGAAAGTATTTAGCCATGATGATGTAAAGGAAGTTAGATTTAATATTGAAGAAGTCACTCGGGTCACAATTGAAGGGTTTACTTAATTGTTTCATGATATAAACCTCATTAGACGCTTGTTGCCAAAGGTTTCCTTTTTCAGCTTCCTACGCTTTTTATTCACGCCTTCAACTAGTCTCTTCCGGTCATACCCTTTCCTCAGGTAACCAATAATCTCTCTTATATTAATGTCTTAGAAGTTCCATTACCTCTGAATGGTTCTTTCATCCACTCTTGCAATGGTTTTGAATTGTTTGCAACTTATTCCTAGTAGTAGTAGTAGTTTTGAGGGGAGGCGACCGACAGCTAAGGTCATTTGCGCCATAGGGGATGGACAGGAAAGGATGAAGGGTGGAGAGAAACCCGGCGTCGGCATTAGCCTACTCTTTACGAAAGGCGCCAAGGGGTCCGCGGCTTAACGTCCCATCCGACGGACGGCGTACTCACTCAAAGTGCCCTCCACAAAGCACCTCAAGTAGGGATCGAGATACCTCTGAAAAATATTCAACACCGCCGGGATTTGAACCCGCGCCCTCAGGGTGGGAAGCCAGTACGTTAGCCCCCGCACCATCTCGATCCCCAACTTATTCCTTTCCTTCTCAAGTGTATTATTTACATTTTCTTCTTCTATTTCCCATGCGTGCTTTAATTTGTCATCTTCGCCAGTTCTTTTCAGTCTCTTTCTTTAAAAATTGAATATTTTCCTTACACGTAGTTACCCTTTATCTAAATTATTTGCATACCGGTAAGTTTTCATTAAAGGTCCCGACCAACTATACCCTTATTTATTCAAATACTGTTTACAAATACAGGAAGAATATTCTCCAAACTTTCTTACCACTTAACTATGTAACATAGTTATATGGTATATATATGTTACATAGTTAAGTAGTATCAAAGATACTACTTAACTATGTAACCTGTTCCACTCACTTTCAATTACGCTCCGGTTTTTATAATTGGAATTACTTCCTCTTTTTTATAGTGGACTTTTAATTTCTTGTCAAATGTTGCGTATTTACTTTGAAAGGGATTAAAAATGGCTTTTAACTATTTGCTGATAGTCTGATCAAACCTCTATCATTCGCCAATATTATGACACATTTTGTCTACGTTTGATCTCACTCCAAGCCCAACCAAAACATAATGTAAAACTGTCTTATTATCTAAATTATAATGCTAGATTAATATATAGTTATGACGGACAACGTTTTTCACACTATCCAAAAGATCGGGCTTATCCCGAATCATCAACTTTTTACCCTTACCGATACAATTTGAATCTTCAAGTTTTTTAATAAGATGTCTTTCATAAACTATGATTCATTTGATTCACCTATTTAGATATGTTTTGACAAAGCACTACTTGGTACCTCTAATCGGCAAAAATTTACACGCTATGATATATATATATATATATATATATATATATATATATATATATATATATATATATATATATATATATATATATATATCATAAATACATATATTTATGCATGTATATAAATATATACATGCATAAATACATATATTTATGCATGTATATAAATATATACATGCATAAATACATATATTGATGTGTACGAGAACTCATCCTCGTGTTAACTGGTAGTTTCCCCGTTTTTTCAACGTTCTCCTAGATTCTTATTATAGGCTCTTATTCGTTAAAAATAATTATATGCTACGCATTCCTTATGTTTTTGCTGCTTGCTTTCCTCTTTTTTAGGAATCTGGATAAAAATTAACCAAACGAATACGATTTGTCAAATTTCTTAAGAAGTTATATAAAACCCTTGCCAGGAAACTTGGAATAACTTCCGCAACATTATCCTTTCCAATCAATTTGATCCCATAGTGCTTTTATAAGGCACTATCTTTCTTCCCAATCATACAATGGATATTTAGCAATACTCAAGCTCCAGTTTGCGTATCTTTTTGGAAAACAGTCGTAAACTGTGTTTTATAGCTGCGTAGCGGACTCCGATATCTTTTGATTTTACTACGCATTATGCGTTTATTCTAAATCTATTCTTCCATTCCGATCACATTTGATCCTCTCTAATTTTCCCGTCCTAAATATTATGCAAGCACTCTAAATCCTCTTCATATAATCCGAGCATTATTTCTCCCTTCTTTTTAACTATCACTGCAACGAAAATCAAAGTATTTCACGGGGAAATAACGGCGGAGTTGCCACAAAAATTGATGGAAACGACACTCTCTCTTTCCCACATAGTTCCAAGGATTTAGCATCACCATGATTCTCTGCACCATAATGGCACGGAAATACGAATTTAACACTGCATTTCCCTGAATGATATACTGCACTACTTGATTTCTTGAAACACTAGTTATATGTTATTATCGCAATTCCCTCTGCGATAGTGATTTTAGAGCATAGGCGCTGCTATCGTGGCGAAAATTATTATATTCTCCCATTAATATAGCTATAAATATGCATGTAATGCGTGAGCTCCTGCAAGACTTCATGGTTATCACTAATGTGAAATAGCTAACATAGCAAATAATTAATTAAAAGAAAAATTATTCATTATTTTACACTTTTCGTTACTTCAGCAGCAATGAATCTGCCATTGACAAATAATAAGCTTTAATTGTTACCATTCTATCCACATCTGTATATAACTCTGCAAGCATTGTATTGGGGTGCAACGAGCATTCAAGGAACATGAATAGTTGTGGTCAAGTAGGTATCGTACACGAATGATAAAGTTGTAAAATATTCTTCCATATTAGGCGTAGAAACAGTAAGACTGTCACATTCTTGGGGTAGAAACCATTTGGTATTACTCCATAAGTCATTCTGTCGAAGAGCAAATTTGAAATATCAAATTATAGTGTAGTTTATTGAAATGAAATTTTTGACTCTGTAATTCCAGGCGCTATTAAAAAACACGACCCTGGTTTCGAAGTTGAACGTCATCATCAGGTGGTCCTCATAGAAGCAACCTTGGTATATATACCTTCTGATCGAGAGAGGGAAGTTGGTCAGAAAGGGAGGGTAAGGGAGGGTGGAAGGGTAAAAAAGTTTAAATGCGGTTGGAAGGAAAAGAGAATTACATCTTTCGGTGTCAATCGTTGACTTGGAAGAGTGGAAGGTCTAGGAGTGGGGAGTGGGAGGGATACAATATTTCGTTGGCAAGTTCATCCTTGCTATGGACGCATTTAAAGATTTCCAACTGCTCCGATGCATCAAGCCTTTGACCTTTATTTTCAAAATGAAGAATTTTAGTCAAAAAATTCACTTTTGTGGTCACTTTCGATGAGGTGCTTCGCAAATAGGGATGTTATGTTCTTATTTTTTACACATTTTTTGTTTTCTATTATCCTTTCTTTAAATTCCTTTCAATTGGATCACCTGATAATGACGTTCAACGTCGAAACCTGGGTTGTATTTTTAAATAAAGGGTTTGCATAACATATTGAAATGAAAGTTTCCTTTCATTTCAATATGTTATGCAAATTCCATACATTTACGCCGGAGACAACAAATTTTATAGCATAGTAACTATGAATAGCTTCGGTGATAAAAAGGGTTTTTGGATCTTATTACGTATACCATTTCTTTCAGTCGAATTTTCAACTCTTGTGAATCACGGGGCGAGGAATTGAGTTATATTGAGAGTGGAAAAAGGAGCAGTGAAGGGAATTTGGGAAACCTCACGTGAACACCAGCTGGAGAAATCAGAGACAGCCTCGTAGCCATAGAGGAAGGTAAGTGACCACATGGTCAGTGATATTGGAGGTGTTCATGAGACAACATCCGTTCCCGCTCTTCGAGCCACTTCGGTCTCTCGTGACGGGGAGGTAAAGAGGTGAATTACTTCAGTATTCTTCCAGAGTCAGTCAAAGGCGAGACGTGCGAGAGTGAGACTACTTGAAGCCTTCTTAGTCAGACGTGCCCGCCTCTGCTTCCTCAAACCGATTCACGCTTCTGAGCGGAGCATAAGGTCTGGGAGATGTCGAATGGGAGCCAGGTAGGGAAGAATCGGAAGCCGCGCACGAGCAACGCGACGTTATTTCGTCTGTTTTTCCCGAAAGGAAACTGCTGGATTCAGTGCGGTCATGGCCATTACCAAGCACCTTGGACGTCGATCATGATACTCTGATTATTATCCACTGCGAAGATAAGCGGTTGACAGCACCTGACGTTCTGAAGTGGCCTATTTAACACGGTATGTAAAGTTATTTCCAATTTATTTAACATAATCTTTTGATGATATCCTTGCGAAGGTTTTAGCTAGGATAAAGTTTCGCTAGGTCGCAGAAAGAGTTTCGTCGGCGTTGCTGACGATTAAATGTGTTAATTATACTCATAAATAATACGTATTTCCTGCAAAATTAGCATTGTTTCCAAACTTAATTCACTTTTTCTCAAAAGAGCAATAAAATCATTTTCTCTTAAGTTTAATAAGAAAAATAACGCTCTTACAGGGATTAATATATGATAATAACGTAATAATGATAATGCGTGATAAAGTTTTTAGTATATGAATGGCAAAATTTTATCGTTAGCAATACATTTTGCATGTAAATACCAGATCATCTGCTTTCATGACTATGCTCCTTTTTCGAATTTCGCCCAAATAAAGAATAATCTATCTCCTAATAGTAGGAGTAAAACTTGGATTGTTGAGAAAAATTCGCATATAATCCTTAAAAGGTCCGATTTATTAGGCAAAAGAAGCTGCTGATTGCTCCACGTTAAGTTTAATCTTAAATGATCTAAATACTGCTGTAGTGTATTGCCACCGTTTTAGAATGTTAAATGAAATCTTACTAACTACAGGGGGGATTCATTCCTGCCACTTCATTTTAGCGCATTAAAAAAATCAAATTTTCATATTTTATTTTTTTATCATGTTGACCATAAGCCGTAGAGATAAAAAAAATATGAACCAAACCTTCTCGAGGTTTTTCGGTTAGATAAATAACATAAAAATGAAGGACCCATGGCAAACATGGGGAGCGCCGAGAGAAACCGGGTGACGAAATGCTAATGGAGTCACACTCAGTCGGGGGAAATCGCTTTATGGAATTTGTTATTCAAAACTCCTCTCCTTTCTTCATTTCCTCCGGACCTAGCTCACCTCGGCCCTCCGCTTGTCAACTCGCGATAGAGGCGAGCTTATCCAATAATGGAGCCGTTAGACTGTGTAAAGAAAATGGCGGCTGGGGTAAAGGAGGAGGAGGAGGAAGTGAGCGCAATAAAGCAAGCGAGGACAGCGAAAGGGTAGGGGCTGGAAGGATTCCCGGAGATCCGGAGGGTTATGGGGGAAGAGAAGGAAAAAGGGCTTGAGGTGGAAAAGGTTCCCGAAGAAGAGTTGGGTGGTGTGGGGAGGATTGCGAAGAAGGAAGGGGGGAAAGGAAGGTGGGGTGGGAGGAGGCAAGGGACAGGGGGAAGTGGATGGAAGTAAGGAGGTCTAAGATTTCCATAGCGGTGGAAAGTTGTTAAAGATTTGTTACCTAATTAGCTGCGAATACCCCTAAGGGTCTTTTCCCTCAAAGCAATTAAAGGAAATGTTTAATTTATGCAAATGAGTTTAGGATCGAAGCAATGGGTGGACGGGGGTTGGGGAGGATGGGAGGGGCGGAAGAAAGGGGAAGGGAGCGAAAAGTGGATCTGGTGTGGGGGCTCTTTGGAAGGAGTTGGGGAATAGGGCTGGGAAGAATGGAGTTGGGCCGGTAAAGGGTTGCCCCTCCGGGAGATATTTCTTTTCTTCGAGAGGAGTAAGGTCTGTCGTTTCAAGGAAGGTGGGTATGGCGATAAGGGGGAGGTCCGTCGGAGTTGATTTTTTTTATTCACGGCGAGAGTGGATGGCGTATGCGGAAGCTTTGTCACGAGATGGGGATTGGAGTGAACAAGAAAGGAAGTTGAGGGGTGTGGACAACGAGGGAACTTCGATGGTGACCCGCCCACTTCACTGTAGAGAGGCCGTACCGTCCATCGAAGGTGCTATATCGAAAAGTTACGGCGGAATATAAAGTTTTACTGTCCCGTTTCCTGCATAGTCATCCCTTTTCCAGATCGCTTCCTAACGGAGTATCCCCTTTTTGCATAAGCGAATTTAATCGTTCCGGCATTCCTCGGTTCTCCACTGGACACAGATAATGGTGGATTTGAGCATTGATTGATGCAGTGCATTCGGTAGCTCGAGTCATTCCAATGACTGAGCTACCGAAGTAAACTGAGTTAAATGATTTTAGTACTAAGGCTTTGTAATACGTAGCTCGTTTAGTAAATCTCCCCTTTCTCGTTGTCTTATAAAGCAAACTGCAATCGTAATACCTTAATGTAACTTTCAGAATTCGGGGTAATTTTCCGTTTAAAACGGGTTCGATATCTTTTTATTCGGCACAAGGGCTTCATCAACCTCCATAATTCCCCCTTTTAATTCATCATTTGGGTTGAAATACATGTTGATCTGTGTTGCGTAGATGTAATCACCTTATTTCTACTGCGTTATTTTGTCTTTTTCCCATCTATTGTGTTTAATTTCTGTTTCAGTTATCACTATTTTTGATGCATTTGTAACTAATAACCTAATGGCACATTCAAAAGTAAAAGCCGTTTGGTCATATAAAAATACAGTCATTAAAACAAAAGTTTGTTGAAGGTTCTTTCTTACAAACCTACTTCACTTCTCTATGTAATCCCCGTTCACTTCTAAGCACTTTTTGTAACGCTGTGCCAGATTTTTTAATCCCTTAGCATAGAATTAAGCCGTCTGGGAATTCAACCATTTAACAATGACGGTCTTGAGTTCCTCAGCGTCTCCAAACCGTTGTCCTTCAAGTTACTGTTTTTATGGTGCAAGAATAGAAAATAGCCTCTAATGGTCAATTTTGTCGATAGCGGTAGGAAAACCCTCGTCATATCAGCATGTTTTTCTCTTTGTGTTGGTCAGTATGAATTTTGTCACCTATCTTGCACACATTTTTTAATATTTTTTTATTTAACAATTATACCCGTCACAATCGTGTAAATCGTTTTGCGTCGCACAAGAGGAAATGTATCAGCCAGAGCACTAATCATGGCTCGTCATTCAGATTGCAGTTCTTGGTCCACTTGTTGAACAATTTCATCGGTCTGAATATATGGTCTAACCATTTTCACTCTTGATCATGCGCCATTGTGCGGCCATTTTTGACCATTTGTGACCCCACTCTCTAATCTTTTCTTCAATCATTACTATATGTCCATAAGCTAATTACAATCCCGATGAATTTGGGCAGACAAAAATCAAATCACGCCCTTCTCATCTAACGGGAGCAACGATTTTTTGCTTTCGACGGGCATTTTTTTATGCATTCGTCGACCTGCAAACGACTATTGAATCTAAACGAAAACTTTGTTGGTTTTGGAAACAATAAATAGATGGCGATGCATGCGTGCAACTTTTTTCTTACTCAACAATATTAAAATATAAGAAAAGGGCCCTTTATTTTTTTTAATATGCCTCCAATGTCTCTTTGGTGTGCATTCATTATTAAAAATCAAGCTGTACACATTAAATTTTACCAGTACTTAATGGTAGCTCATACCAATCCAAGCAAGCCGAAGAATGTATTTCTAAAAATATACGTCATTATCCAAAATTATGTGTCGGTTGAAGATACTTAAAGTCTGTCTACAATAGAAAATTTTCTTGTTCGTGGTACTTCAGGGGATCCCAACATCGTACTTATCGGTGACTATTTTATTTTAACATAAATTTTATTGCTGTAATATTTTAGAGAAATATTTAAATAATGCTCATCTCTCCAGCATAAAAGGAGCAGGAAATATCTGAAGACTAATTCTTAGATTACTTAAGAGAAGAGTTTTCTAGATGAACTCCAAAGGCATAAAGAGTGTTTTTTTTCAGATATACTTTATAATTTATTTCATGTTGAATTACTACATATCAATACCAATACAAAATACATTAACATGCAACCTTAATAATACAAAATAGTGGTATAATCATCACATAGGATGTACAACAGAAACATACCAATTCTAAATACAATTACAGACAATCTTCATGATATTCCAAATTAGTGTGATCTTAATTTTATGCAATAGTAGATTGCAAGTATTTATAATGAATTTTATAAATGGAATACTCATTCTCGTCCGTTTAAGCCAGTCATTTCTGGCTTGACAGCAGGTGCCACATCAACAAAAAAGATATCCTAAAATGTTACAATCATGAATCTACATGTATTGCGTTCCAAACAACAAGTTTTGTTCAAAGCAAGAGTCCCTTCGGTGTAAAAGCTATTATTTTATTCTCCATTTCACAACATTTACTGACGGTAATATTCTTGAATCCTTCGGTATTTTATTAAAAATTAGAGGTACATTAACCTCTAATTTTCTCCCACCTTGGTTTGTATGAATTTGTTTTTGCTATATACTTGATATTGTCCCTAAATGAGAATTGCTTTGTATGTAAATGAGGTATTTTATATTTGTCATTAAAATAGTTCCCCATTATGATGACATATACAGCTTGTCTATTGGTGGCCAGTCTACTGGTAGAACTCCCAATACTTGAAATATATCTATACCATCTAGAATATTTGATCTTTTTAATCTAATATCAGACATTTTCTCAAGCATTTTTGTCGTTTATTTTTAAGTATATTAATTTATGTAGAACCAGTGGATCCACATAATGTTAAACCATATCTTAAAACATTCTCAACCGGTGCAAAATACAATATCTTGTTGGAGGTAGTATTGAGAAATAAATGGGATGCTAATGATAAAATAAGGGGTAATTTTAGGTAAGTGGCTTAAAGGAAGGAAGAGGGCAGAACATTTGGACGGAATGAAATCAGAGAGAAGGTACAAAGGACTAAATATAGGGCAAACAAGGGCAATTTCACGTAACACTTGTTATAAAACATTAATTGGGGAACATCCAAAAGCTAATTTTGTGATTATCTTAAATGAATCTTAATATCATATCATCTTTATGCAACCAAACGAATAATGCCTACAATCACTTCATTGATTCTCTTATGTGTGTCCTATCTCAATAAAACCCCATTGTTAAACTCTTGTCGATGACCCATATTTTCAAAGCCCACAGGATTATGGTTCACTTCTTCTTGCAAGCGGTCATGCATTAAAACGTTCGTTTATGTCAAATTTTACGCCTCACCCAGCAATATTAACTGCTCCTTTACTTACGGTCTCCATTCGTCAGTAGCCTCCGAAAATTCAAAGCTCATCCGAGCGGCGCATATTCCACGGGCGAACGAATGCCGAACGTTGGCCCTTCGTTCGTCAAGAACGTCTGACCTCGCCGCTCTCAACTCTACACACTCGGCCCATCAGGCTGTGTGCTTTGTCGCTCCAAATGACGAGCATGGCGTGAAACGCGATTCGTCCGTGAGTGATCCATTCAGCACACGCGAAAATCGGTAGCACGCGCTAACGCTCATATTACTCGCGCCGAATCCTCGGGACTCCCGCCAAATGTGCCGTATTTGAATTAGGAATTTCAAATCGTAGACCCTTTGGCTGTCTGACCAAAGACCAGCGACTGCAAACGCCGCCGGGTCCCGTGACTCAGCCTCCCCATGCCACCTGCAAGCTTATCGAGCTTCTGTTGCCCTCCCTTATCTCTCTTCACTCATGTTCCGTCGCGCGCAAAAGCCATTTGGTGGAAAATACATTCACCGTAACCATGCTTCTCAAATGCTTCTTTCTCAGCTTTCTGGCTCGTTGCTTCCATCCCGAATATTAGCGCTTCCTATCATCATGCGTCATTGCCCGAACCCGAAGCTCAGGTAAACAATAATAAAGTTTATCGAGATGTCATTTTGATGGTCATTTCTTGAATTCGAGCCATTTGGTTGTACCCCCTCAAACGAAGATGACAGAACAGAGTCTTTCTAATCAATAGTTTTCATGGAAATTGACATCAAAAATCCAAGATTTTATACATGCTCTTATACAATTGGAGGACCACCACCAGGATAATTATGGATAAATTGTAAAAAAATACATATCTTTCTCATGAAAAACTGATATCATGTACGCGGATATGAGTTGCAACATTTTTTCCCAAAAACAGTGCCCACTTACCTTTGCTCGACAGATATCAATTGTTTTGTGAGAACAAAAAACCGAAATCGAGTAGTTTCAAAATTGATCCCTCAGGACATATTCCAAAATATGTTTCAGAGCACATTTTAAAAAGTAATAAAAACCTCAGAAAGTTTCAAACAATTTTTATTTACATCAAATTTTTTTTACAAACTTTGCATAAATGAATTTTAGATTACTTAATTAATAAAATAAGTGGACGTATTGGCTCTAGGGGTCACGATCCAATCTCCTTGAGGGAAGACATATTACTCCGGCTATATCTACATCTACACAATGCTACCCCGCAAGCCACCGCAATGGTGTGTGGCGGGGAGTGTTACGTCACCAGCTAAACATGTACAATCGCAAATTATGTACCCTCCACACATATCTTAGTTTGATCATCCACTCGAAAAATTTTAATCGAATTAAATTTTAATTAAATATTAATTTTAATAAATATTAATTTAATTAATTTAATGAAAGAGAGTACTTCCATGCAAAACTATTCAATAAAACGATACGTACATTCAAATCATGCTGTAGAACTGTTACAAATATAACTCTATTAAATAAAAAGATTAAAATGCAGGAAGAAACATGCAATATATCCACAAATATGTATACTGTCAATTCTAATTATCTCCGACGCGATTGCTGTCATATCCATTATGATCTCTAATGGTTGGTGGAAAAAAGGACATTTTAAATTCATCCGTTCTACATTAAATCTCCCTGATTTTACGTTGGTTATTTAATCCATCCTAATGAGTTGGGGTCTGTAAAATGTCTTTAATATCGTCAGATGAGTAACCTGCCTCAAATTCACGCGGTAAATTTAACCTGTAAGCCTACGGTCAGCTAATGGCTCCAATGCTATTTCTTACAATAGTGTCGTGACACTGCTATCTTGTTCATTACAAATTTTCACCAAGCAAACTATGCGCAAACGTTGAAAATATCCGTCTTTAGTTCTCAGTATTACTTAGTAAAGTAAATAAAAGTAAAATATACATCACACAAACTGAGCATTTTAAACTGATATAGACAGAAAAGGTTGTTCAAATAATTACTAAGTAACTCACTTTGTGTCTCTAATATAGCATTCCATTCAAAAGTTAATGTAACTTAAATGAAATTTATATCCATTTAATTATCGGTAACGACATATAGCAATAACAGCTCACATGTTCGACTAGCTGTTCAAAAAATTTCCCCAAAAATGTGAACCAAAAACATCTAGCACTGAAGTCTCGCATGCATCCGCCACTAAATTTGAAAGAATTTATTTTTTATCGCGTGCTCCAGCTTCTTAAATCATTAACGCACGCAATAAGTGACGTGAAACGCTTAAATTTCACGATATTATCTCAACCACATCTTCTCCATGAAAATGGTTCTCCATGCCATGCCACCCCTGAAACACTATTCTTCAATGCCTATACTTCATGCCTTCCTGAAAACATTACGATGTCTCACAATTTGAAACACCCTTCCCTCTCTCATCAACTTCGAATTCCTCAAGTCTAACAACCCAGAGTGATATTTCACACTCATCCGTATGTGCTATATATATTCGCACTGATTTTGTCCCAGCAATCAGGCAGATTTTATGCCAAAAGAATCTGTGAAAAACTTAGCTAGCTGTTTTATCTATTAGGATACAAAATACAAATAAGACTTCCTTAAATACCCCTGGATGTTGCAGGACCAACTCTGAAACTATTTAAGAAATCGAAACATTTTACCTCTAAACCTTTCTCTGCTCAGCGAATTGTGAATTCCTCGCCCCCTCGTCCCCGAAGGCCGAGTGACATAAAAATTTTAACTAGCGCACTAGACTAAATTCTAACGTGCTCCGGCGCCTTATCACCTTTTGATAGGTCCCAGTCACATAATTTTGAATAGATTGACAAATTCCGCGGATGTTTCACCAAGCTTATGGCCTATTATCCCCATACACTTTCTTTTTTGTTATTCTATTCACAATCTCTTGAGGTCATCAAGAATTAAAGTATTTACATTCTTGCCGATGTATTTCAAATGACACATATTTTAGTGGCAGAAAGACGCCGTAGGTTGCATGAGATTAAATCAAAGGCAATAATAATTAAGTAAAATTATCTACATTTGAAAATAACCGTGCACATATGCCAAAGTCAAATACGTTTTTTAAATCAGCATCAAACCAGTTTTCACATCGTCATAAAACCTGCAAGTAATATATAAATATTAATTATTTAATAGTAGTGTAGAATAACTAGTTAGTTAAAGTATAGTACTACTTGTCTATTAATATAATCAATAACTTATACTAAAAAATTATGTCAATGGAGAGTATGCTGTGAGTACATTATAATAGAAGGAAATAAATCAAGATTAATTATTTCATTTCAAGAACCTTGCTCGAATGTGAGGACTTATTTCTAAATGTAGAAGTTCGCAGAGGATAGGTATTTGCAAGCTGCTCGACGTTCATGACTATAAAAAAACCCTCTCGCTTTACTTTGCATTGGAACATATTCATTCGAACTTTTTCCAGCATGGAAGTCATACTGTTTAAGAGTATTCTGGAAATAATAATTGAAAAAATACAATTGCTATTCCAAATTTATTTTGCCTTACTGCTGGAGAATGGATTAGAAAAAATAGGCAGAGAAAGATGAAACGCAGATAAAATCTTCAACTAAAAATGAGACTTCATTTACGAGGCCTTTTATGTAATATTCATTCTACTGCTTGGGGAAAAACTAAACGTATCATAGTCATACGTGATGGGCTCGTGGATTTCAAACATCACCCTCTCATGGTCGTTTCTTTGTGTTCACTTCTTCAAAGCTTCACCGAATATTTCCAATATCTTTCAAGAACACTCTGGCCGATTTTAATTTCGTTTACATCATGTATAACCAAAAGGATGATCTTCAAAACGCCTTAATATTGAACACTACCTATTCCTGCAGATACTAGGGATCTCATCAGAAGGGGGAACTCGGTTAATTCGTTTCCCTACCAGGTTCACCGATGAGATGCCTTCGATGGCACCTGTTTAAAGTTTTTAGAACACTATACGAGCACAAAAGAAAGCTCCTTTTCTGAGGTAAACGAGAGGAGAACTTGATAATGAGGTAATTTACCGAAGTCTCCTAAGCCGCGAAGAAGACTTTGCGCTTCCCGTCGAGGAAGCTGGCGAAGAAGAAATGCTTAATTGAACAGCTCGTGAGGTAGCTAATTAAATTGTGAGGCTGGGTAAAGCTTTCCTCATGCCTCCATTGCCAGCGGTAGTCAGTCCTGCAAGGCCTTCCGCCAGATTGAAACAACTTTACTCACATCTCACCCTTATCGCCTCTAATGCCTTATTCGTTCAAATCTTTAATTTTAGGAGTTTCCGCAGTAAGAAAGGCAAATATTGACATATTATTTTAATACCGTGCTAAAATTAACTAACATTTAGTTTGAACTGACTCTTAATCAAAATTTCGGTACCCATGTTCAATTTTCAATTATTATGTTTCCAGTTTTTTTTTTCATTCTTATCGAGTTAATTAGAGCTGTAATCGGTGCCAAGGAAATTGCGCATTAACACCAAACGTGCGTGTGTGAGTGAGAAGTTTTTTTATTTTCATTATAATCTTAAAAAAGCTCCTTAAATGAAGGTAAAACGTACGTATACTTGTGCATGATTAATTGCTCGTTTTTTGTAAATGTCCTTTCTATATTCTTCTCTATTTCCTTGTCTGAGTGCAGTCTACTAAATTAAAAATTTGCACTCACGGTGACCAGAATAGATTTTTTAACCCTATTTGGGAATAATAAATTGTATGAGAATTTGCATGGAAAAATTAAGAAAAAAATATATGCAGGTTCTGTAATTCCTGGTACTAAACTAATATACAGAAGAAATACAGTAGAAGATTACTCTTTGTGCTATAGAAAATTTTCCAGAATTAAGCTAGCGTAAAATACTGACGGATCATATGTCTACTGCAAAAATATTTGCCACTTTATCAATGGAAATCAAACCTCTTTTATGCGTTTAAGGGATAAGCGAAAGAAACAGGGAATGGATAAATGTCCACTTCACCTTTGTATAAAATCTGCTTGAAATGGAAGGACGAAATTAGACTCCCCGGACCTGGGCTTCGAAAATTCTTTTCACCTTCCCATATCTCACAGGGTAACGAAAACGGGGTTGCCAAAAAAAATTCTGACCTTCACTTCACAAGCAAGAAATTCTTTCACGTTTATGGTTTTTGGAAATTTTTGGTAACTTTATCCCAAGATCTATAACCTACCCAAATCTTTTGAGTCAAGACTAATTCCTCTCTCACCTGAAATTGTCTCACTTCACATTTTTAATACCCCGTTCTCACGCGTTGGAATATGATCCACTCGGGTCTCATATAAACTTCGCGCCTCCGCGAAAGTTCGGCGCTATAAAAGGAAATCGACTGTGCTCCTGTTTGCATGTAAATTCTCGACACTGGCTCAGGTACATCACTTAAGGATTCAAAGCATGAAGTTTGAAACCGTGCGAGTAGCCCAGTTTGTTGCGGCGGTTTCCTCTTAGTGTAGGCGATTTGGTAACCCGGAGGTCATCACGAAAAGTGGAAAAGAAAGTTTCTCCCTGTTATATTCCCCTAATACCATACTGGAAGTCATCATAAATCCCTCATTCTGATACGCAACCCTTTTCGGCTCAAAGCATCTCTTGAACCTTAAGAGATATCCTCACCGGTCGTTCCTAACTGTCGTCTAAATTATGCAATGGATCGGGAAAGAATTGAATTAAGGATTCAGGTAAAATTGAAAAAAAAGAATATATGAAAACCTTTATATGTTGCCCCAAGTGAATTGCCAGCAAATTAACTACGTATAGAAACATACTCGATCGTTTGAAGGCAAAACCGTTAAGCCTTTATTTACGCAGATTTGGAACAGTCCACGATTGTAGGAAAGCTGTTTTTAAGGAAGGGTATAAAGTTCACTGAGTTGAACAGATTTTCTTTCAAACTCTAATTACTTAGTGTAACCTTGAAATTGTAGGTATGTGGTTACAGGCTAGTCACATGTTTCCAAATTATTTCAACAAAATACTGTAGTCTAACTTTTATTAAAATAATAAAATATAGCTTTAAATATTACTCAAATCAGTACATCTCCAGCTAAAACAATGAACGCATTTTTGAAATGCCCTGAGAAAGTTGGATGAAATATGAAATTAATTAAATACTCCAATATTTGCGGACACATAGGCTTCCTGTTGCTATTCGTGATTAATAAGTAAATGTATATGGCTATGTAATATATTGAATACCTCTATGTATAATATGAAAAATATGAAATTAAATTAATCATACATCGAATTGATGATTTCAATTATAATACGGTCGAGTCATATTTCAATTATTCATTGCATAAAAAGCAGAGATTTCAACATTTCCCATGCGAGTATTTCCTAAGTATAAGTCCTGGTTAGATACGAATTACAAGATACCCTAAGTTGTTTTTGAACTGATATGTCCAAGGAGATACATTTTTTTGCAATTATCTCCAACATTTCAGTGAGAAAGTCAAACCCGTACAAAAACCAAAATAAATGCAGTACAGACAGAGCTGGAGCCCCGTGTGTGCTGTTAGCGCCATTGTTTACAGCGTATAAGAAAGGCCAACCCTAAACTGATAATATAATAGAACTGAAGAGAGAGTTAGAATGAGAGATGAATGGCCAAAAATGAATGAAAGAATAAAAACGTTCCGAGAGAGAGATTTGAGAAATAAGGAGGTAAGGAAAGGGTAGGTGTAAGGAAAGAAAGGAGGAAGTAAGAGCTGAAGTTCTCTCTCTTACTCAACCGTTCTCCATCTCTCTCTCTCGAGGGATCAAGCTTCTTGAATTTTAATGGTGTAGGATTTCCTGATGCCCCATAACGATTGTCTCAAAGGACTCCTCCCGTCCGGAAACAAAGGAAGAGGAGTGGTTCGCGTTAAGGACGAAGGGCGAGTAGTTTCTCAGAGTGTGGGAGGGGAGGAGGACGGGGCGGAGGGATGGGAAAGGTGGTGGGGATCAATGAGGGGAGGGGGGAGTGAAAATGTCGCTCGGAGAAGGCGCCGCGGATCAAAGGAGGATTGCCGCGGAAGGATTTCGAGAGCCCTTCATTTTCTTTCTTTCAGCACCCCTGTAATACGCATGCACCCACCCTCTCCTCTGCGGCGTTCCTCCGGAGATAATCGAGCGTAGTGAAAATGTTTACACCGTGGCTTCGTGGATCGGCTTCTTTGTTCCAAACAAAGAAGCGGAAATAACGATCTTGGAGCCACCTTAAGTCAGTCAGTCAGTTATAATGTCCAAGAATTCGTTTAAGAATCTCGTACTTACTCTTCCGCGTGACAATTTAAAGCATTTGGGTCCCCACTAGCATTCCGCGCATCTCATTTAATGATGAGGTTGAATTGGGAACAGCGCTTCAATGATGGCTCAAATCATAGAACACTCATGACGATTTCCTTTGAGCACCATTGACGATTTCCTTTGAGCACCATTTGAATTATATCTACAACTGAAACCATTCTGCTCCTCTGAACCCTAAGCCTTGGATCTAATCATCCGTTTAACTTTTTTTTCGTTTTCCTTTATTTTGATCAATTAAGTTATGCAATTACAATTAAATGATTCCAATTAACATTCTGCGTATGAATTTTGTGTTTTTTAATTATTTTCTCTTGATTACGAGCAATCGTTTTGGAATCTTTAAGCTCACTGATCAAGCATTTGACACTCAAATTTTAATGCAACAATTTCAGATGCATTGAATTGTTGTATTGAAATACACATTAGCACATGACTCCTTTAAAAGTTACTGTTGCGGCACCTCCCGCAGTTTCTTTTAAATTACTCAAATTTTAGTTAAAATGCTATGAAACTGTCTGGCAAACTGATATTGATGTAATTTCTGCCGAGAAGTAATGAAGGGGCCTATTAAGAAAGATAAAGAGATAATGATAATATTTATGAATTAGTCAATGTATGCTCGATTCTTGGCAACAGCATTGAAAAGTACTAGGATATCGATTCTCAATGGCCTTTGGATTCACTCCTGATTTGCCGATCACTTTTTTTTTCGTTTTCCTTTTTTTTGGCCAATTAAGCTATGCAATTACAATTAACATTCTGCGTATGAGCTTTGTGTTTTTTAATTATTTAAAAAACTGCCTCCTCTACTGCTTTTAATTATTTAAAAGACTGCCTCCTCTACTGCTCTTTCCGCATAACGTATTTTTATTTTGGCCATTCATGATTCCCTACTATCATACCGATTCATTGTATCAATCTTTATATCTCTCAGCAATAATAATAGTGGTGTTTTGTCAATATTAACCCATGCAGCGTAATTTTTTAAGGTATAAATGCATGTATGCATAAGGTATTGAAACACTGTCTGAGATCAGTATAAAGTAAATCGATCCTGAACTACACGCGCCATTGGTTGATCTATTACGTAAAATCAAGTACATTTTTGCTCTAATGAGGCAAAGTCTAATTAATTAGCAAATTCCCCGCCTTATTTCGCTAGACATGTGCTCTTTATGATAACAAGAGTCAAATCTCTCCCCGTAGATCTCATTAAACCTGCAATAAATCGGGCTCAATTCATTTTAAGAACATTTTTGTTCTTTTGAGTATCAACTTGTTTTTCCTGAGTGACTGAAAGGATAGCATCTCACCAAAATTTTCACATTCTCCCGAACTGATTCGCTGTAGTCATGGATACCCATTTATCAGTCCGCGATTTCTCGTTTCCCGAACTAACAACGCTATCGACGCATCTCTCTCCCCTCATTCCCCTTCACAACTTAAACTAATTCCACACCTCTCCCAGCCGACCCCGTCGTTTTACGCGAACGGTCCAAAGTGCCGAAACAAAAGAGTCCTGGCGTAGGGGATAAAGTGGGGTTTGAGGGACAGAGAGGGTGAGAGAGAGAGGGAAAGAGAATGGAGAGAGATACGGAGGAGGTGGGAGGGCAGTCATTATAACAAGAAGCAAAGTTTCCTTCCTTTTATTATCATCTGGGACAAAGGCAGAGATAGGAGGAGGAGATGGGGGAGGGAGAGGGGTGGCGGTGCATGGGAGAGAATGGGGTGGATGGGATGGGCTGGGGATTTCGCCGGCTCGAAGTTGTTTCTGGGCAAATGGGAGGGAATCCGTGGTTTTCTTTTCCCTCTTTCCCTCCCCCCCCCCCCCTCCCGCGGAGGTTTTCTGGGCAAAATTATTGAGGTCCCGAGTGTTTCGCGGGGGATTTGTAACATTTCTCTCCCCAATCCCCTCTCTTCTCGTATCTTTATCGTGCCCGTGTTCGTGTGTGTCTGTTGCGGATGAATTGGAAAAAGACGACGTGGCGAAAAGGGGAGTAGGGTCTAAACCGAGAGGGAAAGGTAAGCAGGGGGTTGAGGGGTGGATCTGAGGTCAATGAATGAGTAAGTGGGAGGTAGGAGTGCGACGTCGGGGAGGCTTAAAAAGTAGGGAATGAGGAGGCGGGTGGATGGATTGGTGGGTTCTTTGGGAGGAATTGACTCAAGTGTAATTGAATGCAGTTTCTTGAAGTTGGGAGAGAAGGAAATAATGATTAAGTTAAAAGAGTTTGCATAAAGCTTTTATATTGTATTCTTGTGCGTTTGTGTTCGTGTGATTTGCGTGTATTATTAAACAGGAGAAGAAAGAGCTCGCCGCGTTAATGGAGGTCGGCGAAATGAATTGTTTTTTTTCAGTATTCATGAATTACTTAATAATGGTATTGTTTCCACGAAGAATGGGAGATTTGGGCGTATATTTTTATGAGGAAAAAGGAGAATTCTTAGATATAAATTTAATCAGTTCTCAGAGTGTAGCAAGAAGGTTTTAAAGATAGAAATGCCCTTGCGTTTTACGATTTAGTTTCTAATAATTGGCTTTTGTATGTTTTGGTCTCTATTAGTTGTTATGAGAATTTAATTGAACCTTTATAGCAACTTGCAAGGAGAGAGATTATTTTAGATTGACGTGAAATTTTACACTGCACCTTTGTGCTGCGTTTTTTATAAACTTTGATAATTTTTTCTAAAATATTCATGTGAGTGCAAAGTTTTATCTTTTTACACTTCATACTTTCTAATTTTTACATTCTTTTTAAAAGGTAGTGCGAATTTTTCATCGGGATTATTTACAATTTTCAGTATTTTTGAGATCACATTTTACTAATGAAAAAATCCATTCTCATTATAATTTCAATTTTTTTGGATTGTTCATGCACGTAGCATATTTATTTATAACTGACTAGATTATCTGGTAATACTCTGAAAAAAAGATAAAAAATCTCTGTGTCATCGAAAAACTTTCCTTGTTTCCTTCTTCTGGCATTGAAGCTCCCCAATGGTTCTCCTGGTAATTTTGGTCCCTTATGTTAAACGAGATTCCCTAAATTCAGTCAAGTGCTTTCTTTGAATATGGAAAAAAGAAGTCACACGAATCATTTTCAGCCGTAATCTCCTCCTTATCGTGGAAATTTAAGCAAATGGGTAGGAGTAACAGGAACGGAGACGTAGAATTGGGGGAGATTGTAAGGAGGGTGAGCGAAGTGATCATGGGAACTATTAAAGAGCCTCCAAACGACACCAGCGGTCGTAATTTCTTCATCACGAGCGACACTTGACATCCCCTTTCCCATACTCGTATTATTAAATAATGTTCTGGTTGGCTTATGGGCCACCTTAAGAGTGTGAGGAAGAGATCAGTAGTTTCAACGTCAAAAGAGTGATTTTTCCTGCCATAATATTGAAATGTGAGCTGCATTTACCCTTATCACCGCTTCTTCCAGAATAACAGGTACCCTTTAGTGTAATGTATACAGTATGTTGGAATATCTATAGATGAATAAATTAAATTGTATGAACTCTTGTCATACAACCTTGGTCTAAAAATATACCTTTCCTTAAATATATCTTTACTTACGGTAGTAAAGCCCCCATACAAATCAGTATTCAAATATTCCGAAACATTATCGTGACAATAATCTATTTATTCTTTGCATTGGATCACCCAATGCCAATATCAGTGGCAGTAATAATGCAATGTCAATTTCATTGATGTGTAATAAGATTTGCATAGTTTTGTTTCTGTGTTAATTTGTATTTTAATTACATCTTAATTTTCACATGAATCAGAAGATCTATTTATGACACCACAGTAACTAATAAGAAGGTTGGTTTAGTAGGTAAGGTAGAACTCACCTAAGACTAACCCCAAGATCGTGTGAAATTCAAAAATCAGGGTTGGGAGGGCAAGTTCCTGTTCCCTATCGTTTCCCAGGAATTTCCAGTACCTGAAAAATCACCCAGTTTTAGTGAAGTCTTGGTGACACATGGTATCTAACCTTGGTCCTCCGATCAGTAGCCCAGCATCAAGCGTTCTACCCGCTGAACCACACCCATTCACTTTTTACAGCCATATTCAAACCAGATACCCATCGTTGATAACATGATTGGTGGACACTCGTAAAATGTATTATGAATACCAGGCTTGCTCTGTTTTGTAAGTAGTATCCTGCATTCCGTGGTAGACTGTAATCTGGAATACAATGCCATGGCATGAAATTTTTAAACCATGGAATGCGCTCAACACCGTCTTAAGTATTAGTGGTATGTATACACGTATACTCTCTAGGTAAGAAATTGAATGAGGTTGAAAACAAATAATATATTATATCAACGGAATAAGTAATATTTCTTAAGAGTTCTTTAAAAGTTAAGCATGAATTACTTCTTCTAAATTTGTTCAACGTGCGTTCAAAATAAATAGGGTAAGTGTAATTACGAGATAATAAAACCACTTCTAAGTCCAGGGAACAATGACCTACCTTCTCATTTGATAACCTGCGCATAATACATAACGATTTTCCCGTCGCACATAATTTTGCAAGGGAAGTTCTACGTTTTCTACCGAACCTGCCAGTCAATAATAGCCCGCAAACTCACCCCGTATAATAATCGACCCCAGAGCAGCGTGACGACACTCTTGGCACGTTCGAGCACCTGCTTAATCAAGTGCGACAAAGGCTTGTGACGAACTCGGAAGACCGGGGACAGTATCGGAAGTTTCCGCCAAACTGGCCAAACTCGACTTCGGTTGTACACAGCTAGTGCGGCGGTTCGACTCCCCTTTAACTCTGTACTTCGGACTTCCCGACCAGCCAAGTACGTTGGAGAGACCTGCGTCCCATCCATCGGCACTCCCCATCGCCATTCGACGGGAGCGAGAGAGAGAAGGAAAGAGGTTGCGTACAAAGGCCGCGGCTATTGCCTCCCCGGAGCAGCGAGGGCTCAAGGATATCACATTGTGAAAATTTCAGATTAATGTCCTTGAGGGATATAGTTTGCTTTCGAGAGTTGTGTGGGACGAATACAAAGGCTCTTTGTCAAACCCCTTCCGCGCAGGTGAACGCGGCAAGAGAGCGAAGAACCAGGGTGGGGAAAAGGTAGAGGTGGCAGGGTGTGGGCAATGCTACCGCCCCTTCCGTAATACGTATATCCTCCGATACGTTCGATCTTTACTCATAATGGAACAGCAAAGCCGAATCCGAATAGAGGATCGCGTGCAGATATGGGTATGCCGAGCTAATGTACTTCGTAATGTTTTAATTAATGCTACGAGCTGTCCAAGAGTCTACTGCGTTCCTTGATGCAAAATTATTGAAAGAGCAATTTTAATAATTTTATCATACATTTACATTAACGCAGTACACAGCAAGTCATCGTTAGGTGTGGCATGAGGTTTTAAAGTACCAGGGATATAAATATTAGTTCATGTATGATTCGACTATGTATTGCTCTAGAACACCAACACTCGTACACAGACATGCATACACATAAATACATCGGGCTATCATTGATTTATTGACTAATTCATTGAATTGTATGGCTCTAAGTAAACATGTTCGGGTGCATGGGTTCGATTTTTTATGAATGCGTATCGTACAAGGGAAAAACCAGAACTTGAATGTGTCTGTAATGGTGTATATCTCTTTCTCTCTCTTATTATCTCGGTGGTGGAATCTACCGATACGATTTGGAGCAATAAATCGCGTGCTGTTGCAAGAAAACGCTGATGTGTTTTACCTTTCTAAAACTTTTTAAGTTTTCTCTGCTCTCTTCGTAAATCAAGATCCCCGAAACCTACACGTAATTTCTTGAACATACCCGACACCCTTAATCTCTTCTCTTATTCCCAAATCTAACGGATTTTCTATGAACCATTTTCCATTCCAAAACAGCTATTTCCCATGGATTCCAAATGTGGCCGGACTATTTCATTAATCAAGCTAATGATCACTATTGGATCGGCATTCAAATCGAATACATTTCGCTTTGCTTCTTAAAATTTTGTAGTCAATGAAGTGGCGTTAGAAAAACCGAGAATTTGATAGTGAATTATCTTTAAATAATTCGATCGACGCCCATTGTGGATTAAAGTAGGGGTTTTGCTGCACGTATTCCATTTAGATAGAAAGATAGTCTTAGTTGGGGCGAAATTGAGACCTAATGATCCCTCATTTAATGGATAGAATACGAGTGGGTAGTGTTTCGACCAAACCGAAGCAATATTAATCCTCTATTTTTTAAAATGCTTCCCATAATCCATCTAAAAACTATAATTATTTTCAATTAATGGGTTGATGATTCAAAATAATATTATTCGACCGCTAACAAACAGAGAATGTGTCAAATGCAGTATCTTTTCAGAGTCAAGATGAAATGAGGCTAATTGGCTTTTTTTATCGCGTAGCTTCTCTTTCACGTAAGTATAAGCATCATCGATCGTGATGATTACATTTCTTCATTACAATAAGCTAAAATTAGCCATAATATCACAGACTGTTAGGTCTTGCCAAAAGTATTAGGAATGAGTCAATTTTGAAAAAATAAACCTCAGCATTGATACATTCACTCAAAAGTCTTCGAAGTAGCACCCACCCTTGTGTGTCCACACACCGCTGCCAGCGGGTTTTCCAAGCCTGTTGGAAGGCCGCGCCCGGAATGCAGCTCTTTCGTCACGGTCTGTTGTAACGCTTCCACCGAGCCTTGAGGACGTCCTTTCAGCACATGTTTGAGGTGGGGGAAGACGAAGAAGTCGTTGGGCATTGTCTAAGAAATTTGAAACCATATTCACATGGTCAAGAAGCTCTTGGCAGGTCCGCGTGCGAGTTTCCTTTTCTTCGTCCGAGAGCATTCGCAGCTCCAACTTCGCACATGCCTTCCTCATGCCCATGCTTTCGGTCACAAGTCGATGCACATCACTTTTAGGGATGCCAAGTTCATCAGAAACCTTACAGATGCTTAATCTGCGATCCCTATGCAGCAAAGATTTTACTCTTTCAAAATTTGCAAGTGCAATGATATTGTTCCTTTTCCTTCTTATTCAAAATAAATAGTCTGAGAAACTAAACTTGTTCTTTTGAGCCTTAAGTCTTTCTTTCCTCGCATAACTAGTGACCGAAATATGTTCAAGGTTAAGTCCTCCAACAAATGTTTTCAATCGTTCTAAAGTATGGTACTCTAGCACTCCCTACCCAATGGTTCCTCAAATTTAAAAATGTACCTGTAGTGTACTCCCTTTTCCTTTATCGCAATGGTCCTTGCCTTGAAAAATTTCTATCTAGTCGATCTTATATCTACCGGTTTGTGGTTTGAACCATTTTACATTTCTTTCCGCTCTCCAAAGAAATAGTTTCCCTAACATTCTCACGTAATTACATTGATATATATTCATTTCATCTCATCAGTATTCATTTTCAGTCTTCTCAGTTTATTTCAGCTCAGTTCATAGGTGAAATTATACAGCTTGTTTAAGGCCCTCTATTAAGATACTACGTTAGGCTAACACACTTATGAAAAGAAATAAATCTGTCAATTTCTATCAAATAAATCCAGTTTTTGGCCCTATCAGCCCTATTTCCTCCTCAATTGCTTGGCCCTGTACTCTCCTATCTAATGTAACTCTTCAAATATTATTCCCAGTCCTTCACTTTATATGTAAGTAAAATTTCATCGTTTTCATCCCAATTTTTATCCATATATTTGTGTGTTTTTAAATGTGTTTTCTTATTTTTCCATTGGGCTGCTTTAAATATTTCATTTTATCGTTTGATATGAACTTTTTTGCGCCGATTCTGAATCCACATTTCCCCAGCTTAATGCGGATTCTTATTGATTTCATTATTATGCATTTAGAGAAATATCTTTTGTTTCTTGGGTCGTTACTTCGTTTTCCGTTTGATTGGTTTCATTACTTCATGATTGAATCACAGATTCACGTTCGATGATTAATTTCCACCCATCCGATGTTTGTTTATGAGGTCTTCTTTTATGACATATAGAAAAAACTGTTTCATTTCCGATCCTGAGACCCTGGTAGCATTTTTTTCAACTTTTCTTCCACACTGCATTGGAATTCAATGACAATTCTTGGTCATATGATAAATTCCTTTACAGCTATTAAGTAACAAAAGTAGTGAAAATAGTTATAATTCTACTATTCAAAATTAAAATTTTTCCAAAAAAGTTCCCCATTGGTGAATGATATGTAATGTTAACGAACGTAAATATCCAAATGACCGGTAACTTAACATTTCTGCTGTGCTTATTTTTATTAATTTGAGAGACATTGAAACACGTTCGCATAAAATTGATCAATTTAGTGATGAAAATCGTGTCAATCAAGTACGACCCGCCATAGCTGTGCTTCAGGAAACAAAGTGTCGCAGGAACAATATATTTGTTTAGCAAACTCCGAAAAACCATCTTATGCGTAAATTGACTCAATTTTGTGTTCCCCTGGGGTGGACGTTTTATTTATTTAAAAATTCAATTTTAAGCAATGTAAAATTATAAACTATTCTTCTTTTCCTCAGTTTCATGAGAAGAATTCATACATGATGGAAGAACTGACTTTTATTTCACTACCCGGCAACTCTTTTCAGGTGCATAGTTCACCTTACTGCTGGAGACGTTAGTTCTAGCGGTTTCCTTTTAAATTTAACCGAGTTTGTGACACTAACAGCCGAACACCAATCGGTAATCACTCGCTCTTTGTGAAATGAAGTGCCATAGAAGCTGAATAGAAGCTCGTTGGCTCCGCTATTTGGGGCCGACATCACCGCCTACCCCTTCGGCGGCGGTCCTTTCTCTATCCCCGGCTTCCCCCTTTCCGACGCCCACCCCCATTCCCCACTCCCCACCCCGTACCCTTTTACCCTTAAACCTGGCGGCCCCTTTCATCAATGGCCCGCTAGCAATTTGGGTCTCGTCGCTCGCTCGGAATTTAGCCGCCTTTAAAGCTTCAGGTGGAATTTGTCAAAGGGGATCTTTGTTTTTTTTTCACTTCCGAGGTTCCGCGTGCATGTATAGCTCTCCTCTCTCTCCTCCCCTCCCATATCCCCGCCTCCTCTGATGTATGTACTATGAGCGAAGAGAGGAGAAATTATCAGCAGTGTAATAAGACGGCGGAAGAATCTCGGGAACACTTAGGGAGTGGAATTTTTGGCGTCGAGAGAGCGTTGATGTTTCGTAACCGGAGGGTTAGTTGGAAACGGGGGTGGGAGGTGGGGGGAACACGTGGGCCTAAGGAGGAGAGAGGGAATGAGGAGGTCTCGGGATGAATCTGTCAAAGTCGTTTTGAGGTGATTAAAGCTTGTTAAGGTAACGACCACTTAAAGGTGCCAATTACACGGGGGAGCGCTGCAATTTATGCCGGAGCAATAATTTTCTTTTATGTCTGCGGCTCGGGAACGACAAGGAAGATTGCGCGAAGGAAAGACACCTTCGGCATCCTGAACCTCCTCTGCATTTTCCTGCGCTCAGGTATTTTCGCTGGTGGCGAAATGTATTTAAACTCGAATTTAATTTTTTTAAACAGCAATGAATTAAGCATTTTGAAATAAATATTTCCTTAAACACGGTTTTTTGATTATTTGTGCTCTGAAAATTTTATATTTCGAGTCATTGGGCATGAAACAAAGCCGAATTTCATTTTCATGCAGGATTAGATTTTCATGCAATCTCAAATTAATTTGTGGCCGTCAACGTTTTTCAAAAAGGGTTGGAATGAAGGTTTTTCTTTCGATTAAGAATAAAACCAGGTAATTAATATTTGATCTTTAATTAAACTACTAGGATAGAAAAGTGGACTGAAATAAAAACAAACAAGTAGGTGCTAGGTATCATGGCAAAAGGGAGAGGATTATTGGGAGAATTCAAAAAGAGGTAGAAAAGATGGATTCGGAGCATATGATTTGCGATGGGATTTGAAGGCTGTTAGAGAGGGGAGATCGTAAGGCAAACGAGGAAGGTGAAGGATGAAGATAGAGATATTGGACGGAATGAAGGGAGGAAAAAAGTATGCGGAATGGAAGAAAAGTTTATTGTGGTATAGGATCTAATGGTGTGCTTTGTTAGGAGAGGCAAGGAAATGTATCGTTTACTGATCGAGCTTACTGTAGCGTCCGATTTCAGGATGTATATTTGGTAAGGAGAAATTGTGTAGGCTTGTTGTATGCATTGAATTACTCTCATATGTATTCGTTTAGTTTGGTATTAGCAACTCGTCTCCAAGGAGAAGTATTCTGCTTCCAGATACCGTAATTCATGGGGCTGTAATAACATTATTTCCATTCTTTTAAAATTTTACATATTTACCATTAACTAAAACTTGAGAAAAGCTTAACTTTTGTGTTGTATGCCTGTTGTGGAATTAACACCCAAGGGCTGGCATGTAGGGTGCCATATATAAATCGAAGTAACCCGCGTGGTTCATAATTGGCCTTTAACTTGCATTCTTCATTTATTCTGTTCCGATTTTTCGGAGGGACGGCATCATCAAGGTTTAAAATATAGCGAAGCACCTGATTCCTAGCGGGAAGAAGTAAAACAAAACTCTACTGTGAGATCGCCAATGACTAAGGTGGGTCCACGGTAGATTGGAGCCGAGGACGAGTATGAGGGTGGAGGTTTGGCGTAATTGGGTTGACTGGGAAGTTGAATGGGGAAAGGAGGGACGTCTATGGGAGACCCGGGGGTTGGTGTGACGAGCGTTTGGGGTCGCATTAACGGAATCGGCGCCACATTGTGTGGCCGTGAGAAATAGCCTCGAGTCCTCAGCGAACCCTAAACCTCGCCGCTCGCCTCTTCACCCACTCTGCCCCTCCCCCTCTATATCGCTCTCAACATTGCTCCATGCTTACTCTTCCACTTAGTCGCTTGATTGCCATCCTTCTCATCTCTTTCAACCTCTCAACAACCTTGGTACATGGTGAACTGAGATGTTTCATGGCAAATGAAAAAGAATACAGTTTGCACATTAGATAGAATACGAATTGAGGGATACATCCTTATTCATAGTAATTGTCAAATGAGAAGGTTGGTAGCCGAATCCATACAAAGAAAGGTAATGGTTTTAAGATTGGCTAATTTAAATAACACGTAGGCATATACTTCATTGTCTTCTCCAAAATCGACACTCTTTTGTGTGTGTGAAAGTAATATTAACAACAATTTGTCACCGAAGCTATTGGTAAAAACCCTTTTTTTCCTTATTCATAATTCCTTATTTACAATAAATTTCCTAGCCTCTCTGTGAATTATTGGAAAATAATAGATTTTTTGCTAATGTCATTGCCTAATTTAATCGTTTTGAATGTGTACTTGCCTCGGCCGAACCCAGTTAATTACGAAAGAAATAAAATATGAATTATTCATTTATCAATTTTATCAAGTGACCAATGTTTCATCAATTAAGGGACATCACAATATTTTTCTAACTATTATCCCTTTTTGACGTTGAGTTATTTCCGAAGGAAAATTCAAGAGTTTCCAGTTACTTCCGGAGCCAATTTGAAATTTAGTGCGGATGCACCATTGAACGCTTGTACTATTAATTAGGGCTTGCGGCTACTTGATTCAATTTGATTTATTTGTAAGTGAAAGTAATCCTGCAGCAGTTAGGCACAAATTTTTATGATTTATTTAAAATAATTTATAGACCTCTTTCCTGATCTTTGATACCCGAAGTATAAAATGTAACCTACATGAACCACCGTCACTACACAAAGTAGCAATTAAATCACGAATCACCTCATCTTTGCCATAATTACCTGATCAATTACCAGAATATCTGTTTCATTCAGATGAAGAAAATACCAAAGATGCACACGTTAGCACTTACGAATAAAACGATTTTAATAATTTCTAGTTGCTAGGTTTTAATATTACATCTACCGGCAAAGTTTCATATACCCGTGTACTTGAAAAGACAAGAATTCTCGCAGAAGAAATATTACTAACAGATGATTTGATATTTGCTACGGTGCATTTTGTATGGAATAACTATCATGCAATTTCTGATATTCCATAAAGAGAAAGGCAAAGTTAAACGTCAAAATAGGAGAGCAAAAACTAGAGCAGGTGAAACAGTTTCCCTATCTGGTAAGTGTTTTGGGCCAAAATAGTAGGGTATAAGACGATAAATTTGCATTAGGTAAAGGAGATTTTACAAAAAGGAAGGAGTTGATGATAGGGACGTTGAGTAAGAATGTTAAAAAAAGGCTCGTTAAAACATTTATATGGTCAGAAACGTTATCGTTGAAGCAAAATGAAAAGCGTAGATTGTAGGCTTTTGAAATGTGGGTGTGGAGAAGGATAAAGAAGATTACGCGGAAAGGAAAACAAATGAGGATTTGCTAGGTATGGTAGGGGAGGAGAGAAGATAATTGGAAGAAATCAGATAGAGAGAGGAAAGATGGATTCAGGACGTTTTGATTAGTGATGGGGTATTGAAGACTGTGATAGGGGGGAGAACGTTAGGCAAACGAGGAAGGGGAAGTAATAGGATAGGTAGATGCATAGTCGTATTTATTTTGGGGTGAGATTGAGACTGGGGAATTGTTTCTACCACCTAACCCCTGGAAGAGGCACATTGGATAGAATGCATGGAAGAAAGAAGTATGCGAAATTGAAGAGAGACAATATAAGCCTGATTTTAGGTTACTATAATGAGTACTATTTTATAGACTGTACCCACCCAAAACTATAATCTACTTTAACCGGTAGAATACTATACCAAATATTAAAATTAACTTATGATACCCTATTGAGAAATATCAAGACTTATTTGAAACTTAAATTCTAGGTTAAGTAGGCATTGACGCTGCAAAATTTGTTAATATGAAGCATGTAAGAGTTTAATGAAAGCATTTTTTCCAATTTGGAAAGTGTTTGGAGTGACCATGGGAAAAGGTTTGGGACAAGAAGGATTATTTAAGGTATGAAAGCAAAGAAGTGCGAATTAATGAAAGGCACCTTGAGTGAAGATATAAAGCACGATGGTGGTCAGAAAAGTTTCCGACCTAACAAAGATAAGACATTTTTTCTGACATTTTCTGAAATTTTCTGACATTTTTGAGCTCGGTAACTTTTCAGACCACCCAGGTAAATGCTAGTGACAAATTTAATGCAATGAGTATTTTTGTATGCATGGATAACTTGGTCTTTGAAGCAAGAGTAGATTGGAAGATTTTGAGCTGTGGGCGTGGAGTAGAATGGAAAAAAAGTAGACGGAAAGAAGAGCAAACGATGAAGTTTTACGTACGGTAGAGGTAGAGTTACGGGTGCTGGGAGAAACTCAGAGGCAAGGCAAGTGGATACAGGAGATCCTGAAAGGCAGGAGAATGTTGAAGACGGCAGTGAAGTTAGAATGTTGCAAAAGCAAGGCAGAGAGAGGAAAGAAAGCACTTTTGATTAAATAAAGGGAAGTTAAAAGTTTATTTGTCTAAATAATTAGTCATTTTAATATGTTGTATTAGTTTTAAGGAATTTTTTTCTCAATTTATTTAGGGCTTAGAAATATAATATTGTGCAGTGTCGGAGTCCGTCAAAAACAACCCTAAACTCTAAGATTTATACAAATAAATAAACTACTCTTATGTATCAATTTACAACATAGAGATCCCTAGGGATATCCCTTGCTAAAGCTCTCACACCACCGGGGCTTGGACAAAAGAAGAAATTTCTTTATGAAGATCGAAACTAATGAAGTCCTCTCTCACCAATCAGCTCAGCTGAGGTAAAAAATGAGCGGAGGGAAAGTGCTTATTGAGGCTTATGCGAAATGCATATGGATCTCGACCACAGCGGGGAGAGGAGTTCATTTGTTTACAGTGTCCCCTTCGTGTATTCTCGGGCATGGGAGCGGAGCCGGCGAGAATTAAATGCCGAACGAAACGATTTGTCAGATTAAAATCTCCCCAGGGTGCGTTTATTTTAGTGGTGTGATTGCCTGTTCAGTTTTAGATCGTTATTTAGATCGTCCCCGATAAAATCTACAAGGGCGAGGCGGCGAAAAATCGAAGAACTGGACAATTTATTTTAATGCTCCCCGATGAGCACTTTGCTGGCACGAGTTCTGTGGCATAGCAACCCGAAATCAGTCGAACTTAATAGCCGACAAAACCAATTTCTTTCACTCTGTTTACTCTTTGCGTAGCCATCTTTTAGAGCAATTTTAAAGTTCTCTTTCCTAGCTTATTGCAAAAACACCTATCCTTCTTGAAACCCCCAAAAACCAGCTATAAAGAAAATACGACAGCTACAAACAATTTGTTATAAATCAGGCTGTCACCCCTTCGTAATGAGTTATTACAGAAAATTACCATGACCTTGCTAATATTTTTTTCTCTGGTAATTGTAACCCAGCATGAATATTTAGAAAATTCAATTTATTATAACACGAACTTTTTAATTATTTTATGTGCGATGGATACCCGTAGTATAATTACATTCATGTTAGGTACAATAGGAATTAGCACTTTTCTTTGAGGGTCAAACGAATTAATGAAATTCCTTAAATACTCCATTTCTGCCGAAGGTTCTAAGTGGTAAACCGAATAATTCCTTGTAAAGTTTGATTTTCATGATGATTTATTGCAGATTCTACCCTTGCTCAAGCGGAGTAAAATTCTACTGCATAAATTTTAACAGGTTTTATCAGTAACACTGATGGGTGAAGTAGGAATTAATAAGGTCCAGGTACACATCAACTTTCTATTCCAGAAATGTATGTAGTAGAAAATATTCAATGATATAAATTTATAAAAATTCATGTTTTAACTGAACCTCTAATTAAAATCATTAAATATCATTAATGGCCATTGGAGATGGGTAATGATATTCCGTTAAAAGTAATTGGAAAATTATGATTTCGTTGCAAATATCTACTGTGGACACAGAGGTGATAAAAACCACAACTTCACATGTAAAAAGAGAATAATTTGCGAATAAATAGAAACCGAATTAGCGTCTATATCGATAATGAATCATGAACGTTTTTTGCATTATATGATATGTATAATTACACTTTAAAAAGCCAAAGTCAACTTCAAAAGCAATGGTAGTATAAAGTCAGCTGATTTATTGCCTAAATTATTGAAACCTTTCACTATTCATTATTTTATCATTTTTAATTTTCCTAAAAATTGAAACAGTTGCTAAACGAGTTAAAACCCATTTATTGGATACAGTAAATGAAGCATGTACTTAATTTTTTTCCCCATCATGATGTGAGGAATTAAAAGTAGCATTCAATGGGTGAATCTCAAATGTTTTGGTACAAATTGAAATTCATCGACTTCACCAACGACAAAAATTTTGCAAATATTTATGTTGAGCATATTCTTGTATTTTTTAAATGTCGGCAAAATATGTTTGTTCCTATTTTTTTTCCTTTTTTTCTTTTCTAATCCGCACGTGGGATTCGGTAAAATTCTCTTACATCGTATGTAGACGGAATGCAGCATTCTAAACTTAACCCAAAGGCACTTAGCTTACCCTGGTTGCTAACTTTGAGCTTGTGGAAGAAGCTGAATCCAACACCGTGAATCACGGAAGACCCAAAAGAAAAAGAAAAAAAACTTCAATTGAACCACCCCTTTTCATTTGCCCACCTCCCGTTCCGGGCCCTCATAACTCAACCCCGGGCTAATCCCGTGAGGGTAACCCTTCACGGTTCAAAGACAGGATCCGCCTTCCATGAACTCAGCTGCGCCTATCACAAGCAGGCCCTGTTAGAAACGCATGGCGGGGCTTCTGGGAAGGACGGGGAAGGTAGGTGGTGGGAGGTCAAAGTGTGCGAGTTCAGTGGGGGAGTGGGAGATGTAGGAGAGGAAACAAAATCCTTCCTCCGTCCCCTTTCCACCCCCTGACAACACCCCGATCCCGCCCGCTATGCCCTCTATCCCTCTCTATCCGGCCCGTGTGGAGCGTAACCCCGCGCTCCTCTCGCCCTATTGGCTTGCCTAATTATCCTTAAGGAGCCGTAAATTTGCGTTTCGTTCGCCGGGGTGGCGGGGCGCCTCCGTTCGGGTATGACTAACAGAGGGGTGTGGGGGGGGGGGAGAGAGGTACGGTGCGAACCGCGTTTGGCTCGCCCCAAAAGGGTTTTGTTCCATCGGGCTGGGCCCGGAGCACCGACTGTAACGGAGTCGTCGTTTGTCGCGGCCTATTTGCCCTTGTTATGGATGCGAACGGCCGGGAGGTTAATTTCATTTATTTGCTTTCGCAATAAGCCAGCCCGTTCGCCCATCCGCCCGCCCGCCCGCGCGCCCAGCCCTCCAGTCGCAGTTTGCGTTCGGTTGCCGGGTCTCCGTCTTTTTTTTTCAATCTCCCTTCCACCACACCCCACCCAACCCCCTGCCTCTGAGGGATTATCGAGTTAAAAAGTCAAAACGGCCGACAAACTATTAATGGGATTTTACCTTTTCTCTCAACCCCCCCCCCCCCAACCATCCGCCCTCTAAAAGAGCATTCTTTCGGAAAACGCGGAGATTTTGGCAAACACGAAAATTATTCGGGTGGACTTAAAAAAATACATCATATATAAATGTTTATATTCATTTGTATATGACGGAATAATACGCATCCGTGTCGTTTTCCATAGTAAACCTTTTCTCTTTGCGCCTTTTAATACTCATTTGGAAAGTTCATAAAACAATCCGTATTATTAACGGTCAGTATTTTTTTTAGCAGAAAGTAGAAAACAATGAATTCACGCTAAACCAATTATTTCACAGTCTCCTGCATCACAATACACACAATAAATTTTGATGTCACGGCATCAAAGTCATAAATTATTGCAAAAGGGCTCTTACGGGAATTTTTTTACTCGTTTGAAATCGTGAATGAATGCCGCAACAAAGGCAAATAATATGAATAAACCTTGTAGTTAAATTTTTCATAGTTTATTACGTTTCGACCTGTTTCAATTATTTGAATCACTAAAGCTTGGTTATTCCACGTGAAATTTTCGGTGAGCATGACCGGAGTTAAAACGTGACCAGAGAAATAATATTTTAATGTGATCTAAGCAGGCTGTCGTAATTTAATCCATAATAATCGATTCTACAAAGTTACGTCCGGGACAACGAATTTCGTTTCAATAGGAATAGATTTTGAGAAAATTATTTAAAACATTGTGATTAAAGTCCACGGTATTTTTAATTTCAATATTTAGATAGTTTTATGATCTGGATGTTCAATTATTTTCACAATACTTGATAGCAGAGGCTATTTCTATTCCGTCATTAATAACTAATATATTGTTTCTCGCCACCTTAATTTAAATATTGAATTATGTCGTTGAAAGATTTGAAATACAGGAGGGGTGGTTTTAACGCAAGAATAAATTGTGTCAATTGGAAATGGTACTCCTTAATTTTCAAAATCATTGGGATGAAAGCACAATTCTGTAGATTTATGACTATGAAATCAATTATGAGAATTTAATGTCATCACAAAGATATCCCAGGTAAAAGAGCCAAGAAATTCCCTTTTGGCATTGATTATGTTTAAATAATGATAGAAATATCGATTTCCCTCATTACTTTTCTACTCATTATTAAATAATTTTTAGGTGACCTGTTTCCTGATAATGATCGAAGATTTTAATTCATAATAAGAATGGATGGTAAATGTAATGAAAAGGAAGTTGTTTTTGTTGAATTGTGTAAGCTATGATTCTAGGATACTTCATGCAATAGGGACCCATATTGGACATATTTTTACATAATCGCACCAAGTTCCATATGATTTTTTTTTAATGTTTAGGTGTAATTAGATACTTTTTCTCTATTATGAGGATGATGTAATGTAATACCTTCCAGTGACGATTTTAGGAAGTGAGACTGATCCTCTTAGAAAGATTCAAGACGCCTGTGGTTCATTTTTGATTGCCTTGAAATTGGAAGCATCCCGAATTTTATTAGCAAATTATACTGCCGAGGTACAATTAGAGAAATGACCATCAGCACTGACTGACTGATATGTGTATACATTCTCTCTGCCCCTCTTAAATAAGGGTCACAGCAAAATCCAAGAAAAACACCACAGCATTATTTTGTAGAAAGGCCTATCACATGCGTTTTCTTTTATGAAAAATTCCCGAACAAATTCACCAATCTGAAATTAAGTAATTGAATTCATGTTATCTAAAACAGACAAAGATAATTCCACGTGGCGGTTCACAGGTTAGTACATGAATGTTAGTGATAGACCAGTGCACTGTCCTTCCAGCAGCAACAGTCAATCAACCAAGGTAATCAATTCAAAGTTGTTTTAGAAATTGAGTTTACAATGCACCGACACCGAGATGTAAGGCGGCTGAAATACGCACGTTCACAATAGGTTATTCAAGGCGAATCATTTAGATGATTGGAATCTTCTGATATGTGAGCAGTGATTGGAGAATTATGAGAAATATGAAGATAACAAAATGTCAAATAAACAGGGAAGTGATGGATTTTTTTGATTGTCGACATAATCTTCAAGACTAAGATGGAGGAGGGAGCGCTAGACAGCTGAGGAAGAGGGAAAAGTAGGATATGCCTGTAGGTCGGAATGATGGGAGGGAGGAAAAATGAGAATTTGAAGAAGAGTTTTTTTGTAATTTCGGATAGCAGAATTAGGGTTTTTGTTAGGAAAAGCAAAGGAAAATGGTTCATTTTCAGTCTTTTTTCATCTAAAACTAGCCTTAAACTATAAAATACGCAGTTAGTTGGAAAATTTCCAGGCATGGAATAGAAATAAACAACTTACTTCAGTGAAACGTTTTTATTTTTCAGTTTAGTCTCCCTGTACACTAATGCACTTGGTCCAGCGATGTTTCAATGTCTGGACTCCATCTTGAAAATTGATTCCTTCAGGCCTGCAAAATACCTATCTACTTCGGCTGTTAGGTATTTGCTTGAAGAGAATCTACGTCCACCAAAAAGATTTTGAGCCTGGGGAAGAGATCTGAATGATCGAAAAAAATGCTGATGGAGCCAAATCAGGCGAATATGGAGGGGGTGGCAACAATTCATATCTTATTTCACGTATTTTTGCCACGGCAATGACACTTCTATGCTGGTGTACATTATCCTGATGAAAGAGGACTTTCTTCCTTACCATCAGCCCCCTAGAGCTCTACTCACGGTAGGAGCAAATATTACTCCAATTAGGGTCGCCTAGTTTTTTTAAAGGGCGAAGGGTAGTTGCCAAACGAAAGATAGTTCGTACGGCGTCTGCTGCTCAGTGAGGCGGCTGACGAGGTGTCTTACATCAGGGGGCTAGCAATTTATAAATAGATTCACGTCACAAACACTATTACTTTAATTGCTGATACGAGCTCGTTTATAATAAATGGGACATAGAAAGTCGTAAAGGTAACTATAGGAACGTTTATTACGAAAAGGATAAGGAAACCATGGATCACGGATGAAATGATCAGAAATATAGATGAGAGAAGGGAATGGAAGAATGTAAATATAGAGATAGGTAGAAGGTAGTATAAATAGTTAAATGATAAATTAAGACAAGTAAAAATAGAGCGAAAGAAGCTTGGTGGAAGACGTAGTGCGAGGATATGGAAAGTTTGTAGAGGAAGAGTGAAATTAGTGCACTATACAGGACGGTTAAAACACTATTGGGAAGTAAAAAGGAAAGATCTCTGCCCACAATTAGAGATAAGTTGGGTAAGATTATAGATGTAACAGAAAACCTCAAAGAAAGATGGTAGGAATGTATAAGAGAACTGTATGATAAAGAACTTAGACCAACAAGCTTAGATATAGAAAGATAATAGGACGTAAAATGAAGAAAGCTTAGGCCCAGACATACTCGACGATGCCAAAAATAGAAAGGTCATAAAGGGAGATGAAATAAATTAGGCCGTAGGGGTAGACAACAGTCTTGCGGAACTGCTAAAAGGTTTAGGGAAATATGGGAGGAACAGCCTATATGTAATGATTCGTAGCATCTATGAGGAAGAATCTGGCCGGAAACCTTTGCCAGATCAGTGGTAGCTTCTATTCCAAAAAAGGTAAAGGCTACACCATGTGAGATAGGAAAATAAGTTTGATTTCCAATGCAGCTAAAGTGATTCCCAGGATCAACAAAATGATGGAGAGTAGGACAAATGGCTACTTTTTTGGGTTTATTTTGGTTTCAAGTAAGGGATAGGTACGCGTGATACCATTTTTCAGTAATGAGATCAATGATAGAGAGGAATATGGAATACAATCAGGTCATATTTCCCTGTTTAGGGAATTTCCAAAAGGCTTTTGATAGAGTACACTGGGAAGAGCCAATGAATATATTGCAGAAAATAGGAATAGACTGGAGGGACAAGAGACTAATTCGCAACCTGCACATGTCTCAGACAGCTCAGATGCGAGTGGAGAACGGAGAGTACGGATGGGTAGTGTTAGGAAGATAATTAAGTCAGGGCTGTGCAGAAGAAAGGGGAAGAAAACTCCAATGGCCGTAAGGATTAGTTGCCAATCTCTCGTCAGACCAATTGTTGTGTTGGTGTGACGGGAATCACGTCAGGGACCAACCACAACCTCTCGACCAGAATACCCTCTGTGGTGGTTTACGGGAGATTAATCCGCGTCAGGGACCAACACACAGCCACACGCACACTATCCTGCCTGAAATCCTTCACGAGGCTGTGAGACCCTGTTAAAGAATTTCAGATGGAGATGGAATCCTTCACGAGGCTGTAGAGTAGACCCCGTTAAAGATTCCAGGATATTCTCAAGCACACACTCTGTGGATGGCACAGACCAAACACACACACAAGCACTCGAGAAACGCACACACACTCAAAAGGGCCCAACTTCTGGGAGAATCTGGACACAGGTAAAAAGCAACTAGGAAGTGCGTCGAACACGCGTGTTTCGGCCACAAAGTGGCCCTCTTCAGCGAACCGAAGGGAAAACACCTCCAACACAAGGTTGAAAGTGGTGGGTGTTGGAGGTGTTTTCCCTTCGGTTCGCTGAAGAGGGCCACTTTGTGGCCGAAACACGCGTGTTCGACGCACTTCCTAGTTGCTTTTTACCTGTGTCCAGATTCTCCCAGAAGTTGGGCCCTTTTGAGTGTGTGTGCGTTTCTCGAGTGCTTGTGTGTGTGTTTGGTCTGTGCCATCCACAGAGTGTGTGCTTGAGAATATCCTGGAATCTTTAACGGGGTCTACTCTACAGCCTCGTGAAGGATTCCATCTCCATCTGAAATTCTTTAACAGGGTCTCACAGCCTCGTGAAGGATTTCAGACAGGATAGTGTGCGTGTGGCTGTGTGTTGGTCCCTGACGCGGATTAATCTCCCGTAAACCACCACAGAGTGTGTGCTTGAGAATATCCTGGAATCTTTAACGGGGTCTACTCTACAGCCTCGTGAAGGATTCCATCTCCATCTGAAATTCTTTAACAGGGTCTCACAGCCTCGTGAAGGATTTCAGGCAGGATAGTGTGCGTGTGGCTGTGTGTTGGTCCCTGACGCGGATTAATCTCCCGTAAACCACCACAGAGGGTATTCTGGTCGAGAGGTTGTGGTTGGTCCCTGACGTGATTCCCGTCACACCAACACAACAATTGGTCTGACGAGAGATTGGCAACTAATCCTTACGGCCATTGGAGTTTTCTTCCCCTTTCTTCTTTATTGAGAGGCCGTAGAGCTCATTATTTCTTGCTATATTAGGGCTGTGCGTATATTGTGGTTTCAGGGTCATATGTGTATATAACATGAAGGTGTGTCCATACATATTTGTATGCATCCTTGAGTGCTTGTTTAGGAATAATAAAGGATTTAGCATGCCATTTAACGTATTACTTATGTCTAATGCTCACAGCAGCCATTGTCGTTCGGATATTATATCAATCGCGTCACTTGGGACGAAAGCGACTGCAGACGCTGCCATTCCCGCCCCTATGCTTAAAAACCGCGTGTATCACGCGAGAAATATTGTTTCCCTACCCCAAACACCTCCTTTCGGGGGTTCCTCTGGCCATGTCTGCCACGGAGCACAGGGGAGGCGGCCGGGGAAGGGTTGTGTGGAGGGCACGGAGTAGGGAGAAGCATTGTGAACGGGAATTATAAAGGTTGGGAGGGGGGATATGGAGAAATGGGGAGAAGACAGGGGACTGAAGGGAGGAGGAAAACAAAAGGAGCATTGGCGTATCTTGACAGCCCAGAGGAGTCGCTGCTCTCGAAGGCATTGAATTTTCCGAATGACTCCCCTCGCCTTTTTCGTAAAAATACCCCTCCCCTTCTAACTCTCCCTTAAGTCCCATTCGCCTATGTCCTCGTCCGCTCCTTCCAGAAATGCGGCATTTAAATCTTTCCCACCCATCCGCCCTCCCATCCTCCCCTTGAAAACCACTCCACGCAATCGGAGCAGCGGTAGCAATTTGGGAATCGGCGTGCGGAGCAGCCCGCGGCCCATTATTCCGACTCTCTACGCGTCCCTGCGGCGCGATTCCAGAGGGCGCGCGCCCCCGCCGCGATTCCCCCGCAGCGACCCGACCCCCGACCCTCAATCTCCCCTGATGATGGAGCAGCCATCCTTTTCAAAGGCCTTCCTCCTCCTGCAGTCACGACCTGCCCACTCCTCAAGGGGGAGCGCTCTAAACGGACCCGAGAAACGTTCTCATGAACGAAAAGTCAAATTCGCAGTTTTTTATGGGCGTATTCATTTCGCATACTCTTTCGGAAGAGCGTAACTTCTCTTAAATTCAACGATATACGTTCGGACTGCAAGGTGGGTTATTCGAAAAATCACAAGATGCAAATTTCTCATTCATTTACGTATTTCCATCACCATTAGTGGCAATATTTTACCTAGGAATATAAATTGTGATTTTTTTATGATTTCGATGCATTCGTTGACGCAATGCCGCGCGTTATGCTAAAACCTCGAAATGCAAAATTAAAATATTTGTTATGTGATAGTAAAAAATATGTAATTTTTTTAAATTCCTAGTAGGATTTTTCGATTCATCCATATTGACATAACGGTTCAGTAGGCCTCGTTATAGGTCCGGTTGTAATTAAGAGAATTTAATGTTCAAATATATGTAAAAATACCTTAAATGTATGCAGGCGCCACTTTCCCTAGTTTACATAATTCTGTCGTTGATTTTGCCAGCATGATTTCCCGATGTAAATTACACTTGTGATGTGATTATCCGTTTTTCATATTTGCTTTCCGCGGAAGGTAATGGAGGATAAATTAAAGATTTAAATGTGCCCTTGGCTTCTAAACACTATCTTCTGTGTGTATGCTCCAATTATAATTGCAATTTTTACGCAACAACTGAATATATTAAGTTTTAATACTCATTTGATAACACTAAAATCAATATTCCAAAGAAATATGTTAAGCATTCAAGTGTGTCAACTTATTTTTTAGAATTACCGTGAAAGTCTCGACTTTTGTTTTGCGTTTTCCGTTAATGGTCCAAGTGAGATAAGTTGTCACAATTGCAAGCAAACTTTTAAAAGGGAGCTGTATTTCCATGATTTTGTGATGGGGACGTGACACAAAACATTAGCAAATTAATTATTCAATGGTGACTCATAAGGATAATTAAATTTCTTAATTTGGAGCAATTTGGCGAGTATCTTTCTCGAACTCAATGTGGATTCACAGACAAGTGCGATACCTGAGACATTAGCAAGGACCGTAATATACTACTCGAACATTTAGAACCATACCTTAAGCGCCTCTGGGCACAATACTTTCTCGTCAACAATGGCTCTTACGTCACTCTTTCAATATCCTCGCAACCAATCCACATAACAGCTTCCAATCTCTTCGTATTCATGTCCATGCACTTTCATCAGCGGGCTCCAGCATCCACCTATTGTTCCGCTATGCTGCCATGGGAATTGCACGAACAGCCTCGTCGCGCCTCTCATCACAATTTTCGTAATTAGTAAGTGCAGATGATCATCTTTCTCTCAAGGAAAAAAAACTTTATGAAAAAAATCTCCTCCTTATTTTCTTATCCCTCCAATTTACTCGAAGAAATTACTTTTTGAAAGAGAACGCGATTACGAAATTGCCAACTCCTGAAAATTAATGGGTTTCCTCCTTGTACGATTTTATTTCTCACATGTCCAACTTTGCTTGACTAATGGCAATTATGAAATTGATGTTTTCTCCCCTTATTTTTGGCCATCATTGGAGGTTTCACCACAAGAACTCGAAGTCTATTTCAGTAATTAATAGAGCAACGATAGGAAAGACGAAGCAACTCCGTTTTTGATGCCTTAAACTTGATGCTCCTTCGAGAGCCGAGCTCCTTATCTCAGAAGCACTCGCGGGTTGAAAAATAATTAAGTCATTCAAAGGTCGCCACTCTCAAGATTGCCTCATTAACTATCACTGACTGGTTGAGTTGTGCGCTCCTGCAAAAAAACCGGGTTCAATATTGTAAAAAGCTCCGTCGAGGACGTCTCTTGAAAACCAACGGTGGGCGCGATGGAAAACAAATTCGAATAGAAATCCCGCAGCATCGGTAAAATGAAGCGTTGTCTTCAAACGATTGTTTGACGTTTTTTAATTATATTTCAAAACGTAAAAAATTCAACTGAAACACTTTGCGATGGACCACATGCATATAAATATCTTAAGTGAATAATATTTATAAGTTAAGAGAACGGTTGAGACAAGTTCATTTTTTCTGCATTCCTTAATTAAAACAGAGCAATTTAAATTGATTTCATTTGAGCCTTAAATATTTTACGATACATTTATATATTCAGTGTTGCATTTCATTTATTAATTAGTATAAATAAATGTGGGAAACGTCTACCGTCAAATAATCATATTCAAATGTACGTTCCTACTAGACGGAATTTCAATGGCAAAAACTTAGCGGAAATGTGGTAACACTGCTTTGTGTTGATTGAAGCCGGAAATATTACAAAAAATATATGATTAAAATTCACAGATGAAGGATTAAAATGACGAAATATTTTTTGACATTTTTTAAATGATGTTTTCGAGTTATTTGTGACGCAAAATTGCAATTGGTGTCTGTATTCACCTAACCACTAAAACTTCTCATGGAGTCAACGAAACTTATGCATTTGTCTATTTAAAGTGGTCCAGATTGACTAACTTTTTTCTTTTGTGCAGTCTAGCATCCACATGATACAAGGAAATTTTCGAGTTTTTTCATGGCATAACTCATTTTTGGAGGAATATATGGTATGTCATTATTTTTCATTAAATTTGTAGAAGTTTGGATCATTATTTATTTTAATAATCATCAAACAGTCGCAGTAAACATTCACTTGTAATTATTTTTTAATTCTTTTGCTAAAAATGGTCTAATTCTTTATTGTGTTCAATGAAGTTCGAAATGTTATATCGTAGAATATTTTATTTTATGTCATTGATTTATGGTTTCATACTTTATGCTAGTTTGTGAATATATATACCTTAGGGAGTCGAATAGGACATGGTACCCGTCCACGGAATTCCCAACACACTTTCGCTAAGTTCCCTAAGACTTTTTGACAATTTACTCACTTCATAATCCCTGAATGAGCCATCGCACTACAATGAAAGCCCAAGGTCCGAGCAGATCGATTTAGTTTTATGCTTTCGTAACTTTAATTACCTAAAAACGGCAATGGTTTTAACAACGCTTCTTTGGTCAGGGGACTCTGGGTGGAAGGGTGAAATACGGATATTCCGTTCAAGTACCGGCAGAAAGAAAATCGTGCAGCAGGGTCTACCCTTATAATTGAAGAAACTATCATTTTTCCTTTCCCTTCAAATTCCCTCTTACCCTCCCTTTACCCGCTTCCACAGTAAAATGTCTTAATACATCCATTTTGTTGACTCAAGGCTGCGTAAAAACGACCCATTCGGCTGATGTGATGTTTTTTGTTTTCGAAGACCTTACTCCCACGACCTCATTTTTCTCTCATGCAGAAATGTCATGAGCGAGTTTCAAAGAGTCCATTTTCAAAATGGCTCTCAGTTTTTGGGATAAACGGCGGGAATGTTTTTATCGCATGAATCAGCCCAAGGCCATGTCGCTCTCTCAGTACGCTTTGCGCTTCTCCAAAACATGTTGCGATTTCAACTTTTAATTCCTGACTTTATGCATCCCCAAATGAAAATATATAATTATGACCTCAGTCATTCATTAATGCAAATTGTTTTTTTTAATTTAATTTTAAACGTTTACAACTATGTCACCCATGCGTTGAAGAAAATCAAAGCTTTTCTGGAAAAAGTTTAACGCCCTGTAAGGATTCTTTGTATGAATAAATAAATATTATATGTATATATATATATGCACATAAAAGTTGTCCTCAACTCAGTATAGGTTTTCCATGGGTTTAGGTAATACTCACTATACACTGTGCTTCAAACCAATAGAACACGAAATAAAATAGATATCGCGTGAAAGGACACACATTTTAGATTTTTTGAGCTTTCGGCATTCTCCGAGGCCGTCTTCAGGTCAGACTGGAAGGTCTTGGACCTATTACGGGTTATCTACTTTATTTTTTGTTCTACTGCGCCGTCCAAATTTTATATGTTCCATATATATATATATATATATATAATATATATATATATATATATATATACATATATATGTACAATATGTATATATTTATATATATATATACATATTGAAACACGAAATCCCGCCAAACGGCGAACAAATACTCATTCAGATAGAAATAGATATAAGGAATGGGATAGGAACACATATAAAGGACGAACACAGTAGAGGTGGGGAAGGCGGAATCAGGCACATCACAAGTGTAAAAATATTTCCTAGACCGGGACTTGAACTCCGGATCTTTCCACTTGCCGGGCTGATATATATATATATATATATATATATATATATATATATATATATATATATATATATATATATTATATTAACTTAAGAAACCAGATGTGAAATAATTTCTTTAAAGTTGAGACTACTCTCTATTAGTGTATTAAAAATACGTTATTGGGTATCATATGAGCACCAATATGTGCAGGTTATCGAGATCTGTATGAGAGGAAAAATGTCCATATCAGCACAGTCTATTCATTCAAAACACATTGGACCAGTATGTCATTCAGTTAAATATTATTATCATGCATTATATAATCCTTTCACGTGTGATGCTTGTAGCTATCATGCCTGAAATAAATAAATTTGTCAAATGACACTCTCAAAAGTCGTTGAAAAAATTCTTTTATTATTTTCGCCATCCAGTACCACGAGGAAATGTGAAGCATTTGCTTTTTATTCATATTGAAGAGTTAACTGGGATCTGATCATTGAAAAAATGTAGGAAGCTAAAAGCGTCCTTGTCCTTGGATTTCATTGAATTTTAATTCATTAATATCAATTCAATTAATGAATTATGTGATATTTTTACCTTTGATTTAGAGGAATATTAACCTGATATTTGATAGCATCCAATGACTAACTATAGGTTATATTCACGGGGCAGAAAATTGGTCGCAGATTACATAAATATGATTTAATTTGATTTAAATGTAATATTCTACTCTATTTGGCACCGGATTCCTTACATTCGCTTAGAAATTGCATATTCTGCCTCAACCCTATCCCCTCCCCTCGCAGCGTTTTCTTCCTTAAGATTATCATCCTTTCAACTTCCTCCATCAAATCGGTGCTCAGCGTCTTGCGCTTTTATTCTAAATCTCATCATAAATCATTATCTACCACTATTAGCCAAGTATTTTCAATAAATTTCTCACTAGTTTACGTAAAATGATCGACAGTTAACCCATTACGAAAATTATCTTTTCAGGGTCAATTACAATATAAAATTACTTATTTTCCTTGCTGACATACAATTTTAGTACACATTTGAAATTAGTACAATCTCTAGCACATCTTAACATGAACACTCTCTTGTAATCAATTTAGACAAGTTATCTTGGAGATGAAGCTCCCGTCTCTTTGTAAGTTTTACTTTCATATCTTTGTCCTAAATCAAAAATACGCGTTCTGTTTTGTCAAAACTTAAATTTAACTTTTAAAAAGAACTGAAAGAAGAGAAAACACAAGTCGTCTGAACAATGCTCTAATCAATGAGTCATTTGTTTATGATGATGAATAGATTTTATACAATGCCATGTTCGATTAAAGCATTTTGATTGACTCCACTTGTAAATAATATTGCTGCAACTGTAGAATCATTATCAATGAATAAGTGTCCTTCCTACTGAACTCATCGAATGATATTAGGAATGCATTCTCTATTTAGGACTAAGCAGAAGGATTAATTCTAAAACAATTAAATGCTTACTCTTTTCATATTTTCTTTTTTATAGAGAATAATCTGTGATATTAAAGAAAAAGATTGAAACAGACTATGGAAGAGCCAGGTACAGTAAAGGTCAGCCAATGGATATATTTTGTGTCGAGAGAATCAATTGCAGCCATGTCTCTTGATTAATTTAGATATAATTTCCCTTTGCCACAGGTTTGGAGACAAAGTGCTCGGCAGCGATCAATCATTTAATGAAAGCCTCCTTATTTGCTTCGAAGGGACTGCATAGCCTCAAATGAATTGCCCCCATCACTAATCACCAACCCCGCTTCTCCACCACCTGCTTCGAATGAAAACTTCATTCACTCCGGTCGCTAAAACTGAGTGACTGAGAGACTTTCTTACGGGCCCAACCCACGAGAGCTGTCTTCCCCCAGCATTACCCCTCACCAACCCACCCCACACCACACACCGGGAGGGAGAAATTTTCTTTTGTGTCCAATGCTTTCCCCGAAATAACCCACCGAAGGTTCTTTTTTTTTCGAGGAATTCTCCCTGATTACCATTCAGAGTAATGAGGAATACGTTTCTCTCTCTTTATTTCCCTCCCACACACACACACACACTCCTCCTCCGCCATTTTTTTTCGTGTTCGCCCCTTTGTCTTTCTCCGTCTTCTCATTTTTTCGCCACTCGATGATGTAGCCTCTTCTCGGACTGCGAAAAAACGTTTAATCTCCAACCGCCCCACCCACTCCCTCCCCCCGCCTTCCCTCCCCCCCCCTTCCCGTTCGCCTTTCAACCTCTCTGCCGTTCCGGCTCAAAAGGTTTCCCCTTCCTATCTTTCTCCGTCCGTCCCTTCACGTTTTGATACATCTGCGACTTTTTCCCCGGATGATTGCTCGATTAATTTGTTCTCTTTGGCAAAAGAATTAATATCATGCACGTGAATCGATCCCGTGTTGAGTAATTTAACGCGCGAATACATTATCGTACACGTCCAATCTCCCTACGCATGAAAGTTGAAGTATGCCAAAGAGCCGATTTTAGCTCTGCCAATCAAGTTGGCAGAGAAATTAATTTGTAAAATGGTCACTAGCCCTTTTTTACATGATTAGAAGCATATAGTGACGCTTAAGATAGATTATACTTATTTCTTGACTTCACAAAATCACTCGTTTCATGATCGCAAAGATGAGGATACTGTTGTAAAAAGGCCATTGTTCTTCAATTTATAAATCATTCATTTCTCCCATTATGCTGATTGAATATTGGTGTTGTAACATTTAATCACACAGAAGATGAATATATGCTATTTAACTTTGCTTGTATATACTTGAGCTGAGATCAAAAAAAAGGACTGGCATTCAGGAACGTAATTCTTTCTTCTTCTAAAAAGCAATGTAATATTATACAGTTTTTTATAGTTCAGTTAAGGTTTATTGAATTCCTTTATGGTGGAATGCATACTGCGTATAAAAACAATTTGTGCGCCACTGTCCACATTTTTCTACATTTGAAGAAGTGACCACCTAATGTCATCATATGAATATCAGCCTCTTTATATCTTCAGCCAAATAAGATTGTTTTTATACCACTCTAGTAACGCAAACCGGAAAATGTTTTAAAAAATTGTAGCGATATTCAATAATGGTTGGTAGCTTGAAAAAGGCATTTAATTTCTGTTGGAGATAAGTTATGATAGGGCTAATCGGGTAATAGTTGAGTTATTTTAGAATTCTTTAGATTTTTGGACCAACGTCTTAAACAATATCAAATATTTAATTGCAGTAGATTTTTCCGACAATTTCATGAAACTTGACAGTCTCGAATGAATTCCGTCATCACAAATCGCGCTTTCAAATGCCCGAGTACACGGTTTTTTATAATCAATTGTTTTAACATTAACAATTCAACTAAATGGGCTAATGGATATGAATAAATTTACTCAATAATTTAATTATTTATGATACGTTAAATCCCAATTATTCATCAAATAAAGTTTTAAAAAAACAAATGCGATTAGAATTTTAAAACGTACGTGTTCCACCGAGGTGATGGTGGATCAAAATCCCATCTCCCGGATTTAGCATTGGTGGAAATTAACGACAATGGATCGCATCAAATGTACTTTCTGGCACGCTTCCATTAGCCATCGAACTTCGACTTCCCCCCCCCCTCCCTCCTCCCTCCCCCAAAAAAAAACCCACCCGAGTGACCCTTAGAAAAAGATGAAAAAAAATTACCAGACCATCAAAAATCGAAATGGAATCACGCCACTTTCATCAATCCGCTGCACGGCGCGCGCGCACTTTTGCTCGCCGAGCAGAATATAAAAAAAAGAAGGATTAAAAGGAATGAGGGTGGATGTGGGGGGGGGGCGAAGAAGGAGGAGGGGAAAAAAATAGCCGACTCATTTCAGCCTTAATATCCATGATTGCTCCCTTCGCGCGCGGAGCCGAACTTTCTCCCACACTCTCACATTTATTTCTAATCATCTCTATGCGGCAGCTAATCCCGGCACCTTTTCATCGCTTCCTTCTCACTTCCTTCTCTCTCCATGCCCACTCCCTGACCCCCCCCCAACCCCACCGAGAGCTCGCAGTCTGCAGACCCACCCCTTCACCCTACCGCCCTCGTTGCCCGCGTAATCGTCACTAGGCACTCCCCTTCCTTTGCCCTTTCGGTCCCCTCTCCCCAACCCCTTTATTTCTGTCCCTCCAACCTCAGCGACCCTTTCCGCTCGCACTCTCACCAGTCCTCCTTCCCACCAGAGGCGTGATCCCCCTTCCTTCGAGAGGGAAGGAGAAAGGGTTGAGAGGGTCGGGGGGTTGTGCGGCGATAAGAAATTACCTAGAGTAGTTCTCCACCTCTGCCCCTCAATCTTTTCTCCCGCTCTTCGGTTATGTCCCTCTCTCCCCCTTCCCCGGCATCCAAACCTTCCCCTTCCCCCTCCCTACCGTGCCCTTTTCCTAAATCCTCATCTCAAACATTCCGCCCAGGCCTCGCTTCTTTTGTCTCCGCCTTCATGCCGTGCACTTTTTATTCCGGTGTTTCTTCCAGCGTCACGTGTCTTTCTAATGTTACTCCCACTTTTTCCAAATGTTCCACCACGGCTCTCTCCCTCTCCGACAGCTCTCATCTCACCAACCTTCATCCCTCCCGCTTCCTACCTACAATATCTACACTCCCTCCCCCTTCGGCTACAGCAACGTACCTATTCCCCTGTAGGGATGAGAGAGGGAAACAAAGGGATATACAGTTGAAAAACGAGCGAAAACGGAAAAGCGTGTGTGCCAATCATTATTAGAAAGGTTTCACGTGTCTTGTTTTCTATTCACATAATTGCGATTTAAATAAGTGAACGTCTTGTGACGTGTAAGTCAAGAAACACTCCCAAAATAAATAATGGAATCGAAGCCGGAACAATGATGGATAAGACGAATAACAATTAAGAATAGATATGAGGGAGTTAGAAAGGCTTAGGGACTATGTAAAAGCAGAGAGGATCAATGAAGAGACCGGAATTAATGGAATACAGGCATCAGTGGGTGTCGATATCTTTTTTCAAAGCGATAATTTTATGAATGAGGAAAATTCACCATATTTAACTCTGGCAGTTGATGTGTAAATCATGTCCCCTATATCGTTTGCAAATAGAACACACATTCTACATAAATAAAATTGTATAATAGTGAGCCGTTGCGAGATGGCTCAAATTTTTAATTTTGGAGCTAAACCACGAATTCATTAGTTTTCGTTAAATCAGCATAATTTGAATAACTGTGGGTGGAAGTATTTAAATTCTACTCCTGGAGCCATATATAGTATCCTGAATTTTTTACTCACGATAGATACTGCATATTTACTACATAAAAAAGAAATCAATGCCCAGATACAGATACCAAGTGAATTGGAGATCTTATCATTGAGATATTACCTACATGTCCAACGATATTCCTATTTATTACCCATTTTTGCATACTAAATCACATTATTAAGACCAAATATTGATAACTGCAGGTGTACCTACGTAATAATATACTGATTAAATTTACGATATTATTTAACAAAATAAACATCCGGGTCAAACCCAAAGGTAATTTAAGGATAATTCATTTCCTTTGAATGGTGCAGCTATGCGAGTTGCAATCGGCCCTATTGCCCTAACCGAATTAGAGGAGTCGGTTCGTATGGATGAGAGAAAAAATTTGGCGATAGAGTGGTTTAGTGTGGATTGTATGTATTTGTAGACAGTCGAACCAAATTTAAAGGATAGGAAAAAAACATGGAAAATTTTATAAACATTTATTGGGAATATTTATGAAATTTGTCGGATGGATATCCATATACACCATTTGGTTAAAGTTTTAACATATTTCAGTTCAAATCATAGCTTCGGGAAAATTACTCATGGTTTGTGTTATAGGTTCATGAGTTTCAGCAAATTGTTATCAAAATCGACTCCATTTGACTTAAACGATTATTTTAAGATATCCACAAACCTTTATTTCTTATTATCTAATCATCGGGTATTATATTCTGACAGTAAAAAATTTTTTCAATTAATATTTAAAGATGTTGTCAATGGTTATTCTTGACCTCTACAATATCGATTTTCCTTCTTTCGGAAGTTCCATGGAAACGGTGTACCAGTCGAAATCCGAATAACCATTATAGTTGTTTTATATTGTTTCCCATAAATCAAATAGAATTAACTTAATTTTGATACGCTTTATAAGGAAGTCAAAACTGCGATCTTGTTATGACTATGCGAAAGTGTTATCCAAAAAATTTAGTCATTATTTTTCAGATGTTTTACGAAAAAATGTACGATTATGGAATCAATCACCTGTTGTTTTGATTTACTCTGCTATGAAATTATTATTCCACTATTTTTATTATGTTATTATAATGTTTATATCGTTATTTCCATAAATATAAAACATGTCCATTTTTGTGTTAAATGAGAATGTTTTTAAATGAAATAATGTCTACCCCGTGTATATCGTTGTGTTGTTTATTTGATACTCACCTTTCATTGTCCAAAAAGCTTTCATTCCGCACATTCGGCGTACCTTAAGACAACGTTCTGATGGTAAAAATCACTGTTCCAAGGGAACGCAAAAAGCTGTTATTTAATTGTTGTCAGGTCCCTTTTCTGCATATGCAGAGAAATTGCAAAGCATATTCATCCATCAGGGGTCACACAGAGGGCCTGGAAATATTTCGTTAACGCTTTTACAGAATGAAAACTCTTCACAATTGTGACGAGTAATTTTGAGGGAAAACGAACTCGAGGAGGAGTTTTCATCGCCAATGTAGCACAGCCCGTGGAATCTACGTCCAATGAACGTCGCAATAAACTTACCCATGCACTATTGACTTAAAGAACAAAAGCAACGATGTTCGCCGTCTTTTTGTGATGCCTTCCATTTTTTTTCAATGAATACCTTGACTTTTTTGCAGCGAAAATTCGCAATCTCTTTTTCTAATCGCCTCCGAGACTTCATCACTCCGTTTCCTTTGTCTTGTCGGGGGGGTGTTGTTTTCGGAGAAGGGTATACTGCAAGGGTTCTCCGCTCAAAGCGACTCGCTAAAAGATTAATTCTAGCGGGTTTTTCAAATCCTATAAAAAGTTGTTTTAATCACATTCCCATTTCTGAAAAGCATTCACGATGGAGTAAACACATTTCAACGAGAGAACGTGCTCCATGCGATGATGGAGCAAATGGTAGGTGGTATATTTTGAGGCTTGCGTCACCCCTTGTATTCCTCAATAAGTCCATCTGGTGTTATTTGCAATTCTCTTGTTTTTTTCATATTTTTGCGCGCTTACTTACTTATTTTCTTTCATCCTCGTCTCATTCATGGACTGACGTTTGCTTGTGTACAACTCTTCATGCCCGTGCCCCATGAGAAAGAGGGGTTGCCGTACGTTGAAAGATCTGAAAATATGTTTCCATCAGAGAAACAATGTCGCCTTTCTATTTAGGAATTTCTGCCGTTCCTTAATAGCAGTCTGGTATATGAGTGCCCCAACGGTATTATTGCACTCCTTCAGGCTTTTGTCGCTCCAGATTTTTTGCTATGCATATTAGCAAGAATAATCCGGAGATTCCAAATATTGCCAATGTTTTTCTAAGATAATTCAAAGCTCCCGGTGAATTTGAAAGTTCCGGTTAGCCTAAATATTAATCAATTCAACAGCACCAGATATTATCTCTAATTAATCATTTTAAATTTTTAACAAAAAGGTAATTGCAATTTAAATACTTAATTTGCAGTATTTCATGTAAAATAATGGCCCCAAAGTAAATGATGCTATTATTTTCTTACAATTATATTATATTTTGTTAGTCTACCTTTTAAGACAGATTTTGAATGGAAGCATACTAAACCACGCTACATTTCAAAGCCTCTCCTATCAGGACACAAACTGATACCCCACACTGCAATAAACTCCTCTTCAATTCCACTTGTGTTCTACATATACTTGATTACGTCCAACATGCCTATTATTTTCCTCTTAACTCGCCTGCTTACATTCTCTCATCTATTATTTTCTCTAATATTCCATTTTCGATCAAAATATCTGCATCCACCTTCCTGCCTCCTTTCTCCCTACTAACCCTTTCCTCCCCCACCTAGACCGGCAATTCCCCTTTTGTTTTCCTTCCCGTAAATTTTGCCTTATCGATCTCCTCCGCGCCCACATCCGAATACCCTACAATCCACTCCAATCTCCTTATTTCAATGGCAAGTTTCCGTACCCTACATAACCAAACTTCATATCAAATTATTCACTAACATATTCTTAACATCTATCCTAAAAATTCCTGTCATCAAATCCCGTCTTCTTGTAAAAGCTTCTTTGCCTTTTTACAATTCTTCTCCCCAATGCCTCTAATACTTTAACCATTTTGGTCCAAAACTCTTCCATGATAGGTAAATTTTTCCACCTGTTCTATTTTATTTCCTACGATTAAAACGTGTAACTTAGCCTACCTCTTTTTCGAAAACCTCATAATTTGGTTTTGTATACAAATATTCCCATTCCTTCCTCGGTGACATGTTTGTTCCTTTGAATCATATTTTAAATGCTAGAAATCGTTCCTAAGCATATTTTGATGAAAGAGATTTGGTTTACTCTAACTCTCTTACCTATTTTCGCTTCGATTGTTCTTACATCGTTCATTCGCGGATATTTCATGTTGTGGTCTTCAGGCTTGAGCAGATACGTATTAAAGAATCTTTTATTGCTTAATTCCATATTTTTTGTTTCATGCCCGTTCTCCCAGTCCATGAAAATCACATCAAATTTCTTTTTCCAGTGTTTCTGTTTGTTTATAACCGCCGATTGGCAGAAAATGGTTGGCAATAATTTTTCAGCTAGCCCTGAATCCAAATTAGTTTTTCGACTGATTTTCATCAACTTCCCCTTGATCTTTTATCTAATTTGTGCAACTGCGAGTATTTTGAAAAAAATGTGGCATTACAGTTGACATTGCTTGTGTCAACATGCCACGGTGCTCGTTACATTTCACACAAATAACTGGCAGCATATATTAACATCTAATCCAAGTTTTGCATTTTAAATGAATTATTTAACCCTGTTCTCTTCAAGTTACCGGTACTGGGAATTGCTTCATATTGAACGAACACAATGATCACTTGCTTATCACAGCAGCGACCTTTGCCCTTTTTTAATGACCTGATGACATTGCATTTCACTGATACGCGGATCGTATAAAATCAAAAGTTTTGTGGAAATTTAAATCAGTGTCTTGGTTATTCTACCTGTCACCTTCGTTTATTTGCCTTTTTATTCGTCAGGCATTACCATGATATTAGAAGACATTTGACGATTGTATTTTTTGATGTTTTTAAATTGAATGGCTAGTGTTCTCTTACCCCCTGACTGTTCCTGGTAAGGTAATATGATCTAGAATGTGGTTGATTGGGCAAAGACCGTCCACCTATTCTCTCTTCAACCCTACGTCCCCGTCCACTCCTGAAATATTACCGGATAAGCGCGTCCCTGTTGCACGACATGTTAGAAAAAGTTCAGCAAAGTAATGAGCGAATGCAACGGACCTCATTCAGCGTAATTTCTGAGAGGATCGCTTGTGATGAACGAGGGTGCGGACAAAGACGAAGGGAGAAAAGGGGTGTCACGATTCCCCTCGGATCCCGTGACGCGAACGGAGGGGGGAGCGGGTGGGAGGGGGTCGATGGGGGGGGGGGAAGCAGTTGGGGGAGGGAGAGAGAGAAGATAGGAAACGGGATTCACTAGGGATCGAACCCAATTTGAGGAGAGTGGAGTTTGCGAGCGGTGAAAAGACGCCTTCGAGGGGGGTTGTGCATTGCGGGGGACCCGTGGGGCAAGATTAGGCGATGCCGTGCACTCGCAGAAAAAAATAATTCAAGGAGGTTTATTCTACTACTGATGCAAATGTTTTCCGTAAAAAGTCAACTAAACGAATGAAAGAGTTGAGGCCCTCCCACTGATACATCGCTGCAGTTTTCCGAATTTCTTTCGACCTGTGCGCACCCGTCTCTGTCCCTTCCTTCCATTTTCGATAATTTTCTTGTTTTATCGTGGAATTAGTCTTAGCATCGTGAACTAATGTGAAAATTTAATAATTTAAAATTAATAAAATTTCAATTTTTCAATTTTTTTAAAAGTAGACTGATTCAATTGTTAGTGTACAGAATACCCACCCTCTGAGCTCTGTCTTAAATACAGGCGGAATTTAGCAGCGGTAAACCAATCTTTTTTTGGCTTCTACGTCGGGAGCACTGTAACTATACTACGTCCTCCATCGGATGACACATTCAATTTTAAACCCCTCAGCGTCTTTCGTTAAGCTTAGGCTAATCTCAGCGCTAGGTTTCTCTCCACTCTTCCCCAGGTACCGGAAAATTTTACACCTACTAAATTACCCACTTATTTCTAATGGTAAAAATTACCTTAACTGTCGGTTGATTCGTCTGATAATACATATACCAATCCTTAGAGTATCTCAGAGAGTATTTGAACGGGGAAGTTTTTACACCAATAAAGGCAGGGAGGTTAATTCCTCGAAAAGCGAGGCAATCTCGTCATTAATGAGAGGACGCTCGTGGTGGGGCGATGAGGGACGCTCTTGTTCCCATTCAAAGTCCAGCTGGTAGAAGGGAATACGGATGAGTAGCATGGAAGCAAGGGAAGGAGGCAGGCTGTCACTCACGCTCGCTTTTTGCGTGTGATTATGTGGAACCTGAGAGTGCAGAACGTACACGTACCTGTATGTTCCGTCTTACTGATCAGCCACCATTTTACCATTTGGCCAAACGTTTACCAGCTGTAATCACAGTTCGACCACCATCAACGAATTATTGCACAAATGAGCTGGAGTGTTTGTCAGAGGGCGTTAATTTGTTAAATAAACTATTTTATGACTGAGAATAATAATTGTATGCGCAATGAAACACTGATCCACTCGTATATATTTTAATCCACATAAATATGATATTTAAGGAAATATACGGATTTTTACTGTTTTCAGCTTTATATCATAATAAGTTGCCATTTTAGCAACTATTTAGCAAGACATGTTTGATTTCAAACATCTTCGCCCAAAAACGCTAAAACTATCGGGAATGAAGGAAAAGGATTTCAATTAACTACTTCTATTGTTATATTAATAAAATTAATATTGTCAAATAACATCAACGTTTTGTTTCTTCTCTAAGATTCCTGTCTTATCTACATTATTTATAGTGATTCTTTTTGGACCTAGTGTTTTGTAAATATGTACGAGACTGTTATGACATGATATTAATGAATACCCATTTATTCAAACAATCTTCCAAAATTATTGGGTATCTCAAAATAATAAACCTAATCATAGCCCCTTTCGTCTAAATATGTGCGATTAAAGAAGCGAGAGATAAAATTGAATGCGATTAAAAAGCACTAAAATTACTGTAATCCCTATTTTATATTTTGTCCATTTTTTGAGTTTTTTCAAGACACATGCGGCACAAAATTATCTTACACAGATAACCTTGCTACTGAATCGTCTAACAATATATTAAAATATCAAAGAAAAATCGCAAACAAAAATGTTGTAAGACTTAATTATAGGTATCGCCTAGGGCTATTGCTATTTCAAGTTTCATATTTTTAGTGTAGTTGATTTTACCATGATTTAAATAGCGTGAGGTAAGTAGGTTGATCTTTTAAAGATTCTTGAAAGTGGTTGAAAATCTGTTCTAGTACATTATTGATTAGTTAAGTACATATAGTTATATGTTTTCCCGCAGGTTTCTATAGTATTTTGAATTTTCTGAAAGTGGTTTGAATTTAACCCGCTTGTGGAAGCTATTCTAATGAGCGTTTTCAGGAGTGAACACCTCCTGCAGATGTTCCTTCCAAGGTGAAAGTAACTTAGAGTCGCATATTCCCTCAATCGCACCACATAGCACGAATTCCACTGACGATAAAACTTTTAAGAGACTACGTATGCTCCTGTAACCTTGAAGTAAGCTTTTAAAATTAGTAGTTGTTCTAAGATGCTATGCTATGATTTACGTTATCAATTATTGATTAAGATTACCTAGATGTATTGCTATTATATCCCCATATCTTTGAATATATTTTCAAGAAGTTCACTTTTCTTTCTATCTGGATTAACTTCGATAGCACTCTTCTACGATTTCCCCAAACGGTCTACATGCATGTATTTATCTCTTTTTACACATCACACTTATTATTATACCTCGTACGTTTAATTTCGTTTCATCTTATTCTCAAACTTAAAATGTTGGAAATAATTTTCCGCCATATTTTAAATTGTACCCTTAAATACATATATAATTCAAACTTTTCGTCCATGTAAACCATTCTCCTGACATGTACAACCATTTTATTCTTTGATAACAAACAGATGTTTTCTGACGCATGAGTAATAACCAGCAATTTTTGTTCATCACAAATGATGCCATTTTTACATGAATCTTAAGAAATTTTCTTTATCATTATCTTCAAAAATTATATTAAAAAATATCATGAGTTATAATTTAAAATTAGATCTGCACTAATTTATCACCCCATTATTATATAACATAAATAACCATTATACATTGTTGATTGTAACCATAAGGCTAAGAAATAAGCAAAACATAAAAATTACTTTCATAGGGATACGGAACCATGTCACAGCCATAAAATACCATTAAGTCATCACGCGTAAAAAACAACCGATTCAAACTCTCCTCGGAACCGAATCTAATTCATCCTACCTTCTGGCGTAAAATATTAGCTTGCAGAGTGATTAGGAATCTCTATGGGGCCATGTGGCCTTTGTTTCTCCAAATGCAGCCGTTCCTTCGTTTCAGCTCTTTAGAATAAGCAGCCTCCTTTATCCTTCATTGTCCCCTCCCCACTTTCCCCAGCCACGCCCTCTCTATGTTTCTTCACTCCCCTTGTCCATCATGGGATTTTAGTCGCCCGGAGTGGTGGTGGAATGGAAAGTTTTCGCTATTTCACCTGTCGCAATTTTTCGTGTCCACTCTGATTAGGCATGAGCGTACGGAAAATTACCCTCTTTTTGCAGTATTCCTAGGGCTAATCAGTTTCCAAATCCCAAGTTTAATTCTGAACCTCCGCAACGCCTCGAATCGTTTCATTCTTTTAAATACACATCCAAATTAGGTGGCCTCAATTTCTTCCTTCCTTGGAGGTGTCTGAATATCTAGCTATTGTGGTTTCTCTCCCCCTTTGCCTGTCAGTATTCCTTCCGAGAGTATCATGGCTACTCGAGTCATTAAAGTCATCAAGAATTAGGTTGACCTAATGGTAAGAAATAGGGCTATTTGAGAGAATGGTTGAGAGGATTACAAGATAGGGGTTGGAAAATATAGTATAAACAAAACCATAGTTAACTTTACCAACAGACTTTCTGCGTGCCTTTCCTGGGACGATGACCTACACGCGTTTAATTATAACGTAAATGGTATCAATGGTATCAACGGTATCAACATAACAATAAAGACACTGTTAAAAAATGCCAATTAAAGGCACTATGTACACAAATTTTGTGCAAATAATGATTAATTATAGTAAGCAAAATGGCGTCTCTTTGACAGCGATTTTTTATTTCAATCACATCGGAATATCTCCTTGGTGAAAAATTGACCGTGGTGCAAACGGTTTTGTATTCAACTGGTAGTTTGGAAATCTTCTCATACCAGTTGGTTAAAATGATTTTTCCATGATGCACATTTATTTAGGTGAACAATAAGTTAGAGGATTGAGTGTCCAGCTACTGACTGGAGGGATTAGCTTCAAAGCCGACGCCTCTGGATATCTCCAGCTTTACCCAAGCTGTGTACATTTTTCCCATCCCGTCACCAGGTTGCATCTTTGATTTCCATACCTCTATTCATCTAATCTACACAATAACTCGCAAGCCGCAGCGAGGAAGTGTGAAAGGGGTCTAAAGACACAACTTTGGTATTCATGGATGGAGAAATTTCACAGCGCTGCGTGCATAGTATCTCTAGTTTATTTTCCTTAGTATAACTGGCAAAGATGTTGGAATCCTCAGAGTGGCAAAAATGATGCTGAAGTAGTTTTAGGAATTTAATCCGTGTGGGAAATTTGGTGAGAGAAATCAACGTTTCTCCCTATTTCGTCCATCGTTGTTTAGCAGCCAAGTTTAACCTCAGATAGAACAGATTCTCAAGTGAGATGAAGAAAAAACTCGAAAGATTAATAACGCTTCCCCAGCAACAGATTACAAAAAAACAAAGTTCAACAGGAGCAAATGATGTTTCTTGTCTCAAACATGGCTAATCCGTCGCCAATTAACATAGCATTATAAATAAAGAAAATGAGGAAAAATTTGTGAATTATTTCTCAAAAATTTAAAGTCTTAGGGGAGGCGACCGACAGCTAAGGTCATCTGCGCCATTACGGACGGATTGGATAGGAGTAAGGATGGGGAGAAACCCGGCGTCGGCATTAGCCTGATCTTTATCGAAAGGCGCCAAGGGGTCAAACAGTTTAACGCCCCATTCGAAGGATGGCGTACTCACTCACAGTTCTCCCTACAAAACACCTCAAGTAAGGATCGGGGTACCACTGAAAAATATCTGCCGTCTCCAGGGTTCAAACTTGAGCTCTGGATGAGAAGCCAGTACGTTAGCCACCATCCCGATTCCCTGACCGGACTTCAGGGTAGTCAGAATTTTCTGTGACAACATGCCTGTTATATATGCTTTGCCAACGTGCCGTGGGCTCCTTTTATATTAACCAAATGTTAAGTCATTGTATATGGCATTAATAAAGGATTTTTCACGCAATAAGACCTAGAAGTACCCAGGTGGTACCTCTTCTGCTGAGAATCCGGCCGACCATCCCCCTCGGACTATCCTTCCTCCCTATGCCAGCTCGGTCTCTGATTCTTCTGCGACTAGTTTGGTTTATAAGTGGGACGATGCCTTAGCGGAAAATCTGTCAAGATTAATTAAGAATGCGCCACCAGATCTCAAATGTTATGTAAAACTTTCAAATTCAAATATTATATTATTTTCATCCACATTTTTCCCTGTGGGCCGCTACGAGGGTGGGTGACAGGGGGTGCAATGCCACCAGGCATCGGCAAGATTATGTATTATTGTGTTGTGCATTGTTTCCCAATGTTGTAGTCTCCAATTCTGTGAGAAAGAAACGATTAGTTACAATAACCGGTTCAGCAGTTATTTTCCATTAACTTTTCGCCATAGTCTCGGCTACCAAAGTAATCCGGCGATGGGATTGTTCCCTCTGTGCTTCAGCGTTAAACTAATAGCATCTGTGCTTCTCCTAAAGCTTTTCTAAATCTCGCCGGTTAATCTCCCTGTCATCAGTGTATCCATATTAAGACCTTCCAGGAACGGTGAGAGTATTCCTGTTCGTTCATAACGATTCTTCTAAAAACGGAAACCTTTTCTCTGTCTCCCGTTTATCCTCCTTATTAAGAAAATAAATACTTGGTTATTCCACATATATTTTTTATTAAACACGACCCGGGTTTCGACTTACAAAGTCATCATCAGGTAATGACTTGTTAGTCGAACATACAGGACACCTGATGATGACTTTGTAAGTCGAAACCCGGATCGTGTTTAATAAAAATATATGTGGAATAACCAAGTATTTATTTTCTGAAATGAATCGCTTCCACAAAGTAAACCATTCTATTCCCCTAATTAAGTCCTTATAATGGTCGCAAAAACGTTTCTTCTAATATTCTTCACTCAATATGGGCAAGTGACAAGTGCTTTACCATTCACTAAAAGCAGACTCTGTTTATTTAAACATCTATATGGCTTCCAAACTGAATTGTAGCTAGGAGAAACGGGCCCATGGTTTCCTCAAAATTCATCGAAATTTCACCTTGAAATAGACTTCTTGTTAGGGTAACTGGTAGCATGCACAACCAGTAAATGGATAATCAGTGTTCGATTTCCAACTTGATATTATTTTTTTTTTAGGTGAGCCTTCATCAATTTGTGCGTGGCTTCGAAACTGCTCTCTACGCGTTCCCCACCGCCATCCCCGATATGCACACTTGTTCCATCCTCGCCCTCTGTCACCCTCCAAACTCGTCCACACCCCCTCCACTTACTCCATTCGTCCCTCTCCTCCTGATCCTCCTCAGCGTGCGTCGTCAGCACCCTCCCCGCCCCATCCTAATTACTCAAAGTGCTTATATTAGGTGCGAGGGAAGAGAGAAAGCTTTTGGTGGAGGAGAAGGAAAAAACGAGGGGCTGGGGGCGGGGGGGAATGGTAAGGACTCGAGTAAAAGGGTTAAATAGAATCCATAAGGGTGTGAGAAATTGCGAGTGGGGCTCTTTGGGGGATGGTACATGTGCGCGGGGAGAGGGATTATTTATTTTGAGAGAGGGAGGAAAGAAAAGGTTTGGATAAAAATTGCAGGAATCCATCACCCCTCCCTCTGCCGTTTTGCAACCATCACCTTTCCACTGGGCTTATCACCTTCCTACCTCTCGCATTCTTCAAATGAAACTCCTCCGGGCACCTCTGGATATCCTCTTTGGGAAAGAGTTTTGACGCACACATCCGAGAGTGAAGCATATGACTCATTTCTTTCATCCGGTGATAATTAATTCGCAATTTCAGTTCTTGCAAACCTGTTTTAATTAATTCAATATGTTGGTAGGTAAAAATTGAGTGAATTTTCAAGACTTTAAAGAGTGTGATTGAATACCCTCGGTTATTATAAATACTTGGAATATTTGCTTGTTTTACTTTTATGTGATTCCAGCAGCTGGACAAAAAATATCAACAAAATTCATTTCTACTTAGGCAGCTTCCTAAATATGCCTAAGTGAATAAAACAAATGAGCAAATAAGATAGTAGTAATCGGAAAAGTGGACGGAATTTGATGTTGAGACGGAAAAACTTCGCAACTAACTGAGTGGGTTAAAGCATTTACAGGAAATAATTTATTTATATTTAAGAATATTTAACTCCGTTACTTAAATTGTTTTAGCACTCTGAAAGGAATAAAATACCATTTAGAACTTATTCATTTGGGGGCAGCCATTAAACGGAAGACTGGTTCAGGCAGGCAATAGTCATTTTTATAAAGTTAAACCTTAACAAAGTGAATGAATATTATTACAATAAATCTTATTGTTTACATTCTAAAAAATGAGATTCCATTTTAATGTTAGTAGGTCGACCCTAATGTCTCCCTCTTGGGATCTAGTTCCACAGAACACCCACAACAATATCATAAAGCCTAGGTGTGTCTGATGGCGCTCATAGAAACGCTAGAATCAAAGACACTGAAAGATAGAATGGGTTTTATTTTTAATGACCGGAATATGTGGACAGCTTTGATTTTAACTTAATTGATGTATTCTACAATTATTATCTGGGTCGGGTATGTGTACTTGGAAACAGAGGGAACGGCGTTGGAAGTTCGCAAATTGAGACAGTAATTTCAAGAAGGAATAAATTCTTCAGTCTTTTTAGACTTTGAAGGTTTATTGAGCAAAAATGCCCATTTTAATTGGTAGAAAGAATAATGTCTCATATTTTAAAGTTGATGCATTAATTTTTTCCGTAGAGGCAAAAACAATAGTTCTAAAGTGAGTGAAAATGCATTTTACAAGCTGGAATATAACTACCTTCCCCTTTGGCTGAAGTCGTGGTGTGGTAAAACTGTTTTTTGCGATTTCTTTATCTCAAGAGCTAAAGCGGTGTAGGGTGATAACTCCCACCAACACAGGATATAACCCGTATAATCCACAATTCCAAGGTTGCGGCGAAGAGTAACCCTCGAAGGGTAACTGAGAGTATGAAGCATCAGATAGAACGTCTGGTGTGGCCATTAACGGGTATGTTTTTGCGTTAAATATCTGTGCTAAATAAGACGGCCGGAAATAATTGAGAATAATATCATGGAGAACGGGGAGATGTAAGCACAACTTCAACGCAAAAAAGTTCACGAAAACAAGCGTAATGATGAAGATATTTTTTAAACTAAATAATCTAACAATTCAATGCATCCTCATGAGTAATTTCATGGATGATCAACTCACGCGGTAACACAATAAACCTGCACTCGAATTAAAATGAAGTCATGTCGGACTCCGTGTTTTTTGGAAATAGCTTTCCTCAGTATAGAATGTGAACTTATTTCAATCGAAGCACTGCAGTTAATTTTGAGTGTAAGTCCATTACCGATGAATAAGTATCAGCATGTCTAGTCAATCGATTAGCCAGACATAAAAGCAGGGTACATTTATTAATTGAAGCGTTTAATTTATAGTATTGATGAATTCCCCGCTTATCAATTCGATTTCAGGCCAGTAGGCCACACAACAATATATACAGGTACTTCACCAAAATAGAAATAAATTTAATAGGCTTCACAGCCATTCAAAGCAGACTTTTTTTCTGTTTGGTAAAAAGAAAATAAAATATCATTTTTCAATGAACATTTATGGGTTTTTGTGTAATTACCCACATCTGAAAAATTCTTACTAAGGAGAGTATGAGACGCTCTTTAAAAAAAACTATGACGGAACACCAATAATTTTTCAGCGTGTAAATTTCATTTGATCATTTGACGTAAGCATTATTAGCTCTATAGCACTTAAGTTACCATCTCATCAATTCGGCATTTTTTATGGCAGACGGTATCAATCCACGATCCTAGCCAGTTATTCCCCGCGCCCCCACCGCGCTGTGTGGGAAATATAATAACTGGAACATCCTTCACCCGCCCCTCCTTTATCTTTCCGTTCCAATTTTTTAAAATACCTAGCTCCGACTTTCATTTTTTAATAGCTCGAGCACACACTCCAATTACCTGATGCCCTGTCATCTTACGCCTGACTCTTCGAATGAAACCGACCACTTTTGCTAATTACGGAATTCATTCATAGAGAGAGCATCAAAGTGTCTCTCTCACTCGCTCCCTCCACACTCGCGGTCCCCCATGGAGAAGGGGATAAGGGGGGGAGGGAGAGACCGCAGCGTTAGAGCAGCCACCTCCCCTAGAGACCGTATAATTGATATTTTTAGCTGGGCGTTGTTCTGTTCTAACAAGGGGTGAAATAAGGCGGTTTATATTACGTTAATGACTTCATGCAGCTGCCACCTTACGAATTACTTACTCTGGGAGGGGGACCGGGCGGGAGATTCGAGAAATAGGGAGGAAGGGAAAGGGGTTAGGGTATGCCATTTGGCGATTAGTGGCACGACAGAGTGGGAATAATCCTTTAGGGAAAAAAATTGGCTGAGTTTAGTTGCCTCATGCTATTCACGTCATGTGGAAACCGGAGTATATATTTTTTTGCTTTGCTCGCTAGTGAATAATTGTTTTATGAATGCTCAATGAAAGAAAAATGAATTTTATGGTTACTCAGAGTTGTTAGCTAACCTTCTGAGTTTGTATTAAATTATATAAGAAAAGATATGAAACAAGTGAACCTGATTTGGAGGGTAACGTCATTCGGATTGTTTGTATTGTGGCTTTACACGTATAAAACCCTCTAAAAACGGTTGATGGGTACTTTGTTAACAATTGGATAAATTGAAGTATCCATTGAGTTTACTCAGAGGATTCTTCATCACAGTTAACCTTGAAATTTAAAAAAAAAATGTTTAACTTAATGTTGAAATGAAATATCCGAGGGGTTTTCACGGGAGACATAAACGTGGAGAATACTAAAAAATAAACAACTGTACCTTACGCTTCTGAAATTTTAGGAATACTAATGGAAAATAGGTCGTTCTATGAAAACCTTCGCGTATTCTACATCTGCATAATTCCCCGCAAGCTGCCTATGCAAAGGCGCGGGGCGGGGAGTGTTAGTTCACCATCCGTAAAAGAGAACAAAAACACATGCAAAATCAACGCATCCATGTAAACCTACACCCACAGTGGCGTATACACTCATGCACAAACCATTTCCACTTACAGGCATGCAAAGACATATACTATCAACTAACGGACAAATGCACCTTAGAATGTAGTAAAAATTTATCCAAAAATAGGCAAGCTTAAATTTGAAAAGTAAGAAGGAGAAGTTCCACTACCACATGGGCATACAAAATACATTGGTCTCCTCCCCCAATGGCAGGGGTTGGGAATGTGACCCAACGCTGCAGGTAGCGGGAGGTTCCTCCAACAGATTCAGATATTTTAAATTTTAATTCAACCATGGATATCACTCAAGAATAATTTCAGGTTAAATTCATAATTTCCTCCCAAAAGAGCATGTAGAAATAAGGGTGATCTATCAGCCAATAAAAACCTATCCTATATTTGTATTTTCGAGAGTTTGAATTGACAGAGCTCCGAAGAATTAATTTTTAATGCATTTTTTCATATTCTTTTGAGCATTATTTTGCGAGATTCCTTTAAATCCAAATCCAAATAAAGTTCATTTGTTTGGCCATGAATAAATATACACATTGGATTTAACAGTTTAGCGAGAGACCGAGCAAATCCTGATATTGCCCGGAGACTTTTCGGAATGGTCAGAGATTAAAGAAATGTAATAGTTAATTTAATGTGTGCGGTCGCATAATTAAACTCAAACAATGTCTGACAAAATGACAATGCCTCACTGGCAATTTTATTGATTGATTGATCCCGAAAAAAACCGGGTCTGAGATTTGAACGAGGGAGTGAGAGAAGTCGGAAAACCCCCTCCCGGATCAGCTCAGATGTCAGAGAATGACAAGAAAACCTTAAATATACCCTTGAAGCGGTTCAAGATATTTTATTTGTTCTAATTGCTAAATTACTAGTTTCATGATAGTTTCTTGTAGTTCTTAATTCAAATTCCTGATATGTAGAAATCCTGGTTCATTTTCTTCATTTAAAACGGATGAGCTGTAATTTTCGAGCACATTGGGGTATAACTGACAATGAAGAGAACCTATTCTCCGCGACCGTCGGATATTTAAGTAGATAAATAATTATGGCAATACTTAATTATTATTATGTGTAGTATGAATGGTAATGAATGGTAATGGAGAAGTAATGAAAATAATTTATCGGAAATATTCCGGGAATAGTTTCCGGAATATTTTTCCCAAAAATTAATAACTTGTTGAAAAATGCGAGGGCACGTGGTTATAAACTAATATGCTCTGTACACGAGTTTTGAGAAATTTTTCGGGACGTGGAGTTATTTAAAATTTTGGAGTGCCTCCGGTGATTAAATCAAAACGCAGATTATATCCGAGCGTGCGTAGCGAACTTCCTTGGGGGATATTTAAAAGCTAAACGACCTCGCCAAGTCCTTACCGCTGTGCTGAAGACTTCGTCAGCTTGGTGGGGGACAAAGGCAGTCCGCTGCGTTTAGCCGAGGAATCTCGCCGTAAATATCCTCGCTAAACCATTTCTTGGCAACGCTTTCGGGAGAATAAGCAAGCATCATTGCGGCTATTAAAAGTTCTGGAAACCACTCTAGATCCTACCCCGTAAATTCGTTTCCTCGCTCGAGTTTGGGAGGGAGAGTGGCGGCGAGACAATGGCGTGGCGGTTACGGCGTGTCCAAACCCCGCCAACCACCCTCTCCCCCTCCCTCCCCGTTGACACGCCCTTCCTTGACTCTTCCTCCCTCTTAAGCCTATTCACTTCGTCTTTCACCCAAGTCGCTTCTCGGCGCTCTTCTCCCGCTTTCCGAGTTCTTTTGTCACTTGGGGATTCGCTTCTCATTTCTCTCTCCATCGCCTCATCCTCAAGTGAATCCCTCGTGTCCGCTTCGTTTTTTCCCCGCGTGCGTGAGTCAGTGAGCGCACATGCATGAACATTGGTTGGTTCTCCTAAAATGAAAAGTGACTTGACTAAGCCTGAAGTTCGTGGACGGGTAGCTTGGCGCGGGAGAGTCGGCGTCGTCGACGCCTGTGGCTTAACTCGCTCATTTTCTTAACATCCCTCTTTCCCAGTGGTAAATTACGTGCGGCGTGGTAGGGTGATAGTTTTCATATACTTCCGCTTGCCTGTGAGTATATTCAATTCAAAATCAGTTCACGTAGATGGCGTTAATATATCTAAAAAAAGGCCGCGGTTAAATTGCACCATCCACTGCGACTAAATATTGAATTGATAAGTATAATATAAATACCTGAAGTTGAGGTAGTACCTATAGACTTAGCATCACTAATTCCATTTATTATTGACCGTGAATTACTAAGTTATGAGCAAGACAACTGAGTTAAATTTAATTTTCATTGTAAATATATTTCACTAGAAAGTGTCATTAGTTCCTTCATTTTTCTTATTCATTTTTTCTTACACATATTTTTAAAGTAAAAGAATTTCAACTAAGGCGATTTCAGTATAGTTTTACGTATTTTTAGCTATAGTAGCAGAGATTGACTCTTTCTGCGTTTTCCTCCGTTGCGTTTTTTTCTAAGTTGATTGCCACTTATTATGGTTTCAATTTCTATTAATTTTTTAACAGTAACGTATTACTTAACTTGTGAGAGAAAATTTTGTTTCTTCATTTAAAATATTCATGTGCATACAATATATTTTAATTTCTGTATGTTTTGAAAAATCTAACCCCCCTATTTTTTTATTTTTGCTAGTGGAATGAAATTTTACAATCTGTTATCATCGCTGGAAATGATCATTGACCTTTTAAGAAAATCATTACACAAACATCAGTCTCATTCGTCAAAGTGGAAGGCTGCCCCGATCGCGAATCTTCATCTGTTGAGGTTCTGCCCGATTTAAAACGACTGTACCACTCAAAATACTGGCTTCGACCCATAACATCATTAACAAAGGCTTGTTAAATCATTCCAAATATTTCCGTAGCACTTTTTCAAAGTTTGAAACAAAATTTCACGCACACACGCTCTTCCTCTAGCTCCTTCATTGCTGCCGTTGCACGCAGCGACGAACAGGTTAAGACACGTACTTCTGCTGCTGCGTAACGACTCGACGTAAACAAACGCAACACCTCTCGTTTTAGACGTCATATGTGTCGCTAGATGGCGCATTGTGTCTCATTTCGATCCGTTGAACTCTTTGCACAGAATGAAATCAGTCCGCTATTGTTTTGATCACACCTTGTATGATGGATATATCAGAGGAATTAAGTTGGGAGTATGACCGTATCAGATTATCGAAGGGAGCAGGCAAGACAGACCTTTATAAAGGTAGAGGACACCTGAGTTTTCTTGCGACTCTATGGCACCAAATCAAATTGGTAGATTCGACCGCCGAGGTAAAATAAGAAAGAAAAAGACAGAGAAGTCACAGACAGATTCAAGTAATCGTTTTTCTTTGACACACGATGCGCAGTCGTAACAAAATGGAACCGAAGCACCCGAATATATTAACTCAAATACCGAAATTCAATTATTTGTTGAAACACGTCATTTATTGCTTGATAAATGCGGAACTTTTTTCACATCTAAAACCTCAGACACTAAATGTCTCATTCTGCCTCTATTTAATATCCATATTATCTGTAATGTTCACCTACTGGTCTTCTTTTCCTCTGTTTGAGGCCAGGTTATTTACAGTGTATCAAGCCGTGAAGAACCATATGGAACGAAAAATATTTGAATAATATGTTACATGGAGGGGCATGGTATTTCATAGCTTAAGGCCCTGAAATACTCACCGGACGGCCCCAGTTTGATTCTGGGTCACCCCTTTGTTTTCCCCCAACTTCAACAAAGCTGTGTGATTTTACGCTGATTATATCTGCCTGGAAAACACAGGGAAAGGAACTCCCCTCCTTTGATGCCTTTATGTGTGACTTTCATATGTATTATAGGGCTTAGAACGAGATGAACTCTGCCGTCACCTATTAAACCAACCTTCGGGTCGGTTGTGGAAATTGCTGGATAAGTGTTTCACCAGAATAACCAAACAGTAGCACTTTTTCACTAAATCAAAATTGTATTGCCGGCCAGGTTTCGATGTACTACATCATCTTAAGGTATAGAATGGATACAATTGCCGTATTATGTACATTTTAACCAAGAGGAAAGAAAGTGTCGGGAGGTGCGGTTGTGGCGGAATGAAAGGAGGAATGGGTTGGTATGATATTGAAAAACATACGAAATTCCAAGTTTGAAAAAGATTCACAACACCAGAAGTCTCTAGTGTCTGGCGGGACGATTTTCTCCACCGGGAATCCTTAGATGTATTAGGAACCTTACCCATTCGAGAACACTTTGTCGGCTGCAGGAACGAAGTCTAGGAGATGGGGGAGAATAGTTGGTATCAACTATGTCTAGAGGATTAAGTCACTGGGAGGGGACATATAAAATGGAAATTTTAATCATTCTCTACCTGAACATGATGTAGTATATGGAATCCTGGTTGACAATAACATTTTTATCCTCCACAATGGTGCAATTATTCGGTCATTATCTTCCAATTTCACCCCACAGCGCCTAATAATACGTTATTTGTGTTACATCAGCTAATGGGCGTAGGGAAATAAAAAGGCTAAGTGGCATGCTTGGCGTCGCTTCCAAGGAGCAGTGGGGAGCACGTGACGGAATGGAAGGTGTTGGGAGTGTGCATGAGCACACCTCACTTGAAAATCGTTTAGAAAGGGGTAATAACTTAGGCTAAAGGCGGCTGGTTAGAGTTAGGGTAAAAGCGGGGTGGTTCACGAAAGGAGAGGAAGAGCGCGCTCTAGTCCGAGCAAAACTTCGACCTGTGCTCCGCGCACGTCTTCCTCCTCCGTCACTCGTCTGCAGTGGGGGAAATCGCATGTTATTGACTTGCTCAGGGAGGGAAGTGGTTGAACATGTGCGGTGATGGGGAGTGCAACGAGGTGACTAATCTCTTGACGCATCCTTGGAACGAGTTTGCGGCACTAGGTGGTCCCAAATGCACAGCAAGTCACGCCAACTCCGATTGAGAAGATTCCCGTCTCCCTTCGATTTCACACACCGAGGAGGCGGTGATGGAAACCGACGCACTCACCCTGCCCTGCCTTCGTGGTGCCTGTTTATTCGAATTTCTGAGACAGACAAAGTTGTTTCCTGTGTATGATCAGATTCGAGTATTTTCAAGTCCTTGCCGTACACACGGAAAAGATGCAGATCTAACTTGTACGCATTTATACTCTTCATGTGGTTCCAATTAGGTGTTGAAGAATTCAATTGGTCTAATTAGATGTAAATTTATGAAACCTGCTCCATGTCACTAATTCCCTTCGTACCAGTGGCCTTAAATTTATATATTTTTTAAATTCCATTTCATTCATGTATTCGTTTATAAAATTACCATCTTTTTCTGACTTTTCTAATATTTCTCATGTAGAGTCTCCATGAACATTTTGACCCACAGTTTAATCGGATTGTCCTTTTATCTCCAACTAACCGACTCTACTCTTCTTTTGTGCACTGAAAAAAGTTTGGTTTCCTAGAAGTAAGAATAGCTTACCAAAAAACTTAGTGCACTGGTACATAAAATCCACGCTCTCAGGTTTGCTATCATAGCTCGAATAATGCAACAGACATTATCAGATTTTTTTCTTATGCAGAAGCTCCACGTAACCGCGTATGGTCATAAATAATCGTATAAGTACTGGCACGACGATGGGCTCACATAATTACGAAAAGGAGATGCAGTTGATGAAGTAGTCTTACGAAACATACGAGTTCCTCCATTTTTCACGTCTTATAAATACTTGTACGATGGTCGTGAGGGAACGGAATGAAGTCGAGGCGGTGAAAAAAAAATATCCTACTTCCGATCTTAAAAGACGAATTCACACGTTTTAGGCATGGGAGGGAGGCACTTACCAGAAGTTCGGACGGATTTTCACAAATGAGGCAAACGTAAAAAATAAAGAAGAAACTCGCGATTCCGCTCGCAAGTTACGTGGGTGTAAATCAAGAAATGGAGCGGGCGAGGGAAGAGAGAGAGAGAGAAAAAAAACCTGAGACGGAAGAACGGAAAGAGAGATTTAAGAGGTTGCGGGATGAGAGATATGAGGATGCATTTCAAAAGAAATAATTCTTGGTCCAGCCTGAGGGAGTAAGAGGTGTTTGTGTGCGTGTTTTTATTTCCTCGTCCCTTACCCCCGGGGCGAGAAAGAAGAGGGTTAAAAGGAGTGTCGAGGGGGGGGGAGGGCGGGAGAGGCTGGGGGACTGGGTGGGGGTGGTGCTGGAGATTCGCCTTACCCTAAAGGGGTGAGGAAGGGAGGCTGTCGGGAGAAGAAGGGGGAGGGAGTTGGGCGCTCAGTGGGGAAGGAGGGAAGAGGAGAAATGTCATGGAGATGAAGCTGTTTCGAGATAGACCGAAGAAGTTAATGGTTTTGGGTGGGTAAGGGGGACGGAGGGGGTAGTGGGCGTGTGGCCCTCGGAGGGAAGAGTGTGGGGGGGTGCTTGAAGGGATGAGAATTAATGGGCAAAAAAGAAGTGGGTGAGAGGGGAGAGGTGGGATTTGAGGAAGAAAGGAAAGGATGAAGGATGATGAAGTAAATGGAAAGAGAGGGGAAAGAAGACGATGAATAAAGAAGCGGTGAATGAGACGGCTATAAGAGGACACAATGAATGCTAGACGAGGCCAAGCAATTAAATATAATTTAAACCCGATTGCCCTGTGCTCTTGTGGAAAGTTTGTATGTTATACGTCTCTAAATGGCAGGCACCGCTTAAAGTAAATATACTCCAAAAATTATTAAATTTTCAGGATGGAAATTAATGAGACTATTTTTTAACAGCAAAGCCAATAGCAATGATTTTGTGGCACAGCTTTATCGACTCTGAAACATTTTATGACTATTGAAGATGAAATATTGGATCGCAAGTAGATCAAAGTGAACTCTCTCATAGCTAGCTAAAAATTTAGTATTTTGCAAAAATATTTTACTTATTCACTTTTGAAGAGATTTTAATGCAAGTCCAATTCTTCGAAATTTGATGTGGAATTTATACCAAAGGAAATAACTCTTGAAAACTATACATATCAGTGATAAAGATAAACCATATATTATTAAAGAAATATAAAATTGATTTTAGTTGTTAAGATTCGTGATGAAAATTTAGGGCAATAGGGGAATGAAAAAATTGATCTTCTCTAAAATCTTAGTTGTAGGTACACGCAATAAAATTCCAAAGATTAAACTGAAGATATCAAAAAGGACCTTGTTCTGAAATGAAATTTTAAAATATACGTAAATCAAGACAATTTTTAAAGATTTGGAAAAATATTTTTAAAGATACTAAACCCTGAGAATACACTGGGCATACGTATACTGATGGCTACTCTTCTCCAAAAGTAGCAAAATCTTTGTTTAATAATTGCAGCAAAATTTGGCATTTCATCATATATATTTTCTGTCCCAGAAGAAAAGAGGATAGAATTGTATCACTCATTAGTCCATACTTTACTTGTGTAGATGTCAGTGATGGTTCAGGTCCAGCTGGATAAAATTAGGGCCCGATAAAGCAAGGCGAAAAGTTTTGAAATACCCTAGGGGAAGAAGGAGGGGTAGAAATTTGAAAATCGTTCCGGGAAAGAGAAGATAGAGTGAAGCGTTAAGAAAAGAGGGTGCAAAAAATTGTAGAGATACGGAAACAGTAAGGAAAAGAATGACTTTGTGTTTCTCATTAAGTGATTGCAGCAGGAAGGGAGATCCCACTGGCATAAATTACTCCCGACTGCCTCGGCGCGGATTACGAAAGAAGCTGAAGTCCTTAACTTTCCAACACCAAGGAACCAAGGGAACCTTTCTTTCGTTGCCAACTGAGTTATTCCCGAGAAAATCTTTTGCGTGAACGCACTGTGATTAGTTGTCCCAAATAGCACAAATTCACGAAAAATATGTCGATAAAACCGATTCCTTAATATGGATATGGAGAAGTCCTACCTCTTATTTTATGTAGACATGTGATGAAATAACCTTTATAATAAATAATCAATTCATATCAAATTTTATTACATAGGTTCGCCTATTGTTTTAAATTTGCGGTAATGTAATGGATCAAATTCTAGAGGATTTCGCCGAAAGCCATTCTGGTAAATAACGAGTACAGCGTTGAACTGCTTGTCTCTGCAATTCCGTGTTCTCCATCCGCGTTAATTGTCTTCGGGTGACGACAGCTTCACTAGCCATCCTGCCAGTATCTTCAAGTTGAAGGTGTTCTCGGAAGCTTTCTTGTTCCCCTTCTATAAGGCTGGTGTTCAAGTGCCGCGCTCTGATTGGATAGCCACGTATCCACTGCCTATACGCCTTTGGTTTTCCTTTGGTTTATGCTAGAGGTTGTTTATTTTGGTCACGGTGGTGTTGAACCTTGTACCTTGAATACGCCACGTGTGTTTGTTGAGGATCCTGGCTATATTTTCGAAGGTCCCCGCGACATATGGAATGGTGACTCGTCACCTTGGTTATGCCGCTTCTTCATCTCCGGTTTCAAGGGTTGCCAGCTGATTTAATTTATTTTTTTTCACTTTCGGTCTTTTTAATACTCATGTCGGTCATGTATCCATACCTGCGTAGCGCAGAAGTCAGGTGTTTAAATTTCGTCTCCACGGAGTCAGGGTCAGAAATAAAGCAGCATCTGAACAACAGAGCGGCTAGGAATATACTGCGCCTTACCAGGAAGGCTCTACTGAGGGGATATAGTATGGGTTTTAACTACTTGTTGTGTCACGTTAGCTAGGGATTAATGGTACAGTGGTGCGTAGTGCCAGGGTTCACAGAAAACCTCCCCTAACCCAGAAGACTAGATAAATCATGATTCGTCCGTTAACCATCGGTATTATGTTGATTCTTTAAAATAGTTCGTCGTCACAGAAGTAGTACTATATCTAGAGCAGATTTTCTAACTGTTGTAAATTAATTTTATGAACACAATTAAACCAGCAGTCAAATTAATTTCCAACCGAATTCAGTCTACTGAGATACAAACTTCATGGCAATGTGCAATGAAATTGAAAATTATTATGGGATAAGAGATTTGGATTTTTAATTTTCACTCAAATTATCGTCACATCCAAAATAAATTATTAAATTTATCTTTGAAAGAAAACAAACAATTCAATTTTATTTCCACATTAATTTTATTAGCAGGTGTCTGTTGGATATTAATTATTAATACTAGGTAACTAACTTAATACCTGAGCGTTCCTCATTATCATGGGTCAGGTTAAGGTTTATCATTTAAAAGATGATTTCTGTTGAGCAATATTAAGAGGTCAATAATCCGCATTTGATTCTCAAAAACATGGGGAACGAATGATTTTATATTTACCTATTGGATAAAACTAAACTTTATTCACATTTCACCGTTATCCCAGTTAAAATCTTCAAATACGCACTACAATAGCCACCTCGTCAATGAGTTGTGGTAACCTGATGCCGGCCTCTCACTTAAAAGATGAAATAAATGAAAAACAAGGCGTTACATTCAAAACTCCTGATGAATCCCCGTAGATCATCCCTCTGTATGCCATACTCCTATGTTTTCCTCTAAACGACTTTGTTTACAATGCCGAGTTATGGATATTATTGAGTTTTGAAAGCCTAGAAGTTGCTCATGAGAGTCTCTTCCATTCTGTTAAATCCAAGTTTCAATGACCCCTTAGTCCAGTTGTTGATATTTGCTTTCGTATCTACACATTCCTGTTTTTATATCCGGGGAAATTTGTTAAGAAAGGCCGTACTTTATGTGGCCTTTATTTATATTTCAAACCTTAATAAAAGTCTTTTAATACTAATTATATTAATCTTAATTTATAATAATTGTACATTATATTGCAGTCAATTCGTTTATTTAAATTCATGCAAAGTCTGGTTAACTCTGGTGATCTTTATTCATAATTTATTTGTTCCTTGACACAGGAGACACCATATATGATGCATTTTCTTGAAATATATCATTCAATCAGTATATTAAGTGGCTACTACAACTCTCTCTCTCTCTCTCTCTCTCTCTCTCTCTCTCTCTCTCTCTCTCTCTCTCTCTCTCTCTCTCTCTCTCTCTCTCTCTCTCTCAGAAACATATTAACCTATCGATGGAATGTCATTAATATGACCACATTAATATTAACTTTATAGGGGATCGCTTTGATAAAATTATGTTAATTCCCAACATGCGATTGCAATCGATTTAAGAAGGTTTCATTGCATAAAAAAAATAATATCTGTATTCTCCAAACCAGAAAGCAATGGGTTTGAGGGAAATTACGAAGAAATAATATTTTTAAGCCGAGATAAGAGCGAAACGTTAAGAAATTAAATACCCAACTAAGCACTGGCCGATAGCCTTACGAGATAGCGCAGCACTCGTATGCGTTCGAAATTTAGATGCTGTTCCCCTTTCGCAGGAGTCTTGTATCTTTTCCTCGTATTTCCTCAGCCCCCCGCCCCATTGCATCTCAAGCCACGGGCAGGGGCCATCTTTATTCACCTCCGCTTCCTCCCTCCACTCAACCCTCTTCCTTAAACTCTCGGCCCCTTATCTCCCATTTAAAAATTTGTGCCACGAACTCTCTTTATTCCGCTCTCACTCCCCGCGCTCCTTTATCGTGCGGCCCGCACCTCCACTTGTTTTATTTATTCGCCTTCCCGCTGTCCTCCGCCCCCACGTCACCTCCCGTTCCCGCCCATCCCCCTTCTTCCCGCAGAACTCTTGACATCTTCCCCCAGACGTTGAAGGGTAGGGGACGGAAAATAAAAGAATAACTTTTTTTTACTTTATCGGCGGATCTCTTTCCCTCTTCCTCTTCCTTCCCCGCGAGGCTCTGAAGATTGCCGGCACTTTAATTGAAATGTCTCATCTTCCATTCGCGCGGGGAAAACTGTAAACCCTCTCCCATCGTAGCCTTACAACCGTGCTGGCGATGTTACTTTTGTTTTATTTCATGTACTTCCCCATTTATTCCCTCTGTTTCGCCCGCCTTACGACATCACTCTTGTCTCCCGTGCCTCTTGTCACTGCTCAACCCTTCTCCTCACCTTTTCCTATACCTAACAAACTCCGTCCTTTCAGTAACTCATTCTCATACCATTCGACTCTTTTATGCTCCCTCTCCATTCACTCGCGGGCATATTGGAGTCATATGAATAATTTTCAATAGCCGAATCTGTATTTTCCGTCATTTTTCAAGGTAAAAGTAGGATCAAATCAGTGGAATTTCAAACGAATTGGCTTCTCAATTGACCATAATTCATACAATGGTGACAGAGTTAATAAATTGGTGCTTCGGTTTCATGTGGGATTACTACATTTTCGATCACACTTCCTTCGGATGTGCCGTTAAACTTAAGATCCCTTTCCGTCTATCATTTAATCATCTTTGAAGATAATCTATCCTCAGGTTGGTCTTCATAAGTCTTCTACATTTGGTTCTATTTCTTGCTTTTCTTTTCGATTCTTTACAGTTTAAATCCTGCATAGAGTTGAAGAAAAGAAAAGTCAATCTTCTCCGTAATATTGTCCAGTAGTTTTGAGGTAAATTTTGAAAAATTGAAATCTGTATTATTCTTATTCTGTATAAAGCTCTATAGATAGCATCTTCCTTAAATATTCAATTGTTCCTGGCTCAACCTTGTGGAAATTCATTTTAATGAAATTAAGAATACAAAGTAAATTTCCACTGTCCTTTATTAGCGTACAACCGGTTTCAACGCTCAAGCGTCATCATCAGGTCTCAGACCTGATGATGACGCTTGAGCGTTGAAACCGGTTGTACGCTAATAAAGGACAGTGGAAAGTTACTTTGTATTCTTAATTTCATTAGCATCTTCCTTTTTCTGTTCCATACGTTCAATGCGTAGCCTTCTTCAGTATCTTTTTTCCTCTGATATTTGTTTCAATCAAGATATCGTGAAGCTGAATACGTCCTATGAGTCTTGTTCTAGCTATTATGCTTCACCAAATGGAATTTGGTTCCTCTCCTTATTTTCATTATTTTATTTTCTTAAATGTTAATAAGAAACATAATGTTGTTGGTAAGTCTAATATACCCCAGCTACGGTGTAGCATCAGAAGTGATTCCTTAATCGTATTTCTATACATAAAAGGAAACGACAGAAGGAAGAAGGTAATACAGGCCCATTTTTCCCTTTTATGCATTTATTCGAGATTTATTTTAAGTAAAATGGACGAGGAAGCAAGCTGGTGAATATTTTTCAAAATTTGAGTCCTTTAAAATAACAAACGCGATTAATATTGAAAGAAGATAACTTTTTTTATTTTGTATCAGAAAATTAACATGAACCTAGAATATTACACGACGCATGTACGAATCAACAACAGTAGACTAATCCTAATGGAAACGTTTGATGTTCATAAAATACCTTTTACTCTATGGCTTTGAAAAACCTATGAGTTGGAGGGCTCCTTGCAGTATTGTAAGCAATGTTTTCTGTACGCATTTGTAGCAAGCTTTTCAGTTTCTTGTTGAGTAGTATTGAAGATATTACTGCCCTACATCAGCATCTTCCAATGGTCTTATATGCTACTGCACTGAATAATATTAAATTTATGATAATAAGGCAATGTTGGTGAAATATTTGAATGATAACTTTTGAACTGAACATTTCTTCGGGCGAGTTTATTCCATAAAGTTTTCCGCAAATTAATTTTCTGTCGGATGGTTCATTGATATAATAATCCATTTCAACTGGAGAATTGGGCTAAAAGTGCATATATCAAATTTAAACGAGGAATTGTGGCCTCATATAACAACTTAAGACGGTAAGCTTTTCTTTTCCATTTTATCTGCCCAAAAGAATCAGAATTATCATCGTAGCCAAAGACCTACTTCGTAAGGTGGAAGAATGGTTAAGTCGTAACCTAATCGTGGTTAAACGTGCATTTTAACTTATTTCCAGTAGAAAAATTAGGTCATAAAGAATCGGAGAAAAGAGGGAAGGAGAATATTGTGTTTCTAGGGAACTATTAATAAGTTACAGGAGAATGTAGAGTGAGGTGGAAAAAAATTATTTGTGCTTTTAATCTTCTGTTGACAGACCCCTGGATGCATTAATCTCAAAATAAATTAATCAAGAAGCCATCTCATCCTATCAAGGACTAAGTAAAACGGTACCATACAATTTAGTGAAAATTCATTTGCTGAGCGAAAAAATGGTTCTTTTAATTATAGTTGATATTTAATTACCTTGTCATTTTTTTCGACTCACATTTTCCCAATATTTGTCTGGTCACAATCAAAGTTGTCAAAGGTCAAATTTCTGCGAATGTCGTCGTTTCCTGCGAAAAAGATAAGTTGGCGCATAGTATCATTTTTGCTAATATCTTCAGGCGAAATATGATCTTTCTCATTCCAATGTTATTCCTGAATCCGAATTGGTTTGACAAGAGATCAACTTTTCCTTGCATCACTAAAGAAATATCCGCATGAATCACCTAGCAAAAATCTTTTTTGTAGGGTTCTTACTACTTTCCCATTTTTTCTCCCATACTACGTACATTCCCTTCTCCTTTAATTTCCATTCTTTCTTCAAAAGTAGTTTCGGTATCTCCTTGGGTATATTTTTCCCAATCGCAACTAAAAAAGTCATAAATTCATTTTTTCTGTAGTTCATAGAATGGCGTAACCCGAAACAATCATGTATTTATTGGCATTTTCAAACTTCCCACCAACTTCAAAAAATAGAGCATCCCATGCCACTATCCTATTCAACTCGGCGCACTCTCCTCTCTCCACAGCCTTTACCCGTAAATCCAATTGAGGGGACTATTTTACGTTGGGGAGTTTCATCACGTCAGGCTAGTGAATTGAAGGTTATATCCCCTATGGAGATGTATGTGGTGGTGTCCAGCTTCCTCCCGTATCGGGAGCATTCAGGCCGATTTGTGAATTTCACTCTCGCCCACAGCTGAGGCGTTGTCACCGGACCGATATACTTGATCTTGATCGTTGTTAGGGCCTTGGATTAAAGTTCTGCCTCTCTTCGGTGATGGAACATCGTTGGGGTTTAGGTTGTCTATTTCTTTTTTTTTTCTTTCGTTCGAGAAAAATGAGAAAGCGATATTTTTTAAAAGCTTCCTGCTCACTCATCTTGCTTCACCCGGAATGAACTGGGATTATGCATACAGATAGCCTGGCTTGCAATCACAATGGCCATGTCAGGCCAAGATGTGAATACACGTACTTTCATCGTCAATATTTTGAGATAAATCAGCCTAGTCGGTAAAACGTTGGCTATTGACAAATAATTGGGTTTTAATACCGGGTCAAATACCCTGGGATCCTAAATAGGGATTTAATAATTGCCATAACTTCGCACCAAACCAAATGGTGGTGTTGAGGTTGAACTCTATAGCATGAAGTTCTTAATATCAAACGCTTTAATAATAATAAATGGGTGAAGTCATGGATGTATCTCTCGCTAATAAAACCCTTACTTCGGGTTAAATTCTGCGACAGCAGTAGCTTTTTATATATTTGAAGTCTAAATAAAAAGTAATACTAGGATAAATGCGCCACGCGTAAATTTCGACTTGTTAATAACCATTACAAATTTCAATACCTGTGCCAGAAATCGATAAGTTTCACTTTCAAATATTCCAATCGTTTTTACTCAATCTCATGTTCTATTAGATGCAATGCAAGCATTGGGTATTTATAATCGATCCGAAAACTTCTTCTTCTGTCCACGCTTGAAGTTAAATTGCAGCAAACTTTCTAGGATTTTGCTCCTTACTAAGTACTTACCCATGATTAGACTTTCACAATTTTTTGTCCAGAATTTCATTTTGAAAAAACACCGTTTGTGTTTTTTATCAGACCTGTATCTTAAACGGAGGACATTGACTCATCTTTTTTGTGTTATAGTTCAGGTATTTTTAACTTTGATGATACTTTTTATTTATTTCACTCAGGTAAATTTTTAAGGTAATTAAATTTTTAATATAGTATAATTCATTACGTGAAAGTATCCTGAGCATGTAATCAATTCATTACAATCATCCATCGAGGCAACCTCTTAGGATATCACTCTTCTTCATTCACCCAGTTCAATAAACAGAACTGTGAATCATTGCAGGTTATGTAATATTTTGTAAACATGATTTTTTTTATTTTAGATCAATTGAATAGTATAAATTTATAAGCATTTTAGTAATGGGTCCTAATCTTACATCGTGCAACACTTAAACGATGAGTATAGATTTTTCCACGCATTAATGGCATGCATTATTCGGATACTGGGACGTGGTATTCGAAGGTGTGGTATTCCCATGGGTAGAACGCTGGGCTACTTGCCAGAGGGCCTCATCTTCAAATGACGCCAATAGGCACTCTCAGCTTCAACAATCTGTTTGATTTTTTAGAGACCAGGTCTTTCTGGGAAACGGTTTGCTGCACAGAGAAAGCGTAAGTCAGCGAGTACTGTCAAAGGAGGAGATGAAAAAGAGAGCAGGTGACGAAATTGCTGAAGACTTCGGAGTGGAACCCGCTCCAAACACGAAGATTAATTTCTAGACTGAATCTTTTATTTAAAATAGAGACGGATTAGTTTTTCGAAGTCCTTCTGTAGAATAAAAAATTCCAAATCGCGTGTAATATGGAAGACGATCATTCCTTCAAGATGAGAGGAATATACTGCAGAAAAGATAGGTTTAAGATAACGTTTTCTTCCGAAAACAGTGAAAGACAGTAACAGCGTGTAGGTTTTTATTTTATCGTATGTCTATGTGTGTATGTGTCTGTATGTATGTCTATGCACATATGCGTACACCCTTAATTTTTTTCCACTTTTTTTTGTGGCTACTACGAGCTACCTGAGTTACCGTTTTAGACTAGTTTCATCAGGCTTAAGTGGTAACAGTAGTCATCACCGTAGCGTTTACTAAAGTTGTAGAAGCAAAAGTTAGTGATTAACACATCGCTTTAATTGCTTGATTTTACTAGAAATTGTAGTGGCCCCCTGTTGCATTCCTCTTGAATCCGATATGTGGTTGCAAATTGATTTTCAGTCCAGAAATATTTTCTGTAGTTATGTCTTTGGTATGGTACGTGACCTTTTCTATTCGTGTGCTGTGCATGCCTGGTGTGGATACACCCCCTGCCACGCATCTTCTTGGTGGCTTGCAGGGTATTATTTAGATTAGAGGACCTGCCTCACTACGTGACCCACACGTTTCATTGAGTTTACTTAGTCCGATGTGAGCTCAGATCAAATCTATCAAACCAAGTCTCGAGTTGATTAATAAGGTATCCTCCAGATAAAAGAAATGGCGTTAGAGGAAATCGGTGAGCAATAATCGATCATTTAATATTAGATCACCCTCCGAAGGAAAACATCCTGGGCGTGTCGCTTTCATCTATTTATTCTTCTCATTTGCTGTGTTTTCCCCGGCATCTGACGCCAGTTGCGACCAGCCCACTCGCCGCAAGGTTACTCCTCACATTCTACCGCACGCGCCTACTCTCAACCCCGCGTCCCAACTATCCACGTCCCGATCTACCCTCCTACCAACCCCTTCGCTCTCTGTTCCCTCTCCCTCTCTCTCTCTAGCTCCATCCCACCACCTTCTTTCACCTCTCTCCCTCCTTTACCCCCCTCTCTTCCCCATCCCTCTTTCCCACCCTCTACACCCCCCTCCACGACCCACCCGCGTCTCCTTTGTATTCCGTATGCCCCTCAAAAACAGCAAAGTCCCCCCCTCTCCTCCTCCCCGCCGCCATCCCCCTCCGCCCCTCTCATTTATCACTCTTTTTATCTAACGACCCCGCGTTCTGTTCTCCGGGTTGTCAGTCCCGGGAAGAGCGCCCCTTGATTTTCATTTGTTTTTTTTCTTTCCTTCTACTCCCTCCCATTTCCCCAAACTCCCAGCATCCTTTTTCCATATCCCCGCGAACCCAACCACCTCTCTTGTGTTTGTGTGTTGGAGAGAGAGAGAGAGAGAGGGAGGCACCGAAAAATGCTTGTTCTCTCCACCAAGCGAGCTAGTTTCTCTTTTGTTTCGGCGATTTGTCTACAAGTACCATTTCCCTCCCTTGGAGGGCGTGCGATTAACTTATCGCAATGTTTCCGCGGAGCCGGCTTTAATATTTTAAGTGATAAACCGCTCTTTCCGCTCGGATTGCATCTTTGTGTGTGCGATTTTTGTTTTCCCGCATTGGGGTTTTGGACTGGTGGAGGAGTTTTTTTTTGGGGGGGGGAGGGTGGGAAGAGAGATGGAAAGGGAGCATGCGGGGAAAGGGAGAAGCGAGCTGCACAGGTATAATTGAGGACGTAATTTTTATATTCTGGCGTCTTTCAAATGGAGTGGGGGCCAAACGGACCTTGTTCTTGTTCCGCAAGTGACCAGTAAAAAAGTCTTTTTTCCCGGGGTAAAAGGAAATAGACTGTTTTGTTTTCCAAAATCTCTCATGCGCTCTGCAATGCAGGAAAACAAGAATTTTTGTAAGCATATTCATGTAGGTTTCATTTAATGTTTTTAATGTTGTCAAAATGAATTATCACGAGAGTGAATGACATTCTGAGAAAAAGTCCTTATTTTTGCTCATAAATTATATTTATTAGCGTAATTAGATAATCAGTTCCATACTTTTGAAAATACATTCGTTTTGATACAGAAGTTAAAAGCATGTTTTCTGTTTCAATGCTGTGATATGTTAGCACTTCGCAGCAAAGCTCAACAACTACTTATCTGGTTGCCACTTCAATAGATTTTATAACGAGAACAAGTTTTTTCCCGCTTGACCAGATCCAACCCGCTTCTAATCAGATTTTAACGATAATTTTGTTTCTTGTTTTAATAATTTCTCCTTTAGGCGTTTTATTCTGTACATTTACCAATTAAGATAATTATTTTTGCCTCGATAATGGATGGGTTGTCTTTTTCTAATACACCATTCTCTCGTTTGATTTGAGGCAGTAGACATGAATGCATTTACAGTTGATGGGTAACAGTGGGTACTTATAATTTGACGTTGCTTTGTCATATAATAAGGTTAAAAGAAGTTTAAGTAAGTATTTCTTCCGTATTGTATGCTTCCAAAATGTCATACGCTTATATTATGAAAAGGAAAATATGTGAGAATTTCATACTAAAACACAATTTTTTCATATAAATTAATAAAAACTGGGTAAAAACTATATTAAAGACGTTATTCTAAAAATGTTTATATGCATTAATCGTCACTTTGTATGCATTCTATATTTACCTTGTGCTAATATAACAGCATTCTTCTGCAGTGGCAGCTGTGAAATCAAACACTGTTTCCCTAACGCCAATGTTTCAGAGCCAATGGCGTTTTTTGTCCACTCATGATAAATGGAATACAAGAAAGCGGCATTCAGAAAAGCATTGTCATTTTCTCGTGTTTTGCACCAAAATAATCATTTCTCTGCTGTGCTGTAATATGAGCTAAAACAGGGATGGCTCCAGAGAGTTCCCTGAAGTTTTGAAGAGCACCCTGGTCTTCAAAGCACTTTTCACAGATTCGTTATTCAAGTTTTCCTTGAACCCAAGAATGAAAATACTGTGTGCATTTATGCACCTATTATTTGCAAAAATTCAACTCCACAATCTTTTAAAAAGTTCTGATTAAACATTTAAATCTTCATTTTAGATTCGAAAAAGAAATCCAATGTTTAATAAAAATTTTCAATTTACTAAAATACACCACTGTCAAAATTTAAAGTTAAATCTATAACGATTTCTTCGATGTTTAATCCATGATATAGACAAGTATCTGTAGAAACTTTTCAATACGCATTTAAGAACAACGACTTGAAATAGAAAAATTAGAAAAGTATTTTCAGAGAGAGACTTGGAAACATTCCGAACTAATTGACTTAAAGACCTTTCATAGTGAATTTATTATAAAGTTGGCTTTTTGGTCAAAGAGGATGCAAACGTATGGCAATAGTGTACTTAGTGATTAAAAATATGGAGTCTGCAAGTATAGTTTAAGTTTTTTCTGAATAAGTAAGATGGCAGCATCCATCAAATCGACTGGCTGAATATTATTATATGCATAATAATACCAAATTTAACATGTTTTACTTTGGGTTATTATTTAAGAATGTGAATTCTTCCAGCATAATAGAAGTTCAACAGAATCTGGAAAAACGACAGTATTAGAAAAAATGGAAATCTAATAGAAAGCAGCTAGGTGAATATTTAATACCAAATTTATAAACTGACATAATAGTAGTTTTCTTTGTGAGACATCTTTATGAAATAGAGTTATATTTCACAGCAGTTTTAGCGATGTTATTAGCATTACTTGTAATTGCGTCATCAGGTATTAAAACAAAGTGACGTTCGACAAATGATACCGGGTCATTTGCATGGCTCATCAATTTATTACACCCGACTATGCCTTAACTGGTGAAGTTCGTCGCAACCTGCCAATTAAAGTGCTCTCTAGAATTTAACTAATTTCGTTCGGCTTGATTACGGGAGAGCAAAGTAGACTGCGAATCATTAAATCTCATTCACCGCGCGAGCGAGGAGTGAGGCGGCGAGGAGGCGGGGGAGGGAGGGAGGGTTAATGCAATGCGGATACCCGGAGCAAAAGCACGGTTTGTGTACCCGGGGCGCATTCACCGGGCTCAGTTCCGACGATGTATTCGACGGTACGGATGAAGGACGCCCTCCGCTCGTACAATCCCTAAAATAACCCCTCTGTTGCCACCCCCCCTCCCTCCCTTCAATTTAGGTACACGGAAAACTGCGATTTTTCGATCCCCCGCCGCCAAAAAGCTTTTGCGGAAACGAACGATATCGACAACGGTCGTCACGCATCAGTCACCCATTTGAGCCTGACCTCTTTCATACCGTTGCGTTCATTAGATTAGTCTCTTCTCCCCCACCCACCGCCGAGTATGCCCCGCCCCCCCCCTCTTCGAGCAGCGCACCGAAAACTCTCCCTTACCCACCACTCTCCCCTTCACCCACCCCCCAATCATCCCTTCCCCTACCCATTTTTCCCGTGCGATTCAGTTCGCCAAGATAGTGGGCTAATATTTATTCCTCCTTTCCACCGAAGAAAGTCGTGTTGGTGGCAGTTATTAGGCGGAGACGACAGACAACTGAAGTCATTTACGTCATGTGGAGGTAATTTAGGGGTAGTTTCGATTTTAGGAATCGGAGAAGTGTTTGAATAGTACAACTCATTACGAGAATTGTCTCCGATGAAGTAGGTACTGCACCTGAAATACCACCAGGTGAAATGCATAAATTCGTCAAGATATCCAGTAAAAAATCTGCCGGCGACTGTAGTTGAAGCGAGTCTTCATCAGAGATAGTGATTATAATTGTACACCGCACCAGTACAATCTGTTCCTCCGATGAAGGGGTCATAAAAATTCGAGATTGAGTAAAAAGTGTCCAAAGAGAGCTCCCGTTACTCTCTGGCCTTAGCGTAATGTACAACTAGGCTCGATTCCTATGATTGAATAATAAATATTCTGTTTTTATTCAGTTATAAACATATTTTTTTTTCTTAAAAGACTTCAATCCAATTATATTAATCATTTACATAAAGGCCAAATGTGACCACTCTCCGATTTATGTTGAAAGTAAAAGAGAGAAATACTCGCTGTTCCTCACAATATTTCTTCCTCCCTCACATTCCTTAGACCCTAATTAGTCTATTTCTCCATTATTTTACCTCAGCTGATACTTTGAATCCCAGATAAAAGTTCTTGGAAATGTGTACTATTCAATCTTGTGCAACCAAATTGTACGTTTTATGCAGTGGAACCTCCGGTTAAGAATCTCGATGCCTGGTGACGCTGAAACCTTCAGATAGTTTCTAGGAAAATTATTTATTATGCGGTAGAGTTCACCTACATTACCATCAATGAAATATTGTTTTGAGGCAACCTAAACAAATGTCTTCTTTTACATAGTACATCTGTAGAGGTGTATATTATTATCGTAGAAAATAATTTATTTAAATATAATGCTGCTGATGTTTTTGACGCCAGCATTTGAAACTCGTATATTAATTTGTTAGAAATCAACCTATTCCTAATCCTTCACAAAATTTTCTACATCTCACGTAGACAGATTTGAAAGCATGCGCAACCAAAACCTTGTTAAGTTTGTGAGCAACGTCATGGAAACGTATATGGCGTAGGACGGCTGGTCCAAAATTCAAAGATAGAAACGAAAACTTTCAGCAACCGATTCTTGTGCAAACTTTTCCGCAGTACCCTCCTGCTCCCTCATCATCAAGCACGGACTTCCTTCCCTTCCCTCCCCTCCCCTTCCCACTTCAACCTACCCTCCTTCCTACCCACTCCCCCTTCCGCCCCGCATCAGTTCGTCTCTTTGGCGACATCAAATTTTGCATCCGCAAGCCGCAGGTTGTCCTTGTCGAGCAAGCTGTCGCATTCTCGGCTCCCTTCCGAGCCAGTGATCCCGTCCCCCTCTCCCATCAATTCCCAGGACTCCCCTCTTCCGTGGCCCCTCCCACAACTCCCCTCCTCGTCTGTCTCCCCCCGCCCCTCCTCACATACACACGCTCCCCATGCGCTCACGACTCGCCTTCCTCCATTCACCCAAACCATTCCCCCTCCTCTCAAAATATCATTCGGAGCCGCGATTTCACCGCGAGCCGGAGACATTCTTCTATCCCCCCCATGGTGTTCGATTGCCTTCGCTCTCTTTAACATACTCCCGCACTTGTTCTCGTCTCCTAAATTACGGTCTATGAGTTTGGGAAAGCTTTGGCTTCCTTCAGATATGTATGTGTATGTGTACGAACATATATTCATATATTGCATATTACACATACGCAGTTGGCCAATGTGGCTCGTATGCTTCTCCTGGCTATGCGTGCCCCGAAATGCACTGTCCTTATTCCTTATGGCCGTATCCTCTATGAAATATGATGATTGCTTTCCCTACTATCCTTTCCTCTTGTGTCCTCGTCCATTTCTCCTTTGGTGGGTGAAATAGTTGCCGAACGCCATAACCTGGCCAAAGAATTAGGGCCCTGCCAAAGAATTGCTTGAATAACCCCCCCCCCCCCCCCCCGCAGGTTTCAGTGTATTTTACGTTTCCTTAATAGTTCGAGTGGTTAAGAGGGCCCGGCAAGTCGGAAGACCTGTGGTTCAAGTCCCGGTCAAGGAAACGTTTTTACCCTCATGGTCTGCTCGATTCTATTTATATGTGTTCCTATCCCTTTTCCTTGTACATGCATCTCTATCCACTTGGATGAATATAATGTATGTATAAACACCCAATAATCAACCCGGACGGTTTGGTAGGCGGGAAATTCACACATCAGGGTAAGGGGGACAGTTCCTTTCCCAGTGCCAGTTATGATTCCCAGAAAGATTTGGTACCCAATATACCATTCAGCTTAGGTACTCATTGAGGCTTGTCTGGGAATCAAAGCTGGGCCCTCCGGTCGTTAGCACAAGGCTTTACCCCTGTACTAGCGCGACCCACATACGTGTATGTACATAGATAACTTCTCGCTTCGAATATCCTCTGCCCACTCTCCCCACACGAAATTTTGGGCCGATAAATTTATTTTATGTCATGTAACAGAGCGTCTTGCCTCTCTACAGTGCCCACCCACCCTCCCTGTAACCTCTTACCTCTCCTCCCCAAGAATGGAGGATTTCTGTATGGCAAAAGCGCCATTTCTCTCGCCTCAGAAAGTTAGGGCATAAATCCAATGATATCCTTACAAGATATGTCTCCCACAGTTAATAAGATTTCAGCCGATAACTAATGGGAACCGATTAAGTGTTGTTACGATGCACTTCTTAACGAGAGCAAGTAAGTTTCCCCGCATGAGAAATAAGAATGTCTTCGCCGGGATACGGAGCTTTTCTTGAGTCGTTTACGAATTGCGCATGCCTGCCGTTTCTAAAGGCACTTATAGGATAAGTTTTGCAAATACAAAAACGGCCCATTTTTGGTTTAGCAAAAACTGACACAAACATTATTCATGAATACTATCCGTTACGAATTTTATATTAAATTTTTCTCTCGTTATATCAGTTTAGAATATTATTTTCTTTTAAGGTTACTAAAATTTTCCCCTTCGTAGGGGAGGGGATTTGCCCTTCAATCACTTTTTATGGTGTCTGAAGGTTACAAGTGCATAATCATAATTTTTTTCATGAAAAACTACACACAATTTTAGCTTTTGATATTAAATGAAACAATTTATGAAATCTTTTAAATTAATTTTGTTTTAAAATATTCATCTAATTTTTTTATAAAAAAATGTTAAGGGTATCGATTGATAACCACGGTCATTTAAAGGCTTGATTAAGGAATATTGTTAATAACTGGCAGTACCCATCTTATTTATTCAGTTTCTTTTTATTTTTATTATTAAATAATTCTTTAACCTTTCAAGGCTTTCAATCGACATGAGGAATCATATAATATCAAGAATTCATCTGCGATGGGTAAGGCGAGGTTTCTGACTTCAGTATTGATAATTGCAGTCGTAAATATTTAAATACAATTCTCTCTCTTTACAAATTTTTCTCCTCTAATGCTGTGGCACACCATGCATTCGCCTAAAAAATTATCTCCTTAAGTCTGGCATAACTATTCCGTTCGAGAAACTTCTCAGTTGAACAAGCATTTCGGCCCGTGGCACAACACGCAGTAAACAGTAAAGAGCTTGGCAAAAGGCATTCCTTTGACGGCGCCCTCGACTTGGTGGAGACAAGAAACATCTCCTTCCACACACATCCCTCCCTCCAAACGGCTTACTAACCCCTTATCGGGACCTCTTTCGAACCTCGACCATCTGTTTCCGACCGTTAGATCCATGTGCGGTGGAACCGCCCGCTCTCTGCCGCTCTCGCGCGGTCCTGCCATTCCCACGTTCCTCCGCTATAAATACACGCTAACTGCCACCTCGTATTATTTCCTCGGGTTAAGCACCGTCGGTCGTCTTTCCCTTAAAGTTGGGAGCGGCGTGGCCCCTCATCCACGTCTCCGTCATATGTCCCGGGCACCATAACGATCCCGTCGCGATCTGGAGAAGGGTTGAGGCTTAATTTCGGCCTGCCTTGTTACCACGGAGGGCATAACTAGCTCTCATGGTGCCGCTTCCAGCCTCAAGTCCCCCACCCCACAACGAGAGTGTGTCTCGAGCAACATTTTCCGGGCTAGCCTGACGCGTGCCAATGGCAATAAGCACAACAGTGAGTTCATGACGTGAGCTTCATCTCCCAGGTGCTCAATTAGTCTATCCGAGTAAGCAACTGAGTTTCTTAAAGCTCTTCCAATATTCCCTACTGATTTGAAAAACTACAGCCGTTCCTAGGACAAAGTTTTTTTTCTATTTTCTTGGGGTAAACTACATGTTAAATATTTCGTAGATAGGTTCTAATCAATCTTTATGTTTCTTTTCAAGTAAGATGAATGTATTTCGTATTGTAGTAATATCATAAAACACAATAAATGAAGACAATTATTGGTTGACCAGGCTGCGTAGAAGCTTAAACAACTTTGTTTCCTATAACCAACATTTTAGGAATATCATGTGAGAAGGTATGCCTGATTTATTGAGGCAAGGCAATTAGTTGTATAAAAAGAATTATGAAAATAAAACCAGTGGATAGAACAGCATATGAAGTACTTTGAAGAGTGGATGAAGACATATATATATATATATATATATATATTCTTATACTCTTTTATATATATATATATATATATACTCTTATATATATATATATATATATATATATATATATATAAGAGAAACTTATGGAAAGGGATAAAAATGAATGGACTCATTTTGATGCAAGATATTTTACTGAAGACCAACCCAAATAAGTATTAACGAATGAAGACAAAGGCAGGTAGCATAATCACTGATACAAACCAATCATTGGATGGATAACCCCGTGAATGTATTTATTATTGAAGTATAGTTTGAACTTGACATCCTTCAGATTTTTAGAGGTTTAAACGTTATCATCCTATCTATGTGGACTTTCCTTTCATAGTTAATACAGTATGCTTTAACAAAACCCATGTTTTATTCTTCTCTTTCAGAAAGCAATATCTGTATTACACAATTTTTTATCAATTATTTCATTATAGTTTTATCTTCCTTCGTTCCTGTTTTTTTACTGCATCAATTAATAACCATTTTTGGCTAGTAATTCAATCTCTTTCAACGCACAATTGGGCATGATCCGAAATTGTGTTTAAGGGTTCTCCCTCGGTTTACATCTCCAATGATTCTGTATTACAGGCAAGTAAGGGAAGTGGAAAACCATTGGTCTCGCTAAAACACGAGGCTTGTTTTGATAACAAGTTCTCAGCACTCTCATTTTTGAACACCAATTAAAAATGGATATGCAGGAGATTCGATGAATACGGTGAGGCGTCGAACAAACGAGGCGCAGAGTCCAAGGCGTTGTTACATCGCTTTTTCCTGTTTCCTTTTCAAGAAAGCATAAATACCATCCATTCGATTACGCATTCCTATGTGAATCGTGTAACATTGAAATCCTCCTCGTTCTCTCCACTCTCCCCTTTGGAAATTGCTCCCACTCCAGAATCCCTTCCATTTCTTTCCAGAAGCCCATCACCGTCCATCTCAACTCTCGAATTTGGATCAGTCGAATCAAATTAATCCCAATCCCACAACTTCAATCCAAGATTTATACATTTTCACTGGCATCAAAGAGATGAGACTTTGCTGGGTGATATTACTTTTGAGGTGATATTCTAAAGTGTATGCAATCAAGACTTGGTTTTGAATGTTTTTGCAATCCTTAACGTCTCTTCGCCCCTAAATTGTCTTGGTGCGGTCACTCATAAGGCTTTCAAATTCTGATTGACTGCAAACACCCCGATTTTTTTCTCTTTCTTTCCACTTTTCCCTATAAAACACTAGTCTACCTACGCCAAGACAGTTTTTTCCCTTTCTACTTTCCTTTTACACGCATTCGTCTCTTGATATTCATATTGGGAATTAATGACTATTTTTTCAAAATACTTAATGTGTCTAAGTGATACTAGCCGCAATTTTTCACTATTTATCCAAATATAGGGTTTTGAAAAGGAAAAATCTATGAATCTAGAAGTAACGGTGTCGACTGTGAGCCAACTAGACAGCATGATAGCTAAAGAAGGATAAGAGAGTAAATGAATTTTAGAGTAAAAGTATCCCTCATGAGAAAGATCGTATTTAACAAATACAATTTAGTAGATAGAGTTAAACCTTTGAATTATGTTCTCAAAAGAATGTTTGTCAAATGAAAATATTATAAATCGTACGAAGAGGGTTAGAAAAGTTGCTAATAGTATATTTAGTACGAGTATTGTACAATAAAGAATCATCCTACATATTTATTTACAAAATTTAATCGGTACACATTTAACTTTATCTTATGTTATTCGATTAGTGACCAATGTATGTGTATTTTAACTTTCATTGATTTCTAGCATTGCATCAACCGAAGATGTTGCAAAGCGAGGTATGCTCAGTTCGCCATCGCGTGCATTATGGAGAAAAACACTCTAGGAACGTGTTTTTTCGCATTGAGGAATAAAAAAAGGTCACGTAGAACTGGATCTGAATTGAAGAGAGAATTAGGAACACATTTCACATTAATTTTTATGAGATAACGGCGATTTTTTGGAGGATTTTACGAAACCAACTTCATATAAACACGTCCCATGCTTATTTTTCAGTTACCAACGTGTGAATGTTTCAATATTTCAATTATGTGAATTCAGTAATTTTTTTTAATATTTATGAGAGTACTTTAGAAAATGCTCAACAATTTTATCTGAAACTGGCAGGAGGTGTTAATGTTGACCCAACGGGAAACAATGACTGAAAATCCTGGTTTTCTTTCTTTAAAATTGATTTTATATCCTCATATAATATTTTGAAACATCTTTTAGCCACCCTATAGAGCACAACAAAATTTCCAAGGGTTATTTGTAGTGTTACTTGCCTTAGTGTGCCTTGGCTACAGATATGTTCACGCGGAAGCAAAATTTCAATTCATCATCGCGTATTAACTCAATCGTTGCCGTACGCGAACTAAACGTATTTCAAATTGCAATGGCATCCACTAACGTAATACGACAGTAAAATAAATGAAAATTGTACTATGTTTACAATAACTTAAATCCAGTCATATAACTTAAAGTCAGCATTTTTCAAAATAAATCAGGCCAATAATTAAATTTAACGATCAATCTTTATTAAACAATTCTCGCTAATAGCTAAAAATTGATAAATGGGATTGTATAAAAATGCACCTGCCCTATTCATATTATTATAAAAGTGAAATTTGGGCATGTGAAAATATGTAAAAATGTTGAATAAATACCATACATTATAAAATGTATTGTTTCTAAAAATAGAGAGAGAGCACGAGGGAAATATAAGTAGTGGAAAATAATGTTATTAGGATATTCCGTAAATAGACAAGATTGAAAGAAGTGAGTAAAAACTGATTAGTTACGCTGAGAGAATGGAAACAAAGTAAGCCACGAGAAAGATGTATGAGAATAGAACAAATTGTTTGAGGATAAAGGTTGGACCATGAAAGTTAACGGTGAACGTGATCAAAGAAAATTAAAACATGGTTAATGAAAATCCTCACGAACAGAAGGCCATCTGTGAAGCCATGCGCAAAAGTGAGAGACGAAAGAATTATAATGAGCAAGAAAAGTAATGATTTTATTGGTGAAAGGGAGTTATATTCCTGAAATATTTAAAAACAAGGCTTTCACAACATTTCCTACTCCTAAGGGGAAAGGCGTGAAGGGTGTATGCATACATATCTCTCCTTCTTTCTAATGTCAGTTAATATCTAAGTTTCTAATGTTTAAATAGTAGAATGAAATATAAAGGATATGATAGAATTCCCTTTTCAAATAAACAATGTAACTGATCCCATCAAATCTCCAAAACGGAGGAGTCAAAATTAACAAAATTTTTAAAAAAGTCGAGGTTACTGGATGTTCCCGTCCTATGCTGATAATTAAATTGTTTAATGTCATAGAGCATTTGCATCTTTGCATATAATTTGAATCAACGGACTGAGTGACTATTAATGTACATTTTTTACACTAATTTATAGTGTGAATTAGGTATTAGCAAATCATAGATGCTGACTCTTTACCAGTTAATTAATATAATTCTTCCTCGAAAAACGTCAGTTGCCTATAACAAACAGAAATAGTATAAGGTTCCGGTAATGGGAGTAGTTTTACATGCAAGATAAAAATAATTTAATTTAGGATTTCCCAATACCTAAGTGGGTAAACTTTAACTTTATAATCACATTCAAACACTCCATTAAAATTTAATGGAAGTATCATCTCAATCAAAACATTTCATCGATGGACACGCATTAGCCTACAAATATTTACACTTTTTTCCGTCTGTTTACAATACACGGTGTAAATTTACACCTAACTCCCCATTAGACGCGTGAATATCTGTAAAACTATAGGTTACAGAAAATTGGTTTTACTTTAAGTTTTAAACTTAAGTTGAGTATAAAAAGTAAACTTTCTGTCCTTGAATAAATATGTACGTGAAAATCTCAGAAACTAAAATATCATATACTCGCTAATTACCAGTTGCTCTATGGAAGTAAATCGTTTGGACAGTAGGAGTCCGGAGGAATTGGACATCGAGGAGATTTCTTTACATTTTGTTTGGTTTCCCAGGCGAGAGAAAGGAAGCAGTATTCTCAAAAATCAGCCGGCCCAACGATGCAATCTGCACGGAAGCTAAATGCAATCTGTCCGACATCGTCCACGTGTTTCTTTCCAGAGCCACCCCACCTGGCCTAGCCGTCCGTACCCTTCGCGCACATACACACGCTGAGTTTCCCCCTACCCTCCCGCCCACCTACCCGCCCGCCCTCTCCGACTATTTCCGCTCCTTCCCCTATCTTCTCACCCCCCTGCCAACAACCTTTCGCCTCTCCTACCCCCCAACTCAAGCGGCCTCTCTGTCCCCCTTGAATATTCATGGCAAACCGTTCTGAGCGACTGGCTTGTGTTGCGAGCTCCGTGTACGCTACTTTTTTTTATCTCTCGCCGTCCTCCCCTCATTTGTTTACTTTCGTACCTTTCTTTTATATATATATATATATATATATATATATTCCTCTAGTTTTTCCCTCGGACAGAGAGGGCCGGCCGTGCGTGCGGGCGTGTGTTTGGGTACTCGCATGTGGCCGCGCACGGAAGGAAGGAACGGGTGAAAAAGTTGTGGAGGAGGGATGAGGCGGAGTTTTTTGTTACTTTTTTTTCGTTGCCTTCGCGTAATTTTTTTTCTCTCTCTCTCTCTCTTTCTCGTTTTCTCTCTCTGTGTCTCGCGATTTTATTTCGTAGGGAAATATTTTTATACACACATACCGTTCAGGAGCGAATGTGGAAAGGATAGGCCGCGCACACGTGTTTGCGCGGTGCGGGTATCCCCGCTCTGAATGTCCGTTTGAGTTCGGAAACATTATTTCTTTTTTATTTTATTGCTCTCTCGCTCTTTTTATTTTTTTCATTATTATTATTATTATTTCGTTTCATTTTTGCGTGGAAGTGTCGGGGATGTTTGTGCGGGCTTGTGAAGGTTGAGGTGCGGGAAGGAATCATGAGAGGGGTTTCGGAACGGTTGAGCCAGGTCGGATGCGGAGGTGTTTGGTTGAAAGATCTCCCCATTCTCCTCTTTCTCTCTCTCTATCCCCACTCCCTCCCCACATGCTTCGCATTTTCTTTTTTTACCGGCGAGAATTAATGAGGAGGCGAGATGGATAAACGGGATGGGGGAGACGTGGGCTGTGGAGGGGAGGAGGTGTTAGGGCCGGCATGTCGGAGGAGAAGGGAGCCAGCAGCATTGCAATGGCGAGCGGAGCGGCGGCTGGATATTCCGGGAGCGGGAGAGGAAAAGAACAATTGGAGAGAGATCGGGGCCGACTGTGAGATTTTTCGGAGGTGGGAATAAAAAAACCATTTTTTCCCTTCCTCCCACTCCCCTGACCCGCTCCCACCTCATCGGAGGAATAACCCTTAGCGCAGGACATATATAATTGAACTCCCCCCCTCCTCACTTCCCCACCGCCCATCACCAACAACTATCCCCCTATCCCCTTCCCCCTAACACGTTCAAAGAGCCCCTCGCTGTCCGGGAGGGAAATAAAATTAGGGGTGGAAATATTTTAGTATGCTGATTCGGGAAATAAATAAAGGGCCTTCTTTGTTGCATGTACACCAAGACGTGAAAGAGAGTGGGTTTCTCACTATCCACCTCCCTCCCTTCCCTTCATTCCACCATTCCCTCCCCCACCTTTATCTCTATTGTAATTCGTCTCAAATATTCGCGACGCGGAGGCAGCCTCCCGCGGACGGGATTTATTGCATATTTAAAGTCCGCCGCCTACTCCTCGTCCTCTTTTTTTACAAATTTTCAGCAGAAATATTTCTGTTTAACTTGATAAAGTGGACTCGTACAGTTTTATTTGGGCATGAAAAATTTAAGGAGCGACTTTCTGCTATAAGTGATGCTCGGCCTTTGTTTTGAAAACATCTGCATCTGCTCGCGTATGTTGCTATTTAAAAATATGGGGAAAATATCATGCTTTGTTTAGGTTATATTTTGCCATGTGTAATAAACCTAATTAAAAATACTTACATTTAATTCAGATGGCAAAGAGGTACTTGCGCTGTTAATTTAAAAAAAAATATTTTTAAACCTAAACTTGAATGAAATGGACTGATTACACAGTATAAATTTATTTTGTTTCAACTATATTTAGTTTATTTTGTCTTTTAGACTTTTTCATTGGAATTCTTTTTGAAAATAAGACCAAGAGTTTAATGAGATTGGAAAAAACGTGGTACTTTTGACTATTTTACTCAATTATGCGTACATCTGTTACGCTTCTGGTTCCATATTGTTCCGGGGAAAAATAAAATATTTCACCATTCACTTTCACAGATTTCCCTAATCATATTTTCATGAGTCCTTCAATAGATGGAATGCATAATGGTTTTTAATATCATTGCAAAAGATAACTGCTTTTATTAAGCGTGAAAAATATATAGTTGTAACGTCAATTTTAGAGTGACTTCTAGCATGGTTTATCACAATTAAATTTATTTATTTTGCACTAATGGTTACTTCTTAGGTACAAAGATAGATTCACTGCACTATTTCAATCTACCCTAACCTATACTAATTCTCATGTACCCTCTTTTGTGGTACACCTCTCTTTAATTGGCCAAAGTATGCGTCCTTTGGCTTTCCTTTTTGGACCTTTTCATCTATTTTTCTTTCTATTGTTTTCTTCGTAAATTTGTAGTTTCTCAATTTTCGTACCATTAAATAGGTTCATCTTTGCTTTCAAGTGCTCCATATGGTCTTCTCCTCCTCTTCCTTTCCCTAAATACTTTCCTTATATCATCTGTCATACTTGACCTTTGTCATTCGCTTCCAGTATCCAAATTTGAATACTTCTATTCCTCTACTCCATTCTATTTTTATTGTGTCCATGTCTTTTATGTGCGTGTATGCTGCTTTCTGGTTTGTTTTTGGTTCTTTTTTGCACATAAATGTTTAGTTTTTCCATCGTAAATGTCTTCTAAACTCTTCTGCGTACCATATCATTTGAGCTTCTTCCATCCTTTCTTATGGTGCTTTATTTTAATGTCGTTCTACAAATCTATCTCCTCCGTTCAGCACTGGACCTACGCAATTCAAAATCCAAACCCTATGTAGAGTCAGAAATGGAGGGAAAACTCAATCTTTACATTTGTAAACCAGCAAACGATGTTTTTGTTGAAATTTTCCATCTTAATAGAGCTTCAATGTGAACTATAATAACATATATGCAAAGAGGGATGTAGGTTTGTCAATTGTATGCTGGTTTAAGGTTGCGTTTTTTGCTGAGTTGGTTACTCCCGTAAGATTCTTCTGTGCGCGTAAGATTTCAGCCAATATTTCACTCTAAGCTTCAAATAAGCTTTATATTGAGGAAATATAATACAAATTGTTGCATTATCAATGATTGATTGTTAATTTTAACGGTACGTTTTAAATAAGGATTTAACTTTCGGTATCGAAATTATTTCTACCCAACTCTCATTTTATTTCATATTAATATTTTATTTTATTAATTACCGCTTTAATTTATGATCCATTGTTAGAACAGGTTGGACATCTTTAAAAGAAAAATTATACCTGTACGAGAAAATAAATAGTCCACGCGCCTACGCACATTATCATTGAAACTTTGGATCAACAAATGGCAGTCTAACTCATTTTCTCATTCTGAATTAGGTCAACAATCAATTTATCCAAAATAATTTGGGAATTTAGTTAGTACTATGTTTTTATTCGTGAATATTAAGCAATATTTTAATAAATATAAAATTAAAACCCTAAAAATAGAGAAATATCATCCTTCACTGCACCTCTGTTCAAATCATATGGAGCACAAATTGAACGGTATCGGGGAATTAGAAAGTGAAATCAGATATATGTTCACTGGAAATAATATTTTAAGTATATTGGTCATTTGATTCAATAAAATTATGATATACTTCATTTTTCTTTATCTCCAACGATGTGAGTCAAAATTTTATTATGGATCACTTGGAAACAAATATCAAAGTAGCAGCTCCAGTTATTGGGCTATTTAATACTACCTTTGATCAACCAAGAATTTAGCACGACCGCTGACTGATGTCATAATCTTTTGAAACATTGTTGGTAAAGAAGTGAAAATATTTTATTATTTTTGCGCTCTACTATACTTAATGACTTGGCGGATATGCCATTAAGGGTATTCCAAGCACATAAAGATATCACTCATTACCACTTCAAACGAAAACATTTTCATTATCAGCCAAAGGTACTTAAGTGTGTTTCCATGCGCCGAGAATATTTAAATCTTTCGACCACTTCCGGACGACTTATGACACAAGACCACGGAAACTTTTAATTTAATGTTTCCGAGCTAAAGCGTCATTTCAGTGGGGAAAAGACACTTTAACGTGAAAAGGGGAGGAAAAATGACACGCTAACCGCAAAGCTTCCTAAAGCAGGGAAAAGTATGACTCATCCGCTTGAGAAAAGTACCTTTATTTTATCTGCTATCTGGCTCTAATGCGCTAAACCCTTTTGGCTTCTTTGTAGTTGAGCATTCTTAGGCTCCCTTCCGTTTCCCATAACATTTTTTTCATCTTCCACCCAGTGTATAACACGGGATGGATAGAACGGACAAAAGAAAACTCCGCCTTTCTCATGATTATCCTTCAAACACAGGCAGTTTTATATTTTTTTATAAATCTAAATTTCATAGCCAAATCTATGATAGCATTTAAAACACGTGGGGATTCATGAAACCTGTTAACTACTATTTTGCCTTTACCAGCTTACCCGGCCCTGTTTACCTCTTTTCTTAATAATTCTTAGCTATAAATTTAGGGTTGAAATTAACTATTTATGATTCCGTAGTTATAATTCAAAAACAGGAGACTTGATCAAACCAAAATAATTGCTGAAGTTAAAAAATAGGAGAAACTTTACACTTCCACACGCTTTTAATGAATGAATGGTCGTAGAACATTTAAAGTGTGTGCAAGTGTAAAATTTCTCTTATTTTTTACCCTCATCATGAAGGAATTCCACAAAGTTAAGCCTGAAAACGTTAACTAAATAATTGCCTTCCTAATGACAGAAAAATAAGTTCCAAGTCTCCTATGGCAGATAATATAGGTTAATTTCATAAAATTTCGATCAAAGTCTTCTTGTCAGATTGCAGGAAAAATATTCAATGAAACCAATATCGTAACTCAAACATAATTATATGAGCATTTGTTCAAATATATATATATATATATATATATATATATATATATATATATATATGATTTGATAATCTCCAAGATTTTATTATAAGATAACTATGCTCTTCACATACGAGTTATCACATATCGGTCAATCGATTAATTTTCATTATGATTAACAAAACATGTGAAATTTATTTTAGACAAATTTAAAAGCAGATAGAGTAGATTTATTCAAAAATCCTTAGAATATCTCAGCTTTAGCAGGTTTTTTCGGAAAAATGCATGGTCTCCACTATCATACGTCTTACGAAAATTTTGCATGGTAAAAAATTCATTGTAAAATTTAATTCCTTGGTTAGTTAATGATTATCTTTGTTGCTAAAAGTTTGGCAGCTGCATTCAATTTCTCGCTTACGGACACAACTTATACAGTATACAAAACAGAATTTTACATTGACAGAGTGCGAACCATCTAACGGAGAAAAACTTGGATATTAATGTAAAAATCTGGAGAAGAACTGAGTGAAAACACACATGATTAGCGTGCGTATTATTGTCATAATACAATATTTAGCCAAAAGATTTAATGCACATAATTCCAACGCAAAACAACTGATTATGAAAATATTTCTAGAGGCATGTACTTTTGGAAGCTGAGTATGAAGTTTCCTTGCCAGATAATAGGGAGAACACTCGAAACAAAGCTACTATAGTAGAGTTGCTGAAGTTTTTAAAATATTGAGCATACTTTTTGTTCGTTTCGTCCCAAATGGGACACCTATACACACATAATTTACATGCGGAAAAGTCTGGGCATTCTGATTTGGGTGAAATAATGAATACCACTGGCTGTTTCAAGTGAAATCAATGGTTAATTATTAATAGAAATCATTTTGCCTCAATTCATTGCTGACTTTTTCCCAAAATGAGAACGTTATAATTATGTTTATCTACCCTGGGGAAGACGAGGGATGGTATTTAGGTAACAGATGTCAATTTCCAGAAATTATGACAAAATCTTCCCATTTTTTCATGTTCTGTATGCTGGATGAGTAAAATACAAGTACTTGTACAATACAATACGTGTACACACAGTAAAACACAATACATTTACCTGTCAATTTTCACACATTAGAGGGCTAAAATAACCCGGAACTGGGTGGTGCAGTGGTTTTATTTGGGTTTTCAAAGTACACAAATGAGTGAGGGTATATAGGAATACCATATGAAACCAGAGGAAAACCAATACTCAGAGACGATATTATAAGGATCCCCAGTGCTTGGAATAACTGGCTCATCAAGCTACCAGCTTGATTTTCCCGCGCGATATACCATTCGCTAACTGCTTGACCCACCAAATGAGAAATTTCATTCGCCCCCGAACGAGGCTAATGCTGACACAGTAGTGGACATGGTTACCCGACAATAACGTAGACTACTGTCATCATCGATCACTGACCATCATTCCTTCTGTCCTTCCTCACACTCCTAACTGATATATATATATATATATATATATATATATATATATATATATATATATATATATATATATATATATATAATGATGAAGGAATGATGGTCAGTGATCGATGATGACAGTAGTCTACGTTATTGTCGGGTAACCATGTCCACTACTGTGTCAGTGTGTCAGAGGTGCGGATATATAGTATATATATATATATATATATATATATATATATATATATATATATATATATATATCCGCACCTCTGTGACGGACATCACTTAGCCTCCCCCCGGTCCTATCCTCTCTTAAATCCTTTCCCTTGCAATTCTCCCACCTTCGTAACGTCCTTCCACACCCCGCCTCCTCCCGAGGGAGTTTCCTTATTTTCCCTCATCCCATCCCCATGCCATAAAGAGACCCCCTCCATCTTCCGTATCCTTCCCCTCCACCCCACCAATACCATTCTCCCGTCCACCTCCCCCCCCCCGGGTCCGCTCTTCGCAAACACCGCTAACCCAAAAGTCTCGTCTCTTTATAAACCAGTCCGCTGTTTCTGCCTTGACTTCCTTCCTTGAGACTGAGTGCGGTTTGAGATATTTATCAATATCTCGTGTCCTTCTGTCTCCTCTCCATCACTCCACCGCCGCCACCGCCGCCCCCCCGTGCCTTCCCACTCCTCCTCCGGCCTCCCAGAGAACCAGTGGGTGCACTCAACCCTCACCCCCTCACGCCACCTTCCTCCCCACCCCAACTCTTATATGGATGGCGTGGCGAGGGTGGGAGGGTGACTCCACTCTCCCTTCGCACTCTCCCCAACCCCTCGGCCCCTCTGTGCTCTTTTAAGGTCCTATCTCCAATCCTTCTCCCGACTGACGAGCCTTTCCCATCCCTCTCTCTCCTCCAGCCACCCACCCTTTATTCTCCCGACCCGAGCCCTCGCCCACCACCCACCCCCCGAATCCCGACGTTCCGCAATCCCCCTCCCACCACCCTCTTCTCCACCATCCCCGCCCCGTCCCACTTCCGCCATCTCTTCTTTGCTTCAGAAACCACTTATAGCGTCCGGTAAGTAGGGAACCCTGTTCTCATTTGTGAGCTGTCTCGAGGTTTAGCTTCGCTCACTCCCTTCTTCCGCGGACTCCCCTACACGCCACCTTACTCTCCGATTCCCTTTCTCTCTCTCTCTCTCTCTCTCTCTCTCTCTCTCTCTCTCTCTCTCTCTCTCTCTCTCTCTCTCACTCTCTCTCTCACTCACTCACTCCCTCTCTCTCTCAGCCCTCTTTTATTCCGCCTCCCTTTCCCCCCCCGTCCGCCCTTCACCCCCTCGCATCCGTCGCCACCGCCCCCTTCCCTCTCCGCCTCCGATACCACTTACTCAACCCTCTCGCAAAGCCCATCCCTCCCGTCTCCTTCTCTCATCCGACGTCACCGCATCCATTTCCACTCTTTAAGGGATGAGGAGAAACAGCTCGCTCCCTCTTAATGCTTTTATGAATCCCATCAAACGCTCTCCCCGGCTCGTGCGACGCTTTCGGACGGAGTGGTTTTTCCGGATTGAAAGTGAAATCGGGATTAACGTAACGGGGAGGGACGGGTTGAATGTCGTAATGCGTTTTCTTGGGATCTCGTTCAACGGCGCGTTTGATTGTCCGGATCGTGGGGATCGGAGTGTGGGCCGAGGGTTTTGCTTTCCGACCACTGGGTGGTCTTCGGGCCCCACCGGCTTCTGCGAAAATTTGGAATCCGTAGGGAGATCCTTCCTAATGCCTTCACCGTGCGAAAGACGTACAAATTGCCCGAGGTAACAACTCCGAATCATTTTGCGTTGAATTCACGTAGAGCAACAATTTTCTGTCCATGTAGCAGCTAAAGCGGGGGTACGGAGTCTCAAGGACATCCAAGGTGAGGTCTCGTTCAACGGTAAAACACATTTTGAGCATGATAAAATAAGTTAAACAATTTTTTATAATCATAGACTATTAGTTTCTGTGGTGTCTTTTATTCGTGTTTACGAAGGAATAATTGTTTATATTCTCGTTGCTCAAGTTCCATGAAAGAAATAATATCAATGGTATAAAAAAATACTATTGCAGCAGACTGGTGAATTATTACGCTGGCGGACTAATGGTAATCTTCTTAAGTGTTCTCTAATAGATCAAAATTTTTTAATCAATGGTAAAAGTTAACTCTTCACAAAAGCATTCTTTGTAGTAATAAATGCTTCATTAATTAATATTAAGCTTTTAACATTGAATAAAAATAATTGTTGTGGAAACTGCGTTCGGAATCTTCGGATAGCTTACAATACAACAACAATTTCCGAGTGTAAAAATTATTAACCTTGACCGGGAGGCAAATGATTTTTATACTCTGAAATTGTTGTATTGTAATCATATATTGCGGATGACACCATTAAAAGTTACTGTTACCGGCATCTCCCGCAGAGTCTTGTACTTCGAACAGCTATTCCATTTCTTTCTGACCTCATGGTAATTATTTATTCCATTATAAAGTGCCTGCTTGAGAATTAAAATTTCAATCAATATATTGCGAATCTTGTAATAACAAGAATATTTTATTACGAGACAAGTTTTTTTACTTGTTTAATAAAGTGTCGTCCCTAGAGTCCATCCTTTACAGTTTTATTTATTTTTTCTTTATACTTATCCTGCAAGCCACCGCTTATTTACAGTGTAACACATCATCTAATGCCGGCTAGCTGATTGAATTACAGATACCAAGAAGAACTAGACCGCACTTTAAGTGATTCATTTAGGATGAAATATTGAAATAACAATTTCGACACCTAAGGAAATGGTAATTATAATGTACGAGTTTTGCATACTATTATATGGGTATATGTTAGAGGTATTTGCACAATTGTTATCTAGACTATTAACTAAATTGTTCATTTTTAAATTATCGATTAAAAAATTAAAAATTTCGTACATTTTTGATTTCGTCACAAAAGGTACGAAAATGGTTTGGCATTGACATCGAAAGAGATTATTTATTTCCTTACAAGTCATAACTGTACGAGCATAGGTACTCGTAGTATAGGTACTATTTTGCTATTAAGAAATTCTAATCTTATTAGAAATCTAAGTTAGCAAGCTAAGAAACTGCCAAAATAAAACCTCTTCAAGACTCCTCAATTTACAAGGTGAAAGGAATGACGCATTTTTTATACCCGAGGATTTATCAAAACCTTTTGCCTCGGAAAATGACCCATTACTGGCCCCGGATAAGGTGTTAGAGAACAGATTAACTACTTACAGTTTCACAAAGATAGTCACGTGGAGTTTGGCTGAAGTAATAAGAACGCTAAATTTCCAACACACTAATTACGCTTTTGAAATCTTAATTGGTTCTTTTTGATGCCCCGTATTCACAAACCATATCTTACCTTTGTACATGAACACGTTACGGCGGAAATTAAAGACAAAATGTATGCAAATTGGAGAGGAATGTTGAAAAATGAGAGAATATTTTTTGGCCTAAAATTTTTCACGTAAAATTTCTTCTTTTCTTCTTCTTCCTAATTTCCTTCGAGGTACCATTTATTGCAGATTTTCTCAAATTATCGTGGTCCTTTGATAAAGCTCTACCTATAGATTCCCTCGCACTTAGGGGAAGAGTAAATTCGGTATTTCATTCCTATAATGCCCAAAGCCTTTGGCACGTATTTTTCTCTCAAAATTTACGAAAGTAATTGTAGTTTCAAAAATCCTTGAGTATCCTCTCTCTCTCTCCTTTTCACCCTGTGTTTTTGCAATCATCGGACGCCATCTTAACGACTCTTGCTGCCTATCTGACCAGTCACGAACTTCCGCGTTGAAGCAGATGCCGGAGAGGAAAGGAGAGCCGCAAGCGTGATTATTTCTTAAAAACGTCAAGAAGCGGGGAATATATGACAGAGAAGAAGAAAGAAAACGAGTTTAACTATAAAATGAAAATGTCTAATACGCTCAATTTTTGGGTGCGATAAGGAGGTCCTTATAGCAAACTGACATGAACATTGTTTCGTTTCAAACCCTTCCCAGAAAAATTAGGAGTCGCCCATATAATCCTCGTTATTTCGCAACAATATTGATCGCGTCGCGACCATCTCGTTAGTGAAAATCGACCAGACAATTGATTAGTAAAATAAAATTAAAATCTTACAAATTTATGTAGGTTTGCATTTTTATATTATATTTTTTAATAAAATAAAACTTTATAATCCTCCAATCAGGCTCATCATAAATCACGTATTTTAAAGGTTTATTCTTAAATACTAGAAGTGAATTGATATTGTACAGGAGACTTGTTACAAAAATAAGGGTTTCTTGGTCTTAATAAATCTTTGGCATTATAAATAATCTCTCTAGTTACTATATTCGAGTTACAACAATTCATTCTTTTTTGATGAAACGGTATGCTTTTTCTAAAATGTTTACTGGATGAAATATTTAGATATTTGCCTTTCTAAAGCCAGCTAGACTATAATGTTACACTTCCTCTCCTTTTTATTAATCCTTTCTGACCATGTTACATTACTAGAAATAATTAATGCAATATAGAACTAATTACAAGTTCAAAATGAATTTCGCAAATCAATTATAGTCAAGCTTTCTCGAGTTGAGCAAAAATCCTTAATTTAAATCAGCTATCAGAAACAGCTTTTAACATGAAATAGCCATAGTTTTTTTCGAATAACAATGTTCTACGTTGAGAATATTTTTTAAGTTTTAGTATTTCAATTATAATTTAAAAAATTTTGATGTCTTGATATTTATTAGAGCAATATGGTTAAGTTTTTCGCCGTTTCTCTTCTTGTCAGCATTTTGAATCATCTATCACAGAATCATCTAAAGTACTCTTTGAAGAGTAAACCTGAAAGAATATTATATCTCATGGTATTATATTGTTTACATAACACAACAACAAAATTTAGAACTTTCCTGCGTATTCTCTAAAATTCTTGGTCATATTTTTGTTTTCTTTTAAGAGGCAATTTGTTGGACCCACAGACTGATATAAGAGGATTTTCTGTAATGAGATTTATTTTACAATTTCGTCTTATTAAGATGCTTGGCTAAAATAATTTACACAAGAGGCGAATTTTTAAATACCAACTCATTTATTAATTTAAGAGCGGAATTTTAAATCACAGAAATGGAAAAACATTAAATATTATTTTAAAATTCCTTAATTATCAGAAATGATCATTAAAAGTATATATTTTAAACTATTAGTGGATTCAAAATTTCATTTTTACCTTCACTAGATCAAACCACGTTTGTAGTCAGCCTTTTTTGTCTTGAAATGAAAATCGGTATTATTTGCAAATGAATGCATGCCACGGTTTTGATTTAAGATCATGTTTGCCGTAGTAGCCTTCAATGTATGAAAGTTTATCTTCATGTAAACATTTCATACATAGGTATACTATCCCTGCATGTAACCTTAGATTGAAAAGGTCCAGGATCCTTTAAATTTTCCGACGTACAATTTGCTCCTAAGTTGTCTCTTATTCTTCTGCTCTCTCATCTAACTATTGAGAGTTAAAATAAGCTTAAATCTTATATAAAAGTATGTACTCTTAATTAATGACATCTTAAGTGCAATAAAATTCATTTTCGTCGTTTATTGGTTGAAGTATCTGGACCTGGTCCGTTTTTTTCATTCAACATTCCGAACCCTTCCGCGTAAATTTCTAAAACTCGCAATTTTTCCATGTTAGTTAATTTTGAATAGTCTAGATTTATCATGCGTGATCTAATTCCATGGTATTTTATCTTTAAATTCGGTTTGTTCTAGTTACCGTCATAAAACCTTTGAAACTGAACTATTTATACTAACAGTACTAGAAATATTTGAAAAAATAATTTTTGTATTGGTTAACTATCTTAAACTTATATATATATATATATATATATATATATATATATATATATATATATATATATAATCACATTTCTTATGAAATAATACTGTCATATCATTCAGAATCAATTTTGTTGTCTTTCTGAGAAAGAAGGTGCTTACCTCTTCCACATCCATTTTATTAACCCTGACCAAGGTTCTGACTTACAAAGTCATCATCAGGTTTGTAATTAACACAGGTTGTGTGTTTTCAAAAATTATGGGGAAAACCATGTATTTTCTGTCCAATTATAAATGGCTCCCACAAAGTAACGTCTCAGAATACCCCATTTTAGTCTTATGTTAAACCTAGCTCAATAGATGTTTAATTCTCCTCACTTAGTCCCAAACTAGTGATGAGCGTACTGACCATGCTTGGAAGGCATTATTGGAAGGAATTCAGCCAAATTTCCACATTTGGTTTTTCTATGGCTTTTTCTAAATGACACGAGGAATATTGATTTTCAAAAAAAGTAAATCTTTTGTTGTTTAAGGGAAAATTGCTCAATTATATCCTTTTATGATTTTTCCATTAGTACTCAAACGCATTTGCTTAAGATATTAATTGGTTCACCCTAATTGGCACACATAAAAGAAACTTTGAATCTTAAATAATTTAAGGGCACCTTTCGAAATTCCGTCAACAAAAATTAGTTACTGGGATGCACGCACGTTTCATAATTAAATGTTATTTTTTAAGTAAAACTTTCTCATTTTCCTAAATTAACAGACGTAATATCACATGTTTCATTATGTTTCTGAATTGATTAAACATTAATTTTTATATATTTTCAACATCCTTCATGAATAATCATTAACTTTATACCTTTTTACCTACTGATAGCTTCTAATTGGAGTAATTGTGTTTTGTATATTTTTTTTAATAATGGAAAGGCGTCGCTAAATTAAAATGGTGGTAAATATCTCTTCCAATTTGGAGAAATGCGGTGATCCCTTTGATACCACCACTCATCTCTCCTGTAGTCCCAAAATCATCCCCAAAAACCTTCCGTTTGTACTTTAATTTCTGGCTATGCTGGTTCCACTGGCGGCAGCAGTGGGAAACGTGAATTTCGGGTTCGAAGCGATAATGGACATCCCTATCTGTCTACACGTCTACCGTCGTTTCTCACGCCTCCTCCCCACTCTCACGCCCCCAAAACACCATCGTCGTCACCCACCCCCCCTTCCCAAACGTTTCTCCGTTGCCTCACCGAACACCATTGCTTCAAAACCCTCACCTGCCCTCCACCACCTCCTCGTCCCCCCAATCCTTTCCTCCTCCTCCGCCTTCCACTAATTCCCTTATTTTTCGCCGTGAAACCTTTCGTTCTCATTCTCGCCCTGGTACCAACATTATCGAATGCTGCCGGCGCCCCGAAATTCGAATGAATATATTTTCCTCTTGGAAATGACGAGACTAGGGCAACAATTGACCACCCACGACAAGCTATCGGATTCCTAAGAAGCATACCGTGGTATATTACTTCGCGTAGAAATATCTCCCAATGATAGAGCTCTCTCTCTCTCTTTATTCCATCGACAAATGCCAACATCTGAATCCTCATTCCCAGTATTTTTGTCCTATCTTGAAATATCTTTTAAATATTTTATTAAATACCATTCCTTATAAAGTACACTGCAAGGTGGGAAAGTTACAAATCGTTAGTATATTCTTTTGAGGATACTAAAATATCCAAATATTTTGTTTAATTGCTCCTTCATTATTACCATAATAATTTTGCCAAAGTAGGAAGCAGATCAAAATAATTTAGGGTTTTTTTTAGAAACGTACTGTATTAACTTACTTCATTATTTTATGCAACTTAAAGGTTTTTCTGGTTTGATGCCGATGATTTTGGCACATAAAAAATGCTTGAGATGATACAAATTGAAAACTGAATGTCTTATTCTTAATAGATTTAGTACTTCATGTAATTAATTTGGGAATCCAAGTCTCTATTGTCATGCCTAAGCCAGCCATTTGTTTAGAGTCAAAAATACCCGGCTGCTGAGACTGGTCTCTCAATTAATTAACTCAAGGTTTAGAATAAGAAGCTATTGACGAAGCCACTGCAAATATTATGATAAATCCTATCATTCATATTTATATTTGTTTGAAATAGTTTACGTATGCCTTTAAAACAAAATGGAGTTCGACAGTACATTCCATGAATTTAAGATAACTCGGGTATGAACATTTTTAAATGGGTCCATTTCTTAACAGTTTTGTACAGACTTGTACATTTGTAAAAGAAATATATTAAAATCTCTCTAAAAAATTACCTTGATATAGTTTAACTTTAAGTAATGAATGAGAGAATGATTTCTTATTCAAAATGCAATGTATGCAATAGTCCAATTAAACCAGTTAGACTGATAGCGATTTTTTTACTAATTTTTCGATTGACCAATAAATATTGTTTGTAAAATTAATATGTGATGCTCCTACATGAAGTGAGTTTAAATTCTTTTAGGTTGATAGTTCTAGCTCAACCTCCAGGATTACCACGGCCATAAAATTAGGGTGGTATTATATATATATATATATATATATATATATATATATATATATATTTGTTAATTATATTATATTATTATAAATACACATGTGCTAATAGACACTGTCAGGTGGCACACAAGTCCCAAACAATTGCAAAATATAATACATAAAACCAGACAAACACAGATCTCTTTAACAAAACAAGTGAATCCCCATCCCATTTACAACCATTAACCAGCAAGAAAAAAAAAGATACATAAAAAAAAATTAAGCTATAACATATAATACCATACACCACACATAAATCAAATTTTTACATATATACCTTACATCTATTCTTAAAAGTATACACTCTGTTAGGAAAGGGCTCGAATATTTTTGCAGGTAAGGTGTTCCACTCAACAATTGTTCTATTTAGAAATGAAATTTTATATATATATATATATATATATATATATATATATATATATATATATATATATATATATATATATATATATATATACACGAGGGTCATCCGGAAAGTAGTACCCGTTCGTGCCGCATGAAGTGCTGACGACGCGAGTAGCCGCTGGACGAGGTCAGATAGCTTCAGTGGCTTGTCTGCCTTCTCTGAGCCAAGTTGCGTGACGCTAGAATTGCCTGTGTTGTTTCTGTGATTGTTTACAATGTTTAAAAAAATTGAGAACGCCGCCAGTTGTGAAGTGAGGGCAGTGATTAAATTCCTCAATGCAAGAAACGTTCGCCCATGTGATATTCATCGCCAATTAAAGGAGGTGTATGGAGACAATGTAATGGACGAGTCTGTTCGGCGGTGGTGTCGCAACTTCAACATGGGGAGGGGGAACACACACGACGATGAGCGTTCGGGGAGACCGTCTGTCATTACAGACCAACTGGTGAGCTCAGTTGACGAATTCGTGAGGAACGATCGGCGCGTCACAATTGATGACATCTGTGAGCATTTTCCCAATGTTTCTCGAACAATTGTTCATGAAATTGTTAAACACCATCTGCATTATGCAAAAATTTGTGCAAGATGGGTCCCTCGCGTATCTCAATGAGCTGGCGGCGAAGGACTATGCAGCAGGAATACAGAAACTTGTCACACGTTATGACAAATGCCTTAATTTGCTTGGAGATTATGTTGAGAAGTAGTTTAAAGTATCCTCTTTCAAATAAAATTTTTTATGTTTGTTAATATTTACTTTTGTGTCTTTATTTCACGAACGGGTACTACTTTCCGGATGACCCTCGTATATATGCAATATTATGAGCCGCGGTAGTCCAGTGGGTAGAGCGTTGGACTGCTGAGTAGAGGGTCCCAGGTTCGATTCCCGGGCAAGGCACTCTAGGCACCTGCAGCTCCACCCAAGCTATGTGATTTTTCGGGTACCAGGTCTTCCTGGGAAACCATAACCGGCACAGGGAAACTAACTGGTCCCCCTACCCTGATGTGTGAATTTTCACACGCCGTATAGGGCTTAGAACTGGGTGATCTCTACCATCACCTACCAAGCCGACCTTCGGGTTGATTATTGTGTTTATTGTTTTTTTATATTATTATTAGGTAATCTACCGGTTAAGGTAGGTTTTTGGATGGACAAAACTACTAATTCAACAATTTGTGGCCCCTGGCAAAACACAACGTCCTACTCTACATCAGACTCCTCTTCATCTCTGAGTACTTTCTTCCTCCCTTCATCGCGTCCAACATCCCTATCCTGTTCCTTCCCTTTCCTCGTTTGCCTAACATTCTACCCTCTATTACAGTCTTCAACATCCCACTGCCGGTCAATACCCCCCTTTTTCCTGCCTCCATAGGATTTCTCCCAACAAACCCCTCTCTTCGCCCACCATACCAAGTACTTCCTCATTTGTTTTCTTCTCTGTCCATTTCACCTTCTCCATTCTTCTCCACACCCACATTTATAAAGCCTCCAGTCTACTTCTATCCTCCTGCTTCAATGACCACGTTTCCGCTCCGTACATAGCTACGCTCCATATCAAAGTTTTTACGAGTCTTTTCTTAATATCCTTACTCAACGTCCCCGTCATCAACTCCCTCCTCCTTGTGAAAGCCTCTTTGCCTAGCGCAATTCTTCTCCGTACGTCCCTACTACGAGGGTCATCCGGAAAGTAGTACCCGTTCGTGAAATAAAGACACAAAAGTAAATATTAACAAACATAAAAAATTTTATTTGAAAGAGGATACTTTAAACTACTTCTCAACATAATCTCCAAGCAAATTAAGGCATTTGTCATAACGTGTGACAAGTTTCTGTATTCCTGCTGCATAGTCCTTCGCCGCCAGCTCATTGAGATACGCGAGGGACCCATCTTGCACAAATTTTTGCATAATGCAGATGGTGTTTAACAATTTCATGAACAATTGTTCGAGAAACATTGGGAAAATGCTCACAGATGTCATCAATTGTGACGCGCCGATCGTTCCTCACGAATTCGTCAACTGAGCTCACCAGTTGGTCTGTAATGACAGACGGTCTCTCCGAACGCTCATCGTCGTGTGTGTTCCCCCTCCCCATGTTGAAGTTGCGACACCACCGCCGAACAGACGACTCGTCCATTACATTGTCTCCATACACCTCCTTTAATTGGCGATGAATATCACATGGGCGAACGTTTCTTGCATTGAGGAATTTAATCACTGCCCTCACTTCACAACTGGCGGCGTTCTCAATTTTTTTAAACATTGTAAACAATCACAGAAACAACACAGGCAATGCTAGCGTCACGCAACTTGGCTCAGAGAAGGCAGACAAGCCACTGAAGCTATCTGACCTCGTCCAGCGGCTACTCGCGTCGTCAGCACTTCATGCGGCACGAACGGGTACTACTTTCCGGATGACCCTCGTACTTTGACCGTGCTGGTCCAAAACACTACCGAGATACGTAAACTGTTCTACCTGCTCTAGTTTTTGCCCTCCTATTTTAATGTTTAGCTTAGCCTTTTTCTTTCAAGAAAATCGTATACACTCTGTTTTATTAATATTGATTTTCATCCCATACCAGTCGCACTGAATTTCCAATTCACTCAGCAATGCTTGCAACCCCTTGGCTGACTGACAAACTAAAGCTTGGTCATCAGCAAACCTAACTGATTTTACGATTACCCTGCCCACTTTCATTCCTACCTCCAGTTCTTCCCATGCCTCTTTGATCATTTCCTCTGCATACAGGTTGAACAGCAACGGTGATAATGGGCAACCCTGCCTTACACCCCTTCCTAACACTGCCCATCCTGACTCCCCGTTTCCCACCCGCACCTGAGCAGTCTGAGACATGTACAGGTTGCGGATTAGCCTCCTTTCCCTCCAATCTATTCCTATTTTCTGCAGAATACTCATTATTTTTTACCAATTCACCCTATCAAACGGGTTTTTGAAATCGCCGAAACAGACAAATACCTCCTGCTTGTGTTCTATATTCCTCTCGATTAATAATCTCATTACTGCAATGGCATCACGAGTACCTCTCCCCTTCCTAAACCCAAACTGATCATCCCCTAAGTAATCATTTGCCCTACTCTCTATCCTTTTGTTTATGATCCTAAGAACACATTTAGCTGCGTGGGATATCAAACTTATCGTCCTGTAGTTCTAATAGTGTAATATTATATAAAAAGATAAAATTCATGGAAATGTTGGGAAAAATTGAAAATTTCGCATAATTGATTTTAATGAAAAACTTTTAAGTTCGCAGGAACATTAACCTGGACGCTAAAAATATTAGATTGTGTGATCTTAAATTAAACTCTTTGTTAGTTTCTTTCCCTTACAACAATTCTAATTCAAATAATAGGACATGGCGGGTTTGATGATAAATAATATAGACCATTTTTTACAAATTTTATCGTGGATGATTTAGGAAATACGTACACACTCGTGGAGTGACAATCACTTAAGCTTTTGAAAAAAATATGCAGCATAATAAAAAAATAACATGTTTCCGTATTCAAAACAATGTTTTAAGTACAGAAACGTTCAGAAAACTTTAACAGCGCTTAAAAATGTAATCTTTTTTTCAAATTTTATGAATACTGCAAATGCTCCCATTGTTGGAAAATATAAATTGTAAGGACGCATTTTCACGTATTTTGTTTTATTCGTCCCCAAGCGCTTATTTTTGCACTACCAAAACCTTTTGTTGACTCTTGAGTCTAGAACGGAACATTCTCGCGTTATTTTTAACAGAGGGCATTTTTCGGGAATTATAGTGGGCACGTGACTTTACTTTGAAAAACCTACCTGCAAATGTTTGCTCAGCGGCAATTCGAATTAATGTAAACTAATATCCACAAAGCTCGGCGGGAGGGAGGGAGGCTTCCAGACCTATTTTAGAGAGTCCCGGAAAATGTTTGTGTCCTCGAAAGACATACGCCTCGCCTTGAATTTTAATTCGTCGACACGAAAGAGGGGATCATATATCTATGTCTCTTTGGTCGGCCGGGATATATATCTCCGAAATGATAAACCTAGAACAACGAGGGAGACGGGAGGTAGGGAAGTACTGTGGGGAAAAAAAACGCAACAGTTAAGACCAATTCTGCGTTCCTCCTTCATTCCATATTCCCCTCACACTCGCGTCCGTCTCCCTTTGCTTTCATACTATCCGAGGCGCATCTCTCTCGCTATATACACGTATTACGGTTGGATCACGCACAAGAGCCTTTCCTCCACTCCCCACCCACCTCTACGCCGGAGTCCCTCCTCCTCCTCCCCGTCCTTTGTACCTCCCCGTTACCCTACCTATTCCCTCCCTCCAGCCCCGCGACGCGACCCCCACGGGTCTCGCACACAACCTCATACGCGCGCGTCCCTTCGCCCCCTCGTGTAAGTGCCTGATAATTGCCCCCACGGTGTATTGCCGAGGTTCTTCCCTCGGTCTTGCGTGATCCTCCGCAGTTGGCAAAACTGGACAGATTCTGCGGTGGGCCGGGGGGAGTATGGCGGGACGGCTCTAGGAAATGAGAGTTGGTTCTGCTGGTGTGAAGGTTACCACGGGAGAGGGGTGGAGTTGGGAGAGGGTGGGAGAGTGGGGTGGGGTGATGAGTGTGGACGTGGTATGGGCGGGGGACTGAGACTGGGTGTGGCGGGGAGAACGTTTGGAAGTTTGGTATGTAAATGAAATGGAACGGGTGGGGTAAGGGGTGGGAGAGAGAGTGAAATTGGGTAGGTGAGGGGAAAAGATAGAAAGCCATGAGGAGGTGGGGAGGCGATGAAAAGGAAGTTTGCAGGGAAAGCGGGTAATTAGAGGAAGAGAGTGTGGAGGGAGAGGATATGAGGTTGGGGCGAACGGAAGAATGTGAAAGTATTCGCAAGAGCGCACTAAACACTAAAGGTCTCGAGCAACCATGAAGATTTTGAGTGACGTTCGAGCGATTTCAATGGCTCTTGTTGTCTGGATTTGGCATAGTGACTTGGCTATTAAGCTCCATTTAGCATCATATTTTAACTTGCCGTCAAGTTTCGCTCGCTTTTCAGAAGGCAAAAAATTCGTTGTCTTTCTTTGAAAAATGTATCTTTAGTTGATTTTGTTAAACCCGGCTTGCTGGTTAGGTGGTTAAGTTCATCAATGTTCCGAATTCTAAAAACACAGTGATATCACGAGCTTCAACAATCCATCGAATATTTTTTGTCTGTGATTTCAAACCGCAAGAGTTTATGTTGAAACTATCTCAGCAAGATATCAATTAAGTATAAATTAATTACCTGAAAAATCGTATTGGTACGAATATCTGATGAAGTATACCCCCAATTAACCATGTCTAATTTTACATAAAAGTTACGAAAATTTGCTTTAAATCAAATGTAAATTATTATAAAATTCACAACGCATATTATACCGTAGGGACTAATAAAATTTCCAGCATTTAGTTAATATCAGATGAAATTATCATGGTCTGTTATTAATGAAGTAACGACAGCTAGTATTTTCTTTTGGATAATTTTTCTGGATAAAACTTAGGTTCCTCTCAGATATCTTTAAAAATCAGTAATAACTCTAAACATTTATTTGAAATGCTAAAACATATTTATGCATGTCCATCCCGAATGATTAATTTAAAGATATAGAAAGTATGTAAGAGTTTTGGCAATTAAAATTGTAAAAAAATTACGTACAAAGTAAATTACATGGTGAATTCCTAAGGAAAAATCCGTGGTCATTTATATTTTATGAACTTTTTAGTTCTTATTTTAATAAATTTTAAGTAATTATCGAGTACCTATTCGAACTCCTGTTTAAATTTTCTTGTTTTGTTTTTTTCTATTTATAAATATCATTTTCTATATGTATCTAAATATTGATGATACAATTTTGCAATTATTTTAATATGCAAGTCAAAAGAAAAATAACTCATAGTTTGTTATTTTTTATGTGGATTTCTAACATATGTCTCACAATTACAGCTAATTCACTTCGTTGTGACCACGATATTAATTACCAAGCCGTAAGAGACAATAAATAGTTAAGAAGAGGAAACAAAATTTATACCGGGCTTACGTGAGAAGTTACCACCACCCATAGCCGAATTACTTGAGAATTTTCCAAAACATACATAAAGGATGATCTATTCAAAGCAGAACTTACAAGTATTACAGAAATAATATTTTAGATGATAGATAACGTCTAGATAATGACTTTAAAATCAACCAAAGATAAAACCGGATAGTTAGGACACTAATCTCATGACGACTTATATATTCCTTAAATTTCATCACAGACAAACAATTCTTCCACTATGTCAAAAGAAGTCAGGGAACTAACCGACATTTCCATTTACTTCTTTGAAGGTAACCTCACAACATATTTCTACTCCTAAGACAACCTTGTCATATAAAAAGAAACATGTCTCATACAGTGTCTTGCAGACACCATCAAGCATAAGCAAAACCTCCTCAAACGTTTGCAGGTGATGGTGGAAAAACTTTATCGTTACACTACTATCATTAATGGAAGCGATAAATTCACGCTCTCATCACGCACCTCTATATTCTTAAACTTTTTCTTCAATGTCTTCCTCGATTTAAATGCTTTATTTTACTTAATCATTTTTCTTTCCTAAACTGTTGACTATTCTTTTCACCATCTTCCAAATTACTTTTTAAAAACTGGAATTTTTCCATCTGATCCATTCTGAAACTTTATGCCGTGATCACTACCTATCAATTTGTGATTCGAGTCAGCTATTACACTTCACTTACATTTTCCAACTTTTGTTTTTTTTCCTATTTTTTCTCTTCCGAGGAAATCTCTAAGCGCCCATGTACTTATGGTTAAAGTACTTCTCCGTGTCTCTCTTAACATTCGATTAGTTTGTAGCTTCCACGAATGCTCATAATTGCTCTCCTCATATATTATAATATATATTTTTGGAAACCGCAAACCCTTAAATTTTTCTTCAAGATTTTATCCCTTACGAATTATGCTGCCAGGTCCATTCAGTACATTTGGAACATTAAATAAATGGAGCGCCTGGCCTATTTTAATATGTCGAGTCATTACAACCCATTATTAATTTTTCATTTTTTGTTTCCTTGCGTAGATGCAACTGTTAATACATTCACGTATCTACCTGCTGCATACCTTCCAGGATAATGCAATTCGCTGTTGATATACAGGGTCGCACTTAAAAATGGTAGGACTGATTTTCTCTGGCGCGAACGGAGCGGTGGAGGGGGGTCTGCCTGGCAGGGTAAGGTGGAGGGGGCTCTTAGCAACAGACCGACACCAACCTCAGTCGCCTGCGGGCTGTCGTTGAGTGAGGACACCGTTTTTAGTGAAGCAAGTTTTTTGTCCGCGTCGAAAAACAAAATGAATCTGAATTTAGAGCAACGTTATTCCGTGAAGTTTTGTGCGGAACTCGGGAAGACGGCAACTGAGACCCTCGATATGATCAAGCAGGCTTATGGGGACGCTGCCTTAAGCCGTTCCACAGTATTTGAGTGGCACAAGTTGTTTAAAGAGGGTAGGGAGCTCGTTGAAGACGACCATCGCTCCGGACGGCCGTCGACGGTAAGAACCGACACGAATGTGGACAGAGTGAGGACACTGCTGAACACAGACCGATGCTTAACCAGTGAAGAAATTGCAGACCAGTTGGGTCTGTCTGCATCCAACGTCCAACGCATTATTTCACAGGATTTGGCCATGCGCAAGGTGTGCGCCAAGATGGTGCCGAAAATTCTGAGTGTCGACCAACAGGCAACGCGTGTGCGCATTTCCGAAGAAAAGTTAGCCAATTTGTACCGAGATGAAAATTATTTGGACAATGTGATAACTGGTGATGAAACATGGGTTTTTCAATATGACCCCGAAATGAAAAGACAACCCGCGGAATGGCACACTTCCACGTCCCCACGTCCACAAAAGGCTCGCATGAGCAAATCAAAACGATGTTGAATGTGTTTTTCGACCTTCATGGAGTGGTTCACAAGGAGTTTGTCCCACCAGGGGAGACTGTGCATGCGAGCTTTTACGTGCAGGTGCTCACCCGCCTCCGAGAACGCGTGAAAAGAGTCCGACCGGCCATCGCAAACTGCTGGGTGCTTCATCATGAAAACGCGCCGTGCCATAGCGCGCTCGTCGTCAGACAGCTCCTGGCCAAATACGGCGTTGTCATATTGCCGCATCCGCCCTATTCTCCCAATCTGGCACCACCGGACTTCTTCTTCTTCCCCCTGATGAAAAGACAGCTCAAGGGACGAAGTTTTGACTCGATAAAGGCCGTTCAAGAGGCTTCGACGAGGGTCATCAACGGCATCCCCAAAGAAAATTTCCAGCGGGCGTACGGGGAATGGGAACAACGTTATACTAAGTGTGTAGCAGCTCAAGGAGCATACTTTGAAGATTATTAAGTCGATGTAAGTATATCGTCAATAAAATTCTTGTAAAAAAATCAGTCCTTCCACTTTTGGGTGCGACCCTGTAGGACGATACTCCTTAGTAAATATTTATCCAGGTCCGTAATTAATGTATTTCTAATTTATTAATGAATATAATCCATGCAAAAACTTTTACTGCTTATTTAAACTTACAAATATCTACTTAGAAGGCAGATCTATCTAGACTTCATAATATTGCCCTTGCAAATCGTTATAAAACTATACGACGTTATGTAACCAAAAACGTGTTAAGCCCTAGTGCAATTTTGATATTATAAATAGAGTATGAGATTAATAAAACATATCACATCATCTGTTGTATAGTAAAACGTTATATAATTCTGACATCCAAAATTTTTATTTTCCTTTAGACAATCATATTGGCTGTATTACGATCCTTTTTATTTCAAGTATTTATTACGAATTGGTAAAAATCATAATTATTAGAATAAAATTACTATGCGCAACTTTCCTTGTATTTTGAAGATGAATTTGAGGCAGTGATAAATTGGTTTTAGAAGTCTATAACTCATTTAAAATGAAATGAAGCTTTAATCAATTTTATTTACGCAACCCATGGAGAGAATTCATTTGGGGGCTCTCGACATGTGAGTAGTTGTAAGGAAATCTTATGATGCTTCAACGGTTAAGTCCTTATCGCACAGTAATTGTATCTAGACCCATCTATTCAACTGTGAACGTGTCTGAAGAAGGATTTAATCTCACAACCGAAGAATTATCCTGTTAACATCTTGTAAATTCACTTATCCAGACCTCCAGATTGATATTTCTTGCGTTGCAGTGACCAGTTAGATAATGTATTATATGATTAAACTCGAAATTAACTACTAATTACAACATTCTGCTTTTTAATTCTTCTCTGTATTAATTTTCACAAACTTTTCGTTTTTCTGTGCACAAGAACGATTAAAAGTACCTTAACAGCATACTGCCGAGTTCTAGTAGAAGTGATCTCAATTTTTATGCGTCAATTGTTTGAACCTTTGGTGAAGCGAGTATCATGAATCTCCCAGAAATTTCGTAATGGTTAGTGCTCGACCTGAACGAATATACTCTCCCCTAGAGTCTTAAAAAAATATTCTATTAATATACCAGACAACTTTGTTTTTTGAATCGATTTATAATAATGAATAATAGCTGTGTTATACGCGCAAAAGTATTTCCTCGAAGGTAGCTCCCTCCATTTTTCTGTAAGATATGCCCGAGATTAATCAAAATTAGTTTTAAAACGGGTTTTTTCTTCTCGATTTCCGCTCATACCCGATTCTTCGCAACGTATTTCAAAGTTCGGCTCCGCGATTCATCCCAACGTCAAATGTCACGATACTAGCGGGTGGCTCATCTCTCGATGCGAAAAAGGAAGACCATTTTGACGGGTGCGTCTGTGAGGAAAATTATTTTAAACTTAAGCGAGTCCGAGGTCACGAGGCTGTCTTCCTCAGTGCTCCCATCTTCTTCTTAGCCCTAGTGGGGCTCTCTTGTGTGCGGAGGAGGGGACGGGGAGGGTGCGTGTACAACGCCGCGTACCCCTTCGGTACGTCACTTTCCCCCCCTCCTACCCGCAACCCTCAAACCCCGGAACTCCCCGCCCCGCGAGAACATTCTCACACAACACCCACACTCCTCGCCCTCCAAGGTAGTAGTATTTCCGACTCGGTTTCCCCGAAACCCCCTTCGCTTTAACAAGGTTATAGGAGTGAATTAGTGTCCCTCCACAGCACGGCGTCTTGGAGGGATGCCGTGTGAGCGAGGGTTGGGGATATGATGGGCACGGAATAGCCACGCAAAGCGAGAGTTTCGAATCGCGGGGGAGGGAGAGGATCTCCTATTTGGGTGCGGGACTTAGGTACCTCACCTCACTGCTCCTTCACTCTCCTCACCGACCCTCCATCTCCCCGTCTCCTACTACCCCTGCCCACCCACGTTCCATTCTGTTGCGGTCGAGATAGGGAAGTGAGGAGGGTGGTGAAGGTGTGCGGGAGGGTCTCCCCACGTTACAAAGGGTAGAGGGTCCGAGTGGGTTGACGAGGGGAAGGAGAGAAGGGGTTTGAGAGGAGAGAATGCAAATTATTGCGTGACCACCTCTTTAAGGCTTTCGTTTCTTATGTGATCCCCCTTACGAGAGAGAGAGAGTTGGAGAGAGAGAATTTCCCTTTCCCACCCGTCCTTAAACTCAAAGCCTCACCCTTTTCTAGAACGTCGTGGCAATCCATCTGGCAGCTCCCTTATATTCGGACCTTGAACCAACCCTCTCGTTTTCCTATCCCCAATGCCTCCTCTACCCACCCTCTCTTAGTCCGCCCTACGCCCTATTTCCTCCTCGTTCTTTCCCAACTCCCTATCTCAACCCCTCACGCCCCCCCCCAATCTTAATTCGCTTACCAGCTGCCCTTGTGCGATCAATTTCCACCCTCCGAAAGGCGATGGGGAGGGTAAGTGGAAGCGGGAGGGAAGTACGGAGTGAGAAGAGAATCCTCACTCCCTTCGCAGTTTCCGACCGAAACTCATCCCGTCACATCCCTCCCCACACTCCCTCCCCGAGACCTCCTCACTTGCATACACCGTCCGCGCCTTCTTCCTCCCACCACTTCCACCTGTCTATTCAATATTCATGCTTCCCTCGGAAGGGATTGGATAGAACAAGGACGTGTCACCTTTTGCCTTTGTCTCCTCTTCGCGCCGACTTAATAAATAAATCGTGTCCTTAATGCTAAATGGGTTATCCTGGAGATCATTCCCTCTATTGCTCGAAGAATATCCGCCCTAGGGTGGCGTTTAGCTAACTATCGCCTGTCCCACCAAAGCATTCTCAAAGGTTCCGAAAGTACATTAAATTTATATCTTTATCATATCGTTGTTTCAAATTTTCTACGTGATTAATAAATTAAATAAGCTTATAAAGCATGAATATAATGTGTTTACAGCGCAAGTTTCTTCACGCTTTTATTTTTCGAGTACTTTTGGGTGAATTCATCGGTTGCGAAAAATATCTGGTAAAATTTTAGAATTCAGCAAACTCTAGCAAGGTAGAGTTAAATGTGATTTGTGCATTATTTTTACTGTATTAACTGAAATAATTTTTTTCATAATTATTAACCACTTTTTTCATACGGAAAGTCAGTCACTTATTTTGTGGATAAAAGCATGTATAATTGCCGAGAGTATTTTAGTTGATGACTTACATATGCTACAAAAAAGTATAAATGAAATTGTAAAGGTGTTTTTCCTTTTGAAGACTTTTTTATCTATTTCAACTTTCAAATCTCTCATTTTTACTGCTATAGTGATATGGTTGTCAATTTCTTTTTGCATTTTAAATTACTTGACTTCACGTTTTAAATTATTCTGTAACATAATAATGCTGTAATTCTAGATTCAAATCCAAGCAAAATTATTTGCCAAAAAAATACGAATATATACATTTAATTCATCATTTGTAACTGTAAATTTGTGAAAGGCCTGCTTTTAGGATTTATGAGTGGTTGAATGCATTCACCTCCTCAATATACTTATTTCTCATCCCTGATCTTGGTGTTCTCTCCTTTTTAGTGTTTTATAATTTTTAGTATTTAATTAATGTAGAATACAGCAATTCTAATTTCATTGAAAAAAAAGCACTCAAAAATAAACCATACTTACGTTAGATGCAGTGCATCAAGACTTTGCCCGATTTCCTTTTGACGAACCTGAAACTTCAGTACAAAGCAGCTCCTCCCGTCCTTGAATTAATTAATTCAATCAACCACTCATCAACTTGAAGGATTATGAATAAGCATGCAGGGGAAAAATTATACACGACGAAAACGGAAAGCACGGGAGAGGATGAAAAAAGGAAATCCTCAATTTTCTCATTTCACTTGGATAATTTTTCGTGGATATTCGTTACCAGCCAATTAGCACGAGTCTGCTTCACTCTCGATCCCTCCCCCTTGCACTCCCACTCGGAAAAAATATACAAATTGAAGAGTAAAGGGGTTTTATTCAGGGGAAGGAAGTTTTTTTCATAAAGGCAACAATGGAAGTGATAGTTAATGAGGCTCGTTTAATGGGTTGTACGGAGTGGAAGGGCATTAGGAAGAGATGGTTAAGATGAATTCTTATTTTTTCTCAAAGAGTGGCGTTGGTTGTTAAAGTTAATTGTGTTAATTTTCGTTATTGGTGAAAGTACAAAGTCAACTTTTTTAACATTAAACAGTTTTTTAACAATTTTTGCTCCAATTTATTTTAATTTACCAACTTACATATGATACGCACTCTCAAATATCATTATTTATACGTTGTCGATTATGATTTCTGTATACATTACTACAATTGATATTTATAATTTTTGTGTTTCAAATTAATTAAATATATCAAAGAAATAATCATTACACTATTTGGAAATAAATTTCGCAACGTTTTGTAACATTATTTATTATTCTTTCAATCAATTTACTTCGTTTGTGATATTTAACTAAAACAAGTGCAATCCAGCCGCCCAGACACTTCACCGATTTGGGACTTTAAAGAATTTATTATAAGTAATTAGGTAACGCCATGCATGTACGTGGTTATGTTGTGAGTTTATTTTCGATTAAAATATACAATGTCTAAGAAGTAACATTGAAAATAATGAGCCATTCAGAATAAGTCTTCAATTAACTACTGAGTAACCGTAGTCGTTCAAAAGACATTAATGACGTACTGTCAAACTCTGCTGTATTATTTGTCAATTTATTGTTCTGCCATTTTTCTGCCAACCTTTTCTATCCAACTACATATTTCACTATCTGATTGCTTTAGAGTGAAGAAACATTTTTTTATTTCACTACATATTTTGGTTTCAAAGTGAGAAAGCAATCTGTAGTCATTTTAGGTGTCATAAAAACCGTCGCATATCGGAAATGGAATGCCAACCTTTTGAAAACTTAAATTTTTATCACCAGTTCAAATGCCTGTCAATGATTTTAATATTCCTTCCAAATATATTTTTTAAACCCTTGAGCTCTAAAGAAAAATTTGGTTGCAATAACCTATTTCTTTAAAAAACATTCGTGAGAAAGTGCGTTTGCGAAAAATAAACCCTAAGCAATCAAAATAAGTCTTGAATTGGAAAAAAATCATGTATTATCACATTTTCTTACCTCTGGTTGTTGTAACAATTAAGCTTGTTACAACAACCAGAGGTAACAAAGTGTGATAATATATGATTTTTTCTAATTCAAGACTTATTTTGATTGCTTTACGACTGATCCAACACTTCTTAATACGTCATTTAATATTGTTTCACCTCACGTAATAATGATGAATCCCACATAGCAGATCCAAATCTTTTATGCAGTATACAGGCGAAAAATTCTTTTGAGAGAATTATTCGACGACTTTGATACATTTTATTCCATCTCTTTCGATGAGAGAGCGCGTATTTTCTCCACATTACCCGCTGCCATAACAGGCGCAGAAAGATCGCCATCATGCGGCAGAATTGACGTTTTAAGCTGAAAATGGAAAGATTTACTGCCCAATTTGGAACCGCCTCAACGCGCAGTTCCTCAATTACGTCAATTCTCTCTCCGCCACCCTCCATCCTTTCCCAATCACCTCCGTCATCAACCTTTTCATTGATTCCCCTTTCTTGTTCCTTTCCTCCCCTCCCCCAGGACTCCCTCCTCCCTTTTTGTACCCAGTCCCTTCTTCCGTCCCTTATCCTTCCCTTCCCCACTCCATCTTCACCCTTCGTCTGCACTTCCCGAGCTTCGGCGTACCTTTCTGAGGAGAAGGGAGTAAGTTATGACATCGATTATATTTTGCAATGCTCAAGGTTTATTCGAAAGTCTTATTTAAAGCTCAAGAAATGGGAATATTTTTCAAGTCAAGGTTTATTTTGTACCACCCGTGATTTTATATCATATGTGGAATAAATAGTAGAAATAACTATGGAGGAAATGAAGACAGAAATGAAATTTGGTAAAATATTCAAAAAATCAGGTTTTCTAATGATAAAATTAGCCAATCATCCAAGGTGGACAACCGTTGCTAAGCGCATCGGCGATGAAAGCATGAGAACCAAATGCCGAGGTAGGGTTAGGAATGGAATATGGATCATAAATCAATTATTATTATTAAAAATACACATGTGCGGATAGACAGTGTCAAGTGGCACAAGTCCCAAATAATCACAAAAGATAATAGATAAAATCAGACTTCAAAGTACAAATCTCTTTAACAAAACAAGCGAATCCCCATCTCATTTACATCCATCCGTTGATGTTGAATGAATGAAAGGAGGGTATGCCAAATTGAAGAACAGTAGTGTGGATTGTCAGATTTTATCTGGTTAGTCGATGCTAAGAAATGCCCGAGTGTACCTTCTGTGCCCATACCAAAGCAATCCTGTAATAAATTCCATAAAGTTATGCCTGAGATAACAAATATCTTATCTTGAAGGTCGAATAGCAAATGAAAATATATATTTTTGATATTTCATATCCGATCATAATCGGGGAAAAGGAAAATCAGGATCTTATCCATTAATAAATATATTTTACATTTAAATTATTTAGGTAAATTTGAATTACAGAACGCACCGGTAATAAAAATGTCCTTGATATGCAACGAATATGCGCATATTATACTATATATATCCATATACTATGTATATATATAGTGCATATTATATCCACATACTATACATTTAATTAAATAAAATTCAAAAAATTAGTCTGGTGTGTATTCACCCCAGGCCCCATACCATTGCGATAGTTTTTAGGGTACTAAAATATCAAAATTATATCTCAACAACATTCAGCGTTTTAAAATTGGTGGCCTCCACTTTTATGATAAAAAAATTACAGTTCATTTGTAAACTTGTCAATTAATTCCGTTGCTTTAATCTCTATATTTTGAAATTAAAATAAAGTTGAATAACTGTTAAGCATGAAGGAAGAATCAATGACTTTGCGTTTCCACAGAAAAGAATTTATTATTGTGTCTACTAGTGTCGCTGCACTGTAGCATCATCTGAACTTCAATGCTACCGTGTAGCAACACAAGTCGAAAATGATACATTATTCCCTGTTTAGATGCAGTCTTTGATTCTTTCTTCGTACTTTACAAATGGATTCCCACAAAGTATCGGCCTCAACTATCTCTCAAATAATAACTATTTTACTAAAGTAAAGTTATTCAGCTGCAATATATGCATAATTTACCGCCATAAAAGCGTCAATAAGGGACTTGACGACCCTGTAGCTTTACCTTCCCTTAAGAAGCGGCAAATGAATCAATGCGAAGTGGTGGTTGAGTGTGTCTTTATATCTCATTCTGCTGTCCCCTCTCCTTATTCCTTCCCTAACCTTTGCTTTTCCTCTTCCTTCTCTCCTTTGTGACTCCAGCATCCCTCTCTCACTCTCTATTCCGCTTTTCCTTGAGCATCTTCATTCGTTTCGCCCGGATTCCCTAATTGCTAACGAATTAATTAATCCCTTTTTCCGGCGACCGCCCTTTCCTCTTCCACCACTGCCGTACTCCTGTACCCTACCCACCCCGCTCTTACGTCAACCTCTCCGTCTCCGCACGGACGAAATAAAATCTTTCTCGGGGTCTTTTAGAAAGGTGAGGATGATGGGGAAGTCCGGTCACCAGGATAAAATGTTGGCGTTATATTTTTGGTCGTCTCCCTGCCTCCCTCCAACAGAATTCACCGGCGACCGCACCTTCTTCTTCGACCCCCGTCCCAACTTTGCCGGAGCCCGTTCGATGCAAAAGGGCTCGACATATCCCATTTCCATCCTCTGCCGATTCATCATCTCTATTGTCGTCTCAACATGAATACATACTTATCTCTACTTCCGGAAATTATTCTTCTCTTCCTCGGTCTTTTATTGCTTGCATTCTTTCATCTCATCTTCAGGGCCTGAGGGTCCATCGCACACAATAAAATACCAATCAAGTTTTCCTATCAAAATGGATGTCGATGCCCCTGGATGTCTGTCTTTTTGTTCCTTTTCATTCAATTCATTCGATGACGGTGCAATTCAGGGTATATTAAGAGTTATTGTCATGAGTTAAGGCGAGTTTTCATGGTCATAATTATTTTTCGAATCCACTGCCTCTTTTGGAAAACAAGCACACGTTTCTCAAAAGGGATCACTAATATTAATTAACTTAAAACGGAGATAACTTCAGGCGTCACTTTGTGGAAACGATACATATTGCAAAAGAAACACTTGGTTTTTCCACATAAAATATTTATGGTGAATAAATATTTTATGTGGAAAAACCAAGTGTTTCTTTTGCAATAACTTAAAACGTTAATGCGACTCATGGGAAGGAGCTCCCTCCCGTTAATATCCATTGAATGGTGTTTCCATATTTTTTTACCCTTTTAAACTATTTTTTTAAATGATTTTTATGATATGGAGGGTGAAAAGAGTAAAATTAATGCTAAAAATTTTATAGATTTTATTTTGTTTTATTATTTTCAGGGAACAATTTTCTTTTTTCTAGCATAATCTTGTATATTTTCCCGAGACACCTTCATCTTCTCGTATAAACGTTAGCATTTAGGACTCGTTACCATATTTGAAGAGATAAACTCCCTCGAATACTGCAGCGTAACTAGAATTTTAAAATTCAAACCCATATTGAAATTTCGTTGAATATAAAGACTTCAATTTTCCCTGCCTATATAATAGTTTCGTAAACGCAGTTCTCCCCCATAATGGAAAATGAATAAATTAAGGCCTATCAAAGAAAAATTTGGTTGAAATAAATAAATAACATGCAGTGTAGCCCTGGAAGATTTGAAGAAAAAATATTAAGCCATCATCCCTTCGTGGTTAAAGAATATATTCAATTCATAATGTGCTTATTTTAAGCCGATAAATTACTTTCAGTATCTATTAACTTCATTTGCATTATTTCATTAATTGTGGTCATAGAAAAATAGATTTGGAAAATCCAATCATCGCCGTTGATAAAACTGTCTCCTTGCCCGGACTCTCTAGCTCTGTCCGAAAATTTTTCCTCGAGAAAAACTTGCGTTAATTAGTAACCACGCGGGATGGTGGGGGATTGTCGTTAACCGCTAAGTGGTGGAAAATCGATAAAAATAAAATATCAGGGACTCGATATATCCTGCAAGTTCCTGCATGATTTTAACGTTTATTCTTTTTTTATATTTTTTTTCCTGAGGGTCAAAACCTCATTGCGCTAGGCTAATTCCCCGTCCCTTCCCCCAAACGGAAAGGGATTAAGAGATGAAATGAGGACGGGGGAGGCAAAAGGAGAGGGATAAATATCGGAGGAAGAACCGAGGAGGAGGTGGGTGTGGGCTCAATTGGAGGGGGAGTAGTAGGGGTAGGCGGGGCTGTAGATGGGGATCCTGTGGGGTGGAAGATGGCTGGGAGGGGGAGGGCCTAATCCCATTACAGCCTAACGAGCAAGGGCCAAAACCCTTGCCCGTTAATTTTAGTAAAACTGATTCCACGATATGCGGAGCTTCTTCACATGCCACTTTCATTACCTCCGGCTCCCAGCGGTCATTTCTGGAGACCCTGTCTCGGATTTATCCCACACGTATCCGTACATCTCTCGCCCCTCCCCCAAACCGAAACTGCCTCCCCCTTAACCCTTTTTCCCTCTCCTCAACATCACCCTCCCTGCCTGAGATCCGTACGCCCTCAACCGTCTGCCTCGCTCCCTTTCTCTCGCCTCCGTCCACAAATATCCGGATGGTATTCCTTTCCCTGTTTCCTCTCCACTGCTGTCTACAGTCCTTTTCCACATAGTCTCTTCTCCTCGAGATTTTCAGTGTGTATGGCAAAAACTTTATAATTTTATATGATATCTTTTTAGATCATTCCATCATTGGAAGTCGACATGAATCGTGGGAAACTTTTGGTAAGGAAACTGTAATTAACGATCGCTAATTTAGCAGCTCTCATTTTCTATAATAAAGATTTTTTTCTATGGAGCTCAGTCGTGCAATAGCAGAATTCACCCAGAGACCTGTCATAGATAATTATTCATCCTTTATAGATGCCTATTTAATTATAATGAGGGCTATCAATGGAATTTTTCTTCTTGATTCGATTTTAATATCGAATAGATACAGGATAGCATAATTTTATCTTGCGCTGTTGCCAAATTCCAGTGCATAATATTCAACTTTTTCTATGTAAAATTATTCATATCGTCATCAAATATGAAATTCAGTGTCCTGAAGGTAAATGAGACCTGTTTCAGAACCCTTGTAGTCTTCACCATTCAAATTTAAATGTTATTACTATTCAAATGAGAAATTATCAATATATTGTGTAAAACATTGGTTAATTCTGTAACAAGGATTTTAAAAGTATATTCATGATGTCTAATCAAGCAACCAAAATTCATCGTGCTGGTAAAATTATGCTTCAAGCATACTCTATATTTATATTATTTATTTCAATATTTAATTTCTATCTCGGTAACCTTTACATTTTATGACAAAATACATAACAATATCCTTCCATAAAGTGTTTGATTAACGCTAACGCTCTAAAACTTGACGTTGAATGTGCACGTTATTCCCTCCTTTGGAAATAATGCCGAGAATATTGAGCCAACATTGTAATTAAAGTGATTCAGCTTCATTTATTATTGTCCGCTCATATAAGCATTTGTGTTGTAGAAACATCGAAGAATAAATTATAAAGTCAAAGGTATACTCTGAGTTCTTGCATACCTTGCCTCAAAAAATGAGTGGAGGAAAATAAAAAATAATGATAAAGGCAATGTCTTGCGTTTGAATTGGAAAAATTCGCATAAAGGCCGCATTGAAGAGGTGTTAGGACTCTTCATCCCTCCTTTCCCAACTTTCGAACTTTCCGTGCACCGTTTTGCTTGCTCCCTTCTCCAACCTGGTTTTCTTTATCCCCCGGCACTCTCCTTCCCCCGCCCCCTCTTTCCAACCCCATCCCCCACCTGCCCCTCTAAACAGCCGTTATTTACCCTCCAATTCCGTACGTTCCAACTCCTCTTTCTCCTAATCCCTTTTTCTTTCCTTTGAGCCCCATTCCTTCGCCCGTGAAGTTTAATATTTTACCTTTTTTTAATCCTCCCTTAAATGTTTTAATGTTTTATGAGATGTCCTAATCCCATGTTCCCTCCACGTAAGCCCCCATACTATACGGCCCATATTCTTTTGCTAATTCGTAGGATCGTTTTTTTTGCACGCTAAATCTTGAAGTTTCCTTTCAAGTCTCGGCTTTGTGAAAAAAAAAATTCGAGTTCAAGTTTAGCTTTGCTCTGAAATTGAAAGATGGAAAGTTTTGTGAGTGAAATATTAAATAATGCCTAGATTAAAAATTATCTTGAATAATAAAATTCAAGTACTAGAGGTGAAAACGAACCGCTTTTCTTACGATGCACCGTGGAAAATGCTCACCACATGTATAATTGCATTCGCATATTGTAATTATTGATCTAAAGTTTTAGTTGTATGTGAACTCACAATTTTTTTTAAATAAAATGAGAGATAGCAAATTTTATTTCATGAAGCAAGGATAATCTTGAATTGTTTTTATGAATATATGCATTACTATTTTTTGTTGATCATGATGATTCTTCTTACTATGGCTCCATTTAGTCCCCTCTATATAGTCATCTTGATGTGATAATAAAACCTTTTTTAAGAGCAGTTCAGTTAAACTCATTTCGCATGACGTTGATTATATTAAATAGCTTAAACAGATATTCATTCGTTTCGTTTCATTCATTTGGATTTTGCAACTTTTGTATTTATGGTATTTCAAATATTTCGCGAGCAAATTAAAAATTACGAAATTTAATAATCTCTAAATTGAGTCAAAAAGAGTTCACAATAAACAACAGAATCTGGATAGTAAAATAATTCGAATTCATTTTTAAATATTTTTTCGGAGATTGAAAAACTTAATAATTATATATTTTTAATAAAGTCCATTGTAATTTTCATATCATTTGATAGAAATTTTATTTATTTGCCTAGCCAATATTCTAAAAATAGCAGAATTACTGACGAATGAATCTGCATTATTTATATTTGATTTTACAAAAAAAATGAAGATTAATGTAATAAACACCACCTTTTTTCCTAAGAGAACCGTTTTTTCAATGAAGTTTTTATAAAATGGACCAAGTTGAACCAATATTTCAAGGAAATATTCTATTATCTTCTTCTTGTAATTGCCATAAATAGTTGTCGTGGTGCTTTGCGTGTTATCTTGAGTGTGAATGGAAGATTTCGTTGAAATTGAATTTCGAAAATGTTACACTGATTTTCTGATTCGATTAAAACGACTCCAATTAAAGATAAATTAGTCCATCTAAAATACCCAAATAAGATAATGTGTTCCCTGTGTTTCCAATTTGACCAAGTTAGGACGCTAACACTTCAGAAGAATCAATCTCATGGAGCCAATCAGAATCCTCATTTGTTCGGGTAACTCCTCTGGGAATCTGAAGACCTGAACTGCCCATTTGTGCCCTTATCCAATCATCCAACTCTTGCTAGGTTCTAATGGCATATTCTTCGTCCACTGAAAGGCTTGTGATAACATTTTTTGTACACGTTAACGAATGTATTCCTGCTTCTTTTGATTGTCATTGGAACCCGTGAGTTTCAATAGCATAAACCGTGTAGTTAATTACAAGTTTGTTAGCACACCAAAGTAATGAATGCCTAAAAACACACTGCTAGAAGAAAAGATAGGGCTCAGAATTTTTAAAAATTACACTTTAAACTGTTCTTTAAAAATGGCATTATATGATTACTTCAGTTATTTATGTAATTAGTCGAATACATGCCTAAACCTACCTTCTATTTTCTTAACCGTGACAATGACCATTCAATTTCAAATTTTGAGAATGGAATTCTTCAAGGTAACAGTTATTAGCAATTGCATTGAATGTACTTTTTATTCCAAGTTAAGTCCAGTGCTATTAAATGTAATGCAAACACTATTGATGCAATCCTGACTTTTTTTAATAACTATTTGACATCTTTGGAATGTTATTTCTCATTCTATTGGAAGATGATTTTAGATTTTCTTGAGTAGTTACAAGTTACGACGATGTATGAATTAAAGAATTGATTGATACTGTTACACTTCCATTAAAATTAAACTGAAATGTTTGGCTCCAGTGTCGGTAGGGAAACTTCATTTTCTGCCTACAAAGAGATCGCGGGTACGATTCCCGCCTTGACGGTTTTTTTCTCCTAGAAATATGATCTTATTATTGATTTTTATGTTTATACTTAAGAATCCGACACAAACGCCAAAACTAGGCTGTTTTGGATTAGTAATAAATAAAAAATTAAAACTAATCATATTTTTTCAGCGATTTCACTAGCATTCTTGTCACCTCAGTATTTAAAACATGTTAATGTTAAAATTTTCCTCGGTAGTGAATCTCGTCACCTCAAACTCTAGAGTAAGAGAAATATTCTGTACTAATGGCAAGGCGGCAATAAATTGATGACCGAGTTCAACGATTGTCATATAATTTAACAAAGAACAGGGATCGTCGTCAACTATTTCAAGTATTTTTAATGATAATATTTTGCAATACGTATGCAAAAAATATGTACTATCACTTGACCTTTTTTCTAAAATTATTTATAATAGTATTTCATTTTTGTAAAATTCATAGCTAGAAAAATGAAAATTCATTTTTTATAATATGGATAATTTTCCTTTTACTCCCAAAGTCATTTGATAAATACTTAAAACAAATGATTAAGGAAATACATCCTGAAGAAACCTGAAAATTATGTGATTACGTGGATAATGCATTGCAATTATAGTAATGCCCTACAGATATCATTCACTAATATATTTAATAATGAACCATGTGCGATGAGTGATTACTTAGTTCGAAAAGTTCTTTTTATGCAAATCAAATCATTTTAACGATTCGCTTCCGTCGAACTCAAGATGTCTGCAAACAGTACCTCTAAGTATTCAACATCCTTTGATGATTGGAAAGTAACCCTATGTGCAATCTATGTTCCACGGAGGTTATATTTATTCTTCAGCTTTATTAAAACTGAAACTAGCTATTAACTATATATTCTGTTAACGTTAAGTCCGTATACTATCCTATCATCATAGATTGTATTACACAAAGCCTCCATCTCAGCTATTTCTCATGTATATTTTTCTTTGATGAATTGGTTATAAGGAGAGATATCAATCTGGTGTATTGTTAAAATCATTGAAAGCATGTTTTTTTTCATTTTGTGACAAAGAAATGGCAAAAAATCTCTCCCTTTAAGTAAGATAAAATATTAAGTCACGTCATATTGGTGGTGGTCATGTATTCTAGCACTCATGATATTCAACAAAAGTTTAAGGCACCAATATCTTAAGTTCTTCGATGCAGCCTGGATATATTTTGTGTCATTTTTATATTATTTTTGACAAAAATGTAAAATATTTTAGCGTTTTCCATTGAATATCTACTTTATATATATAATATATAAATATAGAATATAGTACTTTCGCTGTGATACCACTTGAAAAATTGTTGAAGATCCCAATGGATTAGGATCGAGAAGTTTAAAAGGGAATCGAGTCTGATTGTAGGAAGGGGAAGGAGGAGAGTTTCTCGGGAAATGATTTTGGCGGCGGGGGTTGTGGAAAAGGGAATTCCCCTACCTCACTACTCCTATATAAAAATATACGTTTCCCTCCTCTTTCTCTCTCTCTCTCAATCCGTCTGCCCACCCGTCGTTTCCCCACCGACTCCCTCAGCTATAGGGGACCCGGAATGGTTTCCGAGGGAAATGAATTAATTGCCTGGGCGTGGACGTTGATTGCTCGTGACTGGCTCCTCTGCCAACTAGCGGCAACCCTCCCACGAAACCCTCTCAATCCCCCCACCCACCATCTCCCCTCTTAGTCCACGTGAAACTCATCTTCGTCGCTTTCACTCATGTCCCTACGCCGTACTTTTTTACTCCTTTGCTCGCGTCTTCGCTCATTCTAAAGAGGGATTGTTATAGCCAAGAGTCACTTTCTGTCCCGAAATGTTCTCATCTTGAGACAATCAACTGAAAGGAAATTTACCTCATTTATCGCCGATTGTGAGCTCCTAGACGAAATGCTTCAAGTTCAAGTTAACAAATGGTGGTAGAGAGTGTACTTAATAAGTACCTCTCGGCTTTCTTTCACATCAGAGAAATCTCGAGAAATATTTAGATGAGCTTCGTCTGGGCATTCGCAGTCTTCTAAGATGTCACAGTTTTTCTGCAGTTTTACCTGCAGTCCATTCAAGTTACCTAATTAACGCCACAATTATACAAGAATTTTCTAGTATATCCGTGGCGTGTTGGTGCTGTTTCTATAGGTAGGAAGTGTGAATATGCGTGGGCATTGTTCTTTCTAAATTATTTTAAAGTGTCGTCTACTACTATGAACTATTAAAAATTATTGTAATGATCCTTTTCTGTTTACCAAAGGGACTAATTATTTTAGAGTAAAGTAATTAAAAATTAAATGCAAAAATTAATTCGAGCGAATTTCTGGTCTTAAAAATTATCGTCGTTCATGAGGAACATCAGAGTGCTAATTGTCGTTTCTTTACTTTAATGAAATGACAAGAGTAGCTTATTCATATTTCTTACAACAGTTTAGTCAAATTACTGCGACTTCGGTTTTTTTACTTACCAGCATCATCAAGCATGTATGCTTCCCAAGGCCTTCCTTTTTCAAGTCTTATAATTCTAATTGGCACCTAAACTTATTTGGTAGTGTTTTAAATTAAGCTTTATGTAAAATATGGCTAAGTTACTCTTTTGTTTTAAGCATGCAAAAGGTGATTAACCGACTTTTAATTAACTCAAGCCATTGGTTTTGAAACATATACGTATCCTCACATTGTCCTTAAAAAATTTCTTATGCAAAATAAAAGAGAATTAAAATATTCTCCCACTTGACTACATACCACGCAGAGAGAACTTGTACAGGAATCTGTTCTTAAATAACTCCAATGGCAAAACCTAAGGGGATTGAAGAAGGCGAAAACATTAAAAGGTTCATGGAAGGCCTTATTACCTGTACTTCGATCTGAACTCAAGTCCCAGACATTAGAGAGGGACAGGATATATGCCTACTTCGCTTTCTCCCTTTCATATGTTTTTTTTCCATCTCACTGCTCTATCGCTCCTTTGTCTCAAATCCCTCCCTACACCTCGCCTTTTTATTTTCATTTGTCCTTTAGCAATTTCCGTCCAAAACGGGCGGCATTGGTGGCCGTCCGAAAGGATTAACCCTCTTTACCTTATCGTCGAAAGCGCAGTCCTGCCCATCGCTTGGCTTTTGAGTATAAAAGGAAAAAAAAATAAACGCGGAACGTATTACCCGCGCTGCCTGCTTAAGCGACAGGCGAAAGTGCTCGAGCACACACCAGCAATCCCACAGAAGGGAGGCCAAAAGGTCCACTGCACGTGAATTTGGACATTTTCCATTTCCTTCTGCTAATCATGCCAATCCGTTTGCCTCTCCCTTTCGTTCTACCCCATACTATCTACCCCCACCCCTCCTATCTCTCCCCCTTTCTATCTAACTTAACCTACTCATCACACGGTCTTTTTGCCCCACCCTCGTGCATTGGGATCTTTTATGTTCAAAAATCTTTTCGCCCATGCAAAGGGAAGCACCCTCGGGTGGCGCATTCACGTTTTGAACGAGAGGCTTTCTTTGCATGTTATAATAAAACTGGAAGATTCGAAATCAATGGCAAAGAAGGAAACCCTCAAAGCACCAGGGGGAATTTATGGCTTTATTAGGACAGTGTTCGTCAGAAATAAGGCCGTAGGGATGTGCTGTCCTAGGGGGCTAATTTTACTTGAGCTTTAATCCGTTTACTCGTGAGAAATGAACTCGTTTTAGCTTTGACTAGTTTACAAAAAGAAGATTTAATACGTACATGATGGCCTACGCTTAATTCCTTCGTCCGAGAAGCTTTCGCTACGACGTATTTTATGATATTTTTTACGGCAGAACCTTTTGAATGGCATCTTGACCTTCAGTGACTTTATTTTTTAAGTAAAAAATAAACTTCAAAGTGGCCTGATAACTATTATTCTATTCCACTTACATATTATTTTTCACTGGATCAGCTTATTTGGTAATTATGTATTTGATTACCAATGTTTTGCCGGTACTTGAATCCAAACTTCATTCCTATGGGCGTCTGCGGAGTGCCAATAATTCTCTCGTTCAGCGTTAACCCTTGAATTCTAGAATTATCGATCTTATGGATGTAGGATCAAGAGCACTGACATCTCACGTGATATTTGAAGAAGAGGACAGTCGAAGAGTACTGTAATTATCTCAGAGAACCATCTCAAAGATTATCCTACTGGACTTTATTCATTTTCCACTCTGGACATTTGCCTATTGAGGTAGATTTGCGGACGAGTCCCTACAACTATTTTCTACTGCACTTGGTGGAAACTTCCTTTTTTGCCAAGCATTATTTCCTTTGACATTTCTTTGTAACTTCTGTCTGCTTACATGTTCTCCAAAAAGCCTACTATCTTCCTTACAAACATCTTACTAACGCTGAATAATCATGTATTCCTCTACTCGTATTCTACATGTATTCCTCTACATACTCGTATTTCCTCTAGAAAATTATTTCTGCCATTTTCGGATCTACCCAGGCAAATGTCTTCTCATTAACCATCATATTTTAAAATAACTTGAGGACTCAAATGTCTTCTCATTAACCATCATATTTTAAACTAACTTGAGGACTCAAATGGCACGTTTATGTTCGTACATTGTGCGCCTATTGTTGTGGGAAAAATATATTTTAATGCATTTTTAATCAGTGTGTCGTTGGTTCAAACGGGTGTTTGACTTTGGATATTTTATCAATTACATTTGATAGTGAACTTACTGTGGGTTATGAAACGTTCGTAAAAGAAAAAGGCAGATTTAAACTAAGAGTTTAAATAACAAATGTTGGGTCTTTTAATCTTTCCTTTGTTTTGATCGGAAGTGGTGCAAAAAGAATGGAAGTAAAATTTTTACTTTAATTTTTAATGGTGGATAATAATCTGTTAGGTACCGATTGGGTATTGCTCCCTCACATAAAAGTATTAGGGTGCCATCCGAGTTTGAAATACTATCGATGATGCACGATGTGAATTTAAGCCTTCGGGATAGGGTTTGCCCTTTCTTCCGGATGCTCCACTCCCTAACGTACGGTCTACGTTTACAGAGGTCCACACCGTTTCTCCCTCTCAGCTCCTTTTCGCCGGCGCCCTTCATCAACATTTAAATATTTCTTACAATAATCTCGCGTCATCCTCAATAAGATTATTTGTTTTTTGGCTTGGGCATTTGCTTAACGAATCAAAGCCTGGAGGAAGGGTCAGTTTTCAGTAATGCGTCTTCTCATTCCCACCCTCTTCGACCTGAGGTGGCACCGAGGTTACATTTTTTACCTCACCCTTTCCTACCCGGCTACGCCAAAATCCCGTCCATCCCTAGAGGATCCTAACAACGGAGAGTTAAGTTGATGGAAAGGAACTTTCCTCATGCCACCGCCCTGCTAACGCGTGCATAGGAAAAGCGTGTGTCAAAATTCAAGCCGTTTATTTTGGGTCACTTCAGTGCTTCATGAACGGTAATCATTTGCTCGACATCCACGGACCTGAGATGACTATGATTAGTATGGAGGATCACGGCATTTATCTCTACGAAGGATGAGATACCAGGTCCATTGGTTTCGAGATTGCGTGATTTCCAACTTGCAGATATTGCGGAATAAAACAACTTTGTAGACAAGAGGAATTGGAGAGGAATAAACAAACTTGTAGAAATCGTTTAAAATTTCAGATTTAAATCTCTCTGATAAGAGCATGATGAAAAAACCTATCAAATTTAACTCTATTTCATTTATAGCAAATAGTAATTAAAATTTGTGTCCTTGAATTACTTTTGAATAATATCATTTGAAATCGTTGGAAGAAAAGGCTATGAAAAACTGTCTTATTTTAGCTCCCTTAAAATGATATCATAAAAACCCACATGAATAAGCGTACTAAATCCATTTTCGGATTCTTCATCCTTCAACACTCACACTTCTATTAAAATATGTACTGCTTATAAATTATATGCTAGCTACGACCATACACAGGTGAAAATTAATTACTAATGCGGAACCGTAGACCGTACCTTGGCCATATTTCATTTCTACTATGTTTCGTGATTTTCATCTAAAGACCTTCTTATCTCTTACCATATCCAATCTCAGAGTTCAGCCGAAGGTACAAAAAAGCATAGGAATAGATATCTTGAAGTGCACTAAATTGAAACCTCTACATAACATATTATGTACGTATTTTTATCCTTGATTTCAGCAGTCTCGTTTTTAATTTCTAAGTCCTACTTTATGTAGCGACTTTATTGGGAAGATATAAAGACTTAATAGCCCCTTCTTCTGCCTAACCCCTATAACTATATACTGTGAAGGTAATAACAAACACCAAAGGCCCGGGTGGAGGAAAATACACTTAGAAGGCAGTCGAAATCGCGACCACTGGATTGGCAGGCAAGGACGTCACCCCGCCGCCGCCGGGACAGGCAAAAAATTGTTCCCATGCCGGGAATTGAACCCGGGCCTTCTGGGTGAAAGCCAGATATCCTAGCCACTAGACAACATGGGACTGATAAGGGCGGATTCAATAAAATGGTAAATATAAGTATATTTTACGTAAACGAAAACTCAAGAATACTTTTTGAAAAACAAAGCCTCAAGTGGTTTCCTTGTCATCATTACTGAGCACTACATTTCTTCTAATTTTTGTTGGACACTCTTATCGGTTTTGTGCTTGACGACTAGTGCTCAGTTATTCCATTAATAATAATTCAAAGGTTGGATTATAAACATTTCTGGTTATATGAGCAGCTAAAGTAATACGAGGTTAAGAACTTAATATAGGAGAGGTATAATAATATCAAAAACATTGATTATAAGATGAAAAAGTCAGTCAGTACGTGGCTGTTAGTCCCATACAAATTAAGTGAAGGAAATTCAGCAATCCGCTTTAAAAATTAAAGGGTGTTTATACCGCGTTTACATGAATTAATAGTCAGAGTTCTTATGTTTGCGCATATCTAGATACATCAACTGTTCTATGCAAATCCCATAGCCTCCGAGGAGCTTCCACTGAATGCAGTCACAGATTAACTCACGCAGTTATTTTTCTTCTTCTATTATTATTATTATGCGGATTGTCTTAGGCATGCAGATCCCATCCTTATCCTATGGCTGTTATATTTTGGACTCATTTCAAAATCTCCTCATCCCAAAACGTGAAATTTCAAACGAAATATTCCAACCGTCATAGGCTCAAAGAAAACCTTGAAATGCTATCAGGCATTTTAGATTACAAGGAAGAATTAAAAGAGAACGATAAAATTCAGTTTCACGCATGAAAGTGGCAGAAGTACATTTAGGAACTGACTTCGGTTTTCATGTGGTATTAAAAACAATGTACACGGGTTGTTAAGAAAGTAACTTACGTTTCGGCCTAGCGTGGCGGTGGGTATTTGCTAGACTGTGGCTTGCAGCACAGCGTTTTGACAGTGACACAGAATTGCATGCTGGTGTACAGAAGTGGTTAAAATATAAGACGCTGGTTCGATTTCCACCTGGGTGTACTTTCCTCCACCTAGTGTTACGGTGTTTGTAATTATCTTCACGGTATATATTTATAGGGGTTAGGTGAAAGGAGAGACTAGGGAAGAAGGGAAGAAGGGATTTCAATTTAGTGCACTGTGAACTCTAGCCCTACCTACCGCCACGCTTGGTCGAAACGCAAGTTAATTTTGCGTCAGCCTTCGTATTATACCCTATTGAGATGATCCAGCACTCACCCGATATCATAAGCATTTTATCCTCTTGACAGTAGATTATTCTCTAACTATTAGAATTACAGTCTACGTGCCCAACTCAACATATGGAATTTTCCATTTTTCATGACAGCTAATCCTAAATCACGAAAGTTGGATCCCGACCTTCTCTTTTGTGTTTAACGTCTTTATCATTGTAATTCGTTTTCGTTGATATTGCTGTCGATATCCTCTACTAAACCTTTGCCTATTTTTCCTTCTTCTGTTCAAGCCACATCCCCTATTCCCCTCCCTTTTCCTAAAACTTTCTCCTCCCCCTTCACTCCCCGGTTAAAATAGCTGTATAAATCGACTTATGACTGCAGTTTTCACCTAAATATGGTGTAGTTCATCGAAACCGGTCGTGGTTTAAACAAATATCTATTGGAAAAGTGCTACTATATGTTCATTATTTGAGCTAATTATGCCAGTCTAATTTCGGAAGTGACGTTGTTAAATGCACATCGCTTCACCGCTGCCTAATGCTGATCTATTATGGGGCTTAATAATCTTTGGCGTAGATGTGTGATATTCCCAGTCGTAATTACGCAATTTTGGCTAAATATTCTTATGAGGTGAGTAGTGACTTTTCCCCTGCAGTCATTTGTTTCTTCTACTAAAGCTTCGGGTTTATGCCGCATAAAGAACGATTACATGAGACTCGTTTTATTAACGGGGGTACTTTTTTTTCGGAATTGTTATTATTATTATCACGGCAGTACTTGCTTGACCGGTAAATTTGAGCCGCTTCGCTTTTTTATTGAGGCAATAATCTTCATCCACGTGTGGGGTGGCGGGAGGAGGAGGAAGGGGAGGGGGGGGGAGTTTAACGGGGAATAAGGGGAAAAAGGTTAGTTTACGAAAGGGAATTGCGACATTTCGGCAAGAGAGGAAAATGAACAAAGCACCCGAAAGTTTTTAATGATAAAAAACACCGAAGGGGCGAAATGGGTGGAGAGGGAGGATTTTGCGATGATTTTTGTCCCAGTTCCCTTTTCACCGTTGCCTCTTCTCTCGCACTCCTTTTCTCCTCTCCCATTCACATTTTTCTCCTCCGCAGCCTCGGTGATAGGAAAACCATTTGTTCCTCTTCTCCCCTCTCTCCATTTCCCGGAAGGTAAACTGTTACGAGCGAAAGTAAAAACGCTGGATCCTCGCTGGTCCTTTTTATCTATGGGCCAATAAAGCGGAGTAAAAAAAAATATTCATAATTTTTTCATAATCCCTTTCCGATTAATTGTTGCATGAATCATTTCCACCGTAAAAGTGTCTACGTTACGTTCCCACTGAAGTTTTGAATAACTTCCTCGGTAGTTAAGCGTCTGGAAATAAGTTTTAGGTTCCCAAATACGGCAGGGTATAGTATGATGTCCTTGCGTCGCATGCATGTTACTGCAGTAGGCGTTATGCGACTTGACATTTTTAAACCCAATCGTTTCCGGGTTCAGATTTCTGTACAGGTCTCGATACATGTTCCGTGGACGACTTTTATGAACACAACATCTGAATTTAATACGTAACCACTGCGAATTCATGTGGTGAATCAAATTGTGCAATTCGTCATTGTATTGTTAATTGCTCGTAAATAATGTTCCCAGTTCCTTTATTTTTTCTTACTTAATATTTGTGCATCACTATTACTTTGAATTTATCGAGAATTCATTGAAGCGTATTTTCTATAAAAATGAAAATTATACATTTTCACTTTGGTGACTTTAACAGTTTTAAATGTTTATAACTATCAGTTATTGTGATTTATTCGTAGCCAACGATAACTTAGGCTCTTGATTTGTAGTATACTTTATGTTCGTTAACGAATGATTACTATAGAATATCCAGCGTAGAATAGGTAAAAGATCACACGCCCCATTGGGAAGGTGAAAAAAATCACTAATTCAATAAATGAAAGAAGACTAAAATGAGGAGTAATTTTACTTACATAAGGCCCTTTAACCAAATTTACTATTGGCATTTATTTTTAAGTTTCTTTTTTTTGATCGTCTAATTTTTTGCTAAATATTTAGCAAGAAGTTACGAGGTTTCTGGCACTGTAGTTAAAAAAATTAATTCTAGATGAGACTAACAAAGAACAGGTTCTAAGAAAAAAATAGAATGTACGTGCATATTCTATGAAGAAGTATCACAATGCCAGGTGTCTAAATCCTTAAGTAATATTCTATTCAAGTTAGTCATGTTTTAAAAGCGTATAAGTCACAACTTCCGAACGTAGTTGAGCATTTCTTCATTGATCGGTTTTCATCAAACTGAAATACGTGATTATAATTTTTGAAGAGGTTAATTTTATCGTCAACAGTTGTAGTGCTTCCTATGACCATTTGAGAAAAGATATTGTTTAATGAGCTCACTTGTAAAGGAAACGTCAATCTGAGAAGTTCAGAGAATTATAGGGAGTACTGAAGTTCATATACTTTTGATGATTTATCCAAATCCTGAATATTCCGCGGATAAAATAGAATACATGATTTCTTAATAATCAGATTTTTTATCAGAGATGGGTAGGACTCTTAGGAAAACACCCGTCATATAAAAACTTTATGGTGAAGTAGATATGAGCCAAGAGTTTTTCTCCTTACTAAGGAGATGCTAAAGGCAAATCACTATCAGCAGAAAAATCAAGACACAGAACTTCATGAAATGCTGTGATAGTTACCTAAACAAAGCTATCCATTTAATCGAGAGTAAAAAAAATTGAGAATTTCACAGAGAAAAATTCATCCGCCTTGACTGTACTCGAGAAAGCGATTACTAACAGTTAAAGTATCCTATTATGGATAAAAAATGATGGACCAATTACATCATAACGCTTAAGTCACGTAGGCTACAAAGTAGAACATCAATTAGATCAGAAATAAAATTTCATACAGAATTGTGGCACTAATTTTGTCACTAAGTTCCCTAATTGGCCACTATTTATGTCTATGCTTTATGATATGGTCTAACTTTCCGCTTTTATTTCTCATTGAAGAGTCACGGATCAACTCAAATCTTTTCTTATTCTGAATATCTTCAGTCTAACTCATGCGGCAGCTGCTATACTCTTATCTCATACCCTGGGGGACCTCACTCCACAAGAACATTCCTGGAGAACACCTTGTAACCCATCACCATCACCCCACTCAGCCCCAAACTCTACCCACCAATTCTTCCCCCTTACTTTCGCATCAGCTTCCAGGGGGTCGTAATGTCAAATACATGTGTCCCTGTCCCTTATATTAGGTCGATACATTATGGCCACCGTTCACTCCTGAGTCCTACCTCCCCTCCCTTTCGTATTGCTCGACCCCACTCCTTGAAACCCTTTTCTTTTTTTTATTTCTTACAGTGCCTTTCCATCCCCCTAATGCTCCCCTCCTGCAACCGTGTCGTTTGCTGTTATCACGACTCTATATAACCCGCATCCATCTCCTCCCTGCCCCTCAGACTCACTTCTTCATTCCCCGTCATCTCTTTTCGCTCTCATTACTCCTGCCGGAGTGTGAATTTAGGTCATTCCCTCCTTCCCCATATCCCTCCTATCGATCACCACGTTTTCTTTTGGATTTCTTGGTGATCAAACCGTTGGCACTTTTAACTGAATCCCTCCTCTAATTTTTCTAACTCCTCGGTTGAGTGGTCTAAAAGTTCGCACAGCACTTGGTCCTCAAACAGAAGGAAGAAGAAATCTGTCAAAAAAGTATTTGCGTAGTACACAGAGTCTTTCGAGTGACATTTAGCCTTTTGAAAATTGAATGAGACTGCCAAATATGTTTTAATAATATGCCAAAACGTACGAGTGGTTTTCGACTAAGTCAAACTGTATACGTCCGTTTACATTCCTTTACATCTAGTCAAAAGGAATTTAAAGCTTAACGTTCACGTGCAAATAGGCCACAGCACCGTAAACAAAGTATTTACTACCGTTTTTCTATAAAGATATCTAATTAAGATGCAAATATTAATTCATTGCAATTAATTTTGATATTATTAATTAGTCAGTTAACCATATGATCTACAATTTCCAGTTTCATATATATACTTGTTACTGCCGACGTACTTATTTAAACTATTTCGTACTCAAAATTCGTACAGATTCTCCGCGGTGAGCAATGATTCGACAACCATTTTTCTCAAAATTCAAGCCAAATCCGTAAAGTATTCAACCATTGATCTGGGGCCCCGAGTTTAAATCCAGGCTAATCCGTCCATCCTAGGCTGAACTGGATGTTTTAATGTTTTCTGGACACCAGTTATTCCTGGGAAGCCATAGGTGGTACAGGAAAAGGAACTAGCTATCCCCTTCCGCACGGTCCTCATCAACGTACAACACCACAAGATTAGGTGCACAGTATACATTTCAGGATGGTCAAAAGGGAGGAATTAACCTCATAGTTCTGCGTTAAAAAAGAGCTTGTCTTCTTTATCAAAATTTTTGACTTGTGACTTTGCGCCATATTGCGCACTCCTGGGTGGTATGCGTAGGTAAAATATGAACTTTCGAAATCTTTTGACACAAACACTTCCAAGTCAGCCTCTCGACAAAGGGATGCGGAGTTCTGTCGTAAAAATTGCCCTTGTCCTTCCTTTATATGGACGTACTTTGGCTTTCCCTTCCTTCCTTTTTCCCCTTCCCCCAGTTCTCTCTCTCTCTGTCCCCCCCGTTGCTTCCCACCTCTTTTTCCCTCCTTCCTTCCTTCCTCCCCCATTCCATAATTCTACCATCTCACCGCGCCAATCTCCCCCGGCGTCTTCATAACTTAACCCGAACCAACACTTCTTTCAATAGCTTCTTCGCCCCTTCGATTTCTATAACTTCTTCATAACCGAGTGGGGGAAGGAACCCGTGTACCTTTCTTTACTGCCAGGGCCCCCACCCCGTCTTCCTCAAAGTCCCGGCGCCCCCCCCCCCCGTCTTGGTCCCCTACCGAAAGGAACCGTTCCCCCGCACGAAGGAGATAAGGTATTGCCAGATCAGCCCCGCATTCATCAAAAGCCATCTCTCGGAGGCAGTTTCTCTTCGTCCGCGGTTCACAACGCCAAAACTCCGGCTCCGTCCAGGCCGGGGAGTTTCCCGAATTTACTACCCTTCCTCTTTTGTTTTTCCCCCCACAAATGCATGAAAATATCTTTTCTTCCCCCTTCTCGAAGTACCACGTCGTCTGCGCGTTATGAGATAGAAGAAAGGTGATCTTGTGAGGTGGGTGAACAAGGTTGGGTTGGGTGAAATGACGTCGAGACTCGAAATGACTGAGGGACGGGATATGGGTGCTCGATAGTGGATGAGTTACTCCCTGGGTGAAAAACGTCTTACTCGGGGGTACCTGCAAGCGATACCGGGCTTATTTGAAAAGGACATTACAGCATCCTATCACGAAAAATGGATATGTCCAGATATACACCCAGTGTGTCTCACGGAGAATTTTCTAGCGCATGCATGGAATGTTACAATAAATTGCACTTGTCAGCGAAAAACCGTTATCTCAAAATTTTGCCAAAAACTTGCAAAGAACTTTTTTAAATTTTTTGTCTCTTTTTCCAATTGAAAATACCATATCGCGATAGGAATTTTTAAAAGATTTCCAGAGTGAAATATGTACCAACATTCCAAAGAAACTGCGGGAGATGCCGCAACAGTAACTTTTAATGGAGTCATCCGCTAATGTGCATTTCAATGCAACAATTTCAGAGTGTAAAAATCATTCGCCTTGACTGGGATTCGAACCCAGATCCCTCAATATCACTACTCGACCGGATATTGAGGGATCTGGGTTCGAATCCCAGTCAAGGCGAATGATTTTTACACTCTGAAATTGTTGCATTGAAATGTACCAACATATTACTTATTCCATTGAATAATCAACCATTTTACTGTTATAAAAGTTATAGTTTAAACTATTCTAATTATTATAAAACCGTTTTGTTGTAAACTACGCTTCTGTGTTTAGGAAATATTTTCAGGTTTATGACTTGTTTTAATTTCAAAATATCAAATATAAAATAATTTTTTTTAAATCATATGCTTAAATAAATCATTTCAAACATTATGATTATGTGCATATCAAATAATACTTGGGGGTTTACCTGTTGTACATCTCATCTTACTATTTAAAACTAAAATTCACGATTTTTATCCTATCAATGACTGGATTTTCTTCTTATCTGTTTATTAATTGATTCAAAGAATGTTAATGTTCTAAATCACGTAGGAATACCGATTTTCCATTTAAGAGCTAAACGCAATTGGAAGATTGAAACGAACTCAGAAAGGGCTGGCATAAAAAGGGGTAATATTCTCAAAGCGAGCGGAAGAGAAGATATTGTCTTACGTTAAGACTCCAGGAAGCAAGAAAAATTGTACCTCAATTTTCCGTCTTTCGGCCTCGTTTCAGAGAAATGAAACAAGCCATCTGGACCCGATGTTTTCTTAATAGAAAAAAGAAATAGGTTTTTTATTTGTGCGGTACTCACTTCTTTATTCCGTTATTTTCCACTCGATAAAGAAGTATATACAAAGAGTAGAGAAAGTCGTTTTTTGTCAAATTATTTATCGCAAAATTAATTACCTATAAGTTACTTTCAATGATTTTTGAAAATTTATCAATAATAATATGTAGAATAATAATTCTAATTCTTATTATGTTTCAGCCAGTTATATACTTGAATGAGCTCTTTATTGAAAGAGATTCAGGTTTTGATATTACTAGTAAGGCATTTCCACAATTCCTAATTTAGCTTGTAACGTTAAGCTTTTGATAAAATTAGTCAAGATACCTATGTATTCCTAGCTTCCACGAATTAGATTATAAAAATTACAATTTATTATTATCTAAAGAGATTATTAGTTTTGAGATGTTTACATTATTTTTCATTACAATATTTGTTAGTTTAGAGTAATTTTCCATCTTGTGACAAATTGGCTTGTGACTGTAAAAATGGATTTTTTTCCTGGATTCCTCCTACGATTCAAGGAGATGCTACTCCATCAGTGTGCATATTCATGATTGACACGGTAATCAATCTGAGGTTTGTGGTGATAGTATAGGATAGTGCACACCTCGAGCTAAGTCTTAAGTCGTGCGAAATTGACATATTCACGTTAAGCGGGCTCAGTTCCTCTCCATGTTTCCCACAGTATCGAACAAAGTCGATATAGCCAGAAAATCGACCCGCTTTGGGTTTTATACATGGCGATCCCAATAGTAATAGTCACCCAGGAGGAACCTCTGACCCTTCGGTCAGTAACCAACTACCCTATTCACTGAACTACTTTGCCTATAATGCCGCACGTCTGCATCACTAGAAACTCTATTAAGTAATCTTTAAATAAATGCTAGCTAATCATGGTGACCAAGACGTCTTTCCTGGAACCGATTGCTAGTCTTAGATTTCATGGAAATCTTAAAGGGATTTAAAGAACCTGGAAAGCATCTTAGTAAATTAGAAATTAGCAAATCACTTTGGTGAAAATAGAGTTACAAAACTCAAACAAAAAATGTATTATCACGCATAGTGAATTGAAAAATGCGTTCTGAATAAATCTCAACCAGCAGCAAGCATACTTTAGCTCATGGATTCGATTTCTACTTCGCCCCGCAGAGTAATTCCATCTGGAAATGTCCACTTCCGCATTATTAATTTCATCTTCCTAGGAAGCAGGAAAAATAAAAGAACCAAGTAGCTTTCTTAATTGTTAAGTTGATAAGTCCAAAAAATATTTCGTGGAACGGAATATTTTTTTTAAATTAACCGAAGAAGGTAGAAATATCGCGGTACTTCATATGAGAACATACATGTTCTAATAGCCAAAGTGCGAAGCAAAGAAAAGTTGGAGCATCCCAAAAACTGGGACGAGACACATGCAAGATGATCGAGCGTTTGAGAGATTACATTAAATGCGCATCATTTTTTATCGTCGAGCAACGTACCATTTACCCTCGGCTCCAAGTTCTTCTTCACAATGTAGGACACATAAAGGGTCCCCCTATCTTTCTCAATGCCACTCAATTGAGATATATAGAGCCACTGAAAGCCCCATAAAATAACGCAACCCTTTTTTACTGAACTATGAAAAACCACTGGATAAGTATCATACTTCGTTCAGAACTGTTTACATTTTATTGAAATGATGAGTCAAACTTGTGTTAGTCATATGCGAATGTATCCTACTGCCATTCATTATGCTTTGATTAAGTTTAATTATTCACTTAAATTTCGAGCTTATCATTCATCATGTTGATTTTAAGAAATGCTATTAATTGGTTTCTTTGAAGAGTAGCGATAACATAAATAAAATATGTTTAATTGACCACATATTTTGCGGAATGGTAGTTAACTGCAAAAAAGGGCACCGATGACTTCATCTTATCATTAAATATTTGCGAGTGTAGGCTGATTCCGGCCAGTGAGCCATTCCGTCTGCAAATGAAACAAAATATCACCCTATGTCCATTACGTGTGTGATCCCATTATAATATGGTCCTCTGAACATTTTTTATTACTTTCTCAAATACCTAAACGGTATCATCACCTCTATATAATTTACTTTACTAAGCTAAGAAGGAAGAAAAATAAATTTCTGAGCATCTTTAGTTTTAAAATGGTATTTTGGCTCACTTTGATGTGTAAAATACAAAAATCCAAAAATGGGAATGTGTTGCATTCGCTTAATATTATTCAAATCATGAGTAGCACTTGAGATCGGTATGATATGAAAATGTGAAACTTTCAGTATTTACAATACATTTGCATTATCAGCACATCAGAAAAGTAGCCCAGATAATAAAATTGCATTAGGACGTGAAAAGGTTATCTCTTAATATTAACTAGGCAAGTATTTAAAAAAAAGCGACTCAACTTTATATAAATAGGTTATCATAGACTATCCTGGCTTATTGGTGTTTGCAGAAAATTGAACCTGGACGTAATTGAAAATAAAAATAATTGCTTTCTGAGGTGTGCCGAATATTGAATTGAACCTAAAAGTAATTGAAAGAAAAAAATAATATTGAGGGTCACTTGTATCATTATTAGCCATTACAATTACCCAGATGTAATATTGACGAGTGAGGATGTTCCCTTTGTACTCATTTGGTTGATTTAATATTGATCGATATAGGTTTATAGTGGCAAATGTCAAGTAAATTACGTTTAAGTACTCATAACACCTTGATTGTCTATTACTATTAAAACCATCATAAGGGTACAACTAGAATTTACTCTTTTTTGTGTCCTCAACATCCACTTAAGTCGGAAAAGATAAATTCACGTGCCTACGTTTTATATTTACGTAGTTTTGCATATTTTTCTTCTATTAACATCATATCATTACCCTGTGATTGGAATATTTCTCTATAACAGTTGATACCAAATTCATCACGTTCCTCATCGTATTCCCTACTGTCTCTTTATCTCCTTTCGTTAGTTTACGACTAATCCCATACTCTTCCCTCGCCAACTTCCCTCTCCCGCATTTCAGTTGGGTGGAAAAGAATGCTGGCATTAAAGAGCCACGAGACCTTAAGTAGCATTCGAAAAGCGATTGCCGCACGCACCAAGATATCCCCTACGGGCTTAGACACTCGAACCTTAAAGAGGGTGTTGGCGGTGTTGAGATTTATTTTTGAAGAGGGTCGGCGATTTCTCGAATAAAATAGATTACGACGACCCTCACGCACACGAGGTTTATACGGCGCTATTCCCGAGAGATAAAGGTGATCATTTTGATGTGCTAGCTGTTTTTCTCGAAAACGAGGTCTCCCCGGCGACACATGACTTCGACGAGTTTCCTAACGACGACGCCATCAATTTTCAGTGCCGATTGAGAGGTACGTAGGAGGGTGTAACTGAAATAACGGTCCGTATATGACGGCATTTATTTCAGAGAAGCCCGAGCATAATTTCTTATAGTTTTAATTATTTTTAAGATGAGGGAAGTTCATTACCTACGTTACGAAGTAGGTAGTTAATAGTAGTAAGTAGGGTAGTTAGAAAAGTTCTCGGAATGGAATAGAAATAAACGGCTTACCGTGGTGAGGCTTTTTTATTTATCTTGAAAATTGGATTCCTTCAGGCCTGCAAAATACCCGTGTACTTTAGCTGTTAGTTCTTTCTTTGGAGATAATCTCCCCCAAAAAAAAATTATAAGCTTGGGTAAAAGATGGAAATCTGATGAAGCAGAATCAGATGAATAAGGTGGGAGTGGCAACGATCTGTGTCTAAGTTCACGTATTTTTGCCATAACAACGACACTTGCGTGTAGTTGTGCATTTTCTTGATGAAAAATGACCGTCAATCTTTCCAAAACTGGCCTTTTTTCGTGCATCTCTTGCTGTAGTTGGTCCAGGAAGTTAGCTTGGTATTATCCTGCAATTTTTTGGCCAAAGGAAAGATAACCTGTCCACGGAATCTCTTTCGCATCCCAGAAAACTGAAGCCATTACCTTTCCGACCGACCGTATTACCTTCAATTTCTTTGGTGGTAGTGAACTAACATATTTCCATTGCTTTGACTGCTGTTTTGTTTCTGAAGTACAGTGGTGGACCCAAGATTTTTCTGTGATCACAAAACGGTGAAGAAAATCTTATTGGTTGCTCTTGAAACGAAACAAACATTGTTCAGAAAATTCCATTTTTTGTTTGTGATTCTGCGTCAAGAGTCGCGGCACCCATCTAGCAGATAATGTTCTCATATCCTATTCCACAGTTTAAATGTGATATGCCCGTTCGGATGACATCCCTATAGCTCCAGTGATTTCTCGCACTTTCAGTTGGTTCACAAATCACTACACGGGAACATAAACAGAGAGGCGTCCGCACCACAGATCTCTTCCCAGAGCACGCGTAACGAGTTTACTCATAAAGGATTACCTATTCCTACGGGGGAAACTCGTTGCGCTAGCGCTGACATCTGATGGTGATTCCGAGAGTCTTTCAAATTACCCCATAGTACATAGACTCCTTTGGCCTATATACTATGGCATTATGCATACAATATATTTAGCATAGTATATAGCTCCTTTTACACAGCTAACAGAAAAGTCATCCTAGATGTTGACCTTAAGTTCATAGAGGGAGTAATAAAGTAAATTATTTGTCAAACTCTAATATTGGTTTCCTTCCCCATCGACTACACCCTTGTCGTAATGCTTCCATCACGTCATATTCCATGGAGAAGATCAAATCTTGTGCGTTATGATGGCCCCTAGAGCTGTGCTCCGGTATCAATGACGATTGCTCACCCATGCCAGATAGGCCGATGGATAAGTGCCAGACGAAAGGTAGTCCGAACAGCGTCTGTTCCTTAGTGAGGCAAATGCAAAGGCGTCGAACACTATTGGATCAACCATTTGTATGATTATGTAACGTTAAAAACACTAATGAAGAAGGGAAACGAAAAAACCACTTCAATCAGTTATCCCACGAAAAAATGGTGATCATAGATTAGAGATAAGTTCTGGCAACTACGGGACGCGACCCACTCGGGCACACATAGAAAATCATCCTTATTCATAAATTAAGAGTAGAGCATTTTTGTAAGTAGGTAGAAATTTGGTAAATCTTCATTTTTTTTAAATGCAGAAAATTTGTTTTGCTACATTTCGTAACTATTAAACCAAATCAAAATTAGTAAAGTTTTTGATTCTCTTTGCGAATTGTATTCATAAAATCTTGCAACGAAGTCAAATATTGAGCAAACTTCTTAGATTCTGCGGATAGCGTTGCATGTTTAATTATGTTGAATCGGTTCCTTGCTAGTCCTCAGCTTCTCAAAAAATAACCTCTGCTCAGTTAAGACTCTCCATTATTATGATTTCAATACGTTTAACTGCGTTCAATGAACGACCATTGATCCACCGTGTAACTTGGCCCACTCTCCCTCTATCTGGAGGTCAATGCGAAGATCGGTTGACAGCCGTTTGATTGATAGATGTTTTCCATTTTTCGCGTTACGCCGTCTTTCTTGACACCTCTTCACAATTCCTGTATCTCACTTATTTCTTAAGCTGCTTAAGATATTACTGTCTTGGTCTTCCCCTAAATCCCATTCACATGCCCCTGTAGTATATTCTTTAGAATTCATTGATGTTCGAATTAATGTCCTATAATCTGGACTCTTTTTACAAAATATATTTCCAGAAACTTCTCTTCTCTTTCACTTTTCTAAGCAATTCCTCAGAAACCTTAGTTATCCATTTTATTTTACGATATATTTGTAGTGAATCATATAAGTTCGCACCGAAAAGTGGTAGGACTGATTTTCTCTGGCGCGAACGGAGGGGTGGAGGGGGGTCTGCCTGGCAGGGTAAGTTGAAGGGGGCTCTTAGCAACAGACCGACACCAACCTCAGTCGCCTGCGGGCTGTCGTTGAGTGAGGACACCGTTTTTAGTGAAGCAAGTTTTTTGTCCGCGTCGAAAAACAAAATGAATCTGAATTTAGAGCAACGTTATTCCGTGAAGTTTTGTGCGGAACTCGGGAAGACGGCAACTGAGACCCTCGATATGATCAAGCAGGCTTATGGGGACGCTGCCTTAAGCCGTTCCACAGTATTTGAGTGGCACAAGTTGTTTAAAGAGGGTAGGGAGCTCGTTGAAGACGACCATCGCTCCGGACGGCCGTCGACGGCAAGAACCGACACGAATGTGGACAGAGTGAGGACACTGCTGAACACAGACCGACGCTTAACCAGTGAAGAAATTGCAGACCAGTTGGGTCTGTCTGCATCCAACGTCCAACGCATTATTTCACAGGATTTGGCCATGCGCAAGGTGTGCGCCAAGATAGTGCCGAAAATCGTGCCATGGCGCGCTCGTCGTCAGACACCTCCTGGCCAAATACGGCGTTGCCACGTTGCCGCACCCGCCCTATTCTCCCGATCTGGCACCACCGGACTTCTTCTTCTTCCCCCTGATGAAAAGACAGCTCAAGGGACGACGTTTTGACTCGATAAAGGCTGTCCAAGAGGCTTCGACGAGGGTCATCAACGGCACCCCCAAAGAAAATTTCCAGCGGGTGTACGGGGAATGGGAGCAACGTTATACTAAGTGTGTAGCAGCTCAAGGAGCATACTTTGAAGATTATTAAGTCGATGTAAGTATATCGTCAATAAAATTCTTGTAAAAAAATCAGTCCTACCACTTTTGGGTGCGACCCTGTATTTCAAATTAGTTCAGTTTCTCCTCTTCGTTTTTCCCCGGAGTCCAAGTTTTATGTGGATACAAGGCCCACCTCCGTATGCATATATGTGTTAAATAACCTTTTATCTTTCTAGGCGAAGGTTAATGTCTTTTAGCTCAAAGTGCCTATTCGCTGGGCGATTTTACTTCTTATTCCTGCTCTACAGAAGTAGAGCAGGAATAAGAAGTAAAAGATAAGATTCCATCTCTGGTGATCCTGCTCTCCTGAATTAAAGTTTTTGACTTGTTTAAGTTATTCGTCATCAATGTTAATTTTCATTTAAATTTTGCACCTTTTTCACAACACATTTCTTTTGTTTTACTTATTTTTTCTTACTGCATCCTCTTCCTGTATAATTATCCATTTAAATTAGCAATGTCTTAAGGTCTTGGATCTCAGCTAGAACAGCAAAATTCTTTGGCATATTTTATCATAGATATCTTTTTGTCATTACTTCTGTCTTTAGTTCTTCCTGTACTTTTTTCAGCGCCTTTCTATTAAATCATAAAAAATAATGAATGATTATGCACATCCTTGACAAACTCCTATTTTAATCACTCTTTCTTCTAGTCTTGTCCTTTCATTATTTACAGCCCTTTGGTTCCCTAAAAAGGTACCATTCATTAGTTTATTCAAACTTCTTTCGTAATAGACATTTTATCCCATATTACGACATTAAATGATTTTTCTACATCTAAAGACGCTATAGGCGTATTTAAAACTCCTCACCTTGCGTTTTGTTGATTCCCTGGCTCTTCATTTCTTTCTGAAAGTAAATGAATCTTCTAAAAACACAGCTTCTTCTTTTTGTTCCATTTACAGCAAATAATAATTGTAGTTAATTTTCTTGCGTGTCCTTAGGCCTCATTCTATATAATAAATATGGCAAACAACCGCTGCCTATGCGTGGATATAGTAATTAAGCTTAGCGTCACATTATATCATAAAAACACCGTTTCATGCGGTGCTCTCTTGGTAATTGAGACAGTCAGTCAAGGGAATCGCTCTGAGATTGCCTCCTCGATATGCCCCGCGCTGGTGTTTGAGGGAGGGCAACGTAATATTGGCTCGGAGGATTGGACGGTGAATGAATGGAATTCGAGGGGTGAGGGTGGCGGAGGGGCAGGAGTCCTGCCGAAGGGAGAGGGAGGAGGGCAGTGAGTGTGTGTGTGGGGGGGAGAGGGAGGGGGGAGGGACCTTGGCATCCATTGTAGGAACTGATGACAATGCCGACTGTATCCCTGTTGCGAGGGGGAGGCATTGTTAAACGGGTTATTGCCGGACTCCTGGGGGCAGTGAATGAATCCCGCATTGGGACTGTAATTGCGCTAAGTCATACATTTGATGGGTGTCGTTAATCAAACCCAACAATCCGAAACGTCAGTTTTCCAATTAATTCCCTCGAAGGGAAGCTTGTTATAATAACATTTTTGATTTAGAAGTTATGGACGGAATACATAAGCTGTCAACAATAAAGCAGTACTTGTTTGAAATTTTTAATACATGAGTCTAATCTTAGAATGCTGAAACTCTCGTTGGTTTTCGATGCATGGAATATTCCATACCAATATTTTGTAAACGGTACTCTGAGCGTTATTTCATATGGATAAATCATTTAAAGTTGTAAACCGATGGTGCCCATTCCATTTTAAAATTCAATTTTGTTCAAAGAAGAGAGTACAAAATTCCTTTTTGCCATTCTAAAATGAGAATATATTTGTCTGTCCGTCATTATAATACATTCGTTTTATTTCTTGGTTAATTCAGTTTCAATCATGGGTCTAAATATTCAAATTTAGATGCATTTTTATTTATTAACCGATATAAGTACAACGCTGAGCAGAAGAGAAAAGTACATTAGTTACTCTGCAGCGAAACGTAACAAGTTGACCAAATCTGAAAATCAAGTTACTCAATGTAAAACCATCATTATTTACTTATCTTAAAAGATATTTTGACCTCAGTTAAACTTTAATAAGGTGTCCAAAGTTTTTTTTTCGTTCTCGGAGGAATATCGAACCGAGGCCGAGATAATAAGAAACCCTCTCTATGTCAAATAAATTCTCCCTTGAAGCCTTTTCTTTAATAAGAGAAATTGATTTGAAATATTTTCCCTGGGACTCGAGTAAGGCTCACTCGAAAACGAAATTTGAAAAAAAAATAATAATTTCTCCCACAAAGTTACTCAGGTCTCTTTCCCGTTCGAAGACATCGAATGATGAAAACATACTTCACCCTTAATGAAAAAACGTCCTGACATTTGGGAATGAAAGAAGGGATCATCGATGCAAGTAAATTACGTTAAATACCAGGGAATTTGGAGATGGAGAGGAAAGAGAAGGAGTCAGAGATGCGGAGGGTCGGTGGGAGGAAGAGAAGGATTTGAACTCCAATGAATTTTTGTTTTAATATGATCGTGTTTATTGTGCGTAGGTAGTAGTCATTTTCCGAACCGCCAACTCCATCAATCGACTATATTAATTTAAATCTCCTGCTCTTCCCCCATACGTACGCTTACGAATACGGATACGAATACGTACGCTTACTAATACTATTTCATCATTTTCCCTGAAAATACTTATTTGTGATCCTTAACCTCACCTCCGTATTAGACGGCATTAGCTCAATTTAATTATATTAATGCAAGTATTTCAATCCATCTGCCTGAAAAATTCTTAAAAATTAAAATTAGTGGTTTTTTTGAGTATAATTCGTTTTGGATATTTTTCAAAATACACGTTTAAGTGCCGCATATCTTATTAATTTATGTATTAATGTTTCCCTATGCCTTTAATAGTTTCTTACACATTCTAGATCTAAAAAGGAATGAAAAAATTCTATTTCCGGAAGTATTCCCGCACACGAGATAAGGAGTTATTTGCAGAAATGACCATGGTATGAATTTAAAATTTTTTCAAATGACCCAAATCACGTTTTTTGCATTTCATGTAAAATTTTCCTGTTTAAGACTGTTTTCAGCCGTACTAACAACTGAACACGTTTATATGTTTTGGTAATGAACATTGGCTTCTTTAAAATATCTGAAATTGAATAACTGGAAAAAAATAAATGTTACGTGTCCAAGTTTCTCTTAGTCTTAGTGAGCGAAAATTGCTTTCTTCGGGTTAAGAGAAAAATGAGAGAAAATCTACGGAATATATAGCTTTCATCGGTCCAGCAATATATTTCGAAATATCGATGACAAAATCACAAGTCTTTTCATCACTCACATTCGCACCTACTGCAAACATCATCCGAAGGACCGGAAAGTAGAACTGACTCCGTCATCAGTCAAGGTGGCCTTCCATTATTTCCCCTTTCTTATTCCCACTCTCCTTCTTAAATTTTTATGACTTTTTGTGATACATCTCTTTCTCCATTTTAATTATCCCTCTTTGGGTTGCCTTTCCCTTCATTCTAAAGTCCTGCCTCTGCCCAGTCGGCTGAGATATGGAACCAATTAAATGGAATGCATCAATCTAGTTTCACAATCTTGGAACTTCGCACATGAAAGGGACCACGGTACTCCGTCGTAAAGTACATTGCCATATTACACTTTTTCTGATCAATTTGAAAATTGAGTGGCAGAATTTTGCAAGGGGGAACATAGACGCAGACGTTAAAAGAAAAACTTGCATTACCGTTGCTACTTCAATCTTTGTGGACATAAAAAAATCCTTAGCGGTGCAACTAAACACTCAGTCGTATGTCAGCTATACATAGATCACTGATTTGCTGGAAAATGCTATGTTAAAATAACATCAAATGCAATTTACTTTCAATTGTTTCCGCACTTGGCGTCTCTTTTGGATTTTTTAAGTCCCTTCACGCAATGATATGTGCTGATATCTTCTCTCGTTTGTATCATAACTGTCACATAAAATAAATTCATAATCTATTCACAATTATTTAAATTAATCCACATAGTTTCCTTAGTGAAACATTCTGAATTATAATAGATTACTTTATTAAATTTTGTTGTCATTTAGCGTAGTTCATCATAGTTGAATTCCAAAAAAAGACACAAGAATTTAGTCGTGTAACGCATTTTAAAGAGGGAATCAATTCTGGCGAATCAGGCAAATTCTATAGTCACTTCGATCCCTGTGATTGCGTAGGGAATTAGGAGCTGACTACACGCAGAACTTGCGTTCTCCACAATACACCCACTGAATAATCCTGCTATCCCCGGAAATCGAATCTAGGATCTCGATGTTTTAAGTCAGTATTCTGGCCATAATCCGATCTCCCAGTGAATGAATTTTTGGTAGGGTTTAAAGATAAGAAGAAATATTCAATTGATCATTTTACATTTGCATTCTTATAGTTCCTTTCTCTTCATTTCCTCCGTCTCCTAAGTCATGTCCCATCATCCTTTGTAATTCATGCCAAAGATTACTATAGATTGCTACGAAAAATTATATCTCTTCACATCCATTATATTTTTTTCCTTCCATCCTACCTTGAATTAGCCTTCATTATTTACTTATGCTATTCAATATTTACGATTATTTTACCATTGAATGGATACCTCTTGTTTAACCCACATAAATAAATACTTCTTCAATCTTTATGCCCTTTTAGCCTGCCTAAGCCGATTGATTATTTCTGATACCGGGATACCGATAAGTTCTGATCCCGGTATCTTTGGCAATTCCATTCCATACAATTTTTCTTTTGCATTGCTGAAAAATTATTCTTGTAAATTTTGCAAAAAATTATGCCAAATATTCAAATAATTAAGACCTGCATTATGGTTTCGTTAATTGAAAATTTAGACAGCCCTAATCTGTAATTGGGAAAAAAATTGCGCGGTGGACAGACTTTAGGGGAATCTACCCACGTATCCACCTGCCCGCAATCCCGACCTTCCTGCATCCGCCACCTCGACCGCACTGCTTCCTCACTGCGCCCCCTCGCCATCCTCACTCCCCCTTTCCATCCAACTCCCTTTCCCCCCTTCCGACCCCTTCCCTCTCCCCAATCCCCCTCCGATCTCCTCCAAGGCTCCACATCCGCACCAATAACGCTCTCAATCACAATCTTTTAAAAAAAAGCTGCCACCATCCATCACGTCCACTTTCATTATTCCCCGTGGCGAAAAATTCGTGGGAGCGGTCTAGTGGCGGGGATTGGGAGAGGTAAAAGATGTTAGAAGGCGAGGAAGGAGGGGGCCGAAGGAAGAGAAACGAAGGAAACGGACGGAGAGGGGGGAATGAGGGACGGGTGAGAGGAGGGGCATAGTGAATGGAATGGTAGGGAGGTGGAGGCCAACGAAGGTCTGACAAAGAGAGGGGGTTCAAGGATGTGAATAAGCATTGCCGACGTTTTGTTCTTCGACTGAGAAGGCTCAAGGGTAGCGCTCGGACGGCCTGCAGTCATGCTGAAGTGGCGAAAGAATTGTTTTCTCTTCGGAAACCAAAAGTTCACCGGGACCCGTTTCACAAAGCTGCGAGTCAATTTCCGAATCCTCGGAGTGTTCTCAACGAGTATCTCACGAGGTCTATAAATCTGTCCCAACACTGGACAAGATTAATGTTCACAGGATACGTGATTTAGAATGTTTCATGTTGCATTTACAGTTTTGCTAAGGTGACAAGTAGGTTGAATGGTCCCCAGGTGGCGCACCTATTTCTCAAGAGATTCTTTCTCGAATTCGTGGCGGTGCCAATACTTGGGTGACCCTCAAATTTCGAGGTTAGTGAAAAAGCGCAATTTCATTACCCTTTTCGTGTTCGATGCTGCTATTTCTAAAATTTTATGGTCTCAAACGCGTCTTTGTGTGCGTCTGATTCATTAACGCAAACAAATAGGAGTTCCGTAATCCAATATCATGAATTTTAATGTAAAAATAGATTGAAAAAAGATCTAAAATGGAAATAATATATAAACATGGAATAAACCCGGGCGTACAATTAACCTTATCAAGTGGAAAATTCTTAGTCACTGCTTTTTATTATGTTCCGATTCCACCACATTACGCCTGAAACTGCTCAATTTGTTTCAACTTGGAAACCACGCTTATCAACTGGAAATATAATTTACAGAAAAATACATGCCGAAGGGAACAGCAGGATCAAATAATGCTTTGCGAAAGAATTTATATCATCTCATGCCTCTAACATGAACTCTAATGCCTTAAAAACAAAATACCTAACGAAGGAACATATATTGATAGAGTATATGCCATTTATGGAGAGATATTATCCAACAGTTTATGAACAGCTCATGCAATTAATGACTTAGATCGAGAAAAATCTCATGGAATTATGCTCGATTCTCGATTTCTGCATTTTCGTCTTTCATTGAATATAAAATTATTGTTCTTTGTAAATAATATTTTAACGATACACGAGATAAGGTTTAATATATGTGAACAAATAGAAAATGACGTGAATAGAATCAAATAAATTTATCAATTATTATAATTTTTCGATCAGTAGGGTTAAATTCATATACGACTTCCTTGCATAGTTTCTATCTCATTATACTATTATGAAGAAGAAATTAAATAAACAAGGTTATCCTATTCATCCCATTAGAAGTAAACACATGAAGTTCAGATAATTGCCGTCGCAATATATTTTCCGTGTCGAACTCCACAAAAGTGTCCTATGATTCAAAATGAGTGTTACCATTATGGTAATACCACATTTGGTATTCTCTTATTCGTTCTCCCACGCATTCCTTCGCCAGGGAAAGCGGTCGAATTATTCGAACTTCCTAATTAGCGTCCGGGGAAAGTGATATCACACGTTATGACTCCACTGCCAGTTGTTCCGACTCACTTTTTTTTGCTCTCTTAGCGAATTCCTGCGTTCATTTGTTCCTCCGACACAAACCCACCCATCCCGAAAAAAACCTTGTTCCGACCTCCGTTCCCGAAACGCGCTAACAAACCCTCTCTGCACACCCTCTGCTCCGTCGTTCGGCACCCGACCACTCGGATCCGATTTTAAAAGGATCGGCGGACTGCTTGCTAACGGGTGGGAAACCGGCGGCGCTCGCGAAGAGGGGGAAAATCAGGGACGGTGGGGAGGAGGCGTGCATGGGCCACCCCTGCCTGCATCGCTTCCACTGCCACCGCTGCCGCTGCTGGAATGTCATTTTGAGAGGCGATTCGTGCCGGGGAACGCGGAAAATCGAATTCCAGGCCGGTTGATCTAACTGTACCGGGTTCGTATGGATGCGCGCTAGTTCCACGGGGGGAGGGGGGGATGGAGGAGAGGGGTTAGGGAAAAGGAGCTCTGGAGATTTTGATGAAGGAGGTGTAGGTGGAGTAATGGTTGGAGGGAGATAGAGGATGAAGGATGAACAGCTTCACTCTGAAGAAACTGAGACCGTGTGTTTACCTATTCCAAACTTTGCACCTCATGAATTCAATGCGGTCCAATTACAATGTAATAATAACGATATATAAAATTTGATTATATTTTTTGAAGAAAAACTATTCACCTAGACCGAAATTCACATTCGGACCCTTCAACTTCCAGCCAAGTGCTTTAGCAAGTTAAAGAACCGTGACCTTGTCTTTCAATGGGATTGTGCATTCCTGTACTATCCTGTACATTTCTGTACAATTCCTCTATTCCAAAGTATGTGAAGAAAAAAAACGTAATCAACTTAAGCTTTAGGCCTGAAATCGAAGGATTTCGGTTCAAATTGGGGATTTATCCGCGGTAAATTTACCGCAATTTTGTAAATAACAGGTGACTTTGTTAAAAAAAAACTCTGCCGACATTTTTCTCAGATTCTTGAAATGGAGAATGTTGTTAGCGCATTAGAAATAAGTGCATCACTCCGTATTTCACGTTATGTTTCTTTCTTTGCTTTCTTTGAATGAGCGACGTGGTAGCATTGTGGGTAGAGAGTTTAACTATATGCCGAAGCGCCCTGCCTCGGTACAGGGTTTTAACCCTGGAAGCCACCATCTTCTCCTAAGCTGTGCCATTTTTCGGGTGCAATATTTTCTCAGACATTGGCACCCGAAATCCGTCATAGGAATATGAATTGGTCTCTCTGCCCTGTCCCGTGAATTTTACACGCCGTAGTTCATGGTATATTATATATATGTGTGTATATATATATATATATATATATATATATATATATATATATATATATATATATAATCAATGTGTGGATAGTTTCCAACGGCTTCTTTGGGTTCTGTTATCGTATTTTGAGGTACATTTTTTCAAGGAGGAAATAACGATGAATAGCATGTAAAATGAAAATTTCACAAGGCCACAATAGTATGCGGTTTTTCTAAGCAAGTTATGTGGCGCACGAGCTCAATAGATGGAGTCTAAGATAAGAAAAGAGGCTATCGGCACCTTGATATTGTTTTTAAGCATATAATTGTCGGTATATCGACATTATTACCTAGAATAATAACCCTACGTAATTCTCAGTATCGAGGCAATAATTTACGTTAATGATGTAAAACAAAATTGGTAATTAAGTTTAGAATCTTGATCTGAAGATCGCTGAAAGCCATATGCCTGGACGAAATATTAATTTAAAATATTTTAGCTATTATTGTGTAAACCTTTTTAAATATTAGATTTATATATAATGATATATTAGACTCTACCATTGATATAATTATAGTACAACTACAGAAAATAAATACTAGATGAGATACTACTATAGACAACTTTCAGAACAAAAAGTGTTTAAATATTTTCTTTATGTGGGAAAAATGTCTTTTATTGATATATCTTTGCATTGGTATGCATCCTAATTAATCATTACAACTTTGGGTAAAACTTTCTTTGGATTTCATACTTTTCCCTAAGATTAACAAGAGTTACAAACTATAAATGCTGGGTCAACATTTTTATATTATTAATGAATAAACAAAAATGACTATGATGGAAATACAAATACCTTTAAAACTCTATCTTTTTTATATTTCATAATCTTGCAATTAAACTCGGGGATTAATTATCAGAGTCGAGCGACCGGCATAAGGAAAGAAAATCAGGTACGGGCCATTGTTGCCAATATGAATTCCTAGGTAATGGTAGTAACATACCAGTGCCCTTGGTAATAATCTAAGGTGTTCTTCGGTATCTAGTAGTACAGGAATCTGTACAAACCACCGGCCCATCCTAATAAGGGCAAGAGGAAAAGGACAATTGGAATGGCGGGAACGAGGCAGGGTCGAGCGTGTGGGAACGAGAGCCTAAACGGAGACGAGGGGGGCACGGGAAATGGGCGCACGACAAGCGAAGGGGGAGGACGTACACGCCCCGGCAAGCACGAGCAAACGCACGCCGCGTCACGCTTCCAATTCCGGGCGCCTCTCAACCGCCGATGAAGGCCCGGTGTACAAGGGGACAACATTACGACGAGTTCCTGCACCCGCCCCGATAAGCGGGAGCGGCGCTGGGGGGATGTCGATTGAATCGGCGGCTCGCTCGAGCGAAAATCGCGTTTGAACGCGGATTAGTTTCGCTTTCTCCCTTCTTCTTTTTTTTACGTAAATTCCGATTACATTTTAGGGCGAGAGGTTTGAGCGGTGATATATTTTTTTTATTTCCCGCTGCGTGTATAGTCGATGCAATGAGTTAATTGATGCACTGGACTGCGGAAATTAAAAACAAACCTTTTAATGATTTATTTCAGCCTTGAAATACTTCCCTGTTTGTTTTGGGAAGAAATGAGGGAAAGGATGGCATGAAAGTATTTGCATCTCCACTCTGTGGGACTAGAACATATAATTTTACTAATTGTCAACAAATAATTATTTAATTTATGCTAGGGTAAATATTGATTTTATAGTTTTGTTGGTCGATTCTCTCTATCAATTATGAAATAGAAACACTTTCAATAGGGCAGTTAGCAAAAATTTTGAAAAAAACGTGGAAAAATTAATTTGACTAAGTGGTCCCTAAGAAGTTAATAAAAAATTGAAGTTAGGGAGTAGCATAATGTTGCATTACACCTATTAAACTTTAAAATGTACGTTATTTTGTCAAAGTCTGGCAGTTCCCATTGGAAGGCTACGCACGTGTCTAAATATAGGTTTTGCGACGTAAAATTGGCGAATGTGTGTGATTGGAAGAGTTGCGCTGTTGATTTAATTTATTACCCCCTTTCCCAATTGGAAACCCCTAGTAGTTGGAACCTTTGGTAGCGCAAAACTGCAAAGCAGGTAGGATCCCTCATTATCACATCGTGAAATTCCTTATTATGCATGCAAATATAATTACTCCATTTCGCTTGAAATGAGTACTGGTCTCGTTTCATCCTGAATGGAATTTCATTCACCATTGCATTCTTTCATTCTCTATGTCCGGCTGAGTTCGCTCATTACTCACCATGTTCATTCGCAGAAGAAATATATGATAAATACTTTTCCCGTTCAAAATTTACGCTGAAGAATGAATTTTCAGTGTCACGTAGTTTCCTTGCATTTACAGTTCACGGCCCAATAATTGATCATCGAGACGTATCCGGTGTTTTCCGGGCGTTCCTTTTCGAATTAGCAGTGGTTGTCAGGGACGCAGTTTCTCATAACCTGACTTCCTTCTCATGAGCGGAAGGTTCGTTGGCCGGCCTGGTCCCCTGAGACAGGAAACACGATGACATCTCTTTTTTTTACCAAGACAGGTCAATAACATACCACCTCCCCCCCCCCACTCCCCCACACACCCAGGAGCTGGGGGCCGTATATATCGAGACGACGGACAAATAAAGAAGATGAAGTGAGACAACGGTGTAATTTATAGAGGGAGTCGCCGGTGTCCCAAATCGGCTGTTACGCAGTGGCCGCTTCTCTTAAGCCGACTATATCATCAGTTTCTACGATTTATCAAAACGATCGATTTTTACTTTACACTTCATCTTTCAAAACTCAAGTTTCTCGGTTTTTTTGGAAAATCTACCGATCCCATCCCCTTCCCTCCCAAGCTGGTTTCGTTTCCTCAGCGCGTGCTGCTAGATGTAATCCCCCGCCCCTTCAATCGGATTCAACGCGGTTAAATCGACTGGCCTCAAAGTAATTGCCTTGATATTTCCTTGCCGCTGTTCCAAAGGCGTAGCTATCGTGTGCGTGGAAATTCACGTTAAACGCCAGGTCCAATGTTTAATTTGATATCCAGTCCAGAGCATCAGCACGTAAATCTAGTGAATGGTCTTTATTGCTCTTCGAACTTAATGGTTTTCTGCATGTTTCAAATGAGCAAAGGTTTGCTTCCATAGATGATAAAGGTATCTAATGGTAAAAACTTTTAAATGGCTCATAAAACAAATTTTTATTGGACGTGCAAATTGGTGCATTTCTTTCCTCCCCTATTAGTATCCATGGATATTCTTTTCGTTTCGTCTTCAAATTTCAAGGTAAAACACATTATCAAATAGCAATTATTTCACTCATATTCTGTGAAAAAAGTTTTATTTTTATTTATCCGCTTTGAACCACATCCAAGTAAAAAGGTAGCATACATGTTAAAATCTATGCGAAAAACGTTTTTAATAAAAATACCACTCGTCTAATTTTGCTCTTATCACCTGTTTAAGGGAATGTCTAGTTAATAGCGGAATCATGAAAAGCATTTCAATTACTTTATTTTTGACGATAACATTTTTCATCTTAGTACCTTTGGCAAATGCATACAAGAAATTTTCATGATAACGTACACAGACAAAATAATATTTATATTATAAATAGGAAGAAGGGACATAGGGGTCACCATTTATCAATTATTACGCGATATTTTTGGCTAAATTGGCTCATTTTTAAGCATATTAAACTTTTATAGCTTCTTTTAAAGTGTCCATAACTTACTCTGTTCTAAAATTTGAGTTTGAATTTTTTTTGAAAATTCGCAATCTCTCTGATCATCTTGAAATGTTAGACATTAAATATATCAATTTAGCTATTTACCTTCTTATTGGAAGAATGGAGGCTATTTCATCACGGAAATTCTAAATACGTCAGTCAGCTATCGTACAAGTCGCCACGTGTGACCAACCTTTGGAGACGTCCTTCAGTAGCATTGCTCAATATGAAAAGAAGAATTTCTTATAGAAAATGAGAATAATATCTCCCGAGAATGGATGCCATACCTGAAATTACTTTGTGTAATTGTGAGCTGCTCGATCCAATGAGTAATTTATGAACAAAAATTTACATTTTCAGTGCAGATATAAGTACGAGGGTGGTCTGAAAAGTTTCCGACCTCAGAAAAGTTCAGAAAAAATGTCTTGTATCTTTGTTTGGTCGGAACATTTTCAGACCACCCTCGTGTATCATGTAGTGCATTGCCACTATCTCACATAAACCTTTGTTAGAGGCATAAAATCAGATACATTCACCTAAATAATGAGGGAAGAAAGCAGATTTCACATTGCTTAATCACCTCAGTAATTAGGGAAGGAAAATAAGGAACAAAAATTCACTGAACTTTTTAAAGGCTTTTAATCGATCTGCAGGGTAGGAAAATAAATGCAGGTTCTAGAGGACTAATTCATGTGAAAAGAACCGTGAGGGAGGGGAAACAAAAAAAAAGAGCAATTGCGCAGCGGGAAAAAAATTCCAAAAAAAAATGTTGAATTTTCCGAGTTGTGCTTGGATGGGGACAAACGCATAATTGAACGCATTTCGAGCCGAGAGTGAGGGGAGGGGGAGAAACGTAGCGCGGACACTTGGCAAAGGGGAAATTTCCAAAGGCTTTGAAATGCACGATCTTTTCGAGTGGAGCAATGCTAAATAGCTTCATAGCAGAGAGTCGAGAAAGTTGAGGTATTTAAAACAAGGCAAGAAGGGAATCGGGACGCAAGGGGCTTACCGTTCATCTGAGAGGGATTGAAAACTAATGGTGAAACGAGATTAATTCGTTTTGTCGTGAATTAAATGAATTATTAATATTATTATTATATCCTTTGTCATGCTCAGAAGGGTACGTATATAATTGAGACCAAAGTGAATCATTTCAGGCGTGAAGAAGGTGATTACGTGTAAAAAAACCTCTCAAATCGTGCCTGATTTTGGTGAGATCTTGCGTTTAATTTCATTTGCCCGGGTCGAAACACAATGGGTGCTTGAACCGCAAGATTTACGCCCAAGCTATAATTCTCAAAATGAGTCCCTCTTCATTTAAAATTCACTCCGAATCCAAGGATTTCTACTCGAGCATGTCCACTTGCCAATTTAAATAATTTTCCTGAGGGATTTCTATAAAATTTCGTCACACAAATTGGGCACGAAAAATATAAGCAGAAACAATGTTCATTTACTTCATTTCAATAGTTATGAAATATATTTTTTCTTAAAATAATCATCGCATATTCGTTTAGGAATTTAAATAAAACTTCCAAAATTGTGTTAACATTCTAGGATAATTGAAATTATAATACTTTTTGGACCAAATCTGAAAATTTTTTCCTTTCAACAAAACTTTGTTGACGAAAATGGATTCTGCCTCTTCCCATTAATTTATGCATGCGCGAATCAATCAACTTTTCTAGTGTCAAGAAATCATCTCGCTATCATGTCGCAAGAAATCGCTCGCTGACACAAAAATGCAATAAATCTAAAATTTTCATGTAACACAAATTCCTATGAATCCGAATTAAAAGTCATCGAAAAATGCTACTGAAATGAATTACTTGGAAATGTGGTCATAAGCCACGTATTACTGAAACCTAAATCTCGCAATCAACTATCACACTTCGGATTAATTGACCTATAAGTAAAATATAAATTATTTATCGTGTGAAACGCTGTTATTTTCCGGGAATAACTCATTTGCTAAGAATGGTGTAGTCTACATAACAGCCTCAAAACAGATTTTGATGCGTAATTTTTTCCATGACTCGTAATCTATTAAACACAGTTATCTTCATGATGATAATTACTGTAATATAACGTAACATAGCATAATATAGCATTACATAATATAATATACTCGTATACGGGCCCGGTGGTCCAATGAGTTTATAACTAGGCAATTGACCGGAGAGTCCAAGGGAGAATTCGAATCGAGTGCCTACTCCCCTAACATCTTCACCCTAGCTGTATTTGATTTTTATAACCAAATTTTCCTCTACGAAACGTATTAGGTACAAGGGAAGGAATAACCTTAACTCATGTGTGAATTTAACTTAGTATTGGGACATATAACCTGCCGCACTAATAGAATTTGATTTAAAAGTTGTCTATATTCTAAGAAAAGGCTTGTTTAATCGCTTCCCGATAACATTTAACATCTCAACTCCATAAAATTTGTTGTCTCAGGCGTAACTTTGTGGAATTTGCATAACATATTGAAATGTAATGAAATAATTGACTTTGTAATTCCACACACTTTATTTAAAAACACGACCAGGTTTCGACGTTGAACGTCATCATCATAACTCCAATTATTGAAAAGTCTTTTGGATGTTTCATTCTTGTACACTCTCTGAAACCAAGACTTTTATTTTCTAATGGCTTGCGAAAAGAGAGCTGTATAAAAATTAGGAGATATATCAATTCATTTGAGTAAAAGCTGGATTCAGCTGTAGGATTCAGGTTCAGATTCAGGTTCAGATTCAGGTTCAGACAGGCTGGATTCAGCTGTAGATTCAGGAGTGTTGCATGGCAGACAGGGTGAAAATATTCAAATTTAAACCAATGCGCTTTTTATTCCTCCCCAAATTCCCTTCAACTCGTTTTCTGTTGGCTCATGAAGTCGGGTGGCATTATAAAAGCGTATGATAACAAAGTAGTTTGGAATTTCACTTCCACAAAATGTTTTAATGCATATTTATCAGTAATGTCTTTCCACTTCATCGTTATTTCATCCACCTAAGAATGGTCTTACTTGTATTTCAACATTGAAGGTGGGAATTCAACCGAGAGGATCCACCCTCAGTGAATTTCTGAGGATTTCATTTCACTCGGGACCTGTTCCTTATCAGTCATTATGCGAATCTTCTTATGGCATTAGTTAATTTAATAATACGAACATACGTTTTAACATGTTAAGTCTGATGTGCTGAAACAGAGCCGGTGGCCATTTTATTAGCGAATTACGAGACCTTACGTATTGTCTTACACCTGTCGAGGACGAATCGCTGACTTAAAAATTATTTGTTGGAGTAGTCAGCTGAGAATACAAAAGGACAGCATCTCCTCCGAAATGTTATACTCCCACTAACGACTCTGTCTAATAGCGGTTAGCGGAGACACTCCCGAATAGCGGGGAGAAGACACGATTCCATCGGATACGCACGTTACGAAGGACGATGATCGAAGCTGAGAAGGAAGAGCATTAAGTGATGGATATGGAGATAAAAGCGAGAGATTAAACGAGGGCGCGCGCGCCTAAGGAATGGGGGAAGCGGCGGAGGAAGGTAAAGGGAAGACATAGACGTAGAGCATAGGGTTTGGGACCCTTAAAGGGTTAAGGGTAGGATGCGAATGGGTTCTTGGGGTGGGAGGTTAGTTGAGAGTGGGAAGGGGAGTGGGGGGGAGGTCTGATGCTAGGGTATGGGGAGGGGGGTTAAGGGCTTCATCTGGAATTCAATTTGCGGGTACTAATTAGCGCTGTGTTCTGATGACTGAAAGCGCCGAGCGGTGGAGGCCCTGGTGTGAGGGATGGCGGGAGAAGGAGGAGGATAGGTTAGGGGACGCTCTCCAGGAGGAGGTGGGTGAGAAGAGGTCGGGGTAGTTCCCTTATTTTTTCCTCCCTCCTCCCAACCCATGCGGACGAAAGCAAGGGGCGTCACGGGAAGAGAAAGGGGGCGGGATAGAATTTGCGTTTGAAGGGAGAGGAGGTACGAAAGGATAGGAGAGAGAGAGATTTTGGGGGTGTTGCGGCGGATGGTGGGGGAGGGGGGAAGGTAGGGAGGGAGACGTGGAGGGGTGTGCGAGAAAGTGCGGGCGGGGTAATGGAGGAAGTGTTGGTAATTGAGAGGTTGAGGAGGAACCGCGAGGCGAGGGGGATGGAAGGAGGCAGTGTGGGCAATTAGGTAGAACGCAGCAATAACGGATGGAGGAAGAGGGATGGATGCTTACGCGCGCGCGTATATGTGTGTGTGTGTGTGTGTAAGGGGCGTTTGGTTGGAGGGTGGAAGACGAGGGTGGAAGATGAGGGAACGCAGACGGATTGGAGGAGAGGGATAGAACGAGACAAGGCGGTGGCGGTTATCTCCGAAGGTTTAAGTCTCGACGCGGAATATGGAATATGGGCGTTACGATCCGAGTGGCACTGAAAGCCAGGGGCGGTGGCTTGTCAGTGGGATAAGGGTTCGTCGTGGCCGCTTGAGGGAGTGATAGTGGTCGTATGCGAGATTTGGTTATTTAGCCGCTCCGATGGCTGAGGTCATTTCGCGCCGTGAACGCAAATCCACTTAAACATTAACGTGTGTGTGGAGATCAAATCTGTATTGCGGCTAGCGCAGTGGCTTCCCGAGTAGTAGCTCTCGGTTCGATTTCCGGGAGTAGTGGATTTACTAGTGGCTTTGCGGTTTCCACTTTTGAACCACGTGATGGGCGCCTCAAAACAATTGTGAAGCTCGAAGTCGTTATGAAGACAGTAGGGGGATAAAATCTCTTGCGAGATTTTTCTTAAGAGTGGCCCTTGACAAACTTCATTCTTCCTCGTTTTTTCTTTCCAGATTGTTTCTTAACGACACGCTAATCCCAAAGAGCACTTTACCGCCGTGGCGTCATTTTAGCTGAGGATTCAGAAACTGTCTAGTTCCACGTATTTTTTAGGAACATTTTTCAATATTTTTATTTCGTTCATTAGTTTACTTTTTATATTTTAAAAACATTTAGGAGTTTAATGCATGTGAGATCAAACTTAAGTAAATACAAATTGCAAATTTCGCACAGTGGTAAAATGGAAAGTAAAAATTTAATTAGAACAAATAGATAATTTGGCGAATAAATTAATAAAGTTCAAAACTCTGAAAATCGCCGGAAGAATCATCTAGCGAATTAGCAAAATAATATTTCCGTCATATACAAGTATTGTGGAGGTACATGAACCTCTAAATGTCGAAACGATCTAATAAATTGTGTAATTAATACAAAATGATTGGACATGGAATAACAGTAATAAATTACACAAATATGCGCTATAGTGCGATAAATTGCCGTTCATTCTCGTTCTAAATGAGAGCTTATTTGTACTTAAGTGATTATTTTTATAATCCAAATATGTAGATAGTTATAAAGAAAATACATTTAATGAAATGGGCAAAAAAATGTTTCTTGGGAACTTTTGCGAGTTTTTTTGTTTCCTTATCACCTGCCAAAAAAGCTATTTGGCTGCCGATAGCTAATTTGTGAAAGTTAATGCTATTATTTTCTTGTGATTTTTAGAATTATACCTTTACCAAATTTGAAACTTCATTGGCAGTATTTGCTGTATTTGTGGTCGAAATTGCTTTAATACTATAAAGTTTATTTTTTATAGTGTCCGTAACTTTCTACATTGTACATTTTGGTTATCTATTAGGTACATTTTGTTTCCATTAATAAATTAAATAATATTACAAACAATAATAACAAATTAATACTCATATTAATCTAACAAAATTCAAGAAAAATAAATCGCTTTCGTTGGCAGTTGATCATCTTATTTCCTTGGATATCAGAGATATAGATATGGTGTTAGGTGTATTAGCATTTACGTTTGGTAAAACCGAGAGCACTAGTGGCAGATAAAAACAATGTAATCCACAAAATATTCCTGTATTCGCTAGGACCAAAATGTAATTATAGTTTAGGCTCGGTACGAAAAACTGCTGATAGCAGTATTACCCTAGATATAGAAAGCACAACAAAAAGATACGACATTGCTTTAACTTTTTACTGCTGTGAGGTATGAGTAGCAGAAAAGTTAGATTAAAAGTGATGAGTATATGGTGCTAAAAGAATGGTTTAAATAAAATTCACAGGCAGGATAACAAATGGAGATATAATTCAAAGGGTGGAAGAAGAGAGAAGCCTTGCAGATCAATCACAAAAAGAAGAGAAGAAACTAACTGAAAACATTCTGAGGCACGATAGGTTAACAAAGATAAAAACTGAAGAAAATATATTGAAGGAAAATAATATATGAACGCCATGGATGGATTATGAGAAACAGTTTTTGAAAGGTACGCACAAGGAACTATGAAGAAATGTATGCATTGTATGGTTGATGAGTATCTTTGAGACCTGCTGCATTCATATCCTCGAAAAAATAACCCATGATAATAACCCTAGTGGCACTTCAGTTAAATAATAATCTTCTCCCCATCTCAGAAGTATATTCTATTCAGTTCACGCATAAGGTTCACTATATCGGAACGTATGAAATGAAATGTGCGGGAATGAAAGAATGGCTAAAAAAAATGGGCATTCATACTACCTATTTGCATCGAATTATTGAAACGTATAAGACACCAGGTAAAAAGCTGCGTTTCCATATTGAAAATACCAAGATCCGTGTTACAAAACTGGATTCATAATGTCCGGAGGACGTGATTTTCATCTCATACATGACCTTCCCAATATTTTACTAGCAGAGTCCTCGACGGAAAGATATTATTCCGACCAACTCCATCAACTGCAACATTCATTTGGTACTCTTTGAAAAGGAAAGCATTCTTCCGGCAGCCCTGATCGCGGGGATGGGGGCGGGCTCGGCCCTCGAGGGTCGGCAGAGAACGAATCGCACGCCGGCGCAAACTTCGGATCTCTCCAGGGGCTAGGGGATTCGGGTCTCACTCCCCGGTCACGGGAGGTGGATGGGGAGAAATGGGGTTGGGGAGTGAAATGAGCCGTAGCGGTAGGGGAATGGGAAAGAAGGGGTCGGTTGAGGGGGTGAGTGTCGAGAGGGGGTGGTGTCGTAAGGACTATCGGCGGGGTAGGCAAGGAACTCGGGGTCGCCGAATGTTCCCGCACTCGGCGATCCACCCGGGCGACGGCGGTTACGGAATGCGTGGTGGAGAATTAATTTGTCCGAGTGAGGGGTGGCGGAGAAAGGTACAGTGATGAGGATGGGGTGCGGAGGGAGAGTTGCGAGGAGAGGGTAAAGAAGAGGTGCCCTTCGAGGCAAAGAATTTTCAACCGCTTTTTTTCCACGTTTATGCGTTCCGAATATGCGAGGGAGTAAAGGCTCTGATTTTCTATTCCATCCAACCTACCTGCACAATATATCTCCATATGGAATTTTCGCACATTAACGAAATAGTATACAATCAAGTAGCTTCCTCTCTCTCTCTCTCCAAAACTCGATGATTAACAAAGGTATTACGCTTGCATGGTTGAACGTTATTTCAAAAATACGCGCTGATTATATATGCATAATATTTTATCATCTAAAGTGAAGTAACAACTATTCATTGCTTGTAAATTATGTTGGATACATTTGACTTAAAGCAAAGAACAAAATTGAATTGTTGTTTTTTATCCCATACATTTATAATAAAGATCTAATCGATTCACTGCCTTCAGTTATTGCTTTAAACGATATAATAGACTGTAGCAGCGTGAAAAACTATGTACGATTTATCTGCATATTCTTCTCTCCTTAAACTGATCTCGAAAGCTCTTTCTCAGCTAAAAATTCAACTAAAATGAAAACCTATTTCCTAATGCGACATTAGAACAATCTCAATACGCAACATATTTGTTTAAATATAAAATTACAGTATACATGGGATAACATTTGCAAGACTTACTCAAACATATAAGACAAGGAAATTTGATTTCATCATTTCGAGAACAAAGGAAGAGAGACTAGATTAAGTTTCAAAGAGAGAATAAAAATTGTTCATAGCCGGTGGTTATTAGTGACGGCTACGGCTGTAGTACTGACGATACTACAGCGGCAGCTAGGTCAAATACTTGGGTGTTATTTTCATCAACATTTCCTATGGTAAACACATAAGAAGAATACGCAGATCAGACTTAAACAAACTAGGGTTCACTCAACATGTTGTAGGAAAATGTAATGAAACGATGAGACAGAGGTGTTGGTTTAATTAGGTCACATTTTGAATACGCATTATTTGATATCCGTGGGAAAAACGTCAATTAAATCATTGGAAAAAAGTTAAGAGAAAATCGCTAAGAGAAGAGAGTAGGTGTACCGGGTATGTTGGAGGAATTAGATTTGGAGTCCCTTTGTATACGAATAGAGTTGGCAACACAGGCTATTAAGAACGTAAGGAATATTTGAGTCCTTTTTTCAAAAATATGGTCCAAAATTATACTGGTTGATTCGGCCACAGGGATAAAATAAGAGGGAGATAGCCACTATCACCGAAAAATGTAAGTACTAGTTCTTCCTTCTCACGATACGTAATCATTTCAAAATCGAGCCCAAGAACCCGAAACAAATTTTAAAAATTAGTCAATTTCACCAACTATTGGCTGATATACTACCTTGATCAAAACTTTCCCGGAATTTATTCAGAAAATTAAAAATACAAGTTTATTCATCTAAATCTATATTGTCCCCTTCAAAGTAATCCCCATCGACTGCAACACACTTATGCCAGCGCTTGATCCAATCCTCGAAACATTTTTTATATTCGGTTTTCGGTATGTCCATCAGTGCTTCCTGCGATTTTTCCATTACTTCCTCTCGGCTGCTAAAACGCGTTCCCCGTAATGGTTTTTTAACTCGATTGAACAGAAAGAAGTCACAGGGAGCCAAATCAGGTGAATTCGGTGGCTGTTGGATGGTATTTGTTGCATTTTTCGTCAAAAAATTACGAATAATGATAGCACTGTGCGACGGTGCGTTATCATGGTGCAAAATCCACGAGTTTTCTGCCCACATTTCTGGTCTCTTTCGGCGAATTGCTTCACGCAAACGTCTCATAACGCCCAAATAATACTCTTTGTTTACTGTCTGGCCTTCTGGCAAAAATTCATGATGCACTACACCGTTGTAATCCATGAAAACCGTCAGCATTGCCTTCTTTTTTGACTGAAAACGACGTGGTTTTTTTGGTCTCGGCTCATTTGGTGAACGCCATTCACTTGCCTGATGTCTGGATTGCGTGTCGTACTCATAAACCCACGTCTCGTCTCCAGTAATGATCCTTTTGATGAATGTGGGATCGGATTCAGCCTCGCAAATCATGTCTTTTGCGACGTCAACACGGTCTCTTTTTTGCATGAAATTGAGGTCTTTTGGCATGCTACACGACGGAAACCCAAATCATTAACCACAATGTCTTGGGCGGATCCATAGGCAATGTTCAAGTCCTCCGCTATTTCTCTGATGGTTAATTTGCGGTTATTGACCAACATTTCTTTTACTTTATCAATTTTTTCACCGACTTTCGATGTCGATGGTCTGCCACTGCGTTCATCATCTTCGATTGACTCACGACCACTTCTGAACCGCTCGTGCCACTGGTAAACGACCGTTTTTTTTAGAGAATCGTTGCCGAAACACTTTTCCAACATTTCCAACGTCCGTGCGCCACTAAATCCGTTTTTTACGCAAAATTTAATACAAGTTCGTTGTTGCAAATTTAAATCCATTTCTGAAATTGTAAAAAATCGCCAACACACACAGAGATAGATGTACTCTTGGCTACGTAACTTTTGCAAATGTCAAGTTATGACACTAAGATTTAAAGGGAATATCAACAACAGATGTACCAATTTAACAAAAAAAACAGAACTCAAATCGGAACGATGGGAGCGCCACACGGTGGTTATTCCGGGAACTTTTTGATAAAGGTAGTATACCCTGTAGGCATATATGTAAGTGTGCGTGAAGGAGCATTTGTGCACGCGAACAAATATATTTTGAAATGAATTTACGGTTCGTGCCCTAGCACCCCCCGCCATACACTTTTGCGGTGGTTCGCAGGATATTGTTCAGATTTCGATGTACCATGGTGGAATTAGCAATATCTATAATGGGACTATTTTATTCTAACGCATTTGAGTACAGAATTTACTTCGGGGAATATTCTTACTCATTGGTCTTCCAAATTTGATCCTATTAGTCCCAAGATCATTATTTAAATAAATGGATTTTCGTGTTAATTTCTTCTCAGCTATCAAAACTCTTGTCACTTCTATTGTTATTGATACCATTTACTTTAAAATAGGCTAATTTGAAATTTCTGAAACGTAAACAAGGGCATGCGTTGGAAAATTATCTGACACGCAAGTTATGGTGTGAATAATAAATTGACCTTACTTTCTCGCGTTTGAGCATAATAAATGTATCATCTGGGGTAGTAAAATACTTTAGCATTTTTTATTAAAAGTCAGTTCACTCTTCCCACAAATTATTAACTTTGAGAAAGTTTTGTGCCTATCCATGAATTTTCCAAATTTCCATGGGAAATTTTATGTTTTCAGGATACTTGGCTATCTTATTAATTTAAATATTAAACATGAAATTTCTTTCTATTTCGATTATATGTTTGCTCTTAACTTCCTCTCCTTTATGAAAAAATGATTGCCATGATAAGAATTAGATCCGTATTTAATAAACAGGAGCATTCTCATTGATTTTAATTACATTCGATTAATATTGCACATCGACCTCCTGAAATATGAGGGCATGTATTCTGATCGATGAAGGGAATGATACGAAAATAATACGGAATTTTACTATTGTTTGATTATATTGATGAGTAATTAATGCTCGCATCATAACCTGCCTTGTAACATCTTGACGACATAGTCAGTATTAAAATCTTTCAATAATTATTGTTTTTTTACGAACACTGGGTTGTTTTTTAAAACTCTTTTCCAAAGCTCCTGCCGTTGGTTTTTTCACGGCTCATGTCGCAAAATGAAGGAACTTTTTTATCGTTAGCAAAAAGAAAGCTTTAATTTACGACCATTCGCACCAACCCTTCCGATACCCTTCAAATCCCTCTATACGTTCGTATCAGCAGGCACAAGGGCTTACTGGGTCGTATATCAACGAGTCAGCGTCGATTTAAGCCGGATGTATGGTCCCCGGCTTCTAGAACAGATTGATTCCTCCAGATTTCGCCGTTTGAATGTTTGCAAGAACACGTTTTCGATAGCTAGTTATCGTAAAATATCAGTATCCGCAATGCTCACAGAGAATATAGATTAGGACTCTGCACTGATACCAACAGAAAAAAAGTGCTCCTTTACTTTGGTTATGAAAAATGCAAAGATTATTGCACCGTTTTAACCTGTATCGTGACGTGCGAAAAGGTCATCAGTCAAATGATCAGTAATGATACGATTAATTTTCTCAAATATTCCACCATAACCATTATATTTCTGCTCACATCCCACATGTTACTGAAATTAATTTCTTCCGTTCTTCATCATCTTCTGGTACACTCAATAAAGCAAAACTAAATCGGAAAAATGCCAAAACATCTGATTTCATAGGGTAAAGACTTTTCCTATAGAAGATATCGTAATTTTTTAATTGGTCGTCATGGTGAGATAACTTTTGAGCCCTTGAACCTTAATTTAAATTTAAATGACTAGTACAAGGCTACTTGATATAATCACATGGTTTTTTCCAGTTTTTCGATTATTTTGTTTTTTCATCACTGAGTTCAATTTGACTTCCCTAAATCAATTAAGTTGCCTTATTTCTACGAAATAAGATGTTAATATTTCATTGTGTATTTTAACCTAATGGTTTCAGTGAGATAAAATTGGTTCTTGAACAAGTTCTCATTTTCCTTAGATAACCGACCATTTAACTGCATTCACCTGGTGGTTGTAGAGTAGTAGTGGGTGGTTTGTTATGATAATTGCAAGATACCGACTTGCTTACTTGCAAATCTGAATTAAATCCTAATTAAAACGAAAAACCAATTTATATTGAAATTTCAAACTTAAAAACGACTTTTTTTGGCGGGTTTGCAGAATAAGTACATTCAGAAACTTTGCCCCTACCATTTCATAATAGCGACACAATATGACATGCATGTATTAATTTATATATGAATTGGGAAAATATTTTCATATTTGTGGAATACTTGCGTCATAAGGATACATTACTGAGTATAGTATATCATGAATGAGGACAGTGTGAATATTCATTGCTGGTGTTGTGTATTTTTCTTGGCCGTTTACTCGTTGAGGGTTACTGGGATGCTGAATACAGTAATATACGGGATATTTTTAGGAAAACAAGGTAGAGGGACGGAAATAATAAGCATTTTTGATATAATTAATGGAGATGGGAAGTGTGCCGAGCTAATGATCGAGTTACTGTGATATGTAGAGAGGGTATCTGTGTTTAAGCAGAATTTATGATATGTTGCTCCGAATTTTGGGGTGTTATAATGTAAAGTTCCAGGATCCATCGAAAACATGGACGTATCTAATCCCGGCAGACTACTGTTAATTACAATAATAATAGTTTTAGTTTATTTACCTTAATAGCAAATTAATGGCGAAATCTTTCTATTAATAGTTGCTCGACATCAACCACTTCCTACCCGTTGGATGCGTCATTGTTCGCATTACTCCCTCCCTCGCGAATGAAATACATGTTTTATCCCTATGAAAAAAACTACCGAATGTTCACGAATGTTTTCCCTCTGTCCCCGAAATCCGGCAGCCTAAAAATATTTGGTATTCCCGCCGGATTCCTGCTCAGGGGCATAGCTTGAGAGCGAAAACAGAAGAAAAAAAATAACCGTGTGTAATCTTTCTTCGGAGGGGACTCTCGCGAGAGAAGTGTGGATGGGGAGGAAGAGATGGGGGACCAGGTGGGAGGAGGGGTTAGGGGGAGCCGTGTGGAGGAGAGAGAGCCTCTAAGTTAGCCGCTTACCAGAATTTATCTCGGCTCTCTCCGTCCACCGTCCGATTCCGTGTCTCCCCTACCGCTCACCCCCGCCCCCCCCCTTCACCTTTGTTTACCAGGCGGTCCGAATCGTCCCCCTCCCACATCCTCCCCCTTGCGACCCGGCTTCCGGTTCCTTCCCCTTCCCCCACTCCATCTCCCAGACCTGCCTCCCTCGTTGAAACCTGCCTTCTGCCCCCCCCCTACCACCCACTCGAAAATCCTACGTACGCCTTTCCCAAACCACCTCACCTCCCAACTCCACTCTCAACGCCCCCCACCCCCCAGTCTTTTCTATCTCGAGACTCCACGCATGCCGCCTCCTCGGTCCGCCTGAAAACCGTTTGCACGCGGATTTCGGATCCGATCTTTCCTAAATACGCGCACGCACACGGCCTCACATGCGCGGGGAGAGATACCGGCCGTGCACACAAGCCCGTATGCATCCCGTTACACTCATTTCTCTCTTCCTCTCTTTCTCTTCCCTCTCCAAAGCCTTCACCTCCGCCATCCCTCCCCCCCTTCCCTCTTCCCCATGCCGCCATCCACACCCCTCCCGGATGTTATTTTTATGGATCCCACTCCACTCTACCCCCCCTTCGCATACACTCTCTCTCCTCCCGCCGTCTAATATTGTGCCCACCCTTCCTTCGACTGTTGTTTCAATCCTTCCGCTCAGGATTGTGGGGGTGGGAGAGAGAAGCGGAGGAGATTCACCACCTCCGCTTGGAGAGGGCTGGGGGGAAGGAAGGGTTTTGGCGCAAGCCATGCGAAAATTGTCGGCCGAAGTGGCATCCGCCCGATGAGGTCTCAATCCGAAGATCCCGTATCTGCATCCGCGGTCTCCATATCCGATCTCCCCATTGGCGCGTGCTGGGCGAAGAATATTCTATTTCCGTGTGCCACGCTGAAGATTTCTGGGGGTCCGTTTCTCAAAGGTGCATGGGTCAGCATCCCCGAAAGTCGTCGCAAATTCATGCAAACACCGGCCATCCATGAATTAATAATCACTTATATATATATATATATATATATATATATATATATATATATATATATACACACACACACAAAAGGAAACATAGAGTTGCGAATGCAAACAATCACGCGTATACTCACATACACTACGTAGTTGATGTATTGAGCTGAAGTACTAAATGTTTCTTTTTGTGTTTTAGAAAGTAGGACTGGTAATGTCTGATTTTGTCATGATTATGAATCGTACGAGAGAAGAACGAATTCCTGAGTATGTTAGTTATGGTATCTCTTTGTTATATTCCAATGGTTCAATCTGCCAAATTCGTAATATGAGGCCACGCGTCAACTTCCAATATGTTCCCCGTTCATCTATCTAAAAGTACGAGTAGTACATGAAATGAAAATTAATGATTTTTATACACATGAAGGGAAGGTAAACAAATGAATAAGTACGTATGAGGTACGGTGGGGGAAGATGGAGGATTGTTGAGGGACATCCAAAGGAAACAGGAAAGGCGGATTTAAAGATTTATATTGGGGATGCAATGTTAAAGATTCTGATAATTATGGGAGCCTTACGAAGGTGAGGTAGGAAAAGAAAAACGATAGATAATTGAGCAGGAACTTTGAAACAGTTTTCTGTTGCGTGGGGTGTCAGATTGTGTCTTGTTAAACGAATACACAGACTGAACATCGCTCCAAAATGTAGCGATGTTCAGTCTGTGCCCATCCGACACCTACTTTAAACCTTAGAAGACAAATAATAATAACATTCACGTACTACGCTGCAACACACCACTTGGGTATATGTGCCGGGGGTGTTTCCACAATAGCTACACACTTTCTATATTTAATATCACTCAAATTTATATGCTAGCTGAGCAGATACTAACCAAGGTAATAAATTGAAGTTAGTTTTATAGTTGAGGGTAGTTCTAGATCTGAAGGTAAAACTCTTTCTAAGCTCTATATCGAGAGTAGTAATTCACACAACAGGACATAAGGATAATTTCCTTTCCCTGTCCCGCCTGTGGTTTCCTTTGAAGATCTGGTGCTCGAAAAATTGCTCAGTTTGGCTGAAGCTGAGGGTATCCAGAGGCAAACTCGATCCCTATGGTGAACCTTGTGTTCTACCCACTAGAATAACATGCCTCTACTGGGGAGATATACATAATTCAATGGACATTGGTCTTAACTAGCAATCAATTAAGTACCCTAAGATACCCATCAAAATAACCCGTTTTCATCGCAACATGCTTCCTCCCTCCTCTCGTGCCGTCCAAAATGCAATCTATGTCTATCTCCACCTAGTTTACCCGTCACTTTCATGTCTATCACAGTATTCCACATCTCTGTATCTCAAGATTGACAATTAAATTTTTCTGCCTTCTAAAATTGTCCCAAACCCTGTCTCTCCCGTCATATAATTAATTTATTATGATTTATGTGTCTTGATATAGCATGATGAGTTCTAACAAGTAGGTAGAAAATGCCGTTTCCTAAGTACATGTTCATTTGGAAGGACTTAAATTTTATATTTGCTGCCATGGACACAATTGGGGGAAACTGTAATCAATTCAAAGAAGGTTTTATTGCTATAATATAATCTGGCTTTAAGGCAATGATACGCTGGCCCAATCGAGTGATGTGACTTCATTTTTACTTGATCTTCATAGATGTCGTTGTAAGCGGAGTGCACTTTCTTAAATCCTTTCAGAATAGTACTTTCAGGACGGCTACGGCCAGTGACAAGGGGATGTTTGATCACTAACTGTGTGAATTTTCTGTCACACTCGGCTATCAATTTAGTTATCGCCGTAGTGAGTCTATGGCATACTTCAAACGATTTTTTACGCCACTCACATCAAAAAAGTTACATTCTAGAATATTAACTTGCTTCTCCTTCGCACTAATGTTGATGGAAATATTTGAATAAAGATGATAAATAGATTCCGAAGAAACTCTGGCTCATTTCAAGAATCGGTGAGCCAGTTGCCTGTTCTGAGTTTGAGTTGAGGGCCGGAGGGTGAGAGGGATGCTAGAATAGAGACACGATAGCATTTATCATAGGGAGTGTTAAATCCCTTTGATAATATATTAATATTTTATAAATAACACTCCCTTTGATATGATATCATAAACCCACATAAATGTGTGTGTATACAGATAGCGGGTATTACTGGAGTGATAGTTATAGCGTAATATACAGCAGAGGGGACGAGAGCTAGCTAAGGATCGCAGTGATATTGAATAGAAAGGTAAGCGGAAGCGTAGTTGACAGAGAAATCAGCGGATGGACTATTACTAGTAGAAGTAAAAGCAGTACCAACGATCTTGGTATACATGCCACCAAGCAATCATAAGGAGGAAGATGTTGATAGGATAAACCATCAGAACATAATCGCGTGTGTTCCTGCAGGAAAAAATTTGATAGTGATGGGGAAGTGGAATGTGACCATAGGCGAAGGAAGACTGCGACTGGAGAGTTGCGTAGATTAATTAGGGCATGATCAGTTTGGATTCAGGATGGTAAGAAGCAAGCGTGTTGCTATTGCAGTAATGAGGTCACTTATAGAGAGGAACATAGAATAAAATTAGGATGTATTTTCCTCTTTCGTACATTGAGTGGATTTGGAAAAATAAATAATTTCGTTGCAGAAAATATGAGTTGACGAGAAGGATAAGTGACTAATCCGTAATATGTACATATCTCAGATAGCTTATTTGCTGATGACCAAGCTCTTAGTTTTCAGTCAGCCAAGAGTTTGGAAGAAATGCTGAGTTAATTGAAACATTAGTTTCTTTTAGGGGAGGCGACCGACAGCTGAGGTCATTTGCGCCATAGGGGATGGACAGGAAAGGATGAAGGGTGGAGAGAAACCCGGCGTCGGCATTAGCCTACTCTTTACGAAAGGCGCCAAGGGGTCCGCTGTTTAACGTCCCATCCGACAGACGGCGTACTCACTCAAAGTGCCCTCCACAAAGCACCTCGAATAGGGATCAAGATACCTCTGAAAGATATTATCCAGATATTTCCATCCCCCTCCGCCCCCAAAACCTTCCACATCAATCCCACACATCCAAACCTTCCCCTCCAATACCTTCCCCTCTCAACTCTTCTCCTCCCACACCCTTCCCCACCTCCCCTTCTATCCAGCGTCCTCACCCTCTCCCCTTTTCCTCAGTTTCTTCTTTCCTCAGAGGAAGGTGGTATGGGATCCGAAAATTTGGGAATGCATGTGTTTCATTTGAATGTGTTTTTCGGTTTTCCGTGCTAGCTAGCGCTTTTCCGCTTATCCGTTTCTATTATTATTCACATCTGTTGGACTTACCTTCAATATATATATATATATATATATATATATATATATATATATATATATATATATATATATATATATATATATATATATATATATATATATATATATATATATATATATATAATATATATATAATATATATAATATATATAATATATATAATATATATAATATATATAATATATATATAATATATATAATATTATTATTAGGTACTCTACAGGTTAAGGTAGGTTTTTGATGGACACAGTTCCTAAATAAATATTTTGTGAATTCTAGCAAAACACAACATCCAGCATCCTACTCTACATCAGGTCCCTCTTCATCTCTGAGTACTTTCTTCCTCCCTTCATCCCATACAACATCCCTATCCTGTTCCTTCCCTTTCCTCGGTTGCCTAACATTCTCCCCTCAATTACAGTCTTCAACATCCCACTGCCAGTCAATACCCCCTTCATCCACTTTTCCTGCCTCCATAGCATTTCTCCCAACAAACCCCTGTCCTCGCCAACCATACCAAGTACTTCCTCATTTGTTTTCTTCTCTGTCCATTTCACCTTCTCCATTCTTCTCCACACCCACATTTCAAAAGCCTCCAGTCTACGTCTATCCTCCTGCTTCAATGACCACGTTTCCGCGCCGTACATAGCTACGCTCCATATCAAAGTTTTTACGAGTCTTTTCTTAACATCCTCACTCAAAGTACCCGTCATCAACTCCCTCCTCCTCGTGAAAGCCTCTTTGCCTAGCGCAATTCTTCTCCTTACGTCCCTACTACTTTGACCGTGTTGGTCCAAAACACTACCGAGATACGTAAACTGTTCTACCTGCTCTAGTTTTTGCCCTCCTATTTTAATGTTAAGCTTGCCCTTTTTCTTTCTAGAAAATCGCATAACCTTTGTTTTATTAATATTGATTCTCATCCCATACCTGTCGCACTGAATTTCCAATTCACTCAGCAATGCTTGCAGCCCCTTGGCTGACTGACAAACTAAAGCTTGGTCATCAGCAAACCTAACTGATTTTACGAATTCCCCGCCCACTTTCATTCCTACCTCTAGTTCTTCCCATGCCTCTTTGATAATTTCCTCTGCATACAGGTTGAACAGCAACGGTGATAACGGGCAACCCTGCCTTACACCCCTTCCTAACACTGCCCATCCTGACTCCCCGTTTCCCACCCGCACCTGAGCAGTCTGAGACATGTACAGGTTGCGGATTAGGCTCCTATCGCTCCAATCTATTCCTATTTTCTGCAATTTTCTCATTAGTTTTCCCCAATTCACTCTATCAAACGCTTTTTCGAAATCTACAAAACAGGCAAATACCTTCTGGTTGTATTCTATATTCCTCTCGATTAATAATCTCATTAATGCAATGGCATCACGCGTACCTCTCCCCTTCCTAAATCCAAACTGATCATCTCCCAAGTAATCATTTGCACTACTCTCTATCCTTTTGTTTGTGATCCTGAGAACAACTTTAGCTGCGTGGGATATCAAACTTATTGTCCTGTAGTCCTCACATGATGTAACCTTCCTCATAGATACTACGAATCAGCCCATATAGCCTCTTCCTCCCACATTTTCCTAAACATTATAACAGTTCCGCGGGAATGTTATCCACCCCCACAGCCTTATTTAGTTTCATCTCCCTTAATGCCCTTTCTATCACATCGTCGAGTATGCCTGGACCTCAGCTATCTTCCTCTACGTCATGTTCCTTTTCTATGTCTAACTTTGTTGGTCTGAGTTCTTTACAATGCAGTTCTTCTATATATATATATATATATATATATATATATATATATATATATATATATATATATATATATATATATATATTCCTGGCCGTGTTCCCTGGCTTCTGTGGCACCAAACTTATCTTTCGATTTTTCATCGGGTTTTCCGCTTCCCCTCCCTCAACAGGCCAATTTAAATGTCCTTGTACGTACCTTATTGATCAAAATAAATATTCCCAATGCAAAATCAATATTCCCAAAATTGACAGAGTGTACAATGGTGGAAATTATGGGTTAAAATATTACGGTCAGAATTATTTTTACCAGGTCTGTGAATCCACTCTTAGATAAACGATTCTCAGATGTACACCCCATGGATAGTCACCTTTCGCAAATAGAAAACTCGTACTTTCCGTCATTGATTTTTAGCCCTTACTGTATCTTCACCAATGAAAGTTCTCACAACTATCTCTTCATCTCGTTAAAGATGAAATAGAAGATATTGTTCTACGTAAATCCCTCATTATTGAGTGCTGACCAGTGAATTTCCGTCGAGGAATGTTAATGTTAATCCCTCCACTCATATCCTTCACGACAGGCATCTTGCAAGGTTTTACGCGACACATATTATCAGCACCGAATCAGCATCAACAATGTTAGGAGCAAAGAATGGTAAAAATAACTCTGCTATTCCACAATTTAATAACCCACTACCATCGTTTTGCTTCCGCGCAGCATCAACAGGTCCTCGTAAGCATTATCAGTTGACGCAAGCATGGGCGTGTGTTAATAAGTTGTGAATAGTAGAATTACATTGTCTTTTTACCATCTCTTGCAGCATGGAAAAATTTAAATAGTTAAGCCTGCGAAATTTTCCAGCGTTGGGAGTGTAATCTTATACGGGTAAAAGAGGGATTTTCAGAAGCAGAGAAATAGTTAAGATAATTAAAGACCGGCCCTGCATTAGTTTCATTTGAAGCAGAGGCCTCGAGAGGCAGCCATTTCAACGCCATATGTGACCGATGGATTACTTCCCTTGGTCTAAACATGTTCTCAAAGCAGCTAATATTGGAAAATAAGACCGCCTCCGCTTGGGTTTATCCTTAGTCACATGCTGTCGGAAATTTTGGTTTGCTAACTACAATAATATTTACTTCTCTACAACCTGATGATCATTTGGTCTCAATTTCCCTCGTTTTAGTTTTTAAAATGGATCTTTGTTTTATTAAATGCAATCTTGAAGCCAGGGGAGTTTACACACATAATTTCTTATTACCTAGTGTGATGGAATTTTAAGGTTTAACTTTAATAATTTTAGTGTTTTTTGTACATACTCGCAACTCTCCGAGTATTTAGTTGTTGCAAAGATTATTTCTATTGTTTACATCATTTGACAGATATTTTCAGTTATATCAATCATTTAACATGCTTATTAGTGGAAATCAGGTTAGTTCGTTTTTCTGATGTACTGTCTTCCCACCCTGATGGCCCGATCCGAATCCCTACAGGAGCAGAACTTTTCCGTGAAGTCCCAATCCCATTTGGGGTGATATTTAGAGAGTACTTCAGATTGAGTGCGCCATCCGTCAGATACATTATAAACCCCTTGGCCCCTTTCGTCAAATCCTTCCACCTGGATATTATACTTCTAAAAAATTACCTACCCAACCCTAATGACGCAAATAACTTTGACTGTCGATCGCCTCACCTAACAACCACTACCACCACTACACTTTATTTATTGGTAACTGACATTTAACTGGCATTTTATGTTGATATTACATGCTTTGGTGTGGTTTCATCCCCTGCCACACATCATGGTGGTGACTTTCATTGTGCCGAGTGGATGTATCGTATAAGTGGCGAGCCACTACAGTTCGTGGCTACGTTTCGACATCAACTCTCTCCTGCCTTTACCCCCAACATTCTCCCGAGCAGTTGCGCGCATAACGGGAGGTGGCGGAAGGGAAGCGCAGCGTCAAGAACTGCCGGGCGGGTGGAAGGGGAAAGAGGGCGAGGTGGACGTATGACGCGAGGTGAGGGGAGTGGGATGATTCGACTCCATAAGCCCCTTGGCTTGGCTTATCGCAATAAACACTGGTCCTCTCCCATTCTCTCTCTCCTCTCGGAAAAGTAAAAAAATAACAAAGCCTTCATATTTCCGGGGACCCCGCACTCCCCTCCCCCCCTAAGGGCACCCATTTTCCCTTCTCTCCCTCCCTCCAAACCCCTTCAGAACCTCTCTCTTTCCTTCCCCGGGGCCTCTTCTCAAGGATACTTCCGTGCGGCGGTCCTTCGCCCTCGGCGTCCCCTTTCTCCCTCTCTCCCTCCCGCCTCCCCCAGTCTCCCGTGTTATTAAAAAAAATAAAGAGTGGGAGAAGCGCCGGCGATACCTGTTGGAATAATAGGCGGAGGGAACGCGTGCCTCCTCGCCGCTTCAAAAGTATGTATCTTCCGTTTTTTCGGCCCACTCGATATGTATACGGCAGTGGGTTTTGGAGATGACGTTATTCCTTTCCCTTTCGCGGTGTTTTTTCACGGGCCGGGAGCCGTCTGCGGGAAGGTGCGGGATGTACAGGATAGTTAAAACACGTTAGTCTCCGCGCCAATGTTTTTTTGTCCTCTTCCTCTCGAATAAACGATCTTGACGTGATATTTTCAATTGAGAAAAATAAATAAACGTCAGATGCCGAAGTGGAAATTCTAACCCACTGTCCTTTCCTTTCCTTGTGTATTGTCTATTTCTCCTTTGGTGGGTGAAACTGCCCCCTGACGCCATCTCTTGGCTGAAAGAATCGGGGCGCTTGGCGATATATTAGACCCACGGATCTCAGGGTAAATTGACTATCCTCGATAGCTCAAGTGGTTAAGAGCATCCGCCCGGCAAGTGGAAAGATCCGGTGTTCGAGTCCCGGTTGAGGAGATATTTTTACTCTTGTGATCCGTTCGATTCCGCCTTCCCCACCTCTGTTGTGTTCGTCCTTTATATGTGTTCCTATCCCTTTTCCTTATATCTGTTTCTGTATATATGAGTATTTATTCGCCGTTTGGCGGGATTTCGTGTTTGAATGTTTATATATATATATATATATATATATATATATATATATATATATATATATATATATATATATATATATATATATATATATATATATAGTGAATATTCAACACTATGACCTTGAAAACACTGAGCACAATGAATAAAATTTCCCATCCAAAAAATTCGACATCATTTGCGAACACGGAATCACTCGAATATTTCGGATTTCAGCCATAGTGATGCAGCATTCTTCCTCATACTAGTATAGCATGATGCTTCATCTAAAAACGTTCAAAAGTATGGTAATTAGTGGCGTGGATAATCGCGTACAAAATTATTTGTCGGGTCAAAGTATTTCCATAAATTCACAATCACACTCTTCGTCATCGTGTCGCTTATATGGCAGATGGTTGACTTCTCCACCATGTCATAGTGAACCTCATGGTTGAAACGTAGTTTTTTCAGTTATTCACGTTCAAATAAGTTTCACGAGTAATAATTCACAGACACTAATACCCGATATTGGTATCAGTATTGCGCACGATTAAATAATTACTCCTAAGCGTTTCTGTTGGTATTTCACTGATCAATTTCCAGGTGAATAGAATGCGATGGTGTGCCACTCTTAGTGGTGCCATTGAGAATATTCACCGCGTTAAGGAGTCATCATCTTATTATAATCCTAGGATTGGTTTCCTGAAGCCCATATCTTTCCATTCTACTATATTAGAATGTAAGGCAAGGCTGCATATTTGAGGAGGGGAATGTGAAATGAATAGTTCTCCATCTCCTATGTATCGGATTCTACTGTATGAGGGTGGGGTACTATCGATGCCAATATGTATGGCTAGCAATGCATTTTGAAACAATTTAATGACATATTTAGGTATTTTTGACACTAAACAACGAATTTCTCACGAAATTATATCTCTGATATATAATTGAGAAGGTGTAGCCTACATGCACCCCGCAAAATTATATAAACCTCGACTATAATCATGTTTTCTACAGCCATGAGTAAAAAGTCAGAGTTGAGTTTAAACACGTTAATAGGTGTCTATATCACAAGAATAAACATAAATTACCTTTACAATGATACATTTTTTCCTAGAAGTTCATCAAGCGGAATTTTGCGGATTTCGCTCGATTTTTTGCAGAATTCCAACATCCAATCACATTTCGAGTGTTTAGGGGACATTTTGCTTTTGATGAAACTCAATATCAATAAATAAGAATCAAAGGAACCACTTTCTCGACCTCGCGGCGTTTGGGATATTGAGAAAAAGCAAAAATAGTTGTACACTCAAATAATCAATGGAACTTGGACTTGATTTCGATTTTAGAATTTCGACTTCATTGGCAGTTTGTCTTGTCCAAACAAGAACCTTTTAATCAAAAGACTCCCAACGAAGGAAGAATAAACATTCCCGAAAGGTTTCAATATTAATCCTACCGCTACTGACTTAATTAATTGTTTTAAACAGGTATTTATCTTTAAATGAGATCCAAGCCCGATGCTACCAAGTTTTTAGTACACAGAAAATCTAAGAAAATTTAATTAGTCGTCTTTAAAATGTTTGAGTAAAATTTTTATGCGTATGTCCTAGACTTTATTGTCATCAATGAATATTTGATGCATCAATACCGATAGGTAGGCTTAATGACGTGGACTCTGTGGTTGAAATTTAATTGATAATTAATATCGAAACAGGAAATAAACTACAAGAGTCTCAAGAAACATACCTTATTTCACCAATAAACAAAATGTTGGTATGGAACAAAAGTCTTTGTTACTAAAGCCCTTAATTCTAGTGCACACAACTAGATTCAGGGAGTCCTAAAGGACACAACCTGAACGTTCGAGCGCGCTGAGATTGAAGCGAATCTTGGAAAATACTCGGACGGAGAGAACGAAGAGGACCCATGGTGGCCGTTGAGGCAACGGGATATACGATGCTCGACCTGGCGGTCACCTAGCACAAACCTTTGATTGAAGGACTCCACGTCCTTGTCCTCTTCCTTCCCTTTGAGTGTGCTGGCGTTCTTTTTGGGCAAGTTAAAAGATACAAGCATCTAATAGCCGAAATAAGAGAGTTTGACTGAGTAAAAATAAGATAAAAGCTAACTGACTGACATGGAAAATGATGCTTTTGTCGAGAAAAACAGGATTCTATCCAATAGAATGAAGTCTGAATTAAATGAGACGGTAGCCAAATGTTTCTTTTGGAGTTTTTTTGTCCACGGATATTAAATGTGACATTTAGAAAATAGATAGGGAAAAGATAATTTTTATGAGCGGATTGGGAGAAGAATATTGGCATTAAGAGGTAAGGGAAAGAAATAAACGGGAAGGTTTTAAAAAGATTTGTTGAAGTAAGACAAATTCTAAACATTACCCGAGACCGAAAAATATAATGGTTTGGACATATACTGAGAAGGGAATGTCTGTTTAGGAGACGTGATAGAAGAAATGGGGAAAGTCAAAGGGCGGAAGAGAAAAGGAAATGATGTAAAACAGGGAAAACGATGTGTCAACATAAAGAGGGTTGAGAGGGCTGAAGGAAAGGCACCTAATGGCTGTAGTACCAGACCTATGATGATGATTACGCTCCCATTGACTTGCACGTTCTCCATTTCGCTTTAAAATTTATTTAGTACTTACCATTTCTCCTACTATTAACTAGTGTTGCACAGACTACGGTCCACTAGACTGATACGGTCCGATTGCTAATGGTGAAGCTTGCAAAGACTTTCGCGAAAACCTTAGATGAAGACTTTCTTACCAAGAATTGTACAGATTTAAAAAAAAACTTGTAAATGTAGGTATTTAAAAATCTCTATTATTAGGTGCTTTCTACCGTCTTTAAGCATCCACTCTCCTAAACCCCGCCAAACATAATACCTAACACTCTGCATTACAATAAACATTCTTCAAGTCATATTTCAAGGCAAGTTTCTTGCCTTGCTAGTCATGCAAGTCAAGGCATATTTCTTGCCTTCTCCATTCCGTCCAACATGCCTATTATTTCCCTGCCTCTAACTAGCTCATCCAACATTCTCCTCTTTGTTACATATTTCATTTTATTTCCACTAAATATGCCATACACCCACTTTTCTGTCCCTATTGCATCTCTCCCTAGAACATTCACCCTCTGCTACCATACCTAGTGCTTCTTCGTTCGTTTCCCTTTCCGCTCATTTCATTTTTTCATTTTCCTCTACACTTACGAGCACATCTTAAAATATTCCAATATGTGGTTAGCCCATTGGCTCGACGACCAAGTTTCCGAGCCATATAAAATTGCGCTCCATATAAAATTATAAAATCCATCAAAACAGTCCATCCAGTAATGTAAATAAAACCTAAGGTTTAAACGATTAAATATGGTGTATCTAGTAAGCGACGAAAACTAAATACCGGCTTGCTATAAAATAAACTCTTTTGTTTTTAAAATAAATAAACTCTTTAACATAAGGATCAATTCTTTTGAAAAATATTGTTAAACAAACCCATAAAAGGCTGCTATGAGTATATTGTTATACTCGTATATGGAGATTCCTGCGCTGGTGAGGGAGCACTTTTAGCTAACGAGTTGTTAATATTAGTAACTTTAACTATTATTTTGTCATAGACCTTTTTGTTACCTGTCGCACATTATAATAATATGCACATTAATGGCCAAAAGCAAGAAATCATTTTTCTTTGTACAACTGATTATGACTCTTTAGAAGTTTTCTTACTAAAGGATTTATTGTTTTCATGTCAAAATCAGGGCACTAAGGAAAAGAGCCTTGACGTGTAAGACTCTGCATTGCCCATTGAATATACGAATCGAACTGGAAGGACCGGTGCTTCTGAAAGGGTCACACATTTACAATATATCGAAGATTAGTTACCATACGAAAAGTAGGCTGCTCACAAATTAATCTTCATCAAGTCTGTTTCCATTTCAGTGACGATGTCAATTTGATCAAATCTATTGTCAATGGATAAATAAATTGTGAGCCACATTAATTATTATGCTATGGATTTTGAAAATAAAATAATAAATCCTCGCAGCTATGGGGCTCGACTCACCCCGGTGGGTGGATTATATATATTAGGCTTCTATGTGGTGAGGTAGGAATTTGAAGAGATAATTATATAATAGGCTAATGAAGATGAGAAAAGATGAATGAATGAAGGTAATTAAATAGTAAATTGAAGGAGAATGATTGTTGCAATCTTAGAAGTGGAGAAACTTCTGATGCTCATCCCGAAGGACTGAGAATGAGAATCGTACTAACATCTTGAATAATATAATTCTAATACGGTTTTAGAATGGTCTGTTGTGCCAGCAGCTACCCAAAACTCCTACAGAGTCCATGGAAACTAGAAAAGTTAAATATCAGCTTTTTCCACGGTTAAAAATAGCCCCGAAATACAATATGAATAGAGTACACTTATGTTCTTAGAACAAAAATTACGGTCTCGCCCAATAAATTTATTTTTTTTATTAATTAGGAATTTTAACTATTTCACGCAGCAAAATGATCCGCGACGGAAAAAGTACGAGAGAGATAGTAAATACAGCAGTGCAGGTGAAGAAAGTCTTCTATCTTAAGAAACCTATATTAATAGAAAGAAGTAGAAGACTAGATACAAAGGGGTGAATCATTTAAACTTACATATAGAGAGTCTTTTCACGGCTGGGATACATGATCGATTGCAAAAGTAGAGAAGTTAAGTTTAGAAGCGAGGATAAAGGTGTTGCTGCTGAAGAATGATGAAAATGAAATGATCAGACAGAGAAAAAAATGAAGAAATAATTCGATGGGTTAATGAAGTGAGAATGGGTATAAAGTTCAAGCATGAAGTAGAGGGAACTAAGAGGACACATCCTGAGGACCATGTTTTACCAAAGTTCATGATTGAAGGAACCATTAGGCAGAAAAATTACAGAGGAAAACCAAAGTTTAATTATAGGTATGAGGGCCAAGATTTGGAATTTGAAAACGGTCGGCGAATTCCGCGCAAAGAACTGTGGAATTGAACGGAAGTGATAGCAACAGGAATGGTGCATCATCGGATGTATCGAATTCATGATGCTGATTTATAATAATAAGACACAAGTCTACCAAGTGAACAATCTGTAATGTTAGTGGGGCGCTCTTATGTTAGGTAGCCGTAAGAAAAGTGAAATTTTTTTATTTTTATTTCAGACAAGTGGAAATATCAAGAAATATATGTCGCTACTCTTTACGGGACTGATTAAAAATATTAAGAATTATGAGCTGCAGCAAGGCTCTCCTCAAGTTAATATCGATCAAAGAGGTGCTATCTTTAATCCTTCGCCGGTTTCTGAACTCAACCGCCGGCCATAAAATGTTCGCCGCGCCACGGATGGACGTTTGTACTCATCTCCACGGCAGATCAGTGTCCGAGTTCACCCGTTCCTTCTGGAGCCACCCTCCTCGGAAGCTTTAGAGGAGGAGGAGGAGGAAAAAAGAACACACAAATGAGTTTTCCCCATAAGTGCAGGCATTTCCACGCGAGAATTCCGGGTTGAGGGAAGGGGGCGTGAGGGAGAGAGGGAATGAAACAAAAAAAAGAGGGAGGGAAATAATAATAACGTATGCAAATACTTTTAGGAGGGGCGTCCGAGCGACCAAACTACGGCCTTCCCATAGTTCCGGGGCGTATGCAGGGGGGAGGAAAGGCGGCTCGCAGGCCGTTACGCGCGGCGATATCCCACGGGGCTCCCACCTCTGCCCCCTCTCGTCAAACCACCCACCCTCACACCCATATCCTCCCTCCTTCCTTCCCCCGGAACGGACTCTCCCACACACATCTACACATATATCCTCGCCCCCACGGAGCATTCTCCACCCCCATTCCGGTCCTTCCCATCCGTAGCGATCTCCCCCCCTCCCCTCCACTCTCTACCAAACCCCCTTACACTTCCTTCGGTGCGTTAATTAAAAGTCGGAGCCTCCACACACACACACGCTTGCGCGCGTGAGTTTGGAGGGCGTGAGGTTTGAGTGTTTCGCATTCGCTCTTGTTTTGTTTCTCCCGCTCTTCTTTTGTTGTTTTATTTTTTTACCGTTACCGCAGAGAGAGAGAGAAATTCGGACTCTCCGCCCATAGTGTGTCTTCCGTCCGAAAATTTCTTCGCGTCCCTCTTCCCACATCCCCCTACTCCCATACTCTAACCATCCGTCTCCCCATTCTCCCAACCCAAACCAACTCTTCTTTTCCCTCTTTTGAAAACTCGCCTTCCCTTTTTTTACGTTTGTTTTAGTTAGCCTTTTTTTATCGCCGAAATGGGCGGGGTGTACTTTTCCCCCTTTCTGCTCCTCCCCACCCGCTTTTTCTCTCTCCCCCTCCCCCTCCTCGAGCGGGTGGAAGTGTTTTTCGAGAATTTTTCGGCGGGGTGCTTTTCGACGTCAGGGAGCGGAAGCGTGTTCGTGTGATGGGAAGGAGTAGGTGGGGGGAGAATGGGAGAGCAAAATTTGGCCGGAGATTCCGGAAGACTATGTATGTAAGAGGATGAGGACCAACAGAGCATGGCGCAATCCTGCGGATACCTCGAGGACACAAACATACAGAAAAATTATCATGGCATTTCCTTAAACTTCGAGGCTCTAAGTTATGTTAAAACCAGTGGAATAATATAACCTGCTTTAGAAATCTAAAGGAAACTATTTCAAACTTCAATACGCAGGATATAATACAGTAAAAATACTATGAAAACCCCTCGCAATGGAACTTCCTTTCCATTTACCATGATGATGCTGCAAAGCTGTCAAACCTAATCGTATTGAGTACAATTTTTTATAGATTTATTTTTTACCCTTTAATTAATTCGAGGGCTTATTATTTCTAACCCAAGGGAAGTTATTGTAATCTCACTCATATCTGTTAATTTCCCAATAGTAATCAGTCGTAATATGGGAAAAAATACGTAATACACATTTGAGAAAGATGGATAAATGTTGGTTTTTCTTAGGCTCAGTTAATGCTCTTAATAAAATCCAAGTTAGGCATGTTCTCATATTAAAGCAGCAGAATGCTTTGTGTCACATTTCCAAAAAATAATTCTATGTAAATGTATACATACATGCATGCAGGAAAACTATGATCATCTTTTCACGTTGAAAGAAAATTTATGTTCACATGGTCATAACCCCTTAGGAAGCAACTTAATCACAAATTTTTGTACCTTAGATCAGATAAAATCGTAATTTTAAAATTTATCTCAGCATCTATTTATTTGATATTATAATTAATAATTATAATTAATAATCCTCGTAGAAGTGCAAAAATAATGCATTGCGGCGAAACACAGAAGCATTTGACAATTGAATCATGCTCAATGGTTCTTTTATTATTCAGTATCAGGGAGAAATCTGGAAGAGTTAGTAATCATTAGGAAATAGAGGGAAAGGAAACAGTTAAGCATTCACTCAACCTTAAATATAACCGCTGTGTCAATTTCCACTACACGTTCTGTGTTTGGCGTGCTAACAACACCTGAAAAGACCGCGTCACTTAACCTTATTTCAAAATTCTCTGTAATCACGGGTGCTGAGTTCGTTTTATACCATACAAGCAGTTTGTCATATTTAGAAATATTTCCAACAATCCCCCAGATTGAAATTGAAAAACAAACAACTTTGCTTTTCCACATAGAAAATTATTATTTACGACCTAGGTTTCGTTGTGGTATACGTAACTTCAGTTCTTCTTCATCTTCAGGCCTGAAGATGTTATGCCATAACGAAACCTAGGTCATAAATAAAAATTTTCTACGTGGAAATGCCAAATTGTTTATTTTTCAATTTCAACATGATAGTTTTCCACCAAATCACTCCAGAAATTGCTTTATCCTCCAGATATTTAAATTAAATTTCCTATTTCAAATTGATATTCTTCATATCGAACATTCTGTTAAAAGACTGATCAAAGACCTTCCTATGCAACAAAACGGCAGATATTACGTTCGTCACCATAGCAAGAGTAAAGTAAAGGCATTTTAACTTCATTAGGCCGGTTTCATTAATAGTGGGATAATTTGTAATCATCCTGTCAGAAGGTATCTTAGAGAGAGATGAATTGGAGATGGAGGTTATTTGGTTGGTTAGTATATTCCTCAATTCTTTGCAGGATTCAACAGTTCTTTGCGAGAATAATAATAGTAAGGGAGTATACTGAGAAATGCGGGACCATTTTAGCGCGCTCGTGATGCAAGCAAATTTTTTGATGTGAGAAAAATACGAAATTTGATAATCATTATGTTGACTTGGAACTTGATTCGGTGCGACTCAAATGAAACTTTTGTCATTTCTAGACTAACTGCCACAGATGGCTACTTTTACGAGAAATTTCCGAAACCACTGATTTGAAATAGGAAGTCAAATAGTCTTTCAAAGATACACGTGTGAGCAGCATGCACATTAGGAAATGCTTCATGGGGCTATTTTTTCCATTTTGTTCCAAAATTACCCGATTGTGGGCTACTGCAGCAGGTCCCTCCTCTGCACAAAATACGAAGATTAAAAAGGCTAATGGCTATAAGTTTTGCTCCTTAAGTAATATTATTTCTTGTTTCATTTTTAGGTGGGCAAATACTACCTTGATCAAAAAGTTCCCGGAATAACCACCGTGTGGCGCTCCCATCGTTCCGATTTGAGTTCTGTTTTTTTTGTTAAATTGGTACATCTGTTGTTGATATTCCCTTTAAATCTTAGTGTCATAACTTGACATTTGCAAAAGTTACGTAGCCAAGAGTACATCTATCTCTGTGTGTGTTGGCGATTTTTTACAATTTCAGAAATGGATTTAAATTTGCAACAACGAACTTGTATTAAATTTTGCGTAAAAAACGGATTTAGTGGCGCACGGACGTTGGAAATGTTGGAAAAGTGTTTCGGCAACGATTCTCTAAAAAAAACGGTCGTTTACCAGTGGCACGAGCGGTTCAGAAGTGGTCGTGAGTCAATCGAAGATGATGAACGCAGTGGCAGACCATCGACATCGAAAGTCGGTGAAAAAATTGATAAAGTAAAAGAAATGTTGGTCAATAACCGCAAATTAACCATCAGAGAAATAGCGGAGGACTTGAACATTGCCTATGGATCCGCCCAAGACATTGTGGTTAATGATTTGGGTTTCCGTCGGGTAGCATGCCAAAAGACCTCAATTTCATGCAAAAAAGAGACCGTGTTGACGTCGCAAAAGACATGATTTGCGAGGCTGAATCCGATCCCACATTCATCAAAAGGATCATTACTGGAGACGAGACGTGGGTTTATGAGTACGACACGCAATCCAGACATCAGGCAAGTGAATGGCGTTCACCAAATGAGCCGAGACCAAAAAAACCACGTCGTTTTCAGTCAAAAAAGAAGGCAATGCTGACGGTTTTCATGGATTACAACGGTGTAGTGCATCATGAATTTTTGCCAGAAGGCCAGACAGTAAACAAAGAGTATTATTTGGGCGTTATGAGACGTTTGCGTGAAGCAATTCGCCGAAAGAGACCAGAAATGTGGGCAGAAAACTCGTGGATTTTGCACCATGATAACGCACCGTCGCACAGTGCTATCATTATTCGTAATTTTTTGACGAAAAATGCAACAAATACCATCCAACAGCCACCGAATTCACCTGATTTGGCTCCCTGTGACTTCTTTCTGTTCAATCGAGTTAAAAAACCATTACGGGGAACGCGTTTTAGCAGCCGAGAGGAAGTAATGGAAAAATCGCAGGAAGCACTGATGGACATACCGAAAACCGAATATAAAAAATGTTTCGAGGATTGGATCAAGCGCTGGCATAAGTGTGTTGCAGTCGATGGGGATTACTTTGAAGTGGACAATATAGATTTAGATGAATGAACTTGTATTTTTAATTTTCTGAATAAATTCCGGGAAATTTTTGATCAAGGTAGTACGTTCAAGTTTGCTAAAGATATGGCAACTTTGGTGTAAGCTTGAAACTTAATTTTTTGTTCAGGAATTCGCACCGAAAAACGTTGGGAGGAAATGAAGCATAAATTAAACGGGTGCACATTATATATCAATCGCCTGGGGCTATCAAATCGACCATGATATTATAAATTCTGTACGATGAAAAGAATCGCGTGAACTCTCACGTAATTCTTTGCGCTGGGTAAACCAAAAGAACTCTGTTCTACTCCTCGCATGCAAAGAGTCCATTTCCCGTTAGATAAGATCCGTTTCTCAAACTTTTGCAATTTAAACTATTGACAAATAAATTTAATGTGTGCAGCATACACATATTGCATGTGGTGTAAGCAACTTTCGTTTCACATTTCCTCAAAGATCGTGGAAAAACCGAACTCTTGGAAACAAAACGATTTGACTTTGGCGTGCTTTATATTGCAACACTGCGGTCATTCCGCGCACCGGAATGAATTCCTGTAGTGTCACAAGGCAAGTTCCCTCTGTAATTGTCGTAAATCAAAGAGAAAAAAGCATGTTCATACTCTCGTAACCAACTTAGATGATACCCTGCTCGCTACTGGCATAGTATATGACACAGGGTTCATCCACACCAGGCATGCACAAGTACGCCAAGGGGTGCGGTCACATACGAGCACAGTGCAAGAAACTTACATGATAAACGTAGCTACAAAAGACATCCCTCAATGATACATTACGTGCGTTAAGCTCGTGGAGAAGGATCATCACCATAAGTTAAGAGATCATGCTCACAAAAGGGGATCAGGATGGTACGATGGCTAATATACAGGTTTCCCACCCTAAGGGACCGAGTTCGAATCCCGGGGGCAATGGATATTTCTAGTGGTATCCCGATCCCTACTTGAGGTTCTTTGTAAGGGGTACTTTGAGTGAGTACGCCGTCCGTCGGATGAAACGTTAAACTGTGGAACATTTGGTGCCCTTCTTTAAGTAGAAGCTAATGCTAACGCCGGGTTTCTCTCCATCCTTCCTCCATTCCCAGAAAATCCTTCCCCTACCGAACTATCCTATCTGGCGCAAATGACCTCTGCTGTCGGTCACCTCCCCTTATAACTATTACTACTACTACTTCTATCAATCGACCTCATCGTACGTCTATCGTATTGTCTTTGACGGTGGCTTCTACTTTATCATATTGAATGCCTTTTTGCGTATCTGTTTTACTTTCCACTTAATTTAGAAATGGTAAAAAGCTTTCATGCTTGCAACATTGAAGTACGTATAATTTACAGTAGAGCACAGACTGATTATAAGAAACGGCTCAATAGGGTACTAAAATTTTATTTTTTTTTTCAGAGCATTTCTATGAGAACAAATATTCCTCTTCACGTACATTACACACTAATTATCTGAGTTACGAACTCTGTCAGATGCGGATTATAAGCAAAAACTACTGGTATTCCTTAAGCAACATGGTACACATCATACTCAAACATTCCCCGTTTTTATAAAAGATACGGTCGCAAAGATTTAGCCACTAATCACCACAAGATTTTAAGGTTTTTAGGAAAATAAAATATAAAATAAATGCCAATTTAGAATTACTCCGCATCTAAAATACGTGGAACAAGCTGATAGCCACCGATACGGTGTGTGGCCTGGGGAGATTTCAGACGATGAACATAACATCAAAATAATAATTTGCTTAAATTTTAGTTCCCAGTAAAAATGAAAATGCAAAATATTTCAAAAAATAGACGTCACATTAAATTCAGCTGCATACATTACGGTACCAAAGTATATAAAATATATCTCCACGCGAGCAAAAAAGCTGATAGTCACAAGAAGAACAATTAAAATGGGATGAATGAAACACTGACAACACTCTAGGCTATTTAAATGAAAGAAGTAAATTGATAATTTCACACGAACTTTATTAAAATACGACCTAGTTTTCGACGTTGGACGTCATCATCAGATCCTGATGATGAGGTCCAAAGTCGAATCCTAGGTCACATTTTAATAAAGTTCGCGTGGAATTATCAAGTAACTTCTTCCATTTAAATATGTTGCATAAATTCAATAAAGTTATGCTGGAGAGAATAAATTTCATTTTAGGCTACTTAGATATTAACAACAGTTACCTCACCAACGCAATTTCCTCTCGTTTGCAGGATTCTGAATCCTTCTAGTTCGCGCGAAAAATGTAATCTATTAATTAATACAATTCTTCTGATAAGCCAACTACAAAGGAAAAAAAATGAACCACCTTCAAAATCATACATTTAAGAAAAATCATCCTTTATCTTACCTGCACGTCGTCTCCGTGGCAATACGAACTCAATTAAAGTTAAGCACCACTAATCACCACTAAATCACAAAAACCGGAATTTCATTTGTACAACATTTAATACCCTTCAAGTTGATTGAAAGAAAAACTGTCAATCATGATAAACAATGATTTGTAGAGCTGCGAAACCATTTTTTATAAAATTCATCATGGAAAACTGAGTTTCTAAAAAAAAACTCTGTTGTGCATAAAACGCTGGCTTCGTAGCTTTAGCTTAAAAGGCTGTGATCACACTTCGACATTCTAGAATAACATTGTAGATCTTTATTCATAAGTTTCGCAAGCAATATCAGATTACTTCTATAGGGACAATGAGGTTGACAGAACCCTGAGCGTAGCACCCGGGTTCAGATTTGAGTAATACATTTTCACACACACTTTTCCGTCCATTTTGTGTGATATTTTTATTGGAACATGGTCATGGAAAACCGCAGGTGGCACAGGAAAAGGAACTGGCACCACGACCTTGACGTGTTAATTTTGCAAACCTCCAGACTAACCACAAGGCGAGCTCCGCCCTCATCTGTCAAACCATTTTCCTGTTTGATTGCTCGGGGGGTGGTAGATGTGTAAACAATAATATGGGAATGACATCGGTCAGGTTTCCAATCAAACCCGGTTAACCTCTGATGTAGCACAATTGTTTTCGACGTGCTGGGACCATAAAACGTTGTTAAGGGGAGAGTGGATTAATATGAATTATAAACCACCGATAAAAACTCGACCGTGCAATATATACTACACTTACATATTTATTTTTAGTTGGTGAACGTGACGTGAATATAGGGAGGTTCGGCAAGAAGTATTCAAGCGAGATAACGCTCGAGTTTATTCGTGGGAAGGTAAGGGCAGGGTCAGGGTGCATTGGAGCCATTCTACATTTCCAGGGACCTCCCGAGTTGAAAAGAATAATAGGCGCGGGGGAGAGTGGGGGAGTTTGGAGGAAGGGAGGGCGGTTGAGGGAGTGGGATTGAGATAAGGCGGGGAAGGAGCGAGAAGGAAGGCGAGGCCTCTTTGGGGGAGAGGAAGATTGGGAGGAAGGGTGGAGATTGTGCGGAGGGAGTGAAGAGTGAGGGTTGGAGAACGGAGGAAGATAAGCGAGTTTATTTGGGTGGAAACCCCCCCCCCCGCCTTTAAAACAATGGCCATCAAAATAATGACGCGGACATTATATGGAAAAGATGCGATGCACGTTTTGGGTACACGTGGAGTATGAGGCAAAAAGAGCAACCGGTGTTGTGCTCCACATCCCTTGTACCTTCTCGAAAGACGAAAAATTGAGGAAAAACCATGTGCTTATCATGCAGAATGGACCTCTGAATCATTAGAACCGAGTCAAAGTTACTCATAACACACAGAAAATCTTACTAAATTAATATTAGTTTCACTGATCATGGGAGGTGATAGAAAACTGAGGTAATTTGCGTCATAAGGTATAGGTAGGTGATTTAGTAGAGCTAATGGGGTAAGGTGGGTGGAGAGAAACCCGGCTTCGATATCAGCCGGCTACTCTCAAATCTAAAGGCACCAAGATGCCACGCATTTACCCCTCGTCCATTGTACGACGTGTACCACATAGCACATTCCCAAATAGAAATCGAGATACCTTCGTAAATTTTTACCACCGATCAGAACCTCGGCTCTCAAGGTGGGAAGTGAGTAACGTAGCCATCACAACAACTCCATCCCCAATTTAGCCAATGAATTTGACGAGCAATTAAGTGTCTGATACAGAAAAGAGTCCAGTTGCAACTGAATGGCGATTAAAGGAAAGAGGAAACAAATGGAACACTGATTAATCTAGGCAATAAAGAAAAGGCGGAGAGTCTAATATGAATTTTCGGATTCTTCATGGTAAATAACAACGGAAGCAGTGTTCACCAGAGTCTTAAGGTGTCCTGAAGTGAAAAAACAGATTTGGGAAAAATACGATAATTTAAATAATCAATATAATTTAAAGCTTAAAGAATTGTGCCTCGTTGATACTGACCGGAAAGGATCCAAAATCCAAATAATTACACTAAAGATGACTAAAGAGCCGTCCCACGTGACTCACATGCCGGCATAAAATAATAGTCCAAGTTTACAATAATTTCAGTACTTGAAAAACTAATTAGCTACTCATTAAGCTCATTTCTTTAAAATACAGTTCACACTGTTTAGTTTCCAATTCCCGAAATTTTATTTGGAACGTGACCATTTTGCGATACTCTCTACTCGTATGGGGAATTTCACATATACTCGTATATAAGCACTTCCAAACACGAAATTACCTGGCGAAAAATATTAATTTACAAGTGTATAGATGGAAAGAAAAGGGATAGAAACACATATAAAAGACAAACACAGGAATCCTAAGGAAGGTGTTTTTTTCGTCAAAAAAGGATGCATTAAAACAAAGTAGGTGTTTCTTTACGAATATTTTGGGTGCGCTTAATCAAGGTAATTATTATCATGTACAGTATTTCCTCCACGTTGATACATCAAAACTATTACCTCCCAAAGCTAAATTCAATTGGATCAATTAAGATTTTTTTATCCGATTGCACTGGAAAATTATTTTATTGCCAGAAATGACACTCATTGCGTACTCAAATGACACTCACTTTTATCATGAACTCCATCCTTTGTGACCACGCTCGATCGCAGGGGTGTGTTCTCCCTCATGCGAGAACGTAAGAAATTTCATCCCCATCGCTCGTATGTCTCCGTGTGGAGGAGATAACGCCACCCAACCCTATATATAAAAATACTCTCAGTATTTAACTGTCGAGTTAAAAAAATGTTTGAGACTGGAATTTAAACCAGCTGCGTGTGACGAATGCCAAATCTGATCAAATAAACAGGAGAACATATACGAGGTAGGAAACTTTGAATGGATAAGTGAAAACGGCTATGTAAAATTATTCCAAAAACTATTTTTCTGTAAATTTCCTGTCTAGCGATGTGAGGGCTATGAGTGAAAGTTATATAAATGCTCAATTTCTTCAGAAACATAATTTAAGGTTACTTCTAAGACTAAATATGTTTCAATTGAACAATCCTGAAGAATGAATTTTCAATGCTGCCAAGCTCAAATATGTGGAAGTTTATACTCATTAAATAAATTACCCACTGAATGTTATCCAGGTGCATTTTAACGCTGAAGTGTTGAAATTTGGTGGGCTTGATTAAAATACAGTGGAAAAATAGTTTTTTCCCTTTTTACATGATCCTGAAGAATGCCAATTAGCAATTAATGTATCCTATATTTTTGGGTCACGGTAGTCTAGGGGGTAGAGCGTTGGACTACTGACCGGAGGGCCCGGGTTCGGTTCTCGGGCAAGCCTCTCTGGGCACATGCAGCTCCACCCAAGCTTTGTGATTTTTCGGGTACCATGTCTTCCTGGGAAACCATACCCAACACAGGGAAAGGAACTGGCCCCCCTACCCTGATGTGTGAATTTCACACGCCATCGGGCTTATATATAGTATATTGGGTGAATTCTGCCATCACCTACTAAACCGTCCTTCGAGTTGAATACTGTGTTTATCGTTTTTTTTTCAATCTCATATTTAAACTCCAATTCCTGAAATTGTCAAAATACAATAAGATTGATGAGTATTATATAAAACTTTCAATTTCATGGAAAATATTATTTTTATAAATAAGACTTAGCATATATAACATTTTTGAAACAATCCAAAATTCACGCTGTTGAAAGTGTCAGTGGTGGAACCTGTCACTTGTACCCGCGGCCTGGATCCCGCCTCCAGGGTTTCAGTCATTTTTGCCTTCTTTATACATATTATACCGCCTTTGATTGATACCACGGCACTGATTTGATCACAGGGAAAACTAATACTTACAAGTATATTGCGGCCTGCCAGTGCTTCAAACCTTTTCCGTTCGGCCTGCGGAAAAGAGTTGGGCGCCCCCTGAATTAGATAATAGAACCTCAGAGACAAGAGTGTGGTTTTTGATATCACAAATAAAATACGTCTGATAGCCTTAGTACACGGAATGGATTCTCCAAATACTCTATCAAATATTAAAAAATAAGAATGACCAAATTTTAATTGTGTCTAAAGTCAATTGATCAATAAATCATCTATTCTTCAATAGCTTCTCAAATGCCTAAATTTTAGATCTTCACACAAAATGATAGTGGTTTTCTATTTTGATTAATTTTCGTATAGGGCTTATCTTTTTCTGTTTACTATTAATATTTTTTAAATCAAACCAAATTTTTCTCAATCGTATTCCTGGTAGAATATTTTTATTTACGCTATACTTGGCCTTCAGGAAAGTAATGGTATACATCTGTACTTTATTTCAGATAATATATTTTATAAAATATCACATTAATTAATATTTTATTAACATTAATATTTTTATCGATAAGATAGCGCTCAACTACTATTTCAAAAAGTTTTATCAACAACTCTTAAAATATTTTTCATTTAAAGATCATTTCTTCCTCTAAAAATTAAAAAACACATTTTAAAAAAACGGTAATTTCCATCTGGAGGTGTCGATAATCATCATTGCGTACACGAATTCAATATAATTCGGATTTACATGAATTTTGTATTGTTTTTCGTTCAGTTAATTGCATTCAACATTATTTAAACGTGACCACCTTGTCCACCGATGGCTGAGTGAAAGTTCGACCGTTGGAATTGTACTTATAACGTGGGCATTTTGTTGCTGCTGTGACGTTTGCGATGTTTATTTTATGATCAAAACTCAATCCGGCCGCCTTCAAAGTACTGCAATTCAATTTCGCTGCTTAAAACCGTTGATTAACTAATTCTTTCTCGTCTCTCATTACTCTGAACAGAGTCTATGCGCTCTGTTAGACACCCTTTCAGCACCTAGCAGAAGGGATATTTCGCGTGTATACGGAGGATTTATTTATTTTTTTTAAAGTCACCCGCGTTTCCCAATACGGCCATCTTTTATTCCCGGCATACTTCTCGCAACTAGCAGACTCTCGGGTCTTCCCAACCTCCGGCAATTTATAGCCTTGAACTTTTGTTCCAGACCCGACTTCAAAGACATTCCCTCCCTAATCCCTCTCAACTCACATCCCACCACCGCTCTCCCCAAAGCCGCATGCCTTCTCTTTCCCTCTCCCTCCTCGCCACCAACCGTTGCGACGTATCCAATGGCGACAAAGGAGTCTCCCCCCTACATGTCCACATATATAAACACGCACACACAGACGCACCCCGCGCCGTCCCACGCCCAATCCCTCTTCCGCATCCATCGCAAAACTACAGCACTCCCGCCTCATCGAAATTTTCGGGAGGAAAAAACAACAGCAACCCTTAAAAATGGCTCTTTGTAGGTTATAGGGTCATAACTTGACACACGCCTACCGGCCCTTAAAAAAAAAAACTCACCCCCACCGGTTGAAAAAAGAAGACCTTCGGGGTACGAGGCTGTCACTAAATCTCCCTTGACTCTCGGCCTTTATCTCGCCGCGGGAGCTTGATTCACAACCTGATCCCCCTAAGGCCCCACGAAGCACATATTTCTCACTCACCGAGCGAAAGTTAGGTTTCGCCTCCCTTACGTCCGGCTAGCCTTCATTTGTTTCACTAAGAGCGGGTGACGTGACGGGACGGCGGCGTCGGGACCTCGCGATCTCCCCACCTATCCCTGGACGCGCCCGTGTTTGAGTGGGTGTGTGTGTGTGTGGAGGGGCGTGGGATTTTTGCACCGAGCACGTGGAAAACGTTCACGTCTCCCACACGCGGTGAAGTTTTACGATGCAACCGGAGACATCTGCCGCGGTAAATGTGAAGTAATAGGGGCATGAAAAGTGTCCTGCGCAAACTATTCGCTCTCCTTTTTGCTTCCCTTGCTTAGGAGACGTGCTGCCGGCCCCAGCCGGACGCCTCTTCGTGTGGAGGTAGTCTGGACCATATTTTCGATGCACGTGCTCTTTCTGGGTAGATAGGTATGAATCTACCTCATGTTGGCATTGCTGTCATCCGCGATTTTCTGCTCAATTCTATTTAGTGGGCCTAAAAACCTATATAAAACCTCAGGAACAAAGGAGGCAAAGACTTTTGATCGCATTTCTCTTGTCAAGTCAGACGATTCCTTAAGAAATTTTTTCACAATATTATTGAGTCAAAATGAGTCGTATTTTTGTTTTAGTCACCTGTAAGGTATAGGCATCACAACAGTTTATTACACAAATGGTCAAAGTTGCTGAAAGAAATTTAAATGTATTCCTTCATTAGTACAATTAAGTCTTCAGTCAAGACCCATTGTTTGTAACCTTAAGAGCAGAGGAAGATTTAGGTTAATGTTCATTTATGTAGCATGTTAATCCATTAATTTTATTGGTATTACCTTTCTCGTAATGGATTAAATTTTGGATTAATGTTTTACTACTGGATTAATTTTTGAGTGACCCGCAGACTGAGAACCTACTCGATGTTTCTCGAATAATTCAAAGGTAAGAGAATACACGCATTTTCAAACAGCAAAGAATAGTAAAGCAGAACATTTATTGCTATAGAAAAATACTGGTAATACAATAAAGCCAAGAAATAATTAAAACTTTGGTACGAAAGAGAAAAAGAATTAGTATGTATGCGTATTTTTTCTATAAATGAAAAATGTGTACATTGTTTCGATTTTCTAAAAATTCGTCATGAGTTAAGGGAAAGGGAGGGAGGATATCAACAGACACGTCGAAGGTAGGTTAAATTAAATTGTGTCTAAAGGTTTTTGAAATATGGTTCAAGAAATAGTACGCTGCAGAAATATCCTTTCGATTATATTTCTAATTAGATATATTATCTAAGAAATAACTCCATTGTCGTTCCAGCTAGCATGGAAAGTTTTTATGCCTGGATCAAAACCTTCTTTCGTAGATACCTACTGCAATCATGGCCTCTGGATTCACTGGTATAACTTGTCTTGCCCTGTTATTTAGTTTCGAAAACGAAGGGAGTTTTAATTGCATTATTCATGCTTAACGATTCGAAGGAAGTTCTCTATTCAAATGTGCCGTCTAACAAGTTTTGCCGTTTTGGAGAGTTCATTTCTCGTACAAAAATATGTTGAGCGCACGAGTAATGCATACTGTTGTTTGTATGGCTACTAACGATTGTTATCTTTTTAAATTACCGGGGATAATATTTTTTCCACTCAACCTAATGTTCACCCATTCTCCCTTCTCTTTTCAAATCAAACAGATAGAGCTCTGCTGATACGAGCCGACTGAGTTAAGCGGGGCGGGATGGGACAAAATACCCTCTCGCCTAGCGAACTCCCCGATCCGCCACGGCGTCCCCCCTCCCCCGCAACCCCCGAGCGGTATATTTTCAGGGAATGCCTTTCCTCCCTTCCTAAAACCTCCTCATCCCCAGTTCCAAACGACTCCTCCACGCGAGGCGAAAACGAATCGGATACCACGGGCGATTCCTCACCCTCGCCCCCCATTTATTTGCCACCTAAACAGGGCGAACAACCCCACCGATCCCTTCCGGTTGTGTCCACTTCCCCTCCCCCCCCCACACACACCTCTCTCCCGAACCCACAATTCCCGATACATCCCAATCCTCGATCCCATTCCACTCCCCCTCGCCCCTCCTCCACTTCCGCCCGTACTCCGTGTCGCCGGAAAAAAAAGAAGAAGGCGGCTGAGCGGCGAACCTCCCGCTCAAACCGCACATTATCGCCCTCTTTTGTTTCACACAATTCACACGCACCGCACCAGAGTCCCCACACGCTCGATCCCATCCCCCCCCCCGACCGTTGCGGCCCTTCATTCATCCTTCTCGTCTATTACCTCCCCTTCCCTCCGCCCTCGAGCACAAAGGAGACGTTTATATTATATGCTACGTTCTCATTCTGCCGTTTTATTTTCCACCTTTGAAATAATTTACACTCGAAGCTATGGGCTTCGCCACAACCTTTTAAGTTTAAGGGGGGGGGGATTGGCCCCCTCTTTTATGTTTGGATGTATGAAGTTATCATGGTCCATTACCACAGATTTTCACATGAAATTTCCAACGAGTAATTACTTCTGGATTCACCTTAACCTGGGAATGCGTGTATTGTACACTTTACTACCTTCTTTGTCATTCCCTCGAAATGACCGCGGGGAAACAAGTCAATTAGAGTATAAAACATTGGAAAAACAATGAAAATATTGTGAATTATGGACCTTATATATAAAAATACATATGTACCTCCGCAGTATACAACTGTAACAATTATGCATCCAGCTGGACAAAATAAACTAATAGCTGGATGCATAATCCAGCTAATAGCTGGATTATGCATCCAGCTATTAGTTTATTTTATCATCGAGAGACTGTAAATTTTTGCCTTCACTTTATTTTTAACCTTCCCTCAATGCATAACCAGCTTGGATCCATACACAAAGGTAATCTTGAAAAGATTAATTTAAGACAATTAATGTAAAAATTAATGTAAAATGTGTAATTAAACAAGGTAGATAAAGTTGGCAAGTGAGAGAAATAGTGAACAAAAGGAAGGTGGACTGCAGTACAAGAGATGAGGAACCATCAACACCTTTCGTGAAATGTATGTGTGAATTTTGAAGGTACGAATTTTCGCGTTAATAATATATGTAATTTTTAATAAATGCTACGAAACTATTAAAATAATACTACAATAGTATAAAAATGAGCAATAACTTCTAGAATTAAGTGAATTAAGGATTCACGCCTTTCAGTTTAAGTTTTTAACAGAAGAGCTGGAGTGTGACATCGCAAAAGAGTCTCGCAATTATCCCTAAAGGCAAGCCAAGTATTTTCTCACTCACCCACTATAAATTAATTTCCAATCTTTAAAATTTGGTAGGACAAAAAATAATAAATCCGAGTTCAGTTACGACTCAGCTGTGGTCGTTACTATGATGATGGAACCAATGGTCCGGATAGTTCGTCACACGCCGAGGGGAAGGAGTAGGCCGGGTTCGGTAGGAGCCTTTATTTCCTTTAACGTTCGGAAGGGTAATATAAATTACATGCGGGCGTATATTCCAAGGATCCCCTGAACTTTACTTATGATTACAAGTATGAATAATAAAAATGTTAGACTGTTGTCCGAAACTTGAATAAAATAAAAACTGAAATTTCTGAATTAAATTATGTATCTATTCAAAAAACATCAAAAAAGGTGTTGGTGTATATATGGAGATGTAATGGAAATTAACGGTCTCGTTAATACTAGATTTGATAGATATCTCCAGTGAACTAAATTAATACGTGTCGGATTATCTATTTTTTTGGAGATGCCTATAATGGGCTGATCAAGGGGTGGTTTCACAACATTATAGCACAAAGCTGCGCTGTAAAGAAATTTGGAGTCCTATTATCTCTATAAATTTCATTTATGTGGAGATGCAATCCTATCACATCATTTATTTTTAGTTTTCACATAAATAACTTACAAGTATGTCCTTGGTACTAGAGGTTTCTAGATTGTAAAGACTAGTACCGAGATTAATAATGTCTCAATTTACGTCCAAATAAAGTGAAAGCACATTGGATTTTTATGGGAAATACAAATAAATCATTTGATGTGAACAATTAATACATATTTGTGAATTATATGAATATGCGTGGAATAATATTACTATACAGCAAAATTTATTATAGATCTTCAAAGTCTAGAAACTATTTTGCTTATAACTTTTTAAGAAAATTATTTCAATAATAGTCCGAATAAAAACAATATATATTATTCTTGTTTCGGAATAAACCTCATAATATTTTAATTTAAAAAGGTATTTGTTAGAATGGAAAGGCGTGCATTGAACAGTGGCAAGATTTTACGTGTACTTGCTGCTACATATCGTATAGAATGATCATATATCGTTTTACGTTAAAAAAAACCATGATAATAGGTAATCTACCGATCAAGGTTGGTTTCGGAAGGACACAACTACCAAATAGATTGTGACTCCTAACAAAACACAATCCAGCAACCTACTCTACAGCGAGCTCCTCTTCACCTCCGTATACTCCATTCCTCCTTTCATTCCGTCCAACATCCTTATCCTGTTCCTTCCCCTTTCCTCGTTTCCTAACATTCTACCTTCCATCACAGACTTCAACATCCAATTGCCAATCAATATTCTTTGCATCCATTTTTTCTGTCTCATTATTTCTCCCAGCATTCCTCTATCCTGCCCCAACATGCCTAGCACCACCTCATTTGTTTTTCTTTCTATCGAGTCAACATTCTCCATCCTTTTCCACACCCGCATTTCAAAAGCCTCCAGTCTGCGTCTATCCTCCTGCTTCAATTATCATGTTCCCGCGCCGTACATAACTACGCTCCGTATCAAAGTTTTGACGAGTCTTGTGTTAACATCCTTTCCCAACGTCCCTGTCATCAACTCCCTTCTCCTTGTGAAAGCCTATTTGCCTACCGCTATTCTTCACCTTACGTCCCCACTACTTTGACCATTTTGGTCCAAAACACTGCTAATCCGGACTCTCCATCCCACACTCGCACCTGAGCAGACAGAGACATGTATAGGTCGCGGATTAACCTCCTATCCCTCCAATCTATTCCTATTTTCTGCAACATAGTCATTATTTTTTCCCATTAAACGCATTTTTTAAATCTACAAAACAGCCAAATACTTGTTGATTGTGACATGTTCCTCTCTATTATTATTATTAGGTAATCTACCGGTTAAGGTAGGTTTTTGGATGCACATAATTACTAATTAAATAATTTGTGACCCCTAACAAAACACAACATCCTACTCTACATCAGGTCCCTCTTCATCTCTGAGTCTCTCTATTATTGGCCCCATTAATTCAGTGGGTTCGCGCGTGCCTCTCCATTTCCTAAAACCAAACTGATCATCCCTTAAGAAATCATTTTCTCTACTCTCTATTCTTATGCTGATGATCTAGAGAACGACTTTAGCTGCGTGGGAAATCAAATTTATTGTTCTGTAGTCCTCACATGGTTTAGCATTTACCTTTTTCGGAATAGGAATTAACACTGATCTCGCAAAGTCATCCGACCAGATTCCTTCCTCATAAATGCTGCGGATTTAGCCCATTAAGACTCTTCCTCACACATTTTCCTAAACCTTCTAGTAGTTCCTCAGGAATGTTGTCTACCCTCACGGCCTTATTTGATTTCATTTCCCTTAATTCCCTTACTATCTTACTGTCGTGTAAGCCTGGGCCTGAGCTGTCTTCATCTACATCATATTCTCTTTCATGCCTAACTTTGCTGGCCTTAGTTCTTTACCATACAGTGAAGAAACCATGTTGGTATCAATTAATATTAAATATAACTGTATGTGAATACATAGTACGTATGACATAATTCAATTTTTTAAATATATTTTAAGATTAAAAGATATTTTAAGATATTACAACTTAAATATATTTAAGATTTAAAATATATTTTAAGTTGAAATGGATTAATATTTCAAAATGACGGGAAGCGGAAAAGCCTGTTGAGTGGAGCGATGGGCTTTTGGTTGTTGGATCTCGGATTTGAATGCGGGAGATATTTCAGGACATTTGCAGCTGAATTCAGCTGTGTGAAGTCCCGTGTGTCGGTTTCCATGCCAACACATCATCATAATATATTTCTGGATCTCCACACCCACACCTCAAAATCCTGTTGCAATGACATTGGCTATGATGGGGTCTTGTTCAAATAAGTGAAGTGATTGAGGGGGAGGAGAAATTTTAATGTAGGGGATGGAAGTGGTTTTGGTGATGGGTGGTACAAGTATCTAGAAAAGACTCTCGCTTGGATGAGAGCGATTTGAAGTTTGAAATTTGAATTAATTCTGTACCCTTACGCTAAAGGATTTCTGATACTTCACCTTCAGTTTCCATATTTTCTCATGTTTAAATTAATATTAGTTCATCTTCAATCGAGTCTATTTTTTCTCTCACATGGAGCACCCTGAAGTATCGGCTTCTATACCTCTTGGGGTATGTGTGCTTCACTTTGAAGATCACAGGCTTTAGGGACCCTGGGTGATACACATGATGTATTTCCATTATTCACCCATATTTCCTTGATCGCTATCAACGCGATGGAAAAATGTAATACTATCTACGTTCAAAATAGTAAGATGGGAACTCTATGGATTAAAAATGTGTGATAAATGTAACTTCAAACACCGTAATTAAAACCAACAAACATTCTTAAATTAAATGTAGATCTATGCAGATCATCATCAGTATTTCAATCCTAGGTTAGGTTTACTGCAGCCCTTCATTCTACTCTATGTAATCTTAATGCCCTCGATCCTTGATATCCTCTTTGTTTTACGTCCTTAATTTGTCGTATGCACATGTCTCTTGGTCTTCCTCGTAGAATCTTCCCTTCTATTTTTCCTCCTATTATACTCCTAATCAATCCATTGGGCCTCAAAGTGTGTCCCATCAATCTATTACGTCTTTGTCGTAGAGTTCTCCATACGATCCTATTGTCTTCTGCTCTTCTATATACTTCCTCGTTCCTTACTTAGTCTGTCCATTTAATCTTCAGCATTCTCCTCCAGCACCATGTTTCAGAGGCTTCTATTCTTCGCTGGTCCACTTTTCCAATGTTCCCCAAAGTCTCGGAACCATAGAGCGCTCCACACATGCTCCACACGAAAGTCTTGACGAATATCTTCCTTGTTTCAAGGCTTAAGTTCTTTGAACATAAATAATTGCCTCTTCTTCATGAATGCGTTCTTCGCTTGGGCTGATGTCGGTCGAACTTCTTCCATCCCATGTTAGGCTGCTGCCCAGGTAGATGAAGACTTGCTCTAGTTTCACCCCTCGAAATATGACATCTGCATTCGGCATGTCTCTTCCGCACACAAAGATTTTAGTTTTCTTCTTGTTGATGTTCATATTATATTCCCCTGTACTTGGTCTATAGCATTAGAGTTGCTTGCAGGTCCTCTCACGTTTCCACCTCTACTGCGATGTCATCTGCAAACCGGAGCATGTTGATTTCTTCTCCATTTACCTTGACTCCTTTGATACCCAATTCTTGTGTTTCTTTTATTGCCTCTTCCAGGTGTACGTTGAAATTTGCTGGCGAGAGGTTGCATCCTTGTCTTGCTCCTTCGCTTATTTTGGCTCCTATTTTTCTTCCATTTTTCGTGGGCATTGTTGTAACCTGATGAGGTTCTTTCATTGTACTCCAATCCAAGCGCTTCTAGTATCTTAAACATCTTGTTCCATTCGACGTTGTCGAAGGCCTTCTCCAGGTCCACGTATTCCACATATTATACAACAGCATTCGCAATATGTTGAAAATGTCTTCGGCCTTTGGAGTAACATTTATCATATCTATAAACATTCTTCGAATTTAGCGCTACGGAATCTAGCATAAAAGAAAATCTTGGCACTGCCAAGAAGTAGTTGAATTGAAGTTAGGTCTCATGATTAGTGATAGCAAACTGCGCTAGAGGAGAAATTTGCATTATGGCAGCATTAGGTTTGATATTCAAAATTATATATCCCTAATCTCGCTTCTGTGTGGGCAAGGAAGCCCAGAGTGGTAGAGATCCGCGAGTTGAGATGAACGAACAACCCAAGGGGAGAGAAGAGGAACGGCGAGGCCCAACGAAGGCTCTAGGTGGACCGTGGTCTCCGATGGCACAAATGGTGTCCACATTGACGGAGCCCATGCAAAAGGTAAAAATAGTTGAAACTGAAACATATGATTGCTATTGCGTGGTGGCTTTCACTGTAACATAGATTTCGGATGAACACGCAGATTAAACACCGCCATATTTCTAAGCCTCGCCTCATAAAACACGCTAAGACGCCCTACACTGAGATAAATCCTTTAGTTTTGCATGCATTCTACCTTCCTTCATTCCGTTCCGTATTTCACTCCTTTTCCTCCCCTTAATTCCTTAACTAACGCTCTTTTCTCAAACAAGGTCTTCATCATTCCATCCCCATTTAAAATCCCATGCACCCACATCTCTTGCCTCCTTTGGATTTCTCCTAAAAATACTCTCTCCTCCTCATCACTCCTACAATTTGTTTTTCTTTCCGCCATTTTACCTTTTCCGTCATTCTCAACACCCGCATCTTAAAATCCTACAATATATGACTGTCATTTTGCTTTAACGACCAAGTTATCACACTGCAAAACTACATGGCATATTGAATTTTTCACCAATAGCTGCATTACTCTTTATTCGATGTTCCTGTCATTAACTTCCTCCTCCTTGTTAAACCTTCTTTCCCTAAAGCAATTCATTCTTCTAATTGCGTCCCTTCTACTTTAAATACCTTGGTTCAACGCACTTCCAAGACATAAACTGTTCCACTGACTATATGATGCCCTCTAATTTTAACGTTTTACTTGGCCTCCTAGTTCTAGAAGCCATTATAACATTTTCTTGTTGAAATCGATAGTAAAAATACTTTTAAATCAGTTTACTGAGATTGTTTTCCAAAGAGAAACCCTCTTTATTAAAATTTAAATCTTTTTTTCAATTTATAGCGCGTTTTTACTTTCCGGCCGGTCCATAAGTGACCAAATTGTCTGATCCAGCCCATGTACAGGTATCTTTAGTAGCATTCCGAGTTTCTTCTTTATTTTCGAGGAATAATCGCGGTGATTAACCAAAAGTTCGCTTTTTTATGGCAGAGGAGTGTCCATGTCATGCTAAGCTCTTTGCAGCGATGTGTGAAATTCACGCATTATGATATGTGAGCCAGTTCCTATGCCTCCTTTGGTTTCCCAGTTCTGAAACCCGAAAAATCACACAGCTTGCTTGAAGCTGAGGGTGCCCCGAGGGATCACCTGGAATCGAACCCGAACCATGCGGTTAATATTCCAGCGATGGTCTCTTTGGACTACCAACTGACCTTTTGAGCAATGTTAGAGCAAATATTTATGGTCACACACATATATTTTTAGCGTTTTCACTTCCCCCGAAATGAAATACGATAATTTTGATGAACATTTCAATATTTTTCTCTAACAACTGAACTGTTTTCTGCGTTTTTATTGCTCCCGCGTTTTTGTACCAAAGGCTTGGAATCAAACAAAGCAAAACGAATACCGTTGTGCATTTGCTTTTTTCATACTGTGATTCTTTTGTTCTTTTAATGAATATGCACTGGTAATTTTACTTTGTGTGTGTGGTTATCGCATTTATTTACTCGGCTTTACCCCTCGTACATGGGATTATATTCCCCTTCATAATCGTTTAAACAGTCAAATATAATATGTATAGATAGTGTTTATATGCGATGCACAAACTAAAGCCTTCCTTCGTCAAAAACAAAAGAATTGATCACCTAGGCATTGTCAAAATAATTTAATGATATTTAACTTTTTGTTGGCACTTATACCGTAGAACAGATTGGTTATACTTCCCGATTTTGGTGACTAGTAACACATAAACCAGAATGTTTCGCCATACAAATTGTTCCAACTCTGACTGTACTAGGAACCAATGAGTGGTCAACGATTCCAAGTAGTATCCTTTATCCTCATTTTGCAAGGCCGATTCGCCTGTTAACTAATCGGCATGTTTCATGATGAGATCTCTCTATTTATTAATTTGACTCTATCAGTCAATTATCTTAGATGTCCAGACCATGAAATAGTTTTGCTGTGCTCCAATTCAGAGGCACGTTCTCTCCCTTCCACTTTGGGAGAAGAGTCGATTTAGTGTTATAAAACCGTATAACAGATGGGGAATGCAGACGATTATATACTGTGTAAGTGTATGCAAGCTTGTATTTTCATGCCATATTATAACATTTTCGTCATTAATACAATTTTAAATAGCATTGATTAGTCAACTATTGTTGGTAGTCTTCCCTTTAAGGTATGTTTTGGATGGACACAGACTGAATATCGCCAAATCTTTTAGATTTGTCAAACGAGAAGCAACCTGGTACCCCGCTCTATGATAAAATATTGCTTAATCAAGAATAATAATATTTTTATCTGTATAAAAGTATAATAGGAGCATAAACTTGAAATAATCAGTCATAAAGACTTATCTTCATCACACCTAAATAATAAAATCTTAAAATTTGTTTCGTAACCCAAGAAGAAATGTTTTCAATTAATTAACTATTTCATGAGGAATGTGAATTGGGCCTCATGCTATCTTGTTATATGTCCTGACTCTTTACGTGAAGCATTACAAACCTCTGTGATGATGCAGCATTTAGTTTTATGTTCACAGAAAAATGCGACGGCATATGTGATTAGAGAAATTTGAAAAGGGATGCACAAGTTATATTTTAGTGAAGAATAGGAATTTCCTTTCATTTAAGCATCACTTTCTGCTTGTCAGTCACGATCATTATCAATCCATCCTTGGGGAAGTGAGAAGATGCGTTTTTAACGACGCGGCATCTCTAAACCTGATCGTGAGGTCGTGGTTACATCTTTATCCGCATCGACGGGGAAGCAGCACACGGCGGAATTGGGAATTCGCTCCGCCCGGGAGGGAATTTTAAAATAGGCTGGCTCCTTACACTCATTCGATTTCCTTTCCAATTCTTCCTTATTCTTCGAGCCACGGAATGAGGAAATAAGAAAAATGTGTTGCACTTTTAATTTAAAATTAGTACGTTCCTCATAAAAAAATATCTGCGGAAGCCATTCCGTATTTCACCATTTGGTTGTTCGCGTATTTTATGGCAAAATCATCTTTTTTGCTTGACATAAGCCATGGCGATAGCGACTTAATAAGAGATCTCTTTCGCATAATTTCTATTAATCAACGCAGGAATTCAATTCTATCCCCTCGTGAGAACAGGGGAATAGGATGAAGTATAGCGATCAGATTTCATTTCATTCCATTTTAATGTATGTAACCATGATTTCATCAAGTTTATCACCGGTTATCAACGTTTTTGGAGATAAAACTAAATTTCAGTCATATGTTCCATAAATTCCAAAATGGTGAAATAACACGAGTAATTCGCATATAACATGGCTAGAAAGCCGAAAGAGGGCTGTAACGTTTAGCAAATAAGACAGAACTCTAGATCATTGCACTCCGAGTTATTCATTATGTCGACCCCAGAAATCTCGAATTATTATCAGATCAACTGTAAATGCTTTTTATACTAATTCAAATTAAATAAGAGGTAAGTTTCTGAATACTAACATAAGGTAATATGGGCCTACTCTAAACGGAAAGATAGAGCCCGATGTACGTACTACGCCCAATGAAAAGCTAAAAGTAGCATTCATTTAACCATTGTATTTAAAAATAGATACTTCACTTCACAAGTCATTCATGGAAGATTCAAATAGGAATCGGCATTCTACTGAAATATTCTGCCACTCCTGGTTTTGGTCTTGTTACAGTGAACACGTAGTCCTACCCACAGAAAAAGCCATAGAATGTGATAGGGTCCATGTTTGTGAACTCATTGTGTAGGTAGTGTCGATTTTATGCATTTAAACAACTCATACACGATTACAAATCCATCAATAAAGAAATTTGCTAGTTAGAACGGGAAGTGTCTTTGTCCTTGGCACTGTTACAGTAATATTTTTGTGAGCTTGATAAGGAACTCACTCCGTCAAATTCGTTCGCGGAAATCATGAACGAAAAGCACAAATTTGTCGCTTCGCCTGCCCATATGATTTCTAAACTTGCGATTATTTAATGTGCTTATGAGATTCAATTCAAAGGGCTTGAGAGACTGGAATTATCATAGTATGTTTCAACAGTTTTGGCGTTATCTCAAGTATACTGTAGTTTAAAAACCACTTACAGTAAAGGGAAATGGGAAGGCGTTCGTGGATCACAGCAGTTTAAATTACGATTTCCTAGAATTGGTGGTGCTAAAAGTGAGATTGTTTTATATACTTCTTAGTTATAAGTACGATCGTGTACGATTGCTTTAAAAATGTCCAGAGGAGCTGTGCCTATGTAGTTTATTCTCAAATATGTCGGGAAGGAACGCCCATCCATTAAAGTGATGAATGAAAATGCTTGTAAGAGATTTAGTGGGAGATATTGGTTAAAGGTGGATGTGGGGGGCAGGGTTTTTTTGCAGGTAGTCTCAGAACAAATAGATTACCTTAATATGATCAAATTCTTCACCAAAACACGAAGAAGGGTCCTTTGACAGCAACGAGTTTTGCGTGTCCTTCCAATTATATTATACATTTCTCCTTCTTGTTTCAATATTCAACGCTTCTTGCATATCGAAAAGCCTTTTGCGGAATTTCGCTTTTTTCCTTGGCCTCAGTGCTATAGTTCTTGCAAGTCTCTGAAATTTTGCAAAAGAATAAAAACCTGATTTCAACTAGTTAAGTAAGTATAAATTGAGTAGCCTCAGGCGTGATGTGGTGGAAGTCGAATATAATGAACAACTGATCGTAGCACTTTTCCCCTTGATAAAATTTATTTTACGACCGGGTTTATCGTGAGACCTGATGATTATGTAATGCATCGAAACCCGGTCATAAAAAAATTTTATCAAATGGAAAAGTGATACGATCAGTTATTCATTACATAAGTAGATCTAAAAATTTCCATTCCCAGAATAATACCTAGGAAAAATTTTACGTTGGCAGAATTTTAGTGAAAGAAGATAGAAAATATGAGAGAATTAAAAGGCGTGGGAATTCTGTAAGAAAGGTTGTTCGTTGCAAATGGAATAAGTTTGTCAAAAAATGGTCGAATGTCTAATGCAACAAAAATGACTATGTATGAAAGTAGATTATTTCCTGCCTTATCATATGACGGTGAAAGCGATTAATTCATGATAAACACAAATCTCGAATAAATACAGCACGCATGGGCTAATCGTGAATTAGTGTTAAAAATAAAATACATAGCGGAGAGGAATGAATTTGTCATGAGAGGAAATGGATTCGGTGCACCGACAGTAGACATGTTTGAAATAAGTCTGCTTCGCTGATTTAGTCATACATCTGCATAATACCTCACGAGCTACCTCAATAGCGTGTGTGGCCGAGGGTGATTCCACATTAGGCACGCAAGATCAAATATTATTGCTGTTTAACTGTTAGTTACTGATAGGTACGCATTTTTCTTAATGTTAAAACGAGCTGCTAATGGCAAGAAGTTCAATAAAATGTGGGTTAGATAAAAATAATGAAAACGAACTAGACTACTCAGAAAAAGCATTTTCCCCTATAGCGGGGGTTTGCATTTATTCTGATCCCTTATTTTTTGCTGGAAAAATAGTATCTTAAATCCATCGGTTCCACACTTTATCACTCTAATCTTATTTTCATGATTTCTCCAAACGCAGCACAAAGCGACAACTAGTATATTTTCAACATTATTGCAAAATAGACCTGTTTCCGATGTATACAAGAGCTTTATGCATGCAATTTAAACTTTGCTCCTTGAGTTATTCCCAACCTAGTTCCTCTGATAATCTAGATACACTACGGATTTTATCATAACAGAGTTTCAGAAATCTATCTCCCCAAAACCGCACACAATCTATACCTCATTGAGAGGATTGTGGGTCGATTCGCTAATCAAAGGTGAACCTAATCAAAGAGACTCCAAATGAAGAGTGTGATTGGTGTCATGTTCAAAAAAGCATGTGTGAACAACTAATTAACGTAACAGAGGAAAAAAAGTATTAAAGGGCAGGGTATAACGGAATAAATCAGTGAAAGACATTAAGTTACTTAAAATACCTTAAAATAAGATGCAATAAATTTACCAACCCCAATTGTAAATGGCGTATATTTACTTACTGACGTTTTACCTTCTTTCGTTTCTGAAAATGTATGTATGATTAATTTGAATATTATCGTGATTAAGAATAATATCTTAATTCACATAAGAGCCTCCCTGAACGTAGGAAATACCTTCTAAGAATATGCATGAATAAGATTCAGTTTCCAGCTTGATGTGGTGGAAGTAATTAATATTGAAAAATAGATTGAGGCACTTTTCCGCAAAGTTTAATAAACGACACGCGTTTCGACTCCACGAGACATCGTCAGGAACAAGGCATAATAACCAATATAAATACAATAATTAAAGCTAGAATAAGGCACTCTTGGTTTGAATTTTTTACCTGAATATAACTTGGGGATTCAAAACGCACGTCGTTAATTAAATATTTCTTTGAGTGGAAAATTGCCATAATCTCTTTCTTTATTTTGCACTTAATTTTTCACTGAGTCATTTTTTGTTTGAAATTTTGCACATTTCCCTCCATTTAATTAAATAATTTCATTTCCAATAAGAAAAATGAAGGATATAGAGAAAAAAATTAAAATAACTTAATTATAATTACCATTAAAGCTTTCAAACAGTAGAGCATACCTTTCAATGTGTGATAAACGCTTCAAGGGACCAAAGTTTTTTTATTCAAAGACGCGGCGAGAGATGTTTTTGATTTTTTTTATTTTTAATATGACCCAGAGGAAATATATTATTTTCATTAGGTGCCCTATGTGACGTGAAATTGAATGAGTTCGGAAATAACATTCCCTTTCTCGTTCCGTTCCTTTAGCGATATCTGCAGTCGCGAGCTTTCAAAACACCCTGATTGTTCCTCCATCTTCTGGCTGTGCTGTCCGCTGCCATGGCACTTAACTTTATATAATACTTCCCGTTCCACTTACGTGGAGTGGCAACATACCTTTTCATTAGACCCAGGCCGATGAATACATCTCATTCTTCAAAACCTCAGGAAGTATTGTGCTCTCTCCTCAAAGCTTCGCTCACTAATGGAATATCCTAATAGCTCCGTTAAAGCCGCAGAAAGCGTTTCCATGAACTTGACGGATCGATATTTTAACATATTCTCGGATTCGTTTACTTCCAAAGTTGGCAATCTCCTTTTTCATAGTTTATTTAGGGTAGAAATGGACAGGAAAGTCTTTAAACAGTCCACCAAAACTGTAATTACTATTGTTTCATGTGTATACGAAGTAAACGGCTGGCAATCGGAAAGAATAGTGATAACAACTATTCAAGTACTTAAATACCTTTGTATGTACTTTTCTAAGCAGATTTTTACATCTTACAACTAAACTTTTACAAGCCATAAGAAAAATATAATTTTCCACGAAGTATGACCGTTATGATGGTGACCAAAATTTATCTTTGTAGCCTTAGGGAGTAAATTGCGTTAGGCAAGTTCCGGGTTTTTCCCACCCCCCAACCTTCGTAGGGATCCGTAAGATATGAACCCTTTCCCTACCTTTTAAGCTATTATCGGCGCTATATTTAATGTCAAACAGACACTATTTTTCTGAAAGAAATGAAAATGCGCATTTATGTTTGACAGAAGTGTTTTCCACCACCAACACAGACCACTTGCATTACATGATAGTACTACAAAATTAAAAACACGTCGAGACTGAATAAATAGGTTTAAAAATACTTAAACAGTTCGACAGCTATAGGTTCCTTCATCAGTATTTTCAAGTCTTCTTTGGTGAACAAGGATATCCAAAACTCTTTCTTCATCAGCAGTGGTTGAAATAATATAGTGATGACCCTTCCGCAATAGTCTCCCTCGACCCTCCCCTGTCGTAAGGAAACGTAATTAAATGGCACACATCCCTCCTGCCCCAAAATCCTCACGTAATCAAAGTACAGCCCCTCATATAGCTCGAGTAAGGTTGAGAATAATTTGGCCGATCTAGTAAATTTATAGAAATATTTCCGTGAATTGCGTTGTTGAAGGATTTTCACAGAATACCCTGATGCAAAGGATCACATGCATGAAAAAGAATCTCATGTGACTAGCGCATGACATTCCCCAACTTGTGGTATCCCTTCAGTGGAGTTTCACTTCATGAGTTACCGGTTCGCTCTGCCCTCAGTAATTCTCATGATTCTTTATTTCCATCTTTCATCCAATCCAGCGGTCTATAAACCTTTGTGATTGTGTAACATTAAAAAAAATTATTGGTGTGGACCTTTTAAAATCTCGACACACATGCAAATACGTGACGATATATGCCTAAAATTTTCATAAATAGGTAAAATGCAAGCTAATAATTGTTCATCTTTATTCAATGTTCCCCTCCCCGGACTACAACCTTGACATGGTGGAAGGGCTTGTGCGTTCCGATCACCCCTAGAGCTGTGCTGGCGGGAGTAATAAAAATTGCTCCTGGTAGGGTCACCCATGCCAGATAGGTCGAAGGTTAGGAGCCAGACGAAAGGTAGTCCACGCAGCGCCTGTTCCTCAGTGAGGCGGCTGCAATGGCGTCTGACCCCAGTGGGGCGGCCAGTAAGTGATGGTGTCACGTTAAAAACACTATTGAGGAAGGCAACGGGAAACCACCTCAATTATCATTCCCAAGTTTTAAATGATGGACTATACAGAGATTTTGAGTCCTGGCAACCACGGGGCTCGGCCCAATCGGCCGTGTGTCGTCCCCGCAGCGGGGGAGGCAAGGCTTCCGCGGTCGTCATCCCACGAAACCCTTGCAAGGGAAAACCAGCAGCAGCAGGACAGAAGACGCAGGAGAAGAAGACCAAATTAGTTAGAGTAGGAACGTGGAATGTTAGACAATGATGAGGACAGGGAAATTGGAGAATATTAAGCGAGAGATGGAAAGGGGAAATATAGATATTTTAGGTCTATGCGAGGTGAGATGGAGAGATAGCGGGGATTACTGGAGTGATAAGTATAGAATAATATACAGCGGTGGAGACGAGAGCAAACGAGGGGTTGCCATAGTATTAAATGAAGAGGTAGGAAGAAGCGTAGTCAACATAGAGCAGGTAACGGATAGAATACGACTAGTGGAGATAAAAGCAGAACCCACGAACTTAGTTATTATTCAGGTATACATGCCACCGAGCAACCATAAGGAAGAAGAGGTCGATAGGATATACGATCAGTTAGAGGACATGATCGCGTGTGTTCCTGCGGGGAAACATTTGATAGTGATGGGGGATTTGAATGCGACGGTAGGCGAAGGAAGAGATGGTGATGAGGTGGGGGACTACGGTTTAGGCACGAGGAATAACCGCGGGGAGAAAGCAGTTGAGTTCTGCAGGAGACAGGGGTTAGTCATCACCAACACTTGGTTTAGACACCATAAAAGACGCAGGTATACATGGAAAATGCCAGGTGACTCAGGAAGATATCAGCTAGATTATATCCTGGTTAGACACAGATTTAGGAACAGTGTGATAAATTCCCACAGCTTCCCGGGAGCGGATGCGGACTCAGACCACAACTTAGTTGTTATGAAATGTAGCGTACGTTTCAAAAAGATAAGGCAGGGGCGGCGAGTTAGAAAATGGAATGTAGAAGCATTAAATGGGTTGAAAAGGAAGGAATACAAACAGGCGGTAGAGAAAATCATGGCGGATGGTAAAGGGCTTAGTACTATCGAAGAAAAATGGGAAATGATCAAGAAAGGGTTGTCTAAAGCCGCAAAAGACACTATTGGAACCGTTAACGCTAAAAGGACTAGGAAACCATGGATCACGGATGAGATGATTACAAAGATGGATGAGCGGCGAAAATGGAAGAATATAAATACAGAATTAGGCAAAATGAAGTACAAAGAATTGAACCATAAATTGAGGCGGGCAACAAATAAAGCAAAGGAAGCATGGTGGAAGACGCAGTGCGAGGATATGGAAAGTCTGCAGAGGAAGGGTGAAATCGGTGCGCTGTACAGCAAAGTTAAATCGTTATCGAGAAGTAAGAAAGGAAGAGCTATGCTAACAGTTAGAGATAAGGCGGGTAAGGTAATAGTTGACGCAGGAAAGATCCAAGAGAGATGGAAGGAGTATATAGAAGAACTGTATAGTAAAGAACTCAGACCAACAAAGTTAGACATTGAAAAAGAAAATGACGTAGAGGAAGACAGCTTAGGTCCAGGCATACTAGACAATGAGATAGAAAGGGCATTAAGGGAGATGAAACTAAATAAGGCCGTGGGGGTAGATAACATTCCCGTGGAACTTTTAAAATGCTTAGGAAAATGTGGGAGGAAGAGGCTACATGGGCTGATCCGTAGTATTTATGAGGAAGGAATCTGGCCGGAAGACTTTGTGAGATCAGTTTTAGTTCCTATTCCGAAAAAGGTAAAGGCCACGTCATGTGAGGAATATTGGACAATTAGTTTGATATCCCACGCAGCTAAAGTTGTTCTCAGGATCATAAACAAAAGGATAGAGAGTAGGGCAAATGATTACTTAGGGGATGATCAGTTTAGGTTTAGGAAGGGGAGAGGTACGCGTGATGCAATTGCAGTAATGAGATTATTGATCGAGAGGAATATAGAACACAACCAGGAGGTATTTGCCTGTTTCGTAGACTTCGAAAAAGCATTTGATAGAGTGAATTGGGAAAAACTAATGAGTATATTGCAGAAAATAGGAATAGATTGGAGGGAAAGGAGGCTAATCCGCAACCTGTACATGTCTCAGACTGCTCAGGTGCGGGTGGGAAACGGGGAGTCAGGATGGGCAGTTTTAGGAAGAGGTGTAAGGCAGAGTTGCCCATTATCACCGTTGCTGTTCAACCTGTACGCAGAGGAAATGATCAAACAGGCATGGGAAGAACTGGAGGTAGGAATGAAAGTTGGCGGGGAATTCGTAAAATCAGTTAGGTTTGCTGATGACCAAGCTTTAGTTTGTCAGTCAGCCAAGGGGCTGCAAGCATTGCTTAGTGAATTGGAAATTCAGTGCGACAGGTATGGGATGAGAATCAATATTAATAAAACAAAGGTTATGCGATTTTCTAGAAAGAAAAAGGCCAAGCTTAACATTAAAATAGGTGGGCAAAAAATAGAGCAGGTAGAACAGTTTACGTATCTCGGTAGTGTTTTGGACCAACACGGTCAAAGTAGTAGGGACGTAGGGAGAAGAATTGCGCTAGGCAAAGAGGCTTTCACAAGGAGGGAGTTGATGACGGGGACGTTGAGTAAGGATGTTAAGAAAAGACTCATAAAAACTTTGATATGGAGCGTAGCTATGTACGGTGCGGAAACGTGGTCATTGAAGCAGGAGGATAGACGTAGATTGGAGGCTTTTGAAATGTGGTTGTGGAGAAGAATGGAGAAGGTGAAATGGACAGAGAAGAAAACAAATGAGGAAGTACTTGGTATGGTGGGCGAAGAGAGTGGTTTGCTGGGAGCAATCCTATGGAGGCAGGAAAAGTGGATGAAGGGGGTGTTGACCGGGAGTGGGATGTTGAAGACTGTGATAGAGGGTAGAATGTTGGGCAAAAGAGGAAAGGGAAGGAACAGGATAGGGATATTGGACGGGATGAAGGGAGGAAGAAAGTACTCAGAGATGAAGAGGGACCTGATATAGAGTAGGATGATGGATTTTGTTGTTAGGAGTAATAAAATGTTTTTTGGTAGTTGTGTCCATCCAAAACCTACCTTAACCGGTAGATTACCTTAAAAAAAAATTCAATGTTCTTATTTTTATCCATCACCTAGCATAAGCCGAGTATCGACTCGCGCACCCCCTGAGGTACGGGTACCGTATTTCTAAGACCACTGAAATCAACGGATTGCCGCAGCAAATCATTTTGACGCTCTAGACCAGTGGACGCGAACTCTCCTTCTAATCTGTGCATTTGTTATCAGCTTCGTCTCTATAAGTGGACGTATTTTTATCAACTTTGGGCTATTTATCGTGTAGTTGTATAAACTGTATTATGTTAACATGGTTTCCAACACTGATTTATGATTTATCAGCAATACCTTAGCTCACTTCGAAAGCAAAGAGTTCACCTTCATGTTAGGAGAGAGACTGACGTCAAATACTTCTGCGATCAAATTGTTTCTTCAATTATTCCTTAAATTCTTTGAATAGTAATTCCATTGGCCATATTTGGCAGAGAAGTAAAGTTGCACGCGTCATTTTATTAGTGAACATACATCCAAGGTCGCTTAGGCATATTCATTGCAGCAATAATGGTGGAAAGTGAAATTTTTTCCCTTCCGTAAGTAGCACAGCATCAATGACGATGAGAATTATTGAAAATTAACCTAGTAATCGTATCTTTGCTGTTAAAACCACTTTTTTCTTGGAGTGCCGAGATTCAGGCGGAGGGCACTGGCACTGTACAAAGAGGACGCAGAGAAACCGTGTTTTACGCAAAAAATATGCCTACCACAGCAGAGACCTCTGTGCTCCGCTTGCATTACTATTTTATTACCGTAGTAGAAAATTCTTAGCCATTCTTAGCATCTACCCACCAATTCTCATTTACCATAGTTAAGTTCTAAAAATGTGTCATTTTCATCATTTTTCTCGTTTCTTAGCATGTCCTAGTCACGTAACAAACGAGCCTTGAGTGTACACTATATTTTGGTATATAATACTAATGCTAAGCTATTCAAATAATTCCAGTATTTTTTCCACATCCCTGGAGCTACGCTGTATTTCCACTCCCAACTGAGTTTCACTTCCTTTTTCTTGAGTTATCATTCTTTTATATTACCTTCAAACACGTTTTGTGGTATAACTAATACATGATGACCATATGATTATTCATTCCATGATTTTTTAATTTTTGCTTGAGACATGGGCTGCTATAAAATATGTTAAAGTTGTACTCCATTTTTTAATAATCTGTTGTAAAAGAATTTATAAAAAGATAATTTCGGTGAAAGCGAATTTCAAACGATTTGGTCAAACAAAAATCATCATTATTACGTTTTGGTGAAACGCTGAATGATGACCACAAGGTTACCATGATATGTTTACCTGAGAAAAGCAGCATTAGTATTAGCGGAAAATAGTATTGCTGAGCATTCTTATCACTAAACGCTATCCTTGTAACGAATACACACAATGATTGTTACTCATCACTACGATGTCCCTCTTCTCAGCTTACTTCATTGGAAACAATTCGTATCAAAATTTTGCAGCAGTTTCCTTCCCTCTCTGCTGACCATCTCATCTGCTTAATGTGGGACAGGCCTAAGTCAGAGAGAAATATTCCCTTGCTTTCCGTGCTTTGCGATTTTCTCACACTTTCTACCGTACACGCATCACCATTAAATATTTCAGCACCCCTCGGTGGTTGGCTACAGTAACAAACACTCGCCGAAATGTACGTGCACCATTTGTCATCATTTATTTCATTGCGTCTTATTTTCTGGACACATGACAAACAATTGATCAGATTTTACTAACATACGTTCGGTTTGTGGTGTTAGTGAAAGCGAACGGGTGCACCACGAGCAAATAGAACGGTGCGGAGTGATTTCTTAGTATTTCTTAGTAGTTTTGAAGCGCAAAATAGCAATGGGAAAATAAGTCCAATTTGTGAGAACCGATGGATAATTGAGGTAAATACGAAGGCAACCTTGCAACGGCTTTGACCGAAACTCAATTCACATAGTTATAATGAAGATACTAAGCCGCTTTATCGCTTCTTATTTTAATGGAGCGACTGACGACCCTGCAATTCATCCCCATCCACCTTCTATGCAACCCCTTTCTACCATTCGCCATGAATTTAATGGACCTTTCGAATACTTGAAATCTCGTCGATCCATTCCAGTGACCCCTTTAATCATCAATTCAGAACGCGTGCACCCCTTTTGATATTTAAATTAGGAGATACTCTCTCGCATGACAGGATCGATGGATTGTTAAAAATAATTGCAGATCTGCCTTTACCCTACATGTAATTGTGATAGGAATACAGAATAAGCAAGAATAATTTAAGATATCTACACTAAAAACATATTTATTACACCATAATTCATTGCAAAATATTATTATGCTAATTCAGAAGAATTACTGAAGGATGTATGGATTAAAAAGAAGGATCATTTTTTCAAACATCTATGCACATCTAAACAATGCCTCGTAAGCCGTTGCAAGGATTTATGGAGGGGGGCGTTTAGGCACTAGCCATGCATGGAGTTATATTAGTTCAGCCATTTATTTGCATATATGGTAGCTAATATGCACAAACTCTCGAGCACACACATGCACATCTCTACATACATCATGCAATATGTGGTATTAGTATAAAAACCATTCAATTTTAGCCTTTGAGTTACTGTATTCGTACACTTGGGTTCGATTCGGTCATGATTTCGTATCGTGCGAGATAAGAAAGAGTATTTGAATCAGTCATTAGCGTAGTCCACCTGTTCCTGTCGCAATAAGACAGTTATCCTGTAGTTTTCTAAAAGTCTTCCAACTGTTTTCTCTCATCGTGAATCTAGAGACTCCCTGCCTCAATCCTCTGGCAAACCCGTCATGCTTACATATTCTCTTGTCATAGCGATTTTTAAAGCCTATCGAATTTTCTCAGAAGATTTTTCCCAATTCCTTAATCAACGTTTTCTCCCATAGAAAAGGAGTAATGAGGATGATGAAAATGGGTGCTGAGGACAAGGAGGGTCGGAGAGGTAGTTGACACCTCCTAAAAACGCCTCAATACTTTATACGAAAGGTATACGAAAGAAACACTCGAGGAAAGCAAAATATTGTAATAACTCATCATCAAACGGCCATGAGTAACATGTCGTTTACAATTTCCGCCAACCGAGGGTGAAATAAGCTTACCATAACCACAAATAACGGATCAACACTGATATCGCTTAAAAGGGCGCCGCACAAAACACTCCTTCAAGCGAAAGAGGTAGACTCGTTATTTAATAAAAAGATGTTTTCATCCCTTAAGAATGGCATAATAGTACTGTAAATATGGTTGTAAATATTCAATTATGTGAAAATATGATTGGTAGTCATTCTGTGTTTACTTATGACATTCATTTATAAATTATGTATATCAATTTGACTTGTGTGTATAAATATAAACATTTATATTCTGCTCTATGCTATTGGTTCAATTTTCCATTTTATCTTACTTTAAACATATTTCCTGTGACGTGCGGCTTCTTGATTCTCTTATTTTCTACTATTCATATGTTTCCTTTGGTTCTCTCTCTCTCTCTCTCTCTCTCTCTGTCGCTACTATACAGGTATAATAGCGACAATGTTGCTATATACCCTCATTACCATCGGTATGAAGCTTAACTCACCTTTCCCCAACTGCTTTAATTCCCTTAGTACACCTTCCTTATTGCACCCAATGAAAAATCAATATTCCACTTTGGCACCGTCTTGCCAATCCTAATTCTTTTCAATTTGAACTGTCATTTCATGAAAACTAAATTATGATCCGAATCTGCATCCGCGCCCGAAAAGTTATGGGACTTCATGACTACGTTTGTAAATCTATGTGGAAACGTTATAATATTTAACTGATATTTACCTTTTTCTCCTGGCATCTCCCTTATGTGCTTTTGATGGTGTTTGAATCAGGTTTTTGTTATTATCAAACTCTTTTCTCTGAAGAAACAACTGCTTTCACATTTCGATCATTTCTAATTCCTAACTCCTCTACCTCTTTCCTATCCCTCCCTTGGTCTGCCATTATTTTCCAATCCACCATTACTATCAAGTTCTTCCTTTCTTGCACGTTCTCAATTATTTGTTCTAATTCATCATAGAACATGTCTACTATACTTCATCCTCCCGATGACTACTTGTCGCTATGTACACTAGGATTACCACTATTTTGGACGGGTCTGCTCAAAAGCTCAACTACTTCATGAGAGATTCCTATTCAGCACTACGGCCAGTCCACGCTAGCTGTCCTCCCCCACTATAAATTACTCTTCAACTACTGCAGTAATTTCCGTTGTCTCTCCGTTTCACGTCACACAAATAGAACATATTTATTCTCCTGTTCTCAACTCTTGTCTTGATATTTTCTAGCTTCCCTGTCCTTGCTATCGTCAGAGCCTTCGATGTAGCTACCCTTACCTCTAGCCCTCTTCTAGGTCTTCTTTTACCCCGCTTTCACTTCAGTTGTGTAAGAAATTTGTGCCGTTAAGACCACGGAGGTCTTGCCTCCCCCGTTGCCGGGTGCGACACTGTGCACAGGGAACTGAGTCCCGCGTTACTATGATTCATTTTCTCTTTTTCTCCGTCCATATTTTCATGGGAAAGATAATGAAGTTGATTCCCGTGTGCCTTCTTCAATAGTGTTTTAGCATGAAACCATCACTCGAAAGGCCTTGGAGTCAGACGCCTTTACAGCCACCTCAGTGAGGAACATACCCTGCACACACCACCTTTCGTCTGGCTCATGCTCTTCGGTATATTTGCCATGGGTGCTCTTCCCTGGAATCAATGTCCCATATGTAATTTCCCCCGCCAAAGAGGATCACAAGCAGAGGAGATACACCCCGCCCCAAAAGAGCAACACTGCCTAAGCACAAGCCCTTCCACCACATAAGGTAGGCCTGGCGTTGAGTGATTTTCACAATTCAAATGAGATGAAGATATTGGGATGAAATCAAAGCACAAGAGAACAAAGCAATGAGAATCTCAAAAAGTACAGAGGCTAAGTCAAATATTATAGAAAGCGGAAATAAACTATAATAGGTAAATCAGATCATGTTTTTTTGATATTTTGGCATGGTAGTGGGGACATAAGGAAAATAATTTTGTTCGCGAATATTTGCGGGAAGGAGGGAACTGATTCATTATCTATTGTACCCAGTGCAAGCCTACATCATTCATGTTTTACATCCACTGAATTATTTAAATAAAGCTGAAAAAATCAGATAAAAAATTTCCAATCACATAAAATCTAAATGAATTAGCCCAGGAATATCATGCATTTTGCCTACATACAGGTATACAGCCTGTATAGCTCAGATTGTGTGACTACAGGACATTCAATCTTCAGTTGGATGATTCCAACCATTTCACTTTTACGCGAGATTTTACGCTTAGCCACCACTGATATGAAAATTATCACGATGGTACGAACATATTAGTCTGGTAAGCATTCAAGAACGAAAGTCAAATTCACAAGATGCTGTGTGTTCCGCTAGGGTCTGCAGGATAACCTCTTTCCGAAAGGAGCGAAGTCGTATTTGTGAGAGCGTGAGGTACAGAATTAGGTATACGTGATGGGTGGAACATTTTTTTATCGTTCGTTCATCGTGATGATCACCACCACGCTAGCCACTCCATCAGGCGGAGCAATGTAGAAGGATTTTTTTAAGAAACAAACAGACAAAAAATTAGGATCCATAGTCTTGTGTCATCTAAAACCTACCTTCAACGGTATAATGGCAATGGTAGCAATCTGTGATTAAATTGTCCAATTATTCTCGCATATTTGCTAATAGGATTTTTTTAATCCTTGGTACAATACTGATAAGATTAACTTCCCAACATCCTTGTAATCAAGCAATAATTTTATTATAAAATAACTACCAGTACTTACCCTTTTAAAAATTGATACGCCCCACTTTGAGTGTGCTATTATATTCCTTTCTGACAACCTTTGTTATCTACAGCATTCTAACGTAATAAATAGTCATATCTTTAAATATAGTATTCATTTCCTCCTTCAGATGTCAGCAAATAGTTAGCTTCCTGAAACTGCCATCTGAAGGCGAGCGATGACACAACGTCGCTTCCGCAATTCCGCCATTTTGGACCAGCGCGTTGAATGGTGGGTGAACTGTGAGTTCATGGGTAATTTCCCAAGATTCTTATGGAGCATATGCTTGTCGATGGGAGGATAGACCTTCTGCCTAAGAGATTGCCAGAAAAATCCTTTTATTGGCTTTAAATTAGACAGCTCAGTCATTATTCCCTAGCATATACGTCAACCATAGCTTAAGTATAAATCTGCCTTAGTACCTTCTGTTTAATTCTCTCTTTCTCATTCATACTTTGAACAAATACGAGCGTTTGAAAATGTTTTTCGCTTTGATTGCTAAAAATTCTCTTTTAAAATTCATACAAAATCCCCCATGCGTTTGGCAATGCATTTCCCGAAAAACATGTAAATTTTTACTCTTAAGGAAACGTAAAATGATATTTAGCGTCAGATGAGGGTATGAAAATTCTTTTTAACGTGAAAATATGGGAGTATGGAGCTATACATTATGATGTGCAAAGTTCTGGGAACCTGCCTCAAAAATGGTGGTTGCAATGTTACAGGTTGAAAATACTAGATGCATTAAGTAATGGCAAGTTCTGACGAACAAGAAGCAAATGTTGACGGCCAACTCATCTTAACCCCGATGAAAGATGATGGCACTACCACTTGTAAGTCCAAAAAGTAAGGTATTATGAAGTTGTATGTATCACTAACCTCAAGTTGCTTAAGAACGTTGCATTGTAGGTATTCGTCTTGAAAATGGAAGTTTACTTCAGGCCCAGCTGAGGAATTTAGGTGTAATTTCCATTGAACAAAGTGCCGAGAGTGCTCAGACTTCAATTAAGGAAGAAGAAAATAGTGCAGAACTAGTGTCCAAAGATGGAAGATTATGTGTAGTGAAAGGAGGTGGGACATACAAGGTTAATTCATCAGGAGAACTTATACTTAACGGGGAGTCAGAATCTCTTGATGATGCTACTACCACGTTAACTGCTGTAACATTGCCTGATGGAACTCAAGCTTTCGTTGCCCAAGGGATTGGTGATGATGATGGTTAGTAATATTTCATTTTTTAATGGTATCCTTTGAGTAAACATCATAGACACCAAACCAGTGCATTTTTTATTGGTGTACCGGTAAAGGTGTTATGTCTAGTGTTTTCTTGTATCAATACTTAGTCCATGTGTCTTCAAAGAAAGAGATGTTTGAACAGAGATGGGTGTTTTTTGCATTTCAATTCTGCTCATTCATATAAATTAAAAGTTGGTAATTGTTAGGAATGAGAAATGTGTATAAACATCCCTTAACTAAGTGCTAACCTTTTTTATGATTCTTGGTTGCATCGAATGTAATGAATATACAGTGTGTAAATCTGAGATGTTTGTATTTTGTTTAGAAACTTATCAGCTGGAGGATGGCAGTACCTTATTAATTCAAGAAGCTTCCAAGATTCTTGGGAATGGTGGTCAAGCTTTGGTACAATTACCTGATGGGTCCACAGCAATTGTTACAGACTCAATTGTTAAAGATGAATCGGGTAATGAAGACTCAAATTCAGGTATGCATAGTTGGTATGAATATTTTGCAAATTAGATAAATTGTGAGGGTGAAATTTCCTCCTAAAATGGTGATGTGATTCTAGTGTTTTTTCATTCTCTCCCTGGGCTGGAAAATTAGATCTACCACATTTTGTGATGAACGTGAACCCTGAAAGCATTAATATATCTCTTATTACCCTGTGTATTAACATATTACTTGTGTTTTTTATATGTAAGTCAGTAATTTTCTTTGCCTGAAGAATATGATATTAAGCTGTAGTCCCATGACTTGATTCCAACAATGTTGGTTATATGAGAACTGCTTCTGCCTTTGGGAAATACTCTTTGTAAATGAAATCCAGCATCGAATTAATTGGGAACAAATTCCCATGCACCCCTAGTGTACCACATATATGAGTAAAGCCAAAGGATTCACACACATTGTATTTTTTCAAATAATTATTTGACCCTGAACTAATATGATTTCTTATTTATGCTAACATCAGTTCAGTTAAAAGGAATTGTGATATTTTGTGTTAGATGATAAAGAAATGTGTAATATGGAATTAATTTTAGTAATATTGGTATTTAGTCACGTTCAGTGTTGATATATTTGCAGTTGACAATAATTGACAATTTTTAGGCGATAAAAAGGTTTCTATGTGCCAAGGTAGTCCTGTTCAATCAACATTAGGCATAACTTTCTTGATCAGACTTAAGCTTAAAATATTCATTGATCATTCGACCATAAATTTTTTTTTATTGTTCGATTGGTCAAAATTATTAGTATAGTTAGTTGCTACACATGTCAATCAATTAGAAAACTATTCACATGATCTACATTATTTAACTCTTGCACTCCATCCAACGTCATCCATGTTCAATGGATAACTGGTATGTGGGATAAAGCCAATTTCAAATATATTATGCAGTTACGGTGCATATTTTTTGTCGCTAGAAAATTCATTTTCATAATGAAGCCTCTCAAAAAGTACTTTGGATAGGAGTTCCTTAACTTCCAAAGGCATTAGGTAAAAACCATAAACACAGTAATCAACCCGAAGGTCGGTTTAGTAGTGATACAATTTTTAGATATTATATCTATAACTGAGACTAGGATATTCTAAACCGAGTTATGTTCTCTTTGAATTTATTTTGTGTTCATATATAGTACACCCATATTTGATGCTCAATCATGATATAAAAGTAAATTTCGGTATATTCATTTTTAAAGAGCATTTTAACCACAATGGCACCTTTTTCCTGGGGCAGGAAAAATCTTTTTTGCTAAAGATATGTGTATAAGTTTTTTAAAGTCTGTTAATAATTACAGAAATATTGTGTGGTGAAAAAGCCATATGTCTTCCATTCAATAAATTCTTGATATTCCTTAAGCTCCTAATTTTGGACAATATAAATATAAGTAAACTTGTTATTTTAAAAAGTATTCCATGCATCCTCTTCCAAAAGTTTTCAGTGATATTCAAAACATGCTGGAAGCGAACTCATTAGCCTTATTCAGGAAAACCCGTAATTTTATTGATATGTTGTCTACTGTCTCTTTGTTTATTTAACATAATTCAATTCATTTGGTATGTATGCCTTTGGTTTTCATAACTTTACCTTTACATACCTAACATACCTTCAGTGGTGCATCAAAATAATTTTTTGTAATCTTGTTTTAACTGCTCAAACATTGTCCACTAGCGGCTAAGAAGATTGACATGTGATTCTCAAAATTTTCCTAATATAATGTCATAAAAATATGACAATGTCCCATTCTTGACAGATTTATTAATGTTACTTTTATATTCTTTTCCATGTTAATTCAGCCGAGACAATGCAAGCAGTGCACCTTGTTGATGGAAGTACTGCATACCTTACGATGTCTGGTTCCCTTTTGGGTTCACTGGGTTTGGATGGAATTGGACGTTCAAACTCTGAGGAAAATGGGGAGGGTCAAGAATCTGTCATGAAAGAGGATGAAGACACAGATATTGAAGACGAAGATGATGAAGACACATTGAAGATGCCAAGTGATATAACCTCTGGTGCAACTACTAGTAGACCAAAGACTTTTTACTGTCAGCATGAAGGTTGTCAAAAGCTCTATACCACACCTCACCATCTTAAGGTTATTGATATTCATATTAGATTGTTGGTCATACCTGTTTGTTTTATTTAAGTAACAAAATGACTACTTGATCATTTATCTTTGAAGAAATATCAGTTGTAGTATGTTGTACACTTGTCATTTACATTTTTTTCTCATTTTTTACTCTTCCTAAAAACAAAGATTTTTCAGGATGTTTTTTTTTTTTTTTTTTTAAGGTAATCTACCGGTTATGGTAGGTTTTTCGATGGACACAACTACCAAACAAATATTTTGTGACTACTAACAAAACACAACACTAAATTCTACTCTACACCAGGTCCCTCTTCATCTCTGAGTACTTTCTTCCGCCCTTCATCCCGTCCAACATCCCTATCCTGTTCCTTCCCTTTCCTCTTTTGCCCAACATTCTACCCTCTATCACAGTCTTCAACATCCCACTGCCGGTCAACACCCCCTTCATCCACTTTTCCTGCCTCCATAGGATTGCTCCCAACAAACCCCTCTCTTCGCCCACCATACCAAGTACTTCCTCATTTGTTTTCTTCTCTGTCCATTTCACCTTCTCCATTCTTCTCCACACCCACATTTCAAAAGCCTCCAGTCTACGTCTATCCTCCTGCTTCAATGACCACGTTTCCGCGCCGTACATAGCTACGCTCCATATCAAAGTTTTTACGAGTCTTTTCTTAACATCCTTACTCAAAGTCCCCGTCATCAACTCCCCCCTCCTCGTGAAAGCCTCTTTGCCTAGCGCAATTCTTCTCCCTACGTCCCTACTACTTTGACCGTGTTGGTCCAAAACACTACCGAGATACGTAAACTGTTCTACCTGCTCTAGTTTTTGCCCTCCTATTTTAATGTTAAGCTTGCCCTTTTTCTTTCTAGAAAATCGCATAACCTTTGTTTTATTAATGTTGATTCTCATCCCATACCTGTCGCACTGAATTTCCAATTCACTCAGCAATGCTTGCAGCCCCTTGGCTGACTGACAAACTAAAGCTTGGTCATCAGCAAACCTAACTGATTTTACGAATTCCCCGCCCACTTTCATTCCTACCTCTAGTTCTTCCCATGCCTCTTTGATCATTTCCTCTGCATATAGGTTGAACAGCAACGGTGATAATGGGCAACCCTGCCTTACACCCCTTCCTAACACTGCCCATCCTGACTCCCCGTTTCCCACCCGCACCTGAGCAGTCTGAGACATGTACAGGTTGCGGATTAGCCTCCTTTCCCTCCAATCTATTCCTATTTTCTGCAATATACTCATTAGTTTTTCCCAATTCACTCTATCAAACGCTTTTTCGAAATCTACGAAACAGGCCAATACGTCCTGATTATATTCTATATTCCTCTCTCGTTAGTGATCTCAATACTGCAATGGCATCACGCGTACCTCTCCCCTTCCTAAACCCAAACTGATCATCCCCTAAGTAATCATTTGCCCTACTCTCTATCCTTTTGTTTATGATCCTGAGAACAACTTTAGCTGCGTGGGATATCAAACTAATTGTCCTATAGTCCTCACATGACGTGGCCTTTACCTTTTTCGGAATCGGAACTAAAACTGCTCTCACAAAGTCTTCCGGCCAGATTCCCTCCTCATAAATGCTACGGATCAGCCCATATAGCCTCTTCCTCCCACATTTTCCTAAGCATTTTAAAAGTTCCACGGGAATGTTATCTACCCCCACGGCATTTCAGGATATATTTCATGTTAAATGGGACATAGTAGTCCAGGGATAGAGCATTAGACTATTGACAGTAGAGCCCAGGTTCAATTTCTGGGCACCCTCAGCTTAACCCAAGCTGTGTTATTTTTCCAGTATAATTTTCCTAAAGCTAGGCTCCTCCAGAGAAATAATCAGTTGCAAAGGGAAATGAGCTGGCCTTCTAACCCTCAAATTCACACAACATTTTGTTTAGTGTAGGGTGTACTCTGACCTCACATATCAAACCACACTTTGGAGTGGTCTGTGCATCTGAACTGCGTGTATGGTTATTTCATCTTAAGTGGAGAATAATTAAGCAGTAATGTCCCAGTTAGTGCTAACCTTTGTAACACTCTTGCCTTTTGTTGTGCTGTGACTACAATTTTTACTCTTTGAAGCAAAGGATTATGAAAATCTCAAAGATGAAGTCCTTAAATGATCAGATGTTTTTACTCATGCATGACATTATTTTCTACCACAAATCGTCATGTTGACAGCAGTGTAAGTAGGTGAGACCACCTTGAATGTAAATGATACCTCGAATCATCAACAGAGAGTAGTAGCTAATGGATGTAGGGGAAACGTTATGTATGTATTGCATTAGGGGTAAATTCAAAATCTGAAGAACCTATTCCTAGGAAAAGCCCATGTATAATCTTGAAGTTCACAAGCAAAGTTACAGTCCGATAAATGTCTCTACCCAGGAAGAATAAATGTAATTTCACATCATTCAAAGCTACCAAAAAGTCTCTTTCTTCTCAAGTGGACCTTGAAATAATTATTGGTTAATATTTATGCTGGAAAGTGTTTCATTTATCATCCAGTAGGATTCTGCAAATTTTTTTATGTGGGAATTGGATAATACAGATAAGAAACTTTTTTCTGTGGAATATGGAGAAATAGTTTGTGTGAAAGCATCCATTGAAGTTGAAACCAAATCTGAGGGAAAGTATAAGATTGTTGAACTGATAAAGCAAGAACTCATTGTCCTTTATATTTTGGTATTTAAGGGCAATAAATGAGTGATTGGAGGAAAGGAGAATATCCTGACTATTCTTTAATTCTTAAATAAATGTCATTAGCAGTTGCAGTACCGTATTAATTGGCAAGCTTGTAAAATTAAACTCTTAAGCCTAAGAAAAAATTTGTTTGCACTACAAGTTAATTTATGGACAAATTATTTTTAGGTCTTTGCATTTTAAAGGTTTAATAATTTGTTCAATTAATTCTGCTTAAACCTCCACTGGCAGTTTTCATTGGTCTAGTTCATTGACCCAATGTTTTTTTTTGTGTAACACAGGTCCATGAAAGGTCTCACACAGGTGACCGTCCTTTCAAGTGCACCGGAGCCTCTGGTTGTGGCAAAGCTTTTGCCACCGGATATGGTCTAAAGGCTCATATTCGAACGCACACTGGTGAGAAACCATACAAATGCCCAGAGGAAGTCTGTGGGAAGAGCTTTAAGACGTCTGGTGATCTTCAAAAGCATGTTCGGACACATACTGGTAATTTTCAGATTTTCTTATGCATCAAGTTGTTAGTCGTAAGTAAAATCATGTTGATGAGCCTTTATGCAAAATATTTAATTGCATACTGTATTATTGTATAATCATCATTGTTCACTTTTTAATGCCATATCTTTTTTTTTTAATGTGTGTGCAAGAATTTTGTGAAAAATTAAAGTACAGTGGAAATTTTGCAGTCCTTCCATTCATTTGGAAAATAACATATTTTTTAGAAGCTTTTATTATTTTTTGGTGGTAAATCTAAAAATAGTGATGTAGTCATACCTTTTGGAGCCTTATTATGGGAGAAAAAATTTTTGGGACACTTTCATGGTTTTTCCAAAATTTGAGGAATGTTTATGGACTGTTCCACTGAGTACAGTTCGCTTATTCATTGGCCATTACCTTCAGGTCTGAATTTAATTGTATATTTTCAGTGCAAGTTTTATGATCGAGTCGTTAGGCGCTGCTTATTGAACTCCCTATGGCTATGGTGTATTTGAAATTTATGTTAATACAAGAGGGGGCTGAATTGAAAAAGTCCTGTTATTTCTATAAACACAGTGTCATTGTATAAGTCATTTGGTTGAACATTGCCTGTTAATGTTTATCCAGTTGAGCTTATTTTTTAAATGGTTGAAAATGACTTTTCCTTTTGTTACATTAGCTCTTAGCTCACCTATGTTGTGATGTAATTAATAACAAAAATTATGGGTAGTGTCACCTTGCCCTTAAATAATCCAGTTGCGGCTCTGCAGAAAATATATTCCCCTTAAGAATAAAATTACAACTGGTGAGTGGTTCTGGTATCTAAAGTGTGATTCCAAAAAATGAGCCATGTCTGGCATAATTAAATGGTTATTTTTAATTCAGTGAATATTTTAATCTTGATTATGCAGTGACAGATTACAGAAGCAAATGCCCACAGGTTTTAAGAGCAAATTTATTGCTGAATGCTTAATGTTTTTAAAAATAGGCAGAAAGCAAGAAGATTTGAGTGTTTCTGTTTTAAGCTGAAAAGTACCCTGGCAAAATTGTTTGTGAAATATTCAATAGGTTACTTAAAAGGATACTAACCACTGGTGGCAAGAGCTCTACGGCCTCTCAATTAAATAAGAATGGGGAAAGAAAACTCCAATGGCCATAATAATTAGGCCGTAGTAATTAATCTAATTATTATGGCCATTGGAGTTTTCTTTCCCCATTCTTATTTAACCACTGGTGATCAGGGCCCAGAATGTATTTTCAGTTTTAAGGAAAAAAATTGGCACTTCTCTAGAAAAGCATTTGAAAGTATCTTTAAAAACATTCTGAAGTATCTTTAAAAACATTCTAAATTATACTTTCTTTGCTGTTTGATTTTATGAGTATGGAAACAGTGTGATGGACAAAGGGAGGTTCTTCGTTGTTGAAATATAAGGGAAATTATTAGCCAACTCTCGATTATCCATGTAAATGGAATGCATGATGTAGCACAAATAATTGTAAAACATGAATTGCTAAAATATGCAGAAAATATGGTCGCAATATATACAGATTCAATTCGTATGAATTAAAATAGTTGAAAACTATTGGCGGTGGTTAGAAAGCAAATGCACACTCTTCTTTTTCATTCCTTGTAATTAAGCTGAGTTTATTAAGCAATGGAAAGTACAATTATTTCTGTTTTTCAGCCTATTTTGTAAGGGGGATTCATAGTTATATGTTAAAACAGAGCTATTATCAAGTGAATAGTCGAATGTATTGTCAGAATGCTAAATCAATCATGTAGCCAAGAAAAAACAAATGATCGGTGAAGGATAAATATTGACAAAGGTTCGCTGATGCAGATTCATGTTCATCATATGATAAGACATTTGCTGCATAGTAAAACTTATGTATTTCCTCGCCTTCAAGGAGAATATGGAATTCTCTGGGCTGATGAATTCAAGGAAAATAATCATGGCAAAGTAAGGTTAATACAGAAATGTTTAAAACATTAAATACTATTGACAACTTTTGATTTTGTGATGAAATTAAATACTCTTTTAAGTAGATTAAAGTATTTAAAACCTGTATTTTTTTTAAGCATATAAAAGTTTCAAAGCATTTAATTATGATGACAATTCTAATTTTATTACAATTTTGAGGTATTATGAAAAAAAAACAGCACACATAATCAAGAGTTTACTGTATTAAGAAATGTACTTCAGGTGGTTCAAAAGGGTGGATGTCAGTACTTCCCAAATGAATGCACAATTTTTTTCAATTAACGTGCCTCTCATTGTATCCTTTTCTCCAGGTGAGCGTCCATTCAAGTGTCCTATTGTAGGTTGTGGGAGGTCGTTCACTACATCAAATATTCGGAAAGTCCATGTGCGTACCCACACAGGTGAACGACCCTATGTGTGTCCTGAGCAGGGATGCAGCCGTGCCTTTGCATCAGCAACCAATTACAAGAACCATCTTAGGATTCATACTGGGGAGAAACCATTTGTCTGTACTATTCAAGTAAGAAAAAATTTTTTAAATCCCAGTTAAAATTTTTCATTCCTTTTGTCTTCGCATGATTTTTTGTGACATCTACATGGTTTGTCTTGGAAAAAGGTCAAATAAATCCATGAAAAAAATTTTGCAGATTAAAGTACTAATTACTTAAATTCTTCAAAATGGAACCTTGTCAACGGCTTCTTTGACATTATCCAACATTAAATAATGGTTGACTTTCATCTCCTCCTTTTTAATCTTGGGAATAAAAATGTCTGGCAGAGCCACATCAAGGCTGTGGGGTTGCTGGGGCATCTTGTGTCATGGCCGGACCACAAGGATGGTGGTGTATGGCTGCAAGTTTTCATGGTGCGGTCTCCAGTTGGCAAAGATCTCCTTTCTGTTGCATTGCCCTCTTTTCCAAAACCTTTCAAGGATTTCCATTTAAAACTTAAGTGTTCACCTTCTGTCCCTGAGGAACAAACTCTTTCGGTATAATTCCTGTTTAGTCAACAAAGATGATTGGAAAAGGACTGCTAATTTTTAGACACTCAGTAATTTTAGTTTGCAATGATAATTTTTCATTGTTGACCCAGGTGACTTCAGTTGGTTCATACTGAAATACTTGTGGGTTATAAATCATTTAATAGTGGAATCTTGATAAAATAGTGCTTATAATCAAATCATTCATAATGTTACCCTCACTGTTATGATGTCAAATTTATTTTCACTTATTTGCTAATTCCTAAAACTTGCAGGATAGCATCGCCATCGCTGTTAGTAGTTCACATGATAGGCATTGGTGCCATAGCACTTCCTGATAACAAAGGAATATAAAACCTAGAGCAACATAAGAGCAAAGAATTTTTATTTTAATAAATTTTTTGTGGATAGTCCATGAGTAATGGTGGCACTACTGTCTGTTTCGTAAGGATATATACCAGAGTTTGATAGTGCATAGGTGGATAATAGTAAATTGGATTTCATTGAATTATGAATCAGAATTAACTTGTTCCTTTTTTCATTGATTGGTTGTTGAGAAAATTTTTGAATAAATTGTCGTTAACAATTTTTGGCATAAAAACGAGTTTTGAACCCCATAGACCAAATACCCAACTTTTGAGCTTTTGATAACTGAAGTGGGTTAGTTAATTCTTATCACATGTTAATATTATATGGAACAAAAATTTGTAAATGATTTTGTGAAGCCCTATCTTTATTTTACGAGAGGTTTTGTGATAAGGTGAACTTATATTGCTTTTTGACAAGACGTGTTAAATTAGTTCTACCACTCATTACCTGACTGTCCTCATTACCAATTGTTGACTTCAAATGGTTCTTGCTCGCAGTATCTGAAAATATCCCCGAGTGGTAATGCACTTTATGTTATGGCAACATAAGGTTTATTAAGCTCTTCTAAACTGTACAGAATAATTTCATTCTAAATTCAAGGTCTCTAAGCACTTTCTTCCTATGCAGATACGGAATGCTTTTGAGCTTTGTCACCTGGATAAAAGTGCTAATATAGCCAAGCAAATAGTGGATTGAGACAAAAAACAACCAAATATTGTCATTTGGGTGACCAATGACATTGTTTAGGAATAAAATAGCTTGACACTTCATTCATTTTATTTTCTGATGAAAAAAATTGAGTCACTCTGCCATGATTTCCATTGCTATCCATGAGTCACTGTTGCAGCTCAATGGACTTCTAAATAATGAGAAAAGATACCCTTAAAATGCCTGAATTTTTGGGATTCTCTGTTTACAGGCTCTATTTACTCACTGTACGTCCACTCACAGTAAAACCGTGTTAATCTGTTTTGTAATTCACATCAAAGGAGGGATTTTTGAATTAAGTCTTATTGAGTGACCTTTTTAAAAGAGACCAGTCTCATAGCAATAAAAAATGTCTTTATCTTCATGTCACTAATAATTTTCTGTGATATGTTTTCCAATTTGTGTCTTCTCTCATCAATAACATTGGCTAACTCTTTCCTAGCCAGGGCATAGATATCACTTAACATTATAATAAGAAAAATAGTTGTACCTATAAGGAAATTTAAAGTAGATTACCAATTTGTTTGAGCTCAGTAATGGCTTAACTAAAATTATTTCTTAAATATATTTTTCATGTTATTTCTGGGCACTTTTTATTGTTTGTGAACTGTAATTTCAATATTTTGTTTTATTTTAGGGTTGTGGGAAGAGGTTTACGGAGTACTCTTCTTTATACAAGCATCATGTGGTCCATACTCATCAAAAACCTTATGTATGCAATCTCTGCGCGCGAAATTATCGACAGGTTAGTGTTTTTTGACTTTAAACTTAAAAAATCATTAAGAATGTTACTCCCAAAAAATGTATATGATAATTAATACTCTTCTCCTCAATAGAAAATGATGAAAGGCAGAAAAGAATAAAGAAAAGAGCATTCTATGGTGTGTTTTAGCCTCCATTGGACTCAGTGGAGATGGCTTTATATCTTAACGCTTTCCTTTCATTCTTTAATTTGACCATTAGAAATACAAATTTATGTAATTTTCCAAGTTCTTTTAATATCCCTGTGCCGTAGACAAAGAATCTTGGATCAATAACAAAAATGTCACCTCAAGAGCATGTCATATAAGGTTGCTATAGTAAAAATTATAGTGTTGGGTGACTAGTTATGAAAATGCCATGACCAGATAGAGGTACATTCATTATTTGATTTTTGTGGCAAATGTCAAACATCTTCTTGTACTCCAGTAAGCAAACAGTCATCCTGATTTTGTTTATGCTACTTTTTAGGGAGGAAGAAAACTTCAACTAATGCTATGGTATTACATTAACTCCACCCTTTCTAAACCCAAATTGATCCCCTCGAAAGTAATTGCATCCTTTTGTTGATGATGCTAAATACCCAGCCCAAATATTTCCAGTTAGCTGTTTTTCAATAATGTGATAACAGGCTAATTTTCACCATATATCTCTTCTGTCAGTGTAAGTACCAAGGAGTACAATAATGGTCCTCATCCAGTTCTTTACGCATTTCCTCTTTCTTCAGAATCTTTGATTACATCAGGTTCTTGCTTGCCTTAAAGTCACACAATACGAGGGTCATCCGGAAAGTAGTACCCGTTCGTGAAATAAAGACACAAAAGTAAATATTAACAAACATAAAAAATTTTATTTGAAAGAGGATACTTTAAACTACTTCTCAACATAATCTCCAAGCAAATTAAGGCATTTGTCATAACGTGTGACAAGTTTCTGTATTCCTGCTGCATAGTCCTTCGCCGCCAGCTCATTGAGATACGCGAGGGACCCATCTTGCACAAATTTTTGCATAATGCAGATGGTGTTTAACAATTTCATGAACAATTGTTCGAGAAACATTGGGAAAATGCTCACAGATGTCATCAATTGTGACGCGCCGATCGTTCCTCACGAATTCGTCGACTGAGCTCACCAGTTGGTCTGTAATGACAGACGGTCTCCCCGAACGCTCATCGTCGTGTGTGTTCCCCCTCCCCATGTTGAAGTTGCGACACCACCGCCGAACAGACGACTCGTCCATTACATTGTCTCCATACACCTCCTTTAATTGGCGATGAATATCACATGGGCGAACGTTTCTTGCATTGAGGAATTTAATCACTGCCCTCACTTCACAACTGGCGGCGTTCTCAATTTTTTTAAACATTGTAAACAAGCACAGAAACAACACAGGCAATGCTAGCGTCACGCAACTTGGCTCAGAGAAGGCAGACAAGCCACTGAAGCTATCTGACCTCGTCCAGCGGCTACTCGCGTCGTCAGCACTTCATGCGGCACGAACGGGTACTACTTTCCGGATGACCCTCGTATTTTCCACCCATTCATTTCAAGAAGTATACTTAATTATCGCCAAATGACTGCAGAGTGAATTCAAAATATCCTTATATTGACTGAGAAACATAGCGTATATTTCTGAATATAGTCTCCTCCCTCCCCAATCTTAACAAAATTTAACAAATAATCTATATATATTTATGCCATTCCATCCTAACTTCATTTGTAATATTCCAAAGAAGCGAGTGCAGTAATCAACCAAAAGGTTGGTTTGTTACATTAGGGTAGAGCTCACCTAATACTGACAGCATGTGAAAATCACAATTTAACAGAGTAATGAGGGGAGCCAGTTCCTTTCTCTCTGCCACCTGGTTTCTCCCAGGAAGATTTCCTGGGAAATGGTATGCTAGCTGGGGTTTAATTTCCATGTCACCACTTGAATTTGTGCAAAATAGCATCATGAGATGGCCTTTCATTGGCTTATGGCCGGGGTATGTTCTCTTTTACTGTTATGTGTAGAAATATAGGTTCGCTTAGGTATCTTCTTCCAGAAGAGACTAGTCTCATCATAATAAAAAACTCTCCTCATGACACGTTATGCGAAGAGTCACTCATTAACGAGTCATTTTCCAGGCCAACAATTATGCTCATAATGCAAATTACTCCCTATGCAAGGTTCCACCAATTGGATATGGAACCATACTCCCTAAGACATCTCTTTTAATTAGCAATAATAAATCACTATTTTTGAAATGACATCCACGTATAAACACACATGCAAAAGCATGTGCGTATGCACAACTTTTTTTACATATTGAGGGTGATTACATAGATGAACTTCCTTAGAGAAAAATATTATATGAGATGTGTTCAAAAAGTAATGGGTATTTTGTAATTTCACATAATGTCCCATGAGTTCTTGCCACAAGGTCAGGGTATGGTTCTGGTCAAAAGGTCTTGCCACAAATGATCAGTAATGAGTGCTACTGACAAATTCAAGGCTATTTAAGTGAAGTGATACAAAAAAATGCCTATAATTGTGGAAAAACAACTCATTGCTTTTGACTGCAATAATGCAATCCGGAGGCGGAAAGCGATTGAGTTCTGCCAAAGATGAATTAATCATCACAAATTCTTGATTTAGACACCTCAAAAGACAGGTATCCATGGGAAATGCCAGGCGACTCGGAAAGGTATCATTTAGACTATATTATGGTTTGATGCCAATTTAAGAACAGTGTGATCATTGAAGTAAAAACATCAGTTTATCTTTCCTCTCAATTTTATTCAGTACAACTAGTTTCAATGCATTGGTGTCATCCTTGGGTATAGAGTTACACGTACAGGTCGGTTATATTTATATACATCTGTATGGGGACTATATATTCCAGAAGTGTTTCAAGGATTGGACAAAGCGCTCACATATTTGTTATATCATATCTAATAGGGACTACCTCGAAGGGTAAAACATTGATATTGACAAATAAATAAAATTATTTCTAAACATCTTAAGTTTCAATTATTTATTGAACACACCTCGCATATATCACAGCATACAATAATCTTGTAATTTAAAATGGGTTTAAATAAACTGCAGTATCACGTTTGCCTGGGAGATGTCCGAATGACTAAAGCAGCATTAATGAGAATCACACTCATACTCAGTGTATAAGATTGTACAACTTTAAGCACATTAAGTGATAAAAATTATCATAGCCTGAAATCAAAATATTATGCCTTAATTTCCACTTGAAAAACACCATGCCTCAGGGATGTACAAATGAGCATAGTTTTGTAAAGGAAATAAAAATAATAGTTACTGCATTATAAGTATTCCGAAAGCATTGGTATGAATTTGAATCAAGGGAGAATATTAATTGTTGTACTACCTTGATCAAAAAGTTCCCGGAATAACCACCGTGTGGCGCTCCCATCGTTCCGATTTGAGTTCTGTTTTTTTTGTTAAATTGGTACATCTGTTGTTGATATTCCCTTTAAATCTTAGTGTCATAACTTGACATTTGCAAAAGTTACGTAGCCAAGAGTACATCTATCTCTGTGTGTCTTGGCGATTTTTTACAATTTCAGAAATGGATTTAAATTTGCAACAACAAACTTGTATTAAATGTTGCGTACAAAACAGATTTAGTGGCGCACGGACGTTGGAAATGTTGGAAAAGTGTTTCGGCAACGATTCTCTAAAAAAAACGGTCGTTTACCAGTGGCACGAGCGGTTCAGAAGTGGTCGTGAGTCAATCGAAGATGATGAACGCAGTGGCAGACCATCGACATCGAAAGTCGGTGAAAAAATTGATAAAGTAAAAGAAATGTTGGTCAATAACCGCAAATTAACCATCAGAGAAATAGCGGAGGACTTGAACATTGCCTATGGATCCGCCCAAGACATTGTGGTTAATGATTTGGGTTTCCGTCGTGTAGCAGCAAAGTTGGTTCCAAAAGACCTCAATTTCATGCAAAAAAGAGACCGTGTTGACGTCGCAAAAGACATGATTTGCGAGGCTGAATCCGATCCCACATTCATCAAAAGGATCATTACTGGAGACGAGACGTGGGTTTATGAGTACGACACGCAATCCAGACATCAGGCAAGTGAATGGCGTTCACCAAATGAGCCGAGACCAAAAAAACCACGTCGTTTTCAGTCAAAAAAGAAGGCAATGCTGACGGTTTTCATGGATTACAACGGTGTAGTGCATCATGAATTTTTGCCAGAAGGCCAGACAGTAAACAAAGAGTATTATTTGGGCGTTATGAGACGTTTGCGTGAAGCAATTCGCCGAAAGAGACCAGAAATGTGGGCAGAAAACTCGTGGATTTTGCACCATGATAACGCACCGTCGCACAGTGCTATCATTATTCGTAATTTTTTGACGAAAAATGCAACAAATACCATCCAACAGCCACCGAATTCACCTGATTTGGCTCCCTGTGACTTCTTTCTGTTCAATCGAGTTAAAAAACCATTACGGGGAACGCGTTTTAGCAGCCGAGAGGAAGTAATGGAAAAATCGCAGGAAGCACTGATGGACATACCGAAAACCGAATATAAAAAATGTTTCGAGGATTGGATCAAGCGCTGGCATAAGTGTGTTGCAGTCGATGGGGATTACTTTGAAGTGGACAATATAGATTTAGATGAATGAACTTGTATTTTTAATTTTCTGAATAAATTCCGGGAAATTTTTGATCAAGGTAGTATGTACTGGTGCTGTTAAAATTTTTGATTGCTTATTTTATTAGCACAAACTTGTATTACTCTAGTTCTTACACATGTATTCCTTTCTTTGTTTAAAGTGAAGATCAAAAATGGTCTCATAAAGTCTTTGATCAATTTCCTTCCTAACAAATTTATAACTTAAACCTTTAATACACACACTTCCTTCCACATTTTCTGAAACTATGTAGTTGTTCAGGGTAAAAACTGGTAAGTTTAATTTACTTTCGAGTAGATGCTATGTCTCTCCACATTTGTGTTAAATATCATGTCTTTTAAAGCCCTTTCTGTATCACAATCAAGTATGAAATAATTGTGGTGGATTCCCATTGCCATCCTCAGTGACGTTGTCTACATGACACCATCACTAAATGGTAGACCTACTGTGGTCATCTGTCTTGTCAGTGATCTTACTGGGGAATGGTGTAGAAAAAAATATTGTGTAGGCTACATTTTGTTTAGCTTTATCCTTTCTTCTGTCTAGCTTGAATCACCCTACCAGGAGAGCAATATCACTGCTACCACTTACACAGCCCATGAAGCCGTCATAGCACACATGTTGTTCTACTATGTCAAGATTTTGGTAAATGGGAAAGGAATCAGTAATGTAAAATGCATGAAATGGATGATTGCCTTACGGGGGATCAAGATGGTGCAGGGGCTAACATACTGGCTTCCCAACCAGAGGGCCCGGGTCAAAATCCCGGCTGTATTTAATATTTTTCAGAGGTATCTCGATCCCTACTTGAGGTGCTTTGTGTAGGGCACTTTGAGTGAGTACGCTGTCCGTCGGATGGGACGTTAAACTGCGGACCTCTTGGCACCTTTTATAAGGAGTAGGCTAATACCGATGCCGGGTTTCTCTCCACCCGTCGTCCTTTCCTGTCTATCCCCTACGGAACAAATGACCTCAGCAGTCGGTCGCCTCCCATAAATACTACTACATGAGTGCCTTTCCTGAAATCCTTTGATTTCATGGGAGCATTGTACTCTTAGGCAGATGTGCAAGTCAATCATTTGCTGCTGGAATGTGTTTAATGTACCATGGCATTCCTTACTATGTGGGTACTTAAAGATTTTTTTTATTCAACAGGCTTCAACTCTTACAATGCACAAGCGTACTGCCCATGGAGTTATTACTGATGGCACTGATCGGTATGGGTTCCTAGACATAGACAATGAAAATGAAGGAGAGGATAATGGAAACATAGTTTTAGTTGACCCCTCGTCCGTCCAATTTTATGCCACTACTTCTCATACAAATTCCAATGGAGAATCTGTGGAAGGTGATTCACAGCGAAAGGTGAAGAAAGTAAAGGTGACTTCCTTAATTCCAAATGTAAGTATCTTTGCATTTTGTTTTAATGTTATCTGTTTTAGTTTAGTATTCAGTAATTGACGAGAGGGGATTTTGTTTCACCAAAATGTTCTGAATAAAATGGAATTTGATGAGAAAGAAGAGGTAGCCCACAAATCTCCCAATCTTTATGTGCAGTTTGAATGATGCAAAGTTTTGCATCATTCATCATTTGCAAGCACAATGATGTTTAACCTGTAATTTTTCTATGACATGGCAGGCTGTGATAATCCTACTGATATATATTAAGTAGCTGCAACTTATGAAATATCCTCTAAGAACTGATGTTGCCTCTTTTCATTATTCTCAGTTTGAATGCATCTACATTGAAATTATGGTTTTAATGATTCCCTTGGTTGTGTTGACCTAGGCTGATAATTAAAAAAATGGTTATACTTTATTTGAGAAAATATTGGATGTTTTTCTGCTTCTTCATTTTGAATTGTATTAGTCTTCTTGGACAGTGGTATTTCTATACTATATTGTCTCTTAAAATATTTGAATTGCTGATGCTTGCTCACTGGTGTTTTTTTTCCATTATAACAGGTGATGGAGGTTCAAGAAAATGGTACAACACTTGTTGCCCTTCACCAAGGGCAAGGAGGTAGGTCAGGGCAAGGAGGAAGTCAGACTCACAGCCTTGCCGTGACCGGTGATTCAAATGCCCAGATCTTTGTAGTTGCTGATTCTGCACAATTGGCTGCTCTTCAGGTATGAGGAACATTGGTTTTCAATATTTTCATGAATGCTTCCAATGATCAATATAATGCTACTGAAATAGTCCAGGTTGCTTCACTCCTTAGTTGGATTTGAGCTTTAGAAGCACTGCTCATTCAAATTTCTGAGGGGAGACTTAAAATTGCCAGTGGTTAAACAAAATGGACAAGCTTTGTTAAATTTGTTTTTTTTTCAAGTTATTCAAGTGTGGTGTAATATTTCAAATGAAAAAAACTGGGCAGAATTGTAGTATCATATTGATCTACACTGGTTGAACTCAGTTTTCAATTGATTTTGCATCAATTTAAATTGTTACGTTACATCCATAGAAACCAAAGTAATAGTGTTTTATCAAAAATATGTGATTTCAAAATTCATATGTCACTTGCTTGTATTACCCCAGGGTAAGTTCAAGAAATGAATGACCATTGAGTTACTTCAAAGTCATTGCATCCCGGGAAGATAATCCTTGAGAAAGTTGCTGAATTGCAATGGAAAGAAAAATTTCAATGAGTATGTGAAATTAATCCTTCAGCTGGGACAATTCTTGCTCATTTCAAGCCCTGTATGTTGTTTATTCCTGGTGCCCATCATGTGCATTTAACCAGGGAAGAGAGACCCTTAACATTGGATGAGGATTAATGAAACGTGCTCTGAAGAAAATGTTTTCTCTCCTTAATTTACTCATTTGGCTATGCATTGGAATAAAATATTTTGTTAATATTTACACTGCATTATTGTAATTGTATTGCAGCATAAAAAACTTGCAGAAAGTTAAATATTCATTTTTTGAATTTAAACTTTTTGTACAAATTTAACTAATTTCCAGTGCAATATGAGAGTTATGTATTGAATAATGAATGCACAGAGCCATATTTTTGGATATGATTTTAGATTCAGATATTACTCTGTAGCATACAAATCATTCCTGGCTTTGATTAATCCTATACTTAGTAGATATGAAAAGTTTTAACTTATTTATTCATCTTTGAACTGCCTAACTGTGGTTAAACATTATTGAGGGTTTTTTAAATATATATATATATTTATATTTAAATTTCTTATAAAAATTCACCTTTTTGTCTTGCATATGTTCCGGTATTCTTGAGATATACTAACTGATGATGACTGACTTTTTTCAGCAACTTGGACTCTCAGTATCTGATGGCGTCATAGGAGATAACAAGGAATCAGATCCTCTTTCTGTCGGTGATCTCTAGATGTGATTGGACTGCATTGCATCTGCAATGCACATCTTCCACGTTGCTCTCGTATTTTGCTCAATTTTGTCTTCTAAGCCAGGTGTCTCCTCATGAACATTACTTTCATTTCAAATTTAGTATGTGCAATACAGGTAGACTTAATAGTGAGTTGTCTTTAGTTATACCAGCTAAACAGTATTGTTAATTATGTTTTCCTCAATTTTTTGTTTTTACAAATTTGTACATATTATCGTGATTCATAGTAAATTAACTGAAGGAACTTTAAATTATTCATGCTTGAAATAAGCAATTGGTTTTCATATTTTTACTTGACTCTATTTGACATGCTTTATAAGGATTGATTCAAATGATCAAGGCTGGTTCTACATTGTGATAAAAATCTTTCATTTCTTTACTGCATAAAAGAGACATGCAAGTAAAGAATGAATTGTATTGTTACCATTACTGAATAAGTTGAATGGCTGTTTTGAAGGGTAGGTGATTCGCAAAAAATAAAATATCAATTGTAAATTATTTTATTTTAATTTCCTCTCAACGGTGCAGCTGGACATGCCACATTTGTACAGTAGCTGTCTTCCATCGCATTCCTTAATTCTAGCATATTTTTCTTGTCAATAGCATCCTCCTTTAACCTATTGTAGTTCAAATGACACAGTTGAAGGTGTAGCATGGTGAAAATTCTTCATGATGAAAGAAGGCACCTTCCTTTTCCACCTAGAATTTCTTAATAATACCAAGGCTTTGTTAGAGTGTAACATCTTCAGTCGAACCTGAAGATGTTATGCTGTAAAAAAGCCTTAGTTGTACAAAATTCTGTGTGGAAAAGCAAAGGTCTTCTTTCATCTTTATTAAAGTTCAAGTATTTAGGTGAGTATTGAAGATGCTACATTAAATAAGGATAGTAGGTGTTGAGACTACAGGGTACCTTAACAATGGTCATTACCTTTTCTTCCTAGCCTATTAAAATTTTGGTATGTGAACTACCTTAAGAGAGATCTGAAGTATCTATAAAAATGTAATTTATAAATAAATGTATTATGGTATTAAAGCAAGTTAAATATGCCCGTTAATTCATAAAATAATATTACAGTGCTCATGTTTTAAGGATTATCATCGAGAAAAAAAAATTTATTGACTAAATAAAATTCAACAAAAATGTAAATCATGAGACTTTAAATCAAGCTTGAAAGAAGATATAATTTACCCTCATCATTTTTGGGAATATAGTGTGACGAAGGGTGGTATTCATAATTTTGTGCCATGAATAAAGAAGTACCTGGTAGTGATTGCTCCTAAACAGTTACAGTAGAGGTTAATTAATGTAGCTGTTAAAAAGGCAACAAAATTAGTTCTGAATTGCTAAGGCCAAGTTGAAATAATCCAATAGCCAGCGCTTGTTTCCCTTTCTTCTTCTTGGATTACATTATTTTGCAGAGTGGAATTCAAAATTTTTCTATCTATTGTAAGAAAAGAGTCCATGGTGGTTTATGTCAATAACTAGATAACATGTCTACATGGAATCCACTGAGTACAAGTACGTGTTATGATGGTAAAAATTATATTTATTTACAATAGTTCAATTCTGAAGCAATGTATGTGCTTGGGCACCGAGACCATACAATTCTTTTAAGGCAGAAGTCTTACCACTCAAGAAGTATGGTTTTTTCATTCATTTGATTAGATACTTATGTATTTCCTCATCTCCATTTAAAATTGGCAGGATCCACAAGGCAATAGGAATGTTGTGAGGCTATTTGGAAAATGTTAAATATATACATATGTGAGTGGTTGAAACTTGTGCAGTGGTAAATACGATTAAATAACGGAATGAAAAATTAAAACTCTTAATCTCTACCATAAATCTGATTATTTTTTATGGACAATGTGCATCTCATATATTTTCTGCTAACATTTTCTATAACAACCATTAGCTGTAATCCACCCGAAGGTCAGTTTGGTAGGTAAGGCAGAGTTCAACCATTACTAAGTGTGACAGTGTGTGAAATTTGCTTATCAGGTTAGTGGGTCCATTTCCATTCTGTACAAAGCTTAAATAACTTCTTTGACCTCCTTTATAATTGACATTCCTTTCATCATATCGAAGTATATTGGTGTGTTAAATGCCTAATATCTCTTTCAAAGTGCTGTCAATTTGTGTTTGGAAAATCTTGTACGAATGATGCAGCATGATAGGCAGGTCATTCCAGATCAAACCATGAATTTTAATAACAATTGGTTGCCAACTTATTTTTGGTACACAACTTCCTGTGTATAAGAGGCCCAGCACTTAGTTCTCTGGGAACAGCCAATTTTTTTGTTGAACAAGTGGCATTCCATGATCATTTAGCATTTGACAAAAACCTTGATATCTCAAGAAGTGGTTCAAAAACAGTCTTTAAGTAGACCATGTAATATTATTTCTATTGTTCTACCTCGGAATCAATCCTCCATACTGAAATTTGGTTCAAGCTACAAAATGTAACTTTTTAGTCTAATTTTTAAAGATAGGGTTTAATCTACAGCATAATTTTTTTAATGTGTAGGACTACCTTTTGAGGCTACAAATGTAAAGTCATGGCTTAGATATATTTTTTCAGCAAGGGCCCAAATAGGGTCATTAGAATATTTTAACTGATTTTGGGTGGAAATTTTTCAATGGGTCAAAAAAAAATCTGAAATTTATTGTGCAAGAAACCTTGCATGTACATGAGCCCAAAGTCACAACTTTTTTGACTCGAATGGTTTGGCCAGAAGGAGTTATTGCATACTGCTTAAAGGTTAGATATTTTTCAGGTGTGAAGCTGCTAGAAAAAGTTTCCTTGCATTGTATAATTTAAAGGTATTCACACATTCCTTGCCATTACCTGTCTAATATATTGTATCATTTGCCGAATAAATGAGTATACACTTTTCGGTATCACCTTTGCAAACTTACATTCCTAGTTAGATAAATTAATGTAGACCAACTATAAATATCAAATAATTTCCTAATTAAAAAATGGAAACAATATTGTTTATAGTATTATTACAGGCCAGTTGATTGTACAAAATTATAAATATTAGTAGTAGTCATTAATTCAACCTAGTGGTATTGGTTAAGAATATTTACCCAATGGAATTGGGAATAACCTCTTGACATGTACAGAAAAACCTACAGTATGATTAGCATTTTACAATTCTTCGGGTATTTTTAACATTTTTTTAAGGGATCTTGTTGGGATAGAAAAGAGGTCAATATAATCACAACTGTGGGCATTTCTCATATTTTGGCTAGTAGTTAAGCCACTAGTGATTTTTCACACAATGTTTAATTTCAAAGAGTACTTCATACCTTGCGTTATGTGAAGGTACTCTGAAAGATATTGCTCTTAAGAGATTTAAGGAATCAATCTTGTTATGCAGTAATTCATAAGGAAAAGTTATCTTATTAATTTTTGGACGTTTATACAAGGATGGAAGATGTAGTAGAGGTAACCTTTCATGATAACTTTTAAGATCTTTGTGAAAATTGAATTTAAATGCAATTTTGTTCCCTGAATTTCTTCGAATGCGTTCGATTGTATGAAAATGGAGTTTGTAGTAAGGTGACCAAACAGTAATGTTCCCAGAGTTGCCTAACAAATAACATGGACATAACTTTAAATGAATTATTATTATTACTTTTTATTTGCCCAGAGATCACAATACAAAAATACCAGGTGGGTGAAGTATGTACATGATATAAGGCACGTCAATGAGGAGCAAAGACACAGGCTCAGTTAAGATACATAAAAGAATAGATGCTCATAGTTACATAAGTGTTTGGTACAAACCCATGAACATCGGCTGTAACATGCACATACAATATCAAATTCAGAAAAATCATTGATCACAAACATGAATCAGACCATTACCATTGCTAGAAACTAAAAGTATGAACTTACTGGTCGGGAATATTGTTGAGATATTCATCAACCGAGTAAAACATATTGCGTTGTAGATATCTTTTTAGTTTATGCCTGAATACGGCAGTTCCCTGTGTATCCTTGATACTTTTGGGTAGTTTGTTAAATAATCTGATGCCCATTTCATTGGGTCCTAATTTCAATGCTTTAGTTCTTATATTCCCATAATGGAAGTCATTCCTGCCTCTGGTGTAATGATGATGATAGGCAGAGTTAAGAGAATAGTTGCCGATGTTATTTTTTATATATAGAATTAAAAACATAATGTAGATGCATGGGAGTGGTAGCAAATTGATATGCATAGCAAATCTATATGATTAAAGTTTTTACAGTATCGGAAGATAAGTTCAAGAGATTTGTATACTTTAGATTGAACATAATTATAATTTTGATGGAATGTTAACTGTGAGTAAAATATAACTCCTTGGTCTATTATGTTTGTTAATCGGGTCATAGGATAGTTGTCTTGTCTATATTCATGATGTGGTGGACTCCTTTTCCAGCTAATTGTTTCAGAATAGCATTTTTAATTGAAATTTAGATAGTTACGCCCACACAAGGTTTTAAACCTATTGAGGCAGTATTGCAAAGGTAGGTGATCATCAATTGATTGAACTCTTAAATAATTTTTAACGAATAATGTACGTGTTTCGATATCATTATTTTGATTTTTAACACTACGATAAAATACTATTGAAGAATTTTATTATGGTAAACAATGATTAGTCTTCCTTCTTATCCCATGCTTTTATGAAATTGACGATGAGGTCTAACATTTCTATTCGAGTGGAACTATTGGAGTAAGTACATAAAATACAAGAGGTCTGGGTACGCCATGCTAATCATGAATACATTATAAGAGATTATTTTACGGAAAAAATGCAAATAAACCTATTCATTTATAAATTTGCTTATATTTACGTGTCCATATTTAACATTTCCAAATTCGCGGGCCAAGTGCACCATCAACGGAAGCAACATCGAACAGATGGCGTTTTGAATTAGGAGATTTTCATTGGCTGGCTTAAGTTCTTGGTTTCGGTTAGGGTTTTTAAATGTCTGTTATGGGTGTTAGGGTTCTTCTGAGGAAAGCATTAAAATCTTTATAATTTCATTTGTTTCGGTGCACCACGTATTTTCCACCTAAGGTAATTTTTACAAGTCGACTTGTTTATTTCTTTATTATTCATCTCCATTCTTAATTAATTGTATTGCGACTAAGTTCGATGTTTAGTTTTGTGCCACTTTCGAAAAACGTACTTAGAACTCTTTACATCTTCTCTTGTTGCGCTATATACGTCTATTTCATGTAACGGAATGGAGACAATACTGTTAAAACTAGTTCTAGTGGATGATTGTATTTGCACGTTTGTTCTTTTTTTGCAGTTTTTTGTGGTACAATAATCAGAAAGTTATAGAAATGAATGTGAGTTCTGAAGCAGGTTTAAATGAATTATTGTCCGACCGGTTAAATCGCGGTCGATGTTTTTCAAAGACATCAAATCACCTTTACCTGTAAACAATGTACCTAAGATTTAGCCTTAAACAATTAGTTAACATCTTTATTTCTTGTTATAGCTTATATAAACTTATAATTCTTATTTTACGAATATGTTTTGTTTTGCTCAGTCGTCCAAAGGATAACTTACAAAGTATCATGGAACATGGGAAAGGGGATGACTCGGATGAAGAGTTTTATGTTGCACCATACATTGAAGAACCATATGATCCGAACAAAATACCGATGTACTGCAAAAATCTGGTATAGTATGAAGAACCTTCTTTGTTTTCTTTGTCAGTATTAGCTTAGGTCTGTACTATTTGTGATATGTTTCATATATATAGCCAGTAACCATACATTTCTTCATGTTGAAGAATTATGCTCTTTCTTCTAAGAAAGGTTTTCCCCAATGAAAGCTCCTTCATTGAAATTTAGCTCGTTTGCTCGTCTTTCTTGGTTGCCATTACATTGTTTGTAGTTATTGCACGCGAGGCAATTGACGCTTTTTGTCGAGCTCAAATCGGTTTTTTTGTTTGGAAAAATACTAAAATTAGGAATACAGTTCGGCTATTTGGTTAGTATTTTGGAAGTTTGGGCAAAGTATTAAGGACATCAGAGAAAGAATTGCATGAGGTGAGGATGTGTTTATGAAGAGATGGAAGTTGCAGACAGACACCTTAAGTAATAATAATAATAATACTTTATTCATTTTAAAAATGGTACAACCATATTAAATGTCGTCAATATAAGTATTATTTAACATATAAACATATAAACATACTTTCTTAAATGTGATGAAAATTGTCACAAAAGAATTCATCCAATGAGTATAGTGGGTGAGCAAGTAACCAGGTATATACCCTATTCTTTAAACTCTGGATACCATCTGATTTCAACTGAGTAGGCAGATAGTTATACAGTCGTATGTTCATATTGTGAAATGTGTTGTTGATGACAATCTACAATAAGTAGTATTTAGATTCGATTTACCTCTTGTGGAATAGTTATGGAGGTTGGATCTTAATTGGTAAGTTTCTAGATTAACTTTCACATGAATCAGGGCCTTAAAGATATACAAACAAAATACAGTCATGATTCTATACCTAATAAAAAAAGGTTTGCAGGAATCACGTGGTGGTATATTAGCAAGAGAGCGAATAGCTCTGTTTTGCAGTAGCAAAATTTGTTTAACATGAGGGGAATGACCCCATAACTCAACACCATAATTCAAATGACATTGAAAGAAGGCATGGTAAAGTGTTAAACGATACTCATTTGAAATGATAAAGTTGAGCTTTCTTAACATATAAACAGCTTTACTAAGTTTATTACAGGTCTGACTGATGTGAGTCTCCCAATTAAGTTTTGTATCAATATAAATTCCTAGTATTTTAGCAGTTTCAATATCAGTTATTTTTGATTTAAGACTGCACACAATATGCTGAGTTTTGTTAGTATTTAATTGTAAATGATTAACATCAAACCATTAAACCGAGTAAAGACGGTATGGGATGCCTTCTCATATTTAAAAAACAAAATTATACGCATTGATTGTATTCTATATTCTTCTCTATTGGTGGACTCATAACTGATATGGCATCATAGTTGTTCTGAATTAGGCCATAAAAACTCGTCATTCCTCATTTAGGTATATCCTTAAGTAGTTCCATGGAGATTTTATCTCTTCCCTTGGCTTTATTTCATTTCAATTCTCTTCATGCTCCTTCTCTCTCACTATATAATATTCCTGAACATAAGATAATCCCCATTAAGTCACATTCTCTTTCAGTGCCTAAATTTGCCAGCCAAGTGTGTAGTTTCACTACCATGTAATTTTTCTATGTATTCTTTTCATCTTGAATTTTTCCTGATTCAATTAATTATTGTATTAAGTATTGATTTTCCATTTTTATTTCATTGCAGTTATTTTATATTCCTACACAACCTTTTTTACTCCCCTCCTCACTGTGTCGTCACTATACAACACTAGTATTATTCCGTCATAATTCTGTAAACAGTTAGGCTGGTCATTGATATATATCAGAAAAAGGAGTGGCCTAAGAGTTGAGCCTTGTGGAACACCTGTGTAAACTTGGTATACTTCAGATGAATATTTTAACCCATCTACTCACAACACTATTTTCTGAGTGCAATTGCAAATATAGGACTTCATCCAATTTAGGGGAATTCCTCTAATTCCTATTCTATTGAGTTAAATTAGTATTCTATTGTGTTTTGCATTATCAAAAGCCTTTGCCTAGTCAAAAAACATTTCAAGGGTTTTGCGTTTAGCATCTAATGAATTAAGTATGCTCTCGATTGCCTGACATATGGCAGTTGTGGTTGACCTTTCAGATCTAAATCCATGCAGAGAATTTGAAAGTAGGAAGTTTTTTTTGTGGTAAGATGCTATTTGCATATGCATGGCTTTTTCATATATTTTAGCAAATGTATTTTGGATGGCCATTGGTCTGTAGTGGTTTAAATCATTAACACAGCCATGGTTGTTATAAATTGGCACTACTTTTGATTATTTTGATTGGAATGGGAAAATCCCATGTATCTAGGATTTATTGATAAAAAATAAAAGGGGTGCTTTTGTGGCTTCAAAACAATGATGAACAACTTTACCAGGAATTTCATCAGAGCCAGTACTGGATTTTTTCCTGATTGTGGAGACAATAGATTTTAGAATGGTTGCAGAACAGGGCTTGGCAAACATTGGCGATGTTAAATTTGCAAAAAGCACATTTACTTGTGAAGTAGTTGAGCTTGGAGCTGATACGTTTGTTTGATACATATATATTATTATATAGTGGATCACGGTAGTCCAGTGGGTAGAGCATTGGACTGCTGACCAGAGGTTCCCGGGTTCGATTCCCGGGCAAGATGTTCCCTGATGTAGAGTAGGATGTTGTTTTTTGCTAGGGGTCACAAATTATTTAATTAGTAATTATGTCCATCCAAAAACCTACCTTAACCGGTAGATTACCTACCTAATAATAATAATAATATAAATATATATATACACACACACACATGGGTCGCGGTAGTTCAGTGGGTAGAGCATTGGACTGCTGACCGGAGGGTCCTGGGTACGATTCCCGGGCAAGGCACTCTGGGCACCTGCAGCTCTACCCAAGCTAAAGTGACTTTTCGGGTACCAGATCTTCCTGGGAAACCATAACCGGCACAAGGAAAGGAACTGGTCCCCCTACCCTGATGTGTGAATTTTCACACGCCATACCGGGCTTAGAACTGGGTGATCTCTACCATCACCTACTAAACCGACCTTCGGGTTGATTACTGTGTTTATGGTTTTTATATATCATGTAATACATATGTATACATTTATAATATATATAATACATATACATATAAAATAAAAAGTGAAGTGCTGAGCAAATTGGAAATTCAGTGCGACAGATATGGGATGAGAATCAATATTAATTAAACAAAGGTTATATGATTTCACAGAAAGAAAAAGGCTAAGCTAAATTATAAAATAGGACGGCAAAAACTAGAGCAGGTAGAACAGTTAACGTATCTCGTAGGTGTTTTCAACCAACACGGTCACAGTAGGAGGATCGTAAGAAGAAGAATTGCACTAGGAAAAGAGACTTTCACAAGGAGGAGGAAGTCAAGTAAGGATGTTAAGAAAAGACTTGTTGAAACTCTGATATGGAGCGTAGTTATGTACGGCGCAGAAACATGGTCATTGAAGCAGAAGGATAGACGTAGATTGGAGGCTTTTGAAATGTTGGTGTGGAGAAGAATGGACAGAGGAAAATACATGATGCACACAAATGAATAGACAGAGGAAAAAACAAATGGGGAAGTACTGGTATGGTAGGCATTGAGAGGTGTTTGTTGGGAGAAATCCTATGGAGGCAGGAAAAGTGGATGAAGGGGGTATTGACCGGCAGTGGGATGTTGAAGACTGTGATAGAGGGGAGAATGTTGGGCAAAAGAAGAAAGGGAAGGAACAGGATAGGGATGCTGGATGGGATGAAGGGAGGAAGTAGTCAGAGATGAAGAGGGACCTGATTTAGAGTAGGTTGCTGGATTCTGTTATGTTGGGAGTCATAAAATATTTATTTGGTGGTTGTTTCCATCCAAAAACCTACCTTAACCAGTAGATTACCTTATAATAATGATAATTATATATATGTATGTGTGTGTGTGTATAATCCAATATAATTGTGTGCTTTATTTCTTTCATGCAAACATGGTGCTTTAATGTGGTCTAAAGGTGTATGATCATGGAGTGGAATATAGTCTTGAGGAAATAAGATCTCGTCGTTACATGAGCATAAATTATAATGTAAGTATCTACTGTCTGTAGTATAGATTACGAATTACATGTAGTTGGCTCTCATTAATAGTAAAATTATTGTTTGATCAACATTGTGGCTTTCTTGTTATCATTGTATTTATGCTCCTCCATGTAAATTTGCACTTCCTGCCCTGTATTTTCCCATTATTAGAATGAAATTAATAAAATAATTATCCGTTTCACTAAAATCTGAGGTGCTGGGTGCCGAAAAAATGTTATTCAAATGAGTAATATGGAATGACCCCTTGATATAATACTCAACCAAATGATACAATATTTAAAACTTGTATAATTAATATGATTCCTATCACTGAAAAAAATGTATATGCATTTGACTTTAAACATAGATTTTAAATTTGTGTTCTGGAATAATATGGTGTAATGGATATTACTGTAGTACTGCCCCATTTTTTAACGTAAGCTATCAACAGTGGATTCTGGTTGTTTGAGATACATCTGGAGAAGTGCAGCTGCACAACTAGCATGTAATTATGTAACTACACAGTTGAAATGATGTAGAGAAGACAAAATTTGGTTTAAATGAGCAATTAAATGTTTATTCAAAGCATACATATTACTCAATAAATTTAAGCCAAATAGTTAACATGTGAATATTCTTTCAGAAATACCTCACATTTTCTCTTGTCAATTTAACCCATGAAGTATCAACATATGATACAATTTTTAATTTAAAAACTTATGTAATCATACTCAAGCAAAATGTGCAAATTATTTGCAAAAAATGCAACACCAGATAAAAACTAATTGAAATTCAATGGTGGATGTTACCTATAATGAATAGAGTTATTGGTTAAATTAAAAATAATTAATGATTTTCTAACAATAATCTCTTTTCAGATCTGATCTGATGTTTGCTTATCTTGACAGCTGGTTCCATATTTTATCCAAATATGTACATGCCCATCAAACTATTGTTACCCTGCAAAATTTATTTCGGGAGAGTTGGGAGCTCAACGATTTGAATTCTTATGTTTCATATTGACAGCATAGTTTGATACCGACAGTGCTATTTTCGATTTAAAACAGAGTAATCACACTGAAAGTAAATTGTCTGCCTATTTAGAGCATCTAAATAGCATGGCATAACATTAGATATTCTTTATGCCCTAATCGCATGGTGTGATGCCCTCTCTCTTTCCTGCACTCTTTGCTCCTCCACCCCATAGGCAACTCTCATCTTCAAGGGCAATTCTATGATCTAATACATGTCTTTCTCCCTTTTTACTATTGCATACGTACTTTGACTGCTACAACAGCTTTCATTCTCTAGCAGATATTGCTCAACTATTTTGTTTTTCACTAGCCTACCCCAAGAAATTTTTATTCTGATTTTCACTAAGATTACGGCAATGAATTAGAGTAAAGACATTAAAATATATTGTTATATAAATGAGAAAGCGTTAAAGGAAAGTTTCTAATATCTTATTTGCTATGTTATAAATGCATCAATTAGTTATTCAATAATAAGCCCTCATCCACCACTGATGATGAAGAAAATAATTTAATTTTTTCCTAGGCTTCCTAAAAAATAAAAACTTCATGTGATATAAAGTGTTTGATGGCTTACTAGATGAAGTAACTTAAAAACCATCCATGGATTTCCTGGCATTTATTTATTTATTTTAAAACATTATTCACATACAACAATAGTGCCAATGTGCAGTGAAAAATATAACCAACATGAAAGAGGACAAAAATCAATAACAGCATAGCAATAAACAACAAGAACTGAACATGGACAGGGGGAAAAATTTAATTCGTTGAAAGGAGGGATAAAGCTTGGGTGGTGAAATTGTTGCAAGATAAATTAAAAGTATTGTGGAGCAGGATTTTGTGCAGTTACTCACTGATGCAAAGTGTCGTCTTGTTTACACTAATTAATTATGATTGAAAAAGTTTCACCCAAATTCCTGGGAATTTTCTCGACTATTCATTGTTGTCATCAGTCCCAAAAAAACTACATGCTATCCCAGTTAGGTGAAGAAAACTCAGACTATCCTTCCTTGATAGTATATCTTGATGATATCCACCCCCTTGCCAGAATCTCATGTTGTCACATTTGGCCAATAAAATGGCGATAAAGAGTAATTTAATATTTAGACTGTATGAAAACCCTTTTTGCACACCCATTCATCTACAACTATAGACTACCTTGCTAGTTGTTGCAAGGGCGTATGGCAGGGGGTGTTAAATCACCAGCCATACAAGTACATGCCAAACCAATATCGAAAGATGTGAAAAAGTTTTCACACTTTTCAGTGACAGATTTCTCTTGCACCCCCCATAAATGATGCTAATGATATAATTTCTATGCAAAAATGGACAAACTATGCATTACATACTTTTTTACTATTAATTAACAGCTGATTATGTAAAAGATGTGACTACTATGTTTTTACTAAATGGCTGCCCAGTCATTTTTTTTTAAATGTTGCATGCATTCGCAAAATGAAATTTCTTTGAAAATGTTGTAAAAAAATAAATGCATAAAGTTTAAAAATTTTTTTATAATAATCAGGTAAGTTTTATGGTAATTGATCACTTTTCTTTAACTGTTGATCTTAATTTAAACATAGAGTGCTAATCATTTTTTTTTAATGTGAAAATTTGGTCTTTCCCTAGGAGAATTTAAAGCTTAAGGATATTAATGCTGTGAAATTATGTAGTGAAAACAGCATCAAGATAGCCCATGATGAAATGTCTTCTGGTGCCAGAAAAAAGTGCCTTGCTGTATTAGATGCTGCTAAAGATAAAGAAAATTATCCGGATCTTAAAAAGCAAGATCTTAAAGGTGTAAACCGTGTTGCTGTTCTCCAGAAGCAAGATCAATCAAACGTAGGTCACAATCCCATTAGAGTGTTTTCTTTGGTTGATCATATGGAAGAATGTATTAAAATCATGTATGTGAACCCGGTATCTAATTTAAGTTTGGTTTGTTGCTCATGTCATGATCTCTGTTTAAATGCTTCTGGAAATCATATTATTTTCACTGTTCTTACTAAGGGGCTGCATCTTTATTCTGTTACTTTCCTACGTGGTTATTTAAGGGTTGTTGTAGTTATTAGGTGGGTCGTGGTAGTCCAAGGGTAGAGCATTGGACTACTGACCAGAGGGTCCTGGGTTCAATTCCCGGGCAAGACACTGGGCACCTGCAGCTGCGCCCAAGCTATGTGATTTTTTGGGTACCAGATCTTCCTGGGAAACCATAAGCGGCCCAGGGAAAGGAACTGGTCTGGTGTGTGAATTTCACACACCGTCGGGCTTAGTACTGGGTGAACTCCACCATCACCTACCAAACCGACCTTCGGGTTGATTACCGTGTTTATGATGGTAGTTATTAGATTGGGTCTGAGTGTTGAAGGGGCTACATATTGCAGTTTTCAAAGATTATAACATAGGATAATGTAGTTAAGAGCAGCAAACTTTGCTCTGATTTGGTAGAAATGGCAAATATTGGGTCAATTTAACTTAATATCCATTTGCGCTAAAAATAGATTGCATCGTCTGGTGTCAGCATAACATGTACCCCTCAAATTAAGATGAGTATGCTATGCTAAAACCAGTTTGTGAAATATAATATTTTAGATGGAATGGGTGAAATATTAATTTTTCCCAAGTTGCATATGTGCTGTTTTCCCATCAATAGTGCACACCCAAAACAAAAACCTACCTTAACCAGTACATTACCTAATAAAATAATATATATATATAATATAGTGGGTCGCGGTAGTCCAGTGGGTAGAGCGTTGGACTGCTGACCAAAGGGTCCCGGGTTTGATTCCCGGGCAAGGAACTCTGGGCACCTGCAGCTCCACCCAAGCTATGTGATTTTTCGGGTACCAGGTCTTCCTGGGAAATCATAACTGGCACAGGGAAAGGAACTGGCCCCCCTACCCTGATATGTGAATTTCACACGCCGTCGGGCTTAGTACTGGGTGAACTCTACCTTCACCTACTAAACTGACCTTCGTGTTGATTACTGTGTTTATGGTTTATATATACACACACACGTAAAAATTAAATATAGTGTTTGTTATAATACGTCTATATCAGATGCATAATAAAAATACATCTATGTTTGGGTTTTTTCAATTTTCATTGCATAATGCCCATCGTCATTTTTTGATCAACTGAAGATTATTGTATTGATAACGAGCGCGTTATCGATGGGAAAATATGGTATTTGTATTTCATGAATTTATTATATCGGAAAATGACAAAGAAAAAATGCTACTTTGCTATGTTTGTGCCTAATAATTATGACAAATACATTTACCTTTTCTACTTCACTCATAACAGTAGGGATACCACATTCTTAAAATAAATATTTGATAGAAACCTTTTTAATGTTCTAAACAATTTTTTTTGCTTCTATAGATTCTTGATGATAATATGTTTGCCTAATTAGGCTATTTTTACGGACTTAAAATTCCTTTTAGGTTTCTCCTAGGGAAATAAAACAACAAGCCCTAATGAATGATGGATTGGCAGATAAGGAAAATAATCCTGATTTTACTAAGAAAACTGTTGCAAACATAGAGAATGCTCTTCCTGTGTTAAGAATGCCTAAACAGTGCATAGTAAGTGAGATTAGGTAGATTATTTTTAATGTAGATGTTACAATAAGTGGCGTAAATAATTATATCATGAGTATTGTTAAAATGATTTGTGTGTTGACTAAAAATGTATTTTAGGTTCCTCCAAAAGACAAACTGCAACACAAGCTAATAAATGAAGTATTTAAAAAGGAGTCTAACCAAATGTGTGTCAAAACTGGTGGTTCTGAAATGGAAAAAGTCCCCCCTTCGTTGAAAAAGCAGAACCAGTGTATAGTAAGTGAAATTATGTAATTTAGTTATAATCTGTTCCTATTTTACTTAGTGATTACACTTTAAATGACTAGCAAAAACGAATTTTTCATTCTATGTAAATGTATTTTAGGCCCCTCCAAGAGATAAAGAACATCATGTACCAATAGCTGATGCATTTGAAGATAAGGAAAATAACCCTGAGTTTGTCAAGAGCAGTATTGCAGCCAATAAGGAGAGTCATCCTGTGTCAAGCATGCCAAATTACTCCATAGTAAGTTAAATGAGTTATTATTTAGCTTAGTGTGTATTTCAAGGAAATTTTATCTATAATAAAGGAAAGGAAATCAAAATTTTCCATGACCTAATGTTTATTTTAAGTTCCTCTAAGGAACCAACAAAATTATACACCAAAAAATATTGTGATAGATAAGGACAATTACCCATATTTGTTAGAGGAAAGTATTATGTAATTAGGAGTTATTTTCCCTTTAACCAACACAAAAAAATGGTTCTGGGGAGAGAGATTAGAGTATTCAGAGAACTTCTTGAATTGATAAATTAATTCTTTAAGTAGTTATTCCAATTTTGACTTGAGAATATAATTTTTTATCTTGGAAATGAGTGATTTATAGTGATGGGTAAAATGCATTTTGGGATGCTTAGAGCGATAATTAAAATTGTTTAATGTGTGGTTTAATGGTTGTGACCATATGGTCGAGGGCATATGAGGAAGTCTCTAATGATTGGAGTATTGCAGGAAAGATAGACCATTGGATGCAAGTGCTGAAAGCATTGTGTTATTCATGTTACATATTTATTTGTAACAATAACTGAAACCAAAGAATCTCCACCATGCAAACAATTTTAGTGTCTCTAGAAAAATGTTGTCATAAAAGATGGTGCACATGGAGCCAGGTTCAAGTGTCATAAGAAATGGTGCCTCATGTTTCATGTTCTTTTACATATCAATAATAAATTGTAGAACATATTTCTTATAACTCAAATTGTCCTAATACCTACCTGCATCTGGCTGCTCATGGTCACTTTCCCATCAGCCTTTCTTCTTCTTAAGGATTTTCTTCCCCTATAATGTCGGCATACATCAGTGGAATCTTCCTTACTGTAAAGGTCAGATATTTTGCAAAACTCAATCCACATCACGGTCTGACAAATAGGCTCTCTTATTTTTGTACTTAATTTCCTAGGTACACTACATATGTTTTGCAGCCATTCAACCCCCAAAGTTTCATGCATTCTGGTTCTATTGAGATTTCAACATTTGACGTAGTTGTTTATCAATTATGTTTAATACCCATCTGGCTAGCCTTGATGGAATTAAGATTTTGATATTTTCAATTATTAATTGTTCTGAAATTATACAAAATGGTTATTTGACATTTGCTTTTTAATAGTTAACAGCTTATATTAAATGTGGAAGAGCTACCTGGTCAGCAAGCAATATATTCTATACCTGAGGTAATTTTTCACTGTTTTCATTACAATGTTGTATCAAAGTTACTATTCCTCTACTGGATATATCCAAGGGATTGTTCCAAGGTTAAGAGAAAAATGTTGTGCTCCACTAAAGATGATTTAATCTTTGTAGTTTGTGGGTGGAAAAACATTTGCTTGAAGTCGTTGAAATATAAAACAAAAAATTAATGCAATATATAGAAGCATCCCTCCCAACCTCCTTTCATGTGATGGGAGGACTTGTTTGCTCCATTGACCCATGGTGTTGTGCTGGTGGGAGGAATGATATTTGCTCGTTGGGTCACCCATAATAGGTTGAAGGGCCAAAGCTGGGTAAAAGGTAGTGCACACATCATCTGTTTTTAAGTGAGGCGGCTGCAAAGGCATCCAACCCTTGTGGGGTGGCCATTGAGTGGCAGTGTCACAAAAACTCTTCAGATGTCTTTTCTATTGTCTTCCTATTGAGGAAGACAGCAGTTAGTCCCCTCAATAAATTATCCCATTAAACAATGATGGACATATATCTGTGTGCTAGTCCTGGCAATTACTTCACTCAGCCCAACCGACCGTGTTGTGCCCAGCAGCAAGAGAGTTAAAGGCTTCTTGGGGTGTTATCTCATGAAATCCTTGCTAAGCAAAAGCAGCAGCAGTACTACGGAGGAGGACTGAATTAGTCTGAATAGGAACTTGGAATGTTATTACAATGTTGAGGAAATGAAAATTAGAAAATATGAAGTTAGAGAGGAAATACAGTAAACTCTCGATTACCTATGCTAATGGAATGTGTCTTGGAGCACAGATAATCAAAAAGCATAGATAACCTAAACATGATTATGATTAAGAAACAAATGAACTCTACTTTTACATTCCTTGTTATTAAACTGAGTTTTTTAGCAATGGAAAGTACAAGTTTTTTTCATTTTCATTTCTTTTAAGGGTGGAATTTTATAGTTTAACAAAAACACAACTATGATCTAGTAAATAGCATGTATTGTCAAATAGCTAGCTATGCCAATCATGTAACCTGGTAAAAAGGAATGATTATCAAAGGACAAATTGACAAAGGACTACTGATACATATTTGTATTTGTCATGTGATCCCCATTTAAATGATGCTGTCTAGATATTTAATGATTAATTTGTTGCATAGTAAAACTGTACTTCTGTTTGCCTTAAAGGAGGATATGGAATTCTCCTGGCTCATAAATGTGAGGGAAATTATGATGGGAAAGTATGAATAGTACATGTGTAACATCAAACCAAAACATTAAATACTATCAAGAACTTTTGATTTTTTTATAACAATTAAAAACTTTCAAGAAAGCTGTGTTTTTTTGACCTTGATCCGCGGTTCCACTCCCAATAGTAAATTCCTGAAAAAGCCTAAGAGAAGGCCAAAAGCACTAACTTTCAATTATGTGTTTTCTATTTATTTTGTGTTTTATTGTGCCATCCAAGTGTCATATTGCTCTCATGACTGCTTCTACATCATCAATATACAGGGTGCAGTGCTTGAATCTGGACAATTTTCAATTCTTCTTTTTAGTGGAAATGTTAAGTTTCTTTCTACCCTCATAATTTTCAATTTGAATTTCCCACCATATTGTAGTTCCACATGAGATTGAAATTGGCATTCTTGAAAGCAATGGGCATCTAGTAAACAGTCATAACCTCAAAATGGCTGAGATGATACATAACAGAGCGAAGAGCTGCTATCATTGAAATTGTTTGCACTGGGCATTATATTTCGAGATAGTTTGATTCTTCTGGTACCCCAGATCAACTGTTTACAGTATTGTTGCTAAGTATAATGCCTCGGAGAAGTCTGGGGAAGGTTTTGCTAGCCTGGCGAGGAAATATCATTCGAGGAATCTCGTGCTTTTCCGAATTTAGGCGCTGCACCCTGTATATATAATTATATATATGTATAAATATGTTAAAAAACAATGCTCTTCTGCGGCACATAGATTTATATAATATTTTTTTAAATATGCCAGTTGGTTCCTAAATCAAATGCACAAGTGTTAGACATTCTATTCTTTATTGCAGAAAAAAATGAGCTAGTTTTAATTTTACAACTTCTCTGTATAGTGCTCATATAGATTCCTGTTACTCTGATGTTTTTACCTCAGATCATTTAGATGTGTATATTTCATTTATTCTGTGTGTTCTTACAGGAGGATAAAACATTCACCAAATTTGATGGTAATGATGGGGATGATTATATCTTCACTAAGCCCGGTTGCTTGGAATTAGATGTTACTAGTTACACAAAAGCATTTACCATGCCTGCTGCAATTTCTACTCCAGCTGTTGGAACAGGGAAGTCACGCAATGTTAAAGGATCAGGAAGGTAGGATTTTAATTTTCTTAGGTGAATTGTTTGTACCTACCTGCAATTAGAAGTAAACTTCAGTTTTCTTTCCCATTATCCTCATTTAAATTTATGTCATGTTCAATATTGTAGATTTTTCTCAAATTAGTGGTCTGCATATCCAATTTGCAAGTAAATGGATATTTGTTAATATTATGAATGGTAAATTATATTTTTACAATCCATATTATTATTAATATGCTAAAATATATGTAAAGTTGGACAATTTTCATAACCTTTATAAATACTTTTGTCTGCCTTAGTCATGTTTTCACTGTTTATTTTTGGTATTTGTACTTATATATGGTAGGTTTAGTGGATGACGCATTCCCTAAATAAATATTCCAAAAGGTGGTGGATAAAATGTGCGATGAGAAATGTGGTAATTTGTTGCTGTTAAAAAATAATGTTTTTATTTTATAAACTGGAGATTGGTAATTTTTCAAATTTTTTAAAAATAATCCTGTCATTATTCATATATGAATATCAGTGAGTCTGGAGCAGTCAGAACATGTATAGCAGAGAAGCTTGATAATGTGGCTGGGCCAGGACTAAGTATGATTGAGGAAACATCTCGGGAAGGTGTCTCCGGGAGCACTGGTTCAAGTAGTGCTGCTACTCTTCATGCAACAGCAAGTGACAGTCAAAATCATAATTCAGCCATCAATGGTGTTAGTGCTGTAAATAGTTTATCTCGTGTGCCATCAATGTTGGGTGGTGGAACAGCTGAGATCTCTAAATCTCAGGTTTCACGAATACCATGCTCTCTCACCCGGACCAAGTCAAGGAGAACTGCAGCGGATGACACGGCCAAGGATACGACAATAGATTCCTGTGCCACAGATCAGAATGAAAGTGTGGATTTCAATTCCAAGTCGATTAACGTGAAGAGGAGCAATAAAAGCAATGTGTCAGTGGCCATGAATGAAATCTGTAAGCAGATGAAAGAGATTAATATTGCTACGGATCCATTTTCAAAAAGTCAGATTGATTATTTTTTGAGCAACCTAAGTGTTCCTGTCTCAAACAGAATTGGTTATTATAGTGTTCCTCAAAAAATTCCAATAATTAAAACAAACTCAGATTTACATCTGAGAAAGGAGGCAAGGGACGGAGGCCATTTGTTTAGATCTCTGAAAATTGTTGGACAAGGAGCTTATGCAAAGGTGTATAAAGCTTATAGTATGAAGTGGAAGAAAATGGTTGCACTCAAAGTTCAAAAGCCAGCTTTCCCTTGGGAATTTTACATTAGCCATGAAGTTCATAGCAGGATCACTGATCATATAATGGTGAGTTTTATTTGTTAAAAAAAATCCAGTAAAAATTAAAGACATCCTATTGAAACTATTGTTATTACTACATACTTTAGGGAATGATTTAACAGGTTGCTATGTATTTTCTCATTGCAATTTATTATTTTCCAGAAAAACTCCTTTGTAAATGTTATAGAAGGGTGTTTCTTTAATGATGCTAGCGTTCTGATCTGTGATTTCCTGGAACATGGTACCTTGCTGGATGTCATCAATTCATTTAAGGTAAATCATCTTGTGTATTCTACATTCTTAACTACCCTATTAATATACAGCTGTATACAGATCCCAATTGTAACCTTTGTTCCTGAATAACATAGATGTTGATAACTGAATACATACATGTTATCAAAATGTCTTTCAAATTAATGGGGTAACACATTTGGTGTGACATGTGGGGCACTTAAAGAATCTGGGTTTTTTAGGTCATTTGGCTGATTATCATTCATTGATTTTATTAAACTATTGTGAAATTGCTTTTAGATTAGGCGACATATTATTTCAAATGAGTATTTTTTGTTAAATTTGTTTACTGTTTTGTTAGAAGTAAGAGGCCCTCAGTTTGAATTCGTGGAGAATTCGTTATTTATGTGCATTGTGGTCCGCGACAATTATTATGATTTTTAAGGATAGCCCTCCATTTGTTGAGAAAAAATGCTAAATTTTCACCTTGAGTCAGTGGAATAACTTGCCTGTGGTATTTAGTGTCTAATAATGTTAAAACAAAACTTTGTAACTCCGCATGAAAAAGAAGGTTCATTGCGACCTAGATTTCGTAGTGCAGCAACTTCAGGTAAGAAGTTATATTCAAACAGGTATATATGCATATATGACTGTGGGGGTGGGTTAATTATTGGGAGATGAACGGGTTGGGTGTAAAGAGAGGGGTTGAACACTGTACATGACCTCCTGTTGGGAAGTTAGTGACAAAGTAAGGGCAAGTAAACATTCATTATACATGTATTTAGTGTCATTATGCAAACCACCGATAGAAAAGAGAAAACTCAATAACTAAGAAAATCTGCAAGCAATAGGTACCTACCATAATTCTTGCCCTTTAAATGACCCTATGAATGCTACTTAAGTGAGGACAGAAGGTGTTGTTACCACCAGTATTTCCACATTCCATATACCACAGTTATGAGGTCTTGCCATTTTATCAAGTTTCTTAATATCATTGTTCTTACTTAAAATGTGCAAATTATGGTTCAGATTTCTTCTGCATATGCAGCTTTAATATTCAGAAAAGTTAGGTTCAGTTGCTGTTATTATTTAATGTTAATCACTTAAGTCCCTCCCTAATGTGGTGGAAGGGTTTGCATGTTCCTCTAACCCCTAGAGTTGTGCACGCAGAAGCAGCTATAATTGTCCTAGTGAGGTCATCTATGCCAGTTAGGTTGAAAGATACACTTCCAAAGTCCTGTTGGAGCAGTTTAAGTGAAGCAAATCAGATTTTTTGTGTTGATTCATAACTGTAGATGTAACTTGGATCCACCACTACACTCCTGAGATGAAAGAACAGTTAAAACAGGGGACGGCAAAGGGTGAACCTGTTACAAAAAAGGCAGAGACAGTTCCATCAGTCAGGAAGGTGATGTCAACTGTTTTTTGGGATACTAACAGATTTGCATTCGTCAACTATCTTAAAAAAAGTAAAAGAATAATGGGAGAGTATTACACATCATAGCTTTTCAAGCTGAAGGGAGGAATAGCAAAAATGAAAGGACTGCATTTGGAGAAGAAAGTGTTGCAAAAATGAAGTATTTTCAAAGGAATCGGAATATGGTGGTTTAAAGTTAGAGGTGACTCTATAAACCAAATCAATTAAATAAATTGTGGTGTATAAACGTCATAACTCTTTTAGTTTTTCCATGAATGTTTACATAATATTTGTATTTTTCATACTGCAAACAAAAATTATTTGGTGGCCATTTAGTGATAAAGCTATTTTAAATTTCAGATCAGAAGAATAAGATTTCCAGAGTCATTGGCAGTGTACTTCACCCTAGAAGTATTGAGAATAATTAGGTGTCTTCACAATTGTAAAATAATCCATGGAGATATAAAACCAGACAACTTTCTGTTGAGGAGATTGTAAGTATAAAGGATGAGTGAAAGCTCACATGTTTGTAATATGATTTGGGGTTATTTCTTATGTCAGGGCTATATAAATTAGTGTTTGTAGGCATATTGATGGAAAGGAATTGTGGTATGTTGATAATAAATGACTCCACAATTCCACACTTTCATCAAAATAGAAAACTATAAATATAGTTATCAGTCTAAAGGTCAGTCTGATAGGTGATGGTAGAGTTTACCCAATACTAAGTCCGGTGGCATATGTGGCATTCACAACTAGAGGTAGTGGGGCTAGGTCAGTGGGCTAAGTTCAGTTCTAGGGGTTTAAATGACTGATGCACCCAGTTATGCACCATCTCTTGGGTTCTCACCACTATACTGCTTGCAGATTCATGAAGGATTTCAACCATCAAAACAGAGAAGCAGTCATCAAAAGATTGATCATGGAAGCAGTGTGGGTATAAAATATGAATAATGCCACCACTACTCAGCTAAATCTCCCATCTTCCTTAATTATCCCATCCCTACCCACACTGCTTCCACAATCAATCTTTTGATGACTGCTTCTCTGTTTCGATGATTGAAATCCTTCGTGAATCTGCAATCAGTATAGAGGTGAGAACCCAAGAGATGGTGCATATCTGGGTGTGGCGGTCATTTAAACCCCATCCAATAGCCACCTATACATCCCCTCACACCCCCTTATCCATTTCTTATTTGTCCCTTACTTCTTCCCCCCTCATCCTCCCCCCACATATCCTCTCAGCTCTTCTCCCAAGAACAACATTCTGATGATGACAGCAAAGCTGTTGAAATGTCAAAACTAAATATGTGAGTGTCCTTTCTCTGTATTTCAGTATTTAGATGTTTTAATCAAAGTATTTATATATTTTTGTCATCACTGAATAGTTCTTTTTCGAAGATATATAAATTCATTCATCAGTATTTCAATCCTAAGATTGGTTTTCTGCAGCCCTCCATTCTTCCCTTTTTAGTGTTCATTCCCTCACCATCTGATAGGTTTCCTGTTTTACGTCCTTCTTAATTTGCCCTATGTACTTGTCTCTTGGCCTTCCTCGCGGGATCTTTCCTTCAATTTTTCCTTCTATTATATTTTTCATTGTTTATTCATTTGTTTTCATTGTTTGCAACCTTATGTTCTTTGAACATAGTAGTTGCCTCTTCTCAATGAACACCTTCTTTGCTTGGGCTATTCTTTGCTTGATGTCGGTCAAGCTTCTTCCATCCTAAGTTATGCTGCTGCCCGAGTAGATGAAGGATTCCACTTGCTCTAGTTTCACTCCTCGAATTGTGATATCTCCATTCAGCTTCTCTCTTCCACGCACAAGGATTTTCGTTTTCTTCTTATTGATGCTCATATTATATTCCCTCAGTACTTGGTCCTTAGTATTCAGGTTTGCTTACAGGTCCTCGTGTCTCTGCTACCACTGCAATGTCATCTGCAAACCGCAGCATGTTAATTTCTTCACCATTCACCCTGATTCCTTTGACACCCAATTCTTTTGCTTTCTTTATTGCTTCTTTCTAGATATACGTTGAATAGGGCTGGCAAGAGATTGTAACCTTGTTGAACTCCTTTGTTTATTATGGTTTCAATTTTCCTTCCATTTTTCATTTGCATGGTTGTTACCTGATTATTATGGTGATGGATTATTCTTCTGCCATTGTAATCCATTCTGAGCTCTTCTAGTATGTTGAACATTTTGTTCCGTTCGACATTGTCAAAGGCCTCTTCCAAGTCCACAAATGCCACATACATGGATCAATTTTCAGCCAGTACCCTCAAGCTGAGTATTGCCCCTCTTGTCCCTCGGTTTTTCCTGAATCTGAATTGGTTTTCCGAGAGTCTTTATTCTACCTTTCCTTCTGTTCATCAGCTGATTATCCAAGAAAGTATTTTTGATGCATGAGAAGTCAGGCTCAATGTTCTGGGTTAGTTGCATTTTTCTATTCTAGATTTCTTCGGTATCGCAGGTAGTCTTCCACTGTTGTAGATATCTTTCGTTATTTTAAACAGGTTATCCAGGTTCATTGACCCAGAGTGCTTTGGTAATTTCTCCGTTCATTTTATCAACTCCCAGTGCCTTGTTGTTCTTCAGGTCTTTCTCGGCTCCTTCGAATTCACTTCTCAGTATATCCAGGCCCCATTCGTCTTCATCTATCATGCTTTCTTCTTAAGTAAGTCACCTTCGAGTGGTTCGGGCTCTTGATAGAGTTTTTTGATGTATTCCTTTCATCTCGACCCAACGTCTTCATCTTCTGTCAGTATCTTTCCATAAGCATCTCGGTCGTTATGAGATTTTGTTTTTCTTACTCTGAATTGTGTCTTTGCCAGTTTATAAGCAGTTTCACTGTTTCCCTTCCTTATGTTGTCATTATTTCCTCCTAGAAGCTTTCTATGTACTCTTCCTTGGCCTTCTTGCACTCTCATATGACTTGTTTCCGCAATTTCTTTTAAAGGCTTCCTCAGTTTCGTTTCTTGGATACTTGTATTTTCTTCTTTTCTCTATGAGGTATCTTATTTGAGTTGTTATCCATGGCCATTTGGTTGGCGCCGTCTTACTCACAAGTTGTTCATTTGCTACTTCGATTATGTCGTTCTTCATTTCGTTCTGTCATCCTTCTATGCTAGTCCCTTCTATTCCTTCTATTTTTCTGTCAATGGTCGTGGTGAACTTTTCTCTTGCCTGATTTTTCTCATTAGCATTTTTGTGTTCCACCTGGGTTCCTATGTCACTTTCTTGATTTTCTTGAATCGCTGTTGGCTGTCCATGACCACCAGGTTGCATCTGTGCTCATGACAAAAATGTTTTAATGATGAAAATGTTGATGAACAGCCATGGCATTTAATCAAAAACTGCATGTTTTGACTTTACTCTCAAAATAAAAACATATCTAATTGTTTATAGCTTTTCAGAAATGCCAAAAAGAAAGCATGAAAAGAATTGGTACATTAATGAAATGAATTTTAGATTTAGAAGCTTAACTTAAATTAATTTTGCATGAGAAAATATTCATTGATAGTTTTATTCATCAACTACTGGACCCATCGAACTTTTTTAACAGCTATGCTACAAATATTTTCAATTCCCCTCCTTAACTGGGATTTTTACATTCCCAACCGTAACTGGAGGGAGTGGGTAGACTGTATGGGTTGGGTATTCACCAAGTGCCCCTACCTGGGCCATAGACTCATTCTTTATTTCATTCAGCTCCATCTCTTAGGTCATGTATGCTTTCCTTCATGTGAACAATATTGTTTGTAGATAATCATTAATAATTTTTCTTGAGTTTTCTGTTAAAGCCAGCATTTACCCTGGAAAATATGAAATATAACAACTAGCAAAATATGTAATTAACTCTTCATCCATCTGAAATCATAGTAAAGCATGACTTTAATTATGTACCTGTAGGATGAGGGAGTGGCATTTAAGGATTATTCTTTCGTAATGAGCCATAGGTATACAACGTATCTTTGAGTTTAAAATGTTGTTGCATTACCTAAAAAACCTATATAATCAACCCAAGCTAATGCTAAGCTCCAAATGGCATGTGGAATTTCTGGTCAAGGCAAATGATTTTTACTCTACAAATTGTTGCATTTTCATACATTCAGGGTGGAAAGTTGGAGATTTCCTCTCCCTGTTCTGGCTATTGTTTCCCAAAATACCACACAGCTTGGGTGACCCTGAGGGTGACCAGAGGTATCACCAGAAATCAAATCAGTGCCCTCCAGTCAGTATTCCATAGCCGTACCCACTGGACTACTTCCCTCACATGTTTGATTGAACTGCAAAATATTTTCTGTCAATTGAAATGATGGAATTATTTGTTAATAAACTTTTATTATCCAAAAAATATTTCTTTGGGGAACTTGCCTACATACTTGATCAACACTGCCCCGTTTGGTAAAAATAATTTTTTTTAAGTCAGTTCATTTTTCTCATTGTCAACCTGAGGAGGTCAGCAGTGTGTCTAGATAAATGGTTATCTTCAATGTCCATAGGTGCTCCTTGGCCTTAATTTATTTTGAATGTTTGCAAACACGTGTGGTCGCGTTCCAACATCCTTTCATAATTCAACATCGAACTGCGAGGAGGTACGCATATATTCTTAAGTTTTGCCATGATATCAGTATCACCACTAATATTTTAAATGTGTACTTTCAGACCACAAGTGAATGAAGACCTCTCATCATTTGGCCAAACTGCTCTACAATTGATTGACCTAGGCCAGTGCATTGATATGACTTTATATTCTCCAAACACCTGCTTTGACTCTGTATTCCAGAAAACATTTTTCCAGTGTCCTGAAATGCGAACCAAAAGGATGTGGACATACCAGGTAACATTTCATGTCCTCTTCTCAGTATAAAAGCATCCCTCCACGAGTTCACAATTGATTATGCTGCTAATGAAATGTGTCTTATCAGAATTCAATCTTTTATAATTTTTACTCAAATTGGTGTGTCATTACTGTCTTACTGGACTCATATTCTCTTTTTAGATTGACATGTTTCACATTGCATCTTTAGTGCAAGTAATGATTTTTGGAGATTTTATGGATATCATTTGTAAGGATGGTGTCTGGACTTCTACTAAGAAAATTCCAAGGTATTAGAGTTTAATCAGAGCTTTAAATTGATGAATTATAAATTTTTACTTGAGATGTGATTTTTTTCTGCATTTTCTTTCAGGTTTCTTAACCAAGATCTATGGAATTGGTTTTTCAATTTAATGTTGAATATTGAATCTTGCACAAAGTTACCCAACCTCTCTGAAGTAATAGCAAAAATGGAAAAGATTTTCTTGGAAACAATGGTATGTAATGTAATGTTAAAGCTTAGTTCTTTTTTAAGGCAAATGATTGGTTATTTAAAATGTTTCCTGCCATATTTCAGATCCAAGACATTGGTGCGGCGGTATCTGATCTGAGGAAGTTCTTAAATGAAGATAAGACTAAAGCAAAATGATAGATTGATAAATCATTTGAAGCTAATCAAGTTTCCTAAATTTTACAACTTTGTATGTAATTTTGTTTTTATTTTTTTATCATGTACTGATTAAAGTATCATGAATTTTTATCACAGTATTTGTTTCATGCCTATAACCTATTTAAGTTGTTTAGTTATTGCTTCTTTAAATGACGAAAGAATGATTTCAAGTATTATATGTTTGCGTCTGCAGCCTGGATGTTAGGGGAGAAGTTATCATGAATCTTTCCCACTGTCTATTATTTTAATGAGAGTTTCTTATTGGGAATTCTTTCATGTGATGTAAAATGTCTAATAATGAAGATAATGAATTGGTTATTAACGACTGATGCAAAGTAGATTTGCACACCATTACAAATTTAGTAGCTGATGTCCTCTTTAAATTTATCAAGTTCAGTTTATTCTGCCTTACCTTTCTGCTGTATGAGTTAATGTATGTAGTGAACATTGAATTGGGGCCTTAATGACACATGTTATCTCTGCTAATATCTTGAAATAGTTCATTAACTTGAGATAATTGATAATGAAGTGTTTTATAATAAATTAATAAAGACATTGCAATTTCCACTGGACTTTTTATTTCCATGAACATGGTTCCGTTGCAATGAAATATCATCAGGTGAAATTATGGGGAATACAGAGTATATATATGTGTGCAATAACCCTTGCCCATTTTATAAACATGGATATAAATATAAGGAAAAGGGGTAGGAACACGCATAAAAGACAAACACAGGAGAGGTGGGGAAGGCAGAATAGAGCAGATCTTGATGGAGAAGTGGTGAATCATGCCGAAATATCTGTCATTTGAGCAGATGCCAGTGATTAGCGAACTATGCTCTTTGCTCAAAGTTTGTGGACCAAAATGCTTTGCTTCATCTTCAATAGCAGACATTATAAACAATTAGAAGGCTTGTACATGAGTTAACCATTACCACCACTTTTAGGGGGTGTTCACATGGGCAATGTTGAAAAGTATTGCTGATATCTAAGGGTGGAAAGAATGAATTTTTTTAAAAGAGACTAATAACATCAAGAAATCCTTCTTGGAGGGAAGGACCTCCTTTGGAGATCCGACCATCTATAGCTTGCAGATCATTCATAAATCCAAATGATTTTAAGAATTCCCTATCTACTTCAATTCCTATCTCCAGCTCTTCCCAGCCTTCTTATTATTTCCTCTGCATATATGTTCTAAAACGCAGGTGATAGTCTTACTTACACACTGAGTCATGCATGGGTTCTGGATTAGACAACTTATCCCTTCAATTTACTATCTTCTGGAAATTAATTTTAAACAATTTACTCTTGTGAAAGTCTGTAAGATCTATGAAACAAACAAATACCTCCTGGTTGTAATACACATAAATGCCTACTAGTGACCTAGTTACTAGTAGACTAGAATAATACCTCTCCTCTTTTCAGAACCCAAACTTATCATCCTTTAAGTAGTCAATCACTATCCATCCTTTTGCTCATGATTTCAGGTACTGCCTTTGCAATATGTGAAATCAAACCAGTAGTTCTGTAGTCCTCAAATACTGCTGCTTTTCACTTTTTTTGGGATGGAAACAATACTAATTTGCCAAGGTCTTTCAGCAATTTTCATCCCGCATTAATGCTACTAATTAATTTGTAAAAAAAAACTTAATTAGTAGTTCTACGGGAATGTTATTTATAACCTCTGCCTCATTCCATTTCTTTTAATGCCCTTACTTTTATCTCCTAGGCGAGTATTCCTATAGCCATCCTTATTATTTATCACATCATTTGTAGGGTGCAAGGATTTTTACTTTCTACTTCTTGACAGCACTTTCCCATACAACACACCAGTTTCACTCTTTCATTGTGAACTCTCCTCGTCTTCACAGTGATGTGATAGAATATTATAAGTAGAAGTAAAAGCTATCCCAAAAAACTTTGTCATTATTCAGGTCTACATGCCAACGTGTAACCTTAGAGAGAAAGACACGTTTTTTTACATTTTGTGTTCTTGAGTTCTACTAATCCTGATCCTGTTTTTTTTCTGCATCAGAGGATGCAGGGAAAGCTGAGAAGCAAATGTATGTTGAAAAATGTGAGAGGGGACAATATTGGGTAAGTAATGTAGAGGTAGAAAAATAATATGGAAGTAAAGAATGGTTCCTTTTGTATTTGAGGGGTGCAGGTGTTTAATGTGAGGTTTAAAAATGTAGTAGAGGTTAGTCCCTGTTTCTATCCAAAGCTTGGCTTAACTGGAATACTATTGTGAACAATTATTTCTCTCACTAATGAAATTATACTCTATCCTATTGAATAATCCAAACATGCAATATTAAACATTTGGTATCTAGATCATAAATCATATCGTCTCCTCTACTAAACATTTTGATTATTATGTGCAATTCCATTAATGATTATTTCCGCAGAAAAGAATTTTAAAGTAATAAAACAGATTTTGTTAAGAACTTCCACTGAACCAAAATATGCCAAACTCAACATATTTCTTGTACCATGAATTTACACTATGGCAACAGTGACTTCTGTGTACAAAAACTCTAATTCATGTGTGAAAAATTCAGATTTCCATAATTGCATCATAATATCATATGAGCTAATTTAAGCATCCATAGAACATCACAAAGTCTCAACAGAATCATGCACCAGGGTTTTAAACTCTCCAACAAACTATCATCTACAATTAAACGGAGCACAGGGGTTCAAAATATGTAAAATATATCCTACAAAAAATTTGTTTTATTATATTAGTGAATATATGGAATATAACATGTAATAACTTTTTTTGCCTTCATTTCTGTATAATTGATTCTAATTACTTTATTTATTGTATTTCATGTACAAGGTCTGCCCAGAAAGGATCCAGCCACGTAATATTTTGAGAAAAATAGCCTTATTTCAGCATCTATTTCACCTTCAAAACAATCAGTATTTTTTCCGGAATGGTCATCTACTGCCTCGTTTCATTCTCTCTTATCTTGTCAATGTCAAGGAGTTAGTGCTGCAGTTGCAGGGGACTTGCTCCAAGTTGCAAAAGATGACCAAGGTTTTCTAAAAAATATACTTGGGATTCGTAGGTCAACGGCTATGACCCTCAAACAAAAGCTCAGTCTTCTCAGCAGTCGATTGATAAAATAAAGGAGTATGCAACGAGGTAGCTCATGACAATTCCAAAAAAGGACTTTGATAATTGTTTGAAAAGTGGAAGAAATGCCAGGATGTGTGTGTGAGGTCTCAATGGGAGTACGTAGAAGGGGACTAAGGCCTCATGTTTTAGGTAAGCTATTTTTCTCAAAATATTGTATGGTTGGATAGTTTACAAACAGATATCACATTAGCCGTTGTTTATATTAGATGAAATATACCACGACTAATATGGCTGTAGTACACTTACTTTGCAGAGAAAGGAATTCATTCTGCAAAGAAGAAGAATATTAGTCCAGGTGCATATCCTAATCTAGCAGCAGCATACTCCTGCCAATAAGTTGGAATCTAGGAGGCCCAATGGAGTGATGGGTGGAAGTGGCATACCCGTCTCGACTTCAAACAATGAATTCCATTAAGATCAGGCATTAGAAATTGGATTTTAAAAACTATTGAGTTTGAATCCTAATCAATGGTAAGTAAGTATTTTAGATTATTGGGTGCTTTGACAGCAAAGTTCATTTTGTACCACTCACAGCCTATTCAATACTCAGTGCATCCTTAAGGACCAAGGAGAATTCTCAAAATTTCCTTATAGAATAAAGATACCTAAATTTGCAACTGAAAAATAATAAAATGTTTTGAAATCACAATTAACCAAATCTGTACATACTTCCAATTACTTATTAATTAATTTTTTGATTGCTTTTGCCAATAATATATTCAACCCTTTTTCCCTTAGATTATGTGTGGATTGTTAGTTCAGCTTTTACCACTATAAATAACATCTTTCTCTCATATTTAATTACATTAATAATTTACTTTTACAATTTTAATTTTTACTCTCTTTATAAAGAGTTATTCCATTCATTCAATCACTTGAAACTACCACATTTTACAAGCATGTGTTGAATAATCATGCAGAAGATTACTAACAGGCTAACACTTATTAAAATTTTTTAAACATATCATTCACATCAGCAGATTTTCCTTTCTTCTAAATTTTAACTGCTATTGAAATATTATTTTCATCCACACCAACTTCTGAAAATTCTTTATTACCAGTTATTCATCACAACCGAAGCATTTGAGCCTTATTATAGCCTAAGTTATAACATTTATGTACGTTTATTCACTTTGTTTGTCATACTTGTTTCCAGAATATGTTAGCGCTTATTTCCTGAATTAGCTGAAGCCACAGATGTTCTGGAGCCACATAAGAGGGACAAGCATTCACCTTAATATCCACCATGGATGGCTGGCATTAGTGAGGGGGCAGATCCTATTGTATCCAATTGTCCTGACCTGGGTCATCCTTACCCTAGTGGACGCTTCTCACCTGTGAGGGGCTTACATGTGTATTGGTCAAGCAGATGGTGTCTTTCAGAGTTTTCTATGTTCGACAATAAATGGTGTATTATTATTGTATTGTGATGTTGGACTGGGTATGGTAGACTACAAAGGACACATCAGGCTTAGTTGACAAACATCTATTGGTTTCAATTGAAGAAATGTACTTTTTTGAAGTAAAATAAAAAATTTTCAAGACTATCCAAATTTCATTCATCAAAGTCTGTAGCTGGATGTAAGTATCTCACCCAGGGGTTTCTTCGGCTCATGTCTGCCAAAATTACAAGGTTATTGTAACTTAGCCATCATTAATGAACTTTAAATCCATAAAGCTAATCAAATAAATCTAGTTTTTATAAAAGCAAGTCTTTGGACATGAGAACAAGTTTTATTTTCCCAGAAAGAGTACAGAAATCCATATAAGTAAATAAATTATCTCAACCAAATAAAATTCAATGCAACCATGCTAACAGGTACATTATTGGAATGGTTTCATGCAGTGCAGCAATTAGAATTATGCAAGAGGGAATGAATGGCTACTTCTAAATGTCAGTGCTGTTGACCTGTCGTCCTAAATCAAATCTAAAAAGTTTCACTCACACTAATCATGAATGAGTGGACCTGTGAAGTGCTCTTTGAGGATTATATGATGATTGCGTTGTCACTAGTGGTACTAAAAATGTCAAAAAAGCACCCCAGGAAGTTGATCAAATGTGCAATCACAGACAACCTGAAAGTAAATACAATTATACGTTGAATAGTTAATCCAAAAAATTAAGAAATTTGCTGTTCAGTTCAGCTTGCAATCATTATGTATTAATTTTAATATAATATTACACAATTATTTAGGTTAAATATGACCACACCCATCAATATCATAGAATAAAATTTATTCACAATGTTCATAGTTTCCATGCATCATTATTTAAATATATCACCTTCTCATTCCTGTTCATACTGAAAACTAAAAACTATTGCTTCATTTAACAACAGCATAAAATCCACAGTTATTGTCAAAGACTCAAGATGTAATAAAAATATACTTCTTTTTTCAATTAGTTTTAACTTTTTGTTTTAAAACTGAGTGCAACACCATACAAAGGAAGCATCAGTATTATTAAATGTAACCACGTAGCCTAATAAATGTAGACCATCAAGAGAGCAGTAATTTTTTTAATGAAATAAAGAAATATACTGGTCCCGGTTGTGGTGGAGCAACATTTTTACCTACTTATGCGGAGACCACTGGTTCGATTGCAGCCAAGGTAGATTTTCCACCACCTAGGGCATGGGTGTTTGAATTGTCTCTAATGTTATGCTTAAGGTTTTGGTGAAAGAAGGGATTATAAGCTCGAATAAAAGGCAAAAAATTGCTGTAAGCCATAACATGGTATCTGGAAATAATATCTCTGAAGTGGAAAAAAGAAATTGAGAAAAGAAGGACATTTTTGGGTTTTCTTAAATGGGGAACTACGGTTTCAGACCAGCGGTCGATGGTTCAAGGAAAAGATTTTCCGGAGACTCCATCCAATCGGCCAACACACCTGATGTTCACACTGGAATGGATACAGAATGGCAAGGACTGTAGTGGAATACCTTATTACAATACAATATTTATTGAGCTTATCACCAAAAATGAAGGTCGAGGTGCAAAATGCAGAAGATTATGAAATGTAACAGTTGTTTTATCCAAGGAGCACTTCCTTTATATTGATAACATCATATTTAAGTAAATGATGAACAAGTGACCTCTGTTTAGCTTTCCACATTCAGCAAGGACAAATCAAGAGATCATTTTGGGTTAAAGCAATTATTTGTAATCTACCTTTGTTATTGTTAGCCAGTTCCTTTGCTGAATCATCAAATTTTATTCTTGATGAACCAATAGGTGGTGCATAGAATGTATTCCCGGAAAACATTAAAGGCCAGGTACATTGAATAGTCACTTAAAAACATATATTACATATTTTCAGAATATTTTGGCTGTTGCAGCACTGAAAATGGAAATTGCATTGCTGAAAGAAAGGATTTAAGATGTGTGGAATGAGTTGATTTAATTAACTGATGTTTGCTGCATCTACCTTTTTAACATAACACTATTGAACGCATACTTTTATACGTCAATGTATACCATATACATACTCTGTCCGTGAAACGCCCTGTAAATAATAAATAGAGCGTGTGCTGTAATGTAACTTCAAAAAATATGATCAGAGAGAGCCTAAAAAATGAGTATAATAGAGAAATACGGAGCGAGGTGCGCGCGTCGGCGCGAGATCAGTGGAAATAAAGCACTCAAAAATCGGGGTTTTTCGAAGTTTGGTATTAGGCGCACATAATATGCTAGGAGGTATCCTCGTAGATCGTTCCCACTTGACTCCTGCTACCAAGGCGCGAAGAAGTTACCTCATACCCCTACGTCAAGGGAAAATACGCCATTGGCTGAGATACCATGCAGGCGGAGCCTCCAGCCGCTGTCGGAACACCCAGCCAATGAACTTAGTTTTGCAGTTCCTTCTCTTGCCTCCTCCCAAAGGATGTCTCAGCCAATACCGCATAGCGAAGGAAGGGGAAATTATCCGGCGGCGGGAACGAGGAGAAGTCAAGTGAGACCTTCTACAAGGAAACCTCCTGATATGTCATCCGCGCCGGGTAGCAGACTTCGAAAATCAAGGTTTTCAGCTCGTCGTGGAGCCGTTGCTGTGCTCTAAATATTACTATTATTCAATTTTTCGCCATTATGACCTTCTCTGCTAGTATTTTTCTGAGATTCAACGATATATTTATTGTTTTAAATGTAAATTACGACTGAGTTTCAGGTTTTGCATATTTAATTAATAATTATTATGGTATTTGATCATATTGAAGATAGCTGGGGATGTCCAAGCACCTCAGCTTCGAGATTCTATTTCAGATAAATTGGAGCAATCAACGGTATGTGGACATTAAATGTTATTATCGACAGCCGTGCGGGGAACTGGGGTGGCAGGGATTTAAATAGGGGTAAAAATGCCTCTCCTTATTTTCAGAGCTCTAATGTATTTTAGGGATATATTTAGTTTTCTAAACAGCTCATGAAAACATGACATTCATGCCAGAAATTTGGGAGGAAAGATTAGATTAGTGGTGATGTTTCGCTGGACTTCCATTTCAAACTATCAATTTCTGGTATTCTTTGAGTTAGCTTTTTGAACTAGACTTTAAAAATGTGAAATTATAATAAATGTGTACCTCTTCATGACGGTAATGAGTGTATGTATTTTTATGCTTTTAATTTGACGACATCTATAGTGCGGTAGTATTGTTCTTGGACGATTAAAGAATAATTTTATGTTTCGTTGTTTTCAGTATTTTATTAGATGGACGTTCAAAATCATTATGAAACAAATGTTATCAAAGCTACCGTAATTCTCATTTAAGAACAATTACAACTGGATACGAATGGGAGAAAATCTAATTTCAATGTCAAACGCGAAGGTTTAATAACAAAAGTGTAAAAGAAAGCGAACTGAAAATATAAGAAAATAATTATGTTATACAATATTGTGGCATTCATATATTTTCCTCGTGTACGACACTACGGTGGAATGAAGCAGACTTTATGGCTTAAGTGGTAATTAGGTTGACTATTTATTGCAATTTTTATACTCTTTAACAAATACATTTTAAACAAATTTTCTTTTTTCTATGTTTACATAATTTTACGAGGTGACAGGATGGTAGAAGAGATGCGCAGCGGCATGGCGAACTCAAATTATGCCATAGCCTTAATCAATTGATTTTTAGTTTATCCCATCAAGCCAATGCTAAGGACATAAATACCTAGACCGTCAAGAAATATGGGATGAGTAAACCTTACTGAATGATATTCGTGCCCTTTTGTTTTTTAAATTAATTTCATATGCCTTTACAGGAGGAATGAGTTCCGAGTAAGAGTTTCGTATGATGATGATAAGTTAATACAGGTAATTGCTAAGTTCTACGGATAAAATTTTTCTCTTATTAATTGTCTTCCCTCCCCGGACTACAACCTTGACGTGGTGGAAGGGCTTGTGCGTTCCGATGACCCCTAGAGCTGTGCTGGCGGGAGTAATAAAATTTGCTCCTGGTAGATAAAAAAATAAAAATAAATAAAAAATTTAAATAAAATAAGTAATAATTAATTAATAATAATTAATAATTATTAATTTTAATTTAATAAATAATAAATTTGCTCCTGGTATATTTGCTCCTAACCTTCGACCCATGCCAGATAGGTCGAAGGTTAGGAGCCAGACGAAAGGTAGTCCACGCAGAATCTGTTCCTCAGTGAGGCGGCTGCAATGGCGTCTGACCCCAGTGGGGCGGCCAGTAAGTGATGGTGTCACGTTAAAAACACTATTGAGGAAGGCAACGGGAAACCACCTCAATTATCATTCCCAAGAAAAATATGATGGACAATAGAGATATTTTGAGTCCTGGCAACCACGGGGCTTGGCCCAATCGGCCGTGTGTCATGCCCGGCAGCGGGGGAGGCAAGGCTTCCGCGGTCGTCATCCCAGGAAATCCTTGCAGGGGAAAACCAGCAACAGCAGGACAGAAGACGCAGGAGAAGAAGACCAAATTAGTTAGAATAGGAACGTGGAATGTTAGGACAATGATGAGGACAGGGAAATTGGTGAATGTTAAGCGAGAGATGGAAAGGGGAAATGTAGATATTTTAGGTCTATGCGAGGTGAGATGGAAAGATAGCGGGGATTACTGGAGTGATAAGTATAGAATAATATACAGCGGCGGGGACGAGAGCCAACGAGGGGTTGCCATAGTATTAAATGAAGAGGTAGGAAGAAGCGTAGTCAACATAGAGCAGGTAACGGAAAGAATACTACTAGTGGAGATAAAAGCAGAACTGATGAACTTAGTTATTATTCAGGTATACATGCCACCGAGCAACCATAAGGAAGAAGAGGTCGATAGGATATACGATCAGTTAGAGGACATGATCGCGTGTGTTCCTGCAGGGAAACGTGATAGTGATGGGGGTTTGGAATGCGACAGTAGGCGAAGGAAGGTGGTGATGAGGTGGTGGACTACGGTTTAGGCACGAGGAATGACCGCGGGGAGAAAGCAGTTGAGTTCTGCAGAAGACAGGGGTTAGTCATCACCAACACTTGGTTTAGACACCACAAAAGACGCAGGTATACATGGAAAATGCCAGGTGACTCAGGAAGATATCAGCTAGATTATATCCTGGTTAGACACAGGTTTAGGAACAGTGTGATAAATTCCCACAGCTTCCCGGGAGCGAATGCGGACTCAGACCACAATTTAGTTGTTATGAAATGTAGCGTGCGTTTCAAAAAGATAAGGCAGGGACGGCGAGTTAGAAAATGGAATGTAGAAGCATTAAATGGGTTGAAAAGGAAGGAATACAAACAGGCGGTAGAGAAAATCATGGCGGATGGTAAAGGGCTTAGTACTATCGAAGAAAAATGGGAAATGATCAAGAAAGGGTTGTCTAAAGCCGCAAAAGACACTATTGGAACCATTAACGCTAAAAGGACTAGGAAACCATGGATCACGGATGAGATGATTACAAAGATGGATGAGCGGCGAAAATGGAAGAATATAAATACAGAATTAGGCAAAATGAAGTACAAAGAATTGAACAATAAATTGAGGCGGGCAACAAATAAAGCAAAAGAAGCATGGTGGAAGACGCAGTGCGAGGATATGGAAAGTCTGCAGAGGAAGGGTGAAATCGGTGCGCTGTACTGCAAAGTTAAATCGTTATCGGGAAGTAAGAAAGGAAGAGCTATGCTAACAGTTAGAGATAAGGCGGGTAAAGTAATAGTCGACGCAGGAAAGATCCAAGAGAGATGGAAGGAGTATATAGAAAAACTGTATAGTAAAGAACTCAGACCAACAAAGTTAGACATTGAAAAAGAGAATGACGTAGAGGAAGACAGCTTAGGTCCAGGCATACTAGACAATGAGATAGAAAGGGCATTAAGGGAGATGAAACTAAATAAGGCCGTGGGGGTAGATAACATTCCCGTGGAACTTTTAAAATGCTTAGGAAAATGTGGGAGGAAGAGGCTATATGGGCTGATCCGTAGTATTTATGAGGAAGGAATCTGGCCGGAAGACTTCGTGAGATCAGTTTTAGTTCCTATTCCGAAAAAGGCTACGTCATGTGAGGACTATAGGACGATAAGTTTGATATCCCACGCAGCTAAAGTTGTTCTCAGGATTATAAGCAAAAGAATAGAGAGTAGGGCAAATGATTACTTAGGGGATGATCAGTTTGGGTTTAGGAAGGGGAGAGGTACGCGTGATGCCATTGCAGTAATGAGATCATTAATCGAGAGGAATATAGAACACAACCAGGAGGTATTTGCCTGTTTCGTAGACTTCGAAAAAGCATTTGATAGAGTGAATTGGGAAAAACTAATGAGTATATTGCAGAAAATAGGAATAGATTGGAGGGAAAGGAGGCTAATCCGCAACCTGTACAAGTCTCAGACTGCTTAGGTGCGAGTGGGGAACGGGGAGTCCGGTTGGGCAGTGTTAGGAAGAGGTGTAAGGCAGGGTTGCCCATTATCACCGTTGCTGTTCAACCTGTATGCAGAGGAAATGATCAAAGAGGCATGGGAAGAACTGGAGGTAGGAATGAAAGTGGGCGGGGAATTCGTAAAATCAGTTAGGTTTGCTGATGACCAAGCTTTAGTTTGTCAGTCAGCCAAGGGGCTGCAAGCATTGCTTAGTGAATTGGAAATTCAGTGCGACAGGTATGGAATAAGAATCAATATTAATAAAACAAAGATTATGCGATTTTCTAGAAAGAAAAAGGCCAAGCTTAACATTAAAATAGGTGGGCAAAAAATAGAGCAGGTAGAACAGTTTACGTATCTCGGTAGTGTTTTGGACCAACACGGTCAAAGTAGTAGGGACGTAGGGAGAAGAATTGCGCTGGGCAAAGAGGCTTTCACAAGGATGAGGGAATTGATGACGGGGACGTTGGGTAAGGATGTTAAGAAAAGACTCGTAAAAACTTTGATATGGAGCGTAGCTGTGTACGGCGCGGAAACGTGGTCATTGAAGCAGGAGGATAGACGTAGATTGGAGGCTTTTGAAATGTGGGTGTGGAGAAGAATGGAGAAGGTGAAATGGACAGAGAAGAAAACAAACGAGGAAGTACTTGGTATGGTGGGCGAAGAGAGGGGTTTGTTGGGAGAAATCCTATGGAGGCGGGAAAAGTGGATGAAGGGGGTATTGTCCGGCAGTGGGATGTTGAACACTGTGATAGAGGGTAGAATGTTGGGCAAAAGAGGAAAGGGAAGGAAAAGGATAGGGATGTTGGACGGGATGAAGGGAGGAAGAAAGTACTAAGAGATGAAGGGGGACCTGATATAGAGTAGGACGATGGATTTTGTGTTTTGTTAGTAGTAATAAAATGTTTGTTTGGTAGTTGTGTCCATCCAAAAACCTACCTTAACCGGTAGATTACCTGAAAAAAAATTATGTCTTAGCCGTAAAATATTTCTATGCATAAGTTTTTTCCGTGTTATGCTTGCTCAATAGATATACGCCCAAAAATTAAGTTATTATTATTAAATTAAGATTCATTTAATGCTTACGTTTTGACATAGTTGCATTTTAATACACTTCAGCGGATGAGTCTGTTAAAGTAATCGTCGGGGCATATCCCGCAGTTCTTTAAACATGGCAGAGTTTGTGATTATGTATTAGTTATGTATCGTATCGTATGGCTCAGCTATTTGTTGTTTTTTTTATTTTCCGTCTATTCGAAGAGTCCTTATCACATTTCCGTCAAAATTTGCCGTGGCTGCGCAAATTTTGGCGTTTTATAAAGAACTTTACTTGTTTATTCATGCCTAGGTTTATAAAATATCTCCTTTTAATATTATTGAACATTGAAAACGCTGCCATTACGTGAATACTTGGGATTGGAAAGAAATAGTACCACGCGATAGACATGATCTTTCTTCCGGCATCCTGTCCGCCTTTGGTACCCCGCCCATGGCTTGGTTGACATCTGACCTAAGGTGACGCAATCCAATTTTGTGTGTAATTATTTGTTTTGTTGGCCTTTTTGCCAGATTAGATGTCAAAGCTAATGTAAAGAATTAAAATGCACCCAAAATAAGGTTATAAATACATTATTCCTATAACCAGTTAGATCCTCCGTAAATGTTACGTATTTTGTAATTTAAGAAGCTGGAATTTTAATTTAAAACTGACCTCAAGGGAGGAACTCTTCACTGACCAACGTTAGCAGTATTGTATAGAATTAGCCGTTCAATAATATTCGTTCAATTTCCTCAATGTCATTACAGTGACGAAGAGCTTTCGGTAATGTTGGGCGTCAGGTTTTCTTGTTGTGCTAAGCTTAGAAATTCAGTGGTGCTCAGCCTGTCTCTATGCAAAACCTACCTAACGCGCAGACTACTAAATAATATATTTTATTATAGTACTTACCTGGATTTCCATTTCCTAATCATCATGGAAACATTTTTTTTATCGATGAAGATAATAGCAACTTATCGGGAATTTATTTAGGTCTGAAATTTAAATTTCCTTCATGCTTTCATGATTGATCGGCAAATTTAGGGCAGAGAGCATCCATTTTTGAAAAATAAATGATAACTCGGATGTTATTTTCGATGGTACAGGTGATGAGAGAAGATAGGAAATATGGCGTTCTCAATCTTCGAAGCTATTTTGTGCGTCGCAGCTTTGTTGTGGCGGTATATTGCCTTCCGTATTTTTTAGGGCTTCGTTAGAATATTATCACAGAGGTATTCTATTTTAGATACATTGAAACACTCAAGGGTGGGTGGACATTAAATGTCATTTTCGACTGCCGTACAGCGAACTGGGGGCGGCAAATTGGGGTAAAAATACCTCTCTTAATTTTCAGTGCTCTTTTGTATTTTATGGATATAATTAGTTTGCTAAACAGTTCTTGAGAACATGTCAATGTGCTGGAAGACCATTACATCTATGGCAACAATTTGGGAGGAAAGATAGATAGATAGATAGATAGATAGATAGATAGTGGTCTTTATTTGGGCGAAATTGAGACCAAATGGTCCCTTCTTCCATTTAACCCATCGTCGTATACATATTATATTAGCCATCAAACTTATAGTTACATTAATATGTACACATAAATACATATAGACAGACATCAATTCATTAACACAGATTTGCACATCGAAAAAGAAAAAAGTATATACATATATATAGACACACACACATACACATACATACACATGCACACACATACATACCTACACATACCTACACATACACATACCTACACATATACATACATATCCACACTCACATAAATATACACACATCAACATACATACGTGCATTCATACACATACATAAATACATACATAGGTACGCACATATACACCCATACATACATACATATATAAATTAAGAATACACCTACATATACTCAAATTAAATGACAGTGAAGATAGAGTACAATAAAATGAGGAAAGTCTAAGCAAAGAATGAGGTTTGATGAGGAAAGATGAGATTAGTGGTGAGGTTTCGCTGGACTTCCACCCCCACCCCCGAAATGGCATTACTCATAGAGTCCTGCATGGTGAATACCGAGAAAGACGAAAATATGTACAAGGCGTTTCATATCCCGGCTTCTGGAAACGGGTAATTCGTAGATGGACCCTGTCATCGGCAATCCCTCAAACCTCGACGGTTGAAGCGAATTTCCCACGGGAAAAATTCGATCATAAGTGAGGTGCGTATTTATGGGGAATATGCCTTCATGTCATCTCTGTGACTGTTTTCGCATTTTAAAAAGTCATAGGAAAAAGGTTTTTAATCTAGTCTTAATGCTATAGCACGATAAAAGGCGGCTGTAAAAAGCGGTTGTATACGATAGCTGTTCTCTTATTTTTTCCTTAGGGCCTCCGATACCTTGCAGAAAACGCGAACTTAATTCACAACTGAAAGGAGCATCGTTCTCGACGGGGATTGCTGATTCTAATTCCATATTCCTCGATTCGCATTCGACCCTCAACGGAAAGGGACCAAGTATTAAATTCAATTAATATAAGGTTCAGTGTTTTGAGAACATTCTCTTTCATGAGAATTTTTTAATCATACCTGTAATAGCTGCTTTCACTTCCCAAAATATACATGCAAAAGAAGGTTAAGTATGGGAGTGACTATAACAAATTAACTACAACTGTAATGAATACAAGTCTCATAAGCGCATTATCTTGAAAAATGGGTGATGGATATTCACTTCAGCGCGATGTAAAGAGCACACTCAGTTCCTTACCCCCAAATAATGAAATGAAAGGAAATGAATCAGCTTTAGAAACATAAAATTTCATTAACCCATAAAAATACTGACGTAAGATAGATAAATTAATAGTCATCAGTTTCAATAGATTCATTGACGATGTGGCTGCCTCGAGGCAATAAATAGATACCAACACACACACTACAATCTTCATTTATGGATGAAACATTCCTTATATTTGACAACTTTTATCGAATGCACATGTAAGTATTCCTCATTCAAAGTTTTGAAACAAAATTTATTTAGTAGCAATATACACGTACGTAACCCGCGAAAATTCAAAATTCGCGATACTTTTTTAACAGACCTCGTATGTTTAGAAATCGCAAGTAGATCACAAGGATCACAGTGATTGGAAAACGGTTAATGTAACTCCCATATAAAAAGGCGGAGAATAGCCGAGAAATTACAGGCTTATTTCTTTCACATCCATTTAATACAAGGTCATGGGACATATAGTTGCTAGTGCGATAGTGAGACACCTCTATATTCAAGAGTTACTTTTGAAAAACCAACACGGTCGCCGAAACAGTAAATCCTGCGAAACAACTTGCGCTTTTTGCTCGGTATATCCTAAGTTCGGGAGATAGCAATGTTCCAGCTGACGCGGTCGTTCTAGATTTAAAAAGAATTTCGACAAAGTACCTCATAGTAACGAATTACGAGGCATGCTCATAAAGTGAGGGCTGTTTGGTCACAGGAAAAAATATACTCATATTAAACACATTTTATTGGCACTTTTAGTTGGCTACAAACCTACTTCACTTCTCTACATAATCGCCGTTCACTTCAAAGCATTTTTCGTACCGCTGAGAGTTGAACCAATTGACAACGCCTTTCTTGAGTTCCTCTTCGGTTTCGAAACGTTATCCACCGAGCCACTGTTTCAAGTGCAAGAAGAGGAAATAGTCGCTAGGTGCAAGGTCAGGACTGTACGGTGGGTGAATGGTCAAAGAGTTCCCGACGAAAATCTTGAATTTTCTCATTGGTTTTGGCAGCAGAGTTTCGGTACCCACCTTGCACAAAATTTGTGGTATCCGGGTTTTCCGTGACAATATTGTAGACAGTAAATGCGTCGAAGTGGAGGAAATTGTTCAGCCAGGCCATTAATCGTCAATCGGCGATGACATCGCAATTTTTGTTCCACTTGCGAAACATTTTCATCGGTCAGAATACCGGGCCTGCCACTTTGCTCTTCACCATGGACATTTGTTCGTCCATTTTTAAAATCACGGCACCATTGTCTAACCTTTCCTTCACTCATAACTATTATTATTAGGTAATCTACCGGTTAAGGTAGGTTTTTGGATGGACATAATTACTAATTAAATAATTTGTGACCCCTAGCAAAACACAACATCCAACTCTACATCAGGTCCCTCCTCATCTCCAAGTACTGTCTTCCTCCCTTCATCCCGTCCAACATCCCTATCCTTTTCCTTCCCTTTCCTCTTTTGCCCAACATTCTACCCTCTATCACAGTGTTCAACATCCCACTGCCGGACAATACCCCCTTCATCCACTTTTCCCGCCTCCATAGGATTTCTCCCAACAAACCCCTCTCTTCGCCCACCATACCAAGTACTTCCTCGTTTGTTTTCTTCTCTGTCCATTTCACCTTCTCCATTCTTCTCCACACCCACATTTCAAAAGCCTCCAATCTACGTCTATCCTCCTGCTTCAATGACCACGTTTCCGCGCCGTACACAGCTACGCTCCATATCAAAGTTTTTACGAGTCTTTTCTTAACATCCTTACCCAACGTCCCCGTCATCAATTCCCTCATCCTTGTGAAAGCCTCTTTGCCCAGCGCAATTCTTCTCCCTACGTCCCTACTACTTTGACCGTGTTGGTCCAAAACACTACCGAGATACGTAAACTGTTCTACCTGCTCTATTTTTTGCCCACCTATTTTAATGTTAAGCTTGGCCTTTTTCTTTCTAGAAAATCGCATAACCTTTGTTTTATTAATATTGATTCTCATCCCATTCCTATCGCACTGAATTTCCAATTCACTAAGCAATGCTTGCAGCCCCTTGGCTGACTGACAAACTAAAGCTTGGTCATCAGCAAACCTAACTGATTTTACGAATTCCCCTCCCACTTTCATTCCTACCTCCAGTTCTTCTCATGCCTCTTTAATCATTTCCTCTGCATACAGGTTGAACAGCAACGGTGATAATGGGCAACCCTGCCTTACACCTCTTCCTAACACTGCCCAACCGGACTCCCCGTTCCCCACTCGCACCTAAGCAGTCTGAGACTTGTACAGGTTGCGGATTAGCCTCCTTTCCCTCCAACCTATTCCTATTTTCTGCAATATACTCATTAGTTTTTCCCAATTCACTCTATCAAATGCTTTTTCGAAGTCTACGAAACAGGCAAATACCTCCTGGTTGTGTTCTATATTTCTCTCGATTAATAATCTCATTACTGCAATGGCATCACGCGTACCTCTCCCCTTCCTAAACCCAAACTGATCATCCCCTAAGTAATCATTTGCTCTACTCTCTATCCTTTTGCTTATAATCCTGAGAACAACTTTAGCTGCGTGGGATATCAAACTTATCGTCCTATAGTCCTCACATGACGTAGCCTTTACCTTTTTCGGAATAGGAACTAAAACTGATCTCACGAAGTCTTCCGGCCAGATTCCTTCCTCATAAATACTACGGATCAGCCCAAAAGGTCTAAGCTCTTTACAGTACAGTTCTTTATATATTCCTTCCATCTCTCTTGGATCTTTCCTGTGTCAACTATTACTTTACCTGCCTTATCTCTAACTGTTAGCATAGATCTCCCTTTCTTACTTCCCGAAAAAGATTTAACTTTGCTCACTCATAACTGTAGGTCCATAAACTAGGCATAACTCCCGATGAATTTCAGCAGCCGATAATCCTTTTGCATACAAGATTCCTATGACAGAACGCACTTCACAGCTGGCGTGATGAACGGTTGTCGCGGACATTGTTGTTTGCACGCCCAGGCAAACAAACGACTTCTGAAACAAAAAAAATTACTGCTATAGCTTATCAATGAATCAGTAGACGGCGCTGCAGGAGTAAAACTGTGTTCTGAAGCGCTAATATTTAAATATAAGCAAACGGCCCCTACTTTATGAATATGCTTCGTATAAAGCTAGCAGCCTATGGTAGAGATAATAATATTCTTGGCTGCAAGAAAGAATTCTTGAATGTTCGGGGATAAAAACTATTCATAGGTGGTGTTAGCTTTAATGAAGCAGATGTCACTTCAAGTTTTCCCCAAGGAAGTGCCATCTGACCTCTTTTATTCCTTCTTTACCTCTACGACATCATCTCTATGGTTAATAATAAAATACTCTTATTTGCCGTCGACGCATTGACATAACAGTGACAGTTAATACAGACTTCTGAAATCCTGAGGATAAGGCAAGTTTAGTAGATAGCCTAATTGTTATACAACACTGGTGCGACAAATGGCAATGTATATTAATTTCAAAAAATGTCGTGATGAATTTTTGGAAAAAGACCAATTCCCTTCCGAAGGCCAGCTGCATCAGGAACACCGAAATAGGAATGTTATCTCTCTCTAGTGAAGCCTCATTTAGAATATGCTGCTAGTGTAATGGATAACAGAGAAACACTCTTGCAATTTCCACTCAATAAAAAATTATTTTCGATTAGTTCCAATGTACTGCATCATTTTCAAGTGCTTTTTCAAGACTTGAAAATGATGTAGTACATCGAAATCAGTAGAAAATAAATCTTTATCAAGTGAAAAATTGAAAGAGTTTTCGTCCCTGTTATCATGGAACAGTTCCACCACATCACATCTGAATCTGTAATTTATTATATGGGACTTTGATGTTGTTAGATCAATTGCCGGATTGGATTGCGTGCAGGGTAAAGGAGTTAGATTTGTAAAACGCTGTTACGACAAACTGAGTAGCGTATAAAATCATTCCACGATCTAGCTCGGGAATCACGGAGGTTATAAGTATTACAGATGAAATCCCTTGCATAATTTGGAAGGATGACTCTCTAGAGATGATGCTGTAAATTTACCTGCATTAATAACTCCATCGTACTACGGTAAGATAGAGCATGCCAATAAATTTAAAGAGATTAAGTTCAAAACAGATTTAAATAGCATTTTTCCCGCAACTTATGAAGGATTAGAATAAAATAACATTTGTCTCACTGCGCTATGAGGGAAGAGTGTTAATGGTCAAAGGTAGTCTGGTGTGTAATTATCTCCTACCACACACCGTAACAGCGGCATGCCGGGTACTATTTAAATCTAAATCCAAAAAATGTAACCTTAGTTTTTCATATCCATACTAAAAAGAAAGACTCTTTCTTTTCCACAGATTTTATTATACGGTACAACGCGTTTCACCGACTTGCGGCATCATCAGGAACAAATTTGCAAAACAGACAGAGCAAGAATATATACCCTCAGGACAGAGACTATATATACCCTCAGACTTAGTTTTTCACACTAAGATTGTGATTACTTTAACAGACTCATCCGCTGAAGTGTATTAAAACGCAACAATGCCAAGGCGTAAGCATTAAATGAAGCTTAATTTGGCTGCGTAGGTTTTCGCGGCGGTGGTTTGAAGTATTCTGCGTTGTCCGGTTTCGAAGACTTCGACCTGAAGACGCCGAATGCAACTTCGGCGAAACTGTTGTCTGAATCAAACAACGACGCGGTGAAACCCGACAATGCAGAATACTTCGAAGCTTAATTTAATAATAATAACTTATTTTTTGGGCGTAATTCTATTGAGCAAGCATAACACGGAAAAACTTATGCGTAGAAATATTTTACGGCTGAGACATTTAATAAGAGAAAAACTCGTAGTAAGAGAAATGTTATCCGTAGAACTTAGCACAGATATAATCATTATACGAAACTCATTCCTCCTGTAAAGGCCTTTGAAATTAATTAAAAAACAAAAGGGTACGAATATCATTCAGTGAGGTTTACTCATCCGATATCTGTTGACGGTCTAGGCATATACTATATGTCCTTAGCACTGGCTTTATGGGATAAACTAAAAATCGATTGATTAAGGCTATGGCATAATTTGAGTACGCCATGCCCCTGTGTATATCTTCTATCATCCTGTCACCTCGTAAAATTATGTAAACATAGAAAAAAGAAAATTTGTTTAAAATGTATTTGCTAAAGAGTATAAAAATTGCAACCTAGTCAACCTAATTACCACTGAAGCCATAAACTCTGCCTCCTCCGTAGTGTCGTGCATGAGGAAAATATATGAATACTACAATATTGTAAAACATAATTATTTTCTTGTATTTTCGGTTCGCTTTCTTATACACTTTTTTGTTAAACCTTCTCGTTTGACATTGAAATTAGATTTTCTCTCATTCGTCTCCAGTTGTTATTGTTCTTAAATGAAAATTACGGTAAGCTTTGATAACATTTGTTTCAAAATAATTTTTAACATCCATCTAATAAAATACTGAAAACAACTAAACATAAAAATGATAGCAAGAAGTGGAAGTCCAGGATAGTAGGATGGAAGTCCAGCGAAACCTCACCACTAATATAATCTTTCCTCCCAAATTTCTGGCATGAATGTCATGTTTTCATGAGCTGTTTAGAAAACTAAATATATCCCTAAAATACATTAGAGCACTGAAAATAAGGAGAGGCATTTTTACCCCTATTTAAATCCCTCCCACCCCAGTTCCCCCGTACGGCTGTCGATAATAACATTTAATGTCTAAATACTGTTGTTTGTTTCAATTTATCTAAAACAGAATACCATCAACGTAGCCCCGAAAATTACCGGAGACAATGTACCGCCATAAAAAAGGCTAGGTGCCGAAGAGCTGAGGTGCTTGGACATCGCCAAGTTATCTTCAATATGACCAAATATCATAATAATTATTGATTTAATATTCGAAATCTGAAATTCAGTCATAATTTACATTTAAAACAATGTATATATCGTTGCATGTCAGAAAAATACCTGCAGAGAAGCTGATAATAGCGACAAATTGAATAATAGTAATATTTAGAGCACAGCAGCGGCTCCGCGACGAGCTGAAAACCTTGATTTTCGAAGTCCGCTACCCGGCGCGGATAACATATCAGGAGGTTTCCTTGTAGAAGGTCTCACTTGACTTCTCCTCGTTCCCGCCGCTGGATAATTTCCCCTTCCTTCACCATTCGCTATTGGCTGAGACATCCTTTGGGAAGAGGCAAGAGAAGGAACTACAAAACTAAGTTCATTGGCTGGGTGTTCCGACAGCGCCTGGAAGCTCCGCCTGCTTGGTATCTGAGCCAATGGCGTATTTTCCCTTGACGTAGGGGTATGAGGAAACTTCCTCTCGCCTTGGTAGCAGGAGTCGAGTGGGAACGATCTACGAGGATACCTCCTAGCATATTATGCGCGCCTGATACCAAACTTCGAAAAACCCCGATTTTGAGTGCTTTATTTCCACTGCTCTCGCGCCGGCGCGCGCACCTCGCTCCGTATTTCTCTAATATAGTCGTTATTTAAGCTTTCTCTGATAATAATTTTCGAAATTGCACAACAACGAACGCTCTATTGATTATTTACGGTGCGTTTTACAGATGGAGTATACAGAAAGCGTTAATTATTATCATATTTAGCCAGCCACCGGGCATTGAGAACTTAACTTAATGCACACAGAAATACAATAATATGTACAGTACTAACTTTCATGTGTTTCATTTTATCGGAATTAATCTAAGACACAAAGGACGATAAGCTACACAGCTTAATGGTTCCAAAATAACACGGGCAAAAGGAATGGTTTTTGATAACCCTAAAAACCTTTCCATTTCATGCTGAGTCAGTTTTTTATTTTGTGGTCCAAGTTTTCAATATTTGTCTCAGCTGGCTGACTCACCATTGCATACATTATGTCTGTAAACCAGAATTAATCCCCATCCAGACCAATTTCGTTCTCAACTGAGGACTTTTTTTATTATGCAATCCTTAATATTTTCTCAGCGTATACATTATTTTATAAAGTTTCAGCTACAACGGGGACCATTATCCCGGTTCCACCAGATGTTTAAATCCTGGGTTAAATGGCTTTTGACAATTGAAATATTTAAAATCCAAAAGGGGGGATATTTTGTGACAATATTGAGGAAAACTAATCGATGGTGTCGCAAGGGAGTTTCTTGGTGCGACACCAAGGGCATCGACGAAAGTCAGAATAAATACCCCAAGTCTTACCAAAAACAATTGTATATTATACAGCATCAGTCATAATACACCATGTACATAGGTATAAGCAATTTATGGATGGCTAGACCCTTGGTAACCCAACGCGAGTGTGGACAACATTAAAATGACAGAACATTACCTGGGACAGGGTAAAGGCAGGTTAGACGTGGTCATGAGACTCATAACCCAGGCAGAGCCCTCGTCCAAAGGTAAGGTCCAACGAGGAGTTTGGGAGCGGCGAATGCTGTCACAGACACTGTAACAAGGGATAAGGCAGGGTGGACGTGGTCACCAAACTCGTAACCCAGGCAGAGCCCTCTTCCGTCAGAAAGGAAGGGAGTATGGCAGTGTTGACGCGGTCATGAAACTCACAACCTAGGCAGAGCCCTCGTCCAAAGTTGAGTCAGCAATAGGACACGCTGTCAGGACAAGCGCATCACAGCCGAAGCATCATGTCCTACCGGTCACCGCCAGATACCAACTGACTGCTTATCGCCCCACGACCAGGGCTTTTTAATACGCAACTTAGGAGCCAGGGGAGGAATACTCTGTTCTACTTACTGTGCATACTTACAACATTGTGTCTTTGGTCGCTTGGGCTATATTCGGAGGAGCCAGGGAAGGAATTCTACGTCGCATACTTGCGACAATGGCATAGGAAATGATCATGAGGATTTTCTCAGTTTTACCTTGAAAAATCAATATTACCTTCATGGGAAAGTGATGGAGAGTGAGGAAAGTAATATGCATTTTGAATTGAATTAATGGAGTTGTAAAGTACGCAGGAATAAAGTATTTATTATTATGATATGCAGTATTGAGCTTAAGAATGCTTTGACTAATATTAGCCAGGACTTAGAAGGCTAGTCGAGTGTAGTCCATGGATCCATCAAAAAACAACTCCTAAGTATGCTAGACTATTGCCTGCTTTAATTATGAAGTGAAATCATTTTTTGGTGACAACACTTTTTATTAAACCCATCATGGTTTTACAATTTACTCAGCTCTATTTCGGCACCTTTTCAATGGCTCAAAGCGCCGAAGTCATGGTTAATGACTTCGCCGGTTAACGACGCCTAATGTTATCTTTCGCTAATTACACCTCATTTAGAATACATGCTGCTAGAACATGGAATCCTCATGGAGTTGCATTGATAGCCGAAGTATTTGCAACCCTATTATGCTGCATTAAGAGAGATCATCAATATGAGATTAGAGATTTAACTGTGGAGCTGACAGATTTCAAATATCAATTTTTACCATGAATTCTAAGGGATCACAATATTTGTCACCGACAACTCTCGGGAAATAATATTTTTTTATTCTAAGTTACTTTATTTCTTTTATTTCACCTAAAAATTAGGATTTATTGGAAAAGTACTGGGTGTTTGTGGTGAAAAGGTTACAGAGAAATATTATCGTTCGCTGATTATGCCTCATTTAGAATATGCAGTTAGTACATCCCACTCACACAGTACTTGTACATAGAATATGATTTATGTGGCATCCTGATGAAGTTGAATTGTTTGCCGAATTGGATCGAGAGCAGTGTAGAGGAGCTAGATTTGTACAACATTGCTCTAATAAAATGAGTAGCGTATCAAAATCATTAGAGGAGCTAGGTTGGGAATACTCACGGAGCAAAGTTTTAATTATAAATTAATTCTCTTGATTAAATTTAAGAATGTCTCCTTAGCGATGATGTTTAAAATGTATTATTAACCCAATACGGTAGGTGTGACAATGACAAAGAGATTACAGAGATCGAGTTAAAAACAAATAGATTTAAGGTGTATTTTTTCCGGGATCAGAAAATTATGACCGATCGTGCTAGCGCAGGAAAAGTATTTTTCCCTTTTTATTCTAAGCTGCTTGGTCATCTTAGCTGTTCTTGTTGCTCATAGCTATTGTATTCACAGAGAAGTATATCTTACTAGTGAAAAAGTAGTGTGTACACATTTAGCTGTTATGGCATACAATATTTGAATCATTTTACAAATATATATTACAACAAATAATTGCAAAAAACTTCAATTTGTACATTAAATGCCATGATGTTGAGTCACTCCCTGCCACACACCCAAGCTATGGCTTCAAGGGTACCATATTGATATAGACGCATTGGGGATGTGTCTCTCTCTCCCTCCCCGTTTCCTCCTTCTCGTCATGGAAAGTTTCGGCGTCACCCTATTTACTAAATACCTGTACCCCATGGGGGCGTGTTTCCTCTCCTCCTTCCCCCCCTCCCTCAACCTAAAAGGGAAATAAATTCTCATCTCCCCAAGTTGCGTGGGACCGACCCCAAAAAAATGCTGCCCTTGTGACCTCCCGTAGTAGTAGTTTTGAGGGGAGGCGACCGACAGCTAAGGTCATTTGCGCCATAGGGGAAGGACAGGAAAGGATGAAGGGTGGAGAGAAACCCGGCGTCGGCATTAGCCTACTCTTTACGAAAGGCGCCAAGGGGTCCGCGGCTTAACGTCCCATCCGACGGACGGCGTACTCACTCAAAGTGCCCTCCACAAAGCACCGCAAGTAGGGATCGAGATACCTCTGAAAAATATTCAACACCGCCGGGATTTGAACCCGCGCCCTCAGGGTGGGAAGCCAGTACGTTAGCCCCCGCACCATCTCGATCCCCGTGACCTCCCGTCATGGGGTCGGTGGATGGGAGGAAATCCACTCTCTCTTCCTTCGGTTCGCTTTTTTGGCTACGCTATATTTATTCTCAGTTGTATTACCCTATTCCATTGATTATTATGGTCCATAAACCCTTCCTTTCCTGGAAAGATCAACTATTGGGCCTGCTCTAGTTTGTGAACTCCTGTTTTAATATTTACCTTAGTTTTTCTCTCTCTTGCAAATCGCATAAACTTTGTTTTGCTTATATTTATTCTCATCTCATACCTTTCACACTACAATACAAATGCACTCAGCAATGCTCGCGAACTATTGCATGATTAGCAAATCAAATAATTATATATTAGCTATTCTACTGGTTAAGGTAGGTTTTGGATGGACACAACCATCAAATGAATATTTTGTTTCTCCTGACAAAAGAAAACCCAACATCCTACTCTACAGCAAGTCCCTCTTCATCTGTATGTACTTCCATCCTTTCCTCTTTCTATCCCACCCAACATCGCCATCTTTTTACTGCCTATTAGTATCGTAGATTTCGAAAAGGCGTTTAATAGAGTGAATTGGGAAAAACTAATGAGCACGAGTATATTGCAAAAATAGGAATAGATTGGAGGGCAGGAGGCTAATCCACAACCTGCACATGTCTCAGACTGCTCAGGTGCGCATGGGGAACTGGGAGTCCGGATGAGCAGTGTTAGGAAGAGGTGTAAGGCAGGGTTGCCCATTATCACCGTTGCTGTTCAACCTGTATGCAGAGGAAATGATTAAAGAGGCATCGGAAGAACTGGGGGTAGGAATGAAAGTCGGCAGGGAATTCTTAAAATCAGTTATGTTTGCTGATGAACAAGCCCTAGTTTGCCAGTCAGCCATGGGGCTGCAAGCAATGCTGAGTGAATTGGAAATTCAGTGCGACAGGTATGGGATGAAAATCAATACAAATAAAACAAAGGTTATGCGATTTTCCAGAAAGAAAAAGGCTAAGACAGGGACATTAAACAAGGAGGGCAAAAACTAGAGCAGGTAGAACTGTTTACGTATCTCAGAAGTGTTTTGGATCAACACGGTCAAAGTAGTAGGGATGTAAGGAGAAGAATTGCACTAGGCAAAGAGGCTTTCACAAGAAAGAGGGAGTTGATGACAGGGATGTTGAGTAAGGATATAAAGGAAAGACTCATTAAAACTTTGATATGGAGCGTAGCTATGTACGGTGCGGAAACATGGTCATTGAAGCAGGAGGATAGATGTAGATTGGAGGCATTGGAAATGTGGGTGTGGAGAAGGATGGTGAAGATGAAATGGACCAAAAGGAAAACGAATGAGGAAGTGCTTGGTATGGTGGGCGAAGAGAGGGGTTTGTTGGGAGGTGCTGGGTATGGTGGGGGAGGGATGTTGAAGACTGTAATAGAGGGAAGAATATTAGGCAAACAAGGAAAGGGCAGGAATAGGATAGGGATATTGATGAGATGCAGGGAGAAAGGAAGTATACAGAGATGAAGATGGGACTGTTGTAGAGTAGAATGTTGGGTTGTGCTTGCTTGGTGAAAAAATTTTTATTTAGTAGTTGTGTCCATCCAAAACCTACCTTAAACAGTAACCTATCTAATAATTAGGAACACTTAGTATCTTCTGCTCCATGATCACTAATTCCTTCAATATTTCTTCAGCTAAGACTTTTTCAGATATGTATTTTGCTAAAAAATTAAGAATATTATCACACCTAGAAGGTGAGTGAAGTGACGAGTTGATGCATTGAGTTCAATGTAAAGGAATGTAAAAGCGACTCGTAGGTATCTTTGTGTTTACCCCCTATTTTTAAAAACTGTATGCCTTTAAATCAATAGATGGGATATAAAAATCTCCACCTATTATAATGTCACAATCATTGTTTTGGGTTGAGAAACTTTTCATTTGCCGATTTTGTTCTAGTATTGAATTAGCTTTGTCATCTAGGGGCCTGTAAAATGCACAAATATAGATTCCTTTGGATTCAGGACTTTTAGAGAACACCAAACGCTTTCCAAATCTTTTCCTGGAATTTCCTCTAGCCCTACAATTTTTAAATGCAATAAAGACATGGCCCCGATCCTATTTACTGCTTCGTTTCTGTAAATGAAAAATAATTTGGGAAATTTTCATCTTCGTTGACATCAGTGGATAACTAGCTTTCTGTTCCAATAATTATATCTGCATCTTTTTGTTTGAATAGGAAGACTATGTTCAACAACATTATTTTTTAAACTTCGGAAATTAACTACTAATACAGATAATACTTCCTTAACATTATGGTTTATTGAATATTTAATGGGGATCATTTTCTTATCATTATCGAATCCCTTTTTAATTATTTCGTCCGATGGTATCTGATTCCTGTTAAATGAAGTTAAATAAAGTGAAGGTCAGTGCTAGAAATGCACTTTTATATTTTTCTAGCACTGACCCTCACTTCATTTATAGCTAAATTATTTAGCGAAGATGAATTCAGTGACCTACTATTTGGCTTACCCGCTGATATAAACTTTAATCTAAAAAACCCTTCCAGTGCTTGAATATCCTACCCGCTACACACCTGCCAGCCCCAGACGTGAGTTAGTCTGAACAACATAACAGTTCAGAAAGTTGCTACTGGATTGGATCGCTGGCTGAAGCTCGACGACGAAGGAGGCCCCGATATCCCTGCAGAAATGATGCAACCTCTGATTATTGCATTCCACTCGACTCCAAATCTGAAGTCCAGGATCAATCCTTGTTCCAAGGCCGCAGATCACATGGCGACTAATCAACCCCATCGATGCCACCCACCAGCTTCAATTCAAAGTTTAACTACCCGCAGGGAAGCAGAATCTCTTAATATTTATGATTGATTTAAAAAGCCCTCACATAACTCTATTTAATGTCTTTTCTAAAATGTGAAATAAGCAATGCGCTAAATGGAAGTGTGATAATATTGGGTATGAGAGAAGTGACAACCCCAGTGAAAATGACTGCAGAAGTGAGTTAGCAGCAGGGATGAAGAATTTCTCAGTTTCCACGATGATTTACGTTGATATAGCTGCTAATTTTTAACATAACAATTCAATTTTTTTCGCATTGATATGTTAACATTAAAATAATTTGACCCTGTGCTGATTCAAGTATTTTTCAAAAATCTAACCCAAAAAATCACATCAATTATCATTGCTCCCCCACCAGCACAGCCCTAGGGGTCATCAGAATAAATAAGCCCTCTCACCATGCCAAGGTTGCAGTAGTCCATGGGGAGAGGTTTTCCTTCATATATTGCATGATTTTCTTTATCTCATAATCTCTTATTCTTGCACTGAAGCCATCTACACCACATCACTATTCTATATCTAAGGTCAGTAATTGGCTTTATGTACTTACCATGAAGTTCAACATACATTTTTCACATTGCCTTAATCTCTTTATCTTCATTTCTTGTACGATCTGTAAATGTCGACTTTTTCCTGATTTAATTTGAAAATTCTTTCACTGTCATATACTCCAAGCACTGTAATTTCTCTATCTCCACGAACTGTTCTTTCAATTAAAGTTTCTTCACCCCATATTAAAATTTAAACAATGAGCTATTGCAATAATCATTCAGTTTGAAAACTTACAAAAAATAATCCAACATCCTTGAATTTTTCCCATCCATGAGCTTCATTACCCTAGGATCTAGTCTCTCTGGAGCCAGTTGGTAATTGGTTAATGACTGGTTTGCAGGTAAATTAAGGGTACTATGGAAGAAACTGGTGCCCCTGATCTAAATTTGTGAATTTCATATCTTGGGACTTGATTCAGGGTAAACCCCATTCTGACCTATTAAAAAAAAAGCTTCATGTTGATTTTTAGTATCTCTTCCCGCATATGTTTTCAGTTGGCTTGGAAATACGTTTGCATAGTACTTTTTTTCCAAATCACTTTCTGCACCTTCCTCTCACCAGTCAGTGGCCAATATTTTTAGCGTGTTCACATTGAATCTGTACACTATGAAACATTTATGTCCAGAATATCAACCCAAAAAACAATTTAATTCAGTCTACTATCATTCTAGAAATATAAGGGAATGCCTAAGTTCTTGAAAATATGAATGACATTCAACAATGTGCCTTATTGAATTAATCATCAGTGATATACCAAGAATAATATTTGTTGCATGAACATACAGACAAATGTATCAGTAAAAGTGGCACAAACATGCACTTCAGTAAAATCCAGGGGTACAATAGAGTAGCTCTAATAAATGTAGAAATTTTGCAATTTCTAAATGGAAATACATAAACCACAGTAACCCACTCAAAGGCTGATTTGATAGATGAGGGTTAAGCTTTCCTAATAACCCCAGCAAGTGAAATTCATCCTTCATATTAGGGGGACAAGTTCTTTTTCTACCTTACCTGCAGTCTCCCAAGAAGATCTGGTACACCCAAGATTACAGTCTGGTGAATCAGAGGGTGTCAGGAAGCATTAACCAGAGGACGGCAACGATGCCCCTTTGGAATATTATATCCCCTTACAAACATAGTAGTAGTATTTAGGGGAGGCGACCAACAGCTGAGGTCATTGATGCCATTAGGGATGGACAGGAAAGGATGAAGGGTGGAGAGAAACCCGGCGTTGGCATTAGCCTACCCTTTACCAAATGCGCCGAGGGATCCGCAGCTTAGCGTCCCATCCGACGGAAAGCGTACTCACTCAAAAGTGCCCTCTACAAAGCACCTAAAGTAGGAATCGAGATACCTCTGAAAAATATTCAACGCCGCCGGGATTTGAACCCGGGCCCTTTGGGTGGGAAGCCAGTATGATAGCCACCGCACCATTTCGATCCCCCCCTTACAAACATATAGAGTAGAATAAAAATCTTGTTTCAGGACTAAGAAAAGAAAAAATCAATTTATTTATTGCCAATATTTACATTTGTCCAATGTGCCACAAGTTTCACCATTTCATTGTGTTAATGGTCCAGGAAAAACAATCCCTGAGGCAAGGTCAGCACATTCATGACGTAGAAACTGAATACACAAAATTATTTAACAGAACAAAATATAAACAGCTACACGACTATGAAAACATCTATGCAAGGTGAAATACATAAAATCCATTCATGCACCCAAATTGAGCTTTTTGCACTTTTGTACTTCTTAGGCAAACAAAAACAAACATACAAGAAGAAATAATAATAATCATTGTCATCTCACAATTTGTCATTTATTTTAAGCTGAATTTTCCTTCAGCCACAGCAATAAACCATGTCGTCAATCAAAATTAGAAAAAAACAGGGGTGAAGAATTGCCAAAATAAGAACAAAACATTTACATTGGAAATCCATCCCAATATACAGACCCCTTGAGCTTATGACATCATACCACATTTTTCTACCACACATTCCATTCTTCTTAGGTTTCATTAATAACATTGAAAATTTACTCCAGAAAATGGAATTGTGAGAGCAAATACAATAAATATCAAAGGAATGAATGTCTGCCAGCCTGAGCTTTGGTAGATGCAACAATAATTGATGTAATGCACTAATTACAAGAACCATGCATAGAAATGACTTTGCTGTGTTGCCATGCCATTAATCGACATGGATGATACACAGGTTAAAATTTTGATTTGTCAATAATATATTTTATTTAAGACATGATTAAATTGAAGTTTTGATTTCAAATGGCACAAGATATAAATCAATACTAAAAAAAAGTCCAATTATTTTTTCCTTTTTACAAACATTGTGCTAATTTTTTTTCTAAAAGTGAATTTCATACAAAAATAAAATTCAATAAAAACAATCACTCTTCAGTTTGAATATTTGTCAAACTTAACACGTTATATCCATATCATCCAGTTGATGCAATTTAATATATCAGAACTTCAAAATATTATTTACAATAACTTTCTTATAATATCACTACCAAATTAGAGAAATATCTTCCCATAAATTTATGTTAAATTGCAACTAGTTGATTTTAAATATGTTAGTGCAAATGATTGTATCATTACAATAACCCAGGACATATGCAAATACCAATTTATCTGCTCAGTGTCCATTGAAAGCTGCAAACATGTAAAATAGGATCACAGAAATTAAATAATATGCAAATTGGACAGCACAGTTAAATCTAAAAATGACTAATTTTATACTCAAAGTTAATTTATTGGAAGCTGGTTTATCAGCCTCCTTCGCTCTTTTATTCATCCACGAAAAAATATTGATCGACGTGACTGTTACAAAACTACTATCTGTTAAACATAAAATGCCAGCAGGACAGAAGTTACTATCCAAATGATATAGCAAAAACTTTCAAAGGTGTATTGAATTCAATACAATGGCAACTATGTTATTTCCCCAGCAAATTAACTGTAAAATTACATTACAGACATGGAAAAAGACTAGACTTATACACAAAATGGAAGCATTCCTATGGTATTACTAACGTTTGACAGTATTACATTTACCCTGTTGTTCAAAGCTTCAGGTATTTTAAAACTATAGTAGCACAAGGCAGAACTTAACAATCAGGTAACAGTTTTGAATACAGATATTGTGCAGCATAATTTAACACATGTACTGCCAAACAATGTTTTTAAAAATTTAGGTTACCCCCACAAACCTATCAAAAGAAAGTGGAGGATTTAAAAAATATTTTTCACCAATCTCCTGTCAATATTTAGATTTTATGCAATAAATTTGATTTCTGCTGTCATATGGATTTTATATATGTACTTCATTTCCAATCATGCCATTGAACAATTTTAAAAAATATATCCTAATTTACACTACTCTTGAAAAATATTAATGACATTAATATGAGCCAAGTGTTCCATAAATTACAGTACCTCACTAAAATAGAGATTCATTGCATGATGATCCATTACTTGAAATTATGCAGCGTCCTGGAAATTATTTTGAGCATACTTTTCTCAATTGATGACTTTCTACTGTGAAGTAGGTCACAGCCTCAAGTAAAATCTTATTCGCTCAAGGACACACCTCTACGGCAAATTTAACACAATATGTTGAATATCAACGTGCTCCTTAACAGATTTGTGATTAGCGGGAATATATCTACCGTAATGACAATGGTCCAAAAACATTTGGTTGAATAAAATATGAACTACACAGCCATCGAAACATCTAGAATATTAACTTATTCCATTGTTAAAATCCCACATCAAAAGCATTACCCATTTGAAGTTATAAATACTTAATAAATAAGTAAAAATAGGTTAAGGCTACGCTCATTAACCTGAGCAAATATTCAGCCAATTTCAAACTGGCTTTTGCATGCAGCTTTACAGGTTACAATTATCCGAAACAGTAACACTTTCATAAAGTGATACATAACAATCAATGTTGCTTCCGAATATTTTCCAGTAAAACAATTTGATCTTCAAAAGTAGATTTGCACCAAATTTGTAAGATATGTTTGGTCCATAACCACACCCACACAGCTTTTACTTTTATAAATATTCATTTTCAGCACTCAAAAAATAGCAACCACGTTCACTCAGTTAAAAAATACCTGCAAAACAAATAGCCCAGAATTCTCACTGACATTAAGCCATACCACATCAGATACTTTTTATCATACCAAGTCATGCAACCGAGTTTGTTCATGAGTCAGGCAATGCATTGTCTTGTGAAATGTCATACTAAAAGTCTCAATAAATATGGAAAGGCAGGCCTAATTCATCTCATAAGGTAACTAATTTACCATGCTTTCACAAGAGACATTAGGTGAACATGAAAAAAAGTTTCTAGAATATCCAGCAAACTGTTGAGCAGGTGGATGTAATATTAACTATGTGTACTGTAAGTGGGCGAGGATGAAATTCACAGATGAATCAGTCAATGAGCATAGCCCACTGATGCTCTACACGGCCATATTGAATGTCTGAGAGTGAGTTTAGGAACTGTTGATGAACTGGCAATTCATGATCCATCGTTGGAATGGTTAGAGTTTTCCCTTCAAAGAAAATGGAAGACACAGGTGCCACTATACATGCGGTTCCAGCTCCAAAAATCTCAAGCAGCTAAAAAGAAAATGAAACATTTCCATTAGCGACACTAAAATAATCAATAGCATATGTATATACTAACTAAATGTAAATTACTAAAACAATAGTGTACAATTTAGTTACCCAAACTACCACACAAAATATGCTGCATCTAACTTCAAACAATAACTTGTGAGAATTAAGAGCGGGAAACGTAGGAACGTCCAGAATTGTTCAGCATAGTTTGTAAATTTATTAATGAAACCATGAAACCATCATAACCTCAAAAGCTTTGAAAATTTAATTTATTAAGCTTTGATACAAAAACCAACTGGATGGGCAAGACTCAGCAGTCAGTTAAAGGGGCAAGATAATCATAATAAATGTAAAATTTTCACCCTTAAAAAGACTGTCCTCCTCATCACAAGTTGACTTCCTAGCAGAACATGTCTGAACTAAAATAATCTTGGTCATACTATTGAATAGCAAAACAGTATTTTTACTCCCTTTGTTAGCAATAAGTGATTAATTTACCGGTCAAACAGTGAGTGTCTCTTAAAAACACACTCCAAAAATACTTCTATTCTTTAGACTCAAATCTTAAACTCTCAATGCCTGATTCGAGACTTATGATTTATATGTTGAATTTATCCATTTTTTTATAATTTCAAATAATCATACATAACATATTTCTCCAATTTTGCCCTGCTCTGTATCAATGTTAACTTTATATTGAGAACATCTGGACTGCAAGTGCTAAAGTGCTTTAGAATCAAATATCCCTGTAATTAGCTTAGCCTAACAGCCCAATATCCTGATAGTTAAATGGAAATCCTTTCCTGGATTGTTTTTGATCAACTGACCAACTGCTACCATTCAAAGAAGGTTCTCAAAGATCAAGTTAAGGCATACTGGCAGTCCAATGTTTCTTCGCCTTTATGGCCAGGGTCTGTCACAATCTGCCCTTTACTGGCCCCTGACATAGAGGATTATTATAACTTTATGAACTTTCACCTATAGAAGAAAATATACAGCTCTCACCGGTGATTAGACAGGTCTATGGTAAAAAGCCATTACATAAGTCTCCATCATTCAAGGTAACGTGAGCTGAGCTCACCTCAGGTAATGAAAAACTCAGGTGATACAGATAGTTTATGCAAATATTACGAAAAAATTAAACATTTTCATGCCTTGCCATGGTGTGACATATGTTTACATTGAAACAAGCAATTTTGAAAATATCAATTTCATAAAAAAATATTTCTACACTCTTTCATTCAGAAAACGTCTTTTGTCTAGTTGCAGTTCTCAATAATGACACTTTCTTCCTACTACTGACATTTCCCTACCTGAGTTGAAAAAAACTTGGCGCTGCCACTACAAAAGTAATCCATATGGCATAGGTAAATCAACACCTTGTATAATTTAGATACCATAAAATCGTAACACAGATAATTGAGACCCTACTATACTTTACATCATACAGTGAAGGCAGACAAAAAAAGCATTCACAGACTATTCCAGACAATGTGTATCACTTATTTCACTTATGTAATCCATATGACAATGATTGTGCCACTTCTTATTGGAAACTTTCCCTCTTATTTATTTAATTCTTTTACATGAAACCATTTGGACCAACAATTCATGTCACTATAACCACTTCACAAGAATTCACCCAGCAGCTATACACTGGCTCTCAATGGGAATAAATGGACATATAAGTTAAAAATTATACGAGATGAATATTAATGTCAAACCATGGCCATGCTTTTATGTGAGTTGAGGAGTACAAAATAATTTCCCTGGACATGTGAATGAAAAAAATTGAGATGGTTTGCATGCCAAATTACACTCATGCTTTTCACACTTCCTTTAGTTTCATGCACCATGAATGCAGCCAGGTAAGGTGAGATGTGATGGATCAATATTTTAAGGAATTAATTAAGAATAGATTGTATTGTAAAGGGAAAAGTGATCTGTGATACATTCACCCTATCATGCACCATAAAATCTGCGAGATGTTTACTCTATCATTCACCAGCACCAGGGAATTAGCTACTTTTTGCCCCTTTTAGAGTAAATTAATTTCAAATGTGACTGACAAACTTCTCATTTTTAAATACCATAGACAATTTCTCTTCACAGCTTGAAATAAATATTTTCCTAATTAATATTAACTTAAAAATCCACTGCAGAAGACCGTCTATCACATAAATGTCTTGTGCAGCTGTTACAACATCATTTATGAGTACTGTAACATGGTAACTGGCTAGGGCATGCAACTTAGGATTTTCAAAAAATCTGTTTTGAATTTGGAGCAATGGGTCCATTGTTCAATTTCTATCACTTCCAACTAAACAAAGGGCTCCCCCTTGAATAAACAGTGACCACACTACTTGGAAAAAGATGAATAATACAAAAAGGTAGTGAAAGGGACAGTAGCGACAAAAAAAACACAGAAGATGGCCAAATTAGTTTGAACAGGAACTTGGAATATTAGAATGATATTGAAGACAGGAAAATCAGAAAATATAAAGCGAGAAAAATGGTGCAGAAATATAGATATAAGTATTTCATGGCTGTGTGAAGTGAGATGGATGGATAGCTGGGATTACGGGAGTAATAGTTAATACATTGGAAAAGGAAGGGAACCAGGGAGGAATGGAAATTGCATTGAGCATAAGATTAGAAAGATGAGTAGTAAAGATAGAGCAGGTGGGTGATAGATTATCAGCAGAGGTAAAAGTGGAGCTAACAAACTTGGTCATTGTTCAGGTATACATACCACTAAGCAACCATGTGGAGAAAGACGTTGATAGGGTGTACGATCAGTTAAAGGACATTATCATGGGCATTCCTGGAGGGAAAAATTTGATAGTTATGATGGACTGGAACACAATGGTAAGCCAAGAAAGAGATGGCAGTGAGGCAAGGGACTACAGTTTATGGTTGAGAAATGACAGCAGGGAGAAAACAATAAAGAGTTCTACAGCAGACGGGTTAATTACAATAAGCACTAGCCTTGGACGCCACAAAAAGCATAGGTGCACAAGAAAAATGACCGGGGATTCAGGAAGATATTAGTTAAAACTATATTACGTTTAGGCACAGATTTAGCAATATTGTGATAAATTCACACAGTTTCACAGGAATGGATTGGAATTCAGACCAATATTTAGCAAAAATGAAGTGTAGCATCTATTTCAAAAAGAGGAAACAGGGAAGACAGTTTAGGAAATGAAATTTGGAAGCATTGGTGATGAGAATGGAATAACAGCAGGCTTTAGGAAAAATTATGAGTAAGGGCAGGGAGCTGTGTACTGTAGAGGAAAAGGGAACAAAAAAGGGATACTGAAAGCCATAACTGAAACTATATGAACAAGTAAATAGGAAAATGACAAGGAAATCATGGATTATATACGAGATAATTAAAAAAATAGATTAAGGAAGGAAATGGAAGAATGTAAATACAGAGTTAAGTAGAAGAAAGTATAACGAGTTAGATAATAAACTGACTCGGCTAGCAAATAGAGTAAAAGGAACATGGTGACAGATGCAGTGTGGGGATATGTTAAGTTTACAAAGGAGGGGTGAAAACCATACTCATTTATTCTTTTATGTAATAGTATGCATTTACTGAATAGAGACATATTGAACTTTGGAGTCATCACAATTATGGGAAGCTTAAAAGAAAATCAATAATTCTAGAATTTTTTACAGGCATTGTAAATTAACTCTTAAACAATGTACAACTCAAAGCACTACTCTGAAAGGTCAAATTTCTACAGATAGAAAATAATGACGATAATAAGCATATAGAGAATTTTTTATCATTATGTTCATACTTCATTTAAAAATAAATTATGAATTAAATTTCCTGTGAAATCTATCAAAAAGGAAATCGAGAAAAAAGGTTTTTTTGCTACAGAACTCATGGCACAAGAAAAAGTTTAAGATACTAGAAGGCCCAAGCCCTCTAATTTTTCAAATAAAAAGAAGGTAACATTCCTCTACATTTTTAAAAGCATTTCAACAGCTTCATAATCACACCAGAAAAGACATTTACATTTCAAAACAAAAGACTGGTTTAAGATTTTTAGCTATTGCGTGAATGGATGAATTAGCATTGAAAAAATAAGAAAGGGAGAAATATAGGTAACATTTCTCCTAGTCACTCTGTTACTATGACCTCTCAAATATACATAAAAAGAAAACCAAGTAACTTCCACACATTTGGGTTTATAGTAAATATGTTTGAGTAACATATTTATGATGATTTTTATGGGGTTCACTGAGATCCTTATCTAGAATGTAAAAAAATAATATAGCAGAAGGAAAGCTCCTGACGTTGACATGTCTCTCAACTCATCTCCTACTTTTTAAAATAAAATTTGGGCATTAATTTTGGATTGTAATGAAGTCTGCCTTTATACTTGATTGAAGGACTTATAGGGATTACTAGTCCCTCTTGTCTAAAATCAAGTACTTCCTGAACATCTTCACAGAAAATAGTCGATAATTCAATTATTCATCTAGAATAGATTAACCATTTTAAAAATATATAAAGTGAGAGCACTAACTTTCTGCTATATCATCATTGCATTAGAGGCAAGTGCAAGTGGATTGCAGGATACATATTCATTTTAGCCATTGGAAGCTTGAACATTTAGAGCTTTTCAAGCAAAATAGAAAGTAGAAGTTAAGCGTAAAAAAATTTCTGCAATGCTCAAAGGTAATGTGAAATAACAAGCAAACCACTACTAAGGTGCTAGTTGAGCTCAATCCTCAGCTACCAAACAACCCTTTGGGATGATTACTGTGCCTATTTATCCCAGAGGTAATGTAGTCATTTCAAAAATACTATTGAGGAAAGCAATCCACTTCAATTATTTATCTAATGAAATATGAATACAATTCCTGGTAACTATGGGACCAGGTCCACTGGGTTGTGTGTCGTGCCTAGCAGTGGGAGAGGAAAGATTTAAGTGGTCATCATTTAACAAAATCCATGCAAAGCAAAATCAAAAGCAGCAGCAGATAAGAACACAATAGGTATTAGAAGAAGAAGACATGAAGTATCAAGTAGAATAAGGATTTGGAATGTTAGGGCATTGTAGAGGGCAAGAACATTAGACACCTAAAAGCAAGGAATGCAAAGAGAAAATACAGATATTTTAGGGTTGTGTTTGGTGATATATAAGACAGTGGGGAATACAGTAGCAATAACAGTAATATACATTGGAGGGGAACCAACAAGCGGTGACAGTAGTAGTGACCAAAAAAGGGGGAAGAAGCATAATAAATATAGAGCAGGTGAGTGATAGAATAAATGTATTATTAATAGAAGTAAAACTTGAATCAAGAACCTTGCCCATTGTTTGGCCATGCTGATAACTAACAATAGGTAGGAGGAAGACAAGAGTGTATAATCTATTAGAGGAAATAATTGAAGGTTTCCCTGGGAGGAAACACAAAGTTATGGGGGATCGAAATGAGGTGGTGGGCAAAGGAAGAGATAGTAGTTAGGTATGTGACTATGTTTTAGGAACAAGGAATGATTGTTGGGAGGAAGCAATGAGTTCTGCAGGAGAGAGGGTTTAATCATAATCAGATTTTAATTTAAACACCACAATAGACCTAGATATACGTGGAGAATGCTCAAAGACTAGAAGATATATCAGTAAGACTACATAATGGTTAGACAAAGATTTAGAACGAGTGATTAAAATCTATTTTCCCAGGAGCAGATGTTGATTCAGATGACACATTAGCGTAAAGAAAGGTAAAGTGAGATTCAAAAGGAAACACAGGGAAAATGGGTCACGAAACAGGATGTGGTAGAATTAAGAAAGACAAAAAGGAAGTAGCACTATAAGCCAATAGAAAAATTATGAGCCAAGGCAGGGAGGTATGTACAGTAGAAGAAAAAAGTGAACATATGTGCATTAAGACAAGGATATTGAAAATCACAAACAAAACTATACGAAAAATAACTTGGAAAAGGACAAAAAAACCATGTATTACTGATGAGATGATAAGAAAGATTGATGAGAGAAGGAAATGGAAGAATGCAAGCAGAGCTAGGTGGAAAGAAGTATAAAGATTTGACTGATATGTGGAACTAATAGGATGAAAGGAAGGTATTGAAAAATGCAGTTCAAGGATATGGAAAGTTTACTAGGGAAAGGTGAAACTGGTGCTCTGTTCAGGAAGATGAAATCATCACTGTAAGAAATTGATGCAAACAATCAAACAAGGGGTTAGGAAAATTATTTGTCGAACCTAAAAAGTTCAAGAAAGATGGAAGGAATTTACTAAGAAACTATATGGTCAAGATGCTGGACCAGTAAGCTTAGACCTACAATGAGAATATGACACGGATCAGGAGAGCATAGTTCTAGACATACTTTATAGCAAGATAGATAAGACATTGAGGAAATTACAATCAAACAAGGCTGTAGATAAACATTCCAGCAGCACTAAATATAGGGTTTAGGAAAATGTGGAAAGAAAACTTTTATGGACTTATTCATAGAATTCGAGAGAGAGGAATTTGACTCAAAGATTTCAATAGATCAGTGCTATTTTCTATCCCAAAACAGAGAAAAACAGCAAACGTGAGATATATAGAATAAGAAGTGTGATTACGCAACTAAAGTGGTACTTAGGATCATCAACAAGATGATAGAAGTGAGAACAAATAATTACTATTCTATAATCTATCTGGGAAGTGTAATGACTAAGATAGTCAAAGTAGCATGGAAATAAGGAAAAGAATTGTATTAGGCAAAGAAGCTTTTAAAAGGATGAGGGAATTGATGACGAGGACTTTAAATAAGGATTCTAAGCAAATACTCATAATAACTTTGACCTGGAGCATGGTTTTGTATGGTGTGGAAACATGGTCACTGAAGCAAGATGATAGGCTTTGATTGGAGGCCTTTGAAACATGGGTATGGAGAAAGATGAAGGAAGGGCTTGTTGTAGTGTCTGGTTGTTTTTTGTTATGATAGGCAATAAATGAATCATTGTACCATTGCTCATCAACTCCAAGGGCATAAATCATTCAACTTATAATAGATTTTATGAATTAATTAAAAGGAAAACTTCCATAAATGATTTGGCACAATGTATCCCCCTTTTCTGAACACTAATGCAACTACTTTCGTCATGGTCCATACTAAAAGAGTTAGCGATTTTCCACAGACTTTATTTCACAGTACAACGTATTTCGCCAACTTCATCGCGGCATCACCTTATGATGCCGCAAGTCAGTGAAATTCGTTGTAGTGTGAAACAAAGTCAGTGGAAAATTACAAAATCTTTTAATATGAACATTAAATAATTCCACGAAGTGAAGCCTGACAGTGTAAAGTATACTTTCGTCAATGCTGATTTGATTAAAGCTGAGATTAAAAAGATCATCTCCTCAACTTAAATCACAATGCATATCAAAGGCCAATATCTGTAAGGGAGAAAATACTTCTAGAAGTTAGTATTTGTCCCAAAGGGTAATAAAATGAAGTAAATTTCAAGGACTACACGGCCTACTGTAGCACATTAATTCTCAACTTTCCGGTGTATATGTTGGAAACTTTATATAGGGTTTAGGAAATGAGTGTATTTCATAATTTAAATTCACAATGTAACAGTTGCCCAACTATTCACAAGCAATGACATGAAAAAATATGCCAAGTAAATTAATGTAATCACATAAGAGAGATGCTATCAAAATTTAGCTTCTTCTTATGTAGGAACATTCCCAAAAAGTTTGCTAATGAAAGAAAAAATAAATTTCTTCTTAGTTTCCAAGTGTAATGGCATGCACATGGTGACAATGTTTATCACCATTTGTCAATGAAAATGAGTGCAACATATATTTTCGAGTCTCATTCGGTTAACAGAAAATATATTTGCAACCCATAAAATATCTGTTTTATCCCCTTAAAATATTACTATTTTTATCCATTTCTTACTCAACAATAAAATAATTTATAAACTGAACAAGTAGTGATTACATATATTTATGTTTAAAGCCATGCCATTATTCCTGGTGCTTCTTAATATACTTTGATAGAGTTTCCGCAAAATAATTTCATCACAGAAGAGAGCAAATGGCTCATTATACTTAAAGTGAACAATGGAGTTCATAAACACAATGATATGCCAATGCAGTAGAATCTTGAGGGACAACTTAGAAGTTTACTAAACAGTTCTATCATGACTGAAAAATGCATTCAAACAATATAAAGCAAGATGCAAATACCGATTTGCTTTAGCTCTTGAAGAATGAAACATAATATACATGCTCAATTTCAACATGACAATAAACTAAAATTATGCAATAATACAAAAAAACTTCCCCAGCAAAATAAATCCAATATGACTCAATTACTCTAACTCTAACAAAAATGGGGGAAAGCATAAAGCAAAATGGATATTCTCCATGCCAGAAATATTTTGCACAAAATAATTTCTTGCAATGATGAAATACTACTATGTATTAATTCATTAAACAATATCACAGTGTATTTACTGTAAAAAAGATTAGTGAAATCACTTTACTTTGTGATAAATAAATGTTAACCAATGATTATCTAAACATATTATTATGAGATCACACAAGGAAAGTTTTTTTTAATCAACCAGAATAACTATGGTTAAGGAGACATGAATAACAAACAATTAGCATATGCCTTTAAATGCATGGGAAATAGTTTTTCCCTTAATCCCTCCAAATTCACATTCTATTTCTGGTTTTAACTTATGTTTCACAATGCCCAAAAAGCTCTCTAATGCATATCAAAAGCATGGAGTAGAAGAGTACACCAGGGACAACAATTACCACCAAAGCATTTTACAACCTCTAAGGCTTGAGAGTTGAGATTTAAAGGCAATAAATAATGAAGTCCTGAAAAAACAAACAATATATATGATTACGGAAGGAAAATGTTTGAAACATTAATTTGAAATAAAAAAAGCTCTCGTGTCCCAGTATTCACTGCATGGGCATTACACTGCATTTTAGTGGTTTATGCTATTGACTGAGAGGTAAAACCTTATCCATTTTTGGAGATCTAGAAGCAGATGGCATGAAATCTCATTGGTCAGCTAGAAGCAGCAAATGAACCCAGCCCAGGGAGAAACCTTGTCCTCAGTTTAGGAAAAACAGATGGCCCTGCAAGGAAGACATGACCAAGGTGCATAGCATGCTACGAGGATGGAGGGAAAAATGCATATATCAACCAGAACCAGATGAAGCAGGTCCCCACCACCTGCACACAACTTCCAACAGACTACATTTATTACCTTAAAATTAAAAAAGCTGAATGAAAAGATGTAAAATAAAGTAATTCTAACACAGCTAACTTAGCATTTCAAATAATAAAAAAAATGTTTAAAAACTACTACAGATATGTGGCAAATGTTAGCAACAAAACTACAACTGTTCAATTTATGAAAAGCAGATAAAAACTGCAAAGAGAATTTTCTGGAGCAACATCGTGTGGTAAAAAAGCTATTTCAATGAAATGCACAACCTAAAACAAACATTAGGGAGCTAATTTACACTAAGTTAGTATTTTAGACAATCCTGTGGTAAAAATAATTTTTTCAACACAATAACCATGCTTAACCCCTTGCACTCTTAAAAATTACATGTCCTATTCATTTTCTTAAAATGTGGGTTGAAATCAGATAATTGACAAAAATGGACACAAATTATTTTTTTCCAAATAGATGACAAATTAATTATATCTTCCAAAAATCTCTTTGAAAATACATTGGACGAAATTTTGCAAAATTCATGACAGCCCATGTTTAACACAAAAAATAACAGGAGTTTTAAAAGGTTTTGCTAAGTTGTTAGTGGAAGAAGATTGTTTTTTTGTTGAGTTGCCCTTGAAAATAGAGTGCAAAGGGCTAACAAGACTAACATAACTGGTTATGAATATATGTTTGGGGGTCATGTCTCTGCAATTGCTAACTGGTCAAAAGTATGATAAAGTGAAATAAGAAACAGAATAATTCTCGTGAAAATGAAAAGTCATAATTGCAAGATGCATTAATTTAGTTAGATATTTCAGGATTTCACAATGGTCTATCTGAGATGCAAGGAATATTGGGAAGGTGAGAAATAAAATGGTAACAACATAATGCTACTCAAAAAATTAGACTGATTTAAGCATAGTGGCAATACAATTGACTGATAGGAACTACACTAAGGAGGTAAGGACAAAACAGTCCAAAAAGCCATTTTAGCATCTCAAATAAATACATATTTTGAAAAATAACAATAAATGGCAAGAAATCATCTCCCCTGCATGAACAATAGTCCATTTATCACAAAATTAATATAACACTATTATTTGATCTAATTGAATAAATGAAGTGAATATATGTACAGTGGTTTCAAGAGAATTACTTTATTATACACTGCACACAATACCATTCAAGTGATCATGATTACACCAAATGAGGGTTTAGGAACTCCGAAAGAAAATAACTCCAACTCAAGGAACATAAATTCTTCTCCTAAAATCCAACCAGAATGAATCTAGACACGTTTAGAAAAATTGCTAACCCTCTCCTCATTATTGCAGATGTAAAATGTTTAGGTGATTTCAAAATGCAAACATTTTTAATCATCCATTTTCACAGTGAATTTTGTTGAGTAGCAGTCTGGTAACCTCCAAATTGTGAATTGTTTGTCGAACTAAAGTGTTCATGGTGACAGGGAGTACAATTACAAAATACATTTGTTTAAATCTTATACCTAATTGTGATTATTATTAGTACTCTCATTAACATTCACAGTTCCACTTTTAAACATCTATTTGACTTGTTAAGGTTCAAATACTGTGTAACTATCGGCAGAAAAAATACCTCTCTGATTAGACATATGAACCATGAATCCACTATTCAGAAAGCTTCATTCAAAGAGGTAAATGAACTTGACAGATATATACAATACTTACCCGTTTCTCTGAGAGTAATTTTTGCACTTCTGCCATGGTGATAGGTCTTTCAGTGACTTTAAATTCTTTCCATTCCCAAGCCAGTTCCAATATTGAAAGCCGAGTGACTCCAGGTAAAATTAGTCCATTCAGCGGTGGTGTAATTAGTTCCTTCTCTGTAATAAGTAATGACACAATTTTGCAAGAAATTCTGCTGAATTATTCTATTTTAATATTTGCAACAAATATATTTAGAGTTATGAATTTTATATGGACTGCAAGGTAAAATACAAATTACTTCACAAGGCAAGCAATTTCTTTATGTACATATTAAGATGTTTTGAGGCACAGCTACCATGTTCATTTGAGTACCCAACACTCCCTTTTCCTCTATGAAATCATTATGAAATACAATAAATGTTTTATGAAGGAATAAATCATCATGTATTTGATACATTAAGCACCAATGTCTCAAAATGTCCAAGTTGATAAATGCATCAATTCCATAATTTATGCCTAACCATATATTACAGATGACTCAAGGAGTAATTGCTGACACTATGAATTGTAATTACTGTATTTTCCCATCGATAACTCACACCTGATGTATAATGCTCACCCAGAACTTAGTAGTTCTCATGCATTTCTATAGATACTGTGCGCCCAGGGCTTCATAGTTATCTTGAATGTGTATAGAGGCCGCGAATCTGTATATACATATATATATGCACGTAAAAATAAAATATAGTGTGTTTAAAAATACGTCTACGTTTGGAATTTTTCAATTGTCATTACATAACGCGCATGTCATTTTTTCGATCATCTGAACATTTTTGTATAGATAACGTGCACGTTATCGATGGGAAAACACGGTAATACAAAATATACAACATAAATCATTCATGAGCTCTTTACTTCTCTATTCTCATATGTTCCTGATATTGTGTTTGAAGCTTCAATTATGTTTTGACAATTGAAATTCCTGCATTTCAATGCTCATCAGATTCCATTAAACAAGGCTTTCAATGTCAATACATCTCTTTGCTTCCTCTAGTAAAAACTCAGAACTCACATGAGGAGGTTGTTATTAAGTGAGTTCCCAACGGGCCCAACTCGATCTAAAAACCAAAATGGTTATGAAGAGGTACCTTTTTAGGTATGAATTATGTGCCTTGTTACAAACTCTTATGATGTAATTCATCCATATATGCTTTCCTCATAATTCTTGTTTTAATTCAGATATTTTTTCTGTCGGTCCTTGTTCTGTAGGCAGTCAGTAAGCAATTGATCTCCCCAAGAAATAAGATTGCAGGATCACTTGAAATGAGATAATGATTCATATGGAAGATATATTAGATCATTTAGATAGAAATGAGAGTAGCAGTAGGATTTAGGGGAGGTGACCAACAGCTGAGGTTATTTGCAACATTATGGACGAACAGGAAAGGGTGAATGGTGGAGAGAAACCTGGCGCGCCATTAGCCTACTCTTAAAGAAAGGCGCCAAGGGGTCCGCAGCTTAACATCCACTTTGATGAACCGGGTACACACTGAAGCTCCCCAAGTAGGGATCGGGATACCACTGAAAAATATCTACTCCTCCCGGGATTCAGACCCGGGCCCTCTAGGTGGGAAGCCAGTGAGATAGCCACTGCACCATCCCGATCCCTTAGAAATAAGATCAATGCTTTCCATTGCAATATGTGATGAACGCTCTATAAACCAAGCAGATAGAAAAAAAAGGAAAAGAGTAATTCTACACAAAAATGTTTTGACATGACATGTCCTCTAATTTTACTATGCATCTTTTGGATTGTATACACATGAGTGGAGTGGTTTTCATCCTAAAGTTCAACACCATTCTAAGGAAAGGATGATGACTGGATTTGTTGGAAATTTTGAAAATGTGAATTAATAAATGAGCAATATTTAATGACCACTTCATGCCACTCATTCCCTTCCTGTCATACATATCGCTCATTCAATGTGAAATGAGTCACTTAACCAAGGGGCACAAACTTCAACCATTACCTTCCTTCTGAAGACTTTTTCGATTCTCCTTCCTACCCCACTCTTTTTTTCCCTTTCCAACCCACCCCCAAATTCCTCCCTCCCCCTATTACCCATCCCTAGCATCAAGGCACATGTGGACAATTAGTCATAGTTCTTTGATTAGATCAGCCATCTGTCAAAACTGTGGTCAATCTAGACTGAATTGAGATGTCGAAAATTACAAGGGGAGTTCAATTTAACAACAAATATTTTACTCATAAGATGAATATTACAAAAGTGCACCTGGTAAAGTAATATAAAGAAAATAACAGGCAATAAACTATTGCTAGATAAGGTATTCCCTCTACCCTCATTCATTCTCGCTATCCTGAAATGCCCTCATGCTTTTGGTTGTATTTCTCTGTAATTTGTGCTTATATAGCTACTGTAATCCATTTTATCACTAACTTTGTGATGACATCTAATTTTAGGTGATTTCCACAATTTTCGGGCTGCATCTACGTATATTGTTTAAATTCACAACAGTTTCGCCTGCTATCCTGCTGGGGTCCTCAGGTCAAGGATGGAAAGAAGCTCGTTGTCCCGTCTTACATAGAGAAGATCCGGTGCCAATACCAGGAAATTTCTTCGGCCAATCAGGGAACGTCCTCATTTTTGCGTGGAATAATTCTTTTCCATGCACTATGGAGTGGATATCCATCCTCTCTGTTAAAATTTTTTAAACTCTCAAATATGAGGACGTTCCCTGATTGGCCGGAGAAATTTCCCGGTATTGGCGCCGGATTTTCCCTATATAAGACGGGACAACGAGCTCCTTTCCATCCTTGACCTGAGGACGCCAGCAGGATAGCTGGCGAAACTGTTGTGAATTTAAACGACACACGTGGACGCAGCCCGAAAATTGTGGAAATCACCTACTCATTGCCGTGGAAACCTGCGAACAAACATCTAATTTTAAATCAAATAATAATTTTGTTCTTAACAATAAGGAAAAGCAATTATGAGCTTATTTCAACATTTTACCAAAATTACTTAAAACTGTGAAATTAAACTGCACCCCAGACCGTGATGACATTTGACTTAAAATCCATAAGCTTTCCGACATTATTTGGACCATAAAGACAACTTTTGTGACCCCAAGCTAATCACAATCTGAAAAAAGACAAAGGAGTATTTGGCTTACTGCGCAGGGAAGTTTTCAAGGCATGAATCAGGATAAAAGATATGATATTGGCTACAATCTCTTGATACATTACAAAAGGATTTTACAAGAAATAATACGAGCCTGGGGAGTTATTATGGATTCATACCTCCATCATCATTGATGATAAATGCAAATATGTTCATAGTACCAACTTCGGTTAGCTGATGATCACTTCCATAAAGCCATACAACCTGCTGAAAGTTATTCTTATTCGCAATTTCCTGCAAATAGAAAGGGATTACTTTATTAAGTAGTAAGTATCATGCAACACACTTACACAGAGATAGGCAAAAGTTCCCTTAGTTGATAAATTAGTTTTTTAGAGAACACTAATTATAATATGAAGCTATGGGAGAGTTGGTAGAAATACAACCAAAGAGAGTGTTAATGATCACTATAAGACAATGCATTGATGCTTGGGAGCACAAATGCTCCTCTAAAAATGAGAATAATATTGATGTTTCACATTTTATGGGTTCTCACTTAAGATATTTCCACTACATTGTTATAATAATGTCAAACACAAATTTCACCTATTGTACCAATAAAAAAACTTATTTTTACTGTGAAAAAAATCAAACACCATAGATTAAAAAAAAAAACAAAATGGTAGAATACATGGTACATTAAATACTATCAATTGTATTGATAAAACAAAACACAATTAACTTTCTAGAAAATTAGTTTTATTTATTTTTAATTCCCATGTGCATTAAAAAAATCACCAAGAGATCTGAATCACAAGCATACCATTCCCACCTGCTCATGTTCATCTAAAATATTTATGGCACAAACCTTCGTGAATGTCTCAGATAAACTACCAATGGCATTTAAGGTACATATTTCTTAATGCATAAATGTATTGCAATTTTCCAAATTAAATCTCAATTTCATTGCCTGGCCAAAAACTGCTATTACAGATTTTTAAGGTAATTATTTTGGAGGAGTAGCTCCATTCTCTTGAGTGCATCAAAATTATTAAGACATTTTCAATAATTTGTTTAAATAAAAGACGATCATTTGAAACATGCAGGCAAACACAATGATAAATACAGAATGTACCTTCTGATTAGTAGAGAGAAAAATTACTTTTAGACAGTAAATTTAGAAGACTTCAGACACATTTTCAAAATTTGAAGTCTTCACCTACAACGAAAAAAAAATACCTGACAAATGACATTCCAAGCTGCTGGACACACTGAAAATATGTTGATTTCAAGAAAATTCAAACATATTCAAAGAGAAGGTATTTCCAACATGGGGAATCATTTTGGAAGGAAAATACTCTTACCTGTACTCGAATAGTTGGTGCATAGTTGGATCCCATCTTACAGTCACCAACACCACCGGGCCAGGCTCTTACGTATTTTGCATCTGCCAGGAGGGAGACTGGTTTAAAGCCAGAAGCAAAATATGGGCCCACAGGGCAAAGCACCACAAACAGCAGGGCAGAGTCGGTAGATCCGACTCCAAGTGTAGGCTGATCAATGAATGGCAGGAAGAGAGGAGTGTTACACAAGGCTGGGGAACAATGAGGAAAGTTGCTCCACCAAACAATACACAGAAATTCAGTGATTCGGGGAGCCAAAGAGGTATTTACCACACAGAAGCACACACAAGGCACAGTTATAAGAATTGAAAAGCATATAGATCTTGAATTGGAAAGCTGACCAAAACTCCTAATTTCACCATGGCTTGTCTGTGAATATTAATGAATTTTGGCCAAAAGTTTTTTTCATTTCACTTCATTAAATTTCATTCGATCATCCACCAAACTCTGTATTACTGTTGTAAGTAAAATGACAGATCAATAGAAAGAAATGAAAATTCTAATTCCTATTTGTATTATTAATTCAAATAAGAATTTTTAAACAATAAATATGTTGGTGTCTTACTTTGTCACATTTTAAAATACAGTATTTGATGTGTCACTTAAGATAAACTACACAGAATAAATTATCATAGGACAAAAAGACTACACTTGGTTCAAAGGGAATTTTTTAAATTAGGTGATCGGCAAACACATTAAAAATTTTTCTTTTTGGAAAATATATGAAAGTCATCATCATCAAGAAAAATTAGGATTTAATTTCACCTCCATTTGTTGATGCCTTTTTAATTATGAGGTGCTATGTCTGTAGAAGATTCGTTTCTAATGCAACCATTTATGTAATTTCAACTTACATATTGGAATTGCTATCACAGAAAATCTTCCATTTAATTTTATTTTTTTTTCAGGAATTCTCAGAAGTTATTTACCTACTCATTTCAGTTGGGTTTACTCTGAAAACTTCTATGGCTCATCCGATTTTGGGACAGCTTGGGAAAGGTAATCAAGTTAAATTAAAAAGAAAATAGAATGAAAATATAGTACAACTGTTGCATAAGATTCATTCTTCTGTGGAAAACATGAAACTCTCTATTACTCTATTATTTTAACTCATCGTTCCACTTTTTAGGTCTTCTTAAAATTCTTCCCAGAGCTTCCTCTCTGCTCTTGCCACTTCTAACCTATCTTCATTTCACTCCTACTCACTGCCAGCCTTTGGGGGGGTGGCAAGTGGTGCGATGGCACCGGGCCCGGTGCTGACAGGGCCCTGCTGATGTCGATTACAAATATGTTACGAATTAGGATCGTGTGAGATATTTTGTGACTTCACAAGGGCTTGACAGAAAAAGACATGGAGAGTATATGAATAACTTATATGTGATAGAAAGCTTGCAACACCCTTCAATGTTGCGTGGTTATTATTTGCTGTCTCGTTGAAACCATAATGTTCCCACTGATCACATTGTTACCGCTCCTGCTACATTCTAACCAGAACTTCAGGCCCCGCGCAGAGCCGGCTGCACAAGGCCCCGCTCACCAGTAAGGCCGCCTCTGCTCCCACTCAACCCAGCTAATTTTCTCCATCCTATCAATTTCAGGTCCACAGGAAATACCCGTTAGTTCTGTTAAATTCTTTTCTTAAAGAAATTGATTAGATATAGCCGGAATTATTCTCCATGCAGATGATAAAAATGTAGCTGTAAACAATAGGGATATTAACAAATTGCTAAGTGAGATAAATTAATATATATAAAAAGTGGTGATTTGGTTTGGCAGTTAAAAACTTAACTTGAATGCTAGCAAACCAAATTATATAAAATCAAAAAAGAAGCATTATGTCCCTTCTATAAATGTTTGTATTGGTAATAAACAAGAGGATTCAATAATTTCCTGGATCTCATTATTGATAAATGCCTCAATTGGAGTTAATATACTACAAAACTATGCAGAAAGCTGGCAAAAACTGCTTTTGTGTTTTACAATCTTGTGTGGTTTATGGCATTAGTGTTAAAAATATTTTAATTTCGAAATTTCCAGTCTCAAGGCTATTACCTAGTTGAACATTGCTGGAAAAGTTAATATCACTCATAGCATGAGTACAAGAAGGGAATCTTGTGAGCCCCTTTTTTTAAATTATTTGAAATTTTAACCTTACCTTGCTTATGCATACTTCATCTTTATATGTCTATTAGAGAACATTTTTATCCACAAATGATGAATGCAAGCATACACAAATATTCAAACAGGCAGAGGTTGGACATTCATTTTTCACGTCATGCAAGAGTATTGAAGAGTAGGGTGCCTTCCACCTTGGGATTGTATTTTATAATCATTTCCCTAAACAAACAAATTCCGTGACTATCAGTACATTTAAAACTAAGTTAGTCATTTTGACAGACAAAAAATTAGAACAATTCATAAAAAATTTCAAATAATAACAAAGGTTTTAAATGAGCCATACTTGTAAGTCACTGGGTCTTTCTTAACTTGTGCTACATTTTTTAATTTGAGAAAAATAACAAGACTATTAAAGATATTATCATAATGATGATACTGTACTGCAGGGACCATTATACATTTTCAGCATTGTATTTCTCCACAAACATTAGTATTTTTCTACTAATCTTATTCTTCCTTGGGAATTCATAAAATTAGTTAGGTTTGTGGATGATCAAGATTAGTTTGGCAGTCAGACAAGAGGCTGCAAGCTTTGCTGAGTACATTAAAAAGTCAGTGCAATAGGTATGGGATGAGAATAAATATAAACAAAAGAAAGATTATGCTGTTTTCAAAAAATAGAAAATTAATTAAATATATCAATAGAAGCTAATATCATTGAACCGGTGGAACAGTTTATGTATCTCAGACGTATTTTTCAGCAAGATGGTGAAAGTAGTATGGTTCTCAGAAGATTCACAATAGCCAAAGAGGGTTTCACAAGGTGGAAAGATTTGGTGACACAAACATTTACTAAGTGTGTTAAGAAAAGGCTCATCAAAAGTTTGATATGGAGGATAATGGCTTTGCATGGTAAGGAAACATGGTCATTGAAACAATATGATAGGCTTTTGAAATGTGGATGTGGAGGATATAAAAATGGATGGAAAGGAAAACAAATGAGGAAGTGCTAGGCATTGTGGGGGAGGAGTGAGGATTGTTGGAATAAGTTCAATGGAGACAGGAAAGATAAGTGCAGAACATTTTGATTGGCATTGAGATGTTGAAGACTGAGTGATGGGAGAACATTACACAAATGACGACGGGGTTGGAATAATAATATTGGGATGTTCGACAGAATGGAGGAAGTATGCAAATTCTAGGATTATTTTCATGTTGGATGCCAGGTTGTGTTTTTGTTAGGAGAGATAAGTAAATGTGTTGTCATACCATTGCATAGGCTGTGTTCATCTAAAACCTACCTTAACCGGTAGACTACCAGAAATAACAATGTGTCATCTTATTCTTTATGCAAATGTTAGCATGAGATGAATAAATATTATTATTATTATTATTCATGCACACACAACACACACACACTAAGTGGTAACTAGCAATGTGAGGTTAGGGATGGGAAACATATAAAAGCCATGAGTGAATGGAACATACAGTTAAGCAAGTGCAAGGAGAGTATGCATGCATAAAAAACCAGAGGAGGATTTGAATCCTCCTTTGCATAAATATTTTGTTTTACCATTCTATACCTTTATTGCCAGATAAATCTTCATGCTCTGCAAAATTCACATTTCAAATCTCACACTAAATCAGTATGGCAGATTATTCTAATTAGGTATTCATGAGAGGAAGTTAACACACAAAAGGACCTTGGTATTCAGTGTAAACTGTACATACAGTGGACTCTGGTTAGAATGCTCTTTGGTAGCACATTTATCTTCTTGCCATACCCATTTCTTCAGGTTCTGTTCCACATTTGTGTAAATAATGACAGTTAATATATTTACCTTAGTTCTTCTGCACATTGGACAATAGACTAAAATTAAATTTTATCCATGCATAAGACAATGCTGCAGTAAAATAAATTGAAAACTTAGGTAAAAAGAAAATTTCTCATATAAAAATATCAAAATGACTTCAAATGATATCTGACTTCAGTAAAGAGTTTAAAAAATATCTGCTGGTATAGAGTTAAGAAGGTAACTATAAATACATAGAATACATGTTTTAATTTAGGTGTTTTGTTTTTTGTTTAGTGTTTTGTCGACAAATCCCTGCCACCCATCTCCTTCCGACTGCCATACAATTAATTTAGTGCATGTTACAACATTCCCTACCATTTTTGTTGTGTTTTCAAGTTCCCCTTCCATCCCTCATCCCTCTCTGTGGAGGTGATGCACCACTTCACCTGCTGCCAATATCAGGGCATCATATTTTCTACCTGTGACTTTTGGGGGTGGACATTGTGAGAAACATGTCCATCAATTAATAAATTAATAAAACTTCTCCCTTCACACTTTTTAGAACTGCATAAACTATCTTAGTAAGGTGGAAATCTATTATGTAAATAGCTGTGGCTCATTATTATTACCTACTTTTTTGTATGATAAAGAACTATTTTATTGGGGGTAATTACCCCTTGTTTTAAACCAAGTCTTCAGCCAGCATGTAAAAGGTTAATTATATTTGTACATTAAGGTTTTTTAGAGCATATTTTTTCCCTTTTCCCTTCCTTTCCTCCCTTATCCCTTACCCATCCCAGCATGTATCTCTAGCCATACATCTTATTGGTACACCGCGGGGTATTTATGTAGATGTATTTTTCATAAGTTACCTCAATATGAACTTCAAATGATGACAAAAAGCATACAATTTCCAATAAATCAGCAGAAATCCCCATATGAAACACACAAACGGCAACAAAAGAGGAGTAACTCTTCTGGCCATTATAAGAGCAACCAATATTTGTTATTGGTTTTTGCTTATTTTGGATACAAATGAAGGGCTTGGGAGAAGTTCTGCTGCTTCTTTAAGGTTCCTGTCCATGAATTACTATGCCAAGAATTAATACCCTAAAGTTATGCTACCCAGATTGCAAATGCAACAACATAAAAGGACAAACCTGGTTTGCACATTTGTTTACCACATTCAGTATTGCAGACCCTTTCATAAACACACTAATGAGAGTCCACTGTATGTGTACTACAATTACCTCATACAAAACTACTTCAGCATGTTCAGTAATTAGTAAGTACAGAAAATTAGTCTGCTAACAGTCTCCAGCAAGCAAACAGGTTCAGCATTTTTATATTCAATATGCTGAGTAAATGCACTGGGTGAAGGTAAACACTGGAAAAGAGAATTTCCCAATTCAATTGTCTGAAGAAGCCATGAAGTTCAAGCAATGAGAGTGGTTATCTACTAGATTAAGATCCATGATGAGAGTTGCAGTTTGAAGGTCATTTCAATCAGTCGACAAAATATTTAGCACTGAAAGGCATGACCAGAGGAATTCGAAATGGCGGCCTTCATCAAATTCTCAGACTGGGCTTAGGTTTAATAATGATATAGTATAATTGTATGACACATTAAGGTATTCATTAGTTCGGTATTGATACTTCAAATATTTATTACAAATATCAGCTAGTTGACATTATTATGCCAAATATAACTCTTTAATAATTTAAAAATTAAACATCACTTAATCAGCTTAGGAGAATATGAAGCAAACTAATTATTTTCATATTTAAATACTGTCATTAAGTAGAAGCGTTAGCATAAAATGATCAGAAGTTTAAGTAAAACTGCACGGAAAAAATAAATTCCATTGAAATACATGAATTTTTCTAAACATTAGTCACCTAAAAACTACTCAATGAGAAAGGGATTCCTGAAATAGTATTACTTCAAGGACAACTGAAAAACAGATATATCTCAATTTATGTCAAGTTGATTAAACGTTCCAGGAAAACATAGAAATGTAAATTTTGAGTAAGGCGCTGAAAGCTAATTCTAAATAGTCCTTTATGATTGAACATAACATGTAGACAATCGCACTGAATGAGAGAGAGAGAAAATAGGTTAATGTATAAACAATAAGGGGTGAAGGTGGGATATATCTTTAAGATAAGAAATAAACAAAATGAAGAGCCAAAACTAAGTGATATGGGAATGTTATCCGCCTTTAAAAATAAATAAAGCCTTAACCAGCAAATGAAATTGATATTAAGGACACTGATATGACATGAAACGTGGAAAATAAATCTAATTTCTTGAAGAGTATTGATTACAGTGTGTGCATCCTCATTAATAGGGCTTTAATCACACTGAACACAAATTCGTCATACTAATCCATGAAAATGGATTTAGGAGATCCATGAGATGATGATGACATGAATCCATGACAATGTATATAGGGAGATATAAAAAATTAAATATAGACTGGTTGGAAGAATCTCCATAGATATCAAGCAAAAATGTCTCAAGCTATGAAGTAATCTGACAAAAATTGAAAAGCAGTACATATTCTAAAAAGAGACAGAATCATACAGATGGTCACTGTAATTGACTCACTCCTCAGTATAAAAGCATCTTTGCTTAGCATAATTTTTTTTTAAGTCCAAACTACTTTTCCTTCCTCCTCCTAAATCCCTCCATGAATATATAAACCATTTGTTCTAATTTATAGGGTAAAACTTTAATGCTTATCTTAGCCTTCCTATTTCTGGAGAATGTCATTTATCTTTTCTCATTGATTTTTATCCCACAGGGATCACAAATTAGTGTTATTACATGCGCTCAAACATTCCCTTTTATTTTATGCATACTTATACAGTGCATGTTATACGCGGAGTCCATGGAAGTTGAAACATAAAATACATCTTACAGATGCTTTTCTGATTTCCAAAATTGTGCACAAAAGTCTGGCATTGAAGCAGAATGATATAAACTGACAATTACCCTAAATCATGTTAACACTTTGTGATCCGCTCATGTATTAGTACATCTTTTGCTACCAGTATCAAGGGGTCAGTGGATTTTTTTTAACTATTAGGAGCTATTTCTTTGGTCCTTATCAGTCAGAAGTTTTTCACACTGTTTTTGTGCAATTTTAAGGTTTTTTGAGAGATATATTTTTTTAACCTGTAACATTTGTTACCCCTTATGTATTCATGGCTGCATAGAATAGAATGGGAAGGAGCAAAAAAGATCTTTTGAACAAAGTTTTTGCCGACAATTTGCCTGATGTCCCAAGTCGTGAAGGAACTGATAGGAGTTCTGACGAAAACTGTAACAAAATCCGAAGTGACAGTGATGAAGATGTATCATTTACCAAAAAAACTGTTTGTTCTCTACCTTTGCAGTATTCCAGGAATCTTGGAATTTATGACAGTAATGATTACTAACAAGACGAGTGGTGATGTTTTATTTTGGCTGGACTCCGACATTATTTCTACTTTAGAAACATTTGCTGGTACACCAGGTGTGAAAATTGCTCAACTTGATCCAAAAAATGTGAGTGACATCATTACTTTGTTCATGGGTGATGACCTCTTTTCAATGATGGTGGAGGAATTAAATCACTTTCATGAACAAAATGCTCATAATATGAAGAATTCTCCCTAAAGTTTGAAGTGGCGCGATATAACCATTGGAGAAATGAATAATGTTTTAGGAATGGTTATCCTTATTGGCCAGGTGCATTAAGACAGACAGAATAAGTGATTACAGGACACTAGACCCTCTAAAAGAAACATACATTGCACAGTAATGAGAAAGACCACAAAGTGGTCAAAGAAGACAGTGCTGTACTTGCTGAACGGTGCCTTATTCAATTCTTTTAGGGTGTACATGGAGCTCAATGGAAAACAAATTTTGTATAAAAAATTCTCGCATGAAGTTGCAAGAAACTAGGTGAGTCACAAAAACAGAAGAGCCCATCTAAAACGCTCTATAGAAAAACATTAACATTTTCCCTACAAGGCGTGCACCTAAGATGGACATACTGGGAAGATTTTCAATAGACACAAAAAAGCATTAAGTAGAGAAAATAGTGAGATGGGAGCAAGAAAGTCCTCAAGAGACCGGGTAGAGTATGTGCAGCCAAAAAAGGAAAAGAGAAACCTGCTTTATTTGTAGATTTTGTTGTGTTCCACTCCATAGAGGGTCATATTTTTAACGGTACCACACTCTAGTTGATTATGCTGGTATATGATCTCTAGGCATTTCAAATTTTATTTAAAAATATTCATTATTTCAGGAGTTGTGTGCGTTTTCATGAATGCTTATGCCTTTCATGCGGAGGCACAAAAAATGGCTTGCCCCAAGTGCTGGTAAATTTAGAGGGCACCAGCACGTGAAGTGATAACATAAAATTGGGAATACTTGTACTAACATTTTAAAAACAATTTTCATTTGTTGCTAAAAATTATTTATCTTAGTTAAGGTAATGGCAGTGGTGGTACAGTTCGCCAAGATCAGTAAATTCTATGCTACTAATGAATTTGGAAACAATTTTTGTTTTGATTTCACACCTTTTAATTTATGGACTGCATTGAAATTAAAACAAGGTAAGCACAATTCAGAATTTAATCAGGAAATTAAATAATAAAGGACCAATATGAGAAAATTTAAATCTAATTTGACACAATTTTAAGAGAGCAAAAATCAGTAATTGCATAATACAAGTTACTTCAAGAACACAATTAGAGTGAAAGAAATGCATTTAAAATTCCTTAAAGTATAAAAAAAAACAATAAGTGTACCACACATTTAGGGAGACCAATCTATATTAGTATGCGTCTCTTAATTAGTTAGTAGAGATGAAAGTAAAATAACTTACATCTGTTCCTATGAGTGTTGGGCGAATGTACAGGCTAGATGACTCTGAATGTGGAACCCATTCTTGGTCAATTTCTATAAGTCTACGGATACAACTAACGAGCTCCTCTCCATCAAATGTGGGAAGGACAGCGGCTACAGCTGATCTATTCATTCTCTCCATGTTGCGATCAGGACGAAATAAACGAATTCTTCCATCCACTCCTCGATATGCTTTCATTCCTTCAAAAAGCTGTTAAAGAAAATACTAACTAAAAATAAATGCCAACATAGTATTGCGTACATTATTGGAGAGAAGCAAATAGAGACACTCACCTCAAAGGCATAGTGAAAAACCTTAGCTGCAGGATGTAAACTGATGTTTTGAAATGGAAGAATGCGGGGCGGCTGCCATCCTCCGAGAGCTTTCGAATGCACTATTTGGATCATGTGATCAGTAAAGTTTTTTCCAAATATCAGCTCATCAGGTTTTGGTTTTAACTGCTCTGGGGTTGCTAACTGTACTTCTAAATCCGAATACTGTAACGAGAACAATGATTAAATTAGATCAGTTTTCCAACACCTCACAGTAATTTTCATTTGAATATAATAATTGGACCTTGATATATAATTCACTAAAATAAAATAAGAGAGGCTAAGCAAAACTATCTTTTAAACTATGGCGAGGATTCAAAAGAATTATCGATAAATTTTGAATGAAATCTGTTACTGTCAAGGGCAAAATGCTATGAAGAATTTGCACTATAAACTGCATATACATGCCAATTTTATTTTCAGAATTTTGGGTCTCAAAAGAATTTATTTATTCGCAGATCAAATGAATGCCTGTGTAATATGAATGACTCCTGGTCAAAATGTCCACCTCATGAATCGCATGTATTTTCTTTTATGAATGCACTTAGAAGTTAAACTAATTAAAATTTTAGGACTTATCAGTTTTTATTTGGTATCCACATAAAAGCAATAATTGATACAAAAACGTTTGAATTAAGAGTAATCAGTAAATAAGTATTTTAACAAACTAGGACTAAGTAACATTTTACCAATACATGAATAATGATGACTTCTTAATAGACCCTGACTTTTGACTTTGAAACAAGACGGCAAACTTCATGACCATGACTTCATAATCCTGATTATTTTCTAAATCTTAGGAAGAATCATTATCTTCAATATCACTTCAATTCTAAGATTAAAAAGAGAGAATACATAAGAGAATTATTCAATTGAATTTGATTTTCCTTTCAGGCAATTCAAAAGGCATATCATAACAACAGGGAATCCCAGATGCCTATCAGATACCAATGAATAAAGATCATTTTCAGTTGCCAATGAACCAAAAAGGAATGAAAACCACTGATGAAGGCATCAAAGAAGTACTGAATGGAGGTGCCACATAAATGTTTAACTTGAGGCACCCCCCACGTATTCCAGGCTCCAGCCTTGACAAGATTACAAAACTACAGCAGTAATCATGGCAACCAAAATCTATTTATGCAGACTGAAATAACTACATAAAGAGGGTATTTGCAATATTATGCCAGTATGTCTACATACACCTATAGTTAATTACAAGTGGAATCAAAGTAAATAGAGCTAACAAAGGCTTCTTCCTGCCTTCCGCTAAGATAAACTTATAGTTAACATTAACTCAAAAACGGTAAACAAAGCAAAAATTTCAGAGTGTAAAAATCATTTGCTTTGACCAGGATCCCAGTCAAGGCAAATGATTTTTACACTCTGAAATTGTTGCATTGTAATGCACATTAGCGGATGACTCAATTTAAAGTTACTGTTTGGCATTTCCTGCAGTTCCTTTGGAACTGTAAACAAGTTTTGCAAAAATTTGATTTTATATGATTGAACAATATTTATCATAAAATTTCAGACATGATGAAAAAACTTTGTGGAATTCACTTCGTGATTTTTAGCAATATGATCTATATTTCAACACTTTTCGTCATCTTCAGGTGGTGGTGGGATACTTCATCATCTTCATCTTAAGATGACAACGTACCAAAACCTAGGTTGTATCAATAAAAATCATTACGTGGATTTGACAGATTTTCTTAATTTCCTCTATTATAAATAAAATTAATCATTTTGCCAACATTTCGCTAATTTATTTACTCTACAAAATGAACTACACCATTTCGTATGATCAGTGTCCATTAAGTAGGTACGCATTTCCGAATACCATAGGTAGGCTAAGAATATGTACACAAGGGATAAATTTTTCAGAATCCATTTAACTGAAATTTGAAATAATTTGCTAAATATTACTTTATCATCTGACGTAAGAAACCATCGTAGTTTTATTACCAGAAGTTTACCACATTTAGGGGACATTTTTGATTGACCATCATTGTGTACACAGCTGAAATTCTAGAATTATGAGGCAAAGGCAAACAGTATACTAGTGCTAATAACAATTAGGTGAAGGAAATAATTAACCATATAATAACTCTAATACTTAACCCCCGTAAGTCATAAATATATTTTCCAATTATTGTTTATTCAGCCTTAATCAATTATTTTTTAATGACCGAAAAACAAATTTAAAAATTATTTATTTATCAGAAAATATTGAACATCACTGCTTGAAAAACTAGTTTCCGAGTGCAAATTTCATGAAAACCACACAACATGTTAACAAAGAATTGTTAAAATGTTTTTTTTATATTCCAAATGAGCTAAATACAAATTCGAATAAAATCTTTTTTATCTATTCAAACTTTTGGTTAAAGTCTCACACATTCCTCTAATAATCACCAAGATTTCTGGACAAAATGCAACACTACACCACATTTTGATCACCAGTTTTCGCCTCTGTTCTTTGCTCTACGTATTCATGCGGGCGCCACTTTGCCCTTCCCCTAGTCTTCCTCAGTTGGCGGGAGACATACGAGCAGGGTCGTATTACAACATACAAGTACTTCCAAAAAAACTAGGCCCAGGCGGTGTAGAACGCGGATGCAGAAGGACCGAGGCGGATCAAAGCACCATATTTTGTTAGAATACGGCCGAAAACAGCCTGACTCCACAATCATCTCGCGTGGCTCGGGTCGGGAGTTTAGACAGATCAATTCCGATTTCGCGCGAGGAAAAAGGTTTACTGGACTTTACTTTACGCACGCAACTTTCTCCGGTGTTTTCCAGCAAAGACTGCGGGGAATCGAAGCTCAACGAGGAGAAAGAAAAGGCTAGAAGGAACTATCGCGATTAATACATTTACATATTGATTAGATAACTATTAGGTGGCTGCTATGTCTCAGAATGCTTATAGCTGCAATCTCCAAACGACGAAGACTGGTGCGCCAATCACTTACAACGGGACCATTCAAAGTAAAATTCAAGTGTTCGACAGCGTAAATACCACTTCGGAAGCCTATTTAGATTAATAAACATAACCATATTGTAGCTGTAGCAAAGAAGGAATAAGTGTATAAAGTTAAAGATATACTTAAGTGATTATTTAAAGAAAATATTAAAATTTAATATTCAGGACTATTATAACTCATTTAATATTAAAATTAAAGGCTGCATTTACTATTCGGGCACCAGCAGGACGAACGTAATAGATCTTTCAATCTGGCTAAGAAATGTCTTGATAGTTAATCCTCCTCTACCGTCCTCGGATTTCGAACATTCTCATCGGCCCCAACAACTTTATTCCCAAATGCTCAAACATTTTGATGGAATAGCAGTGACTTTAACACGAGATCCCTCTAGAAAATCAGCTCATGAAAATAGGAAGTTTCAATACAATTAACTAACTCATGGAAAGAACAAATAACCCATTATTCTGTAGACTTCTGCGACGTGAAGGTGGTGAAGGCTTTTCCGGAAGTTTCTGTTCCGAAACTTCTGGAGGAAGAGTAAAGCCCTTACAAATAATCCACTTGCTTCATGTCCTACCTAGATAATAATTACGTGACCTACAGGGGCCACAGAGATATGACTTATTCCGAGAACAGATTGACGTTCAAGCTGACTAAGCTTTGCCAGATGCATGGTATGTACATGTGCCTATGTATGAGCGTTCCTTGGGTAACATCATACAAGTAATCATGATTTAATCACATGGCTTCAATCTCAGGAAAATTTTACATCCTTAATTTTTATTGTAAGATATAATTTAACGCTTCATAGCTGAGGTGAGGACTTATATATAATATATACTTATATTATTATTATGTAATAATTTGATTGATGTGTGGTGTATTGTATTATATGTAATAGCTTAATTTTTTTTTAATTTATCTTTTTTTTCTTGCTGATTAATGGTTGTAAATGGGATGGGGATTCACTTGTTTTGTTAAAGAGATTTGTGTTTTGAAGTCTGGTTTTATGTACGGTATTATCTTTTGCGATTATTTGGGACTTGGGTGCCACCTGACAATATCTATCAGCACATGTGTATTTTTAATAATAATAATAATAATATTCTACCTTCAGCCAAATAAATACCCAAAAATAAGTTAGTGCATAGCATAATGAATACCAAACAAGTTTAATGCGTAATTCATTCCATTATGTGAAGGTGTTTTTTCATTTGCTTTTTCGTATGAGAATTTTAGCGGTTTGATTGACAAAACAATTATTGAAATAACAAACGAAAAATGTGAGATCAGAATAAAAAACTTTCAAAAGTTGCAGAGGACGCTATAAGTGCATGAAGCAAACGTTCGGGGCCATGAAAGGTTCCGGGAAGTAACATGCGTTTTTCTCAATTCTCCAAGTCGAGCAATCAGGAAGCATCAATCTAATGACATCCAGCGTTGGGTAGATAGCGCGGAGTGGGTACGTTGATCTGCATACGTACGAACTGAACTTATCGTTTGGGTATATTAGCCGCTGTAAGGCCCGTTTATGAGCAGAGCTAGCTGAAATGGGAAGATAGATAAATATGTACGCGACACCTTATTGAGTAGATGATTACCAAGACGAAATATTTTACACATACGCTAAGTGGAAAAATATAATGATGAACAAATACAACAATTTGTCTTTTCCGAGACGCTATCGTGGACGGTCATGAGAAAAAATAGCGAAAAAATTCGCTATTTCATTAATAAAAATATTTTTTTTCCGTTTAGGAGTGTCACTTAATGCCACAAAACGTAGTATTTCCTCCATTGTTTTCACAAAATAGGCATAAATATAATTTAGATAAAACGAATTCACATTCTTCATAAAAATTCACAATGCAATAAACGACTATTTCTCCGGACAGTATCTTCTAAACGTGGTTTATCCACTCTATACTCTACACACAATAGGGATGAATAATGAGTCATTGCATAGATTAAGTGATTGCATGATTGTTTCCAGCATACGATCTTTCTTTCACTGTATTTAGAAGTAAAATTGATGCTACAGATCTTTCTCCAACCATGCGGCATCAAACGTTAGACCTGGAAATAATTTAACTGGGGAAAAATTGTGGAAAAAGGGATTTTCAAAGTTGGAAATGAGACAACAAAAATACAGGTTCCAAAACAGGAATCCGATATCCTCAATAATTCGAAGGAGATAAAAGACATTTGTTATCAACTTATTTTCAACACGACTTTACAATTTTTTCATAAGAATTCCTTTGGACACACAGTGACCCTAAAATAGTATAGGTGACTATACATTATATTGAATAATGACTATAATTTTAAATAATTGACTATAATAATAATAACTATAATTTATAACGTAAAAGAGGACAGATTATTATAAGAGACTACGGACTGAGAAAAATGAGATGAGAAGTTGGAGAGGCAAATTAGGGAACGGATCACGGCACCAGTTGGGTTGATTCAGAATGTACCCTCAGAAAAATAAAAAATATAAGACTGATAGGATAATCGGTAGATGTAAGAATGATCGGGGATGAGATTAAGATATTATTGGAAAATTATGCAAGAAGGGAAGTATTCGAGATGAGCGGAGAAAGAACATGTTTGAACTAATCCATATAGTAAAGGCTGATGTATTATATTGCGGCACGTATAGCGGAATAAAACTGATGTCAAACACTATGAATATCTGAAAAAGGCAGGTTACGACTGGAGATAGTAATTACGAAAAGTTTGGTTTTAAGGTAGAACGGACGAACAAAAGATGCATTACTTGCTCTATGGCAGCGAATAGAAAAATATGTATGGAGAAGTGCAAATAATATTCACTCAGTTTTTCGAGATCTCAAAAGGCATACGACAGAGTTCAGACAATATGCACAGAGGTGATGAAAGAAAAGGCTGTAACGGAGCTATATTTAGAGAGTGATGAATATGTACTAAGGAGCATAGAAACAAGCTAGTAGTACTGGTAAAAATGAAAGGTTTCCCATTGAGTCTGGGCTACATCAGGGATCAGCTCTCAACCCATACCTCTTTAATCTCGTTATGAATGTGTTTACAAGGAATACGAAGGGCAGGCCACCATGGGGAATGTTGTTTTCAGATGACATAGTTGTCTGGGAAGAGACCAGGGAAAAACTGAAAGAGGACTTAGAAGAATGGAGAAAAGTGGAGGAAGAGAGGGGCATGAGGATTAGCACTGTGAAAATGGGGCATACGGCGAAGAATAAAGATGGTAGTGTGTATTGAACTCAATGAAATAACTGGCGCGAGAAATGGGATGCTGCGCGATAGGAAGCTGAATCCTAGGAACAAAGATTTAAACGAGGAAAGGAAAGTTTCTACGAGTGATAGTTTATACGTTATGGTGAAGATAGATAGTGGCTGAAATGAGGATTCGAGGTGGTTGCGTGGAGTAATAAAGAGAGAGAAGATAAGGAATGACTATACCCGAGGGGTAGTTATGTTTGGACTTAAATATTCATTAATAAAGAGGAAAGAAAGTTATGATGTTTTGAACACCTGGGGAGCGAAGAGCAAAGAATATGTTAGAAAAAGCTAGGAGAATATGTAAATTGAAGGAAAGAGGAAGTCCCAAGTTGAAACGGAAGGACAAGGGGGAAGAGGATTTGATGGAGAGAGGGTGGAAAAGAGAGGAAGCCTTTGATAAGCAAAAATGAGGTGAAGGATCAAAGATAAAAACGCCAACCGAACAGACATGGGAAAAGGCTGAGAGTAAGAAGAAATTGATTGAAGGTCGTTGCATCGAGATGTTTATATACAATTTCCACAGAATTTTCGGTATTTGTAGTCTTAGGCCCACTCTATCAAATAACAACATAGCTTTTTAAAAGGTCTTCCCGGATTGGTCTACATAGAACCAAAAAAACAAATCCGTTATCAACCCATAAGCCAGTTTGATAGGTGAGGGTGGAGCACGAGTTACGAAGACCAACGGCTTATGAAATTCACACATAAGAGAAGAGGGGGCAGCAGTTCCTTCCCTGTGCCGCCTATGGCTTCTCAGGAAGGTCTGGTACCCGAAAAATCAACCATCTGGGAAGAAGATGAGAGTGCCCAGAGGTATCACTCGGAATCGAACCTAAAATAAATGCCAATTAATGGTGCAGAAATAAATTTCCTTCTCACGAAAAGCTGATAGAAGGCGGACCCTTATATATTGGTTGCAATTTAGTTAACATAACAGCATCTACCCATCTTTGTCTAAAATTAATTATATTGTGGGGCGAAAACAGCGGAAATCGCATAGTTTCAAAAAACCAGTCCAAAAACGTTTTAGAGTGCATTTAAAAATTAATAACAGCCTCACGAGGGCTTGAAAAATGTACATTCACAGAATACTTGTTTGCGAATAACGTATGAATGGATCTGAGAATTTAATCAATCGTCATTCATATATTTCCTAAGGGGACACAGTGGCTCGTGTAATCACGATCCACCCTCCTTAAGGTAAGCACATAAGATGGTTCGCGATTATAGGGTACTACTACTTACTTCGTTCCGTCCCCTTGGACAACCTTGAATCAAATCCCATCCACCACCACATGGATATGTTAAGAACCCTACCCAGATAAAAAATTCCATCGTAATTGTTAATTGTCGACACATAACTCGACCTCAGAAAATCATAAGATTTTCCGAAAAATTAAACGAATATTCTGGAACATAGTGAAGCACTGATTCCCTGAGGTACGCCTGAGAAAGAACACCGACAGTGGCGAGGGCAGCCTCGTTCAAGTTGCCTTAAAAATTCATCATTCTCAGCGATCGATAGAAAACCAAAAACAACCATAGGCACAGGAAAATCAATTCTTAACCAATGGACAACCGAGGAACAAAACGAAATATTTTGTAAAAAATATTACTAGTACAGAGGCTCAACAGTAGAAATGAAAATAAGTTAGAGCATTAATATTCAGAAACAATTACTCGTATTTAGGACCTTATATTCACGATAAGCACGAACCAATGCCTCGATTTCTGAAATCTCTTTGGCAGTTATCTCAATGTGGGGTCAAGTAGGAAAAGTACTAGGAAGAGGAGAAAACCAAGGGGTGAGTTAGCACGGTCTATCGAAAGCATCTCAAAATGGCAGACGGGGAAAATTCTTACGTATGATGTTTGAAATATGGATTTTTCCACAAAATCCACCTAATTTTCCAGGTTTTCTAAGTTTTGCAGATTGGTGGACACCACATGCATCCCTAAAGGCTCGTTTATTTGAATTGCTTTGGCCATAATATTCAACATATCCTTGAATCATATCTTGAAAAAATTATAACAGCGAACTGATGTAAATTTAACCCCATAACGTTTCCTAGAGCAACTTATGCTTTCCTATGATACATTAAAAACTTTCTAAATACCTGTATGTGTTAAAGGGAGAGAAATGTGATTCTCTATTCGGGATGTAACGATTCTTTACATTCTTACATGGGGTTTAATATGAGACCTGGTAAACCGATGGGTACAGCGCTGGAATACTGACCGGAGGGTCCAGGTTCGATGCCCAGGAGCGCCTCTGGGCATCCTCAGCTCTTCCCAAGCTGTGTGATTTTTAGAGTACCAGATCTTCCTCGGAAAACAGGGGACGGAGAGAGGGGGGACCTCCCCCTACCCTGATGCGTGAATTCCACAAGCCGTTGGGCTTAGTATTGGGTGAGCACTACCCTCACCAATCAAACCAACCTTCGAGTTGATAATTGTGATTAGGTTGTTTAATTCAAAATTGGCATTAATTAACAACCATATATGAGCGAAGGGATTAGAATTAACCGTTAAAAATATACAGCAATGTTACATAAGAAAAATGAATCGGAGAACATATACTAGATATAAAATATTTAAGATTACATTTATTGCCTTAAAACATGTCAATGGTACCCGGGAGTCAGCCTTGCCAACCAGTTATAGAGCGCACACATCAGATAGATGTGCCGAAAAAAGTGGAGTCAACAGTCCTCCCTCGACATACGAGATACGGTATTTTGTGCTCTGGTTAAAAATGTATTTTATTTCTTCCATGCGTAAAATTTTAACTTCAATATTGAGAATAGAGAAGATTTATGGCAATAAATATTTCTTACGGCGGATATTGTTTTTCAGACGAAGAAGATGAGGAACATCATAAGAATATTAAAAGAATAATTACATTAAGTAAAGAATATTTGTCAAAGAGGAGGCATTTGGTGCCAGAAACTATTAGTGAAAATTCGGACATGGAGCGTAGCTCTGTTCGGATTGGAAACTTATTTACTCTAGCACGATGCTAAACGCAGATCGGGCGCTTTTAAAATGTGGGTTCAGGGAGTGGAAAAAATAAAACGAATAAGTGTCACTTCCACAGTAGGGATGAGAGCTGGTTGTTTGGAGAAATTCAAAGAAGGTGGAACAATGAATTCAGCGCTTATTTAGAGGCAATGGAATGCTAAAGCGCTATAAATGTAATATGGGAGACTGCCGGACAAATAAGGAAATTCAGTTATGCTGGACGGAATCAGGAGTGGTAAAGAGTAGGCGTAGTGAAGAAAATGGTTTATTTGAACGCGCACGGTTACGCTATTTAGCGTCGTGCTAGATGATGATTAGAAGGGTAGTATTGGTGACTCCTGTGTCCACGAAAAACCTAATTTCAGCGGAAGACTACAGGTTAATTAGCGTCCTAATTAGAGCCTAAATGCCTCAATAATTTACCATTTTAGATAATAATTAGGAAGATCTTTCTAAGTATTTCAACTTAGGTGATGACGGTTGCATGAAAAGGTAGCGAGCCGAGAATGAAAGTGGGCGGCAAAGTGATTAGGCCAGGTTTGGAGATGAACAGTTACATATCTCAGAGGTTGCAGTAATCGTAGCGTATTCTGCTCCACAGAATCAATGCGAGAGGTATGCGATGAATGTTGAACAAAAGACAAAAGTAATGAGATTATCATGGAGTAGCAAGGTTAGGTTAACAACGTAGCGCAGGAATGAATTGTGGCGGGAAGAAAAGTGTACGTCTCTGGGCATTATACTGCAGGAAAATGGGTTAATAGTATCCATAAACATCTCTAGGAGAACGCCCTTGGCCAAAGAGGTATTTGCAAGAGGGGAATTGATTGCAGATACGCGGAGTAAAGACGTTAAAAAAAGAGTGAATACTTAAATTTGGACCGTAGCGCTGCAAGGCTCTTCTGGTTTTTGAAGTGACAGGGAGGGCATAGCGAGTGTTTTGACATGCGAATTCTGGAGTGCATTGGAGAAAACCAAGTTGGACAGAGATAAAACTATAGTTCACGCAATACGTAGAATATAACATTTGAGGAGAACTGTTCAAAAACTATACTTAATGGATAGGTTTTGACTGATGATTTCTATGTACGCATTTGCAAAACCTTTCCATCAAAATTTAAACAAACCAATTACAACTAACTAATATTGTGGAAAAGAACTCACTAGTGAAGCTCCATACCTTTGTATAGCAGCTCTTGTGACTCTCAGCGTTTCAACACAAAAATCATCTAATACCATTGGACATCTCAAACAAATGGGGCCAAATCGTTATTAATTAGCCTATTTAATTTAAAATCATTGATTACGGTATTTATGGACGAAAATGGATGTGGCTAAGACAACTCAAATCGCCGAAAGTTCATTTGTAATATGTCTCCAATTTTTTCAAATCCCAAATATGGTCAAACATGATGCCACTGAATTCTATGTACGCTGCGACGAAAATATATGAAAAAACAAAAACGATAGGAAAATTTCTCACCCTCGATACTCAATGACGGCAGAAAATAGTCATAAAAACCCGGTATAATTTCTTGCGATTTCCATATTTTCTAGTTAGTTTAACCACGAGCTGAGGAATTTGCGAAAGGACAATCAAGCGTGGAAGTGGCGGTAAATTTATGCCAATGGTGCTGAGTTATGCAGTGATATCACTGCATGAATGATTACAATCAGGTTGGAACACCGCAGAAAGCAAATCGAATGAGTTTCGACGCGTATTTAACTTCGCTTTTTCCCATTACTGCACTCCATAGATATTGAACGGTTCATGAATGGTTCTAGATTAATAAATAACACGACACATGTCAACAAATGTTGGAGTACATATTATCATGAATACTCGTAGTTGCGATGTTTTTCCCAAAAATGAATATTCGGGGAGGAATTTAATTCATGCCAATTCACCGAAATGGTTTCGTGACCGTACAAAAATCGGGGGAACTACAGACGAGGTTAACTCTTAACCTCGGAAGCGTAGGCATGTAATTAAGCTAACAAACAAGAGTTAATTTATCTCAAGTGGCCAACTCTGCTTTTGGTGCCTGCCGCAACGGTCTCGGAGAGGTAAGTTTAGCTATTGGGCTCGACTAATTTCTCGTGCTTTTTTTGTCAACACACATCAATTGTTGCGACGTATATCGGTTGGCTCGCCGTTCCCACGCCACTGCGCTCTTGTATTGACTATTTCAAATCTTATGGGCTGGTAGAATTGGAGGGTGAGAGATTGTTCCGTGATGTAAGATAGCAGGCTTGAATTCTTGCCTGTCTGAATTATTTTTTGTGCCGTTCTCAGCAGAGACATTATGCAAGTTAACCTTAGCGCTCGCATTGGAAAAATTGGAAGTCGGTGAAAATGGCAAAAGTCAAGACTGTTGAGACAGTGATCTCAGATTAATAATCACTTGCAAATTTTTATTAAAAGATTAATCTGCTCAGTTTGCCAAGACAATAATCGTACGCGTAACTATTCAGCTTTACAGAGTAATTAATTTAATTTGATCGTGAATCGTAAACTGTAAGGAACAAGTCAGAAAAATCAATACATGAACGTGATATTTGGATTTTCAGGTTAATGCATGTCTCGGAAATCGCAATTGAATAAAAAACATAACAATAACACAAGGTAGAAAGACACGACGAAATTCACTTAAATGACTGCTATTCAGAAAAGTGGTCGCATTAAATTGCTCGGGAAATTCCGAGGTCAATTATAGCGCGATTTCAAGAAATTGCCTGGGAAGGAGTCGCAATCATCAATACCGCCTCTTCCAGTATGAAAAATATTTTGAACAGTACGTTAATATTCCTACAGCCATTCAGGAACGAATAGAATGGAAGGGGGGAGGTAATGCTTCCCGATTGGTACGGCAAACAAACATGATGGAACCACTCAAGATTGGATCAATTGTATTAGTATTATGCCTATAATCACATAAAAGTGAAACATTATATTTTTCTTCATCTAGTTTAATGCGATCCCGATTTAAAGGCACATAAGATATAAAACGACAAATAGATTTCTTTATTTGACAAAAATAACATAAAATGTAGATGCTCAGTAATTCCAACTTAAGGCAAATAAATCATTTCTCCCTCATGAACCCTTATCACAGTTAACAGCGGTAATTTGTTTTTCACGGTGCCTGCTCTGAAAAAGGCAAGTATTGAGGCATAAAATAATAGATGGATGATACCTTTGTTCGGCAAAGGGAGGGAGGGATGGGTGAATGATAAATTACTTCCCATAAAATCTTTCATCTTTCCTGTTCTACTTTTCAAAGGGTGTAAGCATATCTCAAAATCATCTTGATTAATAATATAAAACGATTCGGGAACAAATTGAGTACGATTGCCTAAGCAAAGATGAATGATAAGTATTATTTTTTTCAAAGAAGTAAAACCATATAAAACAACTTTTCTTTTCCGAAAGCACTCCAGTAACCCAAAAACACACTCCAGTAACCCAAAAACATAATTCCTTTTTTATTGAAAAGCAAACTTAAAAATTACTTAAGTAAACTCTAACATACCTTTCAGAGATTCGAGACATACGTAGCTTTTCATCTCGAAAATGAAGCACTAAGTATGTAGATCTAAGATAACTTCGTCGATATATAGCCTTTATTACATAGATATCTACACTGGCTAGCCTGACATCTTTACAATATAGGCTATATTGCCTATCCAATTTATTCTCAACATGTTGCATGAAACTTTTCTATTTCAATGAATACTTTTCCTACCTTATATCTTCTGATAGTAGGAAAGAATTTTCCTTTGTATCCTTACTAACCAGTTCTTACGTCTTCCTTATAGGGCATCCATTCCTCCTAGTCTCGTAAAATCAGTAGCTGGTAACATTACTCTTACTGCCACGATACTTTTACCCTAATAGTTTCTTACCTAAGTGTATCCTTTGGCTCTTGTACTTGATTCATTCTGATTCAGTGTTCATTGTCTTTCATCTCATTCTCTCATATATATCTATCCCTATCTCTTCAATATATTAAAATCGTTCATATTTTATACATAAAATGAGACTTTTTTATTTTACTTCAATTGCATTCAATAGTAAAATCCATGCCCTCGGTTTTACGTAGGTACAGTTCACCAATGCGCGGAAGTATCAATTACCTATTTTTATCATCTGTACCAAACCGTATCCTTAAAAATAACCAAAATGATGGACATGTGTACACCCGAAGAAAATTTGAGTTAAAGAGCATTCTGCACTGAGTAGAACAACACAATTAAATTAGTGTTAAACGTGCTCTGCACTGTGTAATTGTACCAGTAATAATTTTAAATTGATTAGTACATAAATAGTTGCCCAAAATATTATACCGGGTAATAAAACTTTGGAATACACATCGAACTGAAGGACAATTGATTGGTTTTCTTTTTGCCACTAGCCTGATTTCCTATACAAAATTAACTTTTGACATATAATTTCAATGCAATAACTAATCCACTCAATGGCGTCGGGAGAGTGTTACGGCCTGAATGAGATTGCGATCGCTTATTACGTGAACGAAGCAACTGGAATCTTTTGGGAAGATCATTGCGAACCAGTTGCAATTGAATTTCTCCAAGAGGAAATAAAAAAAATTGGGACTAACAAAGTCCGGGCGCTATAGGCGATTTTGAATTCAGGATTGTGACCAATTGAGTCGCAGTATTATATCTTGGGTTTGAGATCAGGAAGTAATTAGCATAAGTCGGTTTTTCAAAGAAAATATGCCACAAAGTAATGAGTAGATGGCCCGGTTTTAATGTTTGTCATCAGTGTTTTTGCTAAAAATAGCAAAAATGAATACACACATCAGGTACACAAAGGAAAAGGGGAGCTATTTTTACCATTTGCAATAGGGCTAACAAATTAAATAACCCCTGGAGGAATACACATATATTTCCTTGCGTTGAATGAACTACCATCCTTGGTCTATTTCTCTACTGGCGAAATATCCCTAGCAAAATACTAGTATACACCTATTTTCCCCTGAATTATTTCAGTTTGAGAACCTTAAAATTTTAAACTATGTTCTAGACGATAGAGCAAACACTACTTGTAAATTTGACCTTGAAAACTGGACTAGGTTTTGGATGACACGGAAAGAATATACGTAGTTTTCGGGTGCGAGAAAGAGAAGCATAAGAACTGGATCAAAAGTTTTCACCAAGGGCTTGTAGCAGCATCTTTTTGTAGAACAATTAAAGTAAGTTTCGCAATAAAAGCAAAAGTGAGGTCACATTAGTTCCATAATGTTGGTGGGAATGCGAATACTTCATTTGGCTCGAAGGAGGAAGGCTTTAGGATAGATTTAATTTCTGGTAAAGACGCCAAGATTTATTTATAACGTAGAGAAATCGTAATGGGTGAAGTTCTCTTGGATCAGCAAAGTGAGCATAGGACACGAACTAGGACGGTTCATTCAGGAGTGGGGTACACTCTTCCGGCGAGGAGTGACATAATAATTGAAAAATGCACATTGCAAGGAGAAACCAACGGTTGAGTAGAAAAAAGAGACACTAGCCCGGGTGTGTATTTAGCAGAATCAATCACTGGAGAAATGCGAATGATGATTAGTGTAAGTAAAAATCTCCACTGTTTAGGTAAATTGTTTTAAAACACCTAAATGCACTCAGTGGAGTCACTATTCGTAAATGAAAGCAGCAGATGCAATACTGCGAGCACAACGAATGAGATGATGCGAAAGTAAAAATGCCAATTGATAAGGTAAACTGAAAGAAAGAGTTGCGACCCAACAAGTTAACACGAGAGAGCTAGAGAGTGATGCTAGAATGAGAAATATGCTTTTCTTAAAAATAAAGTTAGAGCATTTGAATAGAGGAGAGAAATATGGTTTGACAGATGCTATAAAAGACTTCCGCGATGTGTTTCATGTCCCTTGAGAGTCTCCCTTATAATGGCGCCGCCAAGCATGATACCGCTACATCTACTTTGGGCCCTGCCGATTACGTAAATGTGAAACGTTGGGGGCAAGGAAATGTCGCGCTGCGATATGTTAGAGGTGGGTCGTAAAAGTAGAGACGCATTTCCTCTACCCGACATATCTGAGAATTAATTTGGGAAGGTCTACTATTTCTCCACGTTTTATTTAGCTAGCGGGCATCACTAGATCCCTTAATAAATACGCTACTCACCGGTTTTTTGAAGGTCTGCTATTACATGCATTTGGATACATACTTATTCATTGACCAAACAGTGTCAGCTCCTACATATTTGAGGGTCAGAGGAAAAACAGCCCACACTAAACCCTTGAAACATATTAGTTGTTGAGGCGAGATTTCAACTACCTAAGCTACGTGATTAGCGAGGACGGAATGAAACTAGATCCGGAAGAGGTAAAATGAGTTAGTTCATTCTACCGACGACCACGAAACAGTTAGATACATGTAGATAGATATACGTCTTTTTTCGGGAAAAAAGGGGACCATTAGGTCCCTTCCTCCATTTAACCCTTCGGCAAGTACATAACAATAATAATAAAAGAAAATATAAAAGGTTATAAGAGAAAAAGAAAATAATGGCAAAGTCATGTATACACGTATAACAAAATAAATAAGCATAGGATGCAATTTTGTGGGAAAAACTAGGGAGTTCAGATATGAACTACCTCGTAAAACCCACGCAGGAAAACATCCTTTCAGTTGAGGGCGTTCCTGATATTCGCCGGCTTTTTCCGCCCATTCATAACTTCATTTAGTATTACAGGATAGCCCCTTAACGAGTTACCAAAGAAGGAAAACCCCCAAAACGAGTGGGAAAACTAGCAAGAAGAGGCGTTTAAGAGACTTGAAACTGCTTCCGACCGGTGAACCTGTGCGGCAGTGCCCTGATTTTACCTGGGAGTTCATCTTAACGACAGTTGCGATCAACTTTGCTTTACATTATCCCCTCCAAGGTCCGACCGTTCTAGCATTGGCCTTACTGCCAATGCTAGAACGACGCTGAACAGTACAGAAAAATTATTCAGCATCAGACTAGAATTTGCAAGCGAGTATTTGGGAGACGAAACACTTTTGAAACGAGCTCTACGGAAGACACTTCGAAATTAATACTTATCGCAAGCCGTCGCTAAGTAGGTGGTGTAACGTATAGCATAACTGTACATGTACGAGTAGGCACGGCCGTCCACCGTTTGAGGTAGGTTTGGGATAAATACACTGGCTAACCATCGCTACACTGACATGTATAACCCTCACCTAATAACGCATAATGACACCCTAGATTACATTAAAGCCACCTTCCATTTCGCATACTTTCTAACTCCTTTATTCCATTCAACATCCGTATCCTGTTCCTGCCTCTTCCTCGCTTGCCTAGCGTTCTCCCTCTATCACAGTCTTCAACATACCATTACCAATGAACACGCTCTACATTCACTTTTCTTTCCTTCCTTGGATTTCTCCCAGTAACCCTCTCTTCTCTCCCACCATGCCTAGCACTTCCTCTTTTGTTTTCCTGAAGAGCAAAGGGACCCTAAATTCCAATCCTAATGCTCTGATTAGCGTATAAACACTCACAAGGGAGCAAGAAGACGGGGAAGAAGAACGAGTCAAAAGACTCGGTGATGAAGAGATCGAAGATGAAGGAAAGAAAAAAGAAACTGCCGTATCTGCTAAGCAACTCCGTAACTGCCCAGTCTTCATCAAGTTAACAATCCCAAGAGAGAAATAGGACGCCACCATCACCGTCAACTAATTTAAGGGGATCTTCGTTTTTGAATTTGGCAATCCGCCAGTCATCACCGACCTAGGCGCTAGCTTCCCAAGCAATCTTTTCAAAGAGACATGCAGACTGGTGCTCAGGAAAATCCAAACCAAAGCCTCCCACATCAAACAATTAGTGAGGTACTAAAAGACCATGATAGTGTATCTATCCCATTTTAGCGTCCACAACTAAGTTTAATGGGAGGACTGGATTTGGATATCCTCCGCACTCTTCGCGTAAAATACGACGTCCCATTATTAGCATGAATTTACCGGCTTCGGGTAGGTTTTTGATGGACCTTAGCACTACACACGACACTACTGTACACGTAAGCGCTGACTAACACAAGACAAAATATCCTGGAACCAATGCCACATCATATAACAATAATTAATTCTTTAGTTCTATAAACTTTCTATATTCCTCACTTTCATACAAAATGCCCATTCTTTTTTTTCCCTTTTTCTCCCGCTCCCAGCATTCTCCCCTCTATCAACGTCTTTAGCAGCCCATTGTCTCTCTGAAGTTCCCAAAAGGTGAAAAAATATCCAATGAAGTTATGCCTAGGAGGATGCCTAACCTATTAAGATGTCTTCAGAAAGTGCACCATGGAAGAGGGTACATACGTGACGATTACCCGTTCGAGATGAAAACACGAGTCACGCATGTGTCCTGGCAGACACCTCTTCAGGGGAAAGGAAAAACAGGGTGGATTATGACAGATTAAACCCTTCGCTATTTAAAGCAGGGACAAGGTTATCATATTTTATGAAAGCGTTAGAAGCGGAAGATCGTAGAAAATTTCCTGCCAGTGAATGAGGCCATTTGTGATATCTAGAATACGTGATGTAACCGGAGCTATTTTGAAGAGTTACCCTAAGTTACAAAGATTCATGCACATGTAGTAAAACTGATGCTTATATCCTTTAAAGTTACCAAATAAACTGAGGGAAATTGAAAGCTCGTGCTCGGGGTACCAATCAGTTAGTAAAAGTGAGATTGAAAACAGAAGCATTCAATTTGGTAGCGGAAGTCGGGATAATTCTTTTCAGCACAAAGAGCCAAGATCTTGTGCAGCATTACTCAGAAAAAAAATACAAAAATTGTAGGAGTGGCAAGGAGACATACTAAAACTCGCCACAGAACAAATGACAGTGAAGTCTTCGAACATAAACATCACAGTCAATGAAATTTAGAAAAAGTAAACAGACTACTAGGGAATCTAATCTAAGAATCATGTCAGTAGAGAAGGCTGGAGAGCAAAGCTAGAAATTGGCGTGGACCACGAGATAGTGATAATTACATATATTTTGCTAAACTGCGTCCTCAGAGAATTACGCAATGAATATGGCAGTCTATCATAAACACACACAAAAAGGTAAGTCTTCCACTTCATATGACTCCTACCAAAACATTTCAGAAAATCAAAACCAACCAAAACCATATTCACAATCATCTGCTCTTGTCTATCCTTGCCAATGTGACATGTTGGAGCACATTGCGGAATTCTATAGACATCAAAGAATTCACAGCAGCCAGGGCGTGGGCATGTGTGATTGTACGAGGACGCCTTTTGGTAGAGGGTGTAGTTTATTATTCATCACATCACCCTCGTTCCCAGGGAGGTAGGTAAAGAGTTCATTTTCATCTACACGAGAAAACCTTAAGTGCTAATCAATGTGATTAAAAATACTAGTATAAAATTTCCGTCCATGTAAAATCACCCGAGTACACGATTAGGATGAAACCAAACCATAGTTTTCGACCCGATCGTCGGTTTGATAGTCGAGGGTAGAACTCACCCAGTACTAAGCACTATAAGGCGAGTCAAATTCACACATCAGCGTAGGGGGGCAGTTCCTATGCCTGTGCCACCTGTAGTTTCACAGGAAGCTGTCGTACCCGAAAGATCACACAGCTTGGGTGAGGCATCGGTCAGATTCACAACGTTCTACCATTACGTACAATGGCACATACGTTACGTACGATGACACAAAAAAATATATATAACATACACATATTGCTCTATTGAGTGATTGTAACTCCTCAATAAATAATAAATATATACTACTTTACACTACTATAATTTAATATATATATATATATATATATATATATATATATATATATATATATATATATATATATACATATATATATATGTATATATACATATATATGGAAAGGGAAGGAACAGGATAGGGATGTTGAACAGGATGAAGGGAGGAAGAAAGTACTCGGAGATGAAGAGGGGTCTGATGTAGAGTAGGATACTGGATTTTTTATTTTTTTAGGAATCACTAAATATTTATTTAGTAGCTGGGTCCATCCAAAAGCCTACCTTAACCGGCAGATTACCTAATAATAATAATAATTATATATATATATATATATATATATATATATATATATATATATATATATATATATATATATATATAGAGAGAGAGAGAGAGAGAGAGAGAGAGAGTTTTAATCATACATAATATTGTCAGTCGCAAATTTCATGCCGAATAACTAATAAATGTCGCAGCCATTGTTTTAAAATACCATATTTGCTTCATTTATCAATGAGCCCGTGCAAAACTGGACTTATCCATCGGAAAAGCGTCCCATCCATTTGGACTTTTGCCCCAGATTAAATAGCTAGGCGCGCACTAGCGTAACTGGCGATATCAGCCAGCGTTCCCTTCCTACCTACCGAAGGAATATCATCAGAAAAGAAAACAGTAGGAGGCACTAGTTCTCTTTGATGCAAAGTAGCGCATTATCCACAGCGAGATAGCTTTTCACTGGTACGTGTGCGAATAGTTCCAACACCTAATCCACTCTAAAATGATCCTCTCGTCCCATGAGAGCTTCAGAAATAAAGGTCGACGACCTCGATATACTCACAAACATTCTGCGTAGATAGCCTCTATCTACGTCTTCACGCTCCATCTACAGCGGTGCCGTCGAACTGATGAACATTCAAACAATCTTTTCTAAATTAAATTTACAAACGCAGTTAATACTACACCTACTTTTTCAAACTTTCGAGGGAACCAAATAAGACCGATTGAACGTCGGTGAAAGGGATGTACGCAGTAGCTCGCTCGGACCGCACCACATTAAAGGGCTTGCTTATAAATTAAACGACTGCGGCAGGTAAACTTTTCCAGAATATTAAATGTCAGCTGCCTACACTCAGGTGGGAGAGAGGGGAACGGAGAGAAAGGTATGAATCATGTTGGAACCAACATATAATCCACCCAGCAGATAACCGGTACGTTACTGTTAATTCATAATTAAACTAAAAATTCAGTAACTAGTTTCTTCGCGAATAGAAAAAAACTTGCATGGCTTCACAGGTTTTTCGGCACTGCATCTTTACACGAGCGCTAGTCTCGATGCTCATAAGGTTACTTAAGCACTTCCCCATTGAATTTGATGAGTCTGTGATTGCCTTCATGATAAATCCTTCATTACCACATATAGGGAATTTAAGTATTCTCATTATTATCTAGCTACAGTTTTATGTGCCTACGCTGTATATAAGAGATTCGACTAACAAACCCGATCCAAAGATGTCTTCGCGAATTTATCTTGTCCTTAACTCGGACACTATGCGTACAGCAATCTAACAGAGCTGAGAATAAATTTCTGAGATTGTATCCGGATGACCTGATCCGTCGATATTGTGCTGATGGCCCCGGAGTTACAAATCAACTCGAGTCAGTCTTTCTAAAATTCTTACTTGTTCTCTTCCCGTGCATTCTTCGTGTTCCCGACTTTTTTCAACGATTCGGATGTAATTAGAGTTATGCTGGATAATTCCTGGCCGTCGTCACCTTGGAAAACTACCGCCGTATGGAGGTTTAATTATTCCAAGAACCTAACGCATGTCCGCGGCTGAAGTGCATTCGAGTTCTCACCCACCCGTTAACATATTTAAAACTTGAATTAGAGCCAATTCTGACTGATTAACGTCCTATTGTTTAGTCAGAAAATGGAACGTCGGCTATTTTCTTCAACCATACTCTTCACTTTCCTTCGATTTCTCCTTCGACAACTGCGCGAGTGTAAACAAGCTTCCTAAGTACGGTGGGTTGGTTTGCTCGTTTAATTGGCAGCCATTCCATCTTACTCAACTACGTATCATTTAACTCAACCAACACTTTCCGTGCGACACACATTGGCACGGTTTGTTTTCCAACACGCGATCTCCTCTATTTCGTGCTGATTGCACCGATCGTTACTAAGAGCTATAAATGAATATTACGCAAACAGGAGTACGGCCAAATTCTAAAGGGTCTCGCCACATCCGTTCTCCAATATCGTAATGGATCTTAACAAAAGACGGAAAACCCCCAACCAAGTACGCAACATCCTAGACGAGATCTGAAACACTAAGTCTCATGTATCGATCATTCAACTTTATGATGAAAGGTAAGTTGAGCAGGGAAAGGAATTGAAAAAATAAGTTGGAAAGAGAGTCAGACTTCCCACAAAATTTTCAATGTGGGTCTGAATATTGAGAGGTAAAGAATTGTTGAATGCCATAATAGAAAGGAGACTAATAGTTCAGCACGGTAGAAGAGGAGATTAGAACCTCTGGATGGCATGAAGGAAGACAAAAGAAGGCATTTAGAAGGAAATTATGTAGAGCCAACAAGGAATTTAGCAGTACATAACGGGACTCCACAACCTCCAGGCATGTCTTTAACAGGTATGTCAACTCTGATTGATTGATTGTAAGATACATACAGGAGTATACGAAGCAAATGTGCGAGTGAACACAAGTATGCGTAAATACGTTAAATACTTTCTCCAAACGACTTCGCCAAGTCACAGCAGTATCAATGTAGATTACGCCGTTTAGTGGGCGTAAAAATAAACTTACTTAATGGGTAGTTGCGCGGAGGACTGCTCGGGGAAATGCCTTGGGAGACGCTAATTAACAGGGAACATAAAATTTTGTCCATCCGATTTAACATTAACCCTTGGTTCATTTCCATTGTTGCTCTACCTCAAGCCAACTTCATTGTAGCCTGAAACCTGGACCGTTACTTATCGAAATCGTTTTTAAGTTTCATCCCATATCTTATGTTGACGCAAGATTTTTTATGACGATGGATATAGGCTTACTGATCTTCTCCACTGTATTTTACTACTGAAACTCGACCTCCACTCTCCCTTATCGCGGGCAACTTACAGAAAATTTTAGTCACAAACTGTTTATCATGATGCCTTCCAATACACGAAACTACGTTAGGCACGGTATTCAATGGCTTAGCCGACAGATGATTCAAGAATTTAAGAGAATGCGAAAATACATTCTTAGTAATTTGCTGGGTACCATTTTGTAGAGCACCGTCGCCCTGACTACTCGTTTGAAGTCTACCTCAGCTTTCACCAGCGACAGAACGAGATATCGCTGGGAGCCCAGCGGGCAAGAAATTAAATCCCCCCCCCCTCAGACAAGAAAACATTTCGGCTGACTTTAATGACCCGGTTGCATTTTTGTATTAATATCTTATATTTCGATTTTTGAAAAAGTTTCTGCGTAAATGTTGCACATACTTGAATATGATGGGGGTTTTAACATGGAGGTGGCGGAGTCATTTGAGCGGGGGATCAACTAATCCGCAGCGAGAAAACATCGGTTCAATGCAAATAAAAATTGGAAACTGAGTGTCACATGTTACTGTGGTGGATCAACGCACGGATGAAAATGATACGATCATTTTTTAACGGAGAGCTAGGTTTCCCACACTGAATTCCGTGAAAACTTTTGGGTTGTAAGGAAGCAAGAACGCGAGAAAATTTCGAGGCAATAAATACAGACATCAAGAATAAATCTTGTGCTAAGTGTTAAACACTTTACAGTTACAAACGGACATCAACCAATTTCATTACAGTTGGATCCGAGTTCTGCGAAAGAAGATGAATTACTCTAAATACGAGTTCATCCACTTTTTTTTCAAGCAAATATTTTAATTCAACTTGACCAACTATTTCATCTGAACGATTACTTTGATACGTGTATACTAACGGCTATGCCACGCATCGCCGGACCAATTTCTTTGTACACCAGCAACTGGATTTAATTCGTATTACAGGCCTTTTTATGCATGCGGGCTGTTTATTCGACACAATGTCATCTGTGGGCAGATGTTTTGGACGCATGCCGCTATATTTTTCCAGGCATTATGAACTCTTAATTCTAAAAAACGAACTAATAAGACTACAAAAAGTTAACTCTATAAGAAATAATTCGAAAACATCTAATTTAGTAGCAGCTGTTTACATTGTACGAAGATTCTGCTCAACGGTCGGCATAAATCATAATACACGTATGCGAAAAAATATTTTTTAATCAATTTTTTCGAATTTGAATAGACAGGTATGGTACCTATAGTATTATTAACTATTGGTACATTGAGCTACACTATATATAATCACATGGATTAACATAAGGAAAAGAGGAAGAAAAACACAAAAGACAAATAAGTCCAGGTCATGAAAACCTTTTTTCCGCTTGGGGTCCGCATTATTCCACATTCTCCATCAAAGTATCTTTCTTTAATAAGTGTTTCTATCCCTTTATCATTAATTTATCTATGTGATTGCGTTCGTCATTTGGCTGATTTTCGTATTTGAATGTGTGCATGTATATGAGTAAATAAAATCATCAACACAGTAATCACCTCAGTGCTAAGCCCGACTGCGTGTGAAATTTACACATCAGGGTAGGGGGGAGCAGTTCCTTTCCCTGTACCGGTTAGGGTATATATATATATATATATATATATATATATATATATATATATATATATATATATATATATATATATATATATATATATATATATGTGTGTGTGTGTATATATATATACGTATATAGTATATAGTATAGTATATAGTATATACACACACACAAACACAGAATTAGTAGTTTGCAACGAGGTAACAAAAAGACTTCTTACAAGAAAATTGCTAAAATACATGATTCTGAAATTATTTTACCGAATTTACTGAAATATTCACAGTAATTCTTTTTGTTTACCATCTAATGGCTAATTCATAAAATAAAAATAATTATAACTCGCTATGTGGAGCATCATACTCAACTTTTTTACAGAGGAAATATATTCCTTCGCTAACAACAGAAACGAATAAGGCAAGAGAACTATAGATCCACACATTTAACAAGTCGGAGTGGCCCGTCCATAAATACAAATGAAAGGAATCTAAATGTTTCGAATGAAATTCAAGGACGAGTGAACCTTTATTTTTACTGACGTCATCATTAGAGGAAAAAAATGTCGAGAGATTTAGAAGGAAATAAGCTAGTGGGAAGATCTATGGTGCGTTGTTCAAGCAATAATACAATATGCGGCGAATTTAGGAAACGAAATTACTGATTGAAACTATTATTGAGCTAAGCAATAAAATATGTTGACGGCTAGTTACCAGCAAACAGTAAACTACAACAGTGCCAAAATTAATGGGAAAGGAATGTGTTAGTCATCGGATTATTTAAAGTAGTGAACATAACACTGGGTGCAGGAGAAGACATTTTCAACATTTTGTAGCTCCATAAATAATTTTTACCAATTAATTGAGCAACAACTTATTTAACATGGTAAATTGCCAGAACCGACCTGCCCATGCCGTGTTTTTCGAAAATGTTTTAATCAAGAGAGCAGTACATTTATTATCTTTCCGGTGTAATATAAACCAATCTCCGGGATGATAAATCGAGATGATGATGTCCACAATAAATTATGATACCAATCGAAAATCTACAGAGCCCATTCTAAGAAATAATTGGTAACCTACTAACTTCAACGAAGCCAAAAATCGGACCCCTGCACACAATTACAAAAAAATCAACGGTGACTAATGGTACACTTCAAATTTGTTAGTTATTACTTACGAGGATACTCGTACCTAAGTATTTCTGCCACAACGAAGATAATTTTAGTTCCTCAATCGGTGTCGCGGAAGTTCTTTTATGAATACATTTTCCTTGCAAACAAATGGAATTGACGAGCCAGATTCCTAGAATAACTAACATGTCTGTTGATCACATAAGTAAAATTGTAGTGGGGATTATCTTGAAAATGTACTCCAATATATCAGTATGACAAAAGGTCGCATGTGATATTCGTTTACATGTATTAGTAATCATAAATTTTCAATTCTCTCGCAAGTAGTGTTTTACCCTTGACAGTCCCCTTGGTTCACGACGATCAGCACATACATATCACATTAAAATAAAAAAATAACAGTAACTTAACGGTGATTGTTAGCGGGAGAATTGAGACTTCCGACCAGCTTCAGTTAAATGAACCGTAGGGCCTACTCGGTAAGTATGTACAGGCATCTAAAAGGACTTGGTACTTGAGAGCAATAAATCTATTTTCATTCATACCATACTACGTGCTCTCTTTTTAAAGTCGAAATTTTACACCCCTCGTATATTAACAAAACACCATATTACATGAATAAGAATGTACTTATAAATAATTCTTAATACAGACAGAAAATCGCATATTTTCACTCCGTCAAATTGGCGGTAATTCAGTTTGAAAATAGATACGATAGACAGAAACGTAAATAAAAATGAATAAAAAGAAGAGTCATTCGGCATTTTCAAAATACCGAGAACCGGATACATATAGCAATAATAATACGGAAAACCACGTCAACGACGAGAATAAAATTTCAAATTCCAAATGAAATCAAAGAATTTCAATTTTCTTCCGGGGAAAAATAATTATAACAAAAAATACTAATACAGGTAATATATACGGAAATATAATCCGCAATACTCGTAATTGGCACATGACCCTAGGGTATACCGGCACAACAACCGACCCGATTCGCCATTCCCTCTTAACGTCGCTGGCTCTACGTGGTAATCTATATGTGAACGAGCCAATACTACTTGTGTTTGTCTGCTATCACTATGTGGCCGCATTCTTGGCAATCGTCAGAACGCGAACGATGCATACCTAGAGAGCGAGAGAGGGGTACGATAAGGAGCAGGAAGAGGACCCTACCGCCTCAACAATACATCATGAGTAGAGACCTCTCTAGAGATCTCATCATCACAATTATTTAACTGTACGCTGCTCATTGTAGATTGGAATTTGACGATCTAATTCAAATTTCTGAAAGAGATAAAAATTAAGAGAGAGACATGCCCCCTTCTCCCAATGCGTCCACGGTGGCAGAATACCTCGCGAGACGTCCCGTTAACGCCTTCGGTAGGGGGTATTACGACACCAGTCATTAAATAAAGCGGAAGAAGTCTTTCAAGGAGAGAATTATACTTTTATTTAGTACTTCGCTTTCCTGCGTGTCGGGACTTGAGCGGAGGAAAAAACGAGGTCATTAGCCTATTTAATTTTCTGCTATTCTTTCGGATCTTAACGTAATTAATTAGGATATTCCCTCAGGGTCAAATCACACGATCGATATCTTCTTTTCCATGTTTAACGCTGAGTCTGCGAGGTTTAATTAATTCCAACTTACGCAGTAGCAACATGACGCATTAAGTCCTGCGGTTACAGGATTTACACGAAGTGGGCAGCTTTTCTCGGGATTTGGTTCGATTCGCAAAACACCATTTCCTGGAACCGGCACGCAAATACTCGCAGCATATTCGATGTGAGTTTTACTAATGACGAATATGGTAACTTCACTTTTTCAATCATCTTCGTCAGCTGAAAATGACACCCTGGTAAGCTGAACGAGTATTTGTTGTTATTTCAATTAACTATACACAGAAATTTTTTAACAAAAAAATCCCTTGAATAAAAGACAAGAAGCTTATGCGATTTTCATCCAAGAGTTTTGGGTTCGGCCAAGCAGAACTATTACATTCGTCCCGTTGAAGAAATTCCACGTCATCAATGAATGCTGCCTAGTAGAGGATGCATGCGATGTATGTCTGTATATTCCTGTATATTTTACATTATACGGCGAGCAATTTTTGTATATAGTATCCTGTAAACGGGCCTATGGGTTTCGAAGAATTTAGGCGAATCCATCGTTTTCGGTCACAGGAAAGCGATGTACATCGATATCAACTTCAGTGAGGTTTTCCTCACTCCCCTTGTTGTTGATTGTTACACTCCCCTTCAGTGAGGAAAACCTCACTGAAGGGGAGTGTAACAATCAACTAAAAAGATAGGAACTCGTTTTTGTTGAATAAAAAAATAATAAATTTTCATCGTTGATTATTCAGCTGAGCATCAGTACGGAAGAGAAAAATAAACTTTTTTAAACGCGCAACTCTATTCATACTTCTTGGTCGCAGAGGGATATGATACGTACATTTATAAACAAATTAAAATATTTGCAAATTTAGACACATTTTGTTTCAAAAATTATTTTTCTAATTCAAGAAAAATAAAACTGATAACTGATCACTGTTTGGCTGCTGATTCTTAATCCGCATAGTCTTACATGATTAATCCAGATAATTTCGACTCAACATTAAACGCTATGGAAAAGAGCAAAATATATCATTTCTATTGCAACTACATATAACAAAGACCACCTCTATCAAGGAAAGCTCAGGTTTTCAGGCTAAGTTGCCATTACTTAATTGTTGGTGATTCTACTTCAGGGTCCAAACTACTGTGGAGAGGAAGACAAGCAGCTATTTTTGCCAAATTATTATATTGAGGACGATGATAAAAATCCTAAGAAATAAAATAGGTCGAAACTTTTGAATAGTTTAAGGGGCCAACTAGGGAATTGTAGAAGTCTAGGGATCGAGAATTTATAAAATTCGCTATCGAAAACTACGCTACATATTTCCCAAATTTCGTTGAATCTTTCTAAGGTGCGGTTTCTGAAATAACATTTCTCGTAATCGTTCACGCATGGAATCACAACAGTCGTCGCCAATGTATGCATTGGTGGATGGCCCAACTTGGTGGAACTCCTTCATGGATCGTAGAAAAGACAACACTCTGCTATTCCACAAAATATAACTTGATTGCGACCGGTTTCGATACAGCGTATCATCATCTGGCCAGATGGTGATAACTGCATCGAAACCGGTCGCAATTAAGTTATATTTTGTGGAATAGCAGAGTGTTGCCTTTTCTACGCATCAAAATTCGCCAATATCTATTGGTCGGGAGACCCTCGCAAATGTCCGTGAAGAAGCGAATTCTCTTATTCAATTTTGGGAGCACACTCGAAGTGTCTAGAGTATCCTTTATAAGGCATTCTCGGGCTATAATTTATTTATGACTATAAATTTCTAATAGAATTAAAATTCACGCTGGATAATTGATTCACTAATTGTGCCCTCACAGATGGCTACTTAACAATGGTTGAACAAAGGGGCGCATTACTCGAGGAAAAGTTAAATAATAAGCACTCTGGCCCATATTATCAATTTCATCATTTGATCTAAATAATGCAAGAATTTGTGGGTACAGAAATGGAATGAATGGAGAGAAATAATTTTATTGTCTGTTAAAAGTAGTGTCTCGATTTGTAAAATTATCCACCAATTCGTTTTTTGGCCCCACGGAGGGAAATCTGGCTATTGCACTGGGCATTGTGACTACGGTTTCCTAATATTTCTTAATTATTTTATTCGTGATAGTAGTAACAAATAGTTTTCATTATATATGCCTTTTGCCAAAACTTAACCCTTTCCGAGCTATTTTATGATATAGTGTGTTTGTCCATGTCCGGTTAAAAGTTACGGAACCAATTTCAATGCAAAAAATCACTAAACGGTGTTTGCCTTCATCTTTTATGATTATCACGTCCGATAGCAGCCCATTTAATTCACGAATTTAACTAAACGAAGTCGGTACTGAACCGAATTTCCGAACCAGACGAAACACAAGTCTTTTGCATGCTCGTGCGATTTCACAGCTGCCGACTGCATAACCGGAAGCATGGTTGCCAGATGGGTCGAGCAGGCTGCCAAAGGTATCATTAAAAGTCATTAAAATCGCATGGATGCTCAAACCACCGTTTTGCGTACACAATTCGTTTCCTCCTCCTACTTCGCTTTTGCGTCACAATTATGTAGGGAATTTTGATCTGAGAAGACAAGACACTTACTCAATATATATAGAAAACATAAAAGCAGGAAATTTAATCTGAGAAAATCAAAATCGATGGCCTTTCAGAGTAACAGAAACAACGAATGGGCCAGTTCGATAAAAAAACTAACGGCATCTCATAATCATAAAACAAAATGGTAGCGAATTACATCGAAGTAGTGTAGTGTTGTCGCACTTTACAATAAACTTCCACCAATCTTAAAATGAATCAGCAGGAATCCAAGAGGAATGACCTATCCTACCCTAAAGGAATTGCCCGATTAATGGACACCTCATAATACTTGAAAGCATATCAAAAAACGGTCTATAGATTAGCCTTTTTTGTGAAAGCGAAACATTTTTATTTTATTCTTATTGATCCGATTACTTCTCGCCCGTAATTATTTCTCCGACGCTATATAGTCTCATAAATAGACGTTCACCGAGACACACGCGAGCGCTGTCCTTCAGAAAAAATAATATTTCAATACATTCCGAAATTAATCACACTTAATATGCCATTGTTAATTGTTCCAATACATCCGCATTGCCTGCCACGTCAAATATGTTATTTTGGCGAGGTCATTAAGACTTGCGAGCAGTAATATCGTTGCCATTACATTAATTGGTGTAATATGCCTGAGATTATTATTGGTTTTATTTAGTACCTTGCGAGCCACCGCCAGGATGACCCGAAAGAGGTCCGATAACCCTTCCCTGGGGAACACCTGAAGTTACTTCTACTGCATTTAAGCTAACTACACCTATCACTACTATTTTTATCTATGCCATATGCTTCTAGCTTTGTGAGTAGTTTACTATGAGGAACTTTATTGAAGGTTTTCTTAAAATCTAGTAAATAATCTAGTCGCGTCCACTGGCACATTGCTCTCTCCCGTAATAAGAATATAATTAACAAAAAGCGCAAGTGGTGTTTCGCAGGATCTATCTTTTCGGAAACCGTGTTGATTTTTCATTAATAACTTCTGATTAGCGAGTTGTCTCACGATCGAACAAGCCACTATATGTTCCATTACCTTGCACAAAAAGGATTAAATACTTTAAAACGAACGCCTTATTAATTACTATTAAGTAATCTACCGGTTAAAGTAGATTTTGAATGGACACACCTACCAAATAAATATTTTGTGACTCCTAACAAAACACAATCTGTCACAATGGTCTACTCTCACCTTTCTTGCCCCTTTAAGATTTCTCCCAACAAACCCCTCTCCTCGCCCATCATACCAAGTACTTCCTCATTTGTTTTCCTTTCGGTCCACCTAACCTTTTCTATCCTTCTCCACACCTGTATTTCAAAAGCCTCCAATCTATGTCTATCCTCCTGCTTCAGTGACCACGTTTCCGCGCCGTACATAACCAAGCTCCATATCAAAGTTTGTACGAGTCTTTTCTCAATATCCTTATTCAAAGTCCTTGTCATCAACTCCCTCCACCTTGTGAAAGCCTCTTTGCTTAGCGCGATTCTTCTCCTTACGTCCCTACTACTTTGAACCTATGAGAAAAACAAATTCGCACTTTTCCACAGGTTTACGAGTATTTTTAACGTACAACGCGTTTCAGTTCATCGAACCCTCCGTACCCCACTCGCACCTGAGCAGTCTGAGACATATACAGGTTGCGGATATGCCTCCTGTCCCTCCAATCTATTCCTATTTTCTGCAATATACTCATTAGTTTTTCCCAATTTACTCTATCAAACGCTTTTTCGCTATCTACGAAACAGGCAAATACGTCCTGATTGTATTCTATATTCCTCTCGATTAGTGATCTCATTACTGCAATGGCATCACGCGTACCTCTCCCTTTCTTAAACTGATCATCCCCTAAGTAACCATTTGCCCTACTCTCTTTCCTTTTGTTGATGATCCTGAGAACAACTTTAGCTGCGTGGGATATCAAACTTATCGTCCTGTAGTCCTCACATGATGTAGCCTTTACCTTTTTCGGAATAGGAACTAAAACTGATCTCACAAAGTCTTCCGGCCAGATTCCTTCCTCATAAATACTACGGATCATCCCATTTAGCCTCTTACTTCCACATTTCCCTAAACATTTCAATAGTTCCGCGGGAAAGTTATCCACCCCCACGGCCTTATTTAGTTTCATCTCCCTTAATGCCCTTTCTATCTCATCGTCGAGTATGCCTGGACCTATAATATCTTCCTCTACGTCATGTTCTCCTTCAACGTTAGTGTTACCTTGTGGGCCTAAGTTCTTTACCATAGAGTTCTCTATATTCCTTCCATCTATTTTGGACCTTCCCGGTGTCAAATATTATCTTACCCAACTTATCTCCAACTGTTAGCACATATCTTCATTTCTTACTTACCGATAGTGATATAACCTTACTATCTAGCGCACCAATTTCACCTTCCTCTGCAATTTTTCTTTTTCCTCGCACTGCGTCTTCCACCATACTTATTTTGCTTTATTTGTCGTCCGTCTCAATTCATTTTTTTAAGTGTCTGAGGTTCTATGTTAATTAATCAATAACCACTTTATCTAAAACAGCGATACAGCAAGCACGACTTGCTAAAATTTTGTTTTCGGGCTGAACATCGTTTTTGCCCCGTGATTGAAAGGTTCCCACGATATGCACTTTGAGACATTTGAAATACCCGCCTAAAATTATAACACTAAAATTTACTCGGCGGGATAAGATAAAAGCACCTGGGCATCTACGATGATCCGAACAAAACCACTCAGACCTGATAATGCCGGGAGTGCGGAGTTCGACCACTCCATTATTTACGACAGCATACCCGTCGATTACGTGGTGGATCCGCCCTATCTTTACCATATCTCTGCAATCTTGACCTTAAGTACGATGATGTTACACTATTCACCCAGTATATATGGTATTCTACGTTGATCAGATACGAAGGGGTGTGCGAAAGTTGTTTTGATAAATTCTCACCGGAAAAATTGGACGCTAAGAAAAGCCAATAAACACCAATGCAGATAAAGACTAGTAATGAAGTAGGGCTTTCTGAATGTATTCAATTAAATGTTCATGCTTTCTTAAAATCACATTCAATTTCTAGATAACATGTTACTATGATGAGATATTAGTTGGCAATTTTTTGATACAAGCATTAGTTGATTATTGCGTCCAATGATACTCGAAAAACTGACCATTTAAAAAAATAAAATACCACTCAAACAAAAGTGAAAGTGAATGTGTCAACAATTTAATATGATTTTGTTTTCACTCAACAAAACTACTACACATCTTGCCCATTAATTTAGCCCTTAGCTGAACAATATTCAAACAAAAAGTTATTTTAAAATAGTCAGCTGCCTTTTGATGATTAAAATCCAAATTATCTCTTCAACAAAATGTAAAATCCCCATGTAAAAGCGTACATAAAATATACTTATACAAATTAACATTAATTAAAGAGGGACATTTGCCATGTTTGATCTGAATCATCAAAATTAGCTGATGTTATCCAGTATTATCAGCTAATGTGCATTTTAATATCAATATGATGGAAACTGCCAAATGACAACAAACAGTTTATCTAGCAATGATGTGTCTTATCTGTTTCTTTATCAAGGAATTAGAAAATTGCCAAATGTCAAACAAACCTTTATCTAATAATGATGTCTCTTATCTGTGTCTTTATCAGGGAATTTTTGATGGCCCAGAAGTCAACATATTACTGGATTACAGGCACAATATTAGACATTATTTCAATGAGATGAAGAGAGTTAAGACAGTAAAATTCTTTTAACACCATGAATAAGTAGCATTAATTCAAAATTATTTCCGTCAGAAACACACAAGAAAACAAGAAAAACAGGAGCTTATATGAAAAACTATTCACTATAATGCTAAATACTAAACCAAATACAGGAAAGGTTGAACCATGGAATGAATTTCTTCACCTCACCAGGTGTGTTGTGAATAAAATCAACAAGATCTGATGAAAAACATGAAAATCGGAGAATAAAGATCTTGATGTATTTAACTTGCTTCTACCACAGACCAGAAAAGGCATAATTTAGTCTAATTTCCCAATAAATAAAGATCATAAATAAATGAAACACAAAATATGTACAAACAAGGGAAGAAGCATGATAAAACGGGACATTTCTTAAACCTTCATTGTTTGAAAAAAAAGGATGCTGCAGGAGTAATAGAATGAACGTCAGTTCATATTTCTCCTTTTTCCTATGGCATATTTGTCTATATTACCAAATATAGAAGAAACTACTAAGGCAAAAGAAAACTTGGAACTATGCCAATATCACCATATGCAATATGAAATATTTCACATGAAAAATATTACCTTTGAAGACAAACACTATGTATACAATGTTTTACTCATTGTGCTTATATTACAACAGATACGAGACGTATGACTGTTGCAGCCACAGAGAAAAAAATGGAAAGGGTATTGTGATATTATGAATAATATGGTACATTAAATTAATGAAATAAATGACTAATGAATAAGTTCAAATGATTTAGATAAACAGTGAAAAAAGATATGCCATAATTTTTATTATCTAAAGGTAGAGCATGACACTATATTTAAAAAATTAAGAAGATATAAAAAAGGAAATCATTTAAAACTGATAAGAAGAATGGCAAGGATAAAAGAAACCTTAAAACAGGAAGAGCTTTAGTTATAAGAGTTAGGAAAAAAGAGAATCGAAAGCAGTTCTCCAAAGGACAATTTACAAACTGCAGGAAGATAAATTTTCCATCCTGCTAAAATGTGAGACTCACAATTTTTGCAACGCTAAGCATTGTGCAAAAGGACTTTAAAAAGTTGACAAAAACATCATTACTCATTACCAGAAAAAACATTAGCTATCTGAGCTTCATCACCCTTAAAAGACCTCTTCATTTGGAAGAGACACTCCAGATCCCTTCATTGTGAACAAGTTTTGACAACATTCATTAAGATCATGGTAAGACAATCTGCAGTAAGACAAGCCAGTGGTCATTAACAACTCCATTGAGATGCGAAAAATACTGTACATCAGCACGTCATAAAAAAAACCTAGCATATTGAGTCTTGGTCCTGTATGTACCAAAACAGCTCATAAAAGCAATAGCAGCATTTAATGAACTTTTAACCAATTGACTATCATGATTAATATATATTTGCAAAATATCATTCTAGCAAAGGAAGTTCATGCGAATTATACCCTAACACATAATCTCATTTTGCACATTTCATAGTAGGTCAAATGAGGTTTCTGGAGTTGATGTTCAGAGTAGGAAACTTTAATTACTTTCTAATTAATCAATTTTGCTTTACAGTCAATCAACAATTTTAATTATCAACAAAAATGATACAACTATTATTAAACTGAAGTGTACTGATGCAATGAATTTAGTGAGCTTAGTAGGAACCATTCTCACCAGAATAATATTGAGGAACAAAATTCCAGATGATGCACTTATTCTGTGATGTCATGTGACATATTTCCCTCAAATTAGTTTATGAAGTGGTATAAGAGCCACTGAAAAACCCAATTAGATGTCCATTGCTAATTGTAGTTTTGTCTAACTTTGTCCTTGAATACAAACTTTCTACGTTTTGCATTATACTTGTTCCCAGTGATAAGGTATTAATGTACGATATCTATAGAATAGCCAATGCAAAAATTTGTAGACTCTGAAATATGCCATGATACATTCCTTCTGTTTTCACAACAAAAATTTCATTCACAACTGTATTGTAGCATGAAATGCATGACAAATGCTTAAATTTCCATTTCACTCTTAACTGAATTCATATTCAATTCTCCTGAAAGAATTATTGCCTCTGAATGAGCTGGTAACTGGATTTCAAAAACATTCATATTTTCTGTTGCTGCCATGGAGTGTAATCCTCAGCTACACCATTACACGAAAGCTGTGAATGAATTTCCAAAGCCCTTTTGTTTTGTCAGTTTGATCTAACAGGTTGAAATCTCCTACAGCAGTAGAAATGGAGAAAATAATTGAAGGCCAATAGATGCTCACGACATTTTACAAAATTGTGGAAACACTAGCCAGCCATGTTCACTAGGAATGTTGCGATTCTGTTAGTACATGATAATGCAGAAAGTAGCGAAGTGAAAGTGTAAATTCCAAAGGAAGAAGAGAAATATTGAACCTCAAGCACAAAATAAGAGTTCCACTCATATTCATGGCAACCCATGAAATAGCCATGTAACGAGGCATATAAAATGCTTATATACTTTTGCCCTTAGAAAATTACATGCCTCAAGACTAGTGCAGGTGCTTGTAGCACATCGACTGCTGGAGAAGGGATTGCTAGAAAGTGGATAAAGATAAACTGTCCACTTTCACCTGAACTTTTCAACATGTACGCAGAGAAGTTAGTAAGGGATGTATAGGAAGAGCTGAGATATTAAATTGGGAGGAGAATTCATAAACTTAGTTAGATTTGCAAATGATCAAGCATTATTTAGCCAAAAAGTTACAATCATTGCTGAGTACACTGGAATACCAATGTGATATGTATGGGATGATAGTCGAACTAAAAAAAACAAAGGCTATGAGGTTTGCAAGCAAGAGGAAGGCTAATTTAAACATTGCAAATGGAGAGCATGAAATAGAGAGGATAGGACGATTTAACTATCTAGGAAGTGTTCAACAAAGATGGTCTAAGTAGTAGGGACATAAGAAGAAGACAAATGAGGTTTCACAAGAAGGGAATTGATAACAGGGACAGTGAGTAAGGATGTTACATAAAGGCTCGGCAAAATTTTGATAGAATGCAGCTTCTGTATGGCATGGAAACATGGTCACTGAAGCAAGATGATGAATGTGCACTGGATGCTTTTGAGATGTGTGGAGAATGATGGAAAAGGTGGAGAGGTCAGAATAGAAAACAAAGTATTAGGCATGCATGGCAGGGGAGGAACGAGGATTGTTGGAAGCAATCCAGAGGAGGAGGGAAAAACAGATGCAGGGAAATTTGAGTGGTGATGGAGTGTTGCTGACTGTGATAGAGGGGAGGATGTCATGAAAGTGAGGTAGGAGGGGGGGGGGAAGGATAGACATGTTTGATGGAATGAAGGGAAGCAAGAGCCTGTGGAATTGAAGACACGTTTATGATAGTGTAGGGTGTATTTTATAGTGTTGGGTTAAGCTTATAAATGTAGCAATGGATTGCCTGTTTGCAACTAAAACTCTATGAATAGATACATTAATCAATGATGTAGAAAGTCTCTTTGAATTTTTTATACACTTAATGATGTCAGCAACCATTTAAATCAATGACCACACATATACTAATCATCATTGTGACATTCCCTCTCAAGAACCAGGTTTCCAATGATAATGGTTTGTCAATATTTATCTTTGTTCATTATGGTGTATTTCTAGTGATACACAATAAACAAAATGTTTACAACATCCTTTGTCCAGAAATTTCAAAATCAAATTTTACTCAGAGTCACAGCCACTAAACACGCTAAATACCAAAATTCTGGTGTAGATGGAGGTCATCACTTCACTTTTTTCAAAAATGTCTAGGCTTTAATGTATTTTACCATATGCACATGCAATCAGAACAGTAAGATTTACCCCTTCTGAAAAGAGTTTAAGGTGTAATGACTGCTTGATGTTCAGGTGGATAGACCAGAAAAATATTGGGAGCAATCAGATTAGGGTGTGATAAATGTATGAGCCAGTAAAATGCCATGGTAATGGAACTTAGGGTTCATTGCCAAGTTTTTTGCCTTCCTACTGCAATCGATTTTTCACATTTTGCCACAATTTAAAATAAATGAAAAACCAAGCATGAAGTGAAATTTTAACTATTCTTAACTGTTGAACTGACACTATTTTGAAGCTGAATTACAGGAAGAAGTCAAATATTAAACAACATTTAACTGAATAACAATTGGGTGCATTTAAATGCAATCTCCATTTCAATGCAATGGCTATTGCATTGCAAGGTTAGATAATTGAAGACAATTGATTTTCAAATATCTAAAATTGACACTATCGTCACTTTTTCACTAGGAATATAATGGAGTATTTGTTTGCAGGGAGTAACAAAATTCCAGTCTCCACCGACTCACTTCACTGATATATGGTGTAAAGAAGCCATGTGAAGTAGACAGAAGCCTCATCATTTGAACAAGAGCAAGCTGAACGATCTAGTCAATTCCTTGTAAACACCCAATAATCATTCCCTGGCACACATTTTCAAAGTAGGTCGAGGTCATTTCAATAGTATATACCTAGACTACTTACAAGTGGCAAATGTAAGTTTGTAAAATATTTTATCTCTGGCCTGGGTATTTTTAATTTTTTAAAACACCTGTGTTGAATTATTGAACACTGATTCGAAATTGATATAGGGTGGTAATTATACATATGTTAAGGTAACCTTTAGAGCATTTAATAACAAATGGAAATGTGTGTCATAGGAAATGCAAGCATCAAAACAATGTGTTATGATTTCATTCCTATTTCGAAACAGATTGCTTAGTATCATAAATTTACACAAATAATTAATGGCATTAAGATAATCTCACACCCCCATACATTAATAATAATGGACAAACACAATCAAAAGGAATTATTTTATCATAAGCGAAAGATTTGCAACATTTAACACCCAATGGTGTAAATTTACAATTCTCAAAAAATGTATACGTTCAAATACATATTCCGTTTTGTATCCAAAATTAACATAAACTAATTAGACAATTAAATTATTGAAACAAAATGCCCAATTAGTAATTGGATTTATTCCACAAATTATTCAGGAACTAAGATGTCATGTTTTCTGCCACAAAAGAACTTAACCACAGTGAAACTAACATTTTCAGTTAAATGTAAATGTCGCGAATATATTTTTCATGAGATTTGAACTAAACTCTATGTTATCGCTACTAACAACACCGACTCTAATTAACCACCCATGGGGCATTTATGGTTCAGTATTGAACTAAAATTTTTAATTCGGAAACTCAGGTGGAAAAATACAGGATTTTATTCCAGAATTTACTCTAAGTCTTAACTATTGATTTTTCATGATTTTCTTCCATTAAAATTCAGTTTCCATGGTGATGTTTATGAAAATAACCCATTCCCCAAAGGTATTTATACTATAAATCTGAGGATTACAACCATTTCAGTTAGAAATTGCTTTGCATTCGGCGGGAAAATATCTCTTTCACGGCAACACATTGTTTTATGGTTTAATCATTGTCCTGAGCAGTTATAGACAATACACTGGAGCAATGATTAATGTGCAGAGGAATGACCACTATGCTAACTAACTACGCCGAATGGCATTAATTCAGCTGAAATAAGCAGCTTCCCTAATTCATCTAACAATCTATATATTTCCGATATCCAAGTTTCTTGCAATAACTCAAAACATCACTTGCAATTAAACATTTAGGATCATCATGAATGTAAGGCTTCTACTAACTTATAACCTTACATGGCGGGAATTACTACCGTAAGATACTTGTTTAAAATACTTACTTTGAAAGTGCTGTTTAATTTTGTTGATAGCCATCTACCTCGGATCGATGGATTAAACGGGGCCGAGCTGAAAAACTATCGAGTTTTATATTAGTGTATTTGTCTTTTGCAAACAAAACAAATGATACCTTCATTTAAACATAGAGTTTTGAAAATTGGGTCGTCGTCAACCATAATCTACAGGGCATGGGCATGTTATACATTGAAATGGATTCGCAAAGGCCATGGGGTTAAACCACATGGTATTCTTGTTTTCTGATTGGTGACAATGAGAACTGGCCCACAAAGAATGGGTGTCACTATTGGCTCTTGAAGGAGGTGTGTCAGACAAGGTAACTGAGAGTATAGATATTTCCAAGGTCATGCTTGTAACAAGACTGGGCAGCAATAGATTTTCAAAATTGGACATATATGTACAATAAAAAATCATTATCAAAGCATGTACGCCAATCAAGTGTCAATTATATCTAAAAAATCTTACCTTGCGCTGAAGTAACAATCTCCGTACGCACACGAAACCGACCATGACTAAAGTGGTAGATTGCTTCATCCGCTTATAGATGGCATTGGAGCGGCGATTGTTATTAAATAGATGACAGCCGAAGTGCGTGACTCGAATAATTAATATGCGCGATTGCTTCGTGATTTCTGCGTCGTGAACGCCATTGTGATTAAGGTGACTACTTATTAAGCCGTCTCAAAATTTCACCAAATATAAAATGACATTTTGTATGGTAGGATATAATCTTTTTGTTACTATGCTATGCTTATGAATTCAGCATTTCCAACTAGTTTTATTTATAATTGTCACTCTTATTGGTATCTACATTGAAGCAATATAGATTTACAATACTGATTAATTTCTTATTTTTCGTACATGAATGCAAGTCTGTTCAATTCATAAATTTACTCAGTATTTTTGAATGCTAGACAAAAATGTCAATTCGTGAATTATGCAATATTTACTACTGTAACCCTGTAAGCAAAATGTTCTGTCAAAAAAGTTAACAGTTGTCGCAAATTCTATATTTCAAAGTTTATTTACCATTTCAGTTGTACAATACAACAATAAGACGACTATGACAGTTTTCATTTCTTCGATATCGAGCTGCAGAGCTGGCGGATTGTGCACAAATGCTCTAGAAGGAAAGTTTTATTTAAAATTAAACCGAGTTGAGGGCAGCGTTTATACCTTGCACGTTTACAATCATTACATCCAACAATCGAATTATAACTAATGCAATTATTGTTCACATTACAATAGCACATTTATCACTTATCTATAGAGTATCCACTTAATTTTCGTGGATGAAGTGGTCTCACGCACGCTCACACATTCTCTTTGGATTTTGTACATTAGATTTCGGTTGCTGTCACTATTGAGTCATTTGGCACATTAACGAGCCTGCCACCATGAGAAAACATCTTTTGAAATCCCTTGCTCTTGACGTGGAAAACAAGAACGCTTATTCACAAGTGTCATGGAATCCCCTACTAACATAAGGAATATAAGGATAGTCGGAAGTCAGACCTTGCATATTCAAAACAGCGTTCACTGTGTCATAGAAATACTGTATAAATAGAATAGTTGCTAAAAAGTGTCATCTGCTTATCCTGGGAACCTTGACTCTTGGCATTTGAAGGCTTCTGTTGATCCTTACTTGAATTGGTTGAGACAGTAGTTTACACAACACATTCCGAAAGCCTCAACTTAAAACAATGAAAGTACACAACAAATGATCAAATAAAAAAATTGCAATCTAAAGATAATTTTTCAAAGTAGCATTTATTTCTTATAAATGCAATTCCTTGTTTACAGGGCCAGTTTAACTACTAGGCTCTTGTGTAGGCTGACAGAATATGGAGGTCCACAAACTTTTAAGTTAAAAGATAATTCTTCCGGGGAAGCAGACTATGCTCACTCATCAACCTTTGCCCCCTATACCATGGTGCCCCACTGACACCTGCAGGTTGATGAGTGGCTTAGGATGTCATGCCCCAAGCACTGGCCCTGCTTGTTTCATAATTTACACCATTATTTTAGGGCTTGAGCTTTGGCATCAATAACTGGGTAAATCCTCATAGGAATAGTTTTGAATGTCAAACTCCAAAGAGGGTTGACATAGATGTACATCGTATGCCCACATGAAAATTTTTTACCAAGATTTTATGTACACTAAGTGAACCCCATGAATGGATCTCTTTGAGGCATTCCCTGAAATCATGTGTTAGCCATATTTGATAGGTATTTCATATAATCAAATTTTTGGTAAATTCAGAGGTACCTATATCATACTGATTAGGATTTGAAATAACCCCATACATATTTAAAAGATGATCAGATTATTTTAGGAAATTTGGCTATTGATTCCATTGCTAAATATGACTCAATAGAAAACCTGATTATAAAATTTCAGTAAAAAAATGTTAACGTTCTCATTTGTGGGAACCATTGTACTATTTAAAACTATTAGTGGCTGGTTATGACATTGGAATATTATAAACTATGATAGCATATAGCTTTAGTTGCACAAAACAGTCAAACAGGCATACTAGGCTATATATCACAAACATGAATACATTTTTGAAAATCAATATATCTCTCGTCACATGGGACGATATCATCATTATTAGGAGGAAGCTGTTAGATGGAATTACTCAGTTAAATACACCATTAGACCATAAATGCTACTTTTTACAACCATTTCTTATGATTAATGGAAACACCAGAAACTCTTCAACTGATTGCACAATCTTTTAAGGCCCATTTGTGAGGTAAATAATTGCATAACTTGCCTGAAATATAAAATTATAGCTGAATGAAGCCAATGCTGTGAATCAAATTACATGTACAAAAAATGAGTAGCTTTAAATCTGTGACAAAAATAAGTTACATGTAGTTATTACAATGATCAAGAAAGAAGTTGCATCTGTATTTTGCAACTGCTTGGACCAATATTTTTCCTACTTTGGCTATAGGTACTTGGCCTATGATTGCCTTTAAATGCAGCAATCAGTTTTACATAATTTCTTTGCCTTAGGTAGCTCATAGGTACGGTCTATTTTTCCTTTTTTTTTGTGTGGTGAAAATGTTGTCAAACCAAATAAGATGTGTTGCAAAAGTTTTAAATTTTATGTCATTGTGTGACACAAAATAAAATATAAATGCCTAATACAACTCCATCATATTCTGTAGAAAGGCAAATGACTCCATTTACAGGTTTAAAATAAAACAATAACAAATGAAAGTACCTACTTGCTGATTACTTTTTTCGAAAAAATTTAATGAAAATTGGACGTTCATTGGCTCGTTATAGAGAAGTTAAAGCACAATCAACCACAATGTTATTATATTTTAAATACACAAGTATGATCACCCTGACAGGATTTTTCTGAATACAGTATCTAATAAATTATCCAAGGAAATGAACAATGATATATAAATTTCATATAACAGTAAACAAAAAGCTATAAAACTTAAGACATTTTCACAGAAGAATAATATATACATATAATTTATTGATAAGACTCTTATTGTAATAGTCTTAACTCAACAATGTCTAGTCTACTAATCATTACCAATTGGTCAAAACAACTAGAGATCTTCATTGGAAGTCATAATAATATTTACATTAGTTCACTCGTTATTTAAGGCAAACCTAATGAGGTGATCATGGAAAGTCAGCTGTAAAAGTAACTCTGCTTATGAAACTTTTGGTTTCATATTTGATAATTATTTTGTGATGAATTATGCCTGATAATCAATTTGATTGATCAACAATATTATAAAGTTAATTATTTTCAGTTGATATTGTTTCCTGAACACTCAAACCATGAAGCTACTGCCATTTTCTTTCTATTTCACAAAAGGCTGACATTCTCAAATACTTGAATAGGTTCCAATTTCCATAAATTATACTCTCAGAAGAAAACAACCTATCACTAAATTATGACAAAAAATAAAATATCCGTGTGTACAGACTAAAACATCCATGAATGTATAACCATATGACTCCACTTCTTTTTGTGAGCAACATTAAAAATCTATTGATTTTAACGTTGTCATAAAAGCAAATGCCTCAAATTGATTAGGTATTTTGCTCTCCTTTACTTATCAGTTTCTTTCATAAATTAAAAAGAGTAAGTAATGGAGTTATCCCACGGCCTGAAACCCATTCATGCTGTCTAATAGTATGATACTATACAAGATGACTTCATTTTAGAAAGCTATATGATGAAATAAATAGGTAAGCGTTGTGTACTATACATACATATGTAGATAAATGCTTTTTCTAGACATATTTTGGATTTCATTCTCCTTGAAATCAATACCTTTTTTTTAAGGAATGCGGAGGTTGGGCAACAGATCCACTAATTGTAATGACACCCTTTAACTTCCCACACAATTTTCATTTTCGCTTTATGATCTTAATGCACAGACCCCAAAACCTGCTCCTGTTCACTTAGCAGTTTCTCACTTTCCATAATAACATCACCCTAACTGATGTGGAGGAAATGCCATAGGGTGAGTCAAGTGGTCTTATTATTCCATGTTTTCCTCATATGACTAAAACCACAGCCTCACGATGCACCCACAGTTAAGTAACTACCTAATTCAACAGAAGCAATCACCTTCAATCATCCTCATGCCGCAATGGACTTGAACCAAACACAGACGTAGAACTACCAGCAGCTGTTGCTGGTGAGTAACCCAAGATATCCGATGGTGGGGAGAGGCTGTCTGTGGGGTAAAAGAATGAGGATGCATTAGCACCAATGCTGCCGTTGGCCATTCCTGAACCAGATCCACCACCAGAAGTTGAATGTGAACCGGAAGGTGATGAAGCCGTAGAGGACGTAGGGGAAGATGTGGTTGCAGAGGTTCCTGATGCTGTGGAGAGTGCCGGATGTGAGCCTTGAACCATGAGGCTTGAACTCATGTGGTGCTCACTCCCCCCTGGCCCTACCACACCACTTCCCCCAGATAGGAATGAAGGAGGAGGGAGATCTGGCATTGGACCATTGTCCCGGCACCATAGCTGACGCATTTCCTGACGCCTTTGGCGCATTAATGACTTATATTCTGAAATTCTCATTTTCTTCCCATCCACAATACAAGTTCGCTTGGGCCTTGGTCGATATCGGTAGTCAGGGTGTTTTTCCATGTGTAGTTTTGAGAGTCTAGACTGTTCCTCATAGAAGGGCTGCTTCTCTGCATTTGTCATAGCCTTCCACCTTGCTCCTGTTAAAGTAATTTATTTGATAAATCTTCCATTATGAGCCATTTTAATAAACATACTATTAAAATCCAGTATTCCATACCAATATATGGAACGTAAACTAATTGTGAAGGAAAAAGTTAACACTGTATGCTATATGCTGTCCCAGAATAACTTCATATCATCAAAGGGATAAAAATTAATCGTTACTATGTGTGTAAATATTATATCATGCATGATTGAAGATTCAGCTTTAGAACTCTCACATGCTAAAATTAAGATACTTTGACTTAATACTCTTTTGATCAGTAAGAGCAAGTAATACTTTGATAATAAATTGCAATAAGCACTCAGCAATCTAAAGAAGGAGTTATTACCGGGAGGGATATAGTTGCAATAAAAACATTTTTGGAGCAAGATTCTGAAATGACTATAGAAAATTCTTAAGCAGAAATATAAGTAGGCTGGTGTAATCAAGCTCTTTCATGTATTAACAGTTATTTTAATGCTTTACCAACATTAATGCAACACATTGTTGCACAATTTGTTATAATTTAATGATCATTATACAAGAGTTGCTGATTATTTTCCCATCTCTTAACTTACCAAGAATTTTAGAAATATTGGAATTGTGCATATCAGGACAAGCTTTGAGGATTTTTCGTCGCTCATCCTTGGCCCACACCATGAATGCATTCATTGGTCTCTTTATATGTGGCTTGTTTTCACTTTCTCTCTTCTGCTGTCGGACTATTTTGGTAGCTGCAAAAAATTATAACACAATTAGAAGGTTTCAATGAAAAAGAGATACAATTAAATTATTATGTAAGACATATATGAAAATGAAAGTGGGTCATTTATTATTAAAACTGATACAGAAACTATTTCATCAATGTAAATGAGTGCATATTTTAAAATTTTTTCTAGTGTTTGTTGTTACAAGGAAATAAAGCTGCAAGGTATTTGATGGTTCCAGGCTCAAGTAATATAGAAACTCATCATTATGCAATTAAACAGCCATGCATATTTTTAGCAGATTTAATTATTTTTGGTACAACTGGTTTCGGTGCATCAGTGTCATACTGAAATGGTATCATCTCCAGATCCAAAAGGGTAATACCAATGGTACCTGAATATGATGCTGATGCATTGAAACTAGTTTTATCAAAATTAATTAAATTTGGTGGAAATATACTAAGTAGTTGCATTGTATGAAGAGAGCTATAAGGTGATGCTTTGACTAAATCTTAAGAACATTGGGATTTAAATAAGTTTCATCATATCACAGAAATTTCAGAAGAAGCTAGTGGGGGGAGGGAAGAGCCCTACCATATTTTTTAGACTTAAAAAATTATGTTTTCATATGATTAGAAGAGTGAGAGGGGAGTTTGAAGTACCATAATAAAATTTCAATCATCATTTCAAAGTATTTTTTCAGTGTCATGTCTCAGTTGGATTACCCATAATCCATAAGCAGAAACAAGCAAGATAAGTTCATGTGTCCTGACTGGGTGCATACTGGAATCTAGTTCAATTAACTATGTTTGAAACTATGAATTGGCGCGAAATATTCTGAAGGTTTCCCCAAGAGAAATTAATGGCTTCTTCAAGCTACATGCCATCCCTAAGACATACAGGGATAACAATCTGGAAAGCATTCAATGCTGTAATTCATATCCTCCGCTATCTTTTCGAACTCCCTATTTTTGCCTCTATGTGCTACATTTGAGTCCAAAAAACTGTTCTGTGGTCTGTAGGTATGTATTTACAACAATTGTTGGGCAAAAGAATCCAAAATCTCAGGATGTGAAAAATCAAACTTGGGATTTGCGGTGATTGCAATCCTGGGTTTGCGACTAACTTCAGGATCAGTCCCAGGATTAGATATCTTGCTAGGTTAAGGTCTTGACACAAATAAAAGACAAAAATTGTGTCAAGGCTGAAGAAACAAAGTAAAATGATCCAAGGCAAAAAGGGAATCTCAGCAGAGAAATTAACATAAGCTTTCACCCATCAGTGGCCATAAATAAATTACTATTGGTATTCTACCTGTTTAGGTGAATTTTACATGGCCACAGCCATATAACAATGGTACCCTGACGAACATACTGGTCTCTCCTAACAAGGCAACCTTAAAGTGGGCACTACATTAAGACCCTCTTAAATTTTTCATATTTCTTTCCTTCCTATATTCTATCCAACATCTCTATCCTTTTCCAGTCCCTTCCACTCTTACCAAATATTCTCCCCTCTATCAGTCTTCAAAATACCAATGTCATTCAAAATGCTCCGAATCCATCTTTCCTGGCTCCTTTGGATTTCTCCCAACAATCCTCTCTCTTTCCCCCCTCCATGCCTAGCACTTCCTTGCTTGTTTTCATTTTTGTCCACTTCAACTTCTCCAATCTACTCTACACCCACATTTCAAAAGCCTCCAATCTATCCTTATCATCCTGCTTCAATGACCATATTTCCACTCTGTACATAATTACCCTTCCTATCAAAGTTTTAATGAGCCTTCTTATAATCTCTACTCAACATCCCTGTCATCAATTCTCTCCTCCTTGTGAAAGCTTCTTTGCATATCACAATTCTTCTCCTTACGTCCCAACTGCTGGAACATTTTGGTCAAAAACTCTTCTGAGATATGTAAACTCTTACACCTGCTCTAGTTTTTGCCCTACAATTTTAATGTTTAGCTTAGCCTTTCTCTTTCTGAAAAACAACGTAACCTTTGTTTTGTTTACATTTATTCTCATTACATTCTTGACTTCTCAATGACCTCAGCAATGCTTCTATCCCATTGGTTGACTGGCTAACTAAAACTTGAACATTAAAAAACCCAACATTAAAATATAAAAAAATCTGTGGAAAAGTACGAGTCTTTCTTTTTAGTATGGATATTAAAAATCCCAACTGATTTTATGAATGCCTGAATGACTTTCATTCCTATCTCCAGTTCTTCCTAGGCCTCTTTTGCCATTTATTCCAAAGATAAATTAAATTAGTACCACTGGAAGAACTGTGTGGCATAGAAGAACTAAATGATTGGTCACACCGTGAGTCACAATGAGTTATTTAGAAGCATTATAAAAGTGACGATTGAAGGGAAGATCCTCCAAGGAAGACAAAAAGACAAGCACACATGATGAATAAAGAAGAATATAAAACAGAGAAGCTATTAGGGAGTGAGAAAATTATCACCTGATAGAGAAGAATAGAGGGTATCATAAACCAATCTTAGAACTGAAATATGATGATGATGCATTGAATAGCTATCTTATCCCCTCCAAAAACTGCCCATTCTGTCTCTACACCCTGCTTTTACATCTGAGCAACCTTCAACACGTGTACAGGTTGTGGATAATTTGCCTATATTTTTAACCTACTCTAATTTTCGGAAATAGGTTCAATAATTTTACACATTTCACTACGTCTAATGTCTTCTTCAAATGTATGAAACAAGCAAATATATCCTGATTGTACTCTATGTTACTCTCTCTCAATTGTCACATAACATTTTGTTGTCATGAAACAGATGCAGCAGTTGCAAACATAATTTCTGATAACCCTCAACTACAAAAGGAAAGACATAGCTACCAGAATAAAGTTTGATCAAAATGTACTAGGAGCCTATAACATTAACTGAAATACCTATCTTTTGTCAAACTTAAAGACAAGAACAGAAGCAAAAGTTTTGCAATTAACCATGGAAATGAATCAATACATGTTTAAACAAAAATAAAAAGGAATTGAAAGTTAATTGATAAACATTATTATTAATTTGAGTAAATATGATTAGAAAGAAATTAAGTCAAATTTAAAACATTGCAGCAAGTGATCTAAGTAACTGAAGAGTGAAGCAGAACAATTTTATTTTGCCAGGTCAATGTTGAATTAGTCTCAGAAAGTCACCTGATTCCTTGATTCATATGTAAAGGGGGTCTAGGTTCCAATCAGCCAAAAGAGCAAGGCATTTCTTGAGCTATACTCCAAGGTATAAATTTTATTATTACTACTGTATACATAGTAATTCAGTTTCTTTGGCAATAATAATGGCAGCACACTCTAAGAGTGTTATTTTTAGTCATCAGCTTCTTCTCCAGAAGGTTTTAGGTAACAGTAGTACTTTTGAACAAGTGAATACTCACTATATATTCTCTTACTATATGGTGGGTGCTGTGAGTTTAGTGTTAAATTTGGGTTTACTTCTACAAACACCATTAAGATAAACAAAATGGAGAACTACCTTCAAGCTAGGAAATTGCAAAAATGGCAAGTTCTTACACCCAAGGTAGAATATTTCTTGGCTCCACTTGAAGACAGCAGTATCTACTTGCTGTCAATGTTTGTTTGAATGCTTTTAATCTATTCAACCATATCCACTTGATTGTTTAAAATAAGGTTTTATGGGTCCAGGCATTACCAAAGATAAGACCCATGAAGAAAAATAAAACTTGGTATTGTTATAATTTGATTCCAACAAGTGAAAATGTCATTTGAGTATTAGATTTTATAATTCAAAACTAATGTGCCCAAATTTTGTTACCCTTAGTGAGTTCAGTATAATCTTTAACAGAATAAAATACCAACCTTTTTCACTACTCTCCTCTGCCATTTTGAAAGATGGGTCCTGTCCCCACACTGAAAATCAAACATTTTTCATAAGAGCACTGAATTTACGGGCATAAAAAAGAACACAAGAAATACAATTGGTAATAGAAAAAAAGCAGAGGGATAATTATCATGGGCATACATAATTTATCTGCAATATTACCCAAATTACAGAAGGTATTTAGATACCCAAGTGTCAGAAGGCACTTACTTTCAATGCATTAATTCCAAAAATCCAAAAAAACTGCGGGAGATGACACAACAGTAACTTTTAACAAAGCCATCTGCTAACTGTACATTTCAATGCAACAATTTCAGAGTGTAAGCCTTGACCGGGATTCGAACCCAGAGGGATTCGGGGATGAATCCTGGTCAAAGCAAATGATTTTAACACTGAAATTGTTGCATTAAATAATTTAATTCAATGATGTCGATACTTATAATTTGAAACAAAATATTAAAAGCAAAGTAAACAGTCTTGGAGGATCTAATTGTGCCCTAAGTGATACATCATTGCCATTCAATGAGAAGCTGAGAAATATTACATGTTTAACTAAGCATGCAGTAAATATGGTAACTATAACTGCAGACAAATACCAAACCATTAAATAAATTAGAGGATCCACTTCTACAGATATGAGAAATTACAGTGATTATATGCTTGCAGCACTTAATCAGAATGTAACATTTAGATATGCACCCACAAGAAATAATCTTCCTTCTCAAAAACATAAGGGAGAATTTTAAGAGGTAACTGATGGTGTCTGAAACAAGGCCAAATTTGTTTGAAGTTTGGCAATTGATGTACGAAGAGTGAAAGTATGATTATTCACATATTAGGGTATGTATTGCCAATTACATCAAACAAAATTGCTGACTTCAGCTCAAATAAATGTAATTTCCAGGGAGAACACATAGCTGGAAGTTTCAGAAGAAAGACAAATACCAAAATTTCACACTAATTTTCCAAATTTTAATCATCAATTGCTTACATTATTTTGTTTTTTTTTGCATTTGAAATAGGACAAGAGCAATTGTGCTGCAGGGTCAAGTTGAAAACATCCATGGCACCATAAATTAACCGCATTTTTTCTTGTATGATATTTATTCTATTTATATATGTTTATATCATTGAAGGCTCTTGCAAGGGAAAGATTCTTTTCACATCCACAAATAATGTGGGTTCAGTTTGTGGAGGATGCATTTCACCTGGTGTGGGGTTACAATGAACTATACTCGAAAAGTATATGGTAATTTTTTTATGAGTCAATTTTGCGTCAACCAAACAACAACAGCTTTTGCACATTTTGACATCTTGTTTTACGGTGACAAGCATTTCTCTCATATACGCCATATATTTAAAACTTAAGATTATAATAAATTCTCTTAACTTCATCTGATGTACTTCAGTTGTCAGATACACATTTAGCCATTGTCATTCTTATTTTCATTCTGAACCTAAGGAATATAAAATAATTCTTTTTGATGGCTACCTTGTTGTCATTTATTTTATTATTAGCTACAAAGAAATCCTTCACATAGCATTCTTTTCAAATGCCCTCAATTTGAAATCCAAGGAAAAGTCTGACTTTGTCATTGAAACTAAGAAATTGGATAATCTCCATTATTTCATTAATTGAAATAGTTCAACAGAGGACAGGTATCTAAAGATCTGCAGCCATAGTAGTGCCATTAGAAATGTCTGCTGCTCAAACTCAATGCTCATTACAGGAGGTTCCAAAACTGCTGTAACTTAATGGAAGTTTTGTAAAATAGAAATTATTTCAGTCCTATTATTGGTACATATAGCACCAATAATAAATTTCACGGTGTACAATGACATTCATTTTTTTCGGTATGAATTTTATCCCAAAGTTTCTATGAAATGATCAAATGACTCAATCAGTCTTTAGCATTTTCAGGTTCCATGTTCATCCTCCAATTTTGTGCTGAGTCATTTTTTCTCCTCATTGGATATAACATTGTTTTTTTCAGTAATCTTCACTGATCAGAAAGAAATGTGCATCTAGAAATATTCAATGAATAATAAAGATGGAGCAAATTTTTCAACATCATTGCTCTGGTCATATAAGAATGCTGAAGACTGAACATTTAAGCAGCAAAGCAGATACCTATGGGATAAGGGATGGTTGTAAAACATGTGTACTTCACCTGAATCTATGCAACAGGAAAAAGAAACTACAAACTACTCCCCGTTGTTTCAATGGGCAGTGGATCTTCTAAGCAAAAATTATTCTAACTACAATTGGGTAGGCAAAATATCAGGAATATTCTCAGAAGGTAGACAGAAAAATGACTAAAGATCACAATATATAAAAAAGGTGAATTTAAAAACTGCCTAGCTGCTAACATCTATGAAGTTCATTTGCCAAAAGTATTGGTATGGTATCTCTAGAGATAATGGCAGTGAATTTTATTTTGTTTTATTTTTCCTTGGGTTGAAAAGTCTTGGGAAATTGGACGTCCTAATTTTCATACATATGCACATGCAAGGTCTGACATGAATTTTCTTTCCTAAATATAAAGCATTTTTAAAATCTGTGTCATTGTTCATGCATTTCAATGCACTTTATCAGGTCTACAGTCTAGGCAAGAAAGTTTACTTAAAGGGGTCTCCAACAAAGGGCTAATTGGTGTGATCACCTTAAAGAATGCATGCTCTAGTTAAAGATGTGAGCCTTAAAGAAGGGAATCATCTCTAGAATCTCCTAATTCCAATATTGTCCTTGCAAAAAGGAAAATGGGGACTACCAGCGTGAAAGGAGCATCCTTACAAAAGGAGCCATGTCTTGGAAATCTAGGAAAGCAACTTAAAATTAAGCACTCTTTCCAAATCCTTGAAGACTCCATCCAACATGTAATTAATCTATCAGCTTGAATTGATGAAATTTCTCTTATAGCCTAAATTATTTTGGTAACTGTCTGTAATGGTTAACTTCTGTGTCTGGTGGGATGACAACTCAATTCCCATGTGTTTAAAATCTAATCATTCTCGTCAACTGTTCCAAAAGGGCCTATATTTGCTAGAAGCACCCAAAATGAAAGTACACTCCATCTAAGATATCCTTTGGTATATTCTAGTTGGCAGAATAGATATATGGGGGGATTAATCTTCAATCTTGCCAAATGAGGGAAAATTTTCCAATGCCACACCAGTGTCAAGGATACTAGGCATTAATGTGGGAAGACTGACTTCCCAGATTCCACTAGAATTTTAATTTAGCACAACCATGGTTTCGTTGAAAGGCAATATCATCAGATGGCAGGTGACCAGATGATGCTGCCTTGAAACGAAATCATGGTAATGCCAAATTTAAATTCTAGTGGAATCTGCAAAGTTAGTCTTCCCTCAATTATACTTAGCATGACTATCTTCCACCAAGTAATTCCTGAGACAGTTCGATATCTTAAGGATACGTTATATGGTTTTCCTCGTTGAATCAGAAGCGAAATTTATTTATTTCCATCATTATAAATTTATAAAAACTATCATTTAAACTTCAGAAGTATTCTTTAAATCATTTCCATGAATTTCAAATATGTATGTACTAATAAAGGTATGCACATTTTAGTCCCTAAAAATGAAATTATACGAGGAGCCTGAGGAAAACATGCCAGATTAAATACACTGACTTAATCATCATCAGGAATTAGTGAATATTCTTTTAATTTAACTCTGAATGATGTCAGTAAACTTGAAGTGCCCCAAAATGAAGGTCTGATTGCTGGCAGAGGTTTCTATGCATAACTTGTCAAGTTCCACTATTATATTACAGTCATTGTGAATACATATTTATATTCAAATTAAACTTAAGTTGTATTTGAAATTTAAAACCCTCTAGCAGTTAGAAAATGAGCAATTCTATCACTGAGGCACCCAATTCAGACTTCTGATATACCTAATCTTTCAGATGGCTTAAAATTAATGCAATATTATACTTTTACAATGACTCATTGAATCAGGAATTAAACGAATAAAAATATAAAATCATCATCAATTGATAAAACTGCGTGATTATCATGACATGAGTTATTTGTAATGTAAGCCTGATACGTGACTGACAAAAGATCCTCATCTGTGTTGTTTAGTTATTTAAAGGTAAAAAAAGATATTGGGAACTAATACGGTTATTTTTGTGTTGGTTCAATGTTAGTCCATTTTCCTTTCACTGGCCAATGAACAAAAATTCATTATTATTGTTATAAGGAGCATAGTACTGGTTGATGGTAGGTTTTTAATGGACCCTGGCCTCATACACAGATGTAATCCTGATACACTGATGTCCTAATTAACATGGCACAAAATATCATTAAATCCTAAACTACACGTTACCATAACTCATTCTCCAGCTCTCAATACATTCTATCTCCTTTAATTTGATGTGAAATACCTATTCTTTTCCTCCCTCTACCTGGCTTACCAGCATTCACTCTCTAGTACCTTATTCAGCACCCCCTTGCCTCTCAGTATTTCCTAGACCAACCAATCCTGCCTTCTCCCAGCAACTTTCTGTCCTCCCTTACCACACTAGAACTTTATTTATTGTTTCATTTTCCATAAATTTTATTTTTTCAATTGTTGAACATCAGTTATATCCTTAGTTTTGCAGTAAGAACATGGAAATAAATAAATTTTCTTCCCCGGAACAATTGGAATTTTGAACTAAGATTCCTTCCCCCACTCCTTTAATTTGGATACTCATTCATACAGATACTTGAGATGGTGGGAAAGACTCGTTGGGATCGGTCTCAATTAAATGCTAGATTAGAGAGTGACTTACTCTGACAAGCAGCAGCCATAAAATCAGCCTCCTCCTTTCGGGCTTCCTCGGAGGTCTGCTTCTGAGGTCGCTGGTGGTGAGGATGGTGAGGGTGATGCGGATGGTGCCCGGTGCCCAGGTGGGAGGGGGGCGGTGGTGGTGGAGGGGGTGGGGGCAGATACATGTGCAGCGGGAACTGTTTCTCAGCAGCTGCCGCTGCTGCCACGGCTGCTGACATGGCGGCTGTTGTGTTGGCAGATGATGTGGGAGGCATGCCAGGGGGTTGTGGGGGTGGGGGTCCATGCTGCTGGGGTTGAGGCGGGTGTGCTGGAGGCTGCATTGGGGGTGGTGAGAGCATCCCCTCCTTGCCCCCTGATCCTCCTCCCTTCCCTGCTGAGGGTGTGAAATGGAAAATGTGAAACTTGAATCAAAGTGAATAGAAACCCACAGGACTCAAACTCACTGTAGTGACTGCCAAAGATATAAGCGATAACTGCATATGTTATAAAAGATTACATTACATCTGATTAGGATAACATGAATTCAATGGTTTAATCGTTGAATGCACATATTTAATCTTATCTTGCATCCTATCCAAGAAAAATTAATTAATTAATAAGATCTCTTAATACTCATGGTGTAAGTGCACCATATTTTAAATATTCATACAGCAAACTCTTAGCACCTTGTCCTAATCCAGTGACCAAAAACAAGGGTACATATCGCTTGAGGGAATTTTCTGTATTGCCAAAAGCAAAATTTTATGATGCATGATTAACATAAGAGGTTATAGGCCAAATGAGGGAGCGGAAATATTACGAAGTAAAATATAATGCAGATTGAATGAAAATAATATGGTACATATATGTTTTTATTTCAGTGACATGAGTATTCTTAAAGGGAATACATTTAAAAATATGGAATAAGCACTATCAGATGATTGTTTATGCTATAGTGACAAATATACATTTTAAGCAAGACCATAAAACACATCTATGCATGCAGATACTTTGATTTTACTCAGTATTTAAGGAAGGATTAAAAATGATTTAGTTCAAAGGTTTTTAATATCAGGAAATGTCACAACTTTGATACGTATCGAGGATTATTATTTAACATAAAATGATTGCGACATGGACAAGTTGGAATGAAAGAATCCAGATGTCAAAAAAATGAAATTTTTACTATTTCCCCAGCCTGTGAAATTCAATAGTCACACATAAAAAAGAAATAAACATATTTAGTATACCATTACTGGATATATTGCTTTATGAGTCTTTTGTAACCCTTTGAAAAGAAGTTTCCATTGGGCGACCATTTAAAAATTTACAGCTAAGAGCATTACTACAATCTTTAAGGTTAGGGTGAGAAGTTAGAATGACATAAGTATCTGTTAAAAATATGATGTCACCATTGTACAGAAGACAATTTGCCTGAATGAAAAAATCAATGCATCTATATTAGATGTTTTGGAGTACCGAGTTCTCTGGCGCTCTTAAAAATTAAGAATATGACTAATTTCCGACCAAGGGACAACCCTGAAAACCAACAACTCCCGGGAGAGTCCAATCGCACCTCTGCAGGGAGAATGCAGCCCCAGGCGGTGTTGGGGCATACTCACTCGTGGGGGTGAGCGGGCTGAGGTGCGGCGGCAGGCCGGCGTACGGAAGAAACGCCCTCGGCATGACGAAGTTGGGCGGCAGCAGCTTGGGTGCGGTGGCGGCCACAGGCTGCTCCGCCGCGCCCATCCCCAGGCCCCCGATTCCCTGTGGGTGCAGGCCGTGCGGCTGCTGCGGGAGCGGGTGGTGCGACTGAGGCGATGGGTGGTGGTGGTGGTGCGGGTGGTGCTGCATGGCGCCCCCCTTGGGTTTGGACAGGTTGAGCGGGGCGTCGGGGTCCGAGGGAGAGGGGTGCGGGGGCGAACCGTGCTGCATCGAGGGGTGGTGCATGTGCGGGTGGTGGTGCGGGGGAGGGAGGTGGAGAGGCGCGCTGAGGGAAACGGCGGGCGACGGGGACGGCGAGTGCTGCTGCTGCTGTTGGGACTGCGGGCCCTGCGACGGCTGCTGTGGCTGGTGCGGGGGCTGCTTGTGGTGCTGGGCCGCCGCCTGTTGCTGCTGCTGCTGCCCCAATGGGGGCGGAGAAGTCTTCTCCGCGCTCGCCGAGGACATGTGCGCTAGTTGGGCCGTGGCCGACACCCAAGGAACCTGTGGGATCAACTGGATTTAGGGGCGCGGGTAAGTGACGGGGTGCAACGCAATGACCTCGTTCCCATCGACTATAAAAATAATGTGGTGTTATAAAACTACATTTTCCACTGCATAGACTGCATAACTCCATTAATGAGATGGGAGCTCTACGGCCTAAATAGATAAGAAAATACGACTCCAAAGGCCGTGACAGTTTGAAACACCAAGCGTATTTAAATGAAATCTATGAATATCTAGAGCGTCACGACGAAATTTGTGGGGTTCCTTCTCACGTAAGGGATCCTACCATAAGAATGAGTGCATCTCTTGGCTAGTGTGTTAGGGGTTAGCTGGCCCCAGGCACGGGATTAATTTCTCTCTCAATCAATGGCGCGAACGTGACCAGAATTTTTCTTTCCCCTGCCGTGTTCCCACAAAAGCCATGAGAAAAGAACCTATAGGTGAGTGGCTGGGGGCCTGTAAGTGCCCCTGGAAAGGAGTTTTTTCTCCTGTAAACAATTACAGGCCAAGTGTGATGATTGTGTATTTGGTACGTGTGTTCATTCCTATTTAGGTTTGATTTCCCGTGTATCACCAAGTTAATACAGCATGAGAAATAGTAGTGTACGTGTTTTCCGTGTATATAAATATTTCTTATGATGGGGTCTTTGTCGAGGGACGAAACTCCCCGAAAATCTAGTCATAAGGCCTCAATTTATATTCTATTTAAGCACGCTTGGTTTCTTTTAAAAATTGTTAGGGCGTTTGGAGTCACATTTTCTTACATAAATTCATATTTTATTTAATTAGGGGATGGTACAGCAGTAGTGCGTTGAGCACTGGGCTGCTGTGCCAACATAAACTTCACAGGCAGAAGGTCCCTTGTATTGCACCTGGGTAATTTCATCTAAAATGAAAGTATTAAATTTCAACGGACAGGCTCCCTGGACCCTAATTGGAAACCAGAGCGTGTGATTTTTAGAAATCTTAATCTAGTGCAATTTGGTTTGATAACGATAGTTTCTAGTAAACAATGACCATCAAAGGAAAATTAATATCCGTTCACACAACAATCAAGTGTGAATGTGCGAATTTCGTGCAAGGGTAATATAAGTTAGCTCTAACCTTATTCATTAAAGCGACGTTCGAGTTTAGGGCAAGCTTCTAGGAAGGCTCATATAAGCAATGGAAAGAAATAAAAATCAATACTTTGATACTTAATAATTTCTAAATTCACATTTAAAAATTTCCTAAAAATACTTCACAAAACAATTTTATTCCAAAACCGAATTTCAGAGGCCTGAGTGTAGCGGGGGAGGATTGTTTTTGAGAAAAAAAATATTCTCAATATTTAAAATAGTGACCACATTTTTGGGACTATTCAAAAACATGGGACTACATCACAATAATTATTCAAAATTTAATCTTAATTGCCTTGAAGTCTCATGCTTTTTATAACATGACCCCGTGAATTTTAACTGCAATTTTGGGATACGTCGACTGGATTACACTTTAACAAATTTAGAAATATTTAAGGGACTGCAAATCACTAGAAACGGAAGGAAATATAAAACGGATGGCAACCAGAAGTAAAGGCATAAATGCAAGAGTAGAGTCGTCGATACTTGGAATTTTGCCCGATTAGGACAGTGAAACGACATCCAAAAAAAGTACTTCATTATTTTTGCAGGTTGCGTCCAATGCTTAAGCATCAGGAAAAAGTATGAAACGACTATCTCAACAGACAAAATTGTGAGACGAGAAGATGGTGAGTAAGGATGGGCGAGGACTTACATTGGCGGCCAACGAGGGCTTGGCCATCGAAACCTGAGGCATTTGCTGCGGGGGGATGCCGGCTGCGGCGGCGGCTGCGGCCGCGGCAGCCGCGCTCACTGGCGGAAGCGTCCTCAGCTGGTCCAGGAAGGGAATAAACATGAGGGAAGGCGGCGGTCCCACGCCCGGGATGCTCAGGCCCTTGCTCCCGGCGTACTGTGCCGATATTTGACTCTGTACACAGAGAAGGGAGAGATTATAGTGGAATTGGAACGCGATTACGGAATAACTTCGCCACATACAAGAAAAATGATAATTCAAAACTCTCATACTACGACTTCATTAGTTAGTCGATACAGTTTTTGCAATACTGAAATCGAAGATGAATGTTCTCCTTTTCGAAAATCAATCTGCAACATACATTTTTAGATGAAATTTACATTTAAAGATTTCGGTGCATTGTAGTGGAATGATATTTTAGTTAACTTAACCAAGTGGATGGGAGAGCATATTTATTTTCTCTCCAAATGACTAAATTTTCTCCCTAAAAATATGGAACGGTGAAAGGAGGCGAAAGAAGATTTACTCCCATTAAAGATCCCTTAACTTTCTTTACATTCATTTTTTTGACGGAGTGAATGTTTTTGTGCTAATTCAGACCATAATATTACGATAGTCTACATAAACTATGACGTTCTTTGCAGGGAGATCACCAAAATTTTCAGTTCCACTGCGAAACATACCGTATTCATCTTTGGTTTCATGAAAATTAATGTCGAAAAAGATGCTATGATTATTATGGTGTGATTTGGCGTCAAGCTCAATATGCACTTATGCAAGTTGAACCTATAGCCGCGATATCTATTCTTAATATCGTGCCACACGTAAAAATTGAATTTAAGAAACCGAGAAACAATTTTGTTGATTTTAAAAATGTATAAAAATAAAGAATTATATTACAGTATACGAATCAATAATTTTTCAAATGAAATGAACTCAAGTTAAATACAAGGGTTGATACTTGATATGGTGAGAAAATGGCTGCACCAATTAAAATCACCACTCGATTATTTCCACATAAAATTCAATTTAACTGCTCATCATCATATGTGAATAAATTTTTCATTCACTAAACATGATTTCACTTTAGTCTATTAAAATGCTCCTAAAACATACCGCGTGATTGGCGAAAATGTTAAAATATCTCAATTGTACCTGCAATTCCTGTATCTTTTGCTGTTGATGAATAATATGTTCTTGCTGCCTCTTGAGATGTTCCGCCTGAAGTCGCTGCAACTCCATTTGTTTTTGAGTTTCGGAAGAAATGTGACTCGCGAACGCCTGCAATAAATAAAAATGAATGAACACATGCCCTTTAGAAACTTTATTTACATGATTATAAGTTTAATTATTTCATGTCATTAACAGAGTAATGTACATTAATTAAAATTAAGACAATTTACAATGCCTTAATATTAAAATCTGTTCATAATGTAAATATTTCTGCAAATACTACAAAGTCTTTAGCGAGCTTTGTCGATTATACCTAGATGATGTTTTCGGATAATTGCGCATATACCTACATCTGTATCAGTTTTATTCTTAACCATTTTAAAACAAAGAATTTTAGTAGTAAAAAACAATCGCTCCATGAATGCTATCCTGAAATCCTGAGCGTCTAAGCCCTTAGCTTCATTGATGAAATCAAGAAGAATCATCTGGAAACTTGTGTGCAATCGTTCATGAAATATTTCAATTACTTGATGTTACTGGATCACGATGAAAATTAGCATTTTCTGATTGAAAGAAAGGACAAAGACATCACATTTCTCCGCGTGTGCAGACAAATAATTAAGCATTTAACGATGGTGTCATTGTTTATGTTTGGAAATCAGTAAGCTAATACATGCAATACTATATAGTAAATTACAACTAATTCTAGTAAGGGAGATCGTAGCCTTATGCCAAACGCAAGTTCAAAATATTAGACTTATAAAAATATTTTGCCTAAATATTGGAAATAACATTAAAAATCAGGTCCACTAATTTTTTTTTAAATTTTTGTAACGGTTGAATTTATATTCAATTCCTTGAGGCAGGAACTTACATGATATTGACGGAAATGATTTTCGGATAAGTTTCGAGCCGAACTTTTGAGTATGGTCCTTTGGCCCCACTTTAAACATTCGGGCGCAAAGCGGGTTACATTTGCTGTAAACATATTTCGCTTGAGATCTCGTGCAAAATAAAGTTAATCAAAGAGAATTCCCCGTGGAGTCAGCAGACAAGTCTCACCCCACCAGCCGTGTGGGCATTCCATTAAACTCAAGGGGAAGAATGAGAATTTTCGAATACCTCTCGGGGGAGAAATGTTTCAGCGGCGTCAGCGAAGTCTCAAGCTAATTGAATTACGGTGCAACCAAATTAATGACATCGAAATCCAAGCCTTCCCGGACGGAACGAACAATCTCGAAGGGTTCGAATGCCATCACGTACCTGTATGGAGCGAAAGTAAATCAAGTAAAATATGGTCAGGATCTTGAACTTTATTAAAACTCAAAAGGAGACTAAACTACGTTTTCTGTTCAATACTAATTGGTATACAGAGGGAAACGCATTTGCAAACAATCAGATAATTTGAAAGACGCCAAAAGCCTTTTATTTAACATCTCGAGCAAGGAATAGGGCGTTTGGAGATTAGTTTTTCAACGGAAACGACAGACTCTGGTCCATTCATAAAGAGTTCTTTGGGAGGTTTCATGAGAATGAGAAGCTTGAGCGTGGGGTGACGGTAGTGTTTAAAAATCTCGAAAGATATAACACGGGCTGCAAGCTCATCTGGAGTGTTTCAAGTCTGTCTCGTGAATTTGGAGAACATTGCTTCACTCCGAGAAGTATGATGTAACATCTTAAACTCTTTTTGGAGCATTTAGAAAATGGCCGATAAATTTTCTATTGCCTGATTCCTGGCACATTTAGAAGCTAATTGTTGCCAACTTAATTATAGTTGAATGAACTGGATGAAACAGTCATTGCATAAAATAAACTACGGCGCAAGCGGACTTAAGAAGACGACCGATAAGCTGTCTTAAGATCACTGTCTTGTCATCTTATATTTCCATATTATTCACAAGTGCCTTACCAAGTAAATATGCACTCTTTCTGTCCAATATGGATATACTTTTGACTTAGGAACAATTCAGAGATCATTTTCGGAGGGAGAATATCAAACGGCCCATCTCTCTCACTTGATCAGCATTTCGTTTACGTTGGAAACGTTGACAAATCAACTATATTATCTTAAATGATTTCTTAATTGGCTCGTAAATTGCCAACAGATCTTCGAGGGTACCGTTGTAAGGACAGGCATGACTATTGGTAGTAGGAAATCCTGAATTTTCAAGTCACGGGTACTCAATGCAACTTAGTGACATTTTGCTGAACTAAAATGGCCCCTCGTATGTTACTCGCAAAAGGGCGGACTAATTACCAAGAAACAGGGGAGATCGGACTGCACTTTGCATACATCATTTTTATTTTAGTTTTTTGACTCGAACACTACTACTGCCAATGCTAGAAGATCCTTCTATTCAATGGAAAATAATACATGGACGGGCTTTTGGGAAGAAGCACCGTTTTTATTGGTTATGCCTCCGCGATAAAAAGGTCTAATGAACGCGACATATGAAAGACCGGTATAACCACCGAACTAAGGATATTTTAAGCATAGATGAAGTGGTATTGAGAGGATTGGAAAACAAACGGTAAAGATTAGGGGGGGATGGAGAAAGTAAATTTCCATTTTTGCGATCTCATTAACTCGAGGACCGAACGGGAGAGGAAAAAGGCCACCGGAGTGAACATATTATTTTTGCAACTATGTATTTTTGGAGGAAAACGGTGGGGTGAGAGATTGAGAGGAGCATGGAAGCCGCGAAGACGGGGTGAGGGTGGCAAAAATAAAGACCAACCACATTGAGGGTACGTGATTCTGCAGGGTATGATGCCCGGTCCCACATATTTTTTTTGGAGCGGCGAGATGGCGGGGTCTCGTAGGTGTTGACTGAAGGAGCGAGTGAAGAGAGAGAACGCTTTGGAATGTTGGTATCGCCCGTATTCCAAGGAAAACAAGATCGGGAATAATAAAATGAACTGGCGAGAAAACTCCTCTCTTCCTCTCCCCACTTTCTATCTTCCCCTCCCGAAGCCTTTTTTGCCCAAGCCATCGACTGACTGACTATCCCCCGAACTCTTTCTTGTCTACGTATTTTGTTAATGAAATAACGAGTCGACTTCATCTTGGCTTTGAGGTCAACCCGGGACCCACCAGTCTGCCCACCTTCTTCTTCCCTTCCTCAGCGACCATTCCCCCTCCCGATCCACCTGTCTCTCTCTCTCCCTTTTCCCATTAACGTCTCCCCTCATTTCTCTGCCCTCCTTTACCTTCTCCTCGTCCTAACTTCTCTCAAAAACTGGCTCCTTCAATGCCTTACCTCTTTCCAGCTTGGTTCCCGGAAAGGCTTCGTTCACTGTTTAATAGGAAGAGATAATTACCTATGTGGATGAATGACTTGAAATTAGTTATGAAGCCTTCAGCTTAATGCCTTCCACCATTATCGACAAAATGGGTAGACATTAAGAATAACTTGGCACCCGTGACTGTGTCGGTCAGCCCGTTTGGAATACCCATGCCAACTGCTCTATGGTCTAGTCAAGATAAGCCTACGGTAAAGTGAAGCCATAGAACTACCAGAAGAGACAACGCAGGATTGAGGACAACGACGGTGAAATCATCCATTAAATTCATGGAAAATTGAATTTGTTCCTTGAATTCACGGAAGGAATGCGGTAGAGTTCCATATTCGGTCAGGCCAATGAACCGGCGAAAACGGTCACCTGACTCGATGGTTTTGCAAATAAGGCAGATGAAATTTTTTTAAAGGAATGACAGAAATTCCAACCATTAGCACAGAAATCTTTATCACCATTTAAAGCATCCTAAGATAGATTGTAATATCAGATAATTATTATAATGAATTTCACTAACAGCACGTCTCGCGAGATAGTTATTTCAAATTACCCATCTTGAGGAGTCAAACCAAATGCTACACCACGAAATACATGCCATAATGTTTCAATGCAATCTGAAAATTTATTTACTTTTCGTATTTGTCCCTTAATCTCATTAGAAGTTTCCAAAGCCTTTCGTCAATTGGTATTCCCAAAATTTCTTCAATACGGTTTGATCAGTCCCTAGATTCCATCGTCACAAATATATTAATCCATGGATTAATAATTCATGATTAATGATGCGTTGAAGTTTCTTCCACTGCTGCTAGGTCTCCTACAGCACGAAGGGGTTCTTTACGATATTACTTCATTCGTATGAGAAAAGTATCACTAAATTAAATAAAGAAGTACACCTAGCAAGATAATGTTCATCAATTCACCACATTCTACTCTCCTCCCCCGTTTCGCCATTACTTCCGCTGTCACTTCTTGCTTACGACCATCTTTCCTACCACGCCTTCACATATTTTGCTTTTCAATCCCTCTCCACAATTTTCATCACCTCACTCCCTCCCCTCACCTTCTCCTCCATCCAACTCCTCCTCACCTCTCGATCAACTTCCACTGTGTTTCTCATCGCCTAACTATTTGACCTCACCCATCCCATCCCTCCTCCCCACTCCCCAACCGCTAACCCGTCCAGTTTCATCACGGTAGCCAAGCCAATTGATTTCTCACTCTATAGTTTTGTTTTTGAATAACGCTACAGTTAGGACGGGGCGACGCTCTAGAAGGACATCTGGTAACGGGAATTCGCAGTGGCGTTGGATACGTTGAACATGAATGTGAGGTTAAACAAGGAACAATATTTTAAGTATGAATTAATTTCCACTTGACATATTGGTATCTATTTTTGCAATTTCTTTGAGAGGAATAACACTCTTAGATGTTGTTTCTTATCTTGACACATTATATGTGTGCTTACAAAGGCGTGTTGATGTAAAACGTCCTTGATAAATTCCTTCATCTCGCTCAGAAAGAATGAGAGCCACGAAGTGGGCACTGCTGGAGCGAAATACATACAGGCACAGTCGTAACCTGGCGATGCATGCATTCACAAACCCCGTTTTCATTTGATTTTGATAGCGTTATATCAATTTTAAACGGAGATAATCACTCTTCATTCTTTCCTTTTTTAACGGATTCCGTTACAAGATTGCTGTTGAAAAATCTTCATCTTGCGTATAGCTTGTGCACATAAGCCCCTTGATGATGCTTCCCATCGATTATATGCTACAGAAGTTTTACTATTCAACTTACAAGATAATATCAACATATATATTATTATTATTATTAAGAAATCTACCGGTTAAGGTAGGTTTTGCATGGACATAACTACCAAATAAATATTTTGTGATTCCTAACAAAACACAATCCAGCAACCTACTCTATATCAAGTGCCTCATCTCTTTGTACTTCCTTCCTCCTTTAATCCCGTCCATCCTTATCCTGTTCCTGCCCTCTCCTCGTTTGCCCGGCATTCTCCCCTCTATTGCAGTCTTCAACATCCCACTACCGATCAATGCGCCCCTCATCCATTTTTCCTGCCTCCATAGGATTTCTCCCAACCAACCCCTCTCTTCTCCTACCATACCTAGTACTTCCTCAATTGTTTTCTTCTCGGTCCATTTCACCTTCTCCATTCTTCTCCACACCCACATTTCAAAAGCCTCAAGTCTACGTCTATCCTCCTGCTTCAGTGACCACGTTTCTGCACCGTACATAGCTACATTCCATATCAATGTTTTTTCTTAACATCCTCACTCTACGTCCCAATCATCAACTCCCTATTACTTATGAATACCTTTTTGCCTAGGGCAATTCTTCTCCTTATTTCCCTACTAATTTGACCATGTTGGTCCAAAACATTTCCCAGATAAGGAAACTGTTCCACCTGCTCTATTTTTTTGCCCTCCTATTTTAATGTTCAGCTTAGCCTTTTTCTTTCTGGAAAATCGCATAACCTTTGTTTTTTTTGATCGTATATCCTATCGACTTCTTTCTCTTTATGATTGCTCGGTGGCATGTATACCTGAACAATTACCAAGTTTGTCGGTTATATATATATATATATATATATATATATATATATATATATATATATATATATATATATATATATATATATATATATATATATTAACCTTTACTCACAAAATTGCCTTAGTTTAATTTCTCGAGGCATACAAATAGGAGTCACCTTAGTAAGAATCTTGATATCAGTTATTTGCTGAAAGCAATTTTTCAGTCCTTCATAGTTTGACAAAAGTGCACGCACCAAACTAATTTTGATTGAGAAACAACTGAAAATATATATTAAATATTTTGTGGATTTGATTGAACTCGCGGAATTCCCTTATTATTATAATATTTTCATTATTAAGATATTTTTATCAATTTCTTCTGTTTAGATTGTTCAAACCCAAAAAATGTGACCGCAAATGTATGACTTTATGAGAAAGAAAGAATAAGAACCAAACACTATCAGAATATAGAAATCTTGAAGAACTTTTAGAGCTACCCATGAGTATACTGACGGCATATTTATAAGTTCGTTTACCGTGCCAACTTTTTCATGTTGACTGTCGACAGTAATTTTTTAATTTTTAAAGTGTGATGACAGTGATAAATTAAGGGACCATAAGATGTCTCTCATTTCCCTGGACATAAAATATTTCAAAGCATAGCGAAATAACCGAGACACTGGAGAAATACAAGGGCAAGTTTAAAAGAGCCTCACATCCAGCAAAGGTCCAGTAAATGCGGAATGCGCAACACAGATATTCACAGCCGTGTTCACGTAAACATGGATAGGCACGTTGGTCGGATTGACCCTTTGCGGCAGAATGCTCACCTGCAAAGTTTGGAACAGGCTCATGGCATGGTCACTTCAGTTTCGTGGAACTGAGACGGGATTGGACTGGAGAGAGCACAAAGCAGTTCAATTATCTTAGCCTCTCACAGAGGAGGACTCACCCCAACGAACGGTTCGAACGCGGAATAAATAAATCGGTACGTGGGGTCGCCGGGAGCGAAGTTTGCGTAAGAAATGTCCAAAGTTAGGAGAGGAAAAACGTTAAGGGAAGAAGAGTTTTCTGGAGGGGGTGGAATGTTACAGAGAAAGGAAGAGGAGAGGGCGAAAAGAGAGAGAGAGAGAGAGAGAGAGGGAGGGTGGGAGTTGAGCTTGCAGTCGGCAAGAAAAGCTTTCAACAAAATGAAAATCCAAGCGACGTCACTGCCTCCTTGTGGAAGATGAGGAGAACCTCTTTCATCACCAGCCTTTTGCACTCGTTTCCGCCCGATGCCCCCAAACCCTTCAGCGTCAATAACCCTTTCTCTTCTTCTGTATCCCTTTACCCCTTTTCCGCCTCTGTGGTCATCCCTCTGTCCATTCCATCCTCTCCATCTTGCGTCGCTCTTTTCTTATTTGCTCAGCAAAAGAGAGAATTCCATTTCCGCATCGCATTTTCCATGACTCGCAACGTTCACAACATAAATAATTTCAGATGAGAGTCTCTATTAACAGTTGAATCGAAGATAAGGTGACAAATAATTAGCGTAATATCCTCAGGGATGCGTGCAATATACTTAAATGATGACGCTTACTCCTCAGAAGCTGAACAAAAAATTTAATACACTAATTATGCCTGTGTCAGGCAAACTCTTCGGAAAGAATGTGGAAAGGTATGCGTTGGGAAGTTAATGAAGGGCGTATGCCGTGATTATGTATGATGTTATTTTCCATAGCGTTACCATTACTCTCAGTCGACATCAGGAAAGTTCCACACTTGATAACCCTACGCGACATTGAGGCCATTATTGTTCAGAGTAGAATATTTCACGTATCTCAGCTATCAACATTTATGTATGCTCCGCGTTTTCTAGAGAACCTTAAGAGTACTTTCGTCAACTTCATTACCTTCCGGTGAGGAATGCTAAATTGGGAACGAACCACATGGACTTAATTACTTGCCTGCAAAGCGGTTTGTGTCACTAGTCTCCACTTCTACCACACAATAGGTCTTTCCTAAGGAGTGTGTGGCTTTGTGGAATTAAGATTCTTGAAACTATATTGGATGCTTAGTGTAGAGTATGAAGTTTTTAGTCATAGTCAATCAAATCAGGATTTACTCTTCATACATTTAGATCGAATGAATTAGGAATTTTTTCGTCGACTTAATGTACTAAGACTTGCAATTATTTTATCGACGAATAAAGGGCGTATTAATTGGGTTTAATATTAAATTAAAAGTTGAGTTAAGCATAAATATGTACAGAGAGGATACAGAAAAACATCACTCGAATCTTTGCGTAGGAGTAAGGGAAATACCATCACTCCATGCTCAGAATCCTGCCGTTTATTAGTTTGAAATTCAAATTTTTACATAGTTTTGCACATTTGCCCTAGAAACCAGGAAAAAATCAATCAAAATGCTTCTTTCCGGAAAAAAGTATTTTAATTAAATCCGGCGACGACTGACAAATTTCGAAATCTTGAAAGTCAAGAAATATTAAACACTGGATCTACAGGTAAGCTACAGGCTACCTGTAAAATAAAGATTTGTCACATTCGTCATATAACCAGTGAGACAATTTATGAAACCTTCATTGACATATTTCAAATACCATAAGAAGCCATCGAAATAGAAACAGTCCTTTCATACGTGGCATATTTCTGCTTTTCATACTATCCAAGACAATTAACTTTTATGCACTGACGCCTCTGCTAACAAGAATGGATTATCGAAGACAATATTCAAAATATCTCAAAAGCAGACTCATGGGATTGTGATACACCTTAAAATGTAGTCGTGACGAGGAAATGTGGCAGAGGTATTGAGTTTCGGGATATTGGGGTGGGGGAAAATGGCAAGAAGAAAATTGGAAGCTGTAGTGATATGGATATCTGAGTTGCGAGGGTGAGGGAATAGGGGTGACAGAAGAAGCTGGAAGGGGAAGGGAAGCTTGGAAGTGGGAGAGGGGAATGAAACATCTAGAAATCAGAGAAATTAAAGGGGGAAAAATTCTTTTAGATTTTCAATCAGACACAGAAATGAGTTATGTGACTGTTTGTATTGCATTTTCGAGATCGCCGATGGGGTCTCAGAGAGGATGTGTTTAGCTAAAGACAATATTATTTGCCAGAGTCGCCAGATTGGATGAAGTGAGACTGGGAGACTCAGCTACAAAGCATGAACTTGGAAAGGTTGGAGAATCAAAGTGGAGTAATTTTTTTCAAAAAACAAAATCAACAATTTCCGGTCTCTTGATTCACAAACCCCAAAGTTAGGAGAAAAACGAAGTAAAGGACGATATTGACGGGGGAGAGTTAATTGAGTATTTATCGAGCATTAAAAACATGCAGTTACATAAATTATCAGGGAAAACTACAATAATTGGTGTCCAATCACATGGAAAAAATATTATGGCTGATCATACATAAACTCACTTGGAAGTGTTGTTGGACCATGATCGACCATGAGGGTAACATGCGGGGAATTAATAGAATCGCTTTAGGAAACGAATCTTTCCAAAGGAGAGGGAAGTTGATGACAGAGACGTTGAGTAAGGATGTTAAGGAAAGACTGGAGAAAACTTTGATTAAGAGATTGGTTTGGTACGGCGAGGAAACTTCGCCGTCGAAGCAATGTGATAGGTGTAGATTGGAGACTTTTGAGATATGGATGTGTAGAAGAATGGAAAAGGCAAAATGAACGGAAAGGAAAACATACGAAGGGGTACTAGGTATGGTCAGAGAGAAGAAAGGGCAGGAAATGTGGGAGCCGAACATTCCGATAGTAAATGAAATATTGAAGGCTGTGATTGAGCGAGGTTAGTCCGGCGAGGTTGCGGGAGGTTGAGAATAAGCATATTGAACGGTATGAAGGGATTAAGAACGTATGTAGATATGAAGAGGTGTATATTGCAGTATGAGATATCAGGTTTTGGCTAGTTCAGCGATGCTAAAGAAGATGGCGGTGTTCAATTTGTGACCATCTAAAACTGTAGCCTGCTAAATAATCATATATATGTATAGTAAAAGGACCGGTAATTGAACCTGGAATACTTTTTTTCATGGAGCACTCTGTGATCTTGTAAATATCAAGGTACCTAAATTTCGCGACAGTTTCACGAATTGGTGTCTACTATTATAACTGGGAATAGTCGGGCGTCGTAGCCTGATTGGCCTTGGATAATGCTCGGCTTTTGACTTGACGAGTCCTAGTTTCAAAATCCTGAGATCTGCCTTTGGACATCCCTGAATTCCTGCCGCCTCCAAATCTAAGCGATGCGAGTTTTCCTCCGACCAGAATTTTGCGGGAAACCGGATGGTGACACAACTAAAAGAAATTATCCTCCTACCCTCTATTTGCGTATTTTGCACTCCCACTGAACCGCCTCTACTTCCGGAATTCAGAAAGCAAATTTTAAAACTCACTCAAACACAGCCATTACTGACTGATTCAAAGAGGCATATACGTGTGCGTCTTTTTATGAGGAGTGCATTTATATGTGTGTGTGAATATATATAGGTATATATTAGTAAGCATTACTCCTATATCATTCCTTCATTACTTCTATATCTTCAGATGAAGACGGATTGTTTCCGACGAAATATCAAGAAAATACGTGTGAGTGTTCTTCTTTTTTGTGTTTCTATATTGTGTGTTACTGTGTATTGTACTATATATATATATATATATATATATATATATATATATATATATATATATATATATATATATATATGCATAAGTTAACATTTAAGCATGAAAAGCCTTTTGTCCCAACACACTCCATCACATACCCTTGCGGTGGACTATGATGTACGTATTGCTTAGATGCAGATTCTAAGAACTTATTGAGTTTTGCATTAATGATATGTTTTTATCTGCCACCCGAAAAAAATTTTTCAGGGAGTCGAAAATCTTTCAAGCAGCTATGAAGCCCACAACATGCAAGACCATTGGCGATACGGACTTATGTCAGCAAAAGAAATTTGTCTCAACAGTCTATTGGTTCCGAGGAGAACATTAGGGAGAATTGAGCGCTAAGTAATTAGTTGCGGCTTTCCAAAATCAAAAGTCTCATAAAAATCCACCCTGAGATAGGCCACTTCGAGTACGTTGACACATAAGAATTGAGAGACGACAACCAGGTGCCGAGGGCTAAATTCAGATTCCCTTGGCTAACGCACGACTTGACTGTAATGGTGATGGGTTAAAAGAGGGTAAATGTGTGATTTCAATGACTGTGTCTAGTTTGAAAACAAAGAAATGAATCAGTTACTTCTATTGAAAGATTTACTCCGTAAAATTTTACATATATCGCTTTCCCTTGATGCTCTTGTTTTCGAAAGTATTACTAATCAGAAGTTAAAAAAAAGCGCGAGTGAAAAAACCTCGCTATAATCATCCACACAAACTTACGAAGCATTGGACAGTTTCCGGTAGCTTCCACACGAGGTTTGTTATCATTCACTTTGTTTACTTTCCACAAATGAAAGAGGGAGAAGGCCCGAGTTTTAAACCCCCTACACTGACACCATTTCCGTTACTAATTCGAGATGTTATTTTTTCCACCCTAAAAAAAACCTTCACGAGGGTAATTAATTCCACTTTCGCATCGCAATAACCGCGCCCGGGCGTGTGTCGCCCGTTGTTCGACGTCCGCTACGGCGAATCCGCCGTTGTGCGCGCTCGTGAAATGGCACCGCGCGATGTCCCGGTCGCAGTTCCAAAGAAAACATCCTCGAGGTAGTTATAGTTCTCTTGCGGCGATTACGGCGGGGCCATTTGGACACGGAACCCGGACCAGAATCCTTTGCTGTCCTCCCCCATCCACACTCCCTCCCGGTCAAATCCCCTCGGGGATACGCATAACATCCCCACCGCCCTGGGCTCGCGAGGAGAGATATTGCATGCATCAACTGGATACACAATAAACTCCACGTTTATTGGAGAGCTGTTTCGAACCCCACGCCGCCGCTGTGAGCGCTCGCAGCCCCCAGTCGGGTGGGGGAACCGTTTCCCCTTTGCTGCGCTCTGCTACCTCTTCCCGATCCGTGCTCTCCCCCTTCCCTTCACATCGTATCTTCCACCATGGATTCGCCAATTCTTTCCCTCTTCTTTCGCCGAATATCAGCCGAAGAGCTCAATAGAATACGCCTCCACCGTCGCTGCAGTGTGCCCAGCGAATCTGAATTTTGTTTTCTCTTTTTCCCAGAATATTTTATAGTTTTCGCATAAATCTTCGAGTTTTTCAGGGGTACTGTTGTACGCAAGTACAGTTGATTTTTGAGTAAAATATCCAAGTCAAATTTTTCCCAAGCGATAGGTAATGGAAAATAGGGAGAGGAAGTTACAAAACTACATTTCAGTGCTCTTGAAAAAGAAAAAAATCTGCCTGCAAGGAACAACGATAATTGGAAAATGGAAACGAAATTTCTTTTATCGAAAGGGCTCTTTCAAGAAAACGAACCGAGAAGATAAGACTGAGGTACTAAGGTAAGACTGAAAACTAAGAAAAACTGGGTTTTTACAAACAGATTTGACTAGAAATTGGAGATAAAAACACAGTTAAGTGAATGCACGACTTATATGTTGCAATTTTAACACATGAACACAATAAAAAAAATTGAACTCTCTCAACACGAAATCTCTTCGCCAATACGAGAAACCTTTGTTTGCTTCCGAGAAATTTACTCTTCTTGGTTCTCTCGCTTTCAAAGAGCTTCTCTTTTCTTCCTTTCTTTGTGTTTTGATGCCTTCTTTGTCAAGATATCTTCCTTATACATCACCTATACGTATTCCGAAAGCTATGATCAATTACTTATTGACTTAACTCCATCCATCAACTGCTCCTCCTATGTCATGCGTAGCACGCACGCAATCAGATAGATCTCATCAACGTTTTAGCAAGCTAAATCAATGCAACAATTTCAGAGTGTAAAAATCATTCGCCTTGACTGGGATTCGAACCCAGATCCCTCAATATCCGGTCGAGTGCTTTAGCCACTTTAGCTATCGAGGCGTCCTCTTAAACTCTGAAATTTTGGGGCTTTTAAAGGAACAAGATGTTGTGACGAAATACCGTACATACAATGTCACAGGCATTCGTAGTCGTGCGCGAGGCGCCACAGCCCACGAGGTTAAAGCCAACTTTAAACACTTATGGTGTTTTCACTTTGACAAATTCCAAAGAAACTGCGGGAGATGCCGCAACAGTAACTTTTAACGGAGTCATCCGCTAATGTGCATTTCAATGCAACAATTTCAATGCAGCAATTTTTACACTCTGAAATTGTTGCATTAAAATGCACATTAGCGGATGACTCCGTTAAAAGTTACTGTTGCGGCATCTCCCGCAGTTTCTTTGGAATTTAGCAAGCTAAATATCATTTGCCCCTAATTTTATCCAAAAAAATTGTTAATTCCCTGAGTTGTCCAGTCCGACAAAAGTTCGTTATTTTCCAGGCCGTTGGTCACCCAGTACCGCCATTTTGTTCCACACAGAATGCGTATCCCGAAACCTTGAGTCTTTTTCAGAAAAGCGAACCACTGACATCGCCGCAGGAGGGCGTGGGACGATCTAAGCCGACTACTCTCCAAGTTTGCCAACTTCTTAAGCTGACTACTCTCAGTTACTACCAGGAAAATGTGGTGCTTCCGTCATAGAACACACTTCGTAAAATTTACCGCTCGTTTTTCTTCATTCGCATCTACGAATTTCAAGTACCTGCACCAGTACACCGCAAAGAATACGGCTTGTTGCAAAAGAGAAGCACCTTATTTGTCTTAAACATCGTTTTACAACTGTTGTTTTTATTTTTTACAAAACTGGATTTACATGAGTCAATTATGCAATGCAAAATTATGGCGAAGTAACCGTACGAAGGTGCAGCCATCACTAACTTTACGAGGATGCATACGCAGGCTAGGGTTTTTCTTCGAAAATTCATCCATAGATTATTTAATTATGATATTGTATAATAATGTTTGGAGATTAGTTATTCGACCCTTAAAAATTTATTATAAGCAGGTTAATCCTGATATAGACGAAAATCGTTCCAGTAATGTGTCAAAAATCCGGAGGGAAAATTATCGCTAGTTCGATTGATGATTTGCATACTATAAATTACAGATTCCCGCATACTTAATGCAATATAAATAATTTCATGTAAAAATTGAACTCCTTTAAATTTTTCCAGCAGTAAGAATGACATGATTATAATAAGAGCTTTAAGATCGAATACCGTTCAAAATCATGTTTTCAGAAAAAATAGTAATTCTTTTACGCCGTTGCATACAGTTTTCCATATTGGCTCGGCTCCTAGGTAACCACAGTTAGTTTTTGTATTAATCTTGAAGGGCCACTATTGACTAAATTGAACTCTATAGTAAGCAGCCAAGTTGTCAGGTTACTTAGCCAAGACTTTTTTGAGAACCACAGATATCGGACATAAGTAATTATATGTAATTTTCACATGGTAAAATATTGTGCACTGTAATAAAAAAGCAGACCTTCCTCGCGAAAACAGACCTTAAAGTAAAGATTGGAATGGCCAAGAGAACAGGTGAACGGAGAAGAATAATGATGTAAACCAGCGTATCGTCTAGTTAGACTAACCAAAAACAAGTCGTTAGATGAAATCATGCAAAATGCTGTCTAATTACGAGAAGTTCTTGATTTCACACAAATGGCAGCTATTTATAAAACAGAATAGACGACGATAAAATATATATATTAAACATGGTGTCTCAAAAAAAAACTCCGTATGAATTCCTATTCCCATGAAATCTCCATTACGATACTCTTATTAAATGTTACAAAAATAAGTCAAATGGTTCGGATGGCCCGGCAGTTGGTTTCGGTATTTTTAAGCTCCTCGTACAGGAAGGAAATTATGGAGAAAAAAGAAAAGTAGGGGAAAGAGGAAATTGTTATAACATATCTAGAAGAGTTTTCAATATGGATCAATTTTCTAAAAAGTAAACATCGCGACGCTATAATGGATCTTGGAGAACGAAAGCTGCTGACTTCTGAAGAATACCTGGAAAATTGAAATTTAAGTTTCGTTGTATAGCAATGATATTGGCTTGGACCAAAGTGGTGTTCGTGTTCATTTCACATTGAGCACAATAATATTCCTATTTTTATGTTTTCAATGCAAGTGATTCCATTTCAATTCCTTACCATTACTTACTCTACTAGACTAATACAAACCAAGATTTACGGAATTTAAGTACTTTTCTGGCTTTAAAATGATTTTCGATACAGCTGACACTGAATATACGAAGTTGAAAAGATGTTAATTTTCAAATTAAGTACATGTTGCACTGGAAAAATCAACACCAAATATTCAAAGATGTTGGTAAGGTTCGACCAACTATGAGGATGCCAAACACCCAGAGAAACTCGGAAATCGCCTCGCATTGCACAAAATGGAAATTTGAACTGCAAGCCATCATATATCAGAGCAAAATGTGCATTTCCATTCCAAGTTTTTTGAAGGATACAGTCACGAAATTTTCCATCTTTATGAGAAATGGTTCGGCCTATGTGAAATAACAAAGCTACGCGGCCACGGAAAACTTGAAAGACCGGGATTGAGTTTTATTTTTCTTTTGACGAGAACAAGGAGACGGCATGGTGGATATGCCGAATGGAAACAGTCTCCTCTTCACCAGACCTGGTAGCTCTTCCTCCTCTATCCCCTCCCCACCTCCAAATCCCCCTTTCTTACTCCTCCTCCAATCCGCTCGCTCTATTTTGAGAGAAGCATCCCCCCTGTCAAAACAACGGAGGAGCGGAGAGCGAGGCAAAGGGGAGTCGATTATAGCGGCCTTATCACACGCGCGGTCTTCCCAAAGGTTTTCTCGGATAGGGCGGGGTAATGTGGTGGAGGGTGGAGTTGGACAGGGTTTCGAGGATGCTGGAGTGTGCGGGGGTGGAAGAGGAATGGCCTGGGGGAGGGGGAAGAGACGCGCTGGAGTGGAAACTGGATGGTAGGGAGAGCGAGAGGGGTGGAGGTTGACCGAAATTAAAGGAGTTGAAAGGTGTGAATCCTGGAGGAGATGCTCAACGTAACTCATAACACTCTTACTCACGAATGAGATAGAGTTGTCGCTTTGGTAATGCAAATTTCGGGATATTGCAAGGTGTGCGGATTTTGTTACATCGAATTCCAGACGTATTTAGTTCCCACCACTGGATTCGCAGGGAAACAAAGATGATTAGGGTCAGATTAAAATCAGAAGTCAACAAGCACAATTTTTTGCTAAACCTTCTGGAAGGAATTTTGATGTTATATTCAGTTGAAAGATCAATAGATTTCTGTTTCAGTTCGTGCAGGCGGCATAAACTGTTAAGTGAAGGCGATCGCCCTTTCATCCAAATTTTTCTAACACCTTTGCAAGTCGGTCGCTTTTATTCGTATAAATTGGATTGTGGAATCAACAATGGCATTATCTGATAATATTTATGGGTTTTGTTAAGAAACATATACACAAAAACGATCCGACTGAGGTTTCTTAGTTAGAGGTATTATCATATGAAACTTCAAGAAACCCAGGAATTAAGAAGATATGCTTGAATGTCGACGCGGGAGGCTGAGTCAGCGAATATAAAATATTCAAAATAAAATATGTGGTGCTCAAATGATCTTGGCTCAAATATTGTCCCATTCCTCTGAGTAGATGTCAGTTACACCGACGCAATCGAAAGGTACTCTTGCTTTACTTGAATTTTTCGACAACTTAGAATTGGCTCGTAAAAATAGTAAAAATATTACGGAAAGAACAAATAACTTAGCATTTTAATCCTTCCTATTTCAGACTTCAGGTTCTAAGTGTAATTTGCAATCCACGCAGTTACAATGCTCACTGAGGTTCCACAATAAAAGGATGTTGACATTCTCTCAAATTTCAAACAGGCTTTCGAGGAATTTGCAACAATTATTTTTGCATCAAAAATCGTTGCCTCATTACTTCGATAGAGGCATTGATTTAGAATGGCGTGCGACCTTAACGAATGACATTGCCGTGGATATTCAGTTCAAAACGCCATTCTGCCTATAGTGGAGCATGATTTCAAAAGATGCACTATCAAAATGGATAAATCTATAAGAAACCATTAGTAGTTGTTCACTTTCTTCCGTGAAACTGGAAAGCGGAGGAAATCACCTGGCGAAGGATGCGCAAGTTTTACTAGAAAACTTGATTATTCCACTTGACGTAGACCACGGTAATCATAACACATGATTTGATGACATTAACTCTTTTTTTACGTTATGAATCTCACACCTTTTGGAATAAAGCTCCCCGATTCGTGTCTGATGTAATTTTTAAAAGAAAAGAACGCAAGCCAGGCCTTTCGGTGAAAGAGAATTAACGGGAATTTTAAAAAACACGACCTGCCGTCCAGAATCCACGTTTTGACACGGTCGAAGGGCGATGATGGGTGGGCTGGGTCGTTGGGGAGAGACAAAGGGAGAGGGGGTTGGACGAGGGAGCCAAGGGGCAAAACGGGGGCTTCTGCGCAGGTCGGAATTTTAACGGACATCACCCCCCCCCCCTCCACCCCCCCCCTTGAGCATCCTTTCCCTCCAGGCAGAGCCACCGACCCGTGATTTCCTCCGACCGCGAGCGGCCTCCGCCTACTTCCAGTAACGGCGCCCGGTGGATGGAGTAAGAGTGAGGGTGCGGCGAGAAGAGCGGGGGGCATAGCTGATAAAGGAAGGGGTGCTGCGGGCCAGAAATAGTAGTCGCCACGAAAAGGGAAGAAGGCACCGCCCGTGCATTCTATCAACCATTTCCCAAGTGCGCGGGCGTTATCGCAATTGCTCCCTCGAACGGGGAAAGGGGTGAGCGGAGTCGGGAAGCTGGTAGGAGGAACGGGAAGGTGTGGGCTCTTTTCCGGACTCGTTTTTATTTTTCGCGTTCGAGGGAGAGAGAGAGAGAGAAAGAGCTATTGAGAGGCTCCGCGAACGTGACTCGAAGTGAACAATTGCGAGGCAAAAATAACAAGCGTGCCGTGCCCCTTCCACCCCCGACCACGGAATGGAACTCAAGAATAGACGCCACGCCCCAAACAAACACTCGAAGGTGCCTCCTCAAGTCGAGTGCCTTCTCTCTCCATTCTTCGCGGCAATATGAGCTCTCCTCTCTTATCTAGGAAAAAAAACAATTGCGTCCTCATTCTGTCAGCGGTGGCGAGCAGTCTAAATTTCAAGCTAACTAGAGACCGAGCAAATAACTTTCAAACAGCAGAAAAAAATGAAAAACGAGAAATACCATTCGAAGGAAACGTCACTGATTTAAAAAAAAAGCATTCTCTAGAAAATATTACCCGTAATTGTAAAAGAAAAGAAGTTTCATTTTGATGAAAGTCCATAGAAATTTGAGAAATGGAGCATTGGCATATATTTTCTCTGTCCTTTTTGAAACCACTTATACTCTTTCATGCACTTGGGAGAGATGAGTTTTGTAAGGAAATTTCAATTTCATGAAAATACCACGATCCTAGATGCATGAAATAAATTTGCATCTTAATCAAGGTGGAACTTAAGCCTTAATTTTGAAATACAATCCGAACTGATCAATGTTACGTAAAATGATCAAAAGTACCTTACCCGCGAACCAGGCTGGGACGAAAAATTTAGCAGAAATAAATATTTTTCCGAAGATAAAAGCTCTTCCGTCTGTATAGCTGTGTTCGATTGTTATTTTAATGAAAAAATATTGAAAAATAAGGTGGTCACGGAATAGCGCTGTTGTTTCGATCTTTTTTTTTATTCTTCAGAATCAAAAACTTACAACATAACCACGTCACGTAAAGTGCTTATAAATGGATCATCTATTGTTATCAATCCTAATATATATATATATATATATATATATATATATATATATATATATATATATATATATATATGTATACATATTCTACTCGTATGCACAACGTCTGCCACAAAAGTAGAATGACTTAATTTTCCCTAGACAGACGGACGAGCAGCGGTTTCTGTGGCTGGGTTCGAAGGAGGGGAGTCTCAGGAAAGGCTGGAGGCCGGTGGAAGTTGGCTCCCAGGCTTTAATGAGGGCGAATCGTTCGTTTGCGAAACCTCTATAACGTGACATCGTCACTCTACGTAATGAACCTGTTTTTGGAACAGCACTGCGCCGTCAAATTTTGCGTGAAATTGGGCAAAACCGAGGGAGAGAGTCATGGTATGCTCAAGGCATGCCGGGGGATCGGGGGTTTTTGAGTGGCGCAAGTTGTTTCGTGAGGTTAGAGAAGTTGTTGAAGACGCCGAACGTTCAAGACGCCCTACGATCTCAAAAAGTGACGGAAATCTTGTAAGAGTGAAGACTCTGTTGGACAGGGATCGCCGATTAAGTGTTCGCATGGTTTTTGATGAACTTAGCATCCCCAAAAGTGATGTCAATCGACTTGTAACCGGACCCATGAGCATGAGAGAGGTGTGTGCGAAGTTGGTGCCGCGAGTGCTCTCGGACGAACAAAAGGAAACTCACGCGGATCTGCCATGAGCTTCACGACCATGTGAATGGGGATCCAAATGTTTCAGAAAATACCCCACCAGACTTCTTCCTCTTCTCCTACCTCAAATATGCTCTCGAAGGACGTCACCACAGCTCGGTGGAAGCGTTACAACAGGTCGTGACGATGGAGCTTAGCAACATTTCGGGCGCCCACTTCCAGAAGGCGTACGAGGCATGGAAAACCTCCCTGACAGCGATGAATGGACGCATAATGGTGCGACTTTTGAGTGAATGTATCAATTCTGGCAATGCATTTTTTTTAATCGACTCAGTCCTACTACTTTTGGGACAAACCTTGTATGCATATGCACGTGTTTGTTTACATGAGCAGATGTATATTCATACGTATATCATGAATTAAAATTGGTGAATGTATGCCTGCTGATGCTCTAACACACCCTGCCACACGCCCTCACGGATTATAGTGTCAATACAGATATCACAAAATGTACACGATAAGTAACTGAATTTGTGAAAATAAAATAATATTTCCGGGAGAGTTTGGGTAAAATCTAAAATTCAACGGAATTGGGCAAAATCCAATTGTATTCCAACATGGATTATTGGAAATTAGTATTCCTTCCTATTGATCGCAACCGTCTTAAGGCGGGCATTGCGTCTCGATCCGAATGACCTGCTGGGTGGTAACTGCCAGCTCGCGGTCACCTCCGCCTTTTCTTATCTCAGCTCTCTCTCCAACACACTTCTCTCCTTCCTTCACGTATCACACTACCCCATTCCTCCACCCCCTCCGTACTTCCCACCAGACGGTCCCCCATTCTTCCTTACCCTCCCGCCACTTCTTCCACGAACCCCCGTCTCCCTTTATCCCCGCCCTATTACCATTCCTTGCGCATCCCGGTGGCATGGTGCCGGGGCATCGCATCCTCCTCCTCAGCCAACCTGACCCGACCCGGCACCCTTCCCCGCTCCCTCCAGCCCCCATCCCACCCCACCTCCTCCCACCCTTTCTCTACGGATCAAAGGCAGCGTGCTCTGAAAGAGATGCGCCAATAAGATAAGGCGCTGATGATGCCCGTGATGAATAAGTTAGGAAGGAGGTGGGAGGGTGGGGTGGAAACTTATTAGAGAATGGCATTTTCTCTTTACGGATCGAAACCCATTCAACCCCCCCCCCCACTAAGACCCTCTCCCTTTGCATATGTCACCTTCGCTCCTCCCCTCCACACACACACACATTGTGAACCCACCACCATGCAAGGGGTTTTGTGTGCGCTTCCCACCCCAATTCACTCCCAAGTCTCCCCCCTTCCCCATAAAGGATAGAAGGCAAGAGAGAAAAAGAGGGAGAGAGATGAGCCTCTTTTTTCCACGTGGCGAGACGAAGCGGTGCTTCTTGCTCCCACCCTCTCTTCGCGGACTTATCTTCGCTACGCATCTCCTCCCAACCGGGCAGAAGAGTGCTGTGGGAAGGGGACCAGAGGGAGATGCATGACCATTGTTCCCGCAATCTTTATCGCGATTGAAAATCCGGAGTCCGTGCTATCGAATGAGGATGAGGGTCTAATGAATCGGGGAGGCGGCGGGGGAGGGAGTTGGGGAAGGGGTGAGTGAGCAGGCGCAACAATCCAGCAAAGAGTTCGACACTGTTGAGCGGTTGTCATTGTCGTCCCTCCCTTCGCCCTCATAAGAATTCAGAGGCGTTCTAGACCTTACAGTCGACTCCCTCCGACTACTGTTGGTTCGGAACCTTTGTTGGTTAGTTAATCAGAAAACCAAAATACCACCAAATTAATGGATTTGCAATAATTGATTTCAATGAATAAAATATTTATTAAGTTTCGTACTCCTTTCATTAGGGATATTAAGAAAAAATTAATTATCGACTGCTAATTGGAAACAAACGAACACTAAAATCTTTGCTTTCCGAATAGCGTTGGCAAATATGCGCAAGAATGAATTCACATGAATCAAGTTCTCGTAAATCCGAGAGACAGGATAAGAAGTTGGCCGATTAAAGCGAGACGGAATAAGTTGTATTATAATATACTTATCGAAGAAGCGTTCTTGTTTACAAGTGTTCAACTGAAATTTGGAAATTTTAAATAATAGCGTTAAATAGCAATTTAAGAGAGGCAAAACTTAAGACGATCATTACTTGCGTTAGAGCAAATGATACATGTAAAAAAATTTGTTATCTCAGAAGCAAGTTGACCAAGCAAGGCATCTGGGAAGGATGAAGTCAGTAAAATGTCATACAGAAACTAAAATTAGGCGAGATGAAAAGTTTGATAAATGAAAATACTTCCGCTTAGATGAAGCGATTTCATGTCGTTGAGCTGCACATTTCATAGAGAGATTAAGATAAATCAATGACAGCAGCAGGAAAACGAAGTTTTGAATCAAGAGAAAGTCCTTTTAACGGATGAGCAATAAATGACGAGAGTCATCCAACGAATGAGATGTCTGGCAAAAAATTGATGAAAAATGAAATCTTTGGAAAATGAGGCTAGGACAAGATCGACTTGGAGAAACTACCCAGGAGGCAATACAAGTAGTTAGGAGGTTAGAAGATTTGGAAGTTGAGGAAATACCTCGAAGTGTGCGACTACTTAAAAAAATGTTTGTACTTTCATTTTTTCATGACATCGACCATATTTATAGTAATAGCAATGAACTCGATAACACGACAGCGTTTATTTACGCAACTATACGTCATCCTTGATTAAGACACTCAAAAGCCGCGATCAACGCTTTTATTATCGGACGGAACTTTCGTGGGCTTCAATTTGCTCGAAAAAAGAATAAACGGAAGGCGTCTGGGTAATACAATCCCTCTCGGTCACGCCCCTAAAACGTGCCCCGTAATTTGCGAAAGCGACCGTAATTAGCGCTTCTTGTGCCGCAAATCCGACCGGACAATCGGACCGCCGGCCCTCCCCACCACCACACACCCCTTCCCCGACGAATCGGGACGAGAAACGTTTTCGGTTTGGGAAGAGGAGGTGGGCTAGGAGTAAGGCTTATATATACACCCCGTAAATATATATATATATATATATATATATATATATATATATATATATATATATATATATATATAATTATATCGGGGACCCAAGAGGGAACATGCAATGAATGCCGACGCCGATGAATTTCATTGATCCGGCCAAAGGAGGGGGGAGGGGGGGGGGAAAGAGAGAGTTCGGGATTTGGAAGAGGGCTTTTGGGTGGAGAGGACAAATGGGGGAGTGTCAGGAGAAGGGTGAGGAGGCGGGGGTGGAGGAGGATGACACAAAGTTTCCCGGTAAAAGCATATGACCCATACACACAAAAACACACCCCCAACGCGAACACACACGAGTCCGGTCCGACCCGTTCACCCTTTCCCCTCTATCCCCAAGCACAACCCTCCCGTGATCCACCCTTTATTTTCCTTAACGAACACCTAATACCGAAAAGCGGATTTCAATGGGAGGGACTCCCGTGTACAAGGGAGAGGAGTGAACTCTCCTCTGTCCCCTCGTGTTCCATCCCACTCTCCCCCCCTCCAAATGTCCCTTTCTTTCCCGTTTTTGTTTTGTTCTCAATCCCAGAGTGCCCTCCTCCCACACACACACAACGTAGCCTCCCCGCGATCCGTCTCTATCGAACTATCCATCTATGCACAAGCCCACCCCGATATTCTCTCCTCCTTCCACGCTGGCCCATGACCCATCATCATCACCCACCCACACCTCCCCCGCCTCTTCACCCGCCACTCCACCTTAAACCCCCTCCTCCCCCGCCCCGCCAATCCCCTTCTCCGTGCGCATTCGCCACAGTGGCTTTGATTTCCTGGGAATGAATGCGGTATGATGAGGGAGTGGTCGATGCGCGGTGCGGGGGGTAAGAGGGGGCGCTGCGTGCGGGAGGAGGTGGAGACCGTGTGGGAAATAGAGCGGATGCAGGGACGACAAAGAAGGGCTTAGGGGGCAGAAAGGGACGCCGGTTAACTGGCTGTTTAATCCGAACGACCCCGTGTACCACGCAACTAAATATATATGCACGCACGGAGGAAGTCCGCTCGGGGCACAGGGGAGCCCACGTACGTGTGTGGTGCATCGGCAGCCACTCATTCCACCGCGGATTAGGAGGAGAGGGTCGAACCTCTTTCATCCTTGTTTTCCTTTTTATTATCCCACCGCGGTGGTCTCAATCAATTTGAAATGAATTATTTGAGTATGCCGGGCACGTTTCAATATCGAATGGTATGATATCGAAAGGGGGTTTACGAGAAGAGAGATATATGTATTTTGTCGACGGAGGATGACCATTATTAGCGTTTTGGGGATGGAAAAAACAATCAGAGGTATCCGCTTGATGATCGACCCGCTTCAATGAAGGTAATAATAGTTTTTCTTTTTTTCCTCCATCCGGATTTATCTCACCAAAGCGGTCTATGAAAAGTGTAATAGCGTGACCGAGATAAAAGAAATGTTAACGCGCACCTAAAATTCGTCAACTGATTTCCAAAATTGTACGTAAAAACACTTTCGCTGCGGAAAAACACTTTCGTCGCTGTCACCTGATTGCAAAACACCTCAGGGGCGAGACAAGAGTTAACTTTTGGCCAGTTGACATCCTCCATCAGGATTTGTCCGGATATGATTAAAAGTTCAAAATAGTTGCCCTAGAGTATAAATCCATAAAAAGACCAAAACAAGTTTAAAATGTTTACATACCTGCGGTGTTTTGACTAAATCGTGACATTTTAATGAAACGTATGTTCGGATGTCTCCGACTAAGTGTTTAAAAGAGTAATTACTTGACTACACTACTAAGTTTATCATGACAACGTTTTACAAATCTAGCTCCTCTACGCTGCACGCCATCCAATTCGACAATTAATACAACTTTGTGAGGAATATACAAGAGAAATCGCGTCAAAAATAAAGTCTTCGAAAAGACGTAGTAGACCAGTGGGTAGGACATTAGGCTATCGACCGTAGACTTATGTTCAATTCCGAGTGATACTTCTTGGCATCCTCAAATTTACGTGCAGCATAATGCTTAATATTTTCTTATTCATTTATTAATATATCCTTATTTATTAGGAAAGGATGCTCTATTATCTGATGTACCTATGATTGTCACACTCCTTTGAGATTATATTCACGTGGCAAATATTTCGTATTCATGGGAGAAAATGTTAGCTAAGGAATTAGAAAAATTTCACAGAAAATCTCCTAGGTTTGTCATAAAATTACCGCAAGAATAGAGTAAGCGTTATGGGTATGATGGAGAAATAAGGTAGGGAACCTCTTGTTTCACGAAGACTTCAAGCAAGACAGAATTTTAAAACGGTACAGGACACCTGAATTTGCAGGACATAAGAGTTTTCTTGCAACACCGTGGAAATGCATCAAAATTTACAACCCGAAATAATGTTGATGTAAATAAGGTCGATGAGGTCACGTAAATCTACAACTACCAATACTCCGAAAACCGCCGTAAGGGGTTGTGGAGCGGGATAATTAGGACATACATGCAGAAATATTAGTTCATACATGAATTTTAATACATGTTAGCTAGCATATAAAATACAAGTCATACCCATACATGCCTATATATCATGCTATAATTGTTGTGTTTGAAAAAATCACTAAATGTTGGTCTAGAAGGTAAAATATTTGGATACTTAGGCAGGAATTTGTTCAGACTGAATCTCGTTCTGGGGAAGGACGAGTACTTGAATTTGTCAATGATGGCGCTCACCTCTTGTTCTTTTTACCTGTGGTTGAATCCACCGATTTAATTTGGTGCCATAATAATTCCCTCGGTGCGAAAAGAAAAATCCGGGGTTCTATCATTCTAAAAGTCTAAGTCTTTCCCGCACTCTTCGTAAATCAAGAGGCCCTCAACCTATTTCCTAAAAAATACGCTTAATTTCCAAGGCAGTCTATAGAAATAAAATGACAATGTTTAATTTGCCAAAAATCCTCAAAAGTGAAGGCATTCGAGCTTGATATTTAAGCCAATTTCGATAAAAGGGACACAAAATATTGTTTCTTTAAGAGTGACATACTTAATAATAATATAAGGAATTCTGAAATATGTATATTAAATACAGTCAATAGCATAGAAATGAAAGAGCCTCAAATTCCTTTTCTTAAAAGGAGTCATTGGAGGATACAAGTAAGACCTAAATTCTATTCCTTCCAAATAAAACTCGAGTTCAATGTGATGCGGAAGGAGCACGTCTCAAAATTTCCTTCACGTTCACGGAGGGGATTATTATGTTTTCAAAAATATTTAATCGCGCAGACAAACACAAGTCTCGATGCAGTACAAAGGCGCCTTTGAGCGGTGTTTACGGAAATTCTTGGCTTTCGCGAGACGCCCGACCCTCAGCGACGGTCTCCGCTTATTCTCCCCCCCTCCATTCCTCCTTGAGGTCTTTTCTTCTCCCTCGCATCCTCTTAGCTCTGACTCGAGTATCAACTATGGATGCCCACTCACTTTGCTCAGTCGGTGAAAGGGTTTTTACGACCTTCTGCTCTGGAACATTCCCACAAACACTTTTCACCGACTTTCCCTCCTCCAACCCCTCCCACCCATTATTCCAGATGCCCACCCCACACCATTTCTGCCCCCTTCCTTCCCTCCCTCCTTTCTCTCACTTGCCACCTACTCAAAACACTCCCGCCTTCCCTTTGCTCTCCCTGCACGCCCAGGGATACCAACTTCCCTGGTTTGACGCAATGACGAGAGGCTTTCTTTAATCTCCATGGATTAAACGGGGAATGAACAACCTAAAACTTGGAAGTTATAAGGATTTTTTTTATATTTGCCCTGAGGGGAATGAGATTCTGTTCAAGGTATTATAACTGTTAAAGGTATGTTTTGGACGATCCCTGGGGAATTTTACGTCTACGTATCACGAGAACTTCTTGTTTGCTTTTCCATATTTTTTAAATGGTCTACATTGCTTGATTCTATCCTAATTTCTTCGAAACCTCTGCCAATCTCCACGCTGTCTAAACAGTCTACCCTCCACCTTCATCTACCTCGCTTAGGGAATGCCATATCATTGGTTAAGAAAAACCGTAGATTTTAAGGGCGCAGCACGACTGTTGTTGCAACCCAGCGGAGACGAGCTACCTAAGTTTGAAAATTCTACCAAAAGGGAAGGGAATGAAATATATTTCCAAGAATTTAGGCCTATCATTCAAATTGCCGGGTGGCGTAACTAATTATCCGGGGCCGGTTTCAAAATTTCTCGTGAGTGGTGAATTACGAGTGGTGTAGATGCTCCCGTCTAGTGACATACGGTACTCAATTCTACAAATAAACCACAAATAGGGTTACGATGAATACTTTCATTTTTACAATGATAGAAACGAGTGTTAAAAAAACAAATGCATGTACACCGCGGAAAACAAATGCTGCACTTCTTTCTTTCGGGCCACAAACATTTATTTAACGGAAAAAATAATTTTTGGAAGAGATAGGCTATCAAATTATATAAAGTTTGGATACATCTATGCAAAAAATATCATTGACCATGGGTATGACTTCCTCAGTTTACATGAATCGCTAGGGCTTTCCTTTAGTCAATAATTTCGCCTTTTTTCTCTCAATGGTCCACGGCAAAACCAAGAATTACTACAAATTCGATCAAATTTTAATTTTACTTCGCAGTTGTGATCTAAAAACCAAACGGTACCCTGCCTCTTTCAAGGAAAAAAATCAAGTCAATACGCAATTGTATGGTCCAGACTGGCCTAGCATTTCCCGTCAAACACTCCTTGAAGGCTCTTAGGGTATAGCGTGGATGGAAATTGAGTTCATTCCATTCAAAAAGGAAAAACTCGCGATGAGGACTAATTTCACTGAAACTAGTCTTGAAACACTTAGCTTCCGTCGAAGTTGTTTCGATCAGTGACGAAAGTCCCAGTTAGTTCCCATGCCGAGGAAGGTGGTAGCCCTGTTCAAATCCCACCGATGCTTCCTTTCTCCTCTGCCATGCCGTGGCTTCTTTATCTTCTTCCGCCGAAACTGATGTTTGGATGCTGTGAGCGACAGAGGTGAGGATTGAAGGAACAAGGGGGTGGACCCCGAAGAGAGAGGAGGCAGAAAAGGGGGTTGTAGGAAAAACAAGCCCCTCCCCACACTACCACAATAAAAAAAATCGTGTCGTTTATGATCCGCACGTGTCTCTAACTCCATTGATTTTTCCGCGGAAAACACATTTACTCCTCCTAGAAGCAGGGCCTCCAGAGCTCGTGCTACGAGAAATGAGGTAGATTATCGACTGGAATACGGCAAGAAATGAAGAAAAATAAACCTTAACAAATCAAATGTGCGGAGTTAGAACAACCTCTGTGGATGGAAGCCAAATGTAAACGCGCTCCATCAGGAAATTTCGTAGGGAGGACAGTACTCCAATTGAGATGATAATATCCATCCCATTTTTTAAAAATCCGATGTCACAAAGAAATTTTCATTACCATTATTTTCCGTTCTAGTTGGAAGGCATGGTGTGGTTTTCAAATATACTCCTATCCACCTTTTTTTATCCGATGAGTTTTCAACTAAGTCAAGTTCATTTCTTCCGCTGAAGGAACTTGATTTGCAGTCAGTGTGAATGATGCATTTCTGGAAGCTATTAAATTCCACTGCTGCTGAGTTAGAATCGGAGAACCAAATTGGGGAAAACATGCTCACCGCGGAAGAACAATTTCTTTTCTTGAGAATCATTTAAAGCATCAGGTCTTAGAACTGTTCCTTAAAATAAGTGAACACTAATAGAAGTGCACACGTTCTGAAATTTCTCGGTGCTTCTACCGAACACCTAGAAACTGAAATAAAAACGAACTAAAGGACTTCAAGAAACGAATAATCTCGAGAGTTGTTACTTCTCCTTAGTTAGGTCAATTTTAAAACACGCGGTTAGTATTTTGGGTCCATAGAAGATTACGTGAACTAAAAAGTTGGAAAAGATTCAGAGAAAATCTACCAAAAATATCAAGTATTGCTGCGGGAAGAGAGAAACCATGACGGGTTTTTTGGAGGAATCACGTTGTGAGCCCCTTCATTCACGAAGAGAACAGGCAAGAATTAGACTTTTAGAAGGGTACAGGACCCCTGTATTTTCTTTCGACAAAGGAGGATTTAGTCAATTAATGCATGATGTATAAAGTCACATATGCGAATACGTGTACGAGTGTATTTATATATGAACTGATATGTATTCAATTACATGAACGAAATAATAGTTGTGTATGCAAGGTTAAAAGTAACAAACATGCTTTCACAAATACTTTGGCCACTCAGGTTTTAATGCACCTCAAAATGATAGCCATGGATAAGAGAAATCGGAGAGATTTTTACAAAAAATGGTCATTCTAGTTTTCTGCAGTTTTTAATACTACCGAATTTACTAGAAAAAGGCGCAAGTTAGATTTTAAAGGAACTGATTTGTGTATCAACCACGGCATAGCAGTTGTATTTAATCACTAATTACCGCATACTGGTGTCTATATCGTACTGCGTTCAACATCAGGAAATGATAAAACAATGCTACTCTATCTCAACCATCGTAATATCTCGCATAATCTGAACGAAAATTCCCACCACGGAGCCAAAATGTTTGTTGACGAACCTCATTCCGGTGTCAAGATCTGAAGAAAAAATCTCCCCGCGAGGAGGACGGCGCAAATGGAATTCTGAGGCGTAGAACAAAATCCAGAAAGGAAGCAGAAGAAAGCGGAAACAGTTCTGGGCTTCCCGCAGGAACACGTCACGCGTCTTGAGACTTGGGAAGGGATGGCAGAACGGGGAAGGGGATTTGGGGAAGATGGGACAAGTCCCCCACTTGTGTCGAGATTCCCGAAGAGAAAAGAGCATTATCTTCCTTCGTCTCTCCTGTGCCACCACTTTTGTCCCGGGGGAGAGGGCGGATTGGGGGGGGGGAGGGGGAAAGAAGGAGGTGGATGGATGGGTCTCCGAGGGGGAGAGGTAGGGGCGAGAAGACCCTTGGGGAGGTGAGAGAGATTCACAAAGACGCAGATCGGAACAGACATGTGATTCGGGTGAAGTGGGCCAGGCAGGGCGGGCGCAAACCTCATCCAATTGGAAACGGCAACGGGGGTGGTGACGGTGGCAATAGACACCACCACCGCAGCTTCCACCGGTACGCTTCCGCCTTACTCCTGTTCAGGAGGGCTTCTTTCTATCCGGAGAAATCGCTCGCCCCCCCGGTCGCCTTCCCTCGACAAGAGCAGCGTAACGATTTCCCACCGCCCCGCGCACCTACGCATCTAGGCCTCGGTGTCGACGGCAGACGGGAAGGGCAACAACGAGCGGCCCTCGACTTCCTCTAGGACGGTCATCGGATTAACCGGCACGCCGGAGGGAGGGCCGTACCGTTTTCTCGCGAATGCCCGCGGCATACATTTACACTGATCCCCTTTGATGAATCAGGAGCGCCTGAATTTGGCTGCCGAACGTATGTGTCAAACGGTCTTTTGGTCAAAGTGCACCAATTATTTGAAAATCATAATTTAATGTCAACAATTAATTGTTTGTACTTTATAATCCTAAATAATTTATACTCATGGCAATTTTAATGATCGATACTTCAGGATGCATGAATGTCCGTCTGCCTATCAGTCGAAAAGAGAACCCATATTGTATTTATGTATGCTCTGTGCAAGACCGAATATAAGCATAAGTTTTCAATGAATCGCGATGACCGATGTTATTCGCTAAATTACTAATTTTTCGATCCACAAAACTTTGCGAGGGAAATGCTGTGGAAGTGGTGGAAGATATTTCCCGAATACTCATACTATGAAATTTTTCGATGGAAGTCGCAAGGTTTGAATGTAGATAACATTTGAAGCTTAAAGAATTAGATGCTCTCAGGCTAAAATATGTGGAAGTTCATGCTGATCAAATAAGGAACACACTGTATTCAGCCAGTGAATTTTGTTCTGGTACAATAGTTTCAACGCTTTACCGTCATCACCAGGTACAAGTTTTACATTAGAAGGTGTCGGATATATATATGCCAACTTTAGTCGGTGAAAAACACATATACCTACCCTTGCTAATGTATAAATTTTACCTAATGATGGCCCTGAGGCGTTGAAACTTAATCGTGCCTGAATAAAATTCTTAGGACGAACACAGTGTGATCCTTATTTCATGAGTTATAGCTTAAATTGACTCATGTCTGCAATACGGTATTTCATCATACGTTTCAGCAGGTATGCTGAAGTGAGGAGTAGATTACACGAATAATTCAAAGTGTGATTTTTAGTGAGTTTCATCAATTATTTAAACGGTAAAAGCAATTGATATGAAATTTGATATTTTTAAAACGGAATAGTAATCAGAGATGAAAACTTAAATTTCATTTGACACATAGTTAAAATACATAAAACTAAAACGAGAAAGTGCATTAAAACTTTCGGTTTTAATATTAGCTCATATCATAAGGAAATAATTTCAATTGCTACATGTTTAGTAATCTGGAAATAAAAATTAATAATCATTTTTCATTCCATATTGTTTCAGGCGGAACCAATGAGAGGATACAATGAAATAGAACTCGACCTGAATTAGGACAGGATTGATTTTCTTCATCTATAAACACGATTATCACCCAAAGCAAACTTTATCCTTCGCTTCACGCATAAAGATTTTCCAACTATTCATACTAAGTATATTTTTTTCTTTGTTGTCCTTCAAATAGTGCTGCAGGATACATGCAACGGCATCGTGGGTCGATACATTCTAAATAAAGGAAAGTCCTCTCTCTTGAAATCAGTAATGGCATTTCTAAAATGCTTTAATTATTCCACAGTTCACTTTTTAAACCGAATTCCTAATTTTCAGAAATTTATTGTTGAAGTGAAGATTGCATCATCCCATTTTGAATACCATAAAAAAACAGACACATTCTCGATTCAAGAAAAAACCCTTTCACGCTGAGTAATCAGTCACTCGAATGAATGCGAATGAGCCGATTCTGCATCAATTACCGCAAAATAGCCTTCGCGGACGTTCATGACAACACCTTAAAAACGGAGTCATGAAATAAACATGAAGCGGTGACTTGGATTATTTTTCGAGTCACGGGTTGAATAAATGAAACGGCTGATATAAAAACTACGTATCCCTGACCCCCTCGCGAACCGCTTCGGTCGAGTGGGACGGGAGAGACGATCGAATGGGCTGCGAGAACGGAAAAGAATTGAGAGCTGTCGAAGGAGGCGCCCGCGATTATTCCTAACAGGTAAAATAAAACAAGTCAATAACGAGTTGGAGGCAGGAAGAGAACGAACGCGCCACACGAGAAAAAAAACATCACGCTGATTGATGAAAATGACAACTACATGCTTCGAAATCAAAAGAAAAGAATCAGAAGAAAAGTATGAAATGGTAGAACCACTTCGAGGAAGGACATTTATGTCCGTTTTACATGGAATCCAAACTGGAGAAATTTTAATTAACACCACATCAGAGGAATTGCAAGACGCCTGAATCCAGTTAAGCCAGTAAAAACTGCACTTAAGAGAGAGGTTTAGCAACAGAACGGATCCAAATTTACGCATCATCGAAGCTCGCTTACATCCTTCCATGACGAAGCTATAAAAAACACCTCAGTACGTTAGATTTACGGAAAATTGTTTCATAAAAATTTCAGCCTCTCCCTTTAAAATGTCACAAATATGACGGTCTAATGAGTTACAATAATTAACACTAGTCTCGCGAAAACCTACAAATCTTAATTTTCCATAAAATGTTCACATCCTTGAACTTCCAAAACCATTCACAGCGACACCTGCAGATGATCTGTTAGCAGATTCAACTTCGGAGAAGAATAATAACTTACCATGATTTGACTATCATCTCCATCTTTCAATTTATGACATTCGCCAAACAAATACCGATGGGCGGGACGGAATTAAAGCAATCCCAAACCGATACTGGTATGTTTCGTGGAGAACACAAATCCACGCAGAGTAAGGCGCGGCGGGAAAAATGAATGAGGAAAATGAGAGCGAGAGAGATGAAGGGAGACACGCGCTCGCACACCAACACTGAGCCGGCTCACAACAACGGGAATCGATGTGAAAAGAGTGCGAGAGGAGGAGGGCCGCAAATACATCCGCATTCATGGAAGAACAAGGAGCAAGAGATGGGAAGAGGGAACCGACCTATTGGAGGACGTGCATGCGATGAATGCGAGGCTTCCAGCCGGCTGCAGTGCATGCGCATTCTCGCTCTTGGGACCACCGTGAAAATGTAACAAGAGGGTGGTGAAAAAAATGCGAGGGCAAGGGAGCGCCCGTGTACGCCTGAGTAGAACACACATCGTTGTTGGCGGGTGGGGAAACGGTGGGGCGGGAGGGACTAGAGATTGGGGTGGAGAGAGAGGGCATAGTTGTGTGTGGAGAGAAAAAAGGGGACGATTCCTGAAAGGATGACGGAGGGGGAAGAAGGAGGGGGTAGCCGGAGAGGAGGAAGATATCGCGAGAGGCGGGGATGTAGGAGATAAGGGCGCTGGAGAACACGTGAGGCGTTTGCGTGGACGCTCGCGGGAGTCGGGGGTTGAAAGAGGGGGTCGGTCAAAGAAAGGAAAAAAAACTATGAAGGTGCTAGATGGTGGAGGAGTCGGGGAGGGAAATCGGTTCAACGAGCGAGGGGATGCTTCGGGATGCGGACGGCAGAATTGAAAACAGGAGAAATTTACGGCTCGGAAAGCGCTCGTCGATTCTCTGCGGTGTGGTGTGAACAAAGCGATAGGCCGACCATTTTAAAATAAATTGACAGTCGATTGCTACTTCAATGGGGTGATTAAAAGTCTCACAATGCATGCAGAAGTTGTGTTGAATTTAAACTTTAAATGTTGAGAATTTTTACCACTGGGTTTGAGGAGAATGAGCTAAATGTTTTCGTCTTAATTCATAAAACTATTGGGTATCTATCAATCTTGCTCTCACTGATTTGACGAAAATGTATGATAAATCTATAATGCAAAATATAAGCGTCAGAATATTCGATGTTTTTCAATCAACTGTGCATTATTCCCACAGAGGAAAACTTTGATTTGCGTCGGTCGACTCGTCTATGTATGCAACTGTAATAGTACCTGTATTTCCCCCAAGTTGAGAAAAACGGAAGCACCTGCCTTTGCCTGGTAAATTGGCATGTTCCCGAAATCATATCATTTTTCTTCCATCACTAGACGCGATATTAAATGAACCGTAAGATGTCCGGTTTCCTCGTATATTCCCCCGTATGAATAACTACCTCTAGAACACTAACGAACCTAATCTAAGGAATCTATCTTCCTCTGATCAAAAGACTTAGAAGAAAAAATAATATTATTGCATGCTAACCGTTAAATAAATGTTTGCAGATTAAAATTCATGATTTCCAAGTAACTTTAAGATTCACGACTTTAATCATACCTCTCCATCAATTATTGATGACACAATGCCAACGTTACCTTTCTTTTCACCGGACCAGGCAGTGTTTTGAAGGGAGTTGATGGATGAAACATGGATGTAACAATGTGGGTTTTCACCAAAAGTCAATGCTTCAGTTCTGAGTGTCGAAAGTTTTACAATAGATAACCTGAATAACGGAGCAAGACTGACACTTTCTTTTTAGCGTAAAGGTATTGTGGTACTCGACATAATTTGGGTTTTTGCGCAAGGAGACTGCCTGATCTGCCCTTTAGCACCGTAATTTCATCGCCACTCATCCCGGAAAAGATCCAAGGATACGATTTCGAGCTATTGTGACCCGGGCTGAGGGAGTACGAGAGCATCAAGGCGGAGGACGGTTCACAAAGCCACCACACGGTGGTGCTGCGTCTTTGTGTAGGCCCGTCCGGCGCATCGTGCTTACTCGGCGATTTCCCAAGGTGCGTGCGCGCGACGGTTAATTTATGCCGTTGGCCGAATATGAAAAGAAAACGGTGACAGAAGGAGCGGAAACGAGATAAAAGGGAGCGCGAGTTGTGGGAAAGAAACGGTGGAGGAAAATGCAGACTCATCCGCCGTGCACCCACTGGCAGCCGCTTGAAGCCCGACGGTTGACGTCGACTCACATGGCTGACGCTGTCGAATGGTGGCAAGATCGCATTAACCGATAAGTGCATTATAAACTGAATTACATGGTGACGCAAGTGACGGGCCCGAAGCCATTCCGGCGTAAATCATCTCAAGACATGTGCCTTAAGAGTCCCTTTTAAGCGGATAGATCGGCTGCAGATGCTGCACCGCCATCAGTTTTTCCCGGTATTTGATAAAAACTGTTATGATTGCCGCTGGATAGAAATATCATTCGAATTTTAGTTGAAATGGATAGACGTAGCTAATTATGATTTTTTAAAATTATTCCATTATAGTTAATGATTTATTTCGATGGACAATGGTTAATTGCCCTGAGTCAATAATTTTCAAACTGACAACATGGAATGTATTAAATGTTTGCAAGACATTGATCCAAAATTGTAAAAGTCAATCAATACATGTAATTTTTTAACTCAGGGATTTTCAGAATTATACTTAGAGTGCCTTTCGCAATCGTGCGGTAAATGCGTTTTGAGCAGTTAGTCCTGGAAGTGCTCCGTGTTAGCTAAGGAAATGAGATTTGTAGGATTACGCGGGTTGTGAGATGCTCACGCTCATAAGGAGTCGGAAACAGTGATGCCCTTTGCTTAAATAAATCCTTCTATAATGTCTAAACTAGATAAACTCTATACACCAAGGAAGGTTGGGCACATCCAGCATATTCCAAAGCGTAAAATTCATTTTCCAAAATCCTACAGAAACGTAATACACGTATATTTGGCCTCGGCACACGTATGCATCGCCGTATATTTTCTTCTCGCGGAGAGTGTTTGATTTGTCGGGTTGCTTATATTTTTCCCTGCCGGCGAATTACAATGAGCTATAACGCTGAAATCGTGATAAAAGGAACGATTCAGTGTTCAAATTTTGATCCAAGTTGAGGAGGTGAAGGTCGGATTGATAAATACTAAGGAATAGTGGTCTACGGAGTAACACTATCCAATATACTTGATGATAAAAATGTTTTATTGTAATCAATAAGATTTTCACTCCGTGAAATAATGGAATATCTGACAAGAGTAACCAAAAATTGTTTTGTCTCATGTTTTTGAGAATATCTGACCATTAAATTTCGCAGAAATTTAATTAATTGATGGACATGGTCTCGTTTACCTTGGGGAGATTGGAAATGTGATGGAATTCATTGAATTACGATACCCCAAACTTCTAAACATTTTTCGTCATTGTCTTTTGGCGATTCAGCAAGAGATGTGTGCTAGAGAGAGAATATTTATGCAGGGTTTAAAATGATTATTTCGCTACAAAATATTAATATGTCGACAGTAAGTTCTTGTTCGACGAAAAAATAATTCATGGCTGTATACCTTCCTGAATAACCCGATGTCCTTACGTATTAAGTTTTGCTCTGATTAATGATGGCCTGATGAATTTTGCGCACCTGGAAGGATTATCATCTTCCATATTTGACTTAAGGTATTTTTGGGGAGATTAAAATTATTCAAATTTTAAGGAAGATTTTTAAAACTTTTAATCTCGAAAAATAATGAAGCGCCTATATAAATCAAACAAGAATAAAATGACTAATTTTTTTATTTTTTGACGCTGCTGCGGTAGTGCATTACAAAACGGTCAAGATTTTCAGAAACAATGCCAAAATATATCAACCAACTTATTGTTATTTCAGTAAATTGAATAATTACGGCTAAAGAAATAGAATTACATCCCTTATTTATAACAGCGATTCATTGACGCTTTTCATAGAATGAATTATGAGATCCAGGGAAACCTGATTAATAGGGCAGTATAGGTATGACGCCTTTTTGGCATGAGTGGGCTAACTTTCTTTCCATTAGTGGCTAGTTTGAAGTTAGAAAACCATATAAGTCCCAGGAACATATTCATTCCTTGAGATAACATCTTGCAATTGACTTAAAAATAGTCTCAGCTTAAAGAATGATCTCTAAAACGGAAGTACTAAAAAGATACAATAATTTTTCACTAGAGATGTGGATAGTGGGGAAGCTATCTTCCAGTCCTATCCGAGCCTTGATTCAATTGTGAGTCTGATTCGTCATGAGTTCCCAACCATTCGCATTCCACAGAAATTGTTACGATTAGAATGTTAATAGAGAGCAGTTTCAAGAGGACTGGATTTCAATGAATTTGACTCTGGAACAGGTTTCGTATCTCATTGCTCTATCATAGCCGAAAACGATTTAGTTTCTCCACATTTTCCTTCGCGGCATCTGATCTCGCCTACCACTCAGAGCGTCCGCTCCAATTGTCAGGGATCCTTCCAATGCACTTAAGTATCTTACAAATCCAATAACTCCACCCTTCGCATTGAGCGTAGTTTTGCAAATCAATAGGAGCCTTTCATTAAAGAGCGGGATGCATCAACACAGGGTTTCTTCCACTTTAGAGTACACTTTTAAGAGTCCATCGATAAAGGATACAGGGGTGACCAATGAAACATTTGGCCAAAATAATGCAATTATGCAAGAAGGTTGAATGGAGGAGTAGCTGCCGTAGTAATTAATCGAAAGTAATGGAGAGAAATAATTCATGGTCAGTTTTACGCCCATTTTGACTTCAATTCAAGCTTTTTACATCCATTCCCAAATTGGAATAGTGGCGTAGCCGGGTGGCCAGAAAAAGAAAGACCGGACACGTGATTCGGTTTGAAAAGATGTACCACTGATTTGAACCATGCACGCACTAAGGTGCTTAACCTTAACCTAACAAGGGACAGTCCCTTGAGATCTTCTATAAACGGGTGATTGAGTGGTCAGGAGAACGGGCCTCCGTTCCGAGCATTTGTTCCGGTCGAGGATGTTGGCTGATTTTCACTGAACTCGCACAAAAAGGCCCGCAATATGTGAAGGCACACTAACTAAAAATACATCACAAACCGGAGCTGACGCAGCCGAGGACGGTCATTTCCGGTCGGCCAATTGCTCCGGTTCCGGACAAGGTTGACCGATTTTCACGAAAATTACACAAAAGGTGAGTAATATACTCGTATATAGGCACATACACTGAAAATATTCTAATATTCTAACAATTGGAGCTAGCCCAGCCGAGAAAACTGTCACATCCGGCTTAAACGTGTTCCGGTCGCAGCCGAGGTACACCGGTGAGCAATTTATATTTTTCTTTGATTTAGTGAAAAATCATAAATCCTATGACCAAAACTTCCAATTGTCTCACATTTTTTCCCGGCCGATCAAGGGGCACTCAGGAAAACATTAGTTTAGCAACTTTTACAACTACTAAGCACACTGGGAAGTAATTACGACGGATCTACGCCTACAATTACTTCCTATCCCTCTCCTCCCCGCTCTTTGCCTTCCCTCGTACACCCCTCTACTCTTTTCCCTCACCCCCTTCCCGCCATCTGCCGACCCCTGGCTCTGGCTTAATCCGCCTCATCCTCCCCCCCCCACCCGCGGAACGGGGGCAAGAGTGGCACATCAGACGGCGCCTCTCTCCCTCTTTCTCTCAGGCCGGCATCTTCTGCACCACTCCCTTGCGCCCCGTCCCTCTCCTCCCCTGGTCCGGCCGCAACGCCTCCACCCACCACACACGGGTGCACGGAGGTCCCCATTCCCCCTCTGTCGCCACCCCCGCCATCCTTTGTGGACGTCAGAAGCTTATTTTCCAACCGGGTGGCTCCCATGGGAAACGAACCTCTTTCTTTCTGGACCAAGTCCGTCTCCTCCCATCTCTCCTCCTGCTCTTTCCATCTCACTCCCTTCTTTTCCTCCTCCCTCCCACGCTTCTCCTCCTCTTTCCTCACTTCACTCCACTTTCCGCCCCTCAACCGCCCTCACAGCTTTGGGGCGGGGGGTGGGAGTCTCAATAACGCATGCTTCCTCCTTTCATGCCTTTCCATCCGCCGTTCTCATCTTTCCGTCATTCCGTAGCGTTGTTGAAGACGGTTTGCAAAATTAATTGCATTTAAATTGGGTGGGGACTAAATTCAAATCTAACTAACGACTTAAAATAATTCTCGATAAAAATTAGCCCCAACAATACCATTCGTTAATCTTGCTTAACTGCTAATGTTTATCTGAGATGGCTGTGAAGAGTGGGGTGCGGAAGAATGGATTTCTCCACGCTTTCATGCCTCGAATATTACCCGAAAATCCAATTTACTGCAGAGAAGCTATAAGTAGTGAATCGCGCGCTAAATTTAAAATTACGAGGTCCTGTAATTTAATTTTACTTGATGTACTAACACTGGTTCGAATATCGCGACAATTTCCCCAAAGTTGAGTGAATTGTTAAGTTGTTAAGTTAATTTTCATTAGTCTTCAATTATCTCAATCTAAGTCAAGTTAAATTAAATTTGCCACTTATTTTTTACCAATTAGAATTTGCTGGTGCTTACAAAACCATACTTAAAAATGTCCTACTATACCGTAGTCTTCTAACTTTTAGAAAGAGTAGATTATTGAAAAAGGTAGCATCGGAAAATTAATTAATTCATTCGAAATGCATAACATTTGTGATGTGGAATATGGAAGCAGGAGGAAAGGGTTGATTTCTTAGGATGTACTAAGTCATGTCACGCAAGAAATAATTCATTCCAGCTGCAGCAATTATTTTTAACACCCATCACTAATACATGTTGTTGTAGCCACTAGAAAATTAGTTTCTGCCAGTCTATACTAAATATTTATATTTTAAACATCGACACAACTATAGAAACTGCAATTAGAATGGATTTAATATTGCTATTTTATTGTATAATTTGCATAGATGTATTTTCTAACTCTGGTGTTTGTTTTTCGAACTGTTCAATTGTACACGATAAGCAATTGCAAAAAACTCAGGTCAAGTAATGAGCTGTTTCCCCTGCGACTGCGCCTACGGAAAAAATTTCCCACTCCAGGGGGAGGAAATGAAGCTCTTTGAGAGGTTACAATGCGATGGCGAGTCGATGAGAAATGCGATGCATCAAATTAATTAACTTCCCAACGCCACATCCTCCCCTTTCCCCCTACTTCCTTTTCTCCTCGAAAAAACGTATTTAAGACGGCACTTGGGCTCATTCTTCGCATGAAGATGTTATACTACACATACCGAACCCTAGTCGGAAATAAATTCGTTAGCTAGGGTAGAATTGCAATTATTTGGTCATTAATATGTTAAAATACCACTAAGTGACGCCCGAAAATACCCAATTTGTGCGGTACACCACCCTTGACCATCATTGTGTGATTGTCCATATCGTTGCGTCGATATAAAAATGTTGGAGAGGTGTGATAATAGACGTACAATCAAATATGTAAAGCTACACACATGTAATGTTAAATGAAAAATGCGATATGAAATTCGATGTCATTCATTTACGAAGTGATGTCGATTCAACGGCATTACAATATTTTAGCTGTATAGTCATTGCACCCAAATGAGTTCATACGAAATTCGCAATACTCCTAAGTTTTATTCGGAACTAGATCGTACAAAGAATGATCCGGGCATATTAGCATCGGTTTCCTGTACCAACTGATTAAGCCGGGTGAACTTCGGAAGTTTTCTAAGTTGATAACAGAGCGTAGAAAATTTTGGCTGAAGCTTAAGAATGATTCGGGATAGATCAACGTCATTTTTACTGCTGTTCCAAATGTTTTGGGGAAAAATTTTAGAATTCGGGTTCCAATGGAATCAAACTAATGCAGAGAGAGAGCGAAAGATAATTAATAAGATCAAGCTTTATGATATATCGGACATATTGCAACTTTGCCAAATCTTCAAAAGGTATCAACGATATAAAATTCGTATATGAACGATCGTAAGCACCTGATGTTAAAAATAAACAGAAAGTTCTAAATGATTTACTTTAATTCATAGTTTTGGCAACGATTGAAGCTGATGTGAGGGGTAATAAATAATATATATAAATACATACTGAAATAAGAAACATACTATGTCTAAGATTCCAAGAGAATTTCTGGAATATTTAGCGTAGTGCACCCTAAAAATTGCACTTCCACTGGTAACTAGCTAAACTGAAATTCTATCCTATGAATGGGGGAAACTGTGATTCTTCCAGATTTCTTCAAAACGCAGTCCTACGCTTCGTTACAAACCTTTGAGCGCTCTCAGGAGGAGCGATCCGACCGTCCGGAATGAAAATAGTAAACGGAAACATCTTAATAAAGCCGAGTCCTCGGCAAAGCAAGGCGCAGGGGGTGACCGACGTGGAATCGGAAACTGGAATAGGATGACTCAAATACGAGATTCATGGCGTAAGGAGATGCTTTGGACCAATTTGACCGAAAATAACAGTCGATGCTCGGCGAATCTCACTCCCTTTACCGGAGCGGCTTCGGGCCCTTTAAAAAAACTCCGATTACAACGAATTTATTTCTCCGCGCGAGGGGGACACTATTATTTATTCCCGCTCACTCCCTCCCCCACACCCAATATCTCTCTCTCTCTCTCTCTTCCTCTCTGCCCACCCCGGTGAGTTCACACTTGAGCGGAAAAAAATATCGGTAATGACACGTCCCACCCCGTGCGTGGGATTCTTAACCGCTCTCCTCATCCCCCCTCCCCATTTCCCCGATCGTCCCGGCCTATCGGTGTCGCCCTCCGTGTCATCCATCGGAACAAAGATTCCCCATGCGCCTCACCCTCCATTTTGTGGCTCCCGTGGGAATGCAAAAGCTTCCGTACCCCCGGCAACCAATCATGGGCAAGTTATTGGTTTCGGGGGAAGTGCTTCTCCGCTCCTCTTACGCCTCCCACCCCGCCCCCCCCCACGCCCCTCCACGGCAACCCCCTTCCCAGGGAGTTCCCTTTCATCTTCCCTCCCGGCTCCGCTATCTGCTCCGCATCTTCGACCACGAAAAAAGTACGTAAGTGTCCCCTGGATTTCCTTGCGCGGGAAAAGGAATACTCGGGAAAAGAGCGCGCTTTCCCCCCGGCCATGTCCCCCCCCCACCCGACACCCAATCCGTAGTTCAAGTTACAGCAGACACCTCGCAATGTAATGAAAGTCGATCCCCCCTCCCCTAGGTTTAAATAACATAATAACAATGCGGATGACATTAATTACTGCAATAGCTTTGATAGGCGCATCCAGCGTCGAACTCATGTCTTCGCGTATCTTATACGCCATGCATCATCACCGGGTTCTCTGCGGAGAGCGGGTGGATTCGCATATCCCTTCAAAAAACGATTTTATTATTGGGAAATATTTTTGCTATGCATTCCATGTGCAAGTAAAAAGTGACTAATACACCCAATTCCTTATTTTTGCTACACGCGAGAAATTTTTTTTCATAATCCTAATATACTTACTGCATTCGGATTGGTTTATGATGAACCCTAGCACTTAAGAAAACTTTTCTCGTAAGCTTTGACTAAGACGACACAAAATGTCCTTCAAACCTATTGTAAATTAAAAAATAAGTCATTCGTTAGTTCTTTACCTTCCTTGAATCCATTCAAAATGCCAATTCTTTTCCTCCGTCTACGTCGCCACAACTAGCGTCGACCCTCTACAAATAATACCGTTTTCAGCATCACATTCCTTCTTATCTTCTGCACCCTCTTACCCTGCCTGCCTTCTTCGAATTTCTCCCAATAGTTCCGTATCTTCCCCTACCAACACCTAGAACTTGATTGCTGCTTTCCCTTTCACTCCATTTTATTTTCTCCATTCTTCTACTCATCCATATCTAGAAAGTCTTCTATATACACATATCCTTTTGCCTCAGCGACCACGTTTCCATGCCAGACAAAATTACGCTGCATATTTAAACTTTCGCTAGTATTTTCCTTGTATATTTACTTTTGGGGTCAGAAATCATGTCCCAACAATTTGTGAAACCGGCTGATTTAAATCAGAAACTATTTTCGTCACTTTCTTCCTCGAAATAATGTCCAGCGATAGATTTACACACGCAAGATTTCAGTGTGTGATAATGACGCCCACATTACGCGTGCCAATAAACACAAGAAGAACTAGCATCATTCCTTAATTATAAGCGAAATAAATCTTGTTATTAATTTTGTGTACACATTCATGGCATTCAAATATGTGTAGCTGGAAATAAGAATTTAAGTACAGGTATCGTACGTGAATCAATATACTGATTGACCGCGCTGAAGCGCTCTATACGCAGGGAATAGAAAATAGTATAAGGTGTTGAGGGGAAATAATTTTCTGAAATGAGACTTTCGCCAGGGAAGTGGAACTAGTTATTTATGTAAAGCACAATTTATGCATAATATGAATTTAAGTACAGCCGAGTATGAAGACATTTCACTATTCCGCCCCTCAAATGCGGCGGTAAAAATGTTGGCATCACCTAAAGGGATCACTGCGAAGGTGTTGAAACAAACAGTCTTGTGGACTATTTCTGAGTTTGTGGAGGTGTGCAAGGAGACATGCCTGAGTGAAAGGATGTCTGATTTGATTTTCCACGCTGCATAGAAAGGGATGTGTTAGTCATCTCGGAACTCCTTTCAGTTTTCATAAAAAGCCCTCAGAACAGCTTAATATACGGGACATACGCAGGAATATTTATGAAACAACAGGCATTACCGGAACGGGATACAGGTGTAGTCAATCTTTGCCACATCGCACTAGACATAAAAAAACTGCATGATGGCAAACCAAATCTGTGGTAATTATTGGGCGATATCATTCATGCATTTCCGTTCATATGTATGCGGAATAAAATAAACTAGAGCAATTTATGAATTGTGTTAGCGACAGGTAGCCATGGCAGAAGGAATTATGTTGGGTAAGCGGGGTAAAAGAATAAAAATTAGACTTTTTAGACAGCGCGAAGGCAGGCAAAAGTTACGACCAATAAGACGATGAAATAAATAATGTAGGCCAAGGAAAGACGAAGTTCCTTAAGTAAATAGTCTTCACTGACCGTCCAATATATCGTATATTCATTCTGAGGAAATGTTAAATTAACAATATACATACATGCTGCAGATAAAAAATTGCATTTGGCTGCCGCATTCCTGCAATAGAGGAGCGCTTTTCCAGATTTTTCATTCGCCAGGTGGAGGGAATTGAAGGGAAACGTATGAAATTTCATTGATAAAGTATACAAAAACTTAGTAAGCAATATGTTGTTTCAACTAGGTCGATCCAGGTAATCCTCTGCAATCGATATTGAACAAACATGAGATGCGTGGATGCAGTCGTTGCTCCCAGGAAGCAAATTCACAAAAACAATCCCAGACAATAATTCGAATCCAAGAGAAGTTTCTAGAGAATACGAGTAGGAGTCGTGACTTCACTCGCCCGCATGCGCTGAGCTGACAATCGCTCGACTGGCAACTCCGAATCCCTTTATACAGGAAGCTTCTTTCCTATGCATGAATCTTCCTCAAGACTCCTCCATTCATCCCCCTCGCGTACCCTTTTATTCCCCACTGCTCTCCATTCTAGCTCATTTTTTTATCTCTCTCCCATCTCTTTTTTTCCCCTTTCTCTCTCTCTACTCCCCTCCCAATTTCCCCACACCCTCCGCAGGGCGTCATTTTTTTATTTCAACTTCGCAAAAGAAGCCCGTTGGGGTAGGTGGGGGGAGAGGGGGCCCGCGAAGGCGGAGGGGAGATGAAGGCAAGAGAGGGACCCCAGGGGAGGGGCACGGGAGGGGGGTCACGGGGGAGGAGGAGTGAAACAAGAGACCATCGATTGTGCCGGCGGAGGGTGGGTAGGGGAGTGGGGTGCAGGAGGATGTTGTGGGGTCGGAGGGGGGGGTGTGTGGAGCATAAAGGGATCGAGGCATGGGTGGGGCTGGGGGAGGGGGGGTTGGAACGGTGCGGGAAAGGACGTCGGGGGGAGGGGAGGGGAAAAGGGGGTCGAAGGGAGAGAAAGAAGGACTGAAATATTAACGAACGGTAGAGTTCAAGTGTGCGGCTGTTGTGGCGTAGCTGTGGAGAGTAGTCGGCACGAGGAGGGGTCGCGAAGGAGGGGAGTGGTCGAAGGGGGTGACGTGGGTAGGTGTGGGGAGTGGGAAAGGGTTCGGGGTTTTTTTTCCCTTTTATTTCCTCCGGCGAGGGTTCGAAAAAGGGTTTCCTCTCTCTCTTGGCGGGAGGGAGAGCAAACAAGGAGGAGAGAGAGGGAGGGAGGGGGACCGAAGGGACAAAGGAGCAGCGAAATGCGAGGTCACACAAAGACAGAACTGGGATGCTGAGATGACCCAAGAGAGCGGGAGAGTAAGTGTGTGGGGGCGAGGGAGTGTGGGGGAGGGGTCAAGGGCTGGGAGACGTGGCGAGGGGTGGGAGGGGCCGTGAGAAAGGGGGGAGGGACGGGAGAGGAGAAAACGGGGGAAAGAGACGGGAGGAGAGGAGGGATGAAGGGGAGGGGCGACATATCGAGATATATGAGAGGTCTTTGGAGCAGCGGAGAAGAAAATGCCCATAAAAGAGCAATGTCTGACAGGACGGGTCAATTTAATGGAGTTTTCAAAGGGGCTGTGTTATTTCAATACTCCGGAGGGGAAGGGGAGAAGTTTTGTTTCTCTTTTTCGCCTGTTTTTCAGGCACGACGGACTTATACCGTGGAAATAGTAAACGGTGGAAAGAATACTTTGGGACTACTCCGTTTTGGATAGCAATGTGCTCTTTTTAAGATGGTGTTAAACAATGTAATATGCAATGCAAATATCTCTTCGAAGTATTTACTCCACTTGAATACGGAAGAACTTCAACATTTACTCTATATGAACTAATTACTTATTCACGTATCTCTTGACGATATCGACTATTGTAAGAGATGGTTCGTAATTATGCAAACAGAGAAATAACTAATGTAATCATTTGTACTCGACAGATGCATTGAACATGCGCATACTTGAATGGCAAAGTCTATAAGCTTTAATCCAATTAAAATTTCGATGATGAAAGAATACACTTTGCTTTTCCACATAGATTATTTTTATTACGACCTAGGTCTATGTCGCAATTAAAATACTCTAGGTGGAAGAGTCAAGTGTCTTCTTTCATCATGGAGGATTTCCGCCATGTTACGACTGAAACTGTGTTATTTAACATTTCGATCATAATCTTTGGCAGTTTAACGATTGTAGTTATGAAGTTTCTTAAAATATTGCATATTGATGAAGTAACATCGTGTACGAAACTATTGTTTTGCACTACTTGATTTTCCTAAGTACTTCACAATAGATTTTTTCAAGTCGTCCATTAAGATCATTCTTTTCTTTTCCTTAGCATTCTCCCTTCAATCACGGACCTCAAAATCTCGTTGCCCCTCAATATCTCCTCCAACCACGTCTACGCTCACCGGAAATCATCCTGGAAACTTCCTCTATTCCTCTATCACGTTTGAACTTCGGTTGTTTCTCTTGCTCTCGACAAAACTTTCTTTCTCCATGCTTACATCTCAAAATCCGCAAAAATTTCATAATTGGGCGACTGATTTACGGAACTAATCATTTAGTGATCATCCACGAATATATTTTGCTTAATGAAATCGATCTCGGTATTTCACTGGGAGGACTTTTTTCTGTTTCCTCTGATTGATTTTTTGGGTTCGATTCCAAGAGAAGGATGAAGACATCCGGCATTCCCCTTGGAATTTAAGGTTCTTTCGTTGCTTACACTTTGCGAGCACATGAAGGAGCAGAGGGCGTCCTTTCACTGCCCCGGTCGCCCACGCATTGTCTCACGGGCACTGTTTTCCCCGCTCTTGACTCCCGTCCGATATGATTCATTCTATTCCACTCGTGGCACGCTGAAAAGGGAGGCCGAAAACCTCAGACACTTCATTTCGACCGAGACTCCAGAAGTATATTTATATATATATGTGGACGAAGGGCAACTAAAGAGTGGGCGCCTTGCCGTGGAAAGCGAAAATTATGTCCGGGACACTTCCACTCCCCCCCCCTCCCGTACTGCGACCTGGTACAGAATGAGAATCAGAATACACCTGGGCGGAGAGGATACGAGAAAAAAAACACGAGGTGTAGCGATTGCGCAGCAAAATTGAGCATGAGAAAATGAAGTTTAAGATGAGCCAGGAAGGCAAAAGTGCATGAATAAAATCATATTATACAAAACTTCAATGCAAAAAATGACACATCGAACGAGAATCATTGGGAACTATGCGTTTTCTCTAGAGTTGGAAGATATCTTTTGGTGTTTTAGTTCATCTTACACCATGTGATTTTCTCCTCAATCGTACGTCACAGAACAGATGATTTCGATGAATAGTTACACCACTCTCTCTTAAAATCTATACGATTGCGAATAATTGAAAATCAAAGGCGGAATTCAAATCTGCCATTTGAACATCTCTTGGTCTTTAAAGACCTCTTTGTTCAATTCCTATAGCTAAAATGAACGCGAATCGGTTCAGTATTCAGGACACGGATAGCTTGGCACTCCTTCGAGACGCAATTGTCTACAGATAGGTTAATAAGCGGGGATGCATAAACGTGCCACATTCACGCACACCACTGCTAGATAAAAGCTTGGCTATTTAAAGGCATCGGTTCGTGAAGGGGATACGCATACGGACTTGGATTCTTATAATCAACGATTCAAATTGGCCGAACAATTCTTGGATACGAATGAATTAAAATCAACAAAATTCAAGCAACCTCTGGAATGAAAGACGTGGTTATCACGGTCATACCACCGCGGAGAAAAGATGAGAGCAATGAAATTGCGTGCTCCAGGAATGCTGTCCAGCCACAGGAAAAAAGTGAATTTCATTCGGAGGCAAGCCTGGAGAACATTGATAGGCTAATTCGGATTGAACACATGGTCAGCCGGCACATTCACATACGAGCAGAAGAATGTGACGGCGAAGCGATTTTCTCGCGCGAACATTAATTGCCAATCTCTTAATTGGGGGCAATTATGCATTTCGAGAAATTATTTCCCATAACATTTATTTATAAATACCGATTGATGACGAGGATTTGCATTGGTACAGTTCGTCACCAAAAGGATCAGGAAGGCTCAACAAAATTAACCAGACTGAAAAAATATTTTCAAGTCAAAGAGAGAGAGAGAGAGGAATGCCGCATTTTAAGATACGCTAATTTCGATTGTTTTCTCGGTCGCGAGGGTTTATAATTTGCCATTTTACCCTGCATCGTACGAACACAACTGCGCTCCAATATGACATGAATCTACCGAAGAAGAGAGAGTTAAAAGACAAGAGAATTTCCGTACCAAAGAGGCGGGCGGGCGCTCATTTTGAAGAAAGAGAGCTGTTGCCCAATGACGGTTGCCCAATAGTGTGGCCATTCTCAAAAGAAAAGGGGTTGACACAAAAAGGCTCAAGACGAAACCGAGTTTTTATTTCGAAGAAAGTCCATCACAACAATGCCCTCTGTGGAGTCCAATTGATTCTCTCCTCCTCCCCTCGCCGCGCCAACTCGAGGAAACGGAAGGATGGGGCAAAAAAGAAGCCGAGACCTCTTCCCTCACGTTGGGAAGAGCGTGAGGGAGGAGGGGGAGTGGAAGGAGGAGGACTGAACGGAGTGTAGACAGACCATTGTGAAATCCCTCCTCGGAATCGTTAGGAAACTAGCAATCGCAGCCTCTCTTATCTCCCCCGGCCATCAATAGAGACGCGATATGCAAAAGAGTGGGGTGGGGGTGGGATGGGAAGGAGCGGGGAGTGGAGGGGGTCATGAGTTGGGTGGGTGGGGGGAGCATTATTCACGTCTCCCTTCCTCCGTCGCTTGGACCGCTGGACGGGAGCGCATGTCGAAGGGGGTTCTCTCAATGCTATTCTTTGTTTATATGGTGACCTTAAACGGTCGCGTAAGAGAGGATCGCGGCCGCACGCGCAAGACTCGCGGACGCATCAGCCGCCGAGTGGGTGGCGCTGGGGGGAAGGGGATGACATCCCAATGCCCTCTCACCCACCCTCTTCGTCCCTCCCTACCACCGGCGGAAATGGCAAGAAACGGCAAAAACCTTTCCATGCTAACTGAATTTCTCGGTAAGCAACCTAGCATGGTGATGGTGTGAGTCGGTGACAACTACGGTGCCCGTGTCGGGATGGTTAAGCCGGAAGCCGACAGCTAGAGATGAAGATATAGTCGATCGGGAAAATGTGTTCACTTTGACGCTATGATTGCTTTATTAAACATTATTATAAATAACGATTAATTATGCATGAAAAAAGAGGACGTTGTAATCCAGGGGGTAGAGTGTTGGACCCAGGTTCGATCCCCGGGAACGTCTCTGGGCACCCAATGCTTCACTCCACCTTTGTGACTTTTTTAATGCTAGATCTTTCCAGGAAATAAGGGGCCACATAGAGAACTGGTCCCCCAACCCTGATGTATGAATTTTACACGCCGTTGGGCTAAGTGCCAGGTGAGTTCTACCCTCGAATATCAAGCCGAATTGATTACTGAGATTACAAGTATATAAATGAAAAGGCTGGTGCTCTGTCTACCCCTACCGTACACTCTTACGGCGGCTTGTGGGGTGCTGTTTAGATGCATGTGTATAATTGGAAAGAAAAATAACCTCTCCTTTTACACAGGGAGTATATTTCCATGCGAAATGTGTGTGGTAATAGTATAGGGCGTGCGGTTATCTTCGAGGAGTTGCATTGACTTCCTTTTTCTGGAGCCAAAAAATATATTTCCGTTCCGATTTCTCCGCGGGAAACACTTGGCTTTCTGATTGAGAGTAATTTTCACCTCTGTTTTGCTATAAATTAAACTAAACTTCAATACAATACCACATTGAAAATGGAACTAGATTGAACTTCATACCTGCACACCTTATCAATCAATTCACTGAGTTCGACTGAAAAAATTGTGAAAAATCAGGTCATTAAATTTATTATTTGTATGCTATAACATAAAGTCACGCCTCTCATAATATTAAAATTCAATACATGCAGGAGAATTGATTGATACTGAGGAAAAATGCAAGGGTAGCTGATACCCGGCTAAGGGGAGTGAAGTTACCGATACCAAACGTAGAAGCTAGTAGTAGAAGGACGTCACAATTTATAATGATAACATTATTATTAATTGCCTTCCAGTTTAGGGCAAGTTTTCCATGGACCCAGGCACTACATACAGCTGAACTTCTATGCTCAATATAACACGACAAAGGGAATAACAGGAGTACTGGAAATGGCAAAACCAATGAACCCCTTATTTCATATCATTTTATACGCTCGATAGGAAGTAATTATTTTAAATTGATCGAACAAACAATTATTTCTAAAATATTGAAATTGAGTTGAGTGTCATACGAGTATGATCAAAGATTGAGAGAAGGGGAAAAAGATTGAAGATAAATGAAGACGGGGTCTCAGCGTATAGCATAAACTATACCCTCTATCACTATCTTCCCCAGACGAAGTGGTGGCTTGAGTTTCGAAACAGAGGGAGGCATTATTATCAGGGAGAGTCAAGGGTTTTTCTTTCGAGCAAAGGATGGGAGGCAGGGGAAACACATTTTTTCGTGGAGTGGTATGGGATCCTCATGCCGGAAAGATAAAACGAAGAGACAAGAGGCTTCGTGAATGGGAGATAGGAATGCCTTTGTTCAAACGCGTTTTGAATTTGTACAGAGCCTCCGAGAGCACAACACTGAGGGTCAGTTTATAGAAGAAATAAGCCACCATAAAAAGCATCTGTTCTTTATGTAATCGCCAAGTTTCCATTTCGCAATCGTTTTTTGAGGAAATCATTAATCCACCATTTAAACTGAAAGACAAACATTTCCGGATAGGTTCAATATTTTCTTTTCGCTTTCGAATGTTTGAATATCAAAACTTAATTGCAACTCTTGATCAATGAAAGAGATTTTCCACCTACTAAATCCTAGGAACTGTATCATACCACACTCTGTATTGAACATTACCAATACAAATAGGCCATTCCGTCAATCCTTTTGGCTCAAATACAGGGACCGAATGAAGAAAATAAGGCATTGGGACAGAGAAAGGCCTTACGGAAACCTTAATGAGACGTCAGGAATCATCAAATGGAGTCACTAAACCTGTGTCATTACATTAAATTTATAATGAAAGCGAGAATTAAACCTACCTCTGGTTATGTACGGGATTTTAATTTAAATGTGTGGTTCAGTTTGGGTTTTTAATACATTCACAGGCATTCAAGTTCTCGTATCACATTCGTAGAGATGTATTTTAAACTTCAGATGCCTTAAGATGTAAGGTGCTATAAATCATATTGCCATTTCTGGTAATGTTTAACTTTTCCAAAAATAACTAAAATTATGAACTAACATTCTCCATTGGAAAAATTTTAATCCTGATTCTCTATGCAAGATGTGGAGCAACTCCCGGCCATACGCGTTTACAATACCTCACAGGGCACCATCAAGATATGTATGTAAAAATAAGTTTTAATATCGAGTCTCGTGGTTAAGAATGAAGAGCTTACTTAGGGTGTTCCAAGCGAACTTATATATAATTAAGATGTAGAAACATATTTGAATAATGAAATGAATCCAATGCCTACAACTAATGATGCAAAAATGGCTCGATACATTTTAATTAAGCTTCGGTGTACTCACGTCTCTGGCCAAATTAGAAGAGAGTGTTGCATAGCTAACCTGCAAGAAAAAGAAACAACTTAGAATTAGTAACAATAAATCATTAATTGGCACTTGATTAACGTAAAAATATAAGCTGTGAGGCTAATATTTATTTACTTTCAAAATTACAATTAAAATTTCCAGTAGATTTTTCCATGCGTTTGATAAAACTATATACAGCGTTGTATACATATTATTGATTCATCATGGTTCGAACATCAAACGCTTTGTAGAATATTTTAGAAACTTGGAATTTACGACTTTGATGATACTACAAATAGGTGAGTTAAGATGAATAACTCTCAAAACACTGATATGTGATTTTTCGGGTGCCAGATCTTCCTGGGAAACCATTACCAGCACAGGGAAAGGAACTGGCCCCCCTACCCTGATGTGTGAATTTCACAAGTTGTCGGGCTTAGTACTGGGTGAACTCTACCATCACCTACTAAACCGACCTTCGGGTTGATTACCGTGTTTATGGTTTTTAAAATATTATATATATATATATATATATGTGTATATATACATATATATGTGTGTGTATATATATATGTGTGTGTGTGTATATATATATATATATATACATATACATATATATATATATATATATATATTATATATATATATATATATATATATATATATATGCAATTATTTATTATTCACCTCCTCATAGCTCTTTCATACTCTCCTCTACTCACATAAAACATACCACGAGAGAATGGTTCATTGACGCTCGGGATTTAATTTTACAAAAATGTAAATGTCAAGCGATGTACACATATCCACGCCGCTTCGTCGAGTATAAGTAATTCATTCGCATTAAGCAAGGTGCTGAAAAATTCCGGCTTGGGAGAATGCGAGGGCGGGGGGCGCGGAACACGAGGACCCACAAAACTCCGAAGTGTTCAAAAATAAATCTTTACCCGAGCGCCCTCCCAATGTGATATATTCCCGCCCCACGGCAGTGCCCCCGTTTCGTGTCGTGCGTGACGTGACCACCGCAGCGTTCGCGGATCACGTCGGCAGGTCACAGCGCGACGCGCCTGTACGTATGCACAGTCCGTGCTCCGAAGGAACTAAAAAAAATGAAGGGCCCCAAAAAAATACGATCACAATATCTCCCTCATGGATGCCGGATTACGGCCGACGAACAAGAGAGTCGAGTCACTCTTCTAATTAGCCCTCCCCACCCGAGAGAAATGGGAGGAGGGAAGGATGAGGGGGATCGTAGGCTGAAGTCGTGAATGAGACGGATAATGCGGTTGGGGTTAGGGATATGTTTCGCTTCTTTTAAGTAGGGGCATTGAACCTTATAACTAACTCAATCTGGAGCACACTGATTCTCTGACGGCCCCAGCCAATGCACTAAAATTTCATAGAGCGAAAAGTCGTAACTCTATAATAGGAAGGATGCGTGACGAAGGTAAGAAATAAATGCAACCAACTGAAGGGAGAAGTCTTGGGGAATATGGAGCATGGTTCTTCACGGCGCGGAAACTTGGCCGCTGAGACATATAGGTTGCTTTTGAGATGTGGGTAAGAAAAATGGACGGATAGGAAATCAATGGAAGAAGCACTAGGCATCATGGGGGAGGAGAGAGAGCTGATGGTACAAATCAAAAGGATGCAGGAAAGATGCATATAGGCCATTTTGATTGGGGATGGAATTTTAAAGACTGTGATAGAGGGGAAAAGATCAGGTAAGCGAGAAAAATAACAGACATGCTGGCCGGAATGGAGTCAGAATGTAGTCGGAATGGTATATTGTAGTGCAGGGTACCACGTTGCATCGTACTAGGAAAGTCTTAGAAATGTAGTGATAATAATTTTTGTTTTTTCCACTCAAAACCTACCTTAAACGGTAAGCTACCATGAAAATAATAATTCTTCTTTTCGCCCGCCAGTTATCTGCCAGTGAGTGAATTAGAAATTTGGATCTTTCTCCGCCAGTTTGTTTAAATTTGCTTCCTATTGCTAGTTTCATCCGTTGAAGACAAGCATTGTCATGACGTTAAGAATATTACTGCTATCTGATGTGTAAAATGTCTTCGATTTCTTTCGACTTACCGTTTTGCCGTAAATTCTTTGTTTAAAAAAGAAAACGAATTATTTATGAATTAAGATCCCCTCATCTTATTCCCAGGAGGAGAGTAATAACTGATTAACACTTCCGAGGTTTATCAGAACTTCTGTTTAATCTTAGCATAAATATATGATTATTTTATATATATATATATATATATATATATATATATATATATATATATATATATAATATATTTCATACATTAATACATATATATAACGATATCCTGTATTTGAATATAAAATTGACAGTATCTCTATCCAGACTGTCTTCCATACACATGCCCATTTAAAGTACTGGTACCCTTCTACCACTGGTATTCACATTTATCCCTGAGATGAAGTTGACACCTTACTCTTAAAAAAAGACACCTACTCTTTAAAAAACTTCGCGGTTTTTGCTATCGCTTGTGAGTTATATTCTCGACTTTTTGTAGAGCTTAAATAGATTTGCACTACCATCTTCCAACCCTTTTTTACACCATACAAATGTTTTCCACCCCAAAAGGAGCCCCGATAGATGAAAAAGTAAGAAGAAATTTACAAGATTATCAGCAATCAAAAATCGGTATTCGACCCGTAATCTCATTCATCGAAGGTATTACAGAAAACCATTCACGCGAAATACCGGGCGCGTTCGGCAGAGGAACGAAAACATTTTCGAAAGGGTGTACTATATGGCCACTATAGCTCATCAAATATGGGGGGTATGGGGGTCAATCCGTATAAGGAAGTGTGTTGCCTTTGGGAGAGACGATTCTAAGCGCATTATTCTTCGCCCCATACCCCGACGGCGGAGTAAGCTACAATCCCTCGCCCTCCACATAACACATCATGTTCACCCCCGTTCGGATCAGCTCTCCCCACCCCATAATAATATGATCTCCGCTCCCTTTCCGGACCGAGTCATCTCCCCGCCACCTCGCTGCCCTCTTCCCGTCATGCACCGGGTGAGAAGGCTCGTCATGAACGCAACGCCGATGCGAGCATCTGCCTCCGCGCGCTCCTACATATTGTGTTTCCGCTCCTGTGCGCCCTTTTATGCCTCGCGTCGCTCCGCAGGCGTTATGAAACCATTGTGCCGTCGCTTATGGTCCCCGTCAAACCTTGCCTACGGCGACCCTTGTTCCGGTTACGTCGACCGTGATTAAAGCTGTTTAATCTCTTTTGCCGCTGCTGCCTCGCACACCTTCATAAGCGATCCTTGATGGTTATTTAATTTCTCTCGGTCGGTGACGTGTTCCTGATTAACCATTGGGTGATAGACCATTAGTCAGACGCTTTTCAAATGGCAAATGGGACCAGTTGTTGGGTAGGGGAGCAAATTTGCATTTGGCGAGGAGATACATATTTCATTTTCAAAAAAGAAACAGGTGCGTTCCATTGTGGTTAAGTCAGCCGTAACAATCTCAATCGTTCAAGTGAAAATGATAAGCTGTCATTATTAAAAACCCTCGTCCTTCATTTCGCCAATGATTCAAAGCAAAAGGCAGACGATAAATAATTAGCTCTAAAGAAGATGAGATTATTTTCTATAACAGCTTTAAAACAAAGATTGTTCAGCTAGAACACTACAAAAGGAAGAGAGCTAAATAGAAACTATTGCAGTAAAGGGTAAATAAAAGAGCTTGTCACTTTTAGTATATGTGCCCTAAAAACGTTTCCTCAAAACTTTTAAAGAATACTCACTCACCCCCCCCCCCCCCCGCCGTCAAATTTTATTACTTTAGTGGATTCTTGCCGATTAATTAATTCATTGGATTAAAGTTTAAACTCCATTCCGCATTCACTGGCAAATTAAAATCATTTGGACCAGACAGTGTTTCGTGTTATAACTCGGAGAGCAGGACGGGCGCTAGAAATGCATCGCAACTTCCGTACAGAAAGTCAGAGAAACCCCCCCCCCCGCCCCAAGGGCAAGGTGAATTGCTCTCTGCACAATTCCACACCGACGTGTTTTATTCGATCAAAAATGAAACTCACAATTCAAATGCGAGCATGGCGGGGAGTTGACACACGGACGCGAAATAAAAAAAAAGTGGAGGCAGACTTTCGTGTTTTCTTTTTGAACCGAAATAATGGCGGCTTCGCGTATGCACCCACCTCCCGAAAAAAAATAATGCGGCAAAAGTATCAAAAAAAAGAAATGTACGGAACACTCGAAAAACATGAGGAGAGTTTTCAGCTGAACACGACGGCGGGTGGATGGAAAAATAAAATGGCGGGGGCGCCGAAGAAAAGAATCCTTTGTGGGAACGGGAGCCGAAATTCAAAAATTAATGTCAACCGCCGTCCGTGCCCGATTCCGGGCCATCAAATTTAAACAGAGCGGGGCGGGGAGTAACTGGGGAGGGGGAGGAAAGAAGGGGGGGGTGGATGGTGAATCCCCCCCGATCTCCCCGCTTCTCCCGGTCCCTCCTCATCCTCCTCCCACCGAAAAAGCACACGGGCACAGTATAAGACCACGCTCGGCCGATCACACGGCTCGGATCAAACCAGCCCAGATGTATACATATAAATGTATACATACAAATATGTCCGGACATGTCGTCGCCGCTGCAATATTGCAGATATCACAAAAACCCACGTCGCCAAACCGAGACCGCTATCGAAAAAGGGACACGTGTTTGTGGCCGCTAAGTGGATGGATGGGTGGGTGGGCGGATGAGGAGAGGAGTATGGGATGGGGACGGGGCAAAAATATCCCCTCGCCACTACCACACACCGCCGATGACGTAAGCGGAACCACAAAATCACCAGCAATCACCGAACCTTAAACAATGCGGTCTGGGGAAAGGCTGTTCGGGCGGGGACAGACACGCGACCTCTGCTAATACTCCCCTCAAGCCCTCCTCCCCCTCGGAACCCTCTCCCCTGCGTCAAAAAACCCTCCCCTTCCCACAGAAAAAACCATCCTGAGCCCCGTCCTTCGAGAGCCTAGCCCGACTTCCTCGGGAGCGGGGCTTGGCTAGCTCATTACCGACTCAGTGCTTGACACAAAGGGTCCCCCTTTAGGAACGACGTAGCTTCCGTAGCAAAACTTAACTCCTTTCCCACCCCTCGATCAAAACCTGCCCGTTCCCCTCCAAACTAGGGTCCCATCCCTCCTCCCCCAGAACCCTCCTAACCCCCACACCCCCATCGATACCGACTTACACCCCTCCGGGCCAAAACCGATGACAACCAAAACATCCGAACTATGATCGCTTACAATGCGCCGGCCAAGTGCTTGCCTTCCCTTTGCTCTCTGCCTTTCCGGTTCGTCCACTTCATCCGAGGCGTACACCAACCCTCTAAACCCACCCTCCTCCCCAGTCCCAGTCCCCCCTTGACGCTCCCTACGGCCCTCTATCCCTGATGAGGAACGCTCGTCCCCAATTTCTCAGTTTCCGCCCCTTCCGCCCTTCAACGCTCTCTTCATCGGCTATTTTACAAATTATTTATTTATTCCTGGTTTTGCATCTAACTTAGGTAATCCGCGGGTAGTAATTTAAAAAATTAGCGATACAGGGCTTAGAGAACATCGTGAATGGCATCATTATCATATCATCGGTGTGAGATCGATAAAGCAAATAAACATATTAAACAAAATTTATGATGCCTAAATAGGGACTCCCTTGACGAAGGCATAATTTCGATTCCACGAGGAGAAACGAAGCCGCGTAAGCAATTGAAACATTTTAAGGACGAGTGCAGGGAAGATTCCATCACATGAAAATATTTTGACTGAAAAACTATTAATAATATGTTGACCCTAACAAATATTCAAATAAATAATTTTAATTTTCGCAAAGATTCCGAATGAGGTTGTTCTTGTGATTATAAAAAGTTGATTTGATTGATAATGCGGGGAAAACAAAAGAAAATAACAATAAAATAGACTTGCGAAATTTTCTATCGCCGTCTCTTTCGAACAAATTTATTATCATTTTTTCAAGTCAATATTGATGAAAGAAGAACAAGGAAATATGAATGGAAAATCTGTGATCAATTAACTCATAGTCTATTAAGTCAAAACAGGCAATGAGATAAGAAAATGTAGGTACTATCACAAACAAATTAATGGAATTGCTTATATTAATCAAGTGTATAATTAAAAATGAATACATTAATCAAGTAAAAATGCGTATGACCATATTAATCTATTCATTTGAACACAAAATACAAGTTTCTAGTTTAATGGAATTAGTCATTACTATGCAGGATTTACCGAAAAGAAATGCATGGGAAAATTATAACATGACTTCATATAAAGACATTTCTAAAATAATTTCTACTGATCCATCACCCAAATTTTATACAAAGGCTAAGTATGCTATTTATTGCAAAGAAAAAAATTGTTGGCGAAAGCATAAATTTTGACTTCCCGTGCAAACACAATCGAAATTTGTGACAGGAGACTGGTGATCGTTAAAGTCCTTTTTCACTATGCTCATGTCAAATATGTGTATTGTTACGGAAAATTACGGCGGCATTTCGAAAGATTTTGTCTTATTTCTCTCCTTTGGACGAACCGTGGAATCACTGATTCACCCTACCCCCACACACCTCCCACCTCCTCTCCTACGCACCAATTATGTCGACCATCATCATTTCACCCCTACACGAATCCCGGGCTCCAATGGAGTCGCCGAGCTACCACCACATTTTAAACACTTCCCCCTCTCCTTCCCACCCTTCTATCCCCTGACCCACCCTTCCGATGATGAACTCCTCCATTCTCCACACTCCATCGTCGGATTAAATCGGCTCACACCCTCTCCCAAGGGACGAGCGCGAGATGCAAATCGCGCCCTCAACCCCCCCACCCCCAATCCCCCGCTCCTTCCCTTCGCCAACCACCCCCAAAACCCCCTCATCACTCCCTCCGCCCCCCTCCCCCGCCCGAGCGAGCGCACACTTCAAAGGCATCCTCGGAAGCGTCGAATTATATTACTACGGCGCACGGGCGGCGCGCTATGGGACGGGGCCGGCACTCCCGCGAACCACCCCCGCAACCCCTTCCCTCACCCCATCCTCCACCCTCTCTCTCTTACGCACAAACACTCTTCGGACTATCTGATTACCTCGTGGGAGTACTCGAGTAAACCGGGAGTAAATCGAAGATCTATCCTCATGATAGCAAAACGATATGTAATTGAAAAAAAAACGTTCGGTTTTCGCGGTCGTCCTTTCGAGACGGAGTCGATGGCCTGTGGCATGTTTGTAACACATTTTGGTTCCGTAAAAAAACGAGATATTTCCCCTCTCGGTGTTGCGTTTGAAATGAAGTCCGATGAAAGACGATGAGCTTCATGAGTTTTTCGTGATGAATCTACGGTGCCAAGTTCGAAGCCGCAAGTCAACGTGCGTTCGATTACTCTTGATGGTTCCCGTGCAGAGATCGGGCGTGTTCAGGCGATGAAATTGATTTGGAGGAACGAAGAAGCGATCTCTCTTTAGGTTAAACTATTTTAACCCAAATAAACCTATCTCAACGTCGGAGAAACGCTAGGAAAATAATATACCACACGATCAAAACGGTTACGATGGAAGGTTGCCATCGGAAACTTTGCTACGCAGAATCTGTGAAGATATGCCTTATTACAAAGTATAAATGACCGTTACGCACGTATATTAATATTTATTCTGTCACGTTTAAAACACTGATTTGTTTAATTAAGAGGGAATTGCTACGCACCAAAACTTCTGTGGTCATCAGACATAGGTTAGAGTTGGTAAACTCACCAGAGTTCCAAAGCATCGACTTTACCAATTATGAAGGATTACATACACAGGCATCTAAACATCCAAATAAGACATTGTCTCCCTATATATCTTCTCTACAAAACTGCATATTAAGGAAGAGAAAATATAACAAAAAATCAGACTAAGAGACAAAGAGGAATAAATACATAGAGAATATCCATGAAAAAAACTTTCTCAGAAACATACTCTAGGCGAGTACGAACTTTAAAAATACGGGAGTAATCCTATCTAATAAGAAAGTTATATGCAATGGCATATACATATATATATATATATATATATATATATATATATATATATATATATATTGTATAACACTTAGCACTAGTGGACACAGACAAAAACACAGAAACACACAAAAAAGACTCACTATTTTGTGTGTTTCTGTGTTTTTGTCTGTGTCCACTAGTGCTAAGTGTTATACATTATTATTCACGTCCGTGAGACTTTCAAAAAGTGTTATATATATATGTGTGTGTGTGTGTGTGTGTGTGTGTGTGTGTGTGTGTGTGTGTATGTATGTATCTATATATAAATATATATCTTAGAATTTCTTAGTTCGACTGGAATATATAGTCTCAACGTCTGGCGAATAAGACCGAGAATTTTTCTATCAGCTCAAGCAAGTGCTCACACAAATTAGAGTTTTTCCCTATTTGGTATTTCGTCACAAACAGAAGTACAGTCGACGAATTGGGAATTGGACTCGGAAATCGAAGTGGGTGGAAGTAAACACAAAAAATTCCTTAAGGGTGCACCGGAAAAAAATATGAGCGAATGAAAATGGCCGTTGCAGATTGTTATATCGCTTTCGAATTTACGGCGACTCTTCCTATCCGTCGTAGCCCATATAGATGATCACTAGAAGACCAGTGGACTGAATTTCTTTTGTTTCCCATCATCACCTTCTCGACTTCAGCACGTACCGCTCCAGTGCCGGTCGGTGATTCCATTTGTTTCCTCTCAGGCACTCTCTCTTATTACGACGAACACGTGCTCACGGCCGCCCGCGAGCCCACCGATTTCTTCCCCGTTCACAATCGACCTCCCACTCGAGGGAGTGAAAGAGAACGAGTGGGCTGCCCGCTCATCTTCGAGTGCTCATTACCCTCACTGCTCGCGGGGCAATGGCACCGACTCCACTGAATGACTTAGCCCCTTTTTCCCTGCCCCTTCAGCCATTGTGTCCACTGTAGGAGGCCGAGACGACGGGCGTACCTTACGCAGTGCATTGTGGTCTTGAGGAGAGAGGGAGGTGTGCCACCAATAAGGAGCCGAAAGACAGGGGTCGGCGGGCGCGCGGGTTCGGCTCAGTGAAGACCTTGGGGAGTGAGGAAATCAGGCTCCGTGTATCTCAGCGGAGAACTACTGGGGAGAATATAGGTGGATTTTCATTCATTGGGGCAACCGAAGCCATCAACAGAGTAAAAGAGGCGAGGAGAAATTTGCAACGAATGAGAATTTACAGAATTAGAAAGCAAATGAACAATTAAATTTCCATCAACTCTTAAAAAAAATACGCGTATAAATAAGTTCCCACTGGAGAGATATCTACATATATTCCGCCATAGCTACCATCTTTGTAGCACCTTTTCCTTCCATCAAATTCCGATTAATTGTTCCTATGACGGGTATTTCAGGTCGTTTGCACGTTTTTATGCATAGCTTACGAACCAGTTTTGCCTGCAGAGTGCAGCTGCGGAGTAAAATACTTTGAACTGAGCTGAAACTACAATAGATGCATCGTATAAAATCAAATTATTCGTGGATAATATATAAGGAGCGACACAGGAATTATTACTTCCTTCATGATACGTTTTTCTAGTGTCCCTCTTGAATTATAAAATGAATCATATCTTTAAAAAAATACTGAATCTTGAGGTAACTGAAAAAAGTAATAACCATAATTTCAGAAAATTGAAATTTTTTTTCTGCCAGATTTACATCAGCTGATGGAGGATTTGGTTAATGCTTTAGATGTTGGCGTCATGATTAGAACATGATGAATTAGGGTATTATAATCTCCCGTGGCTATTTTACGTATTCTGAATTGGTTATCACAAGCAAAAGCTTACTAAATCTAACTTACGTCTTATTTTTCAGTTATGGCTTCATCTTCTCTTATCATCGTGAAGTCTTCACACTTAAAAAATAAAATAGTTCAAATGACGTTTTCCTCCAATTACTGTACATTTTAGGCAAGAATTAAATGCCAAGAAATTTTTACCAGCACAAAAATGTCAAAATACGTGCATATGTCAAAATCTGCACTTATTATTGCATACTATATAGCGCAATTTGAACGAATTAATCATTAGCCTTCCACCAAAATTTTTTCTCTCTCAGCTATCCTGTCTTCCAAAAATATTTTATGAGTCAAGTTACACCTGCCTTCAATAAAAATGCCCAAAATAAATTCGGGATGAGTTCATCGAGTAGCAAAGAACATCGCTGATCATAGCTGAGTAGAAACGATAAAATCGGACATGTAATGACTCAGTTCCAAATGAGAACAAATATTTCATTTGAGAAAGCTATTCTATGCCATGCTACTTTCCTAAATCCCCAAAATCCACTCCCTAAACGAGGAAAACACACACCGAGGAGATGGGGGGAGAAGGGAAGATTTGTTTCGGATGATAGATTTTTCAATTCTTCCCACATTCTGCCTCTTTCCAGCCCTTTCCCCCAGAATGACGCATCCAGATAGTGGACGGAACAAACATAAATACGATTCTAAATAAAGCAGAGACCTCTCTCTCTCTCTCTCCCTTTTCTCACAAAAACCACCACCGGACCTCCCCAATCTCCCCCCTCTGCTCCCCTTCCATCCCTCGACCCGCTCTTAAAAATTCTCCTCATTCAATACCACCACTCCTCCCGCCAACCACCGCCACCAACCGCTTCTATCCTCACTACTGCTGCTGCCTTCCCCGACAAAGCTCTTGACAGTGGCCTCGCCAAACCTTAATTGGAAAGTGCTGGCTGTCGGCTATTGTCCATACTCTCTCGATTCCGCTTGCAGCAATCCTCCTCCTCCTACTGGTCTCACAAATGCCCCCCCCTGATAGAGAGAAGTCTCCGTACAACGCTCCATTCCCACTCGCTCTAACCCCCCCCCTCTCCTTCCACCCGCTCCCGGTCTTCCACTCCGCAGCCATCCCTTTCTCTCCCTCAGCGCAAACCCTCCTCCTTCCCTCCAGCATCATTTATTCGTCCGCAGTGGTGACCTTCCCGACCTATGGTCTCATAATGCCTCTCTCTCCCCACTACCTCCTATCTCTCCACCTTCCCCCCCCCCCGCCTCGAGGCCATCGTTATTCTTGATATACCGATCCGAGTATGCCTCCGAACTCATTATGCACGTACTTGATTTGCGGCGGATGGGTCGCCAGCGATGCTTTATCTTTGTTCTAATCTGCATGGGTAATATCTGGCCGGCGGGGGAATGGTTTCGTATGGGCTTGGGCATGTGAAAAGTCAAAATGATTCGGCAGAGGTTAGAAAATTTGTGATCTGGGGTTTAAGTCAGAAAAGGGGGAGTAAGGATGATGGAAGAAGTCGGACAATTTTTAAAATTTATTTGGGCACAGAGGATAAAACTATGCATTCACTCACTATGGATGCACTCGAGTCAAAATTGGCGGAGGAACAAAGCGTTGGATAATTTTCCATTGGCCACCGTTATTCACAGTATCTTATTACGTACATAATGTATCCTTTTGTATTGTAGCTTCCCGTAAGGTCCTTTAAATGTGTAAATTCCTTTATCTAGGATTTAAAAAAAATTCAATGCCCTACATTAATTTTCATCAGTAGCGATTTATTTTCCAATTATAGTTTCCCAATTTCAGAACAGTATTATGATACAACTGGCTGGTAATCCCCATACTTCCATTACTAAACTTATTGGATTGCATACGTTGCAAGTGTTGAAAGGCCTCAGCGTGAATTCAAAAACAAAATTGCTGTTTTACCCCTCTCCTTATTTCCTCACCAAGGTACTACTCACACCGGAAAGCAATGGCTAAGGAAAAAAGTAAATATATATCGTCCAGAATCTTTGCAAAATGTTTTCAATTAGCTACGGATAATTCCTGTATTCCTGGAGAGCTTAATATTGTGAATCGGTAAATTCGAGAATAAGGGCCATGTTAAACTTTTTTACATCGTTTATGTTTACAGCCATCCTATGACATCCATGAATTAGATGATGCCGCGGCCAAAAATGAGCATATAAAAAATAAATATTATATGTATGCAAGAAAATCATTTATATGAGTATTCTATTGGTGCTTTGAAGTGGTTCCGGCCGGACGGCCTTAAACTTCAATGACTGATCAATGCGCCTTCACTTTATGAGGTGAGCTGTTCGAGGTCGAATTTACATCAACTTGATGTATTATTGCTAAGAACGCTCTCGTGAAACGTGCCCGATGGGATGAATGGGCAATGGAATCACATTTAGCCAAATAAACTTTCCTTATTGTAATCTGTTTCACCGTCCCTGGCTAAATACTTCCCCGGGCGGGTAACCGAGCCTCAACAACCTCCCGGCTGTCCCTTCCGGCCCGTCCGGCTCCGCCCACTCCACCGGAATAAAGTCCTTGTCTCCCTCTCGCACTCCCCAAACCAATGCCCTTTCCCCTTCGCTCCCTTGCCCCTTTTCGGCCCTTTGGACCGCAAAACAAGTGAGCCAAGTGGCTCCTACCGCAGAGGCCTCACGAGGATAATGAAAGAAGGGAGCGGAAAAGAAAATAATTATTTTCTTTTTATTAAAAGCGAGGGAAACAAAATGGCCCCTTTGCCCACAATGCACAATGTGTTTCTGGGAGAGTCGAAATTAAAAAAAAAGGCAGAGGAGGGTCGAAAGAGTGGTTGAGTAGGGTGATGATGGTCAAGGGTCCGTTTTTGGGGGAGGCGGGCGGAAAGAGGGAAGAAGAGGGTAAAGAAAGGAGCGGCGACTGCGATATGAGGGGACTGAAGAGGGGGGATGCAGGAGGAAGAGGTGGGGAAGTGGCGAGCCGTGGAAGGAGGAGGCGGGCCGGCTACAGAGAACGCGACCGGAAAATAAAAATAGAATAAAAAAAACCACGCATTGCAATTCTTAAAAAATCAGCAACCCTTCTCGCAATGCTGGTCCCACGAGAAAGCCAACACACTAACTCAGAGGGGATGATTAGGTGATACAAGTGATGCTTTGTACGTTGTTATAAGCTTGCTTTTTACTTTTCGACTGAAGTGTCACTCATTGAGCTTTGTGAAGTAAAACTGGTTGAATACCCACCACACGGCAAGCGGCGATTGCTATAGGCTTCATTTAGGTAGGCCTATATAAAAATAGTACCTTTACATGAACGGAGCAACAGCCACTCAAATAATCCTTCTAAGGGTTTGCAAAAGGGGAGAATAGTAGAATAAAATAACTCAAAAACAAATAGTGTCGCAATTTATATTAATTAAGCCATAACTGCCTTAAAATGCCAACTAAATTCCATGTAGTTTATCAGTAATATTATTATACTGAGAGGATAACACCACCACACATATTTCTTAAATTAAGGCACCCATTACTCATAAAACAGACTGTCATTTTATCCGAGTAGAGTTTAAAAATATGTAGGTTAATATAAGAGTCACACTGCACCAAAATTTGATGGCATTTAGAGGGGGGATGTGAATCGTAAGGATTAAGAAACAAAGGATTTTCAGTGTACGACGAAAAAAATCATTTTTCCAACCGTCACTGCGCTAAATACCATTTCAGATAGCATTCTCTTTTTGATTATTCAAAGTATATATTTGATTACTTAACTGTTTTTACAAATGTTGGAAAGGATGATGTGAACCAGGGAAGGAATATATTTACAAATTTTACCAAAAATATGTACATGACGCCAACTGAAGAGTTGATAGAGCTTTGTTATACGGATAAATTAAATCCTTGTATCGACTTGTTTTATTTATATATATATATAAATATATATATATATATATATATATATATATATATATATATATATATACACATATCTGCACCATACCTCGCGAACCCGCGGGAGCGGTTGTGGCCGGGGCGTTTGGGAACTAGTCATATTCATTCGCAAATATGGGATATTTCATGGATATGGATATAAAATTTATTTTGCTCATAGAAAAAACTAAAACGCGCATATCTACACAATTTTGCGTAAACAATCATGCAAAAGTATTTGAATTTCGGTGCTGAAAATTACAATCAATTATATCCTAGCCGGATGGCCACGTTTGGTGAATGAATAAACGGCCATTGGCGGTTTCGTGCGTGTGCGGCTTACGGAGGAATTTCCGTATTGCGACTCGGATCCTATTCCTTCTCGATAGCATTTGCCTCAGAGAGAGATGAGAGGAGACCCTCAGCCCCCCACACTCTTCTTCTATAAATATAGTTATACGACGACGTTTTTCGACATTTACCCCGTATTTTTAGCCATGCTGCTGGAAGGAAAGACGAGTGAGGGAGGTGGAACATGAAGGCGGAATGACAGCGTCCCTCGGATGGAGGAGTGTGTGGGGGATGTTAGGTGGAAAGCGGTGGGCAGAAAGGGGACGAAAATGCGAGGTGAAGTGAACGGATTAAGTCATTATAAGAAAAATGGATACAACTGTGAAAGAATCGGATGATGACATCATTTATTTGCACAGGACTAAAGCTGGTAAAAAATAGGGATAAATTTGAGAGAGAAGGGCTAAAATTATAGGAATTATTCATTTAATGTATTGCCTGGGAGTATGAATTAAGTAAATTTCTGAATCCGGTGTTATACATTGATTGTTTCATATTGAATTGAAAAAGCTTTTAAAAAACTCTCGTTTTTCCATGCAAATTTTGATAGAACACAACACACTAGGTTTCGTAGAAGATGTACATAACCAGGTGTGGCTGCAAAACATTAGAAGGTTTATCTAGTGCAACTTGGAGGAAGGAGAGGGAAGTTGTTAGGAGAAATGTGGACGGGCGAGAGGAAGAGTGGCTTGAGAATCGCCACTTGTTCTACATTAAAAAAATAACGTGGAGAAAACAGAGAGACTATTTTTCGATTAAGCAGAAACAATGTTTTCTAGGACATGCAAGAACTGAACACTGATCGAAAGTGAATATGAGGGGCTAAGAGACAAGGAAAGAAACATTAAAAATAAAAATAATTAGCATTTCAGCGACAAATTCAAAAAGATTAAAGGATATATTATTGCGTAGGAAAAAGGCTCCAGATTTTATTTTGCGGAAGGAGGAAATGAGGAATACCTTTTTCAATCTTCAGGTGACCTAAAGGGGACATTAACTCTCGAAACCAAGGTCGAATTTATATAAATAATTTAGTGGAATTCATTGAAACACTTCTCGTTTTCTCCTGATAAATTTTATTTTAATGCTGAATAACACTCTCGCGATATATTTTATTTCAATACTCATGTGGGACAAAATTAATAAAACGTCTTTCTTGTACTGGTGCGGTTAGTTCGGTGAATAATGCGAGCTACGGATAACCAACATTATTTGAATCATTCCAGAGTAGCGGGTGACAACGTACGCCCCGCAGAGCGGAATTTTCCCGACGATTAATTTAGGACAAAACTCTCCTGGAGAACCTTTAAAATACTGTTTTCTTTACCAGTGGAAGGAATCATAGGGATTATGGCTCGCCAAAATATCTGAACTTGACAATCCATTCCGCGACAAAAAATTTTGGCAGCACATGGCCTCAGCTAAGGAAGCTATGCCATCATGGATATTTCCTGACGAAGGACGCTTCTGGCATAAAACTCTGCTCACTTTCATGTGCTCTGCTACCTCGATATTTATGAATAGTGGAATGATTGCATATGCTTTTGTATCCCTAGCATATCTTTCTACTAATACTTCATACAGTTCCTTTCACATAATTTAACAGATAATAGGGTTTTAGATTAAATATTATTATGCTTATTCATTCTCAAAACTTTGATCTAACACTTATTCCTTCTTAAATGTTAAAATTATGATGTTTTTTTCTAAATTTGTAAGCCGTTAAATGAAAAATTATTGGTTTGCCTACCTAAATTTATTCACGGAAATTGAAAGTGGACCATTCAGAAAAAAATGGCGATATGGTGCATTCACGAGGAACTGAGTTCCAACCGATTTATTACTCCAAATTGAACTTCAAAATGTTTTTATTATTTCTTTGACCCACATCGAAACAATCTGAGTAAAAGTACCTTCACGCAACATGTGAAGGAAGCGTGAGGAGCCAAGGAACTAGAGAAATTTTGAGATAATGTCAGCTTCGTGAATATAACATTTAAGTGTAACATAACCTCTTCGCATAGTTATTCCGTCTAAGGTATAAGTACGGCTAATTTTATAGGAAAGTCAGGGAAACAAACACCGTATCTGACGTATAATGCGCGGAGATAACTTGCAATCTTGAAGCCGAAGCAAGAAAGATTAAGATGGTCAAAATTATAGGTTGTAACACAACTGAGGACAAAGTCTTTGAAAAGAGCAAACATCTTCTAAGAGACAGTATCACATCAAAGGAGTACATTCACACAAACCATTAACAAGGGATTCACATTCATATGAATGGGAGCATGATCAACGGAGTCGACCCGATAACGACACAGAAAGAGTCTGGAGTAAGAATTACAGGGCATCATCATCTTAGATACAGGAGATGCTGCTTATACACCACGCCGTCTTTCATTCAATGGGGAGCCGAATAATCATTGCTAAGATGAAGAGTGATCACTAAGGCAAAATGGGCGGGGTTTGGTGCGTTGAGCCTTCGGAGCCATGTCTTATGAATGCAGGGTTAAAGATTGGGGTGGTTCCGGGGAAGAAAATGCCTTATCGGTACTCAAAAAGAAAAAGATAAGTCCCCACCCCTAGTGATGTTCAAGAACGTAGTAGGCAAGGGGTGGGGATCAAGCGACAACGAAATCTGGACTAAGAATCAAGTTGATATAACTTCCGCGCAGACGAAAAGCAGTTCCTTAACCTAGGTCATAGGAGACGTTGGAATTCATTACTAAAGGGCTATCCTAGCCTTCTTGTTAAACTTGGAAAGCTGAAGCTTAGGCTGGGACAAATATTTTTCGGTCTCAAGCTTGGACTTCCCGGTAAATTTATTCATCTCACAAAGAGGGAAAGTTTCCACTCGCTATTGCCTAGCAGGGATGACATCTCTTGAGCGATAAAGATTTAAATCACGCATTCATGTTCAATATGAAGCTGTCTTCCGCGATTGAGTTTGCATTTGAAAAACATCAGTTATGGTTAAATTACAACCACAGCGAAAAATTGGAAACATTAGAAAATATTAGCTCGTAAATCGGTTACAGAATGGGATATGTCTCATTCATGAATCCATTTAGAAAATGAAATAGAGATGTTGATTTTAAAGCAATGTGTGGTTATGGACGGCTACATTACTCGTGCTCAGAAGAATTAATCTCGATACAAATAGAAAAATGCCCTTAAAAAATTCTGAATCAATTCCACCTCTATAATCACTGAGCCAGATACTCCGAAAGAAAAAATGAATTTTGGGGAACTTTCCACACTGTGCCAAAAGTCTTTTCAATGCGTTGATCCCAATATAACGCCCGACCAGTGCAAACCTATGTAAAGAAAACGATGAGACGCAGTTACGACTAGGGATTGATACTGCTTGATTGTATTACAGCAAGGCAACATATCGTAATCACTTGTTAGATGACGAATGAATTTGAATAGCAAATAGCGACAGATTATCGTGATATGAATATTAAACTCTTCATTCTGATATAATTGACAAAAAATATTATCTTAAATATTTTTATCCAATAAAGATAGGTGGAATGGGGAATTAAAACTTTCATCCACTCAACCAATTTTAGGCAAAGGAAGACACAAAAATACCTACTAAAATACACTGTATACAAGCTAGGGAGCGCTCTGAAAAAAAAAATCATTATCCTCGAGCGTTAAGCAGTAGAACGGAAACTCTCAAAGTACGCATGTTAGATACCCATGTGCATATGTAACTGGAGTGGAAAATTTACTATGATGTTCTTGCAGAAATTACACATCTTATTCGACCTTGTCATCAGTAGGCTAAATACTGTAGCAGCCATAGGAAAAGTGAAGAATATTTTTACGGCACACGCATGAGTAACTCAATTCATATATAGTGAGTTTGAAGTCTCTGTCACCAGTTCATCCTTGATGAGCCGCTGATGACAATGACTGGTTAATTATTATTTAAAAATCACCAAAAAAAATATTGCGGGATTACCTGGATGGCGCATTATTATGGAAGTGAAAGGTCCTTGATTCGATTTCCGAACCAGGTGACAATTTTTTCAATTGCAATCTCACTCGAAATTAACGCGCACGTGCAAGGCTAGCGTCATTAAGATTATTCCCGTGGAATAAGGGAAAAAATATCATTTCAAGCATCTTGGCCAATGGACAACTCGCGCGCAGTAACATTCACTCTTCGGCGACCCACGCCTCATCGTTTGAAAGGAATGACCAGCATTTTGGAGTGAGTTTGTGGATATTGGGTAGGAAGGAGAGAGAGAGAGAGAGAAAATGGGGAGTTTGGGTGGTACGGGATGAAGCATCTGGGAGCCGCGAAGCGGGTGGGGAGACAAGCGGAGTCCGCGGGGGAGGAGTTGAATGGGAAGGGAGAAGAGAGAGAGATGGGGGAAAAGGGGAGGGGTGGCGGGAGAGGACTGTCTAACTCGGGGACTGACTCAGTGTGGATTGGACGAATGGTGGATATGCGGAGCTAGGATGGTTATTAGCGGGACCGAAGGATGGGCGTCGGGGGTGGGGGTGCTCTATAATAAGAAATCAACGGACCATTGAGGGAAAGGAGGAATGGGAGGTTTTTGGGGGAGAGGGAGAGGGGGGAAGGTGGATATGACGGAGGGAGAGGGTTAACACGGGAAAGGGAAGGGGCTATGTGGCTGGAAGAGGGGCCGCTGGAGAGATCGGGGGAGGGGGCAGGGACACCAAAATTGGGACGCTCCTGGATAATTATACGGGCTTCCCTCTTTCGCTCTCGTTCTCTGCCACTCGATGAATGTGGGAAAGGGTACGGATTAATATGCAATACAATGAAATCACATCAATAGTGAGTCTACAGATAATACGTTGGTTTTGAAACCAACTGTCACACGAATTATGAAAGTATTTCTGGACGACAGAAACGACATTTTACTCCGCAAGATTTACTTTTTTGTACTCTCAAGGTTTCTTTATCCTTCACTCAGAACAAAATGTTTATTATTTCCCTCCCCCTGCTCGCTCACCTGGAATGTTTTCTTTCTTCACAGCGTTTAGCCTGCCATTGCTGCTCGTCCGCTCTTCTACGCCTTTGTCCTAACTATGTGCACATATTTGTCATTTCGGAATGTACTCATTCGCCCAATTCTTTCCATTATTTTAGACAGAGAAAAATAAACTAAATAAGCTCGTTCATTACTTTTTTGAGAGATAAAAAATAATGTTTTTATGTTTTTCAATCGGTCATCAAGTTTTAGAGTTATAGACGTCGGAAATGAAGTACTTAATCGTTTATTGACTTCCATAGCCGATCAATATTGTCCCTATATTCGAAATCGCAATAGCCCAAGAATATTAAGCCTCCATCGAAATGAACACCAAAATATAATAACCTCGTTTGCTTTTAAATCTACATTACGAGAGTATTAAACTCGACAATTTTCGAGGCTAATTTTTTACATTGTAATTTTTGGTGCATTGTAAACGACTACATTGAAATATGAGATCAGCAATGGGGTTTGATGTCCACCGCGGACTTGAATGGGCCGCTCCAGAGAGGTTGGGGCCTAACGAAAGAGAGAGAGAGAGGGAGTGGGGGAGAGGAATCGCGAAGGAATCGCTGAGGAGTTTGGCATGGGAATCCAGCTCCCGCTCTTTGGGAGCGGCAAAGGTGAGATAGAAGCATGGTGGGCTGGTTAGCAGAGAGGGAAAGAGCGAAGGAGGGGGGAGAAATATTTTGAAGGAAGTTCGGTAGAAGCCGACGAGAGGAGGGGGGTGGTTCAGGAAAGGTAAAAGGGGGAAGGTTTTTCCGGAGGAATGCTTGTATACGCGCGTTCCCGTTTCCCCACTTCCGCAGTTTCTTTTGGAGCTGACCGAGAGAGGGAAAATGGATAGCCGCGGGTGAGAATTCGTGATATTTCGAAAAGGGTTTTTCTCCCCCTCGGCCTCCCTCCCGGGAGGGGGGGGGACGGGGAAGAAGGGAGACCAAAGAGGGTGGGTTGAAAAAAAATATTTAAAAAAACTCGCCCTTTAATTCTTGGCATCCGGTTATCAAGAAAATCGACCCAATCCATTTTCCTTTTCTCCACCTCCTAAGACTTCCAACGCCGCATCCCTTTAGAATAACCACTCGCTCCTACAGGACCCCTCCTTTTGACCTCCCCCACGGAAACCCATGTCAGACAGACCCTTCCGCCGCGGCACCACCAAAACCACCCCTCCACAACCCCCTTTCCCTCCTTCCCCCGCTCGAACCGTAATGTCACACATGTGCCTTGGTCTAATGGGGGGAGAGGGGACGGCGGGAGGAGAGGTTTAGGGGGGAAGGGAGGAGGAGCGTGTCGCGCCAAAACGGGATCGGAAAACTATGAAAAATTTTCATATTCGTTGAATTCGCGTGTGTCCGCCGCGGGCGCGCGCTCCACCTGCTCTCCCGTGCGGTGCACGTCGCGTGGAAATAGGCAGGAGAGGTATTTTTGAGCGGAGGGAGGGAGCGACACCTGGTGGCTCCATTTGAAATCGACACTCCCCCGGGACTGGGGTAATCCTCATGGGTGAATGGGGAGGAGGAGAGGGAGGGAGGGCGGGATGAGGAGGATGGGTAGGCGACACGGGACGGGGAAAGAGGCGAGTCGCCGAGAATGTAGGAGCAAAGAGATTTGGGTGATGAATCGGGCGGGATGCATCCATACGCGAGAATCAAGGCGAGCGAAATTGATAGTTCATCGAACTATTCAAAAACGTCCGAGTCTCCAGAAAGACAACAGTGCCGCCGTCGCTTTCTTTGCACTGAAGCCTTGGCATGATGAAAGGGGGTCCGAGTTTCGATGAACGTCCCTCACACTCAGCGCAACCACAATCGAAACCAAGAACACAAATATTTTTCAGTCAAAAACAAAATTTAATGATTTAGTCAAGGGCTGCCAACCTAACTTGTTATATGTATGAGGGCATGCAGGTGTGTGTGCGTAGGTATGTCCTGTGTATTCGAACAAATGTATATTCATATGATTGTATGAACTCATATTGGTGCACGGATGCATGGTGCAACAACACCCTCAGCACAAGCCGTCGCGGTGGCTTGCGGGATATTGTGCAGATGCTGGTGGCCCATGAAGTTGCACCCGGTTGTGAGTAACAAATTTGATTCCTTCGTTCGGGTTTCCCATATGCATGATCGAAGAAAAATTGAACAAGAAGATATCCCGAAGATCGAAGGGTAGTAGTCACAAGAGAGGTGAAGCACACAGAATGATGTGCCTCCTTGGGACAGTCGCATAAGGCCTCCGACTCTAATGGTGCGGCCATTTAAGAGATGGTGTCAACTTATAACCACTACTGAGGAAGGCAACAAGGAAAGCACCAAGGAAATGTATTCCCACCATACGGCGATGACAAGGAGTATAAAAAAGCTAGAATGATTATGAATACAATTAAAAGAGGCGAAATACGATAAATATACATAGAAATGAGAATATGATGGAAAGAGGAGAAATTATAAATATGCAAAGATCCAGAAATGGATTCGACTCTAAAACACTATATACAGTTCATATTCTGAGATCCATAAGATCTCACGGATGTTTCTATAATTCTTTATTATTACTACTTTTATTTAGATTATTAGAGTATTAGACTATTACAACTAATATTTAGAATCGGGTGGCGTGTTGCAGTAAGATTGAAACAGGACTAAATAAAATGCAGATTTCTAAAATTTTTGTGAAAAACTTCATAGATTGTCGTTCATTATCTTTTATTATTCTCATAATCGAAATAATTTAAATTAAGAATGGTGTAATACACTTATGGCAAATGCTGAAGACTTAAGGAACTTAAAAAGAAAAGTTGCCCAAGAATGAATTTGATTTGATAAGACGCCATCTCGTTTTCATATCACTGTGAAGGATTGCATTCGACTTTTATTTTCGTCAACCTTCTACTTACGGTAGGCATAATATTTTACATTCAAGTAACTGTTGCACGGTTATCTTATAATAGTCATTAGCAAGACAGTTGCATATTCCCGACAGAGACACGGGCAGATGCGCGGCACAGATGAAAGGAGTATTCTCAATCAAATCGACACTTGGGTGTGGGTGGGCACTCGGAGTCCTTGAATGAAAATATAAACGCTTGAGCTAAAGTAAACACGTGTTTCGTGCATTTTTGCGATTCCTCCGCTGATTCGTTCTTGCCGCCCACGAGTTTATTTTTGATCCCAAAGACTTAATCGACTGAGGAATATGAGAAGCTAAATATAAATACAAGCGAAGGACTTCATACGCAATATTAACGATGCTGGAGCTCACCAATCCCCGTCATCCAGCCCTCATCTTCGGGAACAGGAAATATTAAAAATACGGAAGGGTTGTGGGGAGGGAACAGGAAGAACGGGATTGGTGGGGGTCAGATGCCGGGATTTGTGTGCGTGTGGGGGGGGGGGACGGAGGTGGACCGGGGACGATCGCGGCGGCGGCTGAAGAACCCTGAAGGGACATTTAAATCTCGGCTCACGGATTCCATTCCTTTTCGCTTCCACCATGACCAAGGAATCGTCAATCAATTAAAGCCATATGACAATGGATAAGTCTGGCCCCTTGAATCATTCTCAGTTGCCCCTTAGAGAAAAGTCTTATCGGATCAATTCTACCAATATAGCCGTTTTGTGCCGAAAAAATGACACTTTTATTGCGACACTTTGCTCAGCCACTTCCTTGCGCTCGGCCTCAGATGAACTGCCACGTTTCCTCACGCGGCAATGGCATAATTTATCGACGACCCCTAATAGCTTTTGACTTTTGACGCGCGCTTGAATCATTAGGATGAAAGTGGCGGAAATGTCACACTACCAACATTAAAATTTCTCCATCATCCTCAGATGCATCTCGAAGGAAGCCATTCAGCACACTGTTAATCAACCTCCAATGAACTCGCTCCATTCCTTCTGTTGTGCCTTAAATGATGCTGATTTTACAGAAAAGTTTCTTAGATAGCATTTCACAAGACGGTGGCTTCGTGGGAGTTGGTTTCACACAAAGAGCTTATCCCTCATAAACGAATACCATTTGAGACAAAAGTGAAAATCCTATACCGGTCATTAAGGCTTAAGAAGGGATTTCTGTTTATAAAAATATATCCCTTCCTTCCATGCACAGTAATAATTTAAAAAAGGGACAAAGAACCAGATGTAAATTTGGCATGAAAATTTAAATAAGATCAAATTTTTCTTTCCCATACATAATGTTGATTTATGCACCAAATTATTATGCGTAATTCTCAAGCCAAAGGCCTCGTTTCATTTTATGGCGTTCTAATAAATAAATAGAATGGGATGCAGCATGCTTGAAATTCTTCGCAACCTTCGATGGCTACCTCGCCGTACATATTTTTTCAATTTTCCGTGCTTTTCTCCATTACATTACGAGGGCCATTCCGCCAAAATAATTTTTATACCATCGGCTATTTCATGGGAGAATGGTCGTGGCTTCACGTGTGGTCCCCGTTCCACGCTGGGGATAACTATCGGAGGCGGAAACATAATTCAAGAGCCAAAGCACTGAAATGGTTGAGGACGCTGATAAAGTTTTTTCCGAACCCGAATTGAAAGGAAGGGGGGGATCACGTCTCCATACCCAGGGGTGGGATCAAAACCCGATGCCGGTTGGCAACGTCGCCGACGGGAAAGGGGGCGCTTTCCCCATCGTCGACGTGCCTGGCAAAGAGACGAGGCACCGCGACCGAATTCACGTGCCCGGCGGACGGTGTCTTCCGATGTGGCCACGGGATGGGGAACTGCTGGAGAGGAGGAGGCCGTCTCCTGCGGATGAGTTAATGAGTGGGCGTTGGGAAGACTCAGGAGGCGGCGGGCGTGTGGGGGAGGCCGGAGACAAATATCTTAATTTCTTAGTCGGTAGGGGCTCATACATATAAATCTAATATATTTTAAAATAGAGTATGTTTATGCATAGAAAATGGTGCCCCTAGAACCTCTCGCCACCCGGCCTTGCAGTAGCTTGCATATAGGGTATTGTGTAGACGTAGATGAGTACCCATTTCTTCAGCCTAGATGAATCCCCGGCGAAACCCACTACGCTCACTTAATGCGGGCATATACAGGTAGCTTCTGATTTCCCCTACAGCTTTACAACATTATAGATTACGAAATACCATACGAATCAACTTAAAATTGGTTTAGTAAGAAGGTGTAGAACTCACCTCTAGAGCTAAGTGCAACGACGAATAAAATTCACGTAACGGGTTAGGAGGAACATATACTTTCTGTTCCACCTACGGTTTCCAGTAACCAAGGAATTCATAAAGCTTGGAATTACCTAATAGATAAGAGCCTTATGTTTATAGATATTAATAGCAGCAGTCTACCGATCCAGGATAGGTTGTTGATGGACACCGTCACAGCACATTGCTGTACCCATAGATCCAAACTAACGTAACACAATATTTCCTAAATCTCCATGCCAAATATTAAAAGTATAATAACTCATTATTTAGCTGTGTGTACGCTCTGTTACCTTCCATGCTCATCGATTGGTGACATAGAAATACACACGCCAAGCTCGTGATGATTGTGCACTCTCAAGAAAATTTTCTAACAATTTACATTATGTTATAATAATAAGTAAAGATTCTGGTAAGACCAAACATAAGAGTGGGGAAATATAAGGTGTTTACTGTCCACCCTTTACATACGTATATAAAGAAATCACTTAAAGAATGCACCCACAGGAGGGCCGGAGAAGCTACAAATCATACGGGGCGAAAAGCTAACTTATGGGGGATGTTAAAGCAAAGTTTATCTACATGGATAAAGAAAGAGCGAGCGAAGTTTGGCAGTCTCGAGCCGCGAGTGAATGTGGGAAGCGAGGAAGCGTGAGAATGGGAGGTCAGGGAAGTATGGGTGAGGGAGGGACACAGTTGGGAGTGAGGGGGGGGGAGGTTGCGTGTGTGTGGACGAGAGGGGGTGTCGCCGTTATTTTAAGTGTAGAGGGCGTGTCCCAGCGTAGAGGTATTTTTGCGGGGGAAGGGGCAGGGAGGAGGGAGGGGGAAGGGAGGCTACCTCCCCTCGCGAGGAATGCCACCATTCTCATTCCCTCGTTTCCAACATTCGCACTGTTGCGCCACGAGATTTGGTTGATTGGGAAAAATAGAGCTGAAAATATATCCCAGAAGAGCTAACGCTGAAGGACAGAATCAATCTGCTCCCCGTGATTATGAGTGTGTAATTGGAAAAACGATGAGTTTTCAGATGTTTTCCTGACCTCAGATAATGCAGTCCCCCTCCAACGTTTAAGGAGACTATATAATAATGATAGTAATACTAATACATTATTTCTCTCGAAATATTGACCGTAAGTGGTATATATATATATATATATATATATATATATATATATATATATATATATATATATATATGTATGTATTTTCCAAATTAAGTCATGGAAAACTTACCGAAGAGTTCCACTACTAAATCAATGTGGGCACCGATGCTGTAATGAATAAATAAGTTAAAATAATGTATTAGCAGACCTGGACACCTTCCAGCAATAACATTTCCCCGAAAACTACCACTTAAATAGTACGCAACCTAAAAGTAATAAAAGAGAGAAACAAAAAGTAATGTACAAAATTCACCATAATGATCACTGGTTCTCATCGAAGAGGCGTTTTACTATGCTCTTTCATCATACCTACCATAGCTAGAATACTTGCATATCTATAAATAGCCAATCGAATGTGCATATTGATAACTGCTACCGAGTTTTATCGCACCACTTTAAGTGGATGAATTTCACATCTCATAAAGATGATAGATTCATTATAATCGATAATTAATACAAGGCCAATCTTGAATCCGTAGGGACGGTTCAACTTGCGGTGCATGGGACTATGTTATTGAGTAGTACCATAGGTAAATAAAAACGAAAAAGTTCTTAAAAAATTATGAGAGAATGCTGCTTAAATTAGTGCCGCATGGAGGACATGCCTATGTTCCAGAAAATATGAAGCGGGAACCTCTAATTGCGGAAGGAAATAAGTTATTTTCCTGGCAAAAATTTGTCGGAGTTTCCCTCTTGGACACGGTCAACAATCTAGGCACAAAATATGTTGTGTTGCAGTCCAAAAGCGACATAGTATTAAATGGCAGCCAAAGTTATCTTGAATTTCTTTTAAGGTGGAATTAATTGCACCTTGTATTAGCCGTTGGTAAGAAGCTTTACACATTCAAAGACTCAGCTTGGAAAAGTCCGTGGAAAGGTTTCGCTGACAAACGGTGTACGCCTACTGAGCGCACATACCTTTGTCGTTAAATTATTTTCATAGGGAGATGTAATTAGCGAAGAGTCGTTCCTTACTTCCCTCGCGAAACAAAGTTAACATGGGGTTCACTTAGTAAATAGGAGCACATAAATCTACCCTTTATAAAGAGCTGACTCTTTTGCCAAGTGTTACGATAGATACATGAGGACGAGTATTCCAACTTTTTTTCCATGAGCATCAGCTTAATTTGCCTTGTTAAAGAGACATATACGGATTTGGGCTTATTTCTCCATTTATCCCGAATATACACTAACGTGCCTCGCGATTGCCGACATTAAAAGTGATTTAGAAAAAGCTTTTAGGATGAATTTTCAGATTTTAGTACACAAAAGGATTAAACATGAAATAAAAGCACATTATATTACCATTTAAAGTAATAATGAGAAAGATTGATGTCGTTAATTGTAACCATCGCAATTTTGCATCTAAATACATTTTCTCCAAAGGAAAAGAGAAGCCTGAGCTATTGTCGAAAATGGTCGTGATGTTTAAAACCATTCATCCTATGATAAGCTGCTAAAAGTACGAACGAGCATCCCGAATGAGGGCGCTTATAGTGGCATCTCTTACTACAAGTAACACGGTCATTTCCGCGGCCATTTCTTCCGCATCCAGACAGTTGGCCGAGCTGGGCAATGTAAAAAAAGTCCAAAGACTTGGGCATTAAAAAAGGATTGAATAATCTCATTATAAAATTTTCTCTCTTTGGAATGTAAAACCATTTCAGGGCGAGCCCGCAATGCTTGAAAATGATCAAAGAGCTAGGGAGGGCTTTAAAGTAAGAACCATAGAGTCTTTGTACGGCATGAATAAAAGCGCTCGCGTCATTAAGGCATCTCAATAGAGATAAGGGAAACACAGAGTATCTCTCTATATCTCCGTTTCCTCTCGAGATCCTCTTAAAGAAGAGCAGGCGAATGAGAAGAATGGGGAAAGGTCAAAGGAGTACCGTTCCCAAGGAGCCTGCAAGGATGGGAACACAGGAACTTTGTGACGGCCCGAACATTGGAACTCGTTGAATGGAAGTTCGAAACTTCAGGCAGTCAGTGAACCTTATTTACAGGGTATCCATAGAGTAAATTACGGGAAACCTTTTTTACTTTTCATTTTTTGAAAATAATCCACCAATTTCCTTCATAAATTAAGAAAGGACTCAACATAAGACCTGGGTAACTATGAATATAACAATAAATCTTCTAGAATGAAATGAATATAACCAGCGATTGACAAATAAACAAATGTGATGTAAAGCATTACATGAGTGGATTCCCCTCCCCAAAGCCTATGCCTTTGACTTGTAGTAAGTTATTCGTTGTGTTAAGTATATGAAAATGGACACAGGAAAATGAATTGCGTGGATTCAACTGGGTATATCCAAATTTTGAGTCATTAATAAATTGTATCGTAGTATTCTCCGAGAGAAATGCGATGGAAGTGTTCAGTATTCCGAGCATTTTTCAGCGATTGAAAATGTTAATGACAAAGCACAATGATAAGGCTTCATAACATCTATCTCTGTTACGTGACGGTATACATGTGCAAATAAAATCGATAGTAATAAATAACCCAATTCCCAGGAGTATAAAATCCCCCAAAAAAGAGATAGGGTACGTAATTTTGGAGAATTTTCTTTTCTAATAAGAATGAAACGGCCTAGAGTGGAACATTCTCAGTATAGAATATTCTCTGACTCTTTGCGATGACCGATAAGTTCGATGTTTGGAAAACAATATTGCTAGGAAATTTATATTCCGGGCATCATTTGTCAACAATTAGGTGCAATGGAAAAGTAAAGCTTCAATCGATATTTAAAAGGTATACATTGGGATATTTGGTTCCCCATCAGGAAATAATACCAAAGCAATGAATGACGAAACGGTTAAATCGCCGATGGACGGAACCTTCCGTTTAATACACTTCGGTCAGTTCTGTGCCGTTTCAACATATTAGACATAGCTGAAATTAGTCGACATTCCTTCTATGTCAGTTCGTGATGCGGGAACTCCACTCAAGTTTCCGGAAATTCATTGAGATCCTAAATTTAATATTTGCACGCCGGCTCCGCCGACAATATTGTTTTATATACTGTAAAACCATACTTCCTATTCTAGTCCTATTTCAACGAATGAATTAACTAGGCATTGAATTTACTATTCCAATAAATGCAAGTGAAAAACAGAATAACGGTACTTTTGAAAAAAGTTCAATTAGCATACTGGTATACATGGCTCAAGGGTGTTGATTTGCTGAGAGATTTTTCACAACCTCCACTTTTGAAGACGCGAGCCGCCACGAGAGAAAAAATTTGTACCGCATTACATTCAAAACGATGCCACATTCGAAAAAACACCTTAGAATGATTCAAGATCATGAAGATCATGTAGAAAAGAAAAATGTTTTGCACATCAATGAAATATAACAATTGATACATCTTTATAAAAATTACCCAGGGTTCAAAATTTAATGTTTCTACATTTACATGGAACCCTGCAAGCCACCACTACAATGTGAGGTAGGGGAGGGGTCAGTTTTTCAAAACAAAAGTCAATAATCGGCGCATAAATGTTCTGGAAGATCATTTAGATATTTACATAACCTTTTTTTTCTTGAGTTCGCAAACCAGTGGAAGAATTAATTAACTCTGATGTAAAATATGCACAAAACATCATCAACCTCGTCGATAGACTCAGGCGTGAATTGTGGAATTATCAGTATCAAATTAAAAACGATGTTATTTCCACAAGGCATTTATCTGAAAATTTAAAGGGTAAATAGTTTCACCCTCGTAAGGACCATCAGGTTTCATTGCTGGCTATGGTCAGGGTTCGCGGCGATGGTAACCAAGTTTTCACTTTTCAGTTCAGGTCCGGCCTGGTTCGAAAACCCAGACTTAAATGCAACTGAAAGCGGACGAAGAGATACCATAGCATTTGAGTAACTCGAACAATGAGGCGTGACGAGCAAAACCCCAGCACCTTTCTACACCCCTCTTCCACCCGCCCCTACCCCCTCCGTCATCCTCTCCCTCACTCCCTAAACCATTTCATTCATAAGACTCATCCGTCACTCGTGGAACGTATCCCCACCCCCTCACTCCCGGCCCCACCCTTCCCTCCACTCCACACAGCCCCCCTTCCCCTCGCGCTGTCAAAAATTTCACGTCCCCCCTCCCCTGCCACCCACGCGGGACACTCGGCCGCGCGCCCACCCCCGATCTCTTTCCCTCGCTCCCACGCCGCGAGCGAAAAAACAACCAACCCGCACGTTCCTACACCTCTCCCAAAATCCCATCTCGGCTCCTTTCTTAATTTATCGCATTTCCGTCCCAGCGCATTTACTCCACGATGCGCGACGCCTTCGACGAGATTCGAGCAATCTTCGGGAACAGCCGGCGGCGCCAGCGATTGCAACAAGCCCTTGATTCTTCGGTCGCAACCGCTGCTTGAATCGTGTTCCTATTAATTGCCCTCCCCGAGAGGAAGACATCCTGCTCTCGCGTTAAATTCTTTCCGGCAGCTGAACGACAGTTGATGGCCGGCGTGCTCTGGCCTAATCCTTCGTTTAAAATAATGGTGGAGGCGCAACGATTCTTGGAAAATAACCATTTTCGCTCCTTCACGGTCAAAAGAAGGAATGAAATAATTGTGCAGAAAACTTCATCGCATGATATACCTCTTTACGGCAAGGAAAAGGAACCACGATTGAACTGAACGTATGCACATTCTGCATTTTGCAAACAGGAAAAGGGATGATCAAGAGAAAATAATCAGCCCATAACACCCATAAGGGAGGTTTAATCGAGTTGAAGGATTGAAAGCTGAGGTCTTCGAGTACAACGGAAGACATATTTCTCTATTGTGGTTGAGATGTATCTGCATAAAATGTTCGCGGTTTTATTATGATTCAAACGGTTTTGTTTAACGTTTCTCTTTGTTGACTTTTTATCAGATCATTACCGAACTTGCCTCTCATCCTCTAGAACTAGGAGTTACGTAGGATCAAATTTATCTTCCTAATCTTTTAGTGGCCCATGGACTCACATCACATGACCATATTTTGGTTTAGTAGTATGTAACAGTATTCCAAAACGAACATCACTCATTTACTCAGTTAAATTATGCTCATTCCAAAATGGCATTAATGCATCGATAGATTCCTGATTAATGTGGATAATGCACATTTTGATTGGTGGCGATATTGTTTTAAGAATAATAATCATCCATAAATTAGCTATAATGAGGCATTAAAATTGAAAATAAATGAAATCACACAAAGGTGGTGCATTAATAATAAACCGTGGATCATTAACTATTCAAAATTGATTTTGTCATTGTCAGATAAAATCCAATAATTAGTCAATCATAATGATTGATGAACAATGAGTTAAAAATGCAAACAAAAAGGAAATTGTAAAAAAAATTGTAAATAAATGCCTAAATGATAAATATATTTTAAAGCCTGCTCGAATGAAACGAGTGGGAGGAGTGTACATTGATCAAACGTCACAATTAATATCCCCTGTAAATATAACAACGTTGCTGGGCGTATTTTCTAATGGGACTTCAAAATAAATAATATGGGTTAAAGGGGATGACCACAAACATCAAAGCGTCAATAAATAATGATTCTATTATTCCAACGCACACTATCATTTTTTTACGGCCCCACAATTTTAGCTATGAGTGCTGCCCCTATAAGCTCCTTTTGACAATGTGGTTAATTTAGAGAACACCATTTCATTTTTGGCTATTCAAATGGAAGTTCAACAAATGAAGTGCATTGCAGTGATATTATTTAATTACATCGGCTTTTGAATAATACTGCAGGGAGAATTCATTCAATTTGATTATTATGCGAATTAAATGCCTATTTTTTATTGCCAAGTTTAAAAAATTCTTTGAATATTGATAAAATATAAATGGGTAGAGAATCTAAGGCACAAAAATGGAGTGGATATAGGAGGGAAAGGAAACAGAAGACAAGGATACATACGGACGAATATGAACGTAGTAAATGAAATTAGAGGAGTCATGAATTACGAAGAATAGAATGAGTAAGGTAGCTGAAGGAGATACACTGTCTTGCACGGAGAGAGTAAATTTAATTTCGTTCCAGACATGCGAACATCATTAGGCCAACAAAAGTGAATACCCTTCGATCAGGTCTCAATTATGGGTTTTGGCCAGATTGATTAGCAATTAAATGATGTCGATAATGATTATTAATGAATAATAAAACAATTAAAAAAGGGAGGTAGTATTATCAAAACGCCAGTGTGTCGCCTAAGTTCGTGTGAGCTCGACCGTTCAAGAACCCTGGTAGCTCACAACAAAGTTGCACTGATGTGATCTGAATGGGACGATTTGTAAATGTACAAGTCACATATGTACACACGCTCACATTAAGATGCGGAAACTGAGTGAAATAAATTTGCGAGGGAGGTATGGGATGGGAAGCTAAAGGATATAAGGAGGAGGTAAGATGGAAAGAGAGCAGAGACTCGGATCTGTTTTTCGTCTTGCCTTGGCCGAGATTTGATGCCCGTACAAAAAAGACCCCGCGGGTTGGGAGGGAGGGGGACGAGGGAGAATGCGAGCTGGGGTAGGGGGTGGGGAGGCTCTGGAAGGGGATTGAAAGGAATAGGAATGGGTGGCTGAATGAAAGGGGTGAGGGAGAGAGGAAAGAAAGAAGGGTTTTATGGCGTGGAAAAACCTAAGCGTGATCCTACAAAGAGCACTGGGAGATAAAGGCGCCTCTGTTCCCGTCTATAATGGCTGACCTCTTCAGAAACGACTTTTTTTGTTCTCTTCCTCCTCCTACTCCTCCACCCGGTTCCTACGCCTCCCTCCTCTTCTCCTTCTATCCTTCACTCCCCATTTGGTGATGATCCTACCCCCAGCCTACTCCGTCCCTTCCTATTTGTCCCCCATTCTAATGCCCTCCGCCCTCCCCCCCTTGTTACACGCGACTGACGATTCGCCCGCTCCAAGTCCTCTATCCTCTTCCTCCTCGCCCGAGAAGGGCCCTCAGCTCTTTTCTGAACGCTTTCGACTTGCTCTGATTCATTGGCGTCAGGGTGACTGCTCTCTCTCTTTCTCCCTTACGACTAACGGACGGACGGGGGGCGCGAGATCGGTGTCGTCAAAAGCGATTGAAAAAGGTGTGTCACAACGCCGCCTCGCGAGACAAATGATCGGACTGGAAGAATGGATGGACTTAAAGCATTATGAATGGTGGGGAGGGAGGGAGGCGACGCAGGGAGCTCCCTCGGGCTTCTCGGCTGGGAAGGCAGGCTTCACGGCCACGACGCAAGCCGCAAGGAGACGATCATATGCATCCCGGTTTACCTACTCATCTCTCACTCGGAGAACACGTGAAGGGACGCATTTTGAGACACGCGAGCAGATCAACGATGAATAATCGTCGTCAATTGTGCCGCGCTGGTGTGAAACCCATGCCTCTGGAACTCACGGCACAAATGTGACTGCGCGCACAAGTTCTCTCGAGAGGTGGGGGCTAATTGGGGACTAAAATTTAATTATTGGATAGAAATGTATGCCTAAATTCAAATAGCGATTGACTTTTTCAATTAAATTTTCGCCAATTCATTCGATTGACATATGACAGCATTCGCGAGGAAGGAGGGTAATTTGTGCGCTTACAGTAGAGGGTGAAGATGGTTACCTTATGCAAACCATATTTCCTACATAAATGGAAGGTACCCAAACAGCCCCACCACACGCCCTTGTAGTGGCATGCGGCGAATTTTGTAAACGTAGACGATAAAACCCATATTCCATCAGAAAATAATGAGGGTCGTTGAGACGAGCTGTGTAAGGGAAGATTTTTTTCGACACTAACTTTCCATTCTCTGATCAGTTCGGTGACTCCTAGCCATTATTCTGAATTTAATCTAATATCTCCATATCAATAACTTACCTGGTACCGGAGATAACGAGTTTCAAAATTAATTAGACAAAATAAATTCCAAGTCTCTCATGACAGCAGCATCACGGCGTATTACGCCTGCTAAAAAGTTTAATTTTCATGAATATCGTAGAAAGTCGAGAAACATCATAGTAGGTAATTAAAACAATAAAGCAGAATTTTATTACAAAACTTTCCATTAATTAAACCAAGTTTCTTTGAAAGCGCAGCGAATACACAACGGAATCAACAGGAAGATCAACGTCAGGTAATATTAATCTTAAAGTTTGGCTATCGTAAAGAGAAATAAAACGCAATTATCTCTCTTTTCTTTCTCTCTCTCTCGTCCAGATCTTCTTCAAAAGGACTTTCAAAATAACTCCCTCATTCATATAACTTCAAAAAAGAAGTATAAAGATTTTTGCACATCTGGGCCCGATTCGTATCCCCAACCTTAACACGGAAGCAGCGCTGAATTCAAAAGACTGCAGTTATTAATAGGCAAGAGTTTAAAGGGAGTGAAAAATCGAGATAATATTCCGAATATTACAAGGGGGCCAAGACGAGAAGGAAAAAGCGAGCATCACGAAGCCGGAGAAACACTGGTTCTTAAATAGATATTCTTCAGAGGATGACAAAGTCGTAGGCGAGGGGGAGGGGGGGGAGTAGATAGAAGAAGGAGCCAGGCGTTCAAAGAAAGAAGTAACGAAGATAACTTATATTTATACGAAAGAGATACAAAAGGAAAAGACAAAGCAAAGGAAATTTGGAGATGAGAGGAGTGGTGAACTGAGTTGAGGGAGGAAGTTGAAAGGGAGAGTCTCGGGAGAAATATTAGACGCCAGAATTATAACAGTGAATTCTCTATGCTCCTCAGCGCCATTGTGTCGGCGGTCGAATAGTCGACGGTGGATGTAGTTGACCACAAATTTATGCCTTCAGTTCCCAATCTTATACAGTCTTGATCCGCATTTCTTTTAATCTCGAGCGCCTCAGCAGGAAAGACATTCGGTGAAATGTTTCAGATTCAAGTGATCGTTCTTCCACGGTGCACAATTACAACACAATTGAATCCAACGACACGAGAATTTTGATTTAAATTTTAAAATTTAATGATTTAGTCAACCAAACCAATATTGCATGATGCATATATTTATGAAAGTGTTCGTCTGTTTGCATGCATGTGTTCGCATGCAAATATGTATTCATATGCATGTATGAACTAAATATTTTTCCATGAATGAATGGTACCCTCACACACACACGCCCCCTCTCGCCGCAGGCCCTTGTGGCGGCATGCGGGGGGTATTGTGCCTAACTCTGTAAACTTTGGCTGTCAAACAAATGTTTACGAAATACTCATATTCTCGTTGATGCCCGAAAACGTGATGCACAGAATTCACCGCTTATATTATAACCATCATGAAAAATTACTCAAAGAGGAGAATGAAGAAAAAAAGCATGATGATATTCATCTATCGCCTGTGTATAACATGGTACGTTCATTTATTGGAATGCTAAAGCTTTGTCAGCAAAAAAAGGTCAGTCATAGCTCATAAATATCCTTATATCAATAACCAATATGAATAATATGAACTAATAACAACTATCTCGCACGTTTATTGATAAACCGTGTATTTCCCATAGCATTTGTGATTGAAAAAATGGAACCATGTAAGTTTTTCAGCTTGAAAATATGCACTGGTACATTTTAAACAAAAAAAGCAAGAATCCAAGAATCCTAAAATGTATCTCATTAAGGAAAATCTGGTGACAATGTATTTAAGATGGCACTTGGTCTAATATTTTTTTTTTAATTTGCGGTATGTTGAAAATTATTGCCATTTAGAAAAACGTTCATACTTCAAGTCCTATACCAATCCATTGCGGCTGTATAAAAAATGCCGAGGCAAACGTGGACGATTTTGCCTAACAGGGATTCGCGCAAAAATATCCCGAGGAAATTTATCTGCAGTAAGTTTTAGGATTAATGATAAGTGAATTGCGATCGCACAGGGACTCACTCTGGAAAGCCGATTTGACCTCGTCCATGATCGTTCACCGAATCATTGCATCAACAAACCGGATCCATCACAGTTTGCGCTCATTGCGCTCTCGCAGTCATAAACTCCTGGACTAACTTCTCCTCAGGGAACATCGAACGTGAGGTCGTTAACATCGGAGAAACTGACGTGAAAATTAATACAAGAAAAACAGGGCACGAGGAACTCATCTGAATGGAGCTCACCGGAGAAGAATGAGGGAGAGTGGGATGGAAAGGGGGAGAAGGGAGGGGTGGAGGGGGGTTGGGTATGAGGGAGGAGGGAAATGAGGTAGTCGAAAGGAAGCGACGCTGAAGATAAATGGGGGAGAGGCCGGTTCTAAATGAATGGGCGACGGAGGGGAAGGAGCGGGCGGAAGAAGGGGGTGGGGATGGGGATAGGAAGAGAAGCCTAAGCCGAGAAGGATGAGGACTACGTATTATTCGACTCCACACCTATCGAGACCTTATTATTCATGGATGTTTCCCTAGCAGCATGCTCTATTTCTGCAAAGTTGCTTTAATTTCACCGGAACAGCACTTAGATCGGAGTTCATTACCCTAAAATAACCCTTAACGATGGCTAAGAACGCGAAACTATGATGTAGCTATGGAAATGAAACACATATGTATAGCACATCTTATCGCTTCAAAGGAAAATTCGAGGGGCAAGTGAAGTAAGTAGCTGCCCTTCAAATGTAACAATAAACATATTATTATAAAAAAAGAAAGTGATGCATAAACTACGGACGCACTATTTTTCCACAACAGCCTGGCAAAAATGCAATTTGGCCAAAGAGACGTCAATGCATTATTCTTAACCCTGTTTATAATGATTACACATGTTAAAAAGCCATACGTTACATGATTTTAATTTCTCTAAATAAGTTATGCACAGAGTAGTAATAACATATTCATCACAAATATAAATATACCCGCTAAAATCTCATGAATATTGAATTGTAGCACAGTATTTATTTAAGCCTAACAGCAAATGCCTTGTCACTTGAATTACAGATAATTTTTTAAACTGAACCCCGCGTCATGTACGATTTTGGCAAAGATATTAGTTTCATCCAGTTTTTAAAAGAGTTGTTAATTAACAAATTCATTTAATTTTCAATAACTTCCATTTTATTTTACAATAAAAGCCGACAAGAATTTGAAAAAAATTGAAATTATGAAACTCAGGTGTGGCCGATTAAAGAACACTTTAGGTGAAAATTAATAGTGAGTTTGGTACAAATGATACTTATCATATTGCAACTGCAATTAAATTAACGATTATAGATATTTTAAATGAATCTGGAAGTACTACGTTATCATACAGGCACATACTTGTACGTACATAATGGCATCAGAGTGGAAATCAATTACCGATGAGTTTGGCTAATAATCCAGTAGAATACGACACGCAATGGAATCAAAGAACAAAACAACTAAGCCTAAGCTTGAAACAATTATGACTTATCTCCTCTCAAGAATGGAACCCCACAAGCGTGGAAATGAAATATTGAGCTTTTGCTGATTATAATGTATAATATAATACGCTGAAAGGGTAAACGCAATAAATATAGTATACCTCAATATGAACTAGCGTTACCATTTGTGCGTTCGAGTACTTATATACAGTTGTGGTTTTACCTCACTGTCATAATTTTTAATCCAGAAAACTATAAATTAACCCACTGAGCACTTTGTTCGTATACAAACGAATACTTGTCAAAATCGGTACTCAATTTAGTCGAAATTATTTGGCTCTTTTGTTTTGCATGCAGCATTCCTACACTCATAAAAACGAAGAGCTAGAGAAAAAATTCAATCAAATGCACTGGCATTATGAATAATTTCGATTTAACAAGCCCATATCGTTAAGCAATGTACCATGTCGCTGAAATTACAATTTTTATCGTCAACGTATCGATCCTTCGATGGCATTCAATCATCTCCAACCATTTCATTTACTCCTAGTGCATCGAATTCTATATTTATTGAAAAATAATCATACCAATTGATCTTAGGTTTATTTTGACTAAAGGTCGTCATCGGAGTTGTATTTAAACATTCATACGGGTATTTGTCATGCTACGAAACGTTTACTCATAGATACACACTTTAACGATTTGATGTGCGTTTGATCAATTAAATAACTACAACCTAGTTGCCAAACATATTAGGTAGAGTGCGATAGTCAAATGCTGCCAAATACTTTATTTTGTTTAAAATTAAGATGCAGATAGCCTTAAATGATTTTATAATGCGCTTCGAGCAGAATGGATGAGATAAAGCTGAGAGATACGGAACTGCATCCTTTATCACTTGAAACTCGTCATAATTACGTGTTCTTTTACATAGTCAATGTTATGAGTATGGTTTATCATCACTGACCGTAATATCGCTCGACTTCACTGTCATTCTCTGCCGGGCTTCAAGCACCCATAAAATATTTCGCAGATTTTTCTAATCAGCGAGACCTCGACAGGAGGCCTCACAACGGGAGGGGCGTAGGCGCACTTTGCGAGGCGTGCACGGAATGGCAAAAGTGAAGGGGGGGTATTAGTTTTTTGGCGATAATGAATCAAGATGTGTGAAAAAAAACCAAAACACAAATGGGGAGAATAGGGGAATGGCCGTGAAGGTGTGAAGCCCAGCGGGAGGCCTAATTTTCGTGGTTCACGGCTATTCGTGAAGAGTGGCTTTGTGATTAACCCTATTCCCTGGCAAGAGCAGCAAACGAGCTTATAACGATAATAAAAAAAACAAAAGAACCTGATGACTTATGTCGCGACTGAGAGTGAATAGAGAGGATGTATGAATAACGAGATGAATGTATGTATATTTATGCCACGAACAAAACGAAGTTTTTGATCTGCAAACGATGAAGACGTCCACGTATAAGATTTACTTAGTGGAATAATTACGGATTTTTATAGCTAGCAGGTATGACAGCTGAGAAATGAAATCTGAACATTATAATCGTCATTTATTAAAAAATGTGTGCAGTAATATTTAAGAAAATATAACGAGAAGTAGAAATAGATTTAAAATGTTGACTATCGACAGTAATTAAAATGAAATACTCCAGTATATCCCACTATTGTGCTTAAATATGAGCAGAATAAATTATTTTGTTAGAAATATTAAACTAAAATTATAAGAAATAATTTAAGGGGGTGGGTAATACGAGGGTGAATCGGTTTTCATACTTCGTTCGCGAAATGAGGAAAATGTCTTCGTAAAATCAAGCATAGGCCTCTAAAAAATGCGTGTCCAGCTGAGCGATGCGAAACAACCGAGAGACGCGAACATATTGGTTCAAACTGGCAGCCATTTTTGATTGCTGAGAAATTTAGTTGGGGAACAAAATTCTGGTCGGACCACTTTCGTCCTCGAGATCCACGAAAAATAATTGCCATCGCTACCACCGCTGGGGGTCGGGGTGGAGCGCTTTAGGTGGACAAATACTTCCCTCCCCCGTGGGGGGTTGGAGCCAGGGAGGAGGGCAGGATGGGGTGGAGATATAAAATAAGATGAGCAAGCCGGACGTAAGGAGGGGGAAGGAAGGGACCAAGAAACAAGTGGTACGATCAGAATGAGAGCAAAGGAAGCGGAATGAGAACGCGCGTCCCACGTCTAAGCATTTCTGGGAGTATGGATAATGGCAAGCACGTGTTAATTCCATTTCCCCAGTTGCTTGGGACTTCAGAATCTCAGAGCACGCAAAATATCTTAAATTCACACTATCACCGGGCTTGAAATTTTTACATCTGGCTAAACGTACTTTAGCATTGTATATTAATGCACTAGAAACATTTTCATCTGATTCGTAATCTGCAAACCGACGAGGAGGTGTATGGCATGGGATGTTATTTCACCAGCAACTAAATGGATGGGCCCGAGGTAAAAGGTTGCCAGGTAGGTTCATTGGCCATAGTTTTTATAATTTTAAGCATTGTTTTTGTTGTGAGACCGAATCATACGAGGACAGAAATCTTCATCTGGCACTGGCACAACAGTTTATCTCCCTAATCTTATCCGAATGGTTAAATATACCGATACAATGATGGCCTTAATAATATCTTCGTTGTCATAAGTTAATCCCAGTACTCTGTATCTTTCTAGTAAACTTGGTATCCCCTAGTTCCTTCCAGTTTGAAGGGGATACTATCCTAGTTCCTCTATTGAATGGATAAAAAGTTTATTTCTTCGTGTGCATAATATCTCTATCTCTCTCTACTGATGGCGATTAACTTTCCTCTACGAATTTGACACACACAATTTTTTATTACTAAACATGACAGAAGTTCATTATAACTACCACCGTTTCACGTGCGAAACTTTAAGGCAACTCATTAAATGAGTTAGAATATTTCTAAGCATCAACTAAGTTCATATACAAACATTTAAGCTCAAAAAAGGAAAAAGATGAATTAGTGTACTCTCATGTTACACCGCGATAAAAAATGATGTGACAAAAACAAAATGCCTTAGATTCATTTTTTGACCGAATTTAGTTAGTCGTTTCAGTAATGATTATATTCATTCACTCACTCTTGTCATCTACGAATACAATACAATCAATCTACACCCACTCAAGCGAGGCGTAATGTATAAATGAAATGAGTCACAAATACAGGTTGTATTTTCAATCATGTCATAGATTTTTGTTCTGTTCGCGGATAAATAGTGACTCCATTAATCCTTTGTTTGATTTGTTAAATTTCACTGGAGTATGCAAAGAGTATGTACTGTTAAAGTGAAACTCCTTTTCTTTACATTTGGTATTTTATATTCATTATAATACACAAATGATAGTTGTTACATTTAGCGGTTATATTTCTCTCCTGATAAAAGCTAATATACTCATTGATATGAATCAAGGTGACGTTTACTTTCAAAGTATCATGTAATTGCGCTGATAGTTCTTTCCAGGGATTCTGCAACTGCACTGACAATAAAACTTAATCGATAATTAGAGCATTTACCCTACAGAATCAGATCTTTCGCGGTAGAAAGGAAAGGGTTTTCTTAAAAGCATAAGGGACGAAGGTCTTGATTAAACCCCATTCATTTTGATGATGAATGAGTAGGAAAAGCATTAATAATCAGAAAATAAAATATATAATTCGTATCTCGTTTGTTACAACTGCGCTGCATTTTATCCGGCGCATTTATGTCATCGTAGTTTTATAGGAGGGTAGAGGTGAATAAATATTATCTTCCACGAGTAGCATATTTTTCGAAAAACCCAATTAAACTAGGAGGAACACAGACTCTTTTCATTGGTACATAATATCCCATCCCCGAAGCTTTATGCATGATGCCTGAGAACTGACACTAAATTTAAACGTTTCTAGTGCTAACTATCTGTAATTAGCGAGACCGTTTTTTTCTCATTGATTTAAAGGCCATATGTGCAAGTGGATTTAGTTTTAATATATTTTCTCCTTGCTCGAACCCTTTATCACATTATGAAGCGGATGCTTGAACTTAAACCACTATGAGAGTTAATGTCTTTTCTGATAACAACAAAATAATACCTATTCGTAAAGCAAGGTATGTAGTTTTGTGTACTAATTCAAAACCCTTGCCCCTGTAAAACGCATAGCAATCTTTAGCCTACAGGTCTTCACCTAGTGCATATTTCGATGTCTTTTGGTATTTATGAAATTAGGACAACTAATTACTTATTTGAGGAGCATGAAGGGAGTGACGAAAGTTAAATTAGACTATATGAAGAATGAAACAAGGTAATGCTAAGATGAACTTATCTCAGACGTTGAACTAACAGCCAAGTATCAAACACGTCGGTAGCGTTGATGGAAAAAGGTTTGAAAGTTACCACGGAACTGTTTTTGTCAACTGAAGTTGCTCGTAAGCAGAATAGTTAACTTTCCCATGTGTACTATCAACGTGCTTTAATTAGGTCTCTACCAAGCGAAACTGGTACACGCATAATGCTGGCACATCAGTTACCAACCCTTAAGTCAGTTTGGTAGGTGATGTTGGAGCTCACCAAATACTAGTACTAAGCCCAACGGCGTGTGAAGTTCACACATCAGCGCCGGAGGACCAGTCCCTTTCCTTGTGACGTCTGAGGCTTTCCAGAAAGATCCATTGCCCAAAAAAAATCGCTCAGCATGAGCGAAGCTAAGGGTGCACAAAGATAAACCTGGACCCTCCGGTCACTAGCGCAGCGCTCAATACATACATACATACTGGAATACCACGTCAGCATGTGATACCATCAAGGCGTAATTTTATCCTCGGAATAATACTATTGCTCAAATCATTTTCATTTGCCGATATCTTGCGCGTGATTGAGATGGTATGGAAGTGGATTAATGAGCTAAATCCTTTCCCGTGGAACACCAGGAAAATACACTAAATCAAAAACTGAGGTATTCTTACAAAGAGTAAGTGCCTACTTAAAAAAATAAAATTATTTGAGGCTTTTTAATGGTGACTCGTGAGTCGTTAAAATTCAAATGATGTTTTTGCACGTTGAGGTTTTTCAGATTATAAACCGGACCATTTACGACACTCCTATTCTTCAGTGGGTGGTTGGTTTGGGTTAGTAAAGACCTGTGGTTTTACATATCGTACTGTCTAAAAACTCCGAACGGCCATTTTTCTACCCAGAACAAAGCTAATAACAAAGATTAATTGACGAGGGAAATGAGCAGCGTAAATCATCCGTCTCGCATTGGGTACATATAAAATAATTCAATTACAACGAAAATTAAATCCGCAAGACGGATTGTTTGAAATGCGTTTTGAGCCACCATACCAGATGAATGCGAATGATTTCCTTTGCCTTTGACTAAACATGTTTCAATAAGTCAATAACAACCTTACTAATTTACGTTCTAATTTACGTTACTAATAAGTTCATCGGCTGAATGCGCGTGGTGTTGTTTTGCCTACGATCTTGCCTCAATAGCTGTGAATTAATGTTACCGCATAGATTCAACTTGCCTTTATATGAGTGGAAGCAAACGTCGTTAGCGAGTGGGCGACCAAGCGGGCAAAGGAGCATTGTCTGCCTGCCCGCCTGTCTGTGTGAAGAATCTGGGGATCGCCTTTCTCTAATTGGCCGCAGGGTGCTCACCCCGTGCGGGGATCTCCAATTAAATCATTACGGAGCTGATGGCGGTGGGACGGGAGCTTGCCTTCCTCCTCCTCCTTTCAATTTCATTTTTTCCCCTGAGTGATTGTGATGGGGACGCCTCTCCCCTCCAAAAACTTTTCTCCCCCACCGCCACACACGTCCCTATGCCGTCGACGAGCAGCCCCTTCCCGTCCAAAACTCCCCCCTCCCTCTATTCCCCTGTCATCCGCCCCAATCGCCCGTCGCAACGGGGTGCCTCGGCTACGTGCTTGTGTGTATGTGCGTGTATTGGTGTGGGCTGTGGAGGCTGGAAGAAGATAATGCGGAGCGGGGATTGTAATGGTTTTTTGTGTCTGAGCTTGTTCGCGGCGGAGGGAGGTGGGAGAGCGGAGTGTGGGGCCTGCCATTGGAGGGCGTTGGAGGGTGTATCGGGAGTGTGTTCCGCGGGCCGCAGAAGTGGTTCGACGGGGGCCCGTGTGCATTGTAAGGGCGGGGGAGGGGTGAAGGGAAGGGTGGCGACGGGGCGGGGAGTGGCGGGCGACTTAATGGGCCAGAGACAGTGGGAAGGAATAAAAGACAAGCGAGGATTACGTCATTGGAAGGCAACGATGAGAATGGTCTCTCTTCTTCGCCCGGCCGTTTTCGACATCGGAGCGATAAATAATATTCCCAAGCCCTTTCTGGTTACAGCAGGTGCTCGGGTCGAAAAGGCGATGGACTCGGCAATGACCATTTTTTTCTGGGCACTCGAGACGAAGGAATCTCTACCAACAGGAAATTTCACTGATTTCTGGGAATTTATTAATTTTACATTTCGTGATATATTATACACTTCACCGTGTTTTATTTGAGAAACATCTATTCATGGAAAAGATAAATAGATTTATTCTCTTTCCATGTATGCTTCTCTGAATGTCTGATTTAAGAAGTGTGTACATGGTTAGAGGGTTAAATAAAAATATATATCAAAATAACATGATATTCTATACACATTGATATAAAATAAAACGATGAAAATGAATAAATCAATCGAATAACTTCATAACTTGCTCTCCAGAAAACGATATCTCTTTTCGGGTTCTATGCTGTGTTTTAAGTCGTAATGGACTGAAATAAATAAATTGGGATGGTTTTGACTGGACAACCTACCTTTTCCTATTACTGCATTTTCAGTTTCTCTTAGGCTCTTACATAAATCTTTTCATGATTTCTGTGATGGGATTTCTCCATTTAATTTTTCGCCAGGGGAAAAATAAATAGAATCGACCAGGTGTACATTTCTCTAGGGGGACCGTGTTTTCACAAAGGAGAATGAAAATGTAAGATGACGACAGCAATAATGTATGCATCAAAGAAAGTAAACTTTACACTTTCAGGCTTCACTTCAAGGAATTTTTTGATGCCTAAATTAAACGAGTTTGTCATTTTCCCCAGTCTTTATTGCTTTATTAAAAAGGCCTGTGGAAAATCGAAAAATAATTTAATATGGATATCTAACATAGGTTTCACGCAGGCTCATTTTAAAGTTTCATTCAGATGTGCACTATATAACCAAGGTAAAACCTAAAGTTAGGGAGAATAAAGATAAGGTCTTACGTTTTGGTAATTTAAAAATTGAAACGGATAATGGAAGTAATGGCTAATATCCATATAATGTTGCCCGTTAGATAAATAAATCCATACAAGAATCTCAAGGTAGATATTTCTTCAAAATGTGGTACTCTTTCACGAGAGAGAATATCACCAGGCGAAACGGAAAGATGAACGATAACAATACTTCTAGGCAGAAGTAGAAAGGAGCTAATAAAACGATATTTTGGGAATCAGAGTTGAGAAAAAGAGACAAAATATTTAGAAGTATTCAAGAGCATGGTATCCTACCGGAGAAACTTATGGAAAGAGGCATTTACCAGAGAAACTAAAGGTACTCGTAATGAAGAAAGGGTAGAAACATGAAAGAAAGGAATTAATATGTGAATGTCAGAAATAATGGTGACGAATTAGAATATTTAAATGAAAATAGTGAGGCGGACCACTGAAAAAAAATCTTCTGACTAATTGACGTGAAGCGAATCAGGCCTAAAGGTGCGTTTACAGGAATTTACTGGAAAGGCGTACTCCATATAAAATGAAAAATCTTTGAAAAATTTCATGTTTCCTATTAGTCTAACGGAGGGGCTGGAATTTAGTCCACGAAATTGGCAGTTCTATCTATTTAATTAATATCGCAGGCTTGCTGTCAATTAACAACGCATTAGCACTGTCGCCAGGTAACAACAACCATGAATTCACATACGGAAATCAACATGATAAAATTATATTTATATAATCTTAGCATGGTCCTTTCCGTATAGGAACATGACTTTTTTTTTAGTGAGTAACGCATCAAGTTCCAGTTGCGAGGGAATTACCAATAGAAATTAGCTTTTGAAGAGTTTTAAGTCACGAAAATTGGGGGCTTCTCCTGATCCTTCCACGACTTACATCCTGAGAACTTTTACCGGTCCTTCAGCCTAATTTTACTAGACTATGGCTAAAATATTAGAAAGATAGTAAATTTTATAGGTTTAAGACGTCATTTTTTGCGTAAAAAATAAAGGAAACAGCTAGGACCTTCATCAATTAGGAAATAATATCATCACTAAGCAGCATAATACAAGTTAATATATTTCTCCGTTTACTTTCTTTCTCTGTTCACGCAACTTCGGAAATTACCGATACTAACGCCTTCTATTTATTTTAGGTGTTTTAATTTCTTTTTTATTTTTACTAAATAATTTATAAATTGGTGACCGGGACATTGAGTGAGAATGTTAAGAAGGGGCGGCCGGGTTAGCAAATTTTTATATGGAGCGCGGTTTTTACGGCTGGGAAACATGGTATTGGAAGCAAGATGATAGGCGTAGATTGAAGGTTTTTGAAATTAGGGTGCGGAAAAGTAAGGAGAAGGTGAAATGGACAGAAACAAAACATAGGAGGAAGAGCTAGACATGTTGGAAAAAGAGAGGGGATTATTGGGAAGAATCCAAAGGACGCAGGAAAGATGTAGAGCGTTTTCATTGGCTTTGACATGTTGAAGACTATAATAGAGAATCGGACGCTAGGCAATGGCGGATGGAGTAAGAAGAGACAAATTTGCCGTGCGCACTTTGTTTCAATACATAATATAAGTTACGTGTTACTACAATTATGCGCATATGCATACATTTATGAACGTGAAATGTACATTCATATTTACATATGACTGAATCTTTTTGCATAAAATTTTGGTATCCGAACATCCCAAACACACGTATTTGAAACGGCGGAGTGTTAGGACCCCTTAAGTCGTTCATAAACGGTAGGTGACCATAAATTTTAGCTGGTGTACATACAAGATGTGGACGCACCCCCTGCCACCGACCATGCCGGTTAATTATAGGGTATAATCTAGATGCACAGCTTTGAATGATGTTTTCTTAATGCACCACAATCCTATGCGCGTCCATTAGTAGGCTGATTACTATTGACAATGAACCAAAAGAGGTAGAGAAAGAGGGTACTATAAGAATGTGGAAGGGGACGAAAGGAAGAGGGAGGGATTCGAGGAATGGACAAGGGTGTGGTGAAAAGAAAAGTCCACTTCCTTGCTTCTTGTGCAATCTTGCATTGTCACTGCCCGTGCAATGTGAGGCATGACGGACGTCTCAAGATATCTTTATGAATCCAAAGGGTGCTTTCTCCTTCCCTTTCTTTTCAGGCATTTTTAATGAACGTCAAATTAACAAAGTCTCTACGTTCCACCTTCTCCTCTCCGATTACATGTCCCAATAAGCGTTTAAGGCACTCCAGGTGAGCTCCTGCTGTGGCCTTTTTGCTCGCAGACACGAGCGGAAAAGTCCAGCTACCATACACAATGGTCGAATTCTTCGAATGCATTCAAGTTTCCGGGAGTGAGCAGAACCCTTTCTGAATGTCTTAATTATTATTGCACGCGTCGCAGAAGGTCGATTTATGAGCCCGAAACACTTTAGCAGCATGGGAAATAGAATACAGTACTTGTACGCGAAATAGCAAATTTGTTTAACAGCAAAGGAACTTTGTTTTTCGATATACTACTGAAACTATACTTCATAGATGGACTCGTAGATTCTGTCACGCACATATTGCATCTCATAGGAATCTCTAAATTAAAAAGAAAAATATATCTATGTTATTTCTTTCTAATCAGTTTTTGGGCGAGCGCACACGAAATAAAAAGGATAGAATAATAATAACTCTAGGTCTGAAATATAGATGTACTGCTCAGCTTCATTTTTTTACAAAACACAATATGAAAATCTCGCATGTACATAATGAGGTTTAAAATGTAGAATAAGACAACTCAACCATATTATTGACAGCCACTGACCCACTCCAACATGAGAGTTAACTTTATACGGTTAGAAAGAATAAAAAATGCCATTTAAAAAAAAAGATATTTTAAAATTATTCACTGCCACCTATTTGGCAACACATTTTCCTTTATTTTCTGGCATAATAAAATATAATTATTTGAGGAAAACCATTGCCAGGTCCATTCGTTATGATTATTTACAGCAGTTCTACAAGACAGTACCTTTTCAGTGTATGACCGGTCAAATTAAACTGGTCCAGTACTATCAAACATTTTCCTACGCGCGATATCAAAAGGGAGCGCTTAGATGAAAGCAGAGAGGAAGAATGCGAGCTGAGCGCGGAAAGTACAGTGAACTGGATTCACCGCCGTGTTATTCGAAGGGAGGATTTCATTTCAGGAGATGATTATTAAGACTACTAAAGGTAAGTCAGGACTACTATATGTTAAAAATCTCGGCAGTTAAGTCATCGCCAAGGAAATCAATTGTTAAGTCCGTTACGGCGGTGGGGAGGGTTGAGGTGAGGGAGAGGTGAGAGGGTGGAGATTAGTGAACTGGTTTCGGAAGGGCGAAGGAATATCATTTTCCCTATTAAGTTGCTCCTCCATTGGAGTCGTTAATTCTAGAACCATTTTGGAGCAAAGAAGAAAGGGACGAAAATAAACCTTTTTATAGGAAACTGATGTGTAACATTCTTCCCATTAATACGGAGAGAAAAGGAGGGGGAGTTTCGGAAAATTCCCCACCGACCCATTTATTGTCGGGATGAATTACATTTCATTTAATAATCTTCCTTTATATCGAAGGGATGAATGCGAGGACTAGGTGGAGGGTAGCACTAGGGCGTTTTAGGTTTTCCTTTATTCCACCGGATTGTGTGTCGCCTTCACACTGGGCTGGAGTATTCATAAAAAAACATAATAACAGGCCCTCTTCCTTCCGCTGCCAAGCACAGAATGGCATCTCTCGCTAGCTCAGTTATTTATACACCACCCATTTTTCTCCTTTTCAAAAAGACGTCTTTGGAATTTTTCAGTTGGGAGAGCTTAAAAAAGGAAAACGTGTACGGGTGTGTGTTTGCATGTATATATATATATATATATATATATATATATATATATATATATATAAACACGTACAATACATGAATATATAAATGCGGGAAGGGAGAGTGCATTTAGTACGAGAGACTTAATTCTTCTGGCACGAGAAGAGCGCTGAAGGGAGAGAGATAGAGAGAGATTTTCGCATTTAAAAATGAAGTGCGTTGTGCGCGACCGAGATGGAGCGAAGTGGGGGAGAGAAGGGAGGGGAGGGGTCGGAGAGACACCCGCTAATGGGACCCCGGGAGGAGGGGAGAGGGTAGGAACGAAGGGTTTGCCCCGGTGGCAAGGAGGATGCTCGAGTAGTGCGAGGGGTAGGAGAGGTGTGCCGGGCGATGGTGGGCGGGAGAGCCCCTGAGCATGAGGGGTGAGGGACGGTCAGGAAGTGAAGGGGGATGGGGGAAGCGGGCGGAGGGGGAGGTTGCAGAAGACGACACCCGTCCAAGGGGCTGAGGAGCTTTGACTCGGGTATGAGGAACGGACGTCTTCAGCGGGAGCGATGGACAAATGGCGAAAAAAAGGAAACACACGCGCACGATATTCGCGAGCGAAGTGAGTGTCTCCTTTTGTTTTTATTTTATAAACAAGCTCCGCTCCGCAAGTGTATTTGTGCATACGCCAGCGAAACGTTCACAAACGTAACAAGCTCGGTGTATTTAATTGCAATCCTTTATATTTTTCGGGAACGATAATAATAATAACACCGGGGCGAAAATATGCCGTTTACAAGTTTAAATCGCAAAAGACAAATGCCTTTGTGAACTTCCAGCATTAATTGGGCACATTTTTTTTGTGCCAGCGGAGAAAAATCATGAAAATGAGGACTGATGAAGCAGGGAGCTTCTTTTTGGCGAAAAGGTTTCATTATCAATGGGAATGAGATATTAATTCCGCAAAGTTTTATGTTTTTCGAGCATTTGTGCCGCTTCGAATGCGATATTCCAGATTTTTATTTAATCCGCTTGAAATTACAAAAATTAAGCCAACGAATCCCGAGCTAAAACGGTAATAAATAAAACAACTTAAAAGCTAGTTCAATGATGCACAATGTTTCCAACGTAGTTCATTACGCGATGGTATTATTTTTTTTGCGAGCGTTTCTTTATGATCTTTTGTAATGACCCAAATGTAGAGATAATGACTAAAGTCGCAGATACCACGGAGGCTCGGTCTGATTCAGTGAGCACATGGGTGGAAATTAGTTGCTTATAAATATTCATTCAGTCATTTCTTTTAGCTTTCTAAATCAGCTCGGGGATATTTTTAAAATGGCAGACGCTGGTTTTCGCTATTTCCACGCTCACTGTTATTATTCATAAAGATTTAATAATTGAAGCGTAAAGTATGATAAATTGAAAGCTTCGGGAGTTAAAGGCAAATTTTGCAACCATGAAATTAATGAAACTAGGTCACCAATATTTTAAACTGTTTTCAATACTTACGCTGAAGACCGAATATTTTGTACTTAAATTCATTTAAAATCGGGCGATGTACCAAAATCTCTATTGGAGCTCACAGAACAACAATTTACCATGCGATAATAACTGTTTTTAATAACTTGTATTGAAATATAGGTGTATTATAAAATTTGCTACAATTAAATGATCAAGTCTCTTTTTCCACTATAATATAGAAGGGATTGATTGATAATTATCCTTTTATATCACCATGGCTAAGGAAAACAATAATATAAATTGATTGAAATTTCATAGGAATTTAAATATTAATTTTTCAAACTATTAGTCTGTATCTTAGAATTCACACAGCTGATTACTTTAATACGTACTGCGCGAACTTTCGGAGGGAATATACCTTACAATCTCACTACAGCAAACTCCTGAACTAGTAGAAATCTTTTATTTGTAAATTGCAACCCTTTCCCCCATTAATAATATAACAATAATTCGAAGCGAACAGTCAACGTGTTATGATGTGAATAGGATGAAAAACATTACCTTTCAAAATAGATGAATTTTTTTTTCCACAGAAGGCATAGAAAAGTCATATGAAATCTTATCAGGTCAAAAAAAAAGCGAGTGAAGAACGGAGCATGAAAGACAGACAGTCTTATGAAAATTCACTTCCATCGGATATAACGGTTCAGCGAAGGTAAAATACTCGCTGGACCCGTTCCCAGGGGCAACTCCTTCATTTCGTCCTCCTCCGTCGTGCGCCTTCCCTGTGCACCCGACAGACAGTGATGTATCAAGCGCCGCGGAGAGGATGTGAGCAATAAGTTTTAGAGCACAGCATTGGGTAAATTCTCTCATACAGTCGACAGAATGCCTAACTGCACTCGCTGACATATGGTTTCACCTGAGAGTCTCGCTTCACCCCACCCAGGAGATAGTACCCTGATTCGGATCAAATAATAAAATAGAGAGAAAACGAAAATTAAAAAAAAACCTCAACAGACATTTTCGGCGGACAAGGCCGGGCGATATTTTGTAAAATTCGTGGACACCCTTGGAAGAATGAAAAGGGAATATTTCGATGTATTTCGGGGTCCAGGATGATTCGACGGTAAATTTTGCCAAAATAAATTAAAGCCAGCGGCTTGGATGCTGTGTTGTGTGCAACAAAAACTCAAACCGTGAATTTGCACAAAAATTTATTCTTCTAACACGTTACTGCAGGCTCGAATTACTTTAACTGTCGGAGATATTAGAACCCCTTTCCAACCACTATTTGAACTTTCCAGAAAAAATTGTTGTCCATCGGTGGATATGAGAGATGTCCACGGTAGATGCCATTATTCTCTCTTTGTCATAATAAATCGCCCTATATTTTGGATAGCATGGCGAAATAAGAACCAAAACGTGGCATTCACAACGTGCTAGATAGTTTTAAAAATTATTTTTTACGTGCACTTTCAGGAATATTCGATTTAGTTGGTGTTGTATGTCAGGGGAAAAGAGGGACACCGGAAAGATTTGATGGTGCAAAAATACATTCGCATAATGCGGTTACATCTGCATCGAGCGCATGCACGGCACCGGCTCCACCTCCAACCATTCCTCCTCAGTTCCGAAGCCCCCCTCTCCCTCTCTCTTCAACCCCCTCTTCCAAACCGCGACTTCCTCCCGTCTTTCTCTTCCTCCAATCTTTTCAAATGGGAATAAAATAACTGCCAGCGCTTTAAGGGAGAGCAAGGCTATGTTCACATACACACACCAAGAGTGTGAGAGAAAGAGCAGGGGGCGAGAAAAAAAATAAATGACACATTTAAGCTGTGGGAACGGTTACACTGCTGAAGAAGACGACGAGACCATTCCAGAGCCATCCTCATCCACGTCATACACAATGTTTAATCAAGGAGCACGTTCCGACTAATGAGCGTGCTAGGGCATGCTCCACTCCTGGCCGCTTAAACGGATCGTAATTATTATCATCGCGCGCACATAACAGGGCTTTCACTCCGCGTCACTTCCTTCCTCCCACTGTCTCCGTTCTCGTTCTTCTGCCATATTTTTTTCCAAAAAAAATCCCTTTTATTTTTCCCCTCCGCTTAAGGAATATAATATACTCGGTCGCGTATTTTTTTCCATTCCCCCCACCTCTCCCAGCTCTTTCTCAGCCCTCGAACCACACGGAGAGAAATACGTAACGTGCACACGGGCTATACAAGTGATATAAAAAAACCACACGTACAGAGAGAACGCCTCAATGGAAACATTTATTCCGAGGGAGGAGGATTCACTCGCACCATCCCCTCCCACCCTCCTCCTGACACATCATCTCCAGGGTTTCTCCCCCCCTCACTTCACCTCCCAACCCCCCACGGTCCCCAGACGATCCACCCATAGGGGGCACATCCTCATCCCCCCCCCTCTCTCTCCTCCTCCGCCAACGAGTGCACAAAGGGGTGGGAGGGAAAAGTGGGCGTATTTAAAATAAAATTGTTCTCGAAATAAAATTGAGAGGAGACTCGTGCATCCCTCTTTTATATTATGCAAACGGAGAAAAATCCTCCGACCCCTCACCCTTAATTTCCCCACCCCCCCATCCTCCCCACAATCCTTCCCAGGACTTCTCCTATTCCTCTCTCTCTCGCTCTCATTCTCTGTCACGAGCACGTCCCCCCACCTCCACCTCATCTTCACCCCCCTCGAATTGCACACCACTCTCTTGGTGTCGAAGGAGTCACCCTCGACCTAAACTCGAGGCTCAAAAAAATATATCAGGGAAGAGGAGTGGGGAGGGAGATCCTTCTCCTTCGGAGGCCTCTCTCTCTCCGGATGCTTCTCTGCCCCTTACCCCCACTCCGTACGTGCCAACTCCTTGGCTCCCCTCTTACCGCCTCCCCCCTCTGCCCCCTTCCCACCCTGGCCTCCTCGCTCACACACGAAACCTCTCTCACAAAACTTGCCACGCTACGGCACACCCTCACCCTACTACCCTTCCCCCCGCCGGCTCCTCAACCCCCGGGTCCCATTCTCACGAAACGTCATCTCCTCAAAAAATGCAACGCGGACTCAAATTAACGGTTGTGTAATTATTTACACAAAAAATACTTTTGAAAAACCTAACAATTTAATTTGTCGAGGATGCTTTAATTACGACAGACAAACGTGTCAACCTTAAAAAAGAAAAACATTTTCGAGGAATCGCGAATAGTAAGGGTAGGCAACGTTGCTGCGGAGGATATAGCCTTTTTTTTTCATACGAGAAAAGGGAAAAGATGGGGGAAGAACAAGCTCGGCATATGGTGAAAGTGAGCGCACGTGGCCAGGAATAAAGATGTCCTGAGGAAGGACCAGGAATTGATATGATGAGAGGTGTTCTGCGGTTCTGAAGGAAGTTTTCCCTGATTTACCTCGGGCCATTGGTGCACATGGCTCCTGGACTCATTTTCACCAGTCAAACAGGCACCAATACATATGATCCAGATGAATGGATATTAATGGAAACGGAACCCTTGATAAATTCCTTAAATAATACCCTGTGATAGGAAATGTGAAAGGCAATACATACAAATCGCTGCCGTGCAATAACGGCTGGTATAAGGAACCCGAAGGGACTTAGAAATACATTTTTAATGCCCAAAAGGGAGGACTTAAGGTTTGATAGTGAAAATTAACTAATAAAACTGACAAAAACTTTCACTATAAAAGCTGCAGACACAAGTCACTTATCACGGCATATCCATACATAAAAGTCATTATTTTATTCCAAGATGTTTTTGCCAAAACTCTCAATTTTTGAGTAGACATACATAGAAGGACCTTGAATTTCTAATAGAGCTCTGAATTCTGGCAAAAATGCACAAAATAATTCCCATGAGTAGTTTATCCTGTTTTTTTACCCATTCGTGGAACAGACACATCCAGAGTACAAATATATTACTTAATCTATTCGCGTTATTTTCAACAATGTTCATTTTTACGAGGATATATATAAAACTCAGAAAGAAATTTAAAATAACATGGGAGTATCTAAAAATAAGAGGGCAGAGAGAAAGCTAGCATAATTGTTACACCAGCAAATAAGTTTCATCTTACTCCTTGGGCAAGGCTTCGATTTTTCAGCGCTCACCTTCTGATTCCTGGCAGCTGAACAACATAATACATTCATACATTCTATACCACACTACCACCATACAAATCAGGACCCTTCTTTCCATTTATTTTACGAATCTTTCCACAGACTCCATTTTGTATGCTTTCAATTACTACGTTCCGCAAAATAAAGCTCTTGTTTTTGCATATGGATATAAATGCTTCTCCATAATTGATTTCAGATAGGGAAGGATTTTTCGATCGTATCTCAGTTCCTTTGTGGGTGTTGTGTAAATATATCAAGTAAACCGTAAGCATTTAAGAATTATTACCCATAGTACCAATCTTGATGTCTTCTGCTTAAAAGACCTGGCGGATTCCGATGGCTGCTTTTGCGTCTTCTTTCTACCTCACCCTCTAACTTGCACCATAACCCACACTTCCCAGATTGTCGTAAATGACTTTTGTTATCAGTATAATGTAAATGGCGAGATGCTGTTTTTGGACTAAATAAATAAATGGATACGACAATTTTTCCACTATGAACAGCTCGGAATGCGCTTAGTTACTGGAAAACACACAACATATTCCTATTCCTATATAATTGGCTTAGATTGGAGAATTTTGTGATGCAGGTACGTAAAAAGGTGAAAAGGAACTTAAAGGAAGGCGTATTGAGCATGGTAGGAAAGGAAAAACGGTTGTTAGCTCAAATCCAAAGGAGGCAAGTACATTGTATGCTGAGAAGTGGCTAAGTGTTGAAGATAACAGATGATGTTGCGATAGTAGGGAAAACTTTAGGCAGGAGAGTAAAAATGGAGGAAACGAATAGCCATGTCGGACGGTACGAAGAGAGAACGAAAGTATGCGAAATTCATTGCTTTATTGTAGTGTACGGTGTTAGGATGCTTCTTGGCAGGCAAAACTGATATGTAGCGGTGGTTAGTAAGTGAGCACATCCAAAACCTACCAAAAACCGTAGACTACCATATTAATAAGAAACTTATACCACCAAATCAAAATGCCATGACATTCTTAAATCGAGATTTTAATTCTGAACAATGCAGGTTTATTTCGACTCTTATAAGTTCTGAGAATCCGTGATAGCGACAACAAATCCCCGAAACATGCAATGGCCTATAGCCTTCATTGGGACACCAACAAAGATCCTTGAACCGGGTAACCGTGAATACTAGCACGTTAAGGTTGAGAAGCTTCGCCACCACCGGTCTATATACCCTTCCCTCCCACCCATTCTGTCAAGCACCATCCTCTGAACCCAGCGCAGTGAAGTCTTCCCAGCTCCTTTATCCCACCCATCGCCTCTCTCACCGCATAACAGCCACTTATTCCACCCCTCCCCCATCTCGTCCTCATTCACACCCCCACGGTCCCATTATACGTGAGCCCGTACACACATATCCCTCCCTCCCTCCAGATCCGTCCTTTTCAGACTCAGGGAGAGAGAGAGAAAGAAAAAATATATTCATCGCATTGAAACGTTTCCACCTGGAAATTGCGAGAGTTGCTCTCTTTCTTTTTTTGCACATTCGCACCAGTTCGTCGTCATCTTTGGGCGATGAAATATCCGGAATCGCCATTATGTGGGACGGAATAAAAGGTTAAGAGAGTCAAATAATTGCCATTCCGCACCTTCTGCTCCATTCCCGAATCAGGTCCTCCACGTCCCAGTGCTCTCCCTCTTCTTTTCTCCCGTTCAACCCTCCTCCTCCGTGACAACCTTCCCCGCCCCATTCGCCCCTTCTCCCCCCGCCACCCATCCAAACCCGATGTGAAAGCTCGGTCGACTCCCCATCGAGAGAACGGAGAGCTCCATCTCTGCTGCAACTGGCACGCGCTGACGCACTTTGAGGAGGATCGAGCGACTCTATTGCATTGTGGGCGCAACTGTTTATCACCGGAGATTTTTGCTTCCCTTCAGGGTCCACGGTTAAGTACTCCACCGCGTACCCTCCTAACTGATCCTCGTGCCATTTTCCAAAAACAGAACTTGTTAGCTCGAATCTCCGTAGACTTCAAAGAGAGACACACGTCGTCGTCAGAGGGAGAGAGAGAGAGAGATAGATTCGAGTACTCTGTCTTCCTTCGTACGATACGTAATCATAACGGAATCGAATCCGAGAGCTCGAAAACATTGAATTAACTTGAAAACTAGAATTTGATGAGTTGGTCAAATGCAACGATTATTATTCAATGATACAAGTAGGCATGCATGTGCACGAGTGTGTTTGAGCTAGCATATATTCAAGTGTATGAATTAACTGTTGATTCTGCATGTATGGCTGGTGCTTTAACATCCTCCGCCATACGCCCTTGCGGCTGTATGAGGGATATTGTGCAGCTGTAGACTCATAGACAGCTTTATTCTTGAAATTACTAATGTAGGCCTCCCCAATCTCCACTATCATTTACTACGGTTACCGTCCAACGCGAATGGAATCATAAAATAAAAACAGAGGATGAACATGAATATGGATGCCATAATTACTGGAAAGGAAACACATAACAATTGAGACAATGCCATGTTAAACGGTAGAGATGAAATAGATATTTTGAGTACTCTTGCCTCAAAAACATACCGCTGCTTTGAGGATTATGTTTAATTTTAGGAAAAAAATTAATCAAATGATTGAATTATCTGGTTAAATGATGCGTTAGACTCATCCTTAACTCTTTTTTATGTAGTAGCAGAAACGAAGGAGAATGGTATCTGGGTATCATACAGCTTATTAGATGCATTCCATTGAGATTTTTGACATGAGTACTTACTCTGTCCACAAAACCATATCAGATTCAATTTAAATTGGTCTGAAAAAGTAAGTTAAAAATTAAAATATGCTTTCCTACAAAGATTGTTTATTTTATAGATGCCAATATGCCTATAAGACAAGGGACGAATGAAAAGCTACTGAGACATTAACTGAATTAAAATATCATCCAATAAAGTCTACTCGGTAATATGAAAACCCATTCGTATTCCAATGTCGGGTAAAAAACCTGTTCTATTTCCTTTACAATATTTAATTTTCATTAAATGACTTTTTCACTCTTTGATGATAAAATATCTAGTCACGAATAATCACGAATGAAATCGACCATACATAAAATCATCAAGTAAGAAACACATCCTCTTGATGAAAATAAATATCCATATCACGTTCACCATGAACTATGAAATGATGCAATTAATCTATTTTATTGAGACAAAATTCCAGCAAAGAATGAAACACACATGTTTCAGAAATATTCGAGTTTACCCAAGTTTTTCATACTTGATGAAGTCTAAATCGTCTCAAATATGGTCGATTAATTGTCGTCAAATATCTTGAAAAGATAACAAAAACTCCAATATATCGTATTATATCTGCAAAATACAAGCATGATCTTTCTAAATTCCCCGATCACATTTCTTTTCTCAGATTTTTTAACAGACCTATCCTTCCAAATACATAATGAAATAATAGGTAAATAGGCAAATAACTCATTGCTCGAATTTAAAAAATGTCAAATAAAATATGAAACAAGGTTTTCTCAAGTTCTAATCGCTAAATAAAATCAAGACTTCTGATCTGGGACATGTGCCATTTATCTTCAACTGTATTTTGCAACCTTCCGCTGCCCTAAGAAAATGCCTCATATTCGATCGTACGTAGAAGAGGAGGAAATCCCACTCCGGCTCACGAGAAATGCCATATTCGCAAGCACTCCGAAGTAATTAGGAAATAATCAAGTCCATCCTGATTTCACCAGCTCTTTCGCCGCTCAAAATCTATCAGTGCTTCAACATAGGGCCGATGCTCATATTATACCTGGAACATCTTTTGGAGCTTTGACGACTGACACTCACACGACACACTTTGAGACGATTGAGGGCACTGCTTCGATTTATTCTCGACCGACTGCAGCCAATTATGAAATATTTTATGGGAGCTTACGTAACTGGAGCAAGCAAATCTCCACCACTAATGCATTCGGTAAGTGGGATGGACATTCAACGGGCGCACACGACTCTATAAGAAACATCCAGAATACTTTCCAGTGAATGGAATTCCCTCATTTCAATTCCTCGCCATGGTTGTGCACTCCCCTGCATGAATTGGCCCTGGACCGTCGCGCGGGATCATGACGACCATCGAGAATACTTCCCTTTTTGATCGAAACTGGTGGCATCTTTCTTGATGGAATAAATAAAATCAGGAAATATTTTTGTTTCGTCGTTCCCACTCGAATGCTTTCTTTTATTTTTAGAATCATGGGGTATCGGGGTTTACGAAGAGGAGATTTCCCATCCAAAAAATAAAATTGAATTCAAAAGTTTTTCCCATCTCACGATTGAAAAAAAATAATAAGACTAGTCGAAGTATCGTGCTTAACTCTCATCCTCTCTCGAAGTCTATGTGCATCGAGGGCTGTCATCCTGTCGTCATGACAGAAGAAGAGGAAAAATAGCCGAGAGATTTAGATTGAGCGCTCAATGGAGAGCGTTGAGTTGGTGACCTGATCGTGCTGGTTTGAGACTTAACGGTGGGAGTGACTAGCCAGGAATCCAAATCCCAGGAGACTTGACAAGAATTATCCATCGACCGGTCGGAAATTTACTCACTGACCATTTAAGTTTCAAATGGAGATTTGCTCCACCCGAGGATGATCGAAAAGAGAGATGGCTGATGGCTGCGATAAATGCTAGTGCACATGGGAATTTATTAAAGGTACGAAAATATATTGGTAGATTCGACAACCGGGATAAAATAAGAGAGATGGAGAGCGTCACATACAAGAGCCATGTACTCGTTCTGCCCTAGTACGATCCTCAATCATGACAAAATCGAAATAAGAGCCCTTAAAAAATAAAGATTAAAGTTTGATGATTTTGTCAAACAACAATCATCGCATGATTTAAGGTATGTATGTGTATATTACTCAATACATATTACTATGAATTTGTGAGTTAATAACTCTGAATGTATGGCTGGTGCCCTAATATCGCTTCCACGCGCCCTTACGACAGCATTCGGGTTATTGTGTAAATATATATATCTACGGTGGATTTATAAATTATTCGATGCAAAAATTAAATGCATGCAATCTTGACCGCCTAATTATAATATCCCCTCTAATGCTTCGAATAAAAATACTTAGCTATCTTAACATAAAAGAAAATGACATTATGATACCGTTATTGTTGCAATCCATTAGGTGTCATCTTTATGACCCTATACATCACAGACAGATTTATGTACTGATGTATTTTATAATCTTCACCAAAGAGATTTCCCTAAAATTAATGAAACAGATTTAGCCATTATTTTAACCTTAGCAGTGCGAGTGATTCCTAACTCAACTCTAAACTCTAGTCTCAACTTTATCATGTTTATATTAATATTCGTTTAAAAATCCAGCTACGCCTTATTAAACTAGATCTAATTCACAAATCGAATCAATTTGTTCAGGATCCTAGTCACTATCAATACATTCTGCGGCGAAACTGCTGAAATTCAAAGCATTTTCTTCACAATATATTGTCTCGTCTTAACGACGTCCCAACATTTTCAATGCTCCCCTATCATAAATTAATGAGTTACAATAATATAGAGTATGGGGACTAAGGATATATTGGGTCACCTTAGCTAACGCTTACGAGTGCAGCAGTAATAAAAAAAACCTACCCCAATCCGGTAGACTACTACTAAAAAAATTAAATCCTATTCTCGTGATGGCTGGACCTCAATTCCTGTACATGCCTTCCGCCTATTCTGGCTATACCTAAGTAAAAACTAATTTTCTATTCAGATTTGGTCTATTTTATGTGCTCTTGAGGGACGCTCTGGCTTCTCCGTTTCCTTTCTGATTGCCATGCGAGAATCCTAACGACTTCGTTGGGCAACGACGTCACACGAACTCCTCCTCCAATCACTCCCAAGCAACCGTGCTTCCTTCTTTCTCCTATCAGTCCTTAACTCATCTCACCTCACCGATACCAACCCCACCGCCTACCAGAGCAGCCGACCGACTCAGATCGCATCGTGACACGTGCGACTCGAACTCAGGTATTCCTTTTTACCCTGAAGTGTGGGTTTATTCAGGGGTCGAGTGCTCAAATTGTGCGAAAAGTGGTCTCGGGCGAAGAAAGGGGGCATGTATTTGAGCGAGAGAGAGAGGGATCCTCGTCATCATGAATGTTCATATTCTTTGATTATTTTTTTTGCTTTTACGGAGTCAATCGATTGGTTGTTTCTGCGGGGGGAGGGGATATCCTTATCACGGCTGACGGCGCGAGGAGGAGGAGAGAAGAGGCACCGTGGCGTGATGGCGCCACCTCACACGAGCGTGCTCACGCCCTCCCGCGAAAGGAGAAAGGGCATAGAAGGAGGTGAAAGAAGAGGAGGAAATAAAACATGCGAGCGAACACAACGCCTCCATTGAACACCGTAGCAATTGGATAACGACGGTTCTCTTCGAAACTTTTAAAAGCGCTCGCCGGTGGAACCGACGTCCTCGAGTTCTGCGGACCCCCCCACCCTGCCCCTCGCTTCACCACCGAACTCCCCCCCCCCCCTCCGGCAATTGAGATTGATCCCGGACGCGAGTGGATGACGGGAGGCGCCCTAGCTGGCGATGAATCCGGAACCCCTCTTCCCGTGGATGCTCTCGAGGACCCCGGGAAACGAAATACCTCGCACCCCGGCCGAGGATCGACGCCTTCCCCCTCATCGCCATTTAAGCCGCGTGAGTTTACGGCCGCGGTGAGAAACAACGGGGGACCCGGGAGGTGCGGGACCAATCTTTCCTAAGTGCCCCCACTCGGACGGGGGGGGGGAGGGGAAGAGAGAGCAAGCGCCTCTTCTCGCGTTTCTTATCCTGTTTGGATCGTGCGTCCCAGTTCGTCCTCCTCGCTGGAAGTCCCATTCAAGCCAGTCGATTCTCGCGATTCCCGGGCGATTCGACGAGGGGCTGGGATAAGTGGAGGGAGGATGCATGGGGATGAGTCGCTGGATAAGGGCGACTATTAAGTGGAGAGGACGAGGTCTCTCTTTCTGAGATGCGTTATTCATGGTTGTCGCTTCCTCCCCCAAGTGACTACACCGAAATCAAACCCGAGAATCTGCCGTTAGTTTTTTGTTGTAGCTATGAAACGAGAATGGACCAATGCAGTGGAACTAACCCCCGCTCAGTGCTGCGACAAAACCACATGCTCGCCAGCCCTGTTGGCAAAAACTATGCTCTCGTTACCCTGAGAATTAATTACTGTAATAGCTTAGGCAAAGTCAGATGTCTTAGATTTGCAGAGAGTCAGGTGTCTTAGATTTTCAGAGAGTGTCCGGCTCCTGGGGTGTGGATAAGAAGGGAAGACGCGTTCGTTCAAGAAGTTAATCTCTCGTTTTGACAGGGACTACGGGACGATTTATACTTCTTGAAATAGTCCCATTAATGCAAAGCATTATACACCAATAATTGGATGGTAGTCAATAAGTTAATCGGACCAAGTACTCGAACGGTTTGAAACTTAAACGTTATTCAAATCTGCGTTAGGGCTAATGCTGACATATACATTTTTGGGGCATAGTTGTGTTTGAACATGATGAAAATTTTGTTGCAAAAAATGGAATCGTAGATTCATGATCACCATATAACAAAAGGCCAAACGTGATTACCAAAAATAATTTCGAGCCCGCCTTAAAGGATTAGATTATCCGTATCTTGAGCAATTCGAAAGATAACGGGATGGAATCTTATAATGACTCTATTAAAATGAAACTCGTGTTTTGGTAAAAATTTTTTCCTGTAATTGTTTTGCTGTCAGAATTGGTTTAATTCAGTAGAAAAAGAAAAATGTTGTCACTCTTATATATTTGAATTCCTAACAATCCCCGCCAGGTATTATGTAAATGTAGATATTTTCAGACTTAGTTGATATTTCAGCTTTGAGATAAGCTCATACGAGCGTTGGTAGTGGCAAAAACCTTTTCCTTCTACTTTTAATAACTGATAGGTATAGCATATCTACATTCCCAATGGATGTCCATAACATGAGCATTCTTCTCACCAGCGTTTACGTACTCGTGACTACGGGCAAAAAGGCAACAATGAGTAAATCAACACTGAAAACAATGCTTATTGTTTTTTCGACACTGAAGGAGTGGTTCATAAGAAGTTTGTTCCTCAAGGACAGACAGTTTACGTTGCCTACTACGAGGGTGTGCTGGAAAGAGTCAGAAAAAAGGCCATCAAGACAGGAAAAGACATCTCCACTACCTGGCAACTCCATCACGACAACGCGCTACGAGTCCGCAAGTTCCTGGCCAAACACCAGGTGGCAGCGCTTTTCCAGGTCCCTATAGTCGTGACGTCGCCCCAGCACACCTCTTTTTGTTCCCTCCGATTAAAGCAGTCCTGAAAGGAACCCCTTTTTCGACCACAGAAGAGATCCAATCAGCCGTGACGAAGACCTTGTGAGAGGTCCCCGAAGACCCCTTCCAGGGCGCCTACCGGTCATGGCACAGTCGTCAGAAAGAATGTAGGAGGCCCAAGGACAGTACTTTGAAGAATTTTAAATGCTTGTGTAAAATGTTTCAATACATTACTTAAAAAATGAAAGCATTACTTTTGGAACGCATCCTGTACTCATGGGTAAATTATTCCAAACATTGTACCTGCTGGGAATCTAAAAAGAACTAGCGGCTTTAATCTCAGCTTCAAACACCAGGTTTTAAATGGGAAACCAAACAGTTAGTCCAAGCTCACGTCTCAATCTACGGATATCCCATGAAAATAAAACACCTCTTGGAGGACGAGGGAGACGAGCCATCGGAAGCGGCAAAAAATGACACAGAATCCATCCTGAACCCTGAACACACCCTCTTCCTTGCATGTCGTGGGAGATGACGAAAAGAAGACGGATCTTGGAAAATGTAAGCAGCACCCACTCGGATTAATAAGCCCTCGAAACTAGCCGAGATTTCGGATGGGATGGGAGGGGGCCAGTAAGACATCAGTAGTTAAAGAGTTCGGCAGGTTTGCTCGAGATTCGAGGTATTTTACTGAGTGAAAGAATGATAAAGAGGGGAATGAAAAAGAAAAAGAGACAGAGATAGATGGGTATGAGGGAGAGGGAAAAATGGGCGGTGGATCGGGGATATCTCGACTCATCCCCGGTCGTACGGTTGGAGGCGCCACCTGACATTAACGCGACGCATGAAACACCGCAGTTGAGGATCGCACGAGGGCGGCCTTTGACTCGCTGCCGGCGAGCAAACGGAAAAGGGAACGGCGGTTAGGGCTCCACTAATCCAATCAAGCGATCCGAGTGTCCTTCCTGAAGGCAGAGGGGCGGGCTGAGGAGGGAAGGGTGTCTCGAGTTGGAGGAGAGGGGAGGAGGATACGAAGACGAAGAGGCGGGGAATTAAGACGGAGAATAAATGAAAGGGGAAGGATAGGAAGAGAGAGAGAGACGGACACTGTGAGAAGTGCGCCAGAGGTCTCTCAAAAAACGTCAGTTACTGTTTTCCCTTGGTTCTTTCATACCGCAGTAACTGATACCGTACGGGACATGAATAAACGTACGTATACTTCACTCCGGTAAACGATCTGACAACAATTATTATTTTCAAATGTTTACCTTAGAGGGCACTAATTTTGGCTTTGAATACTCCAAGCCTGGAATACTTATACCTTTTCGTAGCTGGAGAAATTATCAAAGAATTTTCATCGTATATAGCTATTTATACCCATGTTTTCAACAGTGAATTACTACGTGCAGCAAGTGAAATATTATTACACATCAAAGAAGCAAAGAATTACATAATTTTATCATAAATAGATGAAACAAATTATATGTGACGTTTCACAATTTATTTGTTTCTATCTATTATATTGTACCTTTAAACTACAGATGGCACACGATGACCAAATTTAACTAATAAGTACGAGTACTCGTAATTATATTATATTTCCAGTAACTTTTTAGAATATCACTTACAATCCTGCTGCTTCACACTATATTTACCTAAGTCTACACATATTTTTCAGCTTATACACATAGGAAAATACAACTAAAACTAAGCACTAATGGGTATTCTCTTTTTTTCAAATGATATAAACTGTGCAAGATGCCAAAATGTTACTAACATTTTTCCAGTTGAAGAAACACCAAAAATTACATTAAAAGTTTGCACAAGAATGACCATTTCTGTTGGAGTAAGATTTTAGCCTTCGCTATTTCTATCTGCGTCCCTCGAAACGGAAGGAATTCCAAAGTTTTTAATTTTCGGTTTAATCTCATTTCCTAACTTTATTAACCATACATGTGATAGCAGATCAACTTTCTTGTCTCATTGAAAGAGGTATCAGAATGAAATAGAATTAATGGGAAACGCGAAACACGAACATTGGGAGGTAACAAGGTTATAAAGGAATGGTTGGAAGGTTATAAAGGAATGTTTCATACGAGTATGGCAAGGATAATTTCATTCTTCACCTTAAGTGACTTTAACCAGGCTGCCAAAAATTTTGCAGTTTGTGGGGCAGATGGCAGAAGGTCGTAGAAAAGTGATTGATCTATATGGGCTAGTAATTCACGAACATTTGCCGATGATCACATTAAGTTACCTCCCTCATATTCGTCTCGGAATTTAACGAAATAACGCGACGGATGCCACCGAAAACTACGTCCTACATGAAAAAGATCTCTTTACATATTCAAAGGGGTCGTTTGAAACACTATGCGGAATACGTCTGCAGTTGAGAAAGTCGCAGACGCTGATGCGATAATCGGCGCTTCCACCCTTAAAGTAATTAGGCACCGGAGCAGTGTGGAGGCCGCCCAGTGGACACTCTAAACTTATTGGCTCTACTTCTGAAAACGGGACCGGAAGGAATTAAGCCTTTTACTACACCGATGTAGGATAAATTGTGTTCGGAATGAAATGAATCACGGGGTAACTATTCGAGGGCTGTCAGGGGAAGAGCATTAAACCCAGGACATCAAACTATTTAATTGATAGCTCTGTAAACTTTTACATTACCTCCTTAAAATTGTGACATCGGATTTACAAATACGTGATTAAACCGTCACCAAAAACGAGTTTTGGTCCCCGTCGCTGATAACATACTAAAAACTTTTGCGCTACCTCCACATACGAAAAGCAATGCAAACATGTGTTTTACTGGGCATATGTATAAAAGTTTATGTGTGTATGTTTATGAATGTACAAGTTTTTGATATTACAATAAAAATTACCTGTAACTCATATTAAAAATTGATTGAAGCAGCAGAATATAAAAAGCCATCTAGAGTACTGCAAGCATCGTTTATGACGTAAAATACGAAATTGTAAAAAAATGACATTTTAGAGTGGTTTTAATTTTTTACGCGACTAAGTAATTTAGATACTAAAATTGAAAAAGGTATGACTTAGGTTTTGATAATTTAATAGATATTTACGATTGTTTTCACTACCATGTAGAATGAACAGAGACTCAATGCATGTAATATTACATAATTGTACTGTCTTCAGGTACTGTAAAAATATTGTATCCATCTACTCCCAAAAAAAAACAGGGTGTATTGATTTATTGCCTTACTGTGAGCCGAAAACCTACGAATTGTAACAAATTATTTTCGAAGGATGAAAAGGGTTAAATAGTAAAAATGCATAACTCCAGATTAGAGAAAAATAATATGAAAGATATAAAAAAATCATATCTCGCCTATTTTAATGATACTCCGGGGAAATCACCCACTAAAAACAATGAACTAAACGAACAGATACGCGAAAAATGTCCAGAAGAAGTGCTAGTGCCAATTTCCCGAGCTAACTTCCGAATCACAGAATCCGAAGAAAAAACCGCACGGGCAAAAACGCTGATAAATGATGATAAATGTTATTTACCCTTTCGTCGATCAGCTGGACAGGGATCTTAATATCCTTGACTATAGAGCGGAGAGTACGGTAATGTAATTAATTGACATCCCTTACGCAGTAATCACTTTTTGCCCCACTCGGGTTTTTCTTTCCTGAGTCCAGGCAATAAAGAACGCGAATCTCCCCTGGGTGGGGAAAGTTAACGTTAATCAACGAACGGAAATTCCCTTGGATGTCTAAGGTATCTTTAGCCAACCAATTACCTATCATCCGACGAGGGAGCGGTAATTCGCCTCTCTCTCCCTCTCAACTCAATCCTCCCTCTTCCAGCGAACTTTACTTGTAAACCCTACCACCCACTCCAAACCTACCCTCCGATCCCCTCCCTCCCCCTCTCGGAAACTCCTCCCTCCCATCGCGCCCCTCCTTTCCTCTTCTCTCTCTGCTTCCACCCAACCCACCTCCTCCCTCCGCCCTAACGAAGCTAACGCAGGAAATCGCATTTGGCGGCTCAAGGGCCCTGTCCTACGGGAGAAATGAGGGTGGTAGGAGAAGAGGGAGGGAGGGGTGGGAATATGGGAATAAGAGTCGAGAGAGGGGGGAGGAGGATGGGAGTTAGGTGTGTCGAAGGGAGGTGTCAGTGTTATGGGGAGTGGAAAGGAGGAGGAATGGTGTACGCATTGTGGTGACGGAGCGAGAGATAAAAAAAAAGGATCCAAGTGTTTCTGGCACGTAACTACGGCGACCTGGTGGGATAACTTTGCATCGCAGGGGACGCAAAACGACATTTGCCAGGAACGCGCAATCATTTTAATGCAATTAATCTTAGATAAATGCAAAGGAGATTAATTACGCGGTCAAATGAAAAAATTGTGCTTGGTAAATGGGGAAAGAAACGGATAGGCAGGCGTTAGGTACGATGCGGGAAGATAGAAATTTGGGTGACGAAGTAAGATAGGGACAGAAAGTCGATTGAAGAGATATGATGGATTATTGCGATAGGACAGAAGGTAGAATATTGGCTACGCGATGACAGGATGAGGTATTTGCCCTCTTGAATGGTGATAGGATACAGCTTCAGTAGCCGTAGCAATCAATACCATAGTATTTTTTGTAAGTGTCCGCCTATTTTTATATTTTAGAATAAATAAACTTAGAATTAAGTCCGTAAACTTCACAGCTACCATTGCCCTTCCTCTTTGCGTAAGAATATACGAGATGAATTACCATTGTTCGATCATTAGCAAAAACACAAGATTACCTTGAATACGGAAATTATGGGATTAATTGACAAAGGCTACCTGCACCATTCCACTCTAAATTGTCTCCTATCAATTCCCACTTCATTCGCCTTTGGTTATCTCTATTCCCTTGTTTTTCGCAACTACAGTACTCTCTACATGTCCATTAAATTTGAAATATCATAGAGATAGGTTTAAACGTAATATATATGGACATATATATGGACATATATGTATACATATATATATATATATATATATATATATATATATATATATATATATATATATATATATATATATACACACACAAAATTCATTCACATCATTAATGCAATCCATTCTTCTTCTTGTATCATAAAGATATTTAATTTAAAGTGTCTGTTTGAAAAAAATAAGCGCAAGAAACGGCGGTTGGCCTAATTAATTCAATAAGGAGTAGTTTTGGGGAGAAACGTCACTTAGCCAGCTGACTTCAAAGTAATTGCTACGGATTATTTCAATTCAAGCAAGCCGAACTAGAGGTATTTGACTATTTGCTGAATGAGATTGAAGAAGGGATAAAAGGAGCAGGGGAGGACTTGAGCTTAATTCCCTTCCACTAATATTTAACAAGAGAAGTAACGCCGAAAGGATGGAAAATTCATTGCAAGTAAAAAACCTGACGGTGACCGACAGCGGTATATCTGAATCTTATTTCTACGGTGCACGACGGCCAAGTGAAGCATTTTCTTTACTCCGGCGAGCACTTCAGGGACGCAACCAAAAGTTTCTTCATACCCAATTAGTTCATTCATTTATTGGATAAATGCTTTTTCTTAATCTCCCCTCTCGGATGTAGATACCAATTAGTTTAGTACCGATGACGAGAGACTTTTTTATCCCGTCCCGCACTTCCCTCAATGTTTCAATGTCGTTTTTCTCCGAGCCCGTGCCGAAGTAAGATTATTGATACGCCCCACCGTCAACAATGCGCTTAAATCAAAGCGAAACACTTAGCCCGCGAAAGCAAGGGTCTGGGGAGTTTTTTTTTAGGGGTGGAAAGGGGGGGGAGAGGGGGGTGAATCAAGGGGGCAAAAAGGGACAGAGGAGGGAGAGGATCTTGTGCATCGAGTTAATTAGGATTCACGTTTGCGTCGGATCCGCGCCGCACGTACCCAAGGTTTGCACTCTCAGTCTTACGCTCGGATCAGACGTACTGCGGGAGGGAGGAAGCCACCACCCCCTCCTTCCCCCGCCAAAGGTTTGGGATAGGCGCTTAGAGATTTAGATGGTGAGATATCTGCAGATAGGCGGAGTGGGTAAGGAGAAATGCGATCCCCCGGGCTCCGGGATGGAGAGAGAGAGAGATTCGTTTGTGCTAATGGAGCGGCAAAGAGAAGCGGGGAGTTGTTGGTGAAGAAGAGAGGGTGGGTGAAAAGATGAGGGGGAGAGAGGGAGAGAGGAGGAGAGAATCGCTTCGCAAAGTCACTCGGGACGGCTACGGCGAGGCGCTACGATGTTTGCGCAAGCCGAATGCGAAAAAGGGAGATGGAAAGAGTCTGAGTCAGAGTGGGAGCTTCATACACTCACTCACACGAACACTCCCTAGCTCACACTCGCTCACTTCTCTGGATTTCGACCAGATCCGGAATTAAGGGACAAATGTCAGCGCAAACAATTCACTTGGGTGGATTAACGCGGGGCGTCGCAAAAGTGCTCCTCTCCCTCCCCGGGACGTCTTCCCTGGCGTCGCAGGGAGTGTAGAACCAAAGGGGTTTGACGTATCTCTCGCTGTTTGGAGGAGGGGAACTGGCAAACGATGCCCTGCGCCCTCTCTCCCTTCCTCACACGGACTCGCCCTTCCACCCTCCTCTTCCAAAGGGGTGGCAGCGAGGACGTTCGAAATATTCTCTTCGTGTGCAAAATCGAATTGGTTGAGTTCGAATCCACGACTGCTTGAGAGTCAACAAACTACAAGAATCTCCACGAAAATCTGTCCAAGTCGTCCGTCTAGTCCTGACACGGGACAAATCTGTTCGATTTATTATCCGCGTTGGTTCTTGGCATAAGGAGTGAAACATTTTATTGATATTCTTGGGTCGATACCGTTAGCTATTCATTTTGATTCCACCCGCACGTAAAAATTGAATGTGCAAATGACGCATTTATAGAAGAGAAATCCTTAATTCTAAGTTCTCCATCTAGTAGGAACGTACACAATTTGACCGAATAACGATTTATAAAGGCATTAAAAGTTTGGAACAAATTTTCATTGCCGAGGTCACATCGATGAGAAATTCTGGTTGACTCGAAGGACAAATCTCGTCTCGGACATGAATTTGAGGATGAATATTTAAGGTGCGATACGGTCTCGGGTCGTGTATTTTGCAATCTCAACTTCTACGACGATAAAACTTCCCTTCCAACAAGGTTAAAGGACACGTATTTACCTAAGACTTCAGCTATTCAAAAAAACAGAAAGAAAGGATTCTGACGTCGGAAAAAGTAACCAAATCTAATGTATTACCCAGGAACTAGAAGTAACATTAAAAATACCTAAGCCTCGATGAAATTTGTTTTAAAATCATGTAACGAGAACAAATGTACCAAAGAAAGGCATGATAGAGTTTTCAGAACTCCACTTGCGGCATTTATGCAATCAACCTAATTTATTTGGTCATGTACAAACATACTTTAGGATCGATACATATAGAAACTACATATTTTTATATGCCGTTTTTCATCATGAAATACCACTGTGAACATTTTGAAGTTGGACTCTCTCCTTAAATAATTTACTATTCCACGCAAAATTCGCATTATAAAAAGTTCATGGAAGAAATTAGCCTGGTCTTTTTTCTTTATATTCTCTAATTTATTATTCTCAGTGAATCCAACAGGCACTAAAGTGATAAGACGGGAACAAACGAAACACTTTGTGATGATCGATGAAAAAACTGAGAGCAAACCCTGTTTTAACACTTCTCTCCTGGAACAGGGTAAAGGAGAGTGGGGATGAATACGTAAATGCAGAGACTTTATCCCCAACCCATCCACCTCCCTCCTTGCCGCCCGTTTCTCTTCTACTCTTCCCATGAATCAGAATTCGCCCAATCAAATATCTTCCTTCTCATCCCGCCATTCAATTAATCCTACTTTCCGGAAGGGTCCACGCTGCCAGCCCCACGATCCTCTCGGCCTTTTCTCATCCACGAGGCACATCGGAACCGCTTCATCAATCTGCCCATCGCAGACCCCTTTGGAAAATGCATACACCTCACGTAGGTATATACTCACGACAAGGCCACCTACCCGCCAAAGTTCTCTCCGCCTGATTCTCCACCTTCAAACTGGTACAACACATAATCACTCCCACTCCCTATATCTACACCATTTTGATTCTCCGACTGCGACTCTTAAAAAAAAAAAACGTATTCAACGCGAGAAACTTGTATTAGTATTACCATTTCATGGCAAAGTTTTTTATATGTAGGCTCATAACTTTTCACAAGAGTGAGGTAAAGATTTTCGATATAAGCAGGTACGTAGATGGTCGATATTTAGATCAAATTAAAAGATTAGTCGGTTATATTGGAAGCAATTGAGAATTAGATCATATATAAATCTGGCGAGCTGATTTTTCTGAATTTTGAAAATGTATCGAGTAAGTTGATTTAATAATTTTCTGCAATATTCCTACTTACTTCAACCGGTTTCAATGCTTATGTGTCTTTATTAAGAGATCTACCGTACATGTGAGGGGATAGCCCTTTACTTAATGATCCGTATGCGTTGAAACCGGTTGAGGTAAATTATGGACGATCTAATTCTCAATGTCTTGTGATAAATTATTTTATTTCCTACTACCGCCATGGATTACCTACTGCAGTAATCAACTTTAAAAACTTATATGTACGTATCTAACCTGTATTTCATTTAAATTCGTAAAGTAATAAATTATTATAAATATGGCATTCATAATATTTTGAGAAAATACAGGAACTAGGTCTATGTCTTCAGGCTATGAAATTCATTACACCAAATGGATATGGTGAAGAGAAAATTCGAAATTTCAACACCACTACTGTAATACTAGTATAACATTTACACATAAATATAGACTTGGGGCTTATGGGAAATGACCAACTTTGAGCACAAGCAACCTAATAAAGTAAAAATTAGCATCTACTATTTTGCTCAGATATTAGATATTCTAACACTGCCTCCATTACAGCATTTCTTAGATAAGGCGAAAAAATACTATACCTATCAGACGGCGATAATTACAATCTTAAAAAGACAGGAATGCATTTCTTCGAGTTAAATGCGTGTCCTCACTGAGTAAATTAAAGAAATAAGAGCTGACACAAAATGAAGGTTATAATAGGTAAGCGAGAATAATTTTGAAGTTATGGCCGAAAAGAAAGCAAACAATTACAAACAAAAATGCTGATCGTAAAAGCTACAGAAAAAAATGAAGATTGAGTGCTCGCGTAAGCTGCTAGGTAAATAGAAATCGTACGAGTTAAACAATTTAGCGTAATATCCTTAAACAAGTTAATGTAATATCCTTACATTAATAAATTACCTTACAAAATAGCCCGCATTAAATTTGGGGACGATATTAGAACGAGAGGCATCGAACAGAGCGACTAGAGGAGTTATTTTACCCTCACGCGTTTCATGACTTCAAATGCGTAAATCTCCAAGTAAGACAATTTGAACTACAAGAACAAAAATTATAAATAATACCGAACACTGATAATAACCGATTACGCTAATAAAGACTGATAATATAACACCCCTCTTCCACACGCCCTCATGGTGGTTTGTACGATAAGACGCATATGTGACAATTGATATATTTTGGGGGAAAATTAGAATATTTTTACGTGCACAATAAGCGATAGTATAATTTTTATTACATTAATTTTTATGGTATATTATGATTACGCTGTTTAATTTGTAGTTAACAGCATTCACAATAGCACTCTTCTAGCAGTCTTCTGGTCGGCACAACTATCAAGCCAATAGTACCTACTTCGGTCTTCTTTCATACTTTGCCTCATCAATGGCAATTCAAATATATATCGTAAGTGACCCTTGACGTGTTTAGAGCGATGTATTATGGAGATTGGATGCCATTTGAATCCAATACCTATCCTTGAAAGTAAACGAGCAACTGGACGTATCAAGCTGAAGTTTTCGGTTTGCTATTGATAATTTACATTTTTTTCTTTGCGTGAAATCAATGGTGAGTGACAGGTTACTAGTCTCCCACAAATAGGTGACCCTGGCAATCTCTGGGAAGATGGTGGCGCATTCAATCAGCTGCAGGGGTTCACAAGGAGGAAGGGAGTTATGACAGCCATGTTGGTCGGGGGAGGAGGGAGAGATAATGGAGATTCCTGGGGGGCGGTCACTTCCATTCCGCGTCGGGAGCCCAGACTGATAAACCGTTCACAAAGCACGGCTAAGGTGAATTGCCGACGCAATGCCTCCGTGTGCTGACTGCATTGCGAGCGGATTGAGGGCTCACCGAAGGGGATGGCGGGAAAGGCGGAAGGAGGGGGATCGGGAGAGGATGACTACGACCGCGGTTCTGAAACATCGGTACCCATCAGGTTATTTGGCCATTTCGTTAGCGCCGCATTGTAAAGTAGCAATCTTCACTCATGATAGCCCGGGTGTTCGCTCATAAGTGGCGGGATGCATAGACTGACCTCCCTCATTCCCAAGCATTAAAGAGTGAGGGAGAAAGAAATTAATACAAAAAACCTTCATTACTTATTGATTTCACGGGTATACATTAACCGTTGAGTACTTCAGACTACAATCGAATACAAAATATCAGTGAATGACTTTTATTTTTTCCTTATACAGAAATTCCAAAGAGTGAAGACCGATTTCGTGAAACATCTGAAGTAGTGACTTTCAAAGGGTCCTAAACGGGAATAGTATGAAAGTTAGACACTTGATAACCATGATATAAAACTTGGTTATGCTAAACAAAATGCTCAATTGAAGGCATGAATATAAATATTGAATGGTGCCCGCCCAGAAATGCTTTCTCGTGGAACTCCCTATTGATTTTCCCATGGTGAGATTATTACGAAAAATATATGTATAATTAGTTATTAGGCTGGCTTTTACTGTAATTGAATACAAAATGAGAGAGAGTTATGCTTTCAAAACTCCCCTGAATGCAATAGTTTTACGTTATTAATTATTCATATGCGCTTATATTTAATGAAATTCAATGCGTGAAATAGTTCTCAACGCAGCGCTGAAAAGAGAATGCTCGGTAAAATCCTCATGGACGAGCCATTTAAAAAATATAACTTTTTCATAAATTAGGTGGTAGATTAAAAAAATAATGCGAATTATAAATAAAATGCCAACCCTAGGCATGTCAATAATATAATATTTTGCTATTTTAGCACAGAGGTTTTAAATTTCAGTAAAAATCAAAGGAAACTATACGTTTTTATTCAAACGATGATCTGTTGTTTTACAAAATCCATCTCATCATAATACTTTTCTGGCATTAATATATGTACCTACTTAATTTTGTTTCTATTAAATAAAACGGAATTTCATTATTAATTTCAAAAACGTTTTCTACCCAGTTATTTCTATAGATGATAAGTTTTCTTCTCTTTAATGCAGTTACATTACCTCTAATGAATATCCTATCTTCGTACGCTACGGCGTGAGGCTAATTAAAAGCTGGTTATTATGAAGCAGACACACGTAAAGAACGGCTACCATTATAAATCCGTTCATTACGAGAACGATACTTTTGCCATGAGATGTTTCAGATAATCGACGTTTTCCTGCCTCGGAATGTATTTATTAAACTCGGACTGGCTACCTATTGGCTGTTATGAAATGCTTTATCAGCAAGCCATGGGGAAATGGCTTGATGAATACGTGCCCTATAGGCATTGAGTGATACGATGAGCGCACACGGCATAGAGCACTCAGAGCATTTAATTGATCGCTGGAGTATGCATTCTCTCCTCCACAAACCCTCCCCCACAAACCTCCCTACCCCCTCCGGCTCAGAATTCCCATCTCTCTCGATACCATGAGACAACTAAGCGTATCATATCTCTCAAATCATTCCGCCTGTAACTATACAACCGCATCATTCCCCGCCGCTCTGCACACAGTGTACTACAAACACAAGGGCACTGCATGAGGGCACCACACAAATCCCTGTCCCCCCCTCCCTCAGGGGATCCGCTCCTAGTCCAAGCCTATGCCCTCCCCCGACCCTCACTCAACCCCAACCTATTCTCCTCCTCCACATTCCGAACAACATCTACGAGTAATCACCCCTTCCAAACGGCAAGTCCCTCACTCTCTCGTTTCATGTAGCGCAATCATCCAGCCTCCATCGCTCCCAAACGCACACATGCATACTTACATGCGTCCTCCCATCCACCACCCACCTCCACATGCCCACGATCGCGGTCGCTCCCCTCAACATTCACAACACGACCGCTAGATACCTCCCCCCCGCCCTCCCACCATCCCGACAAATCCTCTCTCTCTTCCACCACCCCCATCGCACGGTTCCGGGCACAATTCGGACTCGGGCATATCTCCCTCCTCCAATCGGAGAGCTCCGCTTGCCCCAAACAACCCCATCCCCCAAAATCCCCCCCTCTCGCCTCCTATAATGCCCCTCGCGAGTTTTCGGGTGGGAGCGGAGAAGGGTGGATATCCCCTCTCTGCGCAGGGAAACAAAAGCGGGGTTTTTGGGGGCGGGGATAGCATCGCGTATTCTCCTTTTATGAAAGGAAGGTTTGCCGGTGTTTGCGCGGTTACGGGAGGGGGCGCGGGGGAGTGGACCAGCAGTGATGAGGGAGGGAGGGGGTGAAGAGTGGGTTGGGAGGGGTGCGGCCGGGCCGAGACGAGAACGGTGGTGCCAGGGACGACTCGTGGAGGTGGGAGGGGATTGAAGAATGCGGGTGGCGGGAAGATGTGCGCAAAGGAATGAAAAGGATACTTGGGCAAAGAGAAATTTGCGCAGTGAGGCGTCTGCTTAAAAATATGCGAGGAGAATGTGAGAATGAGTTTGCAGCTGAAATACATATTCCGGGAGAGACAGGAGCGACGGAAATTTTGCTAAAGGGAATTATTATCTTGCTAAGTAAACCCAGGGGCATTTTCGCTGATGCAATGGAACGGGCGAGAAATAATAAAATGATGCATAACAAAAAAATGTCGTGAAACTATCGTGATACACAGGACACGTGCAAAATTACTACCGACAGCACGATAAGAAATGGGACTAAGAGGAACACGAAAAAATCAGTAAGGCACAATTGAGAACCATGTTTTATTTCGCATGAGGGGTTATTTCCGCATGGTTGTACATGAATTGACGACAACATAACAGACTTTAGTACTAAAACAGATGAGGATAATGTAACGTAAACGAGGAATACTGAATACTGTTTGAATGTTACACGAAAAACGAAAATAAAATTTGAATGAAGGAAATCGAAATAGAAGTAAGAAAAGACGACTACTAAGGGCGCTGGTAAAAATGAGGGTAAATTAATACTGCTGTCTTACCATGATAAAATTAGCTTTGAATTTTAAATATGTAATCATCAAATTAAACTGATATAATCACCCATCAGAAAAATTAGGAAAAATCCTCAAAACACAGCTACAGGAGTAAAAAAAATAAAATTCAGGAGGGCGTGTATAAAATATCGGCATCAAACCTGATAGATACAAACTGGGGAAGTGTTTTCCTTTTTTAATTCTTTTGCTTAAGACTAATCGAGGTTAGCGCTCTGTAACAAAAATGAAACGTGCTTTCTTCACCGAGTTTTCTAACAATCTTGTAGGACTCGTGAAATGGAAACATTTACATCTACATCTACATAATACCCCGCAAGCCGCCGCAAGGGCGTGTGGCGGGGGGTGTTAGGTCACCAACCGTAAAAAAGAAAAATACCACATGCAAAAAAAAAACAACACGGAAAATTACACCCACAGCAGCGCACACACTCATGCAAAAATCCCTTCATCCAATACTCATGCAAACACATAAACCGCAAAACAACTAAAAAACTGCACCCCATGATGCAGCACGAAAGACATCCTACAACACGGAAGCCAGGACACAACAAGCAAGAAATTGAAACACCACATGAAAATGCACCACGAAACACTCTGCCCCCAAAGAGTCTTTAAAAGGCAGGGAATGCGACCCAACGTTGCAGGTAGCAGGAATTTCCCCCCGCGGAGAGGGACGAGGGATTGAAAGGGAAACTTAAAAACAGATGAACAGAACATGAATGAGGTCATTCGGGAAGAATGTGTTATTATAACAAAACACATAAGGTTAGTGGAAGAGCATGCATTTAAATACAACTAATTATTTTTTAGACGCTGAGGGTGGCAAGTGGAATTTTTGCTATCTATAACCCTGCAGTTGCTATCCCGTATTGTCCGTGGGAAGAAGGAGTCCTTGAGTCGGCTAGTTCTGGCATCTATTTCCCGAATTTTATATGCATGATCCAAGCGACTAATGTATGTAGGAGTACGAATAATTTGCGAGACCTCGGTGCTGAAACATGCGGATCTAAATTTATTTAATAATTTCAATCTTGCATTGAATCGTCTCTCAGCCAATGATTCCCACCCCAAATCCATGAGCATTTCGGTGACGCTTTGCGTTTTATCGTAGGAATTTTTTACAAAACGGGCTGCCCGGCATTGAACCTTCTCAATTTCCCGAATGAGACCTTTTTCACTCGGATCCCACACGCTGCATGCGTATTCTAAATGAGGCCTTACAAGAGCGTGGTAACAACGTTCCTTGACCTTCGAGTCACTTTTGCCGACAATGCGTCTAATTAATCCCAATTTTTTATATGCTTGACCGCAGACTTTACGTATGTGAGTCCCCCAAGTTAAGTCTTTGGTGAATGTGACACCTAGGTATTTTACCGTATCAACTACTGCTAGGTCACCTCCAGCTAATTTGTAAGCAAATCCCGTTGATCTTTTAAAGAAATTTACCACTGAACATTTATTATAATTTAGAGTCAATCCCCAGTTAGAACACCATTTAGTAATGCAATCTAAATCCTGCTCTAGAATAAAACGATCCTCATCCTCAGATATCTCCCGATAGATCACCGTGTCATCCGCGAACATCCTAATTTTACTTTTCACTTCGCGGTTCAAATCGTTAACAAAATTAACATTTAAATCTTTCCTTTTCGGCGCCAGAATATTCGCTTGCTTGCAGTTGACATACGTATGCTAGAACAAACTCCGTTTGACACCATGGTAGAAAAATTTCTATAAATGTTATGATATCAGGTGATATGTTAAAAATTCCGGAATGTAACTCATCTTGGCAAATAATTCAACCAGTATTTTTCTATTATTGAAATCAATTTTCTTAAAAAAAAGTTCTTGCATTGGATTGATAGATCACTGTCGATCACCTGCATTGAGACGAATATCTACGGGACATTCCCCTACATCTTAGAGGAAATTACCAATACCAGTTATTCCAAGCCAACAAAACACTGGAAGAGCCTGAAGGAACAGGATAGGATATTCTTCCAGCTGCGCAAATAAACTAGAATGATTGAAAAACATCAAGTTTTGCACATAAATCCTCCGTTCGACTCCCATGATGCACTAAATCATGATCAGAAGAACAGACGAGTACGGGCGGGGGATGGTGAGTATGATCTCGAGGGAGAAAGACCAGCAAAGAAAAGAGGAGACAAGAATGGAAGCAAAGAGAAGAGAAGATGATGAACACATGTGAAAGGCCAAGGACAAAAGGAAGTGGCGATGAGAGAGGAAAAGGACACGCAGCTGAGTTAATACATACGCCTCCCTATATATGTATAGAGGGAGTCGAGAGGACGGATTGAGAATGGTGGGTGATGCTACCGCTTCGACAGGAGACAGAGATGGAGTGAGAGAGAGAAAGAGGTAGGGAAGGATGAAAATGATGGGAGGCAGGGAAACGGGGTTGGTTGCTTTAAATCCGCGCTTCTAAACTTCCCTTTATCCCACCCACAGCCAGCCCAACCTCCCGCGCAGTCCATAATGGTCCCCGCTCCGTAATACTGCTAATCTCCGATGCGTGGCGCCAACCGCTCTCCCCCCCTCCCCCTTCCCTTTTGTCTCCTTTTGAATGGAGAACCTCCCAACTCCTCCACCTACGTTCCAACCCCCTCAGAAACCAACACCCACCCGCTCCCTCCCTCCCTTCCCGACCCCGCAAACCCCCAGGCCCACCCGCCACCCTCCCGACCTCGTCGTCAACATTCCTCTCCGCTCTTTATCCACGGCGTCACAAACGAGGAAGGATGGGGAGAGGGCGGAGGGGTTCGTATGAATAAATCGAGCGTGCATATCCTCTCCTTCCTTCCGATCGAACTTGTAAAACATAACTGTGCATAAAATGAGAAAGAAACGTTGACACACACTCACGGTGCCCCATTCAGGTCTCGGCACCTCACCCACGCCGTATAACGGGGCGTGTGAATATGTATTTGCGGATAACGAGAGATAGTCCTTTGAGGGAGTGCTGTTTTCTCGGTGAGTTTTCGGATCGATTTTCGTTATCTTTGGTCTGCGGGGAAGGTTGCGGCGCGGATGAAATTTACTCGAAATGATCACCAACATGTAGTCCGACTCTTACAAACTGAATTTCTGTTGATAATGATAGATATCGCGGGACGTATTTTTTAGATCACTGCATCACTCATTAATTTTAAATAAATTATCAAACAGAAGCCAGTTGTAATTTTTAAGACTATTTATTCCTCTTCAGTTTCATAATAAGACTATTAATCCTAATTCTTTGAAATGTCTCCAAATTGGAATAAAATTAATAGGTATAACACCTGCTTACTCTTTGTAGATACATTCAAACCTATTGTGAAAAAAATATCTATTATTATTAAATTCTAGTATTCCGGCTGGCTATTTGCCGAAAGACAATGAAGAAGGGGTTGTCTATCTCTGGAATGGAGAAAAATGTCATTCAATCCTTTGAAATCATAGTATGGCTGGAGTCGTTCAATAGCTGCGTAAAAGTATATCAAAAACGCCACCAAATGACCTTTTTAAACACCCAATAATAATTTTAATAGGCTTTCATGCCCGAGAATTAATTGAAACATACTGTATATTAAACCATTCCAGTAATTAAAGTTCATTAAATTACACAAAGCACCAGTTTTATTAGAACGAAATGATTTGGGACCTCTTCATTAGGTTTGGGTGAAATTGGAAGGAATGCTATCACGATTTCCAAGAATAATGTTATTTTAATTTTTACCATCAAAACTTTCACGCGAATAGGCAAATGCACAAGCGGCTAAAGTACCATTGAGTTAGAAGAGTGAATTTTTTAGGGTACCACAATTTGTCGCTCACGTTTACCGATACATATGTATCGTATATGCCTGGAAAAGCGTGACTTTGTTGATATATAAACGCTGTGTTTTGTCTGAACATTCGGTAAAAGTTCTGTGAGATCAACGGCCTAACGGACGGTAAATTAAATAAAACCCGGCTTAAGAGGCGGAGGGATGGATGCAGGGAGGAAGAGAGAGTGAGATAAAAAACAGGACGGAGGAAGCCGAGGCATGGCGAGAGGATTTGGAGGGTCGACACACCATTTCATCTGTCAACGCATCCAACGTGGCGAGGGCAATGCGGTGCGGGAAGGGGTAATGTTTCCAGGGTGTGCCAAAGGATAGGTGAAGGGCTGGCAGGGTGAGGGAGGTTACGAAAATAGGAAGTTGAAGGACAAAGGAATAATCAATGAAAAATATTTTGAAAATTATCAGGGAAAAGAATTCCATCAACCTAAACTCGTGCGTATCACACTTGCAAGCCCCTGCGCTACAAAAGGGAGACCCTATCAGGGAAGCACTAGGACATTAATGACCAAAGAAATGTCACTGACATATACGTACACCTACGTCATATTCTTCCATGTCTACTTCTAGAAAGGGGTCTCTGTACGCAATTGAGGGTAAATGTAATACGCTTGCAAATGAGTGCAATTTCAATGTATTTTTTGTATTAATATGTTCTTTATATTGATTTGTGGCAACCGCGAATTTTGCGAGAGAATCTGTCAGTTCTAAACTTAGTGCCCATTTAGTTTCTCAAAGTGTTCCCAAAGATATATTGAGTGAATGCAATACTTCTCTTGGTGCTACTAGAACTGATTTGGTGAGCTCATCGCCTTCCTGATTGCCTTGGTATTGTTTGCTCTCCTCGTCTCTCGAAGAACTCACCCCGTAGTGTCCCCAATAATCCTAGGTTATTCATTTCCGTCTCGTTCATATTTTTTCTAGCTTTTCGATCTATTTAGCATTTTTTAATAAATAATGTGGATCTTCTATAAGCTTCGCTTTATCACGTGCAATCTAATTACCCAAATAAATGGCGCACGCTCCACGTGTGTAAATAAAAATTACTTTATTTTTTCGTTATATTTTCCCACAACAACTTAATGAAGCAAAGGTTTCTTCTAGGCGAAACCGGTAATCCTGCCACCGTTAAACGAAAGGCTTGAGTCATGAACTTGCAACTTTGCCAGAAAAATTGGATACGAATACCAAAACCTACAACCTAATGATTACACCCATAGACTACACGAAGTTGGAAAATAGGTAGAATTCAGATGTGAAAATGGATGCAGTTAATTGTTATTTTTTGAATTAAAATTGACAAAAAATATTTCACCAACTTTCGACCATTCGGGGTTGTACATATTTGACTGTTATTCACTGCAAAATGGGGTTAGTTATAAAACAACAAATCTCTCTCTCGCTATTGCTCAAGTTTTCTACATTTACGATAATGCACCGTGAACACAGGAAAGAGATGCGACATTTATATATGAGATGAAAAACATATCTCGTATTACACAAGATTACGCAAGAAGGGATATCGTACATTTACGGCCTTAACTCAAATTATAGACAGGATCCATCCTAATTACAGTCGATCTCCAATCAAATATGGTAATTGAGAGAGGCAGGTATCCAAATAGTCGTAAACACAGTTATTACCCATTAAAGATGAGTTATCAGAATAATGACTATCCACAACTGCAAAATGAGAACATATGCAAAAGAAAATAAGAATTATAGACCTTTTTGAAAGGGTGAAATTTTTTGATGAAGAAGATTGATGAGGATAGGCGGCCATGATGGAATACAGAAAGGACGCTCGTTATCCCTTTTGATCTGTAATGTACAGATCAAGAGCAGAGACCTATTCGAGACGAAGTAGAAATGAAACCCACTGGTTGGAATCATGAAATTAGATTTAGAGGTTTGGGAACGATATATTATGCTCAAAGGGAAAGAAGTAGAAACAATGAGATAAAAAACTAATTGATAAAAAGCTACATAATAAAACGCCTGGCAATGAAATCAATGGAAAAATCAAAAAGAAACTAATTTAAATAATACGCTAAAATGATTCTAATGAAAAATAAGTATTTGAAATAAGAAAGCCAGCGCTCAGACAAAATTTGAAAGGAAAAACTTAAAACAAGCTACAATATTGTTTCTCTTGGATCATACTCTAAGATTGCAACAAAGAAATCGAGATTAACCGGAGAAGAAGCTAAACATACCAAAAATCAGAAAAATCATCATTAACGGAAATTTCAACCGTCAAAAATTCAGTGAGATATTCATAAAAAAACTGATAAGATTCTTAATTTTTTAATGCAATGAAACGTGGAAAGTCATTTCAATATGATATAGCAGACCAATAGCTCAAGTTCACATGTAATGATTACCCGTAGGTTATTACAGCAATTAGTAGACAACTAGTATACTATATAACCGAGTTGAAAAAGAATTAAGGAAGGACCAATGAAATAAAAAAAACCTGAGCTACGAATCCCTTCCGAAGCTATTGCGTACTAATATTTATCCACCAGAGGAGCAGTATTATAAGGTCGCAGTTATTTATAGCAAATGGCGATTTCAATCATGTTGTCAACTATGAAATTCTTCGTCATATGACTGAATACTCGCCGTTTTTAATCATAGTATCACTTAGATGACATCTGCCAATTAAATAAGTAGAATCTAGTCACCATCATAATTTTCTTTACTTTGATTTCTGGATAAGACATTTATTTGATTGGTACTGAGTGGAAGAAATTAACGCACAGATGTCGACCGTTACCGTTACTTTTTGTACATCATGTTCCACGTGCATTTTTGCCACTTAACTACTTAATACACCGTTGTCCTGCAGCGGAAGTACATAAAGTACAAAATGTGACAAAACAGGACGCCTATTCACATGAAGCTCTCACTTAAATAAATAGAAATACTGAGTATTATAAACATAGAATTACTTCCCAAATTATGACTAAACTTCTTCACGTCCGAACGTACCTGTACTCCTCACAATTTGAACCAATAGTACATTATTGAAAACGTTTGATCAATATGGAGGGCGTGAAACGGAGTAGATTCTTACCCAGTTTCTAACCGTCAGCAATCATCTACTCTTCAGGGCTAAGAAAATTAGGGACGCTTGACAGCAAGAGACGAAACGAAAGTTTTACAATCGAAACGCTGCTAACTCCACCAGGCAAAATACAATTCATAAATTCCATTTTGAGACAGTTAGAGGCTGGGGCCCCGGATAGCCCTTTCGAAAGAAGGGAGAGGGAGTTCTAAATCTATTACCACATTACACAATCTACGTTTCTCGTTATCCGAATATTTAGTGGGTGAATAAGGGTAGCAGGTCACAAGCCATTGAAATACGGCCAGCGAAGTCTTTAGGGAATTCGTATTAATTTCTTACTATTGGAATCATGAAATGCGCAAGGGAAAAATGAATCCGTCATTCTCTTTCAAGGAAGGTTTGATCTCTCCCGTTTTTTCAGGACTGTCCAACCTGACTCTTACAAGCGCGGCACTTAGTTTATTCCCTCTGTTTCACGACTAAAATCGCACGATTGATACCCAATAATAAGATAATCATCGCGTCTTATAGTCCATCTCACGGCCTTCCATCAAGGGTTAGGTTGCCGATAGCGCTAAGCTTGTAGTCCTTTTATGGCAGTTTTTCTCATCGCTTGCCTTGACCATTAACCCATGCGATTACTGGTCAACGGGATGCATTACAAAGAGAGTGCACAGTGGAAAACACTGACAAAAGCTACGTGAGGCGGAATGGCTCGCAAAAGAATCCGGCGATAGGAAATGCCATTCGAGGGAGTTAGGGGAGAGAGTGAAGCGATAGGGGAGGGAAGGGGAATGAGAGGTGAACGAAGGGGAAGCAAGGGAGTGGTTTGGGTGGGGGTGGTGGGGTCGGTAGGTGATGAGACGCTGAAAGGAACAGTGTCAAAGCACAGAGTAATGAGGATGTTGAGGGCTCCCGTTAACAGTGGAGATAATGGGGGAGCTTCCAAAAGGGAAGGGGTGGTGGGAAGGTGCTTGGTGGAGGGGGAGGAGGGGGGTAGGGACGACGGGAGAAGGGAGGGGAACCGCGGGGAGTGGGAAGGGCGGGGTAGGGCGGGGTAGGGCGGGGTAGGGTGGGGAGAGGAGTGACACGGAGCTCAGCCGTTCGGGCGGTTCAGAGTTCGGGATGGGTGGGGCGGAAAGGGTTGTTGTGGTGTGTTTAGGGGGTGTGTTACCCTCTCGCAATGAAAAGAGAGGGGCGCGGGGGAGGGAATGGGTCTGGGGTGGAATGGGGTGAGAGAGGCGCACGAATTCGCAATGGAGCGTGCGGCCTCAGCTCGCGCGGCATTGACGTCGTTGTGGTTACGGTGTTGCGGGTGGCAACACGTCTCCTACTTCACCCCCTACTCTTTGCCGGTACAAACACGCCTTCATACACACACACGTATACATGCATATGTGTGTGTGTGTGTGTATATATATATATATGTATAGAAAAACATACATCAATTTATAACATCGGATACTGTATCTGTGTGTATATAAAATAGTATATTTATGTGTGAATATATTTCGAAGCACACACACACATGCATATATATATATATATATATATATATATATATATATATATATATATATATATATATATATATATATTTGTGTGTGTGTGTTTAACTCCAGCTACAACGGACAAACAACGAGACAGGTGTAGAGTGAGGATTCCAGAAAGGCCGAAACCTGCCGCGCGGAGAGAAACAAAAGACTTTGTGATGCCGACATACGCCGGGCGCATCGTGCACAAAGCGCGCGCCGTGTTTCATTTATTTCAGTTTATCCTCCGATGCCTTTCTTCGCGTATTCCTTTGAATCCTTTGCATTAACAGTTCCGTTGTTGGTTCCACGTAAATTTCCCCGTGAAATTCCCTCCGTTGATTTTATATCTGCCAGAAGGGCAGGGAACCGATTGGGCCTATTTTTTTTCAATCCTTTGTATATTTTCGTGACATCGATGGGTATCGAATAGGTTTCTTTTATCGCCTGTTGTTTGCATTCCTCGCTCAATCCACTGCATTGCGCGCGGCGACTTTTTATTCGAAGGCTATCCACCGCTTTGCTTATTACGCATGGGAACACTGCAGCTTAGTCACGAATTTCCCTGATTTTGTCTCAATTTATTCATTATTCATAGTCATAAAAGCGTTGGCCTAGAGCGAATTATTTATATTCAGTCTAAGAGGCATATATCCTCAATATTTAATGTAGACATATAGAAGCAGATCGCATTTTCTCTATTATACTGTAAGGACTAACCTTATACCCAAATATGCAATTTCTCATTAAAAAATTTAAACTTGCATTCTCTTAACGCGAGATGTGGTTGAAGAGGAGCAAAGGGCCAGTGTCAAATACCAAATATTCACTTTAAAAAATGGGTAACTCTCCCCAACACAAGGATCTCCTCTAAGCCTTACAAAATAATTATTTTGGCTTTTCATCATATGTTGGAAATGTTATATTTTCTAATGGTCTTTCTACTCACCCACCAAGATCTCACACGTTGATCAAATCTGGCATGATATGATTTTCAATATTATATATTTATTACCAACAGAGAAAAAAATCTGCTAGGAATGTTTAGCACAGGCATAGCCAATATTTTTATCCTTCACTACGTGAATGGTCATCTCGTTCTAATAATCGACCATATTTACTAGGCTTATTAAGCATATTTTTGCAAATTTAAATCTTTGCTGCTCTGGACCTTATTCCTAAGCCGTAACTGCTCCTTAAGGATGCTAATTCTCGTGCCATATTTCTTTTTTTCCCAATATTTTTCTCATTCTACAGAAAAAATCTTTTGAGTAATATTCCCTAATTTTTATTATGGTACCACAGGTATCGACTGTTGTTTGCCATCATCAAGGCACAAAAGCTACATCAAGATGACATTCAACTGTTAAAACCAAGAGAGCCACGATATATACGCGAGTAAAATCACTAAAGATTAATCACTTACTTCCATAATACGAGGGTCATCCGGAAAGTAGTACCCGTTCGTGCCGCATGAAGTGCTGACGACGCGAGTAGCCGCTGGACGAGGTCAGATAGCTTCAGTGGCTTGTCTGCCTTCTCTGAGCCAAGTTGCGTGACGCTAGCATTGCCTGTGTTGTTTCTGTGATTGTTTACAATGTTTAAAAAAATTGAGAACGCCGCCAGTTGTGAAGTGAGGGCAGTGATTAAATTCCTCAATGCAAGAAACGTTCGCCCATGTGATATTCATCGCCAATTAAAGGAGGTGTATGGAGACAATGTAATGGACGAGTCGTCTGTTCGGCGGTGGTGTCGCAACTTCAACATGGGGAGGGGGAACACACACGACGATGAGCGTTCGGGGAGACCGTCTGTCATTACAGACCAACTGGTGAGCTCAGTTGACGAATTCGTGAGGAACGATCGGCGCGTCACAATTGATGACATCTGTGAGCATTTTCCCAATGTTTCTCGAACAATTGTTCATGAAATTGTTAAACACCATCTGCATTATGCAAAAATTTGTGCAAGATGGGTCCCTCGCGTATCTCAATGAGCTGGCGGCGAAGGACTATGCAGCAGGAATACAGAAACTTGTCACACGTTATGACAAATGCCTTAATTTGCTTGGAGATTATGTTGAGAAGTACTTTAAAGTATCCTCTTTCAAATAAATTTTTTTATGTTTGTTAATATTTACTTTTGTGTCTTTATTTCACGAACGGGTACTACTTTCCGGATGACCCTCGTATATAAATCCTGATTCCTTTAATTACATACATATTCCCCGATTCCACTAGTTATGTACAGTGATTGCAAGCTGTTTTCTTAGCCCATCATAAGATTGTCCGCCTACTTCCTGGTCGTTTCGCACAAGAGAGATGAGAGAGACGTGAACGAAAAGGCGATGCTTCCTATTCAACAAGCAATCTACATCTACATCTACTCAATACCCCGCAAGCCGCCGCAAGGGCGTGTGGCGGGGGGTGCTAGGACACCACCCATAATTTAGAAAAGAAAAATAATAAAAAAAAAATCGCATGCAATAACGACAAAATCATATATAAAAAAAAAACATGGCATACATTCATGCATGAACACTTACACCCCACACACATGCAAACACTCAAACTACCAACTAACATACACATGCACCTGAAAGTATACCTAACATCTCTATAGTGTTTAATTTTGTTCTGACTTGTAAATTCAAAGTTTTTAATATTTCTAAAGTGACTTCGGTTTCTTGCTATTATGATTACTGATTGTTCGGGGAAAGAATGAGTATTTGTACCTATCTGTCTTGGAATCTATCTCCCTTAGTTTATCTTTGTGGTCTGATCTACCTAAGTAGTGTGGGGCCATTATAATTCCTTCAGTGTCATATTTAAACTCGTTTGTTCTGAACCTTTCTAAAAGTCTAAGCCTCGCTTGTTCTCTCCGCACTTCAAGTGGTTCCCAGCCTAAATCCCCTAAGAGACCTGTCACACTTGTGTTTTTATCATAACAATTTTTAACAAATCTAGCGGATTTTCTCTGGACTTTATCTAATTCTTTTTGCCAAATTTTCTCCCACCTGAGCAATGACTGCTCTAAAGCCATAAAAGTGGACGGATGAACCTTCCTTGGTAAGCCTCATAGGACGAACGATACCTGTACACGCTGGAATAGAATTTTTAACTCCTTTGGCACGGTTATTCGGTGAACCGTATATATTGAAAGGCCTGGGATATACTCTGTATTAAGGTAATTCATTATCTATTTAAGCTATTTTTTGCTGCACGAGTAATTCTGAGTGTAACCTAGTAGCATTGGGATAGAATACCTGAGGATTTCACCACATGTGCGGACATGGCCGTCATGGAGGAAAAATTAACATGACACAAGCACACATCTATCGACTTATTCCAAACGCTCCACGTGTCCTCACCCACGCAGAAACTTCCGCATGAGAACGACAATTACGGTAACGTTGGCAGCTCTGTCTTTCGGCTTCGAAGGGGGCGAGGAAGAGGATGCGGAAGCGGAGGGGGACGGGGAGAGGAATGGGAGAAGGACATAACACGCAGATGAGGGGGCAGAGAGATGGAGAAGAGAGTGAGAAAGCGGGAGATAGAGACCGAGAGTGGGACAGAGAGTGAAGTGAGAGAATGCTCATGGAAACGGAAAAAAGGAATTAGTGAGGAATGGATGCTGAGAGGAAGAGGGAGAGGATCCTTTTAGGAATGGGTGGGAAATGGAACAAGGTTTGAAGGCATGGAGTGAGTGCATAGGGGCGTAAACATACAAATGTGTTTCTCTATCTCTCTCTCTCTCCGGGGCGAGGAAATGCTTGATGGGAATGGGAACGAAGGGACGGGAGGATCTGTTTGTGAGGAGAGCCAGGGTGAGGGTTGGCGGGGGAGGAGGAGAAGACACTCACGGGGAGGGGGAGGTTGAGAGAAAGGGTTGAAGGGACGAAAGAAGGAGGACGACACGCGTTTAGGTAAGCTTTCCGCCTCTTTTCTCTCCCCTTCCAAGAGGAGAATTAGAAATTGAGTGACGAATAATTAGGAATGCCCACCAGCGGCTTACTTGGATAAATCACGGGTGACAAAGATACCAGCTTGGAAATATTTAATATCTGACCATTTCTTCCCTCGCAACAATCCGCAAGGCCAAAAAATAACTAAGGCTTAGTACTCCGACAATGATAATCGAAAAAATCAATTGTAATTGATCAACTCTCAACATGGAAACATGGAATTAACCTGAATTTACATGGAGGATATTGACATCCTGTCTCACCGAACCTCAGCGGCTAGCAGGGCATAACGTTTTGATAGATTACTCCATCCAGGTATAAATCCAAATAAATTTAATACCATCGAGCTATGATGAAGTTGAATGATCGTTCTTTTATACAAATAAAATTTGAGATCATAGAGAAGTAAAACCGTAAAGGCAGCAGTAAATTTCATTGAAAGAGACTTCCATTTTCCTTTCAAAGGAATTTATTTCCATTTCATAGGGATTTTCACCATATGCATGCTTATGAAGTGGGCGCACAACTGGATGGCTCAGATGATATTCTCCTAAATAATTTTAAAATAAAAGGATGGTATACTGACAACCCCCCGCCACGGTCGCGACGGGCAATATCACAAGAAATGCAAGTAAATGAAATAAGTGCTGCCCATTTCGGTACTTCGTTTTATGATTATATGTCTAATAAGTATAAATATTATCTTAATTCCTTGGCGACTTTTATTCGTCTCATTATTATTTCCAAACATTTTTCAAGTTAAAATCAACAAGGGCTCGATTTTATACTTAAAAGTTTAGACCATGTTAAGAAAATTAATATAACTGCTAGTTGAGAATTATGATCTGTCTCTTGAAACGTATACATCGATCATTTCTCTTAAAATAAAACAATTAAAGTTTTGCCAGAGCTTATAACTCAAAATGTTACATCCATTATGGTACTTGAAATAGATTTAATACATTTCCTTTTTGTCGCATTAATCACTCCAAAATAACTCCATACCTCCATTTCCAAAAAGAATAATGACCAACATGCGACATTTTACAAATTAAAAACTGATACATTTGGTATTAGGATAGATATTATTATATTTGAAAACAATATCACCAAAGGAACACTATGATAAATCCCACTTACATCTATAGAACGATTATTATACCTATACCGTATACAATCAAACGCATTTAAGTGATTTTGACTTTTGGAGATAGCGACTTGTGGGTGCCATGACATTGTCCTTTAATCACGTTTTAATTCCTGATTGCCTGATCGATTAGGTAGGAAGGTCAAGTTTATTGTATTATTAAGAAGACAACAAAGATGCGAAATAAGCAAATCCCCTTTCTTATGAATGTTTTACCTTCGGTACTACTACGTTGATATGTGTGCGCTGAAAACTCAATCACTTCCCTTTCATTTTTCCTTCAAATATTACATCACCCGAGAGAGGGAATACAGGACTTCGTTCTTCCTCTGTATAATAAAATGTACCCCTGGGCGCTGATGGATGACAATTACTATCATGAAGGCCAACGCACGTATTCCAATATGACGCTGAAGAGAAAGGAAGATTGCGAGGTAGAGGAGAAGGCGACATATATATATATATATATATATATATATATATATATATATATATATATATATATATATATATATATATATATATATATGTTAAACTATAAAAGGGGCCAATCGCGGAGAGGAGCGCCTATTATTGGACCTCAGGACGCAAGGCAGGAGAAGGGTGGAACACAATGGCGGCGAGAGGCATTGTGGGGCGGAAACTCCCTTTCCTTCAAGAGCGAAGAGAGATCCGCAAAGGGAAGGAGATTGGAGGAGTGAGGGAACGGAAGGGGGAAGGAGGGAGGGACGAAGGTAGGCGGACGGGAGGAGGGAAGGGAGGACGGGACGGAGGGGTAGATGAGGGGAGGGTGTGGAGGGGTGGGATGCGGGTGGGTCGCCTTGCATTCACCGCCGAGAAGATGGGGGAAGAGAAGGAGAGGGATGCGGATGGAGGGGGGTGAAATGAGAGGTGGGGGGTTGAGCGCCGCGGCGCCTTGGGGCGTCTGTACGCCGGCAACTGCAAAAGGGGAGGGGGGAGGGAGAGGGGAGAGCGAAGGTCACGCGATCCGGAGGCGGGCCCCCATTGGTCGAAGGAAACAAACGCCTCCCACGTGACTGCCGAGTCCTTTCCCCCTCCCCTTCCCTCTCCCGCGGGTCGACCTAACCGCCTCCTCCCATTGTGCTGCCAAGGTGCGCCAAGATATACGGGGAGGCCAGACTCCTCCCCTTGGAAACCGAATGGGACGGGCAAGCCCCCGCACTCCACCCACACCCTGCAAGCAGTCAGCCGACTCCCACCCCTCCCCTTCCCCGCCTCTTCCAGGCAAATCCACCCCCGCTATGCTTTTGTCTTACCATCCACGCTGGCGGATTGCGCTGCGAAACATCATTACCTATGAGCCGCGTATTACGACGCGGCCAAGGACTTCATCTCGTGCTTGAAGCCAATGTTCTTTCCACGTTCCCAATCCTTGGGTCTTTGTTCTTCCCACTCTCGGATGGGAAGAAACTCGAGGCTTTGAGCGAAGAATGAGTGGCCGTCTCGCTCGGAAAAACTTTTAAGGGAAATTTATTACAAGGACCTTAAGGCTTTGGGAGCTAACCGGCTAACGGATTAATCTTGATCTAGAAAAGGGAAGCTCAGGGGAAATGCAGTAATTTTAGAGGACATCGTTCGCGACTTTTGTGGACACCTACTAGTTAAGCTTCTTATGGAAAACTATAGTGTTCTCAGTTTTTACAGGAAAGTTCAAAAGTGACGCATACATATTAATAGCAAAAGTTAACGGAATCAGAGGAGGGGTTGATATGTAACTTATGTACCTAAAATACCGTTTTGGATTTAATGACTTGGTAATCCATTAATTTTATTCCATTGATCACAAGTTTGGTGAAAAATTCTGTCTTAAAAGCCAAATGTCATGGTTTAGTCCTATCTACGATTTTTCAGTACGTACTTTGTATCTTATACAGCCTTTAATCATCTATTAAAATGAGTCTGATACTTATAAGCATGAACTTTGCACGGATTAAAAAAATCTTCAAGATTATTTGACTTAGCATGAATATTGTTTGAAGGATTAAAGTAAAATTTATTATTTTTCTATGATCAGAATAAAAAAATCTAAATGTTAAAACAGTGATAAAGTGATAGGAACTTGGGAATTCTTTAGATGCTAACGTTGGTGTCTAAGAGAATAAAATCGACACGGCTAACAATATCATTATCCCCATGTTCTCATATCTTGGCGCTTAATTTATCTCAATTTTGAAATTCAAATCTGGCCTCAAATATTCAATCGACTGAATATTGTGGAGTGGTTGTTTGCAAAAGTGTAGTATGACTATCAATACGTAGCTATGCAAAAACGAAATTTGGAGAACTGACATTCAAACTTTAACTGCAATTTGGAAAAGAACCCTCCGGACATTTTTATGAATCGGTAATTAGAAACATATTTAACCACAAGTTTGATTGAGGACTTCTTTCTCATTATTTCTCTTCATAATCGGTCATCAGTGTTAGAACTTGATTGGAGCAATCTTCCCAGTTATCATGCTTTATCATTAACTTTTATCTTAAAGTATTAATCCTTTTAATAGCACTGATTTCAAATACTGTTTGTTTTAATTTATAGATCCCAAGATATTGACTCAGTCAAAACAAGTACCTTGCAATTTCGTGAATGTTTGTCGGAATTATAAATATAATAATTTTAAAGAAAAAAATGTCAGGCTCCATCCATTTGAAAGGAAACCTAAGCGAGTCCAGGCGACCGCACTCTTCATTTCATCACGGTACACGTAATATAACTCAATTTCTTCGACACCCGACTCAGCTCGGTGGGGCATTGTTCAAATGAGCCACTCAAATGCAGGAATTCCCCGAGCACTATGTGGACGGTATCCGATTATTTAAGTGGAGAGAATATCGCGCATAATTACGCCTACGCGTACGCGCTCAGAAACACTCACATGCATTCCACACGGGTGGGGGGCGACACCTTTTCTTTTCAGTCGTGAGCACGCCTGTTATTCCCGCTCCTCCTACACACGCACTCTCCTCTCCTTCCCGTTTGCAGTCGCTTCCGTCGTCTCGCCTTCTCTGTTAAAGGAGCCTTCGTCCCCTTCCATCCGAACCCTATAACCCTAACCACCCCCCCCCTCTCCCTCCCCTGCACTCCACCCACCCTGCCAATCTCCATCCACATCGATCGTAGTCGGGTACGTTGGCTCGGATGTTCAGCCATGGCGCTTCCCTCTTCTCCTCCATCCGCCCCCACCACACTCCCTCCTCCTCATCCATCGCCTCCATCTTCCTCCCTCCACCCTCCCCCAGTCCCCACCCTCATTCTACCCTCCATCCCACCCGTCCTCTCTCCTCCGCACCCTTTTCTTTCAGCCGCCACCCCGAAAAATCCCTCGCCTCGCCCTCCCCCGTCCATCTCTCTCTCACCCTCACCACCCCATTCCTCCTTCTCCCTTTCCTCCCCTCCCGCCCCGTCCTCATACGGCTGAACAGAGTGTGTTTGCACGATGGGAATTCACATCGCGGGTTCACGGGATTGGTAAAGGGGAAGAACAAACAGACGAAGCGTTTAAAAGCGTGTACTTTCGCAAAATACAAATACAAGCGTTACTGATACAAATCCGAATGTTCCGGAATGTTGATTTTCTCCTCTCTTTTCGCTCACACCCACCCCATACGCACACACACACACACACCCCCGTCTCTCTTCCTCCCACCTTCCCTCCGACCCACCTTTCCCTAACCGGGCGCTACTTTTCCAAAACCGTATCCTTATCAACCTTCCTCTCATCCTCCCCCCTCCTCGCGGCTCTCGCTAACACCCCCCCACTAACCCCCCCTCTACCCCATCCCCCGGAAACATTTTTTGTCCCCTCCACACCACCTCCTCAACCCTCCTCCCCCATACTCCGCGCCATTGGCTGGATAAATCCATCCCGTAAACCTCACGGCCGACCCCTTCCGTGAGCGCACAATCCCACCCCCTCTCTTCTCTCTCTCTCTCTTTCTCTTCGGTGGCCAATCAATGTGCTCGGGATGCCGAAACAGGAAAAGCACAGCCACGAAACGTGTAATTCGCGACATATCCCTCTTTTCCTCCCCCTTCCACCCGGCTAACATTTCCCCAGCAGTTTCCGCATCCGTGAATATCTCTATAGGTATTTACGTGCATGTGACGCGGTCGGGTAGAGAGATTCGAGGTGTGAGGAGGGAAGCGGGAGATGGAAACAGAATGGAGGAGGAGGGATGGGGAAGTAGGGCAGGAAGGAGATCGGCGGGGGTCAAGGATGGGCCTAATAATTTTCCGACGGTTTTGTTTATTTTTTTTCAATTCTTTAGTGTCAACGGCGCAAGAGTTTCGATGGCCTCATAAAATGCATCCAAAAGCTCTTCTAGTGCGGCGATACTAGAAGAAATGACGGGAATTCTGAATAATAGGAAGTGATAAATAATATTACAACCAAGTATAAAAACTGAACCAAGTGTAAGAATAGGCCATCCCGTGTGCTCTTCTGAACTATCAAAGGACCACTAAACACCAATTCACAATACATAGAGTATACTTTGACAAATTTCCAAAGAAACTGCGGGAGATGCCGCAACAGTAACTTTTAACGGAGTCATCCGCTAATGTGCATTTCAATGCAACAATTTCAGAGTGTAAAAATCATTCGCCTTGACTGGGATTCGAACTCAAAATTTCAGAGTTTAAGAGGACGCCCCGATAGCTTAACTGGCTGAAGCACTCGACCGGATATTGAGGGATCTGGGTTCGAATACCAGTCAAGGCGAATGATTTTTACACTCTGAAATTGATGCATTGACGAGTATACTTCATTAAATTCCGCAAAGGCAGCCCCAATAAATAACGTTTTATCAGGACATTGAAGATACATTGCCACGATACAAGGATAATCCCCTTGCGAGCGACTGTTACGCTAGAAGGAAACATATCAAGGATTTTCAAACGAAGACCTTCGGATTTAAGGCCTCCTTGACGCTACTCTACCGCCTACCATTGGGTCAGGATAGTTTATATTAGGAAAGTGCACTTTGATATGTCATAATTAGGATATGAATATTAGCAAATATAGTACCACTTAGCAAATTAGCAAATATAGTACCACTTAAGCTGTACAAATGAGAGGTCAATTACATGCGTTCTTAAATGTAAATTTATTCAGTCAGACAATTGTGCCTTAATTTTAAGTTTTCACCGTTATAAAAAATATCCTTCAGAGTTGACCGATTCTGAACGCTATACTATTATCTTATTTTTCTTGTAGATGCGACATTAAGTATGCATGTCCCAAGAATTCTCTCATTTATTATAAATGTAAGAATCAAAAAAAGACCACAACACGGATTTTATGGTGTAGTATTTAAAAAACATTCCCTGACCGTATCAACAGATTTCTTCAGGAAATATGATTTTTCCCTGGACAAAATGCGCTACGAAGTGTGGAATCCAAATCCTGAATTACTGCAGCTTGAAATTGTACACACTCCTTAAGTTCTCTAGAGACTCTCAATAAAATTTGCCAATCGAATGGAACTCTCCGTGGCTTAAACTTCAGAGACCCCCGGGCACAATCGAATACAAACTTTCATCTTATCAGCCGGAATTCGGTTAACCCTTCGTTTATTGTCTTAACCGCATCGCATTGAATGCCGGGTGGAAGAAATCTCGTCTTTGATTGACCGATGTGGATCTGCGAGCCATGCCTGCGAGTCCACGGAATTTCACTCGGGCGAGGGAGAACGCAGACTATGACTTCTATAATTAGTACAACTACTGGGAATAATTATTTTCTCTTTCCAAGCGTAGCCAGTCGATCTGAAGGGAATCTGGAAGATCGAGTGGGGGGGGGGAGGGGAGATGGAAGGCGGTGATTTTTTAAAGAAGGTAAACAGGAGAGAATGGGAAAGGACTAATGAAAGAAATTCTTGCCGAAGGCCGTTGGAGGGGCGAATGCAGGAGGGGTGAGGTTCGATAGAAGTGGGAGAGGGAGGAGGAAGGGAGAGGGAGGTTTGGAGGGCGAGCAAAGAGGAGGGACGCCGGGGAGCGGGAGATGGGTGGCGCATCGGATGCTCTGGAACGGGGGTGAGTTGGAATGGGAGCGGGGAAAGTGAAATGTGGTAGGAAGGGAGGAGGTGGGTGAAAATGACTGGTGCGTGTACGCATAAATGGTTCTCGAGGGTGTGGGAGGAGGTACGGGGGAAAATGGAGGGTGGGAATGGGAGGATAGTGGGCGCTCGGGTTGGGATGTCTGGGTAGACGGGAGCCGAGAGTGGGGGTGGAGAGAGAGGAAATCCATGCACAAACAAACCGAGTGTCATCCCATGGGTTTTTGAGGTTTGGGAAAATATGGCGAGGAGAAAGAGGAGACCGGGCAGTGTTGAGAGTGGATTGGGAGGAATGGAGATGGCGACGGGGAGGAGTGAGAGTGGGTTTATTATGAAAATGAGGGAAGAAGGGAGAGGAGGCACGGTGCGTAGTTGATATGAAGAATCCGAGAGGGGATTCAGGATCTGAAACGACATAAAAATGCTCTGCAACAAATGTGATGTATTTGAAAAGTAATTTTCGGTAAGAAAACGCTTTAATTGAATCGCTACGTTTGTTTGAACAATGGCGTGTGCTCATATAATTCTATTCAAGCCCATGATTTCGTACGATGGCCACTTAAAGTTTCGAAAAAAGAAATTAAACCCCAAATTGTTACACATCAAAGTTTCGACATTGTATTTATCACATTTACTCCATCCAAATGAACATATTTACCATGGAAAACAAGTTGGAAGGCAAACGGACCGTTTTGTTGAATAGTACTTGCGTAAGCTCTGACTTTTATTATCGTTACATTCCCAAAGGTAATTTATTCTACTCTGGTACAAAAAGGCTAATTATACTGTAGGAATTGTCGACCAAATGGAAATTAAATGAAAACAAAATTAATCCGAACCAAAGCATAAAACGGAACATCAAAACGAGAAAGTAAAAAGTTGACACACTTGAATGGAGACTTGAATATTTTTCGATGTCCGAGTCATCATGAAATGTACAAGAATAATAGCCTTTGCTGGTAGTTCTAAAGGCAGTTATGGGCATAAATGACTTAATAATTTGCACCTACTTCCGCGTAAACCATTCGCAAGTGTATAACTCGTAATGAGACCTCACCGAGAAAAAATATTTACCTTTCCATTGCAAACATACACCAATGATGAAGCATTGAGGACTTCTGTTTTTTACTGATGACGATATTTTTCCTTTTAAGTTTTAAAATTCATTAGCTCGTTAAGTGAAACTTCTCTACATACTTTAACTCTAACCAGCAACTGCCATATAGATGACATACGAGAAAAGCATTGGTAATTTACGCATGGTTTAAATTTATAAAAATTTTATTCAATCCCTCATTCCATCAATTTCCTCATTTCGACTCCTGATGAATTCTCCGAGAGAATAGAGAAAACTGATTCAAACGCAATTATTTCGCGAAAGTCATAGATTTATGACCACACTAAAACATACTATTCGAAATCCTTTGAAGCATGAAGTTAAAATGATGTTTGAAATATAGAGGGTCGTCAGAATCTGACTCACTGATACCTCTTTAACCGGACTTCAATTGACATTAAAAGCAATCAATAATTCGAGTTTTAGATATTCCCAATCAGGCTTGTTTCAGTAAACTGTGGTTTTAATGACCTGATGCCGATGAGGATTGATTTAGTGGATTGGCAAGGAAAACAGGAGGGGCGGCCGATGGGAATGACAAGCGAGGGAGGAAGTGGAAAAGGGAAAGTGGGTGGCAAAGGGGCCTCGGAATGATTCAGAAGAAAAATAAGGTCCAAATAAAAATGGCGCTAGTATAAAGAGAGGAGAGTTTGGGTGAGAAAAGCAATCCTGACATTTATATATTTACTCAATTTCTCGAGTCTTGCGTTATTTGAAAAGAAGGAACCGTTACGGAAGCCCGTCTGCCTTCTCATCCGAGGAGCCTTCTCCTCATGGCGTGTTCTTCAGTCCAAAGTAATAAGAAGCTAGGATTTTTTTCATTTCCTTAAGAATACCTTGAGGGAATTAATAGAATAAATTATTAGAACCGAGTTTTCATAAACAGAAAGTAGGAGTTGTATCAGTTGAAAGGAGTAGTCTAAACTTTTAAATTACACATAGAAGCTCCGCCAAAGAGCACGAGATATTTCACATTGGTGCAAGAAATGGTGCTAAGGTGACGACACCACACCATTGGGGCAAGTAGAATGTCCACGGCAAAGCAATATCCAATTTATGCATGTCAATAGTGACATTAATTAATTGGGAGTCGTGAAAAGGTCACGAAATGTCTTACTTACAACACAATGCAAATGGTCACTTCCGTTAACATTGACTGCTCAGCATAATAAAACGTTAGAAGCCACGTAGGTTTATGATCTACTCGGATTCACAATGAAAACAGCAAAATTCCTTCTTCAAGCTCCATCACAGCCTGAAAATAATTTACACCAAAGATACAAGATACTAGTAAATCCAGCTAATTCACTCATACAGCTGTAGTTACAGGAGTGACAATTGTACAAGAGTTTTAAGTAGAAACTGTTATTAAATGAAAATGGTCATAATTAGAATTATATATCATTCATTGCTGTAAAATTTATAAAGTTTTGAACGGCTTTTTTAGTTCCTAAAGTGGCAGGTTGACTTCCCTGGGCAGCAGCAGTATGAAAATCGCGTTATTTCAGTGCTGATTAAAGACTCTTTACATACTATGACTATGAGCTTTTCCCTTTTTCCTTGTTTTAATCCACAGCTCAAAACCTATCCTATAGCACGATAGGCACAGAAAATTATAAGCAATATCTCTTCTTTATAAATAAAATTGCGCGTATAATTTTCAATAGTCATGTGTGAAAAGTTAACCGTAGATTTCCTCTCGACCTTCCTAGGGATAAATTATCCATTGTGTAAAAAAATGTTTCATTTTCCTTTTCAAATTTTGGTCGCATAGGTTGTTGGGGTGACAACAGCTCAGCCTCAAGGACTGGGGGCGAAACTGTTATCACCCAAACAACCTACGTGACGGAATTTTGCGATTGGAAATGAAGCTTTTACTAACTACACGGTAGCCAAGCCTTCCGTAAAATTATATGTGCTCTTCATTTTTTCCGAATATATATCAATGATGTATCCACAGTAATAGCAAAATGCGAAATCATAACAAACACGAACCCAATCACCCGAATATATTTACCCATAAACAAGCATTTAATCATGCAGGATATTATTTAATGCAGCATGCACGTGTCTTTATGTCAGAGTGTTTTTGTAGACGAGCTTCTATATATTCAAATGTATGAAACAACTACAATTGCGCAGGTTTGGTTGGGGTCCTACCAACCCCAGCCTCAAGTCCTAGTGGCGGCTTGCCGAGTATTGTGTAGATGTACAGACTACAGAGATGTATCGACTACCCCAATAGCATTATGAAGAAAACAAATCAATTACATACAGTCACTATGAAACGATAATTTATGGATCCGGGAACTGTTAGGGATCACGAAGAAGGAGGAGAGGAAAGTACATGGAGAGCACAGCGAACTAAGTTTTCCTTTTATGCAAATTTAGACTTGGAAAGACGGAGAATTCAACGTTTGATAAGTTCTTTTACAGTCTTCCTAAGAACTCGGACGATAAATAATCTATTTTAATTTCTCCGTTCCATTTTGCTACCAGAAAATGGAGAAGGCAAACACAGGAGCGAGGTGGAGCCTCTGAAGCACCTCATTCATATTCATTGTTGGCCAGCTTATGGCCGTAACTTGGAAGGAAACTCGTATCGCTCGAGGTTTCCCCCTTAAGACAAGCCAAAGTAAGGGAGGGCATTCAAAGATTTAAGTACACATATATCTAAGGTCGCAGGTAGGAAGGAGATGAGTTGTAATCCCTTTGCACTCGCGAAGGAATTTTTTTCTTCATCAAAAAAGCAAATTCAAATCTGTAATGCATGAGGTCTGTTTTCTTCATTCGGGTCTGAGGAAATCCTGACGTTAAAGAAATGTGCAAACGTTAATGTGATAAAAGTTTGAATGCACTCAAAATAGAAATAAAATATTGTTGAGAATCTTAATAAATTGAGTCCTGTCTGATTTTTTGCTGAACTTGTTATTTCTTGCTTTGATCTTCAGCTACTTTAGTTAGCACCGACTAAAACATTTGAAAGATTTCTCGAGGGTAGCTTAAATCTTAACTAGAAAACTATGACTGGAAATAACAAAAACTAGATAAATCGACATCCAAAACAATGATTTGAGCACCTCAAATTAAAATTAAGAACTTAATCGGGAAACCATTTAATATTTTCATCTAGTTTAAATCTTAAAAAAAATTAAACAGTTTCTCCACCGTAAATGCGCTTTACTGATTCATCCCCGTAAGTTGTAGAAGAAGCCGATTTAGCATGCTTATTTGGAGGTCCGGACCCTTCGGTAAGTTTTTCCCATAATTTTATAATATGATACTCTCGTTATTTATCGTTTGTACCGTTAAAACCTTCTTTTCTAGTTGCCAAGAAAATGACAGAAGAAAAGCGTCAGAAGCTGGGAGGAGAAAGAGTGCACCACCATAAAGAACTGACTCCAAGGTGAGGGAGGCAGGCGAAGAAAAGCCGGAGATGGGACGGAGTAAAAAATGCTCTGTTCTTTGGGGATGGCGCAGCATCACTAAGGGAATTTCGTAGTGCGTGCCATGCAAGCATTACAAGCTTCTTGGGATAGTAGAAAATATATAAATATGCATAGAAAATATTGGTAAATACATTGGTGTCCGTTGCATTTCAAATAGAAAGAACACATTACTGAAAAGGATGGATACTCAAGAATAAGCGTAGCAGAATGAAGACAGAGGCGACTTCCTCAATTTATTCCATTTAATAAACGTCTTTCTAAAAATTAATTTAGCCACAGAGCTCAACGTTATTGGCATTCGGGCAACGCCACAGCACTTCGCCGTTGACCCGTGAAACTTAATAAGAATGTATACCGCTATTATTATAAGATACTCATAACCACATAAAATATATATATAAATATATATATATATATATTATATATATACATACATATAATATATATATATATATAAATAATATATATATATTATATATATATACATACATATTATATATATATATAATATATATATATATATATATATACATACATATAATATATGGTATATATATATATATCTACGATAATTGACTGGATACTTTTCGGAGAAAGCTTCTATACCGGTGTGTTACCGAAATACTCAAATGTTAGTATTTTGTTCAAAGGCGACCATCTGCGGGGAGAATAATGCGTGAAGGAACATGCGTTAACTTCGAAAAGAATCGACGTCGAAACACCACTCGAAGTAAACCTACTTCGCGACTCGGCAAATGCCATGCTTGATAGGATAAGAGAGATATCATCTATAAGATAAGATAAATGTACCTCTTTTCGGGGTGACCGCATCATACGGGTTAAAGGCCCTCATGAAAAAAATGTCCTCCCCTGGAGACCCAACTACTTGAATATGTTTCTTTTCCTTAGGGATGTTCTAAATTGGGATCATTTAATATTAATATTAACAATTGCTAAACGGCATCGTCCGTATTTTTTACTGTAGCTGTTATATTATATATGTTACCAGAGGGACAACTACTGCTGACCACGGAACCAGCTTCCACGAGTTCGTCGCATAACATGCCGAGGAATCCCCAGCTACGCGGATGAGGAGAGACGGGCGACACTGGGAGGAGGGGGCCAACTCCGTGGTGGCAGGGCGGTTTTTTGGGGGGTGGAATCGGGCTCGGGAGTAGGACGGAGATGAGGGGGTCGGACATGGCCTCGGGTAGGGAGATGAAGGAGGGAGACGTGGGCCTTTGTGAGCGGAGATACGTGGCGAGGGGGTTGAGAAGGGGGAGGGGCAGGAGGATCGAGGTGGGAGATGGGTCGGTGGGGGGCGTGGGTGTCGGGGTAGAGCCGAGGGGAAAGGCGGTGGGCGGCGGTAACGGAGAAAGACCGGGGGGGGGGAGGGATGCGTGGGGGTAGGGAGCGAAGTCTTTGCGAGGGGACATCTGCATGCTGCGGCGCACCGGCTCGGCCTTTTGAAGTGAGGGGACGACAGAAATTGGAAAAGAAAGCGAAGAAAAAAATGAAGACGGGGTGAGGGCAGCGGACTCGCCTTCTGGGAGGAGAGTAGTAGACCGGTAGGGGCGGGGAGGTAGCGCGATGGGGATGGGGGAGGCGTTGAAAAGAAATGGTGGAGGAGGGGGGAGGTTGCGTGGGAGGAAGGACAGGGTAGAATGTGGAGACGGAGAGGTAGAGGGCGGAATGGGAGGCGAAGGGATGGGGAGAGGGACAACAAAGGGAAACAAGCATAACGAGGAGGGAGGAAAAGAGTCTTCCTGGGCGAAATTAAGTCCCTGTGGTGATGACGAAGGGAGAGGAGGCAGGAGTAGAAAGAAAATGGCGCTATAAAGGGACCGCATCGATGGAACAGTCTGTGAACACCCACTAAACCATCTATATTATCCTTTCAAGGAAATAATACAGATGTACATTAATTCCAAAAGCAAACCGCAAGGAAGAATGGAATGGATTACATCAAATGCCTCTCATTTAGCCAATGATAAGAGTTCCATGAGTCTCTATGAACTTAGGAGTGCTTAAAATGAGCAACCTTTGCACGCAGGCGTGAAATAGTTTTTGTAGCGAAAATCACCGTTAGGATTGGAACTGTGTAAATCAATGGTGGGAAATCAACTAAGGGATGAAAATAATAGTTAATCAGTATTATTTTGATTAAAAATATACTTAAAAGTTAATTTAATATACTATGCCCATTATTTTTAGGGCCTCAGATGATGACTGCTTGTAAAAATTAGCTGCTAGTTTGAATTCCAACATTAAAAATATGTTGTACGTATTTATTCTGGAAAATTGAGTAAAGGATATTTATGCATCACAAAGAATAGCTTTCTTTCAACAACTCATAACACATATTTTAAAGTCTTCCTCTCCTTTGAAAACCTACGGGTTTTGGAATGTGTGTAAATTATTGTTCTATATTTAGTAACTAAATAAAAAACGAAAACAATCAGCAGAGTTACGATAATAGTAATTTGAAATGTATTTCATTCCTGTAATAATTTTTAATATGGACGTACTCTCTAGAAATAACTGGTAAGTAGATAAAACTCCTCAATAGAGCATTCACCTTATCCCATTTCTCTTTCTTTAAATATACAATTCAAAAACTGGTGTCTAGATTATAGACTATAAATAGATTTACCCAATTTTGTTCGGTCTATTTCCTCATAAAAATCCTATTACACACGCAGATACACACTATTTATAAATTTATAGTATTGCTGACGCAATTATTGATCGACTAATTTCTTGCACATGAAATTGTTTAAATTTCTGAAATATTTTTTCCACAAAGAGATGATAAACTGCCAATTTTAGCAATTCTTAACTCCTATTAGATATGTTATCTATTACGTATAAAATTTTTTTTACAAATCTTATTCTCTATTATTTACCACCGCACATTTGGCTTATAGTTGTGAATTTAATCAATAAACACGCACATGATGAAGTCTTAAAAGTAGGTCTAAGTGATTAAATACATATTAATATGACATCCGGTAAAAAAAATACCGAGAATAATTGACTGAACTTACGTCATTGATAACTACCTATGATTGATAACTATGGATTGACACATTTCCGGACAACGCGCGAATGCACAGCTAAAGAGTTTGATCATAATGTATCGTTTCGACAGGTCATTGTAGAATGATTGATACTGATATTCAGTAAAGAATAATCGTCCGGAGAGGGGAGAAAATATCGTCAAAAAATATATACAGACAAATCATCAAAAACAATACTCTTTGGACTTACAACGACGAAATCCTATTGATCCAATGCACGAGAGATGGCATTCTTCCACAGAAAGCGACTGAGTGTCCCTCGAGAAATTCTGATCTTCGTGGAGAAAGAGAGCAAAGATTCTCCGCGATGGAGTGTCCCCCGCGCGTGGAGGTCGCGAGCAACGGAGAAGATGCCTCCCTTCTTGCACGCGTGGGTGCGCCACGCTACATTTATTGGGGATTCCAGAAGTTGAGAGGGCGAGGGGAAAGCCGAGGAAAGCGACGTTTGGACCAAAAGATGGAGGATTCGGCGGAGGAGGTGGGCGGTCTGGGCATGAGTAGAAGCAAGAGGCGGGAGGGTGAAAAAAAATGAAGCAAAAGAATCCCTACATTAAAATGGACCGGAATTCTTCATCATTCCGAGTCCCCCATCCTTCTTCCCGGCATTTTCCCAGAGTCACCCCTCCCCAATCCCCCGCCCTTATCTCCACGGCGAAGGGGTATGGGGGAGAGTGGTTGGAGGAGGGGAGATGGGCACCTTCCGCTATATGCTTCTTTCAAACCCCTGGGCGACCGACCCTAAGTCCCCTCGTCCCCCCCCACTACGTTTCCGCTCCCTATCGGTCCTTCCCAAACCCATTCCCCTCAAGCTCTCACCTCCCCCCACCAAATTCCCTCTCCACTCCCCTCTCGATCTCCCTCCACTTATTTTTTTTATAAAAGATCCACACTAGGTACACAATCTCTTAAAGAGCGGGGTTGAATTATTCAATGGATGCTCATTACCAAGGTATAAGTGGATGCGAGTAACAAATCGATGCCTAATGCATATCCACGCGCGACGAGCTAAAGAGAATGACATTAATTTCGAAACACGGGGAGAAAATTAAAGGATAAGAAAAAAAATACAACGGAGTCTGCCTGAAATGGGATTTCGTTTTTTGAGAAATGGGTTCTTTCGGATCTTGGATTACTTGGAGGAGCTTCTCCGTTTTTTTATATTGGACAAACAAGTAAGGAATGACGGGAGGAGGAGAGAGGGTCGGGGTAGACGGGATGTGTCCTCCCCACGCCAACTCCTCATTTTTTTTTACTTCCTCAAGGAATAATGAAGAGGTAGCAGTGAGAGGAGGTGGGGGACGTGATGGGGTAGGCGGGGAGAGGACGGGAGGGATGGGGAGGAAAGGCGATCTTTCGTTATTTAGCATGACTTTGGAGACATTGAATTAGGGAGAAAAAACACGGGGTCGACGGTGTTTGTTTGGCCTAAGGAAGAATTCATCTTGTGTAACTGGAAGTGAAGATCGGGCTTCAAAGCAATCCTCACTATTTGAAAGTGCTTCAAAAGAATGATCCGAATTACTAATTTAGATCGGTTGATTATTTAAACATATTACATTCCCATCCGTATGATATAGATCAGTTTCCTAGATTGAAGAAGAGAATTACTCATTTCCAAGCTCCGCGGCCTTCGCCAGCTTGTTCCCCGACATTCCAATTCCGAATGGACGACGTTAAAGACTTCCTCGTTAACCTTTCAAGTATGCAACTCAAAGTTTGTGACGGATTGAAACGTCATCCTCGTGAGACAAAGAGAAACTATTTGAATTGGAGTTCTTCGAGTCTTTATGAAGATGAATAAAGTACGTTTTTATCCAAGACACGATTAAATTTGAAAATAAGAACGCTAAATGTGGACGACGAATAGAGAGTTCCTGAAAAAGAGATTTGCGATGAATATCTTAGCAAATCGTACGATAGGAAAATAGTTTAACTATCATCGAGATCCTATACAATTAAAACTTACCTCATTGCCCCAACTCTTAAAATAAAATCTTGCGTAACCGTCGGAATGAATTTTTTGCAAAAGGAGAAAAGCCATGGCGCTACTTACGCCATTTATGATTAGTTTACGTATCGGTAAATTGTGCGCACTTTCTTCTACCCTCTTGTTCAATCTGGAGAGCTGGTGTGAGAGTAATTTCCAACGATTTTAATATTTAATTTTATTTAATGTGAACATTCCCTACTTTGATAATTTTATTCATTAATACGATGAATTTACGAATAATATAGTTCTAAGATATGGTAGAGGTTTCCAGTGTCAAATGATTTGATTAGATTCATAATCAAACCAATTCGTCATGTTTCAAATATGAAAAGCTATGCAAAATATTTTTGGCGATGACAAAATACAATTATTTCTAAACTAAAAATGGAAATCTGAGAGGGTTCAACCTGCTCGTAATTCGATAAGAGGCATTCTCAAACATTTATTTCTTGCTAAACGCTCACAGGAATCAGACAAATTTTTTCAAAACTGTTTTCACGAACTTTGTATTAGAAAGAATATCATTTTATTTTACCACTGGGAATGCCCTAGACTAAGTCCCAAAGGGACCCCAAACCGTTGATGGAAGGTCATAAGCGTTGTTGCCCTACCTTGCTTTGCTGCTCCTGTTGCGCCAGTAGCTGCTCCCTCACCAGCTGCAGCTGCAGTATCATCTCGGAGAGACGGCGCTCCTTCTCCGTGAAGCTGTCGCCTTGCAGGGCTTCTTGCAGTGAAGAAGCGGGCGCGGCACCCCCTTCCGTAGTTCCCGCCGACGTGGCCGGACCTTCCGCCGCCGCCGAAGAGCCTTCGCCCTCCGCCGGACCCCCTCCGCTGGAGCCGCCGATCGCCGCCGGGCCCGACACTCCACCCTTGGCCGCACTCTCCTCGGGGGGAGGGGTCGAGTGCTGGAGAGACGGCGGGTAGGTCGAGCCGCGAGAGATGCCACTGTGATGAAGAGAGACGCACTGGTGAGCATCGGTTCTATTAATATTCTAACCATAAACAACATAATCCCTGTCAAACATCACGAAAATGTGATCTCAAATTCTCCGAGTGCAATTTCGATACACGGAATGCATGGACTTCGTCGCGCGGGATTCAAAGCCGCGACCTTCATTGGTCACCCCATCGGGTCACCAAGCAGGAAGTTTCGATATAGTGTGTTGCAGTTACCTCTATCTTCAAAGGATTGCGACAAGAATTCGAAAAAATGTGAAAAAAAGTTCCCCATTGTCCTCTTGTTCTTTTACAGCTGTAGCTAATTAGGACAGCCAATTATATTCACAGCTCAAGAATTTTATAGGAATCATGTGATGTAATCTTTTAGGTGAAAATTTTCGTCTACCAAATCCACACTTGAGATCTGAGTTGTCATTGTATTAACTTTATAGAAAACGATGAGATTTTCACGCATGGGATAACGGCTGTCATGCTAAATCGTGATTGGGTGTATGGTGCTTCGGATTATCGCGATATCGTGAATTTTTACTTTGAGGTATGCACGGATTGATATCATTAATTGATTTTTAACAGAAACTACATCTATGAATTCACAAATATTAGTTCAGAAATCACTGGTCAATACAAGTTCAAAGGAATACATGAAAAATTGCCGATATATGTTGGATTCTTAATGTTCTTGATTGAGACAATTGATTAAGGGTGTGTGAACCATGGGGATACTCGTTTGCGCGTATAATGAAAGCTAAACATCTGAAAATACCATTAAATTTACATATTACAGTCCTCTACTATAATTAAAGACTACCTGATTATGCCTCGACTGTTTTCGCCATTTCACCCCAACGATCAAATTTCGAACTATTTTGTATTAATCCTCTCATAGTAAATATCCCAAGGTATTCTGTTAGATTAAAATTACAATATTTTTAATGCATAAATGGCCAATATATATGATTTAATTTCATCTATTTGATATATTAATCATTTAATTTTAATTTCAAAAACTGCTAATTAATATTCCTCAGTTAATTAGCTAACATGAAGGTATTTTTCAGAGTATTAAAACTGCATTCTACATCATGATATCGTTGAAACAGTGTACTAAAAAAATTCTTTTGTGAAAATAAAATAATTCGTTACTTGCTAAAAATTAAATCTTTATAAGCTCAAAGGAATAATTTTACGCTTAGGAAAACATGAAATGATAAATGGAAACTTATAACGATACAAATTGAAATACATATTTAAGCAAAGAGAGAATATGGTATCTGGAAAATAATGTTTTTATAACGATACCTTAAAATTCAATGTCATAAAACCATCCTGGGCCTGAATGCAGATTCATGAAGGGTAGACACATTTATAATTTCCAAATGCAGATCAAACACCGAACGTGTTCAGTAAAGAGTATGCAGGATGTGTTAAATCTTGACAAATGTAACTGACATCCTCGTACGGCGAAGGAAAATCTTACTCACACATCCATCACGCCGTTCCCTTCCAAAGTAGGCGAAGTCAAGAAAAAACTGTATTTAAATTAACTTAGGGGAGTAACTCGCTTTTACTAATTTCCTCTATACTGCCCTCTCCTTTCATTTGTATTTCGTTAACGCCACGTTCAGGCACTGTATCAAGCAAGCTCTTCTCTTCTTGAGACCTCTAATATTCCTCGTCTTGAGAGAGTCTCTCTCACCACATTTACCCATTACTTTCTCGGTCTATCCCCTCCTATCAACATCCTTTTTCACTCATAGATCTACGTGTAATTGGTTATTGAAGCCTAATCGATTCTTTTGATATGACCAATGGTTATTTCATGCTAATCCATTACCCGTACTCCCAATACACCTTCTTCAATGACCCACGAATTCCTCACTGTATCTCTGATATATATATATATATATATATATATATATATATATATATATATATATATATATATATATCAGAGATACAGTGAGGTACAGTATCTCTGATATATATATGTATATATACCTGCATATGTATATACCTCAAACGCTCAAGTACACCAAGGCCACCGCATTTATTCGACATTTATACCACTGTAGTTATCCTGATGTACCAAAAATTGATTTAAATTCAATAGCGAGGGGATTTGTACTCTTTCAAAACACCATTCTTTCTTCCAAAGAAACTGCGGGAGATGCCGCAACATTCTTTCTTTCAAGATATTCATTGCTTTCCTAATGTACTCCACACTACCAGCATTCTTTCTGCAGGAACAAAAATAACTTAAACATATAGCATATATAGTATAAACATATATAGTATTTCATAACTCCCCGCAGATGTTTACGCATACGCTTTAAAAATGGGAAGGACATTCTTGACAAAAAATGACTGCACTATTATGACCTATCTGGTAGAATAACTGACTGTGACATTCGAAGTATAACTTATGCACACGGACATTGATTAAAATTTGAATTCAAATGAGCTATTTGATTAGGAGGTATTTGAATGGTGGCTATGGTTTGAAACGTCTTTGGCTTAGGGGGTAGGATAAAACGAGTTGTACTTATAATAATAGCCATCTTTGAACTTGCAATAACGCAGTACCATAAATTAAACCGAATTAAGCTGAGATAATATGCTATTACGTACACTCTGAGAATGATACGATTGATTCTGAACTCTGGTACCAGACAAGCGAAAAAGCTAGATTTGAGAGGCAATATAATATTCTGGAGAAGCCATGCCATAGCATCACCCACGGAGTAGTTTGAGTAAATCCTGCCATTGCCAAAGGAAACAGTATAAACACTTCCTGGGATCTTGTCAAAATTCACCGACAGATGAAACCACTTCACTACGAGAACGCCAGGCATTTGAGTCAGCTGGTCACACGCCAAATAACACCATTTGATGCCGGCGCACTCTTTGGACAACTGCTTAAAATTGTTTGATTCATTACTCCTCCATACTTGCATCTACTCACTCCACACTCTCAATGCGTGAAAATTATCGATGCTCCGCGTTTGAGGTTGAATGTGGAGAAAAGAACATTAATTTGTCACCCGTGCAGCAGATCTTATAATACTTCACAATTTTATTTAATATTTTCTTCGGTAATTCTCGATTCAGTGGTACGCGCCATGGCAAAATGGTTAAATAATCATCAGCACTATGGAAATAAGATCTCGAACCTAGCAAATAATCACGCCTCAAAAAGAGGGGAGAAAACTTGTAAAATTATTTCGGGGAGACTTATTCCAAAAAAAAGGTGGAAGGAAACCCGGATTGCCCAGGTATTGTGGTACGTGGCTATGAAAATCGCCCATACTTAATTTTTTCGAGCTAAAATCTTATTTCTTCTGATGAATGGTTCTAGCCCGCTAGCGATTGTATTCGTCAACTGTTAATTCAGATATTTTTCGAATGATAAGTTTCCATTTAAAATATCAGGTGATGTCTCTATGAATTCAAAATTAGTCAAATTAAATATTCATCAACAAAATATTTAATTGAAATATCAATGATTACAATTAAGAATTATTCCTTCTACAGTTGAAAATGGCGTCTTCCTGTCAATTTTACATTCTCTGAATTTTACCAAAGTTTCTTGAGATGTCCCGATTAATTTATACCAAAGATTTCTCAAGAATTAGTTAATTTCCGCGATGATATTCTCGCTTATTTCGCGAAAATAAGTTATATATATGTTGAAATAGGTTTTGACCAGGATTGAGGAAAACTCGAATGAAATATTTTGTTGGCAGTCATTTCCGAGTCAGACTTTGCAAAAGTTCGTTCAAATGAAAATATGTATTTTATCTTTTGAGAAAAATAATGGCATATAATTTCGCAATCACATCGCTTACGTCGTGCATTCAAACGGCGCGAGAGTTCTCGCTGACTTGGTGAGAAACAACAATGCGTGGGGTATTGGACGAACTTTGTGCTCGCACACTTGCGGAAAAATTAAGAGATTGAAATCGACTGTCAACCGTCACTCGCACGATATTACGTCAATTCCAATAAACACGATAAGGCACAGGTCGTGCGTATTACGACCATATATAACTTGTCAGCACTGTCACGATGATGAACTAACCACACTCAATGAAGGTGAAAACTTCCTTCAGTATCCTTTCCTCCAATTAGGACCACTTAACGAGCACTCATTAACCACTAACCATTTAGGCTCTCATCTATGAAACCTCGATGGTGTGAGCTTGGCAATACGGGTTGAAACGCATTACTACCTTGTAGTAAAAGGATTATGCGTCAACTCAAAGAGGATGAGAACGTACTTACTAAATAAAAATTCATTAATCAATTTGTACCTTTGAAAATTAAGGAAAAAATACTACTTTGACCATTGTATGTATGTATGTATGTATCTATGCATGTATGCATCTATGTAAGCATTTATCATTGCATGTATGTATCTACACGTATCGCGAGAATGAAATAGATTTTGAGCAGAAAAGTTGCGTCAAAGGCGCTGATGTCAATGATGTATAAAATAAACGCGGATTAAAATGATTTGTGGTTACGCTTTCATAATTATTTACTGGAATTATGCGTAAGAAATATAAAGAGCTTGGAAAACAGAATGCCATCAACCGTAAAAGAATCAATATATTAGCTTCGAGGAATGGGATCATTAACTTAAGTAATATTCTTCGAAAAATTCTAATTTCAACGTTCTTACGCCCAGCTGCTGTACCGCATGTAACGTACCATAGGGCAACAAATTATCATCAATGATTAATTCAAAGAACTGCGGAGGACGCCACGAAAGGAAATTTTATGGAGGAATGCGCATTAAAATGCAGCACTTTCAATAAATCGCCTTGACTGGGTTTCGAATCCGGATGCCTCTATATCCGGAAAAATTATTGAGCCAATTAAGCAACCAAGGCGCCCTCATACAATGTAAATATCTAGGGGCTTTCGGTAGATTAATTGGCTGAAGGAAACAGACGGTATTCGAGGTATCCAGATAAGACGCCCGGTAGGTGCAATTTTTACACTTTGACATTGATGCATTTTCAAAAATCAAAGATGATGAACGGGAAAGAGATGGTTATCAAAATATAATGGACCCATATAATAATAGGAATACTCTTAAATCCATTCTGCATTCGGAAGAGAGTAGCCAAAGATTTTTTAAGGATGATTGTAAACAGAAACAGATATTAATGCCTGTTGCGGAGCAATTACCTGGAAATGAGGGATATTCAGGAAGCGTGTTCTGTGATGTTGCTGAGCACAGCTAAATAAGACAGTTGCTAAGGTCATAACTTTGAAGGAGAGCTTAGAACGAGAATAGCGCCATACAATCAATATGTCATTATTTCCTAACTATGACCTTTCATTATCTCTATCGTACAGAGCAAAGACTATTTTCTTACTTAACTGTTGCTTCTTGGATACGAATGCCACAGTAGGAATAGTTTCGTCACGGAAAAGTTTTTAATTATTTGAAAAGAGTCATGAAAATATCGAAGGAGATCTTTCATTTTTATGCCTATCGCGGCAATACGGTAAGCAAATTGATGTTTTACTTATGAGGCAGCAACAGCTATTATAATGTGAAAGCAAAGATTACGAGGCTGAAAAAATAATCCCAAAGTCTTAAAGGACTTAAGGTCAAAGTAAAGGAAATAATTCAAAGATAAACGAAGACGTATCGTCTTATTAGAACATATTTCTGCAGTTGAGAATTCAATGTCATCGTAAATACAAGGTGTGGAAATTCCATTAGTCGTGATTCTATTTTACGTCAAATCATTTTTTAATCATTATGTCCTTTGGGTCATTATTTAACGTAAATAGTAATATAGAGTAATTTTGAACTCATTTAACGAAATAATGCCAATATTTACTAAGCAGTACCTGGGAACGGCAATCCCTGTGCTCACAAAGACAAATTTCCAGGAGGAAGACAATAGCATTTATTTCCTAATCCAAAGAGAGCAGAACATCATGTCTCCATCTCTGGATAATCTAACCAATTACACAATTTGGAATAGCGCAGGGTGAATCTATAACGATCTTATTTTAAATCAAATTTAAAACAGTGACTAGAGACGACTGGCTTCTGATGATTGGTGATACTTATGCTTTTATCGGTGAGGCACACGTTTCTTGCCAGCTATTTTCCTAAAATACAGGAAAATGCGTATCTTTTATGCTTCCCAGAATCAATTAAATTTCCATTTCAAATTAAACAATGACGCGACGGCGCAGTGTTTGCTATAAATAATCAGTTTAGATACTGAACAGAGGGCCCTGATTAAAAATACTGGGTGACGACTTTCCTCAGTCCTACATAAATATTTTGGGGTGATATCTCTGGTTCTTGGAACTTCTAGGGGAACAGAATAGTGGTAGCATGAAAGATCTAAATAAAAGTTTTCGTATGTTTCTAGTGGAATTTGGTCTGCATAAGGGTAAAATGGAATCTGCACAGGGGGAAAATAAAAAAAAACTGTAGTATTCAACCACATTCATTCTGTGGCACAACCGATTTTGCAGTTTGGGGTATCAACAGGCATATGCGTGCAATTATATCACACTGGTGAATGCATTCGATGGTAACCTAGCAGGATAAATCGCTCATGAAGGGGAAAGGAAACTGTTGAGGAGATTAAAAAAGATAATTTTTATAACAATGTGGTGAAATTAATAAGTCACCCTAAGCTTAATGCGTGAATTTGACATGTCTTACGGCGAAGCCCGTTAACAGTTATCTCCTTGTCTGTCAGCATTAACCCTCGGGTGGTTGAATTTGACTTTTCGAAATAAACTAAGCAGGCCAATGCTCAAAAAACCCTTGCCGCGATGGAGCAATGGACACCAGCGAGACGCAGATTCAAAAAGGCCGAAAAGGCAAAGGCATTAATCCACCCACCTGGCCTTGTGTGCCGGCCGCGGAGAGGGCGAAGACCGCTTCAACTCCTCCGCGAGGCTCGAGCTGTTCATCTTGGACGTCAACCGCTTCAGAACGTCGTCCATGGTGCGCTTTGGGTGGGCCCCCGTGCCCCCGCTGACTCCGCCGCCGCCCCCCGGGGAATGCCTTTGGTGGTTGAGGTGGTTGCCGCCAGGTCCCACTTTGGCGGGGACCTCGTCCAAAGAGACGGAGGACGAGGCGCCCTTCCTCCCCGGCACCCCATCCTGAAGACCCATCCTCCGCTCCATGAGCTGCAGCATCTGCTGCTGCTGGAGGTGGACCGCGGATAGGGCCGGCACCAGGGCCTCCTCCTCATCCCCGGCCACGCCCCTCCGTAACCTCTGCTTCTTCTTGCTGGGTGGGGAGGAACCGTCTTCCTCGCCCTCCTCCTCCTCTTCCTCCAGCTCCTCCTCCCCCTCCTCCAGGGGCTCCTCGTCCTCGTCCCGGCCCCTCGCGCCCTCCTCCCCCGCCACCGCCGCCTCCTCCTCACCCTCCTCCTCTTCCTCCTCTTCGTCTTCATCGTCCTCCTCCTCCTCCGAGGACCGCGGGGAGAATTTGTAGAAGGCAACCCCGGGGGCCTCCGACCCCCTAGGGACGGGACCCCTCGCCTCCTCGGACCTCCTCCGCGCCCTGCCCTTCTCCACCTCCTCGCTCCCTTCCTCACCTCCCTCCACCCCTTCCTCGGCCTCCTCCACACCGCCCCCCATCCCGTCCTCCTCCTCCTCCACCGAGGGAAGCTTGGGGATGTGCTGGCCGGCGTCCCGGAGGCCGTCGTGGTAAGGTGAGTCTCCGGAGTAGTCCGTCCCCGACCGGGGCGAGGAGGTGCTCCCGCGAGAGGGGGTCGAGAAGTCCGTGCTCGCCGTGGCCACGCCGTCGGACAGTTTGGTTGGGGGTGACTTCCTTTTGGAAGACATCTTCCTGCAATTGATGGAACGCATGGATGTTACGCGAGCTGGATTATCTGGCGAGTCATTAACGCTCCAGCGTGTCAGTATTACTTAGCATCCTGGGACGAATCGAAATCTTTTCTTAGTGTCCCAGGAGGATAAGCGCAGATCGGAGGCTTTTGAGATGTGAGTATGGAGAAGTATGAAGAATGTAAAATGGACGGAATATAAATCGAACGAAGAAGTACTAGGCAAAGTAGGAGAGGAGAAAGAGAAATCCAAAAGAGTCATAAAGTGGTGGCATAGCGTTTCTAATGGCGAAAGAGCGTTGAAGAATGTGTGACCGAGAGGAGGATTTCATGCAACAGAGGTATGGGAGGAAAAGAATATCAGGTTTTCATGTAAGGTAACGCTTGAAGGTATAGCGGTAGTTAGCACCAAAACCTACCACAAATGTTACTCTCATAAAAAAATCCATTATACTGAGGAAAAAATACACTACAGAACTTCTTAATCTGAGTAATTCGTTTCGCCAGTGTGTGCCCAAAAAGGGTATAAATTAAATTTTCTTCTCCGGTTTGCTGAATGTTTCTCATGGATACATCGAACTAGTTATTTTTCTTTCTTACGATGGATGAAATAAAATACTTGACCTCGGAACATTTTTTTCTGCGAGAGAACTAGGCTTATGTTTGTGACCGCTCAGTAGGTAAGTAATAAAACAAATTTAATATTAAGGCCACCAAAGCCACCATATCGACATCTGAATAATACAACACTACATGTATTTTATCAGAGCCTTGCTGAGATTCACGATTTTTAATGGTAATTACAATCAATTGCTATTTTCATTGCTGAAATGTTTTTTCGGTGTTCTCGTACCGAGATAACTGATGGAATTTTGCTAAAATTAGGCGATGAATATCATTGTAAAAGTCATTATATTTACTAGAGCAAAACTCTTCCGAAAACTTTGGATAAGAGTGTTATAATAGAATATTAGAATAAGATTAAAGAATATTAGAATATTTTCCTCGAGAATGAATTCTGAAACGTCTAAAACTCATCGCTTATACTTCTCGAAAATTTTCAAAACATATTTTTTGGCCTCTCATCTTTTTGCTACTCATAATCTTATTCACATTCCTCCCTCATCATGTCCACATGAAAACACCTCAATATGCTTTAATCTTCGGCGACCTCAATATCTTCATTATCCCCTAAATCCAATGTTCGAACATGCATAATCTACTTGAAATAACTCTCAATGAGGTGCATTATCCTGAAAGATGAAAATGTGTCAACATTTTAGCTACTTAGTATTTGCTATGTCCTCTTATAGCTTTTCCAAGCCATACCTGACTCTCCGCAAATGGATTTTTCTTTCTAAATTTCTCTCTATTCTCTTAAAACTACATACATGTATACCTTAATATCACATTCAAATAATGGCACTTCCACATTTTTTTAAACTCTTAATCGGACGATTTCCTCCATTTATGCAATTACTACATTTAGTTATATTATATATTAATATAAAATGAAATAAATATACACATACTTATAATATTATAATGTATACCTAATAATCATGAACGATTATACACTATTATAATTTCATTTTTTTCTTTTAATTAACTAAGATGCTCATTTTTACTCCCTCATTTCTAACTTTATACTTAATGCAATCTTGTTATGAAGGGTCCCTTCAATAAAGTCATAGTATTTTGTGTATTTATGCACATATAGTTATTCTATGTAGACTCCTGGGCCTTAATTTAAATTGGTTTCAAAGGATGGAATCATAAAGTTGCATGATCGTCGTCGAACGCTTTTTGAATTGATTCTGAAATGTGAAACGATCCAATCCCTTCCCCATAACAACCAGGTTTTATTTTTCTTAACTTGTTTTAAAATTCACACCATATTATTTGCGGTCTACATCGCTTCTATTGGCACCAAAGAAAGGATGAGAAGCTAGAAATTATACATTACGACAGTTCATTGCTCAAAGAACGAAAACGCTCAAAGAGATCGCCGTTTGGGAATAATTAATTATCGATTTCCAAACTTTTACGGCCATATGCTCTCCGGTTCATTCAGTAACACTTCCAACCGCTCCCTATTCGAGTGGGTACGATTCCAATTGGTTAGCGAAACCAAAATGCCAATTCCCAATGGGTGAGATAAGAATCAATTAAAATACGGTAACGAGTGTTTAAAACCCTTTCAGCGACCATCCCACGATCCCACTCCCGACCCCCCTGCCACCGCCTAACCCAACAAGCATCTCATCCAGCATCTCACCCAGGTCCCCCCCATTCGCTCCGCCGCGAACCCTTTGTTGACCGCTGCGGCTAGCCCGGCGGAGTATGGTGAGAGGACGCAGGTGCGTGTGTGTTGTCCTCTTATCGGCGAATGACGTCTCATCCTCGCCCCTCGGCTTAATTGCCACTCGGGCCGAGGCCTGGCCGACCTCGGGATGAGGGAGTGAGAGAGAGGCGCGCGGGATCTCGGAGTGGCGATCCCCCAAGATTGGAGGGTAGGGTCTCAAGGGGAAGAGGGGAGGGGAGGGAATGGATGTCTTCCCATTCGGACGCATCCGTATCTTTTTGAGTCTAGGACTGCATGAAAAAAGATATAATTAATTCGAATGTCCCTTTCTGTATATCCTTTGGTGAACCACGTCCTGTTTCGTTCCGTTCTTTGCTTTTTTTTCCTTGGCCAATCACGTGAGGTGTGGGCGGAAAAAAAACACTCTCCCTTCCCCCGATAGCTGGGTTTTGTACGCAGCCTGGAAGCAAATGAATGGATCGGCCGAAGAAGGTCTGAGGGAATCACCTATAAGGTTCGGAATTCCCTCCATCGTGATGTCGCGATCTGGAATATGCCGAGTTTTTTCCGCTTAGATTTTTTTTAATGTTCCGAAGGTTGTCTCGAAACAATTATACACCTACATCTCCCAGTAGTGAATTATTTCTTTATTCAGAATCGCAATTTCTTAAGGCTGGACGAGGAAAATTATTCTAAAGCATAATTCACATAATCAGAGTGCCAAAAATATGCCAAAAAATATATCTTGCATTTTTACAAATAAGAAAGAACAAATGAACAAAACCGGGGACCTTGTACGCTGAAATACCAATCCTTCCCTCAGGCAAACACGTGTACACATTATTTTGCGCATCACTGATATTCAAAGAGATTCCCATTTCCCTTCGAGGGTCCGATCGGCATAAACTGAAATTGGCCGCATACCCGAATTACGAACGTAATGGTGGATTTATTGACAGGTAATAAAATATCACAAATTAGCAGTTATTACAACTTGAAAGAAAATGGAATACTTCTCTGAAATTTTTGCTCGGCTTTTAACTAAATACTATAAATCAAATGTAATGACTCTGTCACGAAAGGTATACTATAGGTTTACTATAGTGTTCAATGTATGAAGTGAGAATCACTCCTACGGGGATCAAAGGATATTATCATAAAAATAAGTCAGCGTGATGAATACAACTTTTAACATGATCAAGAACGTAACTGAGCACCCTTGCTTTATAAAGTCCTCACGATAACCCTATTTGAACACATTTGGATTTGTTAAGACTGGAAAAATTAAACAAAAAAATCCAAGGGATAGGAAGGAGCGGGCATTGAATTTTACGAAAACTGAGTAGCGTTCCTGGGCAGAAGGACGTCTCAACAAAATTTCCCAGTAGTTAGTGGTTCCAGGTGAGTCCCTTCTTGGGCGGTCCATTCAATCAGGGCCAAACGGCTCCACCGGTGTGAGAAAAGACGGGGCCGAGAGAGGGTCCTGCCGCCTCGCTACCGGAAGGACGAGGCCCAGAGAGCAGCAGAGGAAGGGTCAGAAGGGAAATGAAGGTCGGGAGGGCCACTTAACCATTTCTTCTCCCGCGACTTCGATAATTTCTTCCAGAAAACTGGAAAATGGTATCTCAGGGTGTTGATAATCAAAATAGAAATTGCAGATGGGATTTCTGATGGATTGCCAAAGGGTCAGCGAGGTGTCCGCCTCATAAAAGGAGATGCGAAGGATGATCAAACCAATTTGGATCGCCAAAAATATGAGTAGTTAATTTCGCTGCGTGCTTCCCTTCATAAACATACCTATGACCCGCCTCCGTCTTCTTAATAGAAGCACGACGCCAATTACTATCCAATAAATGGGATAAAATATAATTAATATTACCAGCAATCGCATCGAAAATTATTCTGTAACAAAAAATGTTTAATTAGCCAAAGCATGCAATATTCACCAATTTCAATAATTCCAGAGGATTGAAGACCTCGGTATCAAAAATAAATTACAGCAATTTGTATCGTGAGGGCGAGTAGCACCCAACATAATCATGCTGCACCTCAAACAAATGATTTTACAAGTATTGGCGGGCCGGATAAACACTTCAATGGGACTACCATAAAGAAAATATTTATTTTTTGAGTCTATCAATTAAAACAGACTATTGAACATTCATATCTCTTCCCTGCTGATGTCTGCCTAAATTTAAATTATTTAGAGCTTTCCGTAACATAAGCATATTCTACCTACGTTATACATAAGTACCAGTATTTACCTAACGTTGGCTAGAATGAAAGACTTGCCTGGAGGAATCATTCCTGATAGTCTTAGTCAGAGCGTCACTTGTTTAGTTATGCTTCTGTCCTTAGGAAGCTAATTAAAACTTCTCTACTTGGAAGTCAAAGTAAAAAGAAAAGCAAAGGGGTGAAATGAAGCCTAAAATTATCTTAAAATACATTTTGTTTACTCGCAGAAAATAAAAATTTTACTGAATAAAAGCAAAACCATCTATCGATAGCGAATTAGGCAGCGTCTTTTCACTATGGAAGCGATGCAATAAGGTCCCTGGCAATATGATATTGGAATAGAGGAAGGCCACAACGATATACGCACTTTGAACTTCGGTGGACTTTTCGAATTACATAAGGAATATGAATTAAGAATAGGAAAAAATAATCTTAAAAAATTTTAACTACAATTAAAACGCTCCAAGAACCACACGATTGGATGAATAGATCGAAATTAAAATATTAAAATTCGTATAAAATTTATGTACGATTCCATTGTAGTAAATACCCGAAGAATTACTTATAAAGGTAATAAGAACAAAATAAGCGGATACATTTCCATTCACATTATTATTTCTTATCCTTTGGTTTTATTGCAAATGAATTATTAGTTTTTACATGCATTTAAAGGCTATTGTGCATTTCACATCAGATAGGCGCAATGTACTTACGCGCGGTGTATATTAATTCGTCAGAAATAAAAGTTTACTATGATGTCAACATTAAAAAAGAAAAGACTCATTTGGATCAGAAAAGGGCACTTAAAAGCATAGTCGACTCAAGGTAATCCATTCACCTTTTCGATTTCCCTTTCATGTTGAAAAATAACATGGGCCTGTACTGAAAATAAATTGGTTTCTACATCAACAAATAATCACCGGCGTGCATACGAGTGCCATACGTTTGAATTTACTACTGAGTGTTTCCTAGGTCTCCTCAAATGTACGGCGCTAATCCTTCCCAGAATACCCCATGAAAACAAATATGAAATGGTAGCATTATATTTGTGTAATACGTAATCGCTATAAACTTCTTGTTTATAGTGGCTCCTCATAACAGTTTTAAACTTTTGATATTAAACGACCATTTGGGATTTTATGCCTATAAATATCCTCTCTTGATCCGTGGTAAAATTCTGGAAACTATGACAATGCGCGCCATTTCCACAAATTTCCCTACTTTTACCGGAATATCTCCAATATCGCAGGCTCTGCAATTTCGACTGGAAGCGGGAAGAGAGGTTAATATAAAGACTGCCAATCTTTTAAGTCCGGAGCAATGCGTCGGCTCGAGTGTTAATTCATAGCCCTGGCGATCGTTTCAATCTTCGACCAATCTCGTCTCCATAATTTCATCAGCCCACACCCGTCCTCAACACCGGTCCTCTCACCACCACCCCTCTCTCCACGCTCCTTCGCAACACTCCTGGGATTTATATCCCGACGCCCTCGCCCATGACTTCAAGAGCGGCCATTTCCTCAAGGAGAAAAGCTCACGGAGCAATGCGAGGAGGAGATGAGCCCAATTTCCTCCCGCTAATGCAGTTCGAAGCAAAGGATGACGGGCGGATTGCGAGATGAAGGGCTGGGAGGACTGTAAGGTGGGGATGGGGAGGGGGTGGGTCCCGAAGGGGATTGATGAGCAATGTTAGGGTTTCCGAGATCCAAAGAGATGAGGGGGTGTAGGAAAGGGGGTACGGAAGAGTATCCCTTGCAAGGATGGAGGTGGCGACCCCTGCAATCTATGGCCCCTGATAGTCGGCTGCTCGGGGCATTTCTCTTAACACTTTCAGAAGCAAAACATCGTTTAGCGCGAAAAACACATGCGTCTCCTTGAGGAGATGGCCTTAAAATTGCACGAAAATGTACAACGATGAAGTACGACTCTAACCTACGACCCTTGACCTTAGCTCTCGAATGCCAGGTTGCTCAAAAAGAATATTCAATCGGCAATTGTCACAAAATCCCCAATGTTTAAGGCGGCACACAAGGTGCAAAGGGATGATGAAAGTAAGCGGACGGTCCAATGGATTAAAAGCGCGCTACTTAGGCGATTTCAATTACAAGATACCCTAGCGAGACTTCAGAAAAAATCAACAAACTTTTCTTTTCTTCCTCAGTGAAGCTATAAGGCAGAATTTAGCATCCTAGCGGGTAACGGGGTCATAAAAATCATTTTAATCAAATCAATTAAACCATTTCATTTAAAGGACTATTGAAATATGAATAATGACTCCAAAATCTGGAAATTTTCGATGGTGTAAGTCCTTGATCGCCATTGAAAAGCATATGGTATTTACAAAAATGCTCAACAAACCACCCGTTTATTTTAATCAAGCAGAGGGAATCGCCGAGATGCACAGTTGATAATCATAATGAACTGTATATTCGGATAAATAATTTTAAAAAAATCAACAACTGCATGAGAAGATATTGATAAATGTGATAGTGACAATGTAAAATGTAACATTATAATTAAGTATGATCTGAATTCTGAATGGAACATTTCTTGAATAACATAACCATTTCTATAGGTAATCTACCGGTTCAATAGGTTTTGGATGGGCACAAGTAACAAATAATTCCCTGGCACAACGGAATAAGTATAATAATTTGCTCTATCAATGACCATATTCAACAATAATTTCCATTAATAACACAGATGTTTAATGGTTAAAATTAATGAATACTCTTACTCATCGTGTTTTTAAAATAGAGAAATCACTCGTCTTATGGTTATAAACGTCGAGATTTAATCATGGATTTTGAAAGCTGCAAATACGGATAAGGATTTGATAAATAATTCTTATAATCCGCATTAAATCCGCATCCGCATTCACTTAAAGGTAAGAAAGGTGTTGCTTTGGAATCGCGTGCTCTTGAAAAGGGTGAGATCGAGTCTTAGCGTGAGACAAACCAAGGAAGTGAAGAAACGTCGCCCGGTCTTCATGAAAGACAAGGCCGTCACGGTAACGAGTGGCAAGTGGCTTAAGCCAGCGACGAAATAACCAGTCACCTGCTATTGTAACAGAAGGTGACTGCTACTGACATAAGCTCTAATTCGGATCATCCTTTTTGGCTCCGGAGAAGAATAAACACGCGTGAGCTCATTACGTTCGGGACGCCTGGGGAAAAAAGGAGAGTTTTGAGGGCGAAATGGAAGAGTCCGACAGCGGTGGCTGAAAGTGAGCAATTAAATGCTTGTTTGCCTCGGAGCAATGATGCGTGCAACACAGAAAATAGGAAGCATCCTGGGGGATATAGTGCCCCCCTCTCTTCCTCTCTCTCTCGATCGCCATTTTGTGTGGAACTCCACGAGAGAGGTTGGCAAACAACAGCGTCGAATTCCAAACTTTATGAAAAATCTCAGAGCGACGATAAAATATCAACTTTAAACGGGCGCCACGGATATTAAACAAAAACGAGATTTTTCGAAGCGAAGAGCAATTCTTTTTGAAGTTTTAACTCATTAGTGCGAACAGAGCCAATCGTAAATTCTAGGACGCGTTTCGCTGATGGCATTAATTCATATCCGATGGGAAATATGAAAGGGAGATTCCGCCGAAGAATATTCTGCCCACCGGATATTTAAAACCGCAAAATAGTCAACACATACAAGGAAAAAAATCCTAGCAAACGAAAATAAATGGCAAACAAATAAAATAGAACAAATAAATAGAGGCAAACACGAAGTATTTCTGTGTGGAATAACGTTTACTTTCCGGTCCAGGAAACAGATGCGGTCCTCAAGCGCGTTGCAACATTATGTCCCTTGAGTCCACAAAAGCCGCGGCGCTAGTGTTTCATTTTCCTGTTGACTTTCGCTTTTTATGTAGAGCACGGCAGCTTTGGTTCGGAATAAAACACAACCCCAAAAACCCTCGCACGCAGCGTTCGTCAAAAATGTGCGACGAAGACGTTTTGCAGTCAGAGCGACTGCATTTACATTCTCTGACAACTGCGATGGCGTAAATCTTATACATGGGGAGGCTATTTACGGTTGAATAAAACACTCGGCGTTCACATACTCTGATATTAATATAGGCAAGTTTTGAAAAATGTTTTTTGAATTAACTAATTCTCTTTTTTAGACATAGGGTTGGAGGGTTTAGAGATAAACATCTTTCTTCCCTGCAAAATTTGTCTGAAAAATTACATTTAATGCGGAATTTTTCGCAAAAAAATTCCATTCATTTCTTAAACCGGTTAGCAAAATAAGTATTATCGTTTGCTGCCACTCTACCGTTAAATGAAACGACGTATTGAAGGATTAGATAAGATATTTAAGTGTGAGTATAGCATTTATTTATAAAATTAGTATGATTTCTTGATCATATTCCAAACCAATTTCAGTATCCGGCACAACGAAACTGGCTCCTCTATTCTCATGTATGATTTCACTCGCCGTTGGGCTTAGTACTAAGTGAGCTCTACCCTTACCTATCAAACGCGTAGATTACTGCGGTTATTTGTTCATATATATATTCATATGAGAGTAGTACCACGAACCTACTACCATGGTCAAGCTTAGTACTATTAACACAGTTTATTATGTTTCTATACACAAAGCTGTTCAAAATTAAAAATATACTTTCTTTCGAAATCAAATTATATAAAAGCAAGAGCATTTGGAAACATTAGCACTTCATTTGACACTTTTGTTTCCAAAGCATCGAGGCACTCTTGGCATTCTTCCTCATTAAATCCTATCATTCCTTGGTTTACCGGTTTTCATCTTTTTTGGAACTCGAATCTCACTTCCAGTTCTTTCCCCACGAGCAGATATCTGGACCTCAACTCCACTTTTCAAAGTTTTATGAGATGAAAATATGAGCAATTTTTCAGGCTCTTCGCTAGTACCATTGCCATCAAATCCTAAGCTTTTGATTATCCCCTTCATATTGCGACACACTAAGATAACCTTCGAAGTGCATTCAGAATACTATAGCAACAAATCGGATTAAGGCAAGCTCAACTTAAACACACTTCCGCCCCACTGGCCTTTTCCAAGCCCACAAGGTATCAAAGCGTTTAAAAGATAGAGAACTCGATGAAAGAATTGGCAGAGAATGCGGAATCGCTCAAACCTCTGGGACTCGCGGAACTCGAATGCATAATTTGAGAAGATCCGCATCTCCTATAATTTGGAAAGACCAAACTGGCACCCCAAGCTACACTTTCACCCCGGGATTTTCTTTAGAGCGAACGAGCGAAAACGTTCGGAAAGGAAGGAAGAGGGATGGAGATAGGGGCGGCGGCCCTGCCGAAGAAACTGGTGAAGTTTAGCTCCTGGATGGATCGGGGAAAGAAGGATATATCCTCCCAATTCCCCCCTCCCTACCTATTGGGCGGATCCCTCCTCATCAGCCAAGAGCGTGGAGGGGGTGGTGCGGACGGTGGGTTGGGGAGGAGGTGAAGGAGGGTGTGGTGGGGGATTCGGGGGAGGAAAGACCGAGACGGGCGGAGGAGGAGGTCTCGGAGGATGGGAGAGGGGGTGGGGGGAATGGCGATCCGGTGGCCGTCCGACCAACCAACCAACAGAGGGGGAGAGAAGCGTAAAAGGATAGCGATGGATACATACGGGAAGACTGAGAGCAACTGCCGCCTCAGTGCATCCAGCGATGAGTTAAATTTCCGGCTTTGTCAAAGGCACAAGAAACGACCTTTCACTCTTTTTAGACCTGTGAAGAAGGAGGGGAGACACGGATGAAAATACTCATTTGTTTGCGCGAGTGTGTGAGACTGCCAGAGTCTTTAGAGATTCTCTTTCTCCCTCTCACTCCCTACCTTCTGCACAGGCCGCCTAACACGCCACCCCTTCCCACTCTCCAAACCTTTCCCCCACCGCACTCCCTAACTCCTGCCCCCCCCACCAACCGTCCCTTTTACATATCCTTTCCCACCCGCCGAACCCTTTTTCTCCCTTTTACCTACGCTACCGATATCCCTGCTTTTCCTCCCCCTCCATCCTCTCTCCCCTCGCCGTCTTTCTCCGCCTATCTATCCCTTCGGCCTCAATTTATCCCCTCGGTGATAAATTGCCTATTCATCGCCGCCAGCATTCCTCCCGTCACAGAATGTATATAAAACATTTCATGCATTAAAAAAATTTAATGACACCTGACTCGTTGTCCATAACAGTTCCAAATGGAATTGCGTTTTCATTCTGGTATGATCTGCTATATTATGGGGCGTATCCATTTGGTGATCATGATATGAACTTAGATGTCTTTTACCCTAGGGGTGATCTTTAGAGTACCTAACTCAAGACTATCTGCAAATGGACTTGAACGCTAAGTTTAAACTCTTAAATTTGACTGGAATAGTAGCCCATTATTCTCCACACCAGAGAGATTCGATAAACGAATGGTAATTTTGTCAACCCAGGTAGATATTTACCCTTAGCATTCTTTAAGCTTCATTTTTAAAACGTGGAGGCATAGGGCTAACTTTACAATTCTATGACTGCTCACAGATAAAAGTATTATTATGAGTCGTGATTAATCATTACTGAACACCCAATCAAAGTTTATGAGGGAAACTTCAGCACAGCCCCATTTCATAAAATTATGTTCACAAGAGGTATTCTGTTATCGGGGTAAAATGCATTAAAATAATGGCTAATCAATATCATATAGGTTTTACAAAATATCTCAGTGGCTTTATGAATTATTTCCAGCACACTGCAAGCTAATAAAAATACCAAACATTAATCAACAGCAATTTACAAATACAGCCTAGTTAATTAATTCTAATGGAGCAAACAAGGCGCATTTATTTGTTAAGCGTCGAACAATCATTTGATTCCACACAACCGGCATATAAACGGCTTCATACAGCATTCAATAAACGCAGCGTTCAAAAGTCCGTCATTAAAATGCACTGCCCACTTTAAAAGAAGTTTCGCAATTTTTTTCAAAACTGATTCTGCAAACTTTATTTCAGATTTTTGGCGAAGTTATTAGTATTCCTTTTTTGAAAGTTTTTTTTTAATCGCAGCCACGCATATTTTTATGGGGTGGTAGCGAGAGGTGGGGGTGGAGCAAAATTTGAGAGGAACGGAGAGGGGGGGAATTTAATTCTTTTAGGCGGCCGCGTACGAAAAATAAAGGCACAAAAATTGCGCGAAAATAATTAGCGAGTTAATTCGCCATATCTGTTCGCGGCGAGCGGCTTAAATTAATTTCAAACAAATGCCTATCCCCACCGCCTCCCTTCCTACCCCCTTGTACACTCCAACCCTCTCTCGTCCCCCCCTCCTACTGGCTGCGCGGTGTCGATTGTCGCGTACCCTGTCCGCTGAGCGCGGCGGCCGGATGGGGCACGGAAAGGGGCTGGCGAGGGGGGAGGGGTCGGAAACACGGGAGTCCGCAGGGAGCGGGGGGTGGCACGAAGCGGAAGACTTTGTGACGTCGCCAATGAGAAAACTAACTGGAAGGCTCAAAATATAAACCGCCTACAAGACACAGAACCCTCGAGAGGGAGCTGAGATTTTTTTTAAAACCCTCCCCTCTCTTCCTTTTTTTGCCTACCCCCACCCCCCTTGAGCAGTAATAACATCACCTGGCCCTTCCTTCATCTCCCACCTCGATCCCTTCCTCGCCGTTCCCCACACACACATACACACGCACCCAACCAACCCTTCCAGCATGCCTACCTCCTTTCACATCTTTGCACCTTCCTCCACAGCGTTCCTCTCTCTCGCCGACTCCCATCTTTTCCCTTCCATTTATTTCCCTTCATCTCTCCCATTCGCTCGCAAACCCGTCCTTATACATTTTTTCACTCCTTCCCAACCTGCCTCTTCCCTCCTCTTCTCGTCCCCTCTTTGGTCCCTTTTATTACCCGCACTTCCCTCCTCCCCTGGCCACGCACCCTGAACCCCACACACCCTCACCCCACCTTTTCACCCCTGAATCGACGACGTTTCCCCCTTCACGTCCCCCAACCACCACACCTCCCACTTTTTAACCCGCTTCCTTCGAAAAAAAAAACCCTTCGGGGAGGCGTGCGTGAGAGAGAAAGAGTCCAGTCGCTCGCTTCCTCCTCTGTCCGACACAACTTGGGCGAGGATTCGACGGATGGGCGGGGGAGGGACGGTCGGCCATAGAAGTGGGGAAAGGGAGGAGGAATTTAGGTGAGGCGGAGGATTTTTGACCGGGGTGGAGGATGGGGGAGAGTAGGGACGGGAGGAGGGTGTTGGTTGGGCGATGGGGGAAATGGGAGGTGGTAGGATATTCGGTGTGGTCGGGAGAGGGGAGAGACCGTCTCCCCTCCCACCTCTCCTGCGAGGAGATCCTGAGGTGGGCGGGCACGGGGGGAGGGGGGGCGGGGAGGGTGGGTGGCCGTCGGCATAGATCACAGAAGGCAGGCAGTCACGAGTGCTGTGTTCCCGCGCAGAAGCCCCTCCTTTCATGCTCCAGGATAAACTTCCTCTTTCCCCATCCGCGCGCATATTCACCAATACACTCCAACGCGTTCACACACGTACACACGCGAGCGAGCGAGCACACACATGCTCATGCAAAGTCACCACCGCCCTTCTCGTCTTCACCTGACCTACTGCCCACAACCTTTCCCCACTCTCACCCACTCACGGGTCTCTTTATCACTCTCGTGCCTCCAATATCCCATCCCAACATCCGAACTGCACCCACCCTCCCCTTAAAATACAAATATCGTTCATAGACGTTTTTTTTCCATAGGAGGATTGGAAAAGATTTGAGTCGAATTCGTGCCCCCAGTAAGCACACAGTACGAGAATATAGAATGTCAGAAAACCCTTCCAGTGCCTTGAGACGTTTTCAACGTATTCCATGTAAAATAAAGTACATACGTATTTGATCAATACATATTGCATTACTTTCAGTAATACATCATAAACCATCATCACAGGCTATCAATCGTAGGCTTAGTTTGTATCGGCCCCAAAAATCACCCTATTGTCGCCTAATTCCTTCATTCATTTAAATTTTCCTTCGCTAACATCTAAATACTATCGCCAATCATTCCATTACTTCCTCTTAGTTCTCATCTCTTTTGGAAGCTATTTGTTTACGATCCTAATTAGACACATTCCGAAACGTAGTCTTATTTTGAGACTGAAGAAGATTGGGTTTCTAAATATGCCTAATAATTTTTCTTCGCCATCTTGCTCTTCCCTACCTTAAAAATGTTTCTTTCAGTGATTTTTGGGAGACTTTCGTCAGAAAGTCCGTTTAATTCATTTCATTTTCATCTCTTCTAATCTTATTTTGCCAGATACTCTATATTAAATCATTTCAAACAGATGCTGTCAGTTGCTTTAAATATTCCTTTTCCTAAATATTTTCAACCTAGTTTGGAAAGCATATTAATTGAATTCTCCATTGTATCAAAACAATATAGAACTAATCCTTCAACCCCACATCGAATATATTGTACTCGGAGCTCTCTTTATCCTTTACGTCACCGCTAAGAACCATACTTTAACATCTGATATGTCACTGACCTTTCTGCAGTAGTGGCAACTTTTGGGTCGTTTCACTATGAGGCAGAAGCGGCGAAAGGTAAATTTCTGGTGATAGCTACCCCGTCATACGCATATTCAACAACATTTTGCATTAGCCTGCAATCATGATTTAAATTCTGTGTCCCTCCGTAATGCTTACGTGATCACAGTAGTTCATTTATTTGTTTAAATGGGCTGGTATATGTTCAATGTGACGCAATTTCATTACAACTGAAAGTACTATTACGACAATTGACAATTTACAAAGATTACCAAAGTTTCTGAAATATCTTTCCTTAGACGATGAGTGCTACGAATTACAAAGTAATACGTGATATTTTAAATAAAGACCCGACATTTGGTGGCATTGCTTTTAGCATACATTTAATGAATATTTGGCCCTAAATATAGGTTGTAAGGACTGATGCAAATGAAAATCACATAATATATCACATTCTATTACAGCGAGTCAAACGCATCATCGAGTCTATCAAATTCCGTTGCATTTTTTGGCATCGTTTCAGCTGTATTTTCATTTAAATTTACGAGTATCATTTGCGAAGTTCACATGGATTTTGAATCATAGAAGTTTTACTCAATTAATTATAAAAGAAATTCGGCAATGATTGATTGCCAAAATTATGGAGGACATAAAAGTATTAAATACCGAGAAAAACTAAAATTAATAGTTTTATAGTATCATCACACACGGTAACACTAAGTGGACACAAATTGAAAACTTTCCTGGTGCTTTTTAAGGTCATGGCAGCCAATATATGCTTAGGTCAAGTAAGTCCATAAGGCAAAATTAAATTTCAGCAGTGAATCATGAAAAAAATCTTTTTTGTCTAATTACTTCCTGGATATGATGATTATATAAAACGATAGTGTACAATGTTCACCATTCACCAAAATGCGATCGGCGTGAGGGTTAAAGTGTCTTTTTAGTTCAATTTGAACTACGACCTATTCCAATCAATCAGGATATTCTACCTACTTTGAAGATAGTTTTTGCACGGTCCCAAAGAACTATTTATTTCTAAGAATTGTATGAACTTCCAATTGATTTTTTCATTTTTTTAACTTCCGCCTACCTCCATGCAATCCATGACTTCCATGTCGCATCTTCCATACTCTAATCGGCTTTCCCAACGATCTGCCTTCTATGACGGTCTTCAACTTGCTACTACCTTTCAATACCTCCACCGACTCTCTCTCTCTCTTCCTCTACATTTTTCACCCAGTTAATTCCTCTCTTCACCCACCATATTCAAAATCTCGGCGTCTGTCTTCCTCTCTCTCTTCAAAGTATTTTATCCATTCTCCACCACCACCCCAAACCTTGAAAGCCTCCACTCTATGCCCATCCTCCTGTCTCAAAGACTACAGCTCATTTATATAAAGCACTATGCTCCATAATATAGGTACACTTTTGCGCCCTGTCAAGCGACCATTTCCCGATCATATTAGAATTTTACAGAGTATTTTTCCAAACCGTAAGGACAAAACCAATGTGTTCCGGCTTCTTTGCATCCACCGTACGAAATAGGCATTCCGAACTTGGATGACTCTGTCCAGTCAGGTCAGGTAGGTATTGTGCCATAATACCTATTTAAAAATTCACAACAATCTTTGCTGCCCGTAATTGCTTCGAGTAACAGATTTATGCACTGGAGGCCAGGTGCATCGACTTCCTGAGAATTTAAAGCGGCCGGCATCGTTGTTCCTTAAGGAAAGACGCAGGGTTATGTATCGCTCGCAGCCTAACCAGCATGAGAACGGGACGCGAAATCTGGGATCCACCATCGCGGGGCTTTGAAGGGGTCGGAGATGGATTGGGAGGCGAGAGACGCGCAGGAGAAGGGAGGGAGGGGGTGGGGCAGGTCGGAGGCGGTGGATGAGGAGGCACTGATGGAAGGATAAGAATTGGAGGGGAGATAAGAAGGATAGAAGGTAATGGGGTGGAGAGGGAGACCAGGGTGTCGAACTGGGGAAGGTAACCAAGGAGGGTGAAGGGGAGGAGGGATGAATGCGCGGGGGGGATGAGTGGGAGAGGGTGGTGGCGGAGGTGGTGACGGAAGTTTGTGTGCGTGTCCGCGCGTTTGCGTGTGCGTGTGTGTTGTCTGCCGATCGCGCATGCGCGATTCGGAGTGGAATGGAACGAGGCCGGGGGCCGTTGGTGGGGAGGGGGGGATGTGGGGAGGGGGGGATGAGGGATGAGAGAGGAGAGGGGTGGGTGGGGTAGGTTAGCGTTGGCACCTTGGTGCGGCGATCCCAACACAAAGTGATGGATGACTTTTTAATAGCACGGTGGGGAGTCGCTAGACCCCCGCCCCCTCACTTTTTCTTCGCGGCCCCTTCCCACACCTTCCCTAGTTGCCCTCCGCCACTCCCAACTCATTCTTGCGCCCTTATCCGAAAGTCCTCTCTCCCCACCTGCCGTTAGGAAGGGCGGGGGTGTTTAGGTTCTGAGCCCTTCCGATGGTTCCCCTCACCCCGGGATCGGCAATTCAGAGGCCCACGGCCCGAAAGTTCTCGACCTAGGCTCAATAAGGAGCATAGTGACCAGAAGGGCGTCCCAAGTGAAAATGAGAAAGTTTACTTTAGAGACGCAGTTATTACAGAAATCTGGTAACTAATAAATCACACTAGATGCAAGTGCGCATGTTAAAAAGAAATCAGACTGAAATTAGTTAAATTTAATCGATTCCTTAATTTCAAAATGTGACCAAAATAATATTTGTGTTCATGCTTCACGTCTATTTCCCCAAATTTATAGTTACCTGTACATGTCAATAATTTATTTTGAGGCGGAAATATTGGAATGGGTGTCTGAATTTACTCAATGACGTATTTCCAATTCTCATGGTCCCAAGGACGATTGCGTTTTCGTGTATTATTAATGTTTCTTGAATTTTCCTTTCAAGGATTACATCTACGATTATTATATATATACTTTATCTTATCATAGTATTAAAGTAAAAATATCATATATGATGGCTCCTTTTAGAAGAATTAACGTTCTACACAGAAAGTTCAGTGAACGCTTTGATAAAATGCGAAGGTTTATACTATTCTGAAAATTGATCATTGAGACAAGAAGATAAACCAATATTGGAGACTCTTTAGACGTTGGCAGGGAGAAGAATGGAAAAAGTGAAATAGACGGAAAGAAAAATAAGTGAAGAGGCACTATGCAAGGCAGAGGACGAGAGAACTTTATCCGGGGAAATTTAAATAACGCGGGTAAGGTGGAGTCAGAGCATATCAACTCGTATTGGAATGTCGGAAACCGCAATGAGAGAGAATATTGGGTAAACAACTTAGAAAGTGAGAAAGATTTGAACAGCATGGAGGGAAGAACAATGGCCGTGCTGTTGAAGAGAAGCACATTGTAATGTGGTGAGCCTTGGGTATTCAGTGTCGCATTGTGAGGGGCTTAAAAGTATAACCATCTAATCACTGGGTTCATTAAAAAACTATCTTGATCTATGAAATATTGTCAGGAAATGAAAAATTAAAAAATTGAGAAACGCAAGCAATTTCAAAATTTTATCAGTAGACTTTTTATGTATTTATTTTAACTTGTGTAAAGCTACAAATTAAGCAGCAAAGGAAACGGGCACTACTTAATATTGATGAATTTTACTTCCGAACGGATAGAATTTTTTAAGAGTTTAGCCCAACTAAAATTCTTCGCAGAGAACCAATCACAGGGCAACAGAAGCAACGTATATTTATTTAGCAGATTCCCTTTTTATTCACGGATGGTAGTGTAGCAACCATCCTCTTGCGGAGGATCGTTCGAAAACTCATAGCTTTCGGTCGATATATTCCTTCCGATAAATCAACCAATCGCGGTGAACCTCGAAAATATATATTGGATCCTTACAACTGCCCTATTAAGTGACATCATGTCAAACATCCATCCGAGAAAAGCACTTCTAATATATTTCAAATCGATACTCCAGGGGCGTGCCCACATAATTTACTCTTTGGTTCTAATTGGGTGCTCAATGTTGAAAAAATCTCATTTTCTAGCTTTTATAATTCTCAAGCATCAACATGCATTTACTACTCCACGGAGAGAGCACGCGCCTAGCCCATCTACGAGCATTAGTAGGGCGAAAGACGGGACGACTAGAAGAGATGACATGAGACCCTGAAGAGAGTAGCTGGTCCCGACCGCCTTGCAATAGGGACAAGCTATCACTGATGACTTGCCATTGTCGACGGTGAGTCGTCCGGCATTAAGGGTGGGCGAGATGGGGAGGAGGCCCCTTTGGGGTGGTGGGACGAGCGCCGGGGTTCTAGCTGCGGTGGGGAGGTAAAGTTCGGAGGAGACAAGGCTGAGGGAGTCCGAGAGGGGATGATGGAGCGTTGACGGGATTAGGAGAAGGAGGAAGTATCCCAAATGGGAGGGAGGATTCGCCGTTGAGGGGGAAAGGAGGATTAGTATCTTACATGAACGTCTTTGCTTTAACCTCACTGGACAGTCGGTCGTCTCTTGACCCATGAGCGATCTCCAGGGAGATTTGGGGTATAGGGAACGCAAGTGGGAGTGGAGTAGGGGGGAGGGTCGAAGCGATAAGAGGGAGGCGGGGGTCACCGCAAGAGCCCAATGAGGGTTTTCGGTTCGCCTTTTCCCCACTTCCTTCCCCCAAGTCTTTTGTCAGCCCCTCAGGGCTTTTAAGGCACTCCAACCGCCACGAATTCCGTTTGCAGAGCCGCCGTATAGATCAGTGGCTTCCGCGTAAGATCTTGAATATTTTTCGAGCTAAATTAATGTGATGAAATGGCCGCAAAAATGTTTTCTTCAGGGTGGACTGCGGGCAAGTTGTCAGATATATAATATAAACAAACCCTATTGGTGTGCCAAGAACCGAACTACAGAGTGTTTTACCATTTCTGGAAAACCGTTCGCCGCGAGGCAAGGAATACAAATGAAAATGCACGCATCGGGAATGTCTTATCCAACTAGTATTTAAAATAAAACTTCAAACGTTCACTTAAAAGCGACACTGCCAACAGACTCGCCTAAATCGGACATGTGCCACTTAAGGCGACTTTCATCTTCTCATCGCAGCGTTAAGATACCGAAATCTTGAACTCTTGACCTGGGCTCTGAAGTCAAGGAACCGGGAATCAAGATTTCTTAGCTATCTATAGCGAGAAACCGTTACCAAAGGCTCATTCCCTTGGCACTTGGTAAGATTGTTATAATGAATGTACGAGGTAAAGGGTCAAGTCACATTGACGCCACCGCTCCTGTTAAACCACCGGAGTAAAGAAATGTCGGGCCCGGACGAAGATTGGACTGGTGACTTCTCTATACCTTTCTCGTGGTGATCTTGTACTGCCTGCAAATGACATGCATGTGGAACATGGGTTGGCATAATACACCAAGAGGTCTAAGTGCCCGAGGATCCTGTTGAAGGCCACTGCCCCCCAAACCCAAAGGTCATCTAATAGAAATTAGCCTAATTAAAAAAAAGGAAATATTCTGAAAATATACATCTTTTACGCTACCCGATAATTGAAGAACTTGAAGTAGCAAGAAGACGACTAGCATGGATTGATACAGTGATCAGTAAGCTCGGAAATATATCCATATGTATGAATTATCTATCTATTAAAACGCTCGCTTTAAAGTTAGCTACAGGGTGAAAATAAAAGATTAGATTAAAAGTTCAACTTTTAGTTGATATCTATGCTACGGTTAGGGAATCAAAATATTTGTACACGTATATATGTTAAGAAAAAATAACAGTAAACAACCGATACGTTAGTTTGATTGGTGATAGTAGGACTCATTGCGTATTAATAAAGGCTTATCGATCCGTAGTAGATGTTCCAGAAGCCTCCACATGACTGAAGGGCGTGGACCGCAAGGTGGCTATGGCATCGGGAATATTCGTTATAAATTGTATCATCTTGGTTGAGCATAATTAACGAGGAAAACAATGTTTTAAATGGAAATGATTTCTGAACACTTTGAGAAAATATGGAATGTCAGTTTTAAAATTTCTTTTCTACGCGAAGCGACTTGAAAATATGAGATACATTGTAAGATGAGCTGGCATAAAAGGAAAGTAAAATAGAATGTACGAAAGTGGATTCGACACGAAGATGGGGCAATACCCTACTTAATGAAATCAATGATCTATCCTAACCACTGAATCCAAAAAAAGTGGCATCACTTGACTTACCATGAATGATGCTATTGCCCCGAATCCTTCTAAATTGGCGATGGACAATGGCTCTTTTACTTTCCCAAATAATCTCTCATCGGTTCCGTGACGAAGGTGGAATTTATACAACACGTAAAGCGAATCATCAGACAAAAATATCCCCAAGAAAATAACAAAAAACGGAAAATTTACTGTCTTTGTTCATATCATTCGGTTCTTCTCCAAAGATCTAACCAAATTTTTTATCATGCATGAGATCTAAATTTCGCGAGCTCATTATGGCAAGGCGTGCACATGTTTTCGGGGGTGTATCTATACACGATGTCTGTGTGTGTTTGTGTGTAGCGAAACATTAGTCCCACGAGGGGCCATCGATTATTACCCCCTCCCTTGGATGACATAGGGGTGGGATAAAAAGACGGAGGCGGTGGGGGAGAGTTTGGATAGGGGAGAGCATGGAAACTACCATTGATGATGCCTTCTCTCCGGGGGTGGGACCCAATGCATTCAAAAGTCACCTCTCATGAAAAAATGAAGAGGTGGTGGGGGGTGGAATGGGCGATGGGGGTCGGGAGGATGGTGGACCCAAGGGGTGGCGGTGGCCCTGATATATGGGCTCGCGTCATGTGCGATCGGAGGAGGGAGTCAATACCATTTTTTCCGTATTTCTGATATTGATCCGGCTCGGTAGACCGAAGAATAGAATCCCTACGATGAAAAACATAAAATAAAGGAGGCATGGGTTCCGCCTTGGAATTCCTGGTGCGTGAACCCCCCCCCCCCCACTCCGCAGCACTAAAGTCAGCAAACATGCCGTTCTGTACCACTGAACGAAGGGCTGAAACGAATTGTGTGACTGGATAGTGCACCACTGTTGTTTTTACGAAATGGCGAATCCTTAGCACATATTTGGATGATATCGGAAGAAATTTTCCCGCATGATTTTTTCATTTCCAATGAGAGTATCTGAAATGTTAGGGGTGACACATGATAGGTGTGACGCCAGGTGTGGCATCAAAATACTTAACTCCGAAGCTGAAAATTGACTTTGAATACATGAGGCGTACTGGTACGTAGATCATGAGAATTAATAAAAAAATACCTGACAACTGGATGAAATTTGGGACCTTACCCCAAAACATCAAATTACTTGAGTTAAAATTTATTTTATCAGATGAACCAAATATTTTTCTGAACAAGTACTTAAAGTAGGCATTAAATTCCTCTGGTCAAATGCCACCACAAATTCATTAATTTCCCTGCTTTATTCCATTAAAAATTAAATTTTTTATGCAAACGATTTAATTCCTATTTGATAGGTTATCATAAGCCAAGAAAAGTCTGCATGTTTTATGCAGAAAATTTCAACTTCATTTGCCTATAACCTAATGAGAACAGCAGAATAAGAAAACAAAACCTCAATGTGTCAAGGGTATGAAAGAAAATACATTCAATATTTCCTGTTCCATGGAATCGCTAGCCGCGCATAATTATCGGCCAACCTAGGCCGTATCACCCAGATGGAATATTTACTGACATCCTCGAGTCTCAACTATTTAGCCTAGATTACTCTCTAAAACAGCATCTCAAAAAAGGCAGCGTATCATTATTATGTTGGCCCGGTGGAATCCGAAGAGGGTTCTATATCTTGCTGTGCTCGGTGCTTTCTCTTTTTAAGGCTCTCTTCCTATCTCCCTCCGGAGTTTAATATGGAAACCCACAAAAAAGCTTCCTAAATTGTAGAATGACGTAAAGCCTAGTATACTTGTTGCCATCTTCTAAAGCAAGATTGCGACGAATATTGAAAATTAATTTTTGATATTTAAAATTAAACTAGCAAGGGCTACTTATTCTTTGCTATGTTTTTATACGACCGGAGATTTGGTTTAAGATTAAATCCATTAAAATGCTTGAGGTATCTTCCAATCTTGAAGCTATATACCGTTCTATGCCTGTAAAACGATTCGCCAAAGATACGCAATCTCATTCCCGTAATTGTTCCCGGTAGCATCTTTCTCGTCAGTGAAATTTAATGGATTTATATTTCCATGGAAATTCAATATTTTTGCTGGAACTGACGAACCACGTCTGAGAGCGTTTTTTTGCCTCATGAAAATAACATTCTAATGAGTACATGATTTGATTAATTGAAAGAATTTCGTCTATAGTGTCGGGAAAGAGTTATCTACACGGGCTACGCTGGTTAGCACCGCCAACTAATCTATCCACGGCTTTCTTTAAATCTACCTCGAAATTCATTTTTCACATATGGCAAATGCATTACATAGTACCTTCCTCTTCCATTCCCCAATGTTAAATGTCAGAATGGAATCCTCCCAAAACAATGCCGTTAGTCCGTCTGTTTGGTAGCTCGCACTGCCTAATTTCTTTTCATCCCCCTAATATCTCTCTCTCCATACCAACTCACCCTCAGCTTACTCCTCGTCCCTCACGAACCATCTTGTTCCCCTCTATCCACAGAATAAGCTCCATGTCTATTCTTCCATGAAACACGTCCTCTTCTTCAAAGGGCCAGCTTCCCTTATAGTGTCCTCGTGTTCCGTTGCATTATGGACCAGTTCCATCGGGGTAAAAAGAGACTTTTACCCTCGGCCCCTCTCCCACCACCCTCCGGCCGTTCCCGGCGCTGACCGGGGCCATCCAAACTTCCGGGGCCTCCCTCCTCCTCCTCTTGACCCCTCCGCCCGTCCCCATCCACACCGCTCAAGTGACCATATGTATTTCTGCTCTGACTGCCACCAGGGAGTTTTCTGGGCGGCGATTTTCCCTCACGTTGTTTCCTTGGAGGAGGAGTTGACCGATGCATTAAGTATGTATGCTTTCATACGATTCCTGGAATCGCCTCTTCAGCGGACATAAATATTGATGCCATTTTGACCATGTGCCAACAGCAGTATATTCTTATGTTCACCCAAACGTGGAGTAACCCAAACGCCATGATCACAGAGTAAAATGAAAATAATGATTTCAAAATTTCACAATTTTAAAAAACCTCATTTTTGGATTAAATTTTACTAAGAACGAGGAAGATCAAATTAGCCGTTAAAAAGTTTCAAAATTTATGCATATAAGAACCAAGGTTCTAACGTATATAACGCTTGTGCAAAACATGAAGAGTACATAATAAGATTATGAAATTTGTTCCTTAAAGTAGATCAAAAAGCGGAAATCTTAAAGCTCACCACAAAAATGGATACTTCAGGAGGAACTATTGTTACCAATGAAATTATTTACACAAAACGCAAAAGACTGAAAAGCCAAAAACTTCTTAAACTTCCGTTTCATAAGAAAGCTTTCCTTTTCAAAGTTGCTCTATCATAAAAGGAATCCCGGCAGGAAGAAAAGTCCTCGTCAAAAGGCAGGAAAATACAAGGTAACGTAGCATGTAATGTTCATATGTACAGGTATTCACGCCCTTGTGGCAGCATGCAGGGTATTTTTTAATTGTAAGCGAATTCAAAAGTCAGAAACAACTAATTACGAGAATAACATTAATCTAATCTACTCAAAAGAGTGGTACATTAACCTATCTAACTTCATTGATGAACCGCCATGAATAAGTGACTTACATAAACATACCTCTTTCTTAAATAGGAAATAGCATTTAACTATAGCTCATTATTCACTTAGCTGGTGAATATCGTCGGAAGAAGATAAGAACGAGGACCAAATTCATGGAAAACGTATTTGCGGCACACATAAAAAAGACAACACATTCGATTTTGCCCGAAGATGAAGATAGTATGTAAAGATGTTCCTTGCACGAAACAAGAATAGTAATTAAAAGTGGAACGATATTTTCAATATTATGAAGTTTCCGTGACTCCAAAGATGTACTAGGGTAGCGGGAAAATAATCAAGAAAACAATATAGCATGCATAGGCGAAAGACGCAGGAAGAGGAAGAATCATTGACGCTATAAAAATGGAAGGACGTGTGAGAGGGAATGAGGAAAGGCCGGATTAGGACGCGAAGTGCTTGAGAAAAGAAGAGAGAGACAGAGAGAGATGAGGTGAACAAGAGTCGCTTTCGGTGTGTGTGTGGGGGCGTCGGAGGAGGGAACGAGATGGAGGGACGGATAATTACGACAAATGAAGGCGTAGGAAGAGAAAGGAGAGAGGGAGGGCTGCGGAGGTGAGAGGGAAAATGGCAAGGCGGCGCGGGGAGGTGTTTAAATCTATTTTAAGAGAGAGACGCGCTCTTATGGACGGATGACAGCGGTGCCAGTGCCTCTGCATTGAAGAAAGTGTTCTGGCGCTCGGTGGAGGGTGTGGCAAAGGAAGGGTGGGCGGAGAAGGGAAGTGGACTAGCAGTGCAGCAGACTGATGCTTCCTTCGCGTGGCAACTGGGTTCACTAGCCGTCATCGCTAAAATTGACCTCAAATTGTTGAACTTGATTAAATTTAAGTAATTAAAACGGGAAATATAAAATTATTGGAGAGTTTTGGCTTCGAATTGAGGTCAATTCTCCGTATGGATTCATATTCATTCATGGTGGCATAAAAAAATTGCTGTGATGGCTCCAAATGGTGGAGACGTATTAACTCGTACAGAATAGTAAGAAAATACAAAATGCTATGGTTCGCTGGACCATGTCTGCAGATTGCCCTTTAAGTTCTACATTCAATGGGACTAGGGGCTTTTTGGCTGGTCTTCGAAAACTTGAATGACATAGCGATCTAAGAATAATTATAGCATTCGTTCACGAACAATGTTTCTTATGGCACACAAAGGGCTTCTTATGGTTAATATTTATGAAATTTATCTCAGTAAATAAAGCCTCCTTGAGAAAATGTAACCGGTGATCAGTAAGATTTACAATAACTCTACAATAGGGGCAGCTGGCAATAAAGAACACTTTTAAATATACCGGTAAAATATTCGAAATCAGTGCTTCCTTGCCTGAGCAGGATCGCGCCATCTCTATATGCATCCAAAGTTAGAAAAGCGCTAATCCAAATGGAAAGTAAGAAACTCATTGGGATTTTCAACCATTAAGGGGGGGAAGGGAACTGATATAAAGTACCGGAAATTATAGTACTTCTTGAATAAAAGTTTTAAATGACAAGAACGTAAGAAAATAAATTTTCCAGCGCTCCACAATATTTTTTGGGATTTGAATACCACACATTATAGGGACATAATTGATAAGTAGTGCCAATTATTTAATGACGTTAACAATGTTACATAAAAATAAAATGTAACTAGCAAGACTAATTATAACAGTGAAAGATTTTACTTACGACACTAGCGGGAGATGCGTGTTCCTTCCCCGTGGCCTCAGGATGACAGAAGATATGCTCATCTATGTGTTGTGGAACTCACCTGAAAGAATAAAGAATGTAATGAGAACCTGGTAATTTTTGAATTAATTATGCCGTAATATTATAAATAGCATCTAGCCATCTAAAAATTATTCTCCAAGTAAAATAAAATAAAATCATAATATATCTGTCAAAATAACAGAGGCCAAATTTTTTCCTCAGAAAACTTTTAATATTTATCTGGATAAACCATTGAGTAATGCACTTGAGTCTGCATGAAGATGGGACATGAAAAAACGAAAATTTAATGTTATCAGTTCCGGTGCTTCTAATTTATTTTTGAGGTGCTGACGGCTGAGGAATGGTAAAAGAAAATCAGGAATATATTTTGAAATACAAGCCTAGTTGGAAATTAGCGACCACGACTTTTGGGTAGGTGACGAGTTTATTACCCACCGATGTTACCGATTAAATATCAATCTCGAGGTTGTTCATTTTTACGACAACGAAAATGGAAAGCACAGTGAAAATGGCAATGACAATAATATAAAGTTAGTATTTGTTAGCAATATAAGTTAAACAGCATTTCTCGCACAGACTCCCTTAAAATAGAAGTCGAAATGGTTTTCTGCTACTGAAGAAAAAATTAAGGATTCTCTGGACGCACCATGTTTGCAATCGACATATAATAAGTCGTGTACTTTTTCAAATGCGCAAATACAGGATTCGTTGAAGGGATGGCTTCAGAGTGTATGGCCTGACAATAACATCACTCCGCACGAAGACGGAGTAACATCATCCGGAGATTTTCCGTGGGCTCCCTTAATGCCTTTGCGAGTCTTGGGGAAAATGTAGCGAAGCGAGAGTGATGGAGTGGGCAGGGGTGGCCGGCTGGTGTGGGGCGGAAGGCAGAGAATGAAGGGGTGGGGAGAGAGGAAGCCATTGGCGTTGGACGATGGGCCGTAAACGGGGGAGGGAGCGCTCGCGGGGCTAGTGAGGGGTAGGGGGGTTTGTGTACACGGGAAGTGAGCTGAATATATGTGGTCCGGATTATGACGGATGGTGCCGCGGAGGTGTAGGTTGGTGGGGCAAGGGAGTGCCTTGTCCGGCAGATGGAAGGGGAGGGGTTTATGGCTAAAATGGGGAAGGAAGGGGGAAGATGAGAGTGGATGAGGGAGGAGGGAGATGGCGATGGGAGGAAGGAGTCGAGAGGGCAAGATGAAGTGATAGCGAAAAGGAGAAACGGATGAGAGAATGAAAAACACGAGTTATTCCCGTGTACCTACTGTCGACGCTTTTGCTCTTGCATCCAGCCTACAATGCCTGTGTAATTTAATACGCGCAAACCAAATTTGAACGCATACACATGAGAACAAAACTTCCTAATTAAGAAAAACAAGTATTGCAATCCTTTTTGAGATAGTCTACCTTTAAATGCACGTTTTGGATTAATATATACTGATTACCGCTAATTTCAAAGCCTCGTCGAACAAGAAGTGACACTCTACACACCAATAAACCCTTCTTCGATTCCGCATACTTTCTACCTTCCATCATTCCATCTATCATGACTATCGTTTTCTTCCCCCAACACCTCCTCCCTAAGGTTTTTCTTACCGTAACCCTCCTCAATATTCTGCATTCTAACAATTATTTCAAATCGTCTGCAATGCTTTCATGGAATTTAACGACTAAATCGAGTTGATTAACGAGCCAGAAATCGAAAAGGAGTGATATAAATAATATTTTTATAAAGAAAATAAAGTCCAGTGAAGCGGCTCTAGGCCCAAGGGTTTAAAGTTGAGCATCAGAAGCGCCGTTACATCGATACTGTGAAGTCAATGCACCAAGTATTCTCAATCGCAAACACTTATGCGTACGATAACTTAATGCTTCTGTCATAGAAAGAAATTGTTAAGGTGTGTCAATTTAAAAAATTCAAATTCAGGAGTACGATATTATTATAAACCTTAATATATTTCATAGAGCATTATCAATAGTTACATCAGTATCGACTATTTCGTACGCATTTAGATACTGCCAAGCTATTCTTGGCTTATCAGTAGGTGCCTTTTAAACTTCAAAGTTGATCTTTTCGAGCAGATTCAAACATTGCAATAATCACCCTTTCTTTTAAGTTAGCCATTTTTCTGTTTATTAAAATCAACTGTCAAATTGGTTAATAACTTTGGGACAATAATACCAAATTTCCTAAAACCCTATTGAAAATGATATGTTCCTTGACATGCATATAAATAATATCGATGAATTTAGGTATTATGGTATTTATAGTCGACACAGATCGATATGCTCATTTTCATCATCTCAATATTGTTTGCTGAGATACTAGATATTATGTAGAAAAATATGGCCTTGTCCATACAGGTTGTATATCCTGTACGTAGGTACTTGGCGGATCGATAGAGCAATATCATATCGAACTAATATCGTGCATCGAGGTCGGTGCGTCGAAATATCCCGCAGTATCCTCACCACCTCGCAATTTTGACAATTACTTAAAAATCCTCGAAGCATGAACGAGAAATGTGGCGGCGGAAAGAGAAAAACTTTAGGACAAAAACACAACCTTACATTAAAAAGATCGATTAATAGCTAAGACTCTTTGCTTGGAGCAAATTTCACGGAATAGTTTTTGTTGGTACTTTTCCAGGAGTGAGCACTAATCCTCGGCAACCACAAGTGGTCCGAGAACTATTGGGGAATGCCAACTCGGGAGTGTGGTGGTGCACTCGTGATCTTTGTGGAACGAGAAAGGGAGGAAGCGGAGTTAAAGGGCACCCTAAGAGAGGCGAGGCGCAGGTTTCAGAAGGGACTGAGGGGGAAACAGCGGAGTCGAAAAGAAATTAATAAATTACGAAAAGGTATGCCGACACTTGGATAATATACGTAAATGAAAGAAATTTCCTTAGCTGAGCAATGGTAGCGACTTTTTCATTCGTGAAGAGTTTACATTTACTTCACTTTGTGATGTATTACAAGAAGAACAAGGAGATTTCTAGTCCCTACCCACGTCTGTCAATTATTAAAATTATTTCATACTTTCCAGAATTTAGCGAAAAAAGGATGAAGTGGCTCTTTGAATATTTTATTAAATTCGAAGTGAAAATAATTAAATCGGACAATTGTTGGTGCAACATACAAGTAGTCGTAATCTTATTGTTTAAAGATGTCGGCCAGGTTTTATAATGTCTCGTTAAATCCAATAGTTAGTAACTGTGAACGTTAACTTAACTTGAAGATTAATGACAAATTCTATTTTATGAGCAAAACAGATTGCTCATTAGTGAATATAAACGTTATATATCCTTAGCAGGATCTTCTGTCAGTTATAGGACAGCATAACGGTCGGTTTTGAAACTAACCATCGTTCATAAAACTGAGTTTTGGCCTTAGCCGAAGGTCAAAATAAACTTCAGTTTTACAATACAATATTTGTAAAACCTGGCCTTAGTGGTTCAATTATATAAATATGAAATAACTAAGGGATTAACGCAAGCACTCATTAAGTGTTATACCTCCATCGGTAGCTGGAAACAGGATTTTTTTGAAGATCATATAAAAAAATTATTAAAAAAGCAATACAAATATCATCATTTTACTTGGGGGTCCTGAGAGACACTTCATATAACGGACTGGTAAAGATGCCTTTTTGCCCATAAGATAAAAAAGACTGGATGAGTAGAAAGAAGTTGTAAGGGAAATATCTTTCACATTAGATGGCCTAATTCGTAGCAATTTTTTTGAATGATTAATTGCCTTTTATAAAAACTACTGAGAAATTATCGAATTTTTATCCAAGAACTCGCCTCGTACGCTTGGTGATTACAACTGTATGCCATGTATTAGTGATAAAAATGTACTGCGCTAAAAATTTATTATTGTTTATGAATGCTAATCAAAATCTATTTTTCAACTCAGTAAAATCGATTTTCTAGGTCGCGCTTTTAGTGGTGGTACGAACTGCACAAGAGGAGATCTTAAATGGATCCTGACAATTATTATACTCCCTCGAAGACTTCTGCATACTTGCTCATTGGATCGAATCAACCTTCCATATTGAGTTCTTTCCTGTTTCATCGTCATTTTCAGGTACTTCAATCGTTTTGATCACACCTATGTTTTCTCTAGTTCTTATCCCCTTGGTGATATGCTTTGTGGACCATTCACGGAACGAAATGACCCCCTGCCACACACCACCGCGGGGGGATTCAGGGAATGACGTTGTATTTGGAAAGGCTGACCAGAGTGCGGTAGGTTTAAGACTAATGCCCTCTCTTTCTATGGCAAAGGCGTACTTTACCCGAATTCCGTTAAGATAAGTATTCTGCGAGATTTAATCAAGTATTCCTGGAGATACCACTCTGGAGGATGGGGTCGGAGAGTGGGCCAAAGGAAGAGAGAGAAAGAGAGAGCGGGGGAGCAGAAGGGAGGGGACGAGACGGGACGAAATAAATGGCAAAGGATAGAGAGAGAAAGAGGGGAAAGAGGAGATGATTGTAAAAATAAACATGTATTCACATCGAGTGCTGGAACTCAGTGAGACGCGACCGCCGTTCGCCGCCGCCGGGCCATTGGCTCCATTCTTCACGCAAACGGTGCGCACCATCAAGCAGCGGAGGGAAGACGGAAATCGAAGGGATGGAAAAAAAGACGCGCACCCGGCACACATTTCTACCCGTGCTCTTAGGAGTGCGGTTGTGCGGGGCGGTGGGGAAGAAAGAGGAAGTTGGTTCGGGGGAGGGTTACGACTCCCACAGAATCCCTTCCCTAGCCCCCGACTCCTTTGCCCTCGGGTCGCCGTCGTGACGGCGGGCGACGCGGAGATAGAAGTTGTGCTCCTTCTCCGCCGTCTCCGTGGGCCGCACGGAACTGGGCCGACCGCCCGAAATTACGAAAACTTTTCTGCCCGTCCCGGAAGAGGCCGGCGCCTTTTGGGATGCAAGCGAGAGAGGCTCGGAAATCCTGAATTTCACGTGAACTCGGGCAAAACTCGCCTTCGCATTCTTACCGGGGTCCTTTATGCCACGGGCCGTAAAAAAAGGCACCGACAACGGAGCACCGTGACGGGAAACCACAGGAGGATTGTGTAGGAAACGGACATCGTTGATCTGTGCTTGCAGGCAGTTCCAAATATAAAATAAATTCAAAAAACATTCGGCGATTGCATTGAGAAAGCTACTTCGAGAACCACGGGACTTTATAACGGTCAGATCCTCCGGATATTGTAAAATCCCTTCTCCTTTGTACCCGTCTTCTCAATCCTTCGATTCAACCTTTAACACAACCTAAATCATTTCTTTCCCAATTATTACCCATAATTGCGAGTAGGTATCCGTAAGAGGGAAGTATCTTGCAACTCTTACCGTCGCTTGAATTTCATGATTATTGAACACATATTGGAAAAACTAAATTTCATGATTATTGAACACATATTGGAAAAACTAGGTTTCGAAGTCGTTTGTAAAAATATTTGGCTACAATTCCAAATTATGGTTTAGTAACCAACATTGGTGATCATATTAAAACACAATTTAAACTATTTTGAAATAAATTTAGCATACACATTTTTAGCATTGATACATACCATGACATAATCTTAAACTTGAAAATTGTTTCGTGTACATTAAATGTTGAAATCAGTAGCTATTAAAATGTTTACAAAAAAATAATTAATGTAATATTGAAAAGCACCAGCCAATTTAGAATTATTTGAACATTAGAAGACTTTGCCAAAATTTCCTCTTTTATATAATTTAAAATGGGATGGAGAAGAAAAATTTTATAAAGAATGAAATATACAGTTAACAACTGCAATATATCCATCTTGATTGATACCAATCATAAATAGGGATAGCAGATGATAATATGAAACAGGAAAAGGCGTGCTCCAATAAATTATTGGGTGTCATTAACATTTACCAGACGAAATTTAGCGGATACTAAGATCGACATAGCACTCATTCAAAGACGACAATCGCCGAAGGTTGGCGTGATAAGAAATTGCAACAGAGTTCGAGCATCGTCTCAATAACGAAATCTTGCCGATGGCAAAGCAAAATGTCCATGCAGGATGCAGAAAAATCAGAATGACATATGAATCAAGGGAGAAAAGAATTGACGGAGACATGAGAGAAACTTCTCTCTCCTGGATTTCAGGTGAAAGAGAAAAAAATGCAGTTTTCAATTTGAATCAACGCTGTGAAAAATTTTACCCAAACAAGCATAAAATTAATGAAATCCAAATTTAAAAAAAGGGATGGGTTGGTGGATAGAAGGAATACATCCATCCGAATTCAAAATAAGAAATTCGAGTCCTAAAAATGACACGAGAAAAACGAAATGCAAATTACAATTGACAATATGCAGTCTGTTCCGACAAAATCTCAATTAATCTTGAGGAGCTAATTTGATTGGGAGTGCGTATCAGGTGGCTCGAAAGTATCAGTTTACAGCCCCTCACCGTTCAAGGATGCTTCGTGGGATAAGGTGACAGGTCCGAGAGAAAACCTATCGAGAAATGCCGAGGTATAGAAGTGTTGCTGATTATACACCTACTGTTTTCACCGAAGGATTAAACACAGATCAAACAATACTGTATCATCTTATTCATTACTTTGCTCGTTTATATTAAGTCTGCACCCATCGGAAATCAAGCTTTCCCCCCGATGCTTTAATCGTTCCCCAAAGCGTGCATAGTGAATTTAACGATGGGTAATAAAGGTCAGAGGATGGATGTCAGTGGAAACAACTCATGAGTAACTAGCATACTATGACATGATGTTATCCTCAGGGGTCAACGTAATCTTCAGAGTACCCGAAAATAAGAAAAAATGACATTAAGCATCTATTTCAATATTTAACTAGGGTAGAGCTCCATATAAAAACCTATAAATTAAAATAACTAGCCCGGGTATAATAGTGAATTTAAAAATTATCAGAGCTGTCCGTTCCATTTTTAAATTTGTAGATATGAAATAACTCAAGGTTATAATAAATGAAACCCATGCATTAAGTATGAAAAAATAAAAGAAGCGTCTTTTTTGGGTGGTGAGGGGACATATTCATTCACAGTACTCTTGAGGGGAAAGAATAGTCCCTTTCTTAATGACTGCGACGAAAGGTCACGAGTCAAATCAAACCACAGAGCGAGACAAAGAGCCCAGCGATGAAATAATGGTCTCAAGGATACACAAGGGATAAATAAAAAATAAATAAGCCACAAATTTAGAAACGAGAGCGGAGGAGCTTAATATAATTCCAAGATTCCCCTTTTGTGAGAACAAACAGAATAGCAACTTGGGTGGCATTAGAGTGAAAGAGCGAACAGAGCCCCTTGAATCCCGACTCGGTGGCAAACAAATAAAAGGCGAGAGGCTGGGGAGAAATAAAGAGACCCAAGGAAAAGGTCACGTGATCAAAAATAGACGACCCATTAGAAATAATCCTTATATGCTTTCCCTCCTTCCCCGCCCTCTCACTTGCCCACCTCTGGGTAAGACGGTGCGAGAATCCGACAATATTTACGTCACTACGCATTAAATCTTGGGGACACGACGTATTCTTCATCGCAGCGATGTCTAATTATTATTTCCTCCCCTCCCCATTCCGCATGGTCGTGGCACGGCCTCTTGAATCTTCCCATACCTACAGAGGCTCTTGAAAGGGGTATTAATACATCTGTCAGCGGAAACTCATGTGGTTTAAGTTTAACCTCCGCATAAATCTCCTCCTTGCTCACAAAACAGGGGTTCGACCTTTTCCCTCTACCGCACTCGCATCTCTTCCCTCGGCTTCCCTCCGTTTGCCATCTTCGACCCATCACCCTTCCTCCAGCATTCTCTTCCTCCCCCCCAAACTCAAAACCGCGATTCCTCTCGCAAACACGCACGCGGCACTCTCGACTATTTCCCTCGAGTGCGCCGTTTTAATATATTGTGCCCGAAGGCTTTCCTCCCTTCCCATTCTTACTCTCCGACATACACGTCTCCCTCTCCATCTCTTCAACAAGAATACTTTTCCCACTCCCTCCTCATATCCTTTACCGATCCCTCATAGGCACACGCGAATCCGCTCACACACACAATCCCTTTCACTGTTCATACTTCCAGTAACTCCCCACTCCCCTCCCGTTACCATTAATTTTCTTCTCCTCTTCCTTGTGGCCCGTTGTGAGGTTTCTTTTCTCGTAAAACTTCCATGTCTTCATTCCAAGTTATCCGAGGTCATTATTCTTACCGTTTAATAGAGCAGATATGACAGTCGTAATTTTCCTCCCGTTTCCTTCCACTGTAATTGCGTACCTTCCGCTGCCTCCCTTTGAATTAATTTTACCCTGGCTCTCCCACGCGAGAAACATAACGTCCAATTAAGCATTAACGAAGTGACTTGTGATAATATGAGTTCAAGCGTTTGAACCTCCATCCACTGTTAGGGAAACTCAGGAATTTTTCATAAAGGATTTACGGAAGAATTTATAAAACCGTGACTTCAACTTTTTTTGGCTTGTCAACCCTGAGTGGAAATCACTCTGCGGACTGGATTTTTCGCAATGATCTCAGAGCCATCAGCGAGTTTTGCAAAGAAAAACCCTAGTGATTACTTTTGAATTCAAAATTAAATGAATCACAGCCTCCTGTGTTTATCTCTCTTGCCAAAGAATCCTGCAGTATATCAAACTTTCAGAGATGAAAATTCAATTTTTGAGGTAAGACTCGGGGACATTCATCCATAAGCGTAATTTACGATTCGGACTTAAGCTAAAAATGGTGGGATTCTCAGTCACCTCCGACTAATTTTTCATTACATCCATTACCATGCATTAACCACCGACTCGTGAGTCACTCCACCCTGTCTTCCTATGAACGTACACTTGCATCTTTCACCTCGTTTCGCATCACTGGTCCAAAACAGAGGCCAGAATGATCTGAGGGTCTGGCCCATTTATTAAAACCAGACTTGTCGTCCACTGCTCGTTTGGTACTGCTTTCTTTCGGAAAATAAAGTGAGAGAAAAACGACTGAAATTGAATGCCAAAAGGAGAAATGCGTCAGGATAAAATATTTCCAAGGGTACGGAAGAATGTTCAGGCAGAATTAAATGGGTTGGGGACAATTGAAAACCAAAGATTTCGCTAGGAAAACTACAAGTACTTGTGATACGAATCACCATTATTTACCAATCCTCGGCATTCTTCCCTCTCTAATGCTGAGTCTCTTACGCCATATGTCAAGCAGCATCATACAAGTAATTTAATCAGGCTCGACACTTAAAATTTGCACAAGAATGATCCGTAATACGTTATCTTCCTCTGGGCTTTGAAAGGCTCTGGACTCCAGCTCATTATTTTTTACGCGCCTTCTTTGTCTATCCCCAAGTCCATCAAACCGTCTGCTCTTTTGTTGCTCCCTTTTTCCTCATTCATCTTTCGGTTCTCATGCCCTTCTCAATAACATCCCTTCATACGCAGGACTGGACCCCTTTGTGGTGGTCTCCTCACTGTACCTCTACCATCTTCCTCGCAGTGCACGCCAGAGTGATACAATCACTCATATTTATAGCCACTCCATTTCTGCTACAGTTCTCAATTCTACAGAATCCATTGAATCCCAATCACATCACCTTCTTCTCTCCACACTGATTCTTAGAAATACATATTTAGGCCATGGCAATTTTAATCAACAAACTTCATGCCACTTCTGTTCGTTGCTTCCTGCCTCCCATGTTAATATTGTATTAGTTTTCGTCGATAGATGAATATGTATATACTCTAGATTTTATCCTATATCTACCATAGGGGATTAACCTGTCGGCAGTGATGAGATGCAAACGGAGCTGACAGCTGAAAAGGGGTTATTGAGTATGATATAAAGGTATTGCATTTTAGCATGGTACGGAATCTTTGGAAATTTGGTACCCCTAGGGCTATCATTGTAGCTTTACTTCCTGCTACTCCAGTCGTTACCGGTTAACGTTTACATATTTATTTGGGCTAATAACAAACCTGTGCATGCAAAGTTAAGGAATAAGTCAATAACTGGCGACTAAATGGCCAGTGAAACTGATATGGACGTGCAATCGAATGCCATGAATGGCTTAAGGAAAACTACTTCCTAGTATTCCAAATTTACCGTGGCGAATAATGCAATTTTGGAAATAAATGTCGAGAGTGATTTCACAAGTAGAAGTGATGCAATTATTGGTACCGAGCATGCTGAGTTGCGAGCGATAGCATCGGCGCTGGGGAGGGAATATTTGGGCAAGCGATGTAGAGAGTGGTGCCGAGCTTGAAGGCTCATCCGACTGACGACGCGTAACAGTTCAAGTATCATCAATCCAACGTTCAGGCAAGGGATTGAGATACGTTTGAGTGTGTTGTAGAAAAGAAACTCAGCCTCTAAATTTAGTGAAACATCCAATTAACCAAACCTAGGCTTATCATTCGCATTAAAATTTATTTCATTAATTTGCAAAGTCCGTCCATTTACCAATGGTTTCTCTCAACAAGATTATTGCTTCATGAATAGGCAAAAAAGTTTAAATTTATTTTACACACGAAAGTGGATTTATTGACTGGTAACATATTCAAACTATATATATTTTCATTCATTACATCTGATCAAGTTTACCTGTTGAAATAGCAGCTTTTCATATTTAGAGTTCAACGTAATCGCTTCAACGTTATAGTGTACGAGTACCTACGGCCTTGTGAAGAAACGACAAAAGATTATCAAATTTTATTGCAACATCCCGAACTCCACCGTAGAATATTATCTCACACCATCTTAGAGTTTATTTTAATTTGAACAATAGGCATTGGGACCCCCATTACCTCTAAACGGCATTCCAATTTTTCACTTTCTCTACATTATAATCATTAATTAATTTTTTTGCGATGCTACATTATATCAGTATTTATTGTTTCATTTCAATCAAATCTTTATCACAATAGGTACTGAATATAGCACTACTAAGCCACCAATTAGATATTCATTTTTCACTCCCTAGAATGTAGAGGCATAGCAACTTATTTTTGAGCGAGAAATTAAAAACACTTATGAGGCTATCATCGTGAAATTCATTTTACCAAAAATAAATTCTAGGTTGCTCATTGTGCTTTTCTTACAATACTTACAATACTTTCTTACAATACGTGACGAAAGGTATTTTTTGCGAATTTTTATACAAAAAATGCATTGATTCACGGAATCGGTTCTACTCCGATTTGCACAGTCATCTCGTCTCCATCTCGTTTTCTCGAGAATATACGGTCAATTCTCTTTGTTTGTAACCCATTCCTCATTCATCTCCTGACCCGCGTTTCCACACTGATCCTCCCTGTTCATCGCGCCTCCCCCTGCCAGCACCTCCCAGCCTCTCAACCCTTACCGCCCCACTCCCGTTGCCCCCCACCCATCAAGAGGGGGGAGGACCCATTCCGCCCCCTTACTCATATCTATTTCTAGTCCCTTCATATTTCTCCATCTTTTCCCACACACACAGGAGCACGTCACATTTCCTTCGCCCACATCCCACTCCCTTCCTTATCCTTCCATTCCCTCGCCAACCCTCACATGCCGTTGGCAAATCATACTTTCTCTTTTCTTTTATTCTCCAATCCACGACCTTGCAATCAATCCTTGGTCGACTCCCTCCTTTAACTACTGTTTGGTGGAGCATCGACGTGACTTATTGAAGAAAAAAAGAATTCTCTCAACGATTTCAATTCGTATCTAAAAGGTGTTGTGAAATGGTTTTAGCTCTCAACTTGGACGGTCTGCCCAACCCTGTGAGTTCAAACAGTCATGCATAGCTTTCAAAATATTGTGGAAAATATACCACTGGAAAAAACTGGTATCCTATCTACGAAATCAATACACGGATATCGCTTTTTGTTCTCATAGAAAACATAATGCATTTACTCTACATTTCCAGGTGATAGACAAGGAATACGTACATAATCAACGGTGCTAAATTAACTATTCATAACCGAGTAATGCCCTTTTTTTGTCGCTCTACTAGAAATAAATCACCGAAGTTTGATTTCAACAGTTGGTTCAATGGTGACCGCAAGTAAAATTATTTGTCGGCTTTTTCTGATTACAGAAAACCTAACTTGAGCTACCCAACTGATAAGGCCCCACATATAAAAGCACCCAACCCAACGCACTACTATATTCCACCGTACTTTTCCCAGTAATTTAAGCATAATAATAATTCTTCGGCATACCTTCTTAAGGAGCGCAGCGCAAGGAGAAATTAAAACTGTATCGAGCAAAGACAAGGCGAGAATATTTACGAGAAGATCTCAAATCCCTTGGGAATTCTGGTGCTTGAAGAGGAGAAACGCCGTGTTAGTTTACAACATATAATCATGATGAGGTAGATTCATAATTTACAATCCAGCTGCCTTTGCCATGCTGCTATTCATACGACGAACTGATTCTTTTAATCCATCCGTTGGGTGATGCCCACACATTTTCTGGGAAAGAAACATCGTTTGTTGTATATAATTCCTCACAAAAAGAAGAATAAAAAAACGACCAAAAAATTCGTTCATGGCCTTTTCGTTGGGTAGACAGATATTTTTAAAAAGCCATAGACAGCGTAGCGATTATTAATCCGCCCCGTGTGCATCATCCTCGCTCTACAGAATCCACCCCGAATGTTTCGCCTTTCAAAGCAGCCCCTCTACTATCCCCACACCCACCCCCATACCAGAGAATAGCGACAGAGGTATTTATTTTCCCCAGAGAAAAAAAAAACATACCTTTCGATGCACAAGTCCTCTTTCCCGCATATTGCTTCTCTTATCGGTACCCCCTCCCCTTTCATCCGCACCCTCTCCCTCCCACTTCAAAAACTATCGAATGTAACCATCCTTTCTCAAACTCCCAAAGTCCTCCCCGCCCACCATTTTCTTTGGTCGCATTACGGATTATCCAAACTCTTCGTTATATTTTTCAACTCTCCAAATTCTTCCCGATTCATGGAATTATATCCGCAAATATCCGTGCACGTTCGTCCGTCTCCTTGTCTTCTTTCTTTTTACCAAATTGTTTCAAATGGGATGCGCTCAACCGATGAGGGCTTTTCCCTCTAAAAAGGAAGGCCCTTGATGTTTTATTCGTTTAACTGCCGCGGTTATCCTCTCTCTTTCTCTCTCTCGAAATTATCCACCTGGTGTATCGATTATTTGTTTTCTTTTTAGCAAACTTGATCCTCTCCCCCATCCCGGACTCGATCCAATGGTAATCCTTTTATTGGTTCCTCCTGTATTCACTTTGCCTATTGCGCTGTGTTATTTTGTGTAGCAGCTGTATTCCTGAGTCTGTTTTTCGGACTTCCCATGCGGATTGACTTATTTGGTTTTGCTGCGGCGGATGGAATTATACCTATTTTCCCCCACGCATTTTGTCCAAATCCAGAAGAAGGCAAGAGTAAGTTCATGGAGGATACCTACCTTTCTTCTCAAATGCAGTACCGGGACACTATTAGCGAATTTGAGCTCATTTCTACCCCAAAAGCAAATACCGAAGTGCCTAAAACTCAGGGAACACTTCAATATCATCCGAGCAGAGGAATCAACCGTGGCGCATACCCACTTCCTTGTTTATCGAGCAAAGTTTGGGAGGATAAAGGGAATTTAATTTGCCTTTCACCAGAGGATACGCTCAATATTGATCAACATAAGCGAAACGGTTTCCTATGGATGAGCTCTATGCAAAGATCATTCGCTTACAAGTTACGGTTGATTGTGAAAACACACCCAACTCTTGAGTCTTAGATGATCAATCTAAATAAGCTCCCCAGAGTATGCTCAATTGAACAGAAATTTACAAAGTTTTAAGATTAGATTCGCTGGTTTTCATCATAATTTTCATTCAAGGAAATAGCAATCGTTTGTCTGTAACCAAGGTCTAGAAAACTCGAGTTATTTGCAGCAGTAAATTTACCATTCATCACGCAAGATGGGAATGATGACTTCTCTCTTGATGCTTAGATGAACGCTTAGTTTGGTTACTGGAGAGAATTTCATTAAGATATGTACGCCTAATTTACACATAGTTTTTACACATTGTTAAAAATTTATTGATTAAATCTATTCTTACAATTCATAAGTTGCCACTTAACCCATAATGCGTCTAATACAGATTCTTATCTATCACTCTCGGATACATTTCATCCCCACTAAACACACACTTTACAACAAATGGGCAAGGGTACTTCAACACAAATGAAATTCATTACTTTAGGCAGAGAACTTAATTGTTACCCTATATGCATATCTGAAAGTTTATCGACTTGGCTTCATGAAGTCATGAGTTTCCTGAACGTTAAAGTTTGCGCAGTCTGATGGTATTGAATCTTAAACTAAAGAACACTACCTACGGCCGGCCAGTGGAAGGAATTCGGGAATTGAGGTACCCCAAATAAAATCTGTGAACCTGGTAATATTAGTTTCAGGATCTGAGAAGTCGACTGGGCGTACTGTTTACACTGAGAATAAATCGAGCGTCTTGCGTTTTGCAGCGCCTTGGTATAAGAGAGGTTAAAAGGAAATGAATGAGCCACAAGAAAACTTGTAGCCCCTTAGTACATGAGGAATGGAGCATTCAAGAGTTTTCTACTGAGAAAACTTTTGGGTAAAATAGTTACTATTAATTTACACACCCCTATCCATCGAACGAATGAATAAATAAGTAAATAAATATATATAAATATTTTTTTGTGCCAATATAGTTCAGGCTTAGGAGTGCAAGTGCAATAGTAGAAAATGTGCTTCAAAACCCCACCCGCAGCCGGTAGACTTTGGCAAATAAAAAAAATCACGGATGGATTTCTCGCCGATACAAAAAATTATTTCGTTTCGTCGAGATAATTTGCCTTTGACAAATAAATGAAATAATTACGATAATGAACAGTGGTGGAATATGCATCCGATACGGCATTACAATGACTACACTGTACAGTCTACACTGTATCTTATTGCGTCATTTTTCTATCCACGGGTTTTCGTTGTTCAGTTTGCGTGAACGCTTCCCATGGGTCGCGACTCTCAGCCTGTTCAAAAGTTTCATCGAAGTATTGTGAAAATTATTTCGCCTCTAGAAAAATCCCACTTTTCGTTTCAATTACTGAAATCTGATATCAATTTCTCTATTTAATACCTCATTGGCATAAAATCTAATGGATGATGACAGAAACTCACGAAAAACTCCCTAGAAATAAAAAAGGGATGACACGATGATACTTAAATATTTACAACTGTGAAAAGCATTTGTAAATACTAAAAGAAACGGCGAATATTACTTAGGCAATTACAGGTATCTTTTTGTTTAGTTAAAATTTGAGCGACTAAATAAAAGGAAAAAAATTCATGGTTCCTGCTCTCACTTGGTGGATTTGAGTGATTAAAGAGCGCCGCTGGCAAGAGACAAGGGATTCGTCTACCGACGCCCATCCAGATGAAAAGTTCCAATCTCAACACATACGTGCTCGCAGGGAAGGAAAGTGCAGTGATTGTATTCTGCCGGCCTGATGCTCTCTTTGCGTCTGGTCAGCCGAATGCACTCCACGCGCTTTCATTTGTTTACACTGGAGAAAACTGCTCCGTCTGGAAAAGTATGGGGAAGAGTTGCTGTTGTAACGGATAAGGGGACGAGGGAAGGCTGGAAGGAGGGCAGACAGCGATGAAACCGGACCATGCACACTTACGAATGTAAGAAATTGAGCTAAGTGACAAAGTCACCGAATAATTTTGATGAGACCACACTTTAAATGATTAGAAATATAAAAGAAATACTTTATCTGCTGATTCTATGCGTTTTTTCTTTCTTACAGCGAAATGACACCGAAACCAATCCCGTGGAGAATACATTAAACCTCCAAAAAGGGGCAAATTTCATTTTTCAGCGAAAATAAATTTTTGAAGTCCTTTTTCCTGTGATTCAATGAGAAAATCAAGTTAAATTTAAAACAAATCGCACTTCTGCATATGTCTCAACACGCAAATCAGTAGATAATTTTAAGCTCAGGGCAAATTAAGTACTCAAAATTAGTTTTGGGATGGTAAGTAATAATTTCAGAGCACAGTAGGTATTCAAAATTAGTTTTGGTAGTGTAATTAATATTTATTTTGAGTTGCCTTAAAGTCAAAAATGTTCAAAAAGAGTCCAAGATACATTGCTCCAAAGACTTGCCCAATGAATCCGTCCTCTCATCAACTTAGGAGCTAAAACCTTCCACTGAATTACCATATTTAATCCTTATTTTATCTCGTTAGTTATTAAATAGAATGCGTATGCAAAGCAAGTAGTAAGTATGAATACAAACATATAAGTGCAATAATTGGGAATTTAGATTGAAGGTTTTCGTAGAAGTTGGTTGATACTGCGAAAACCTTAAGTGGGGATTGGGATGGTATGGTGACTAACGTACAGGCTTCCCACTGAGAGGGCCCGGGTTCAAATTGTAGAGACAATAAATATTTTTCAGTGGTATCCCTATCCCTGCTTGAGGTGCTTTGTGGAGAGCACAGTGAGCGAGTTCGACGCCCGTCGGATGGGACGTTAAACTGCGGACCCCTAGGCGTCTTTCGACAAGAGTACGCTAGTACCGATGCCGGGTTTCTCTTCACCCTTCCCATCTTCCCCATCCATTCCTAATGGCGCAAATGACCTCAGCTGTCGGCCGCCTCACCAAAAAAACTACTTCTACTTACTTAAATCTTTCTTAAATCGTTACTCCTCCGTTCTAGGGAGCGTCTTCGGTGTTTATTCAGCGTTCCTTTTCATCCATCGTTTTAAATTATCAAAAAAACCTTGGCCATGCCAATTACAATGTAATCCAGTAACAAGTGGAGTGATGAGGAAAAACGGTGTTAAACAAAAGCGAATGATTACCTTCAGCAAAGGTCTTGAATTTGCGTGTATCTACTCCGGAGTAAAAGTGAAACCCACATTTTTGCGGGCGAGATGAAATAGAGCCCGAACGAAATCAATAATTTTAGTACAAATATTATTTCATGCATGAGGGCCGACGAGGAATTCTCCCAAAAAATTCTCAACGGTCACCAACGAGTTTTCCGATCGATTCGCGAATAGCTGATTATTGAATTCAATCAAAAGGTACCCGCGACGAGAGCCCGTAGGAGTGAGTCCCCCACTCGTGGACCCTTGAAATATACAACTCTACTTCGTCGAACGAACAGCCTCTCACTCCAAACCAGGCCGCGGTTAAGACGCAAGATGGGAACGGGAGTGAATGGGAGGAGAGCGGAGAGGCCACCGCACAACAGCGGAAGAGGAGGAGGGGTCCACGAGGATGGTGAGGCCCTGAATGGCACACCGGGGCCTGGTGCAGTTGTTATTCCCCCGTCGAGAATCGGCCTGCAAGAATGGGGTGAGGGGGAAGTGGGGTGAGGGGGAAGTGCGGTGCGGGTGAATTGGAGGAGATGAGATCCTTGAGTGTGCGGTCGCCATCTGTACCGCGACGGGGAGATCATGGCGAGCGGACGAGACGAAGGGGACTCGGGGGTGTCTGGGAAACGGATGGGTGGGTGGGGGTGGTGAAGGCTTGAGGAACTCGGGGGGGGGACTGCATCAATGCACCTTATGTGCACCGAACTCCTCTTGCGCGCGTGAGCGTGTGTGCGTTGCCCCACACCCTCCCAACCTCCCTCCCCTCCCCCGTGCACCAACTCTCGCAGTCGGCTCGAGCGGAGCGCTTGCAAACTTGAAAAGTCCCGAAGGATGTCGCGCAGAACAAATGGAAATTGCGACTCTAAGGGCTATCGCTCGTCTCGGTGACGCGTCTCGCAGGGTGCGCTGACCAAGGGAGGGGGGGGAGTGGGAGGGAAGTGGAGGAGATGCCACCAAGACAGACCGATGCGATCGGGATATCCACTTAGACCTTCCTCCGGCAGCCGAAAGTTGTTCGGTGGCTCTGCTCACGGCGGAGTGACCACTCGCGATCTTGAGTGCCTCGGTGGGAAGTTTTTTTTTCCTTCCAGAGCGAGTTGTCCTTGTAAGTTTAGAAAATAAACACTCGGTTATGTTATACGTGTTCTATCCCTGGGAATCTACGAAAGGGCGGTTTAATTCGGTTCGTTACGGAAGAATGAAAGCATGTAATTTGATATATATATAATATGTATATCCGCTTAATTAGCGTTGTCCTCCACATATAGGCATCGATGCTACGAACTTCCAATATGACTGACCCTCACGCATGAAAACATATTAAATATGATTTACATAAATAACATACAAAAGATATAGTAAACACAATGTAAGAAACTGAATTTGCATACAGAGCACTTATAAATACTAATTAATCGGTTCACGTCCAAAACAAAACTTTGGAATTAGAATGCTAAACCAAACGCTGTAACACAGTATGTATGTGGTGGCATATATTGATTCCCCATAATGATTAATGAGATGTGATATTCAGAATACCACGTATTTTAATATACCTGTATATTTATACAAGTACACTTGTATCCTTTACAGAAGCATACTTGTATCCTTGTATATCAATTAATTAATGAAATTTTACCTTTTAAAATATTTAACGAAAGTTTTGGCAAAGTAATGGCATGGATGTGTACATCCGACATATTTAGCTAAAACTGATGCTGAAATTGGTCTGACGCTCGGTAGATATCGAGTGTAAATTTTAGTTACATTGAAGGAAATGGAGGGGGAGATTCTCTGCCGACCAAGGCAGTGTGATACGAGATAGAAAGAGCATAATGGAAAAGAAAGGAGCAGTCACGTGTTAATAAATGCTAAGCCCATCAATGAACTCTTTTGTTTCGCCTGATACGCGGCTACGACCGTTCTCATTGACCTCTTGAATCGGGATTAACGCTCACGAGGGATTGGGTTGCCGATCTGGAGGATGGGAAAGAGGACAAGGGGCCTGGCGGGGATGGGCACACGTTTCGGCAGACGGTTCATAAACAGAGACGCCTTCACGATGGGAAAGAACGAGAGAGAAAGGGGACTATTGAGAAAAGCCTGTGTTATGAGAGCATATTAACTTCGAGAAACAACATTAACTGCTGTTTACTAAGTTCTCAAATTTTCATATAGCGTGAGTAGACATTTTAAAGTCATATTTTCAAATTGAAACGTTGAACATGCCACCGTCGGAAAACCATACGCCACAGCTACTCATGAGACGATATCGGAAAGTCCTAAAAACTATTTCAAAAATCGGTTGTATCACACGAGAAGTGGGAAAGATTTAGATGAAATAAAAAAGGGGTATCATTTTGGTATTATTGAGCATAGTCACTCGTATTTCGAGAAAAGTAATGTCCCCAAAGATTTCGCTTATCGCAAATATTGAAAATTCAATTAAAATACACCTAATATTAATTAAATTTCATTCCACATAATGTCGAGTTATACCTGAATAGCGTTCAATATTATTGAGCCCTTAAAAACAATTACATTAATTTTTTTCCCGAGAGTCTTTCGCGGTCTTACTTTCCTGAGGACCTTCAGCGAACAAGAAGGGCCTCACAAACACACCGGTAGGCTGCACATAACAGAGTGAGACCACTACTTGAAAGCGCCCTTATTATTTGGGATCTAGTGCCGAAAGAACTCATTCGGGAATATGGAAAAAATCCAGGAAAAGCTCGTAAAAGAACGAAACGAACGCAATATTTCAAGTACCGACTGAAACAAGATACCCTCGACGCAAAAAATTGATTCAAAGTGTAACTTTACCCAAAATACCAATCAAACAAGTGGATGGATTGAAATTCATCAGAACGAAGTTCATCCACAAATTATAAAGGCTGGCAGACCGACGACAGTTTTCCCCCTTCTCTCTCTCCTCAAAAAAATCTAAACGGTTGCTTAACATACATGAAATAACAAAAGAAAGTCATTTCAGTTAAAATTTAACTGTGGGAGAATAATTAAAACTCCAAATCATTTTGGAAAATGAAAATGCACAAAAAATAGGGCAAATATCACTGCCGAGAAAATCAATAATAGAAAATACTAGTAATCATTTTACCCTTGCACATTCTCATTCTCTGGAAAACATCGTGGCTGAAAGGCACCACTAATACCTGTGTTAATACAGTTCATTTGAGACGAGTTAATTTTAACTTTTCATCTAGAGAATCAGTGGTTATTCCGTTTGTAAAAAAAATAACTAATATTTATTTTATAATTTAGGCTTAGGAAAAAATGGGCTAAGCATGGAACAGAGAGGTAAAATTAACCGAATAATTTATAAAATCGAGAGAAAGTGACTCATATCAGCTAAACGTCAATTCTCCTCGCATAAGGAGAATTTTTTAAGAAACAAATATGAATACATCAAGGTGTATGTTACATGGAATCAGGAACTATTCCTTTCTTTTCCGCAGTATCAAATCTATTTTACGCGCTGACCATCAAAGCGTTTCCCATCGCTTGGTGCCGAGGGTGGGGAGTATGGCCGCGAGGGAGACAGGAGTATGAAAGCGACGAGTGTGGAGGAGTGGAGAGAGGCCTGAGAAAAACAGCGAAATGGGGGAACATCCGGCAAACAAGCGCCCTTTAAGTACCGCTTCTTCACTGGCGCCTCCGACATGGATGCACTTTTCTCATCCTTCCACAAAGGCCTCCGATCCCCACTCACGCCGCCCCACTTCCTCTCACTCCTAACATAACCCGCAAACCCCACCACCAACGCCCTTCCCCATTCCAGAACCTCTCTTTCAATCGTGCATCTATTTCTTAGACCTCGCCTCCGGCGTCTTCTTTCCGGGAAGTGGCACTGCAAAAGTCTCTGACGGACCTCGCAGAATTAAATGCATCGGGGGATTTGGATATCGTTGTCCCTACGTTATCCTTTTTGGCTTGAACTCTGATGCCTGACATATTTAAGCAAAGGAATAAACAAATACGCCGAGAGGAATCACACTGCGAGTCAAAAGCGGAGTTATTAGACGATCAATTCCTTTATTAAAAAGGGTGGAATAACTTGGTGGAATAACTTGGGCCGCCCTGACTGAGTTCGATTGCTAGTATTTCGTAAGGAATTGTCGCAAATTACGTAAAAGTGAAGTCCTGTTTTTGAAAGAAATTTGGCCAATACAAACAAACGTCTTGATTCAATCTTAGTTATGATAAAATTAACAAGAAGCGAGGTCAATACTTATACTTTTTCGTTATTTGCAGCTAAGGTATATTTATACAAACCCTTCACGCCATTTATATTTGGGGATTGAGTCAAGGCTAAAAATGGCTGATCTGATGTTACTTACTCAATGAATTTACTCCGTTGTATTAATATGCTCCATAACTTTCGTCTTTGCATAATCCTTTTCCCTTCGAAACGTTCATAAATAGTTTAATACGCCCTCTTCCGTTTCCGAGATCTATAATATTCCTCTTCATGAGAGTCTAATTGACCATTGCTAGTCGTAACTTTCTCGGTCAACCCCTTGATATAGCTCTCTTCTTGGCAATTAGACTCTAATCCATTCTTTTTATCCGACCACACCAGCATAACAGATTAATATAATACTGAATTAGTACTGGTGTATCCAATTCACGACCCCCATCGTGACATTACGCATTGTGGTGTCGAAACACCATGTGCTGTCAAAATCCTTTAAAGGTCGCATTTGTGCGCACTTGCTTTACTACTTTCATTGTATGACTGTTAAAGTACTAAATAACTTCTTATTCATTCTACATAGAGATAATAATTGTACAATGGCTAGTGGCCTAACACCCTCTGCCACACGTCTTTGCGACGGCTTGCGGTGTATTGTGCAGATGTACATATGCTCACAAAACTTTCCAAAATGTATTTCAATACAACATGTTATGTCTTCTAAAAATAAATTAAATTCGCAATTAACTTTCCTCCACGCGTTATTGTTCTAGATTTGTGGACAACTTGCCGGACAGCAAATAAATAATGCGCACATCCCATACGAGGTATAATGCCACAGAGTACTCCTTAGAATTTACTCAACGTAACTTTCTGTACTATTTTAATCGAAACTTTACTAAGCATTTTCCCAGGCATAATCAAAATAATAATTGCCCTATTAGTCTTTCTGTTCCTCTTCGTCCGATTCCCATTAAACAAACATACATTTTTTGCAGTCTCCAATCGTTGAATACTCGTCTTGTGCACAAGATAATTGTATAATTGAGCCTAAATTCGCTCGAGTTCAACTCGCTTTGTATCAGTAAACTCATTACTGCGTGTCTCACAAGTAGCCCTGTGCTTTGAGTTAACGCACGGTCATGAAAGGCTTAATAGTTTGCTAATCTAACATCCCTTCCAGGGGCATTAGTGATCTCATTTGCTGGCCTGAAAAAGTGATTTCACGCGATATGACATCAATACCCTTACAAAGTTCTCTTATTTCCCCTGGAAACGTTCGTAAATACATACAATAATATTTATGTGAACCATCTCCACTGGACAGGGCCTCGAGGAAGAAAGTGAGGTCGGAGGAGAAATCGTTTTTGTCTGGGGGCAATGAGACAGAGAGAGGGGTGGGAAGAGCGCATAGAAGAATGAATTGCTGCCTCCTCTCCGATTATCACTGGAACCTTCCCAGGCTGCGACAAATAGCCAAACGGAAGGGAGACACGGGTTTCCCAACGATTGGAGAGGGAAGGGGGGTTTGGTCGAAGGCGCCAAAACGGAGAGAAGAATATGTAAAGGATGGGTATAAAGGACAAGTGGAGTTCGTGGAACAGGGTAAAAGTTTTGAAGGGGGAACGTGAGGCGTAAATTTAGTTTGAGTCGAATATGTGAAAAAAATGAAAACGCCAGTGGCCCATACTACTTTTCTCAACAATAATACCGTATCGAAGAAGATGTTCATCCCTCAAATGGTGATAAGAACAAATGAAGATGCCAGAAAATGAATGATATTTGTTTAGCCCATTGAATCCAATGACTCTGAAGAATGCAAGGCAGCATTGATTATTCTGAGACAATATGAACGAATCATTTTTCTCTCTACCGTCGCCATATTTATCACCGTGAAATTTCGGTTTTCTCATTTTTAGTTTATACTTAATTAAGAAAAGAAAGTTTCACTCCAAACCAATTTTTAGAACTATATTTATCATTTTCAAATGCAATTCATTACACAACCTTATTACAACCACATCTTATTACAATCTTCATACTTACAGTACAATCTTGAATCTTAGCGGCCGGGATTTGTTAAATCCCGAAGGAGATTCAATGTGTATTTCAATTTTTCTGCAAACAAATCATTTTGGGGCAAGGTGTATATGCCAATACTAAAAAGGGTTAAAAATATTTGGGGACACTCATAAAATTTTCTATGAAAATTAAAATATATAACATATGAATGACTATTTTTGGTAATTTTTGTTACATAGACTAATAGATTTGAAGAAATCATCTGAACACTTCATATTCAGTTTACATCTTTAGATGGTGAGAAAAACAACGCGAAATCCACTTCACAACTACTTCTTTCTCCCTTTCAGCAGCCCTAGTTTTTTTCATTGCTATTAATATTTCCTGAGCTCCGAGTATTTGGCACGAAGAGTCTCAATTTTCGGCTACACATTTAACGACAAGACATCGGCACACTTATTTCAGGAGAAGCGAAGTGAAGCGACGTTTCTTCAACTGAGGCGAGTGAAAGACTAGAAAAAAAATTAGATGACGTGAAAATATTTTTTAAAAATAAATGAGCATAAGATAAAATGGGAAGATGTAACGGCAGGGGTGAGGATTGGGATGCGGTCGGGAGAGGGCGGTTGGGAAAGGAGGGCGGCGGAGGTGTGAAGGGAAGGAGCGGAGAAAACAAATGAGGGCACATGGGCGTGAATTTATTCTTCTAGTTCCGCTTCGGTATCAGGGGAAGGAGGGAAAAATTGGATTCGAGACCAAAAATACCTACATTTTCTAGAGGAGCATAACATTTTTCGGGGTCCTCAAGGAGGAGCATGGTTGACGTCTCCCCACTCCGTCCGCAGTGAGCAGAAATATCGAGGCCATTAAAGGGAGTGAAAAATCGCAATTGAGTTTCCCACAGAGTATTTTTCTTCCCTTGTCAACGAGTTTCGGAAGCGACCAGACAAATACCTTGTTTCGTGTACTGAGCGGCGATGTACCTTCTCGTAAAGAGCCAAGAACAGCATTTTCGAAACCCACGCCAGCGTTGGTTTAGGAACACGAGCGGCAGATCGCGTTTCTGTGCACGCCGCAGTGAGGTGCAGATTAACAGGGCGATTACGTATGACTAGTGATCAGCGGGAGATAGGAAGCTATGACAACTTTGAAAAATATGGATCTTATGCTGACAGCGAACCGCTTTCTCTTCGTTTCGATCTGGCGAAGATTCTTGTCTCTCGTGAATGTATTTAACTTTCAAAAGCGATAATGGCGGGAGATGTCACTAATTGGACAATTAGAATCACGCGTTTCTTGAATAAAAAGCAATGCAAATTCCAGTCATATTTAATGACTGAATCAAACTCATATACCCAATCAAAACTAGAGATAATGCATCTACTGACTAATTAATAGGGCATGCAAGCACCTTACGCGAATATTAGTGCTACAGATGAGGTAAACCCAACGGCAGTATATGAAATATCAAAGACGGCGCATCAGTCTTACACATACCGTTGGCTCTACTCCTCCCACAATAAACGCAGTAATGAGTGTGACGATTGAAACTACCCGACTAGGATTCGGTCAATAAAAATACCTGCGGGTTGAAAGAAGACAATTGACCTTTCCACATTACATGATTAAATAATAAGAAAACTTTTTATGGGAAGAAGCCAAGCGTCTTCTTTCATCAAAAAGGATTTCCACCATGTTACGCCTGAGACTTATTTATTATTCAGTTTATAGTAATTACCTCGGTGCTACAAGAAAAATCAGGTTCCCTGTACCTTTCTAAAGGTCTAAGTTTTACCTGTTCTCTTCGTGGAATCGTGTGGCTCCCAGCCTAAATCCTCCAGCACACCTATGACGCCTACTTGTCTCAGCAATTTTTAACAAGCATAGCGAATTTTCTCTGAACCTAACCTAATGTTTTCCTTCTTCAATTCTCTTTCAAGCTAATAATTTTTTTATTCTTTAATCAACGTTTTCTCGCAGACCCCTTCTTTCTGGACGCCAGTTCCTTGCCACTTATACCAAATGTACTCATACTAAAGCGAAGTATCACCTCTCTTAGAGTTTCATTACATTTTCCTGCAACCAGTCTAATGAAGCCTACCTTATTTAAGGCTAACCTGCATTTGTTCTAATATATGTTCCCCATGGAGCGTTTGATGCTAGTGAAACACCTATGTATATGACCTGTTCCGAAATGCTCCACTCGATCCCATATATTTTACAATTTAATTATTTTTTATCTTTTCTTTTATTTAAAAACTTTAGTGCTTCCCATTTCCTGATATTTTTATTTTAACCCCCGTTCTTTACACCACTCCAATATATGCGCTGAATCGTTAGAGAATAGCACGCTATCTGCTGGTGTCCTTATTCCTTTGTGAATCCTTGAGTCCTCTGCAAATAATCTAAGATTGCTGCTAACTTCGCAGCTTAGGCCGTTAATGGACAACACGAAGTGTTTTGAGGCCCTATAAGACTTCTCTGTGGCATTCCTAAACTTACGTCTGCTTCTAATGAACTGAACCCGCTGACGCCCACGTCTTGTTTACGGTTAGATAAGAAGTCTCTAATCCAGTTAGTAAATTTCTCGCGAACAACAAAATACCTTCGTTTTTGTATTAATTTCTTGTGAGGAACCTTGCCGAAGGCTTTGTTGAAATTTTAAAATACAGCACGCATCTAAGCATTTCTTTTCCCCGATCTCATGGCATCATAATTAAATAGACCCTGAAGTGTCCCGCATAATCTGCTTTTCCTAAACTGTTACGGCAGAGCACGTCTGTAGTGCTATAAGATTTTACAGGATATCGATGTTGAAGAAATCGGGTTGTCATGACTAGAGGCTAGAGGGGTTCTCCTATAGCCGCCGCTGTTGAGAGGGATTATGTGAGCCAGCTTCCAGTCGTGAGGTATTGAGTCTTCTTCCATTGACTAGTAAAAAACTATTTTTAAAAAGGGTGTGATGTATCCCGCAAGTTCGTCTGGTATTCTAGCGGATATTTCTTCTGGACCAGGGACTTTATTTGACTTTCTATTACGGGGATGTTTCCTGCTTTCTGGGAAATTAATATTCCACTTATCGTAAATCATTAAAATCCACTTCAATGACCCGACAATACTTTCCCAATCAACTATTTACCATTTCTGTACGTCTCGAAATCATTTTATCAGTACCTACAGGCGTGAGGACACTAAAAATCAGTGAATCGGGAACCGGCGAATTCAAAAATGCCTGGTATCGGAACACTTATTAGACAAGTTCTCCATGTAATACATTCAAGGATTTTCTGGCATCAATGTGTGTTAGCTTACGTACATAATTATGATATCGCCAACAGCGTAAGCACACTTGATTGAAAGCTTTTTGGATCTGAAGTAGTTCCGCCAAACGGCACGTCACCCTGGCGCAGAAACCCGATTGGGGATTCGGGTGGTTCCTCAGCAGGAGTCCGCACTGCCTGCAGTCACAGATGGGACAGTAATTGTAATAGAGGAAGTGAGCCTGATGCACGAATGTCGTGGGGTGGAATGGGTCGAAGCGGGCAGTCGATATGAGCGATTTAAAGGGAAATTAATGGAGTGAATGAACGATGGAGGGAACAACGAAACGCGGGAGGAGCGTTCGGGAACAAGTTGACCGCGACGTTGGATGGAGTGGCAGGGGTGATTACAGGACCCAGGCGAGGACCCCGTTTCCTCAGCGTCGTCCTCCCATTCGCCTTCCCAACTTCTTCTCCCAGCTCACGTACGGCCCCCAAACGACCTCTCCACTTCGCCTTATCTCATCGTGGACGATCGTGAGGAGAAGGAAGAAGGGAAAAATTACTCATTAGGCTCGATAGTTTCACCATTCCGTTTTTATTTGCAATTACATACCCTCGCCCCTTCTGCCCTTTTTGTTGTTTGTTGACGCCCTAGGATGTTTTCCCAGGCGAAGGAAGATGGAAGGTAAGGGAGCAGGGATTCTTTAGGAATGAGGAGGAGGGATTCGACCGCATTCTTTTCAACTCCCATAAAATTTCCTATCAGTCTCGTAATTTTATTAGAGTTAAATTTGCATAGAATTTCTTATCTATTCCTGCTAAATCCGGCATTTCTTAAACCCCTCCACCCAAAGTTTTAAGGGGGGAATTACTATCAGTAATTTTAATGCGATTTATCAGAGAATAAATAATGCTGAATTCAGCTTAGGAATATAAAATATTCATTATCGTTTAGGTTTTATGGCGTATGCGTATGGATATAAATTCACATCAACATAAATTCTACTCACAAACTATTTAAACATAGCTGAGGGATCAAAAAACTCAATAAATTTAGTTTGTGCTATTTTCTAAGGTCAAAGAAAGTTTTTCAAGGCTTTTGCCTATATTATTGGTAGAACTTAGGGCATTTTTACACTCTCGCGTCACATCGCCAGGAGCGGTTCTCCACCATTCCATAAAAATTTCGGATACTCAATTCAGCATACCATACCTACATTTTTGACATCGTTTTTAGTGCCAGTGGCGTAGCAAAAACGCCGCAGTGTCTAAATGCGGCTAAAAGTATTAAAGAACTAATAGAATATATTGAATATCTGTGGGAAATGGAGCCGCGACAGTTACTTAGACGGAGTAAGTTCGTAATTAACATTAAAATGGAGGAATTGTACAATGCAAACCTAATTCGCCTTGACCAGAATTCGAACTCGGATCCGTCGATTTTCGACTGAGTGCTTACATCAATTAAGTTACCGAGACGTCCTCACACACCTCATTGGTTTACGTACTCAAACGGCAATCGAGGGATCCGGGTTCGAACCCAGATCAATTCAAATAATTTCCCCTCCATAAAATTACTGTATTTTGATAGAATTGAATTTAAAATTCGATTCATGCCAATACATTTTGTTTCATACCACAAAAAATATTTTTACCTGACTCTCTTCATAGATAAAACTAAATTGAACTATTTCTTCATATATCACACATAAAAAAGATAGAATGTGAAATAATCTACTCAACAAAAATCAAAGGTTGAAATTTCGTCTTAATTTAGATGGAATCAAGTGGAGGAATTCCGCATATTTCCTTATTCAGCCTTAATTATGATCATATATTAACCACTTAAAACGCAAATTATCAACGCTATAAAACTTCCGCATATATTTTTCCGTCGTATTTTCTAAAAATAATTCTCATCGTAGTATCTTCGAGTTAGGCAAATGTCTCTATTCGCAAATCCAGAATAGGCAAATATTTAGAAATGGTAATGCGCTGAAACGGATACGATTGATCCCCCATGCACAAATTGGTCAGCGATATATTATTGAATAAGATCGATAATGAATCTCTGCACTATAAGCATCCATTTCTCTACCGAAGTCATTCTATTTAAGACCGCACACTTCCCCGTTGTCTAGGACGCGAGAAATACGCCCTGCCCCTTCCCTACACATTCAGACGCCACTTAACGCGGAACAAATCAAGAACATTAAACGAGCATCGCCACTCGTTTCCAACCTTCGGAACATGTTAAAGAGGCGAGAATCAGTATCTCTCCTCCGGATGAGGGCGAAAAGAGAAGTGTGCACATATCAGGGTCTTCCACCCAACCTCCCCCATTTCCTCTCACCACTACCCACTCCTGTGTGGGTGGGGAGGAAAGGTCCGTTGTTGAGCGCGTCGGTGGGAAGGGTTGGTTTGGAGGAGGATAGGGGAGGCTGGAGGGTGGGAAAGTGCGTGGGAGCACGGTCCGCAGCGATTACGGGGGGGAGGAGAGTAGGGACAGTGGTGGTAACAACCATGAGGAGAAGCGGGGGGAGAAAGTCACCGGGAGGAGAATGGCGAAGGGAGGGAGGGAGAGGAGAGAGAGAACGGAGTGTTAGCGGGCAAGCAGCAACCGTGTGACAAGGACGCGCAGAAGATTCAGTTGTCCTCCACCCGAGGGCTCCGGATTTGAAAAAATCCGGGAGCCCGACGACAAACACAGCGATCGGCGGCATCGTAAGCGACTTTCCATCGGCAGTTGGTTTTGTCACCTTCCGGGATCCTCGTGAGACATTCATTAAAGGACGTCACCGCCTTTTTCTCTTCCTTCGCGGTTTCTTAACTGTTCCCTTTCCACACCTTTGGTTATTGAAGTCTCCTCCCGATCGACGCGCGCAACACCGGGTCGTTGTGGGCGAAAACGTCCACCGTCCGCGTGGCTTGAATTTCAGCAGCGTGATGTTTAATTGCCCACCGTTCTGTGAAGATGCTGTGATCGTGTCAGTTCAATTTTCATCCCCGTCACGGACAATGGGTGGAAGGAAATAGGTCGCATTGAATATAAACTGCTTCACTGTCCTCGATGTTAATATAGTACACGCACTAGGAGGAGTTTTTTTATACTATGTTCCCTAACTACAACTGAACAATGCCCCGAAAATGATTGGATAAATCATTGAAATGTTTGTGTTCAAGTTAACGTATTCTAAGTTTGCATTCGATTCTGTAATGATTGCGCGCATTGCAAAGGAAGAATGAATAATAGAATTTTTCGGTGAGGTGTCTATCGTGTCTAATCTCGTTGGTTGAATATTTACCGTACTGAAGCTATGTACGGTACGTTCAGAGTCAAATTCCTCTGGTTTTCTCTAAATTACTTCCTTTGCATTAGATATGAAAGACTGGGCATATTTACTTTTCATATAGGAATTAGAAAAAAATAGGAAGCAGAGGACCTTAATATTTATAAATATGCGCCTAATATATACGACCCGTCCGAGATAAAGAGTTATTCTTCAGGAAAATAATGAGAAAGAGAACATGCCGCGAAAAAGTTCTACTAAATATATTACCGGTAGAAGCAACAATTGAATCTTAATCACACTTCACAAAACTATATCTGTGTCACTAAACTTAACTAAATGGTAAGTAGAATAACTATGAATTTAGCGTTATTTTATGGATAAATCAATTTCTGTATTTGCATTGCTTACAATTAAACAATGGAATTACGCTAAATTTAATCTCTCACTTATGTAAAATGGGACTCTTTTGTCTAAGCAACGACCTATATCCGGATTTTAATATTCAAATTACTTTGCTAGTGAGGAAAGTAGGTGATTAAAAAATTACAGCATAGAGGAGGACCTACATACAGGGAGCTATACAATCAAAAGTTTTATTCCAGAAACAGAACATCGTGTTCCGAGGGCTTGAAACAGCTGGTGGCTCCGAAACAATAGCGCCAGAGAGAGCGAGAGAGAAAAAAGGGAATATCTAATTTTATTTTTCGGCAGTAGAGATGAAAATATTGAATTACTCAACACATTTTGCGTGGGTACCCAATTTGCTTTGACTCATCAGAATGGAGAGACAAATTCAAGGCTCACGAGTGGACAAACACAGGAATTAACGGGGAGATAGTGGGGGGGGGGGGAGGGATGAGGATGGATGAGGGTGGGGTGGGAGAAATGACAAGAGACTGACGAAAAGAGTGAGCGAGAAAGAGAACGAACCTTTTTATTAAGTGTTTGTGCCCAAGCGTACGGGCCCATCGGACCATGCCCGTAAGCCTGTAAGTGCCTGGGTTTTGTGTTCGAAGTTTGATCTCGAATGGGTTGAGAGAAGGGATCGGGATTTGCAAAAGTGTTCTCAGTTTATAGTCATCAGAATGGGAGTCGTAACGATAAATCGGACCAGTCATCGTCCATTTGCTTAAGGCTGAGAGCGCCACCGTTTCTACAACCGCACTGATATTTCTTCTACGCTTAGATATTTTATCGCAATGTCTTTTCACTAATTCCTCCTCTTCTTTAGCCTTCAACTTCCAAGTCCATCAGTTACATTGGCAGAGAAATACGAGAATTTGGAAATTATCATGACTCAGTAAGTACTCGGGAATTCTGATAAAAATGGAACATCAAATGACCAAACTGAGGCTGCATATTCCGACTTTGACGAGAAAAAGGTACTTTGATTTCCATTCTTTAGCCATTTATGTTCAAATATTTTTATCCTAGTATTCTTATGAACTTTTATATCCCTGAAAAATGAAATGAAGCTATATTTACTAGAGCAATCTACCGAAAAAGTACAAAAGATCCAAATGGTTGGTTTCCAAATTATTCATTCGCATTCTTCGTTAGCGATAAATAGACCTTTTACAGGTTCTTATTTAAAAAATTGTGGCGTAGGAATACTTTCTTAAAAAATAAAATAGAGGTTTTAGTATGAGGATTATTATTTCAGTTATTGAAAATTCATTATTACAAATTAAAATTACCCGTAATGGACTAGGCCTTTTCTTAAAGATCAAACTGAATTCTACTCCACCAAAAATTTTGAATATCGAGATTTTTAAACATCGAATCAAATGCATCCACTACCTCCGGCATTTCGAGCTTGATATCCATATTGGGGTCTCCTTGTTAAAGTCAAGTTTTCATCTACATTGCACACCATGAGCCACGGCGTTGCAAATGATAATGAGTATAGATCTTCCCCATAAAACTTCATTTTTTATAGAAATAAAACTAACGGAGCTAAAAATTCATTGTCAATTGCGGAATCGTGCGGACGAAAAAGACTGTTTAAATGCCCAATTGTCAAATTCATATCCCAGAAGTTATAAAATAGCTTTCTCTAAAAGCTTTAGCATATTACATCTTCTCCATGTTACAACAATTTAACACTATCTCGAGCATATATTATACACTAATTTTTTCAAACTTTATTAGAATTGTACAACTATTTCATTGTCATATTTGGTTTTGACGGATCTTCTCCACAGTTTGTAGTCGAGCCAGACTTGCTGAGTTACACGCTATTAATCTGGAAATATATAAAACGCTAGTTTCATGGAGAAACACGATAAGTGGTGTACAAGCGCAAAGGAATGGCGTCCAATAAGTAGCAATATCCTCGCCCTTTATAAGTTTACTCCGTGTTTTCGAGCGAGTTTTCTGGGCGTATTGCCGCAAGGACCGCATATATGTTAGGTTCAGTCAAACTGCCAGTGACATTTATGACAGTTCACCACTCTTCCGTCGGAGGATACTAAAACCAGACGGATGAACATCCATCGCACTAGGGACACAGACAAAAAATCCCGAAACAAATGCCATTGTCGGAACTCCTCCCTTTTTTGGGTGAAAATGGAGATGTGGGGAATGGGGGACATGGGATGCGGGGGTGCTGGGGGGGAAGTTTCGGGGGGAGGGGGTGAGGAGGCGTGGTGAAGGTTAAGAAATTGACCGACCATTCCTTCCAAGCCCTCCTTTTCCCGGCATCTTTACCATCGTTCACTCTTAGTCAGTGTTACCAACCTACTTCGGTGAATCCCAGTTGCCATCGGTGATTCTAAACATGCTAATTGAGAATATTATAGTAAGTGGAGCACTGATCACCAACCATACACGCATTCGTATTCAATCCAAATCCAGATACGCCTTCCCCATCTGTACTAACTTTAATTCTTTTCATATTCACCTTTATTTGTTTTACCATATCACACAAACAAACGGGCACCCACAATCCCTGTAGTTATACAATTCGTTAGCGGATAGATGAAAAATTATTTAACAGCTCGAACGTAAAACACCGAAAACGCTATTAAGACCCGAAACGGAAGAGAGTAGCAGTAATTATAAAGCTTACATTAAAGCTAAAAATTAATTGAAGAAAGGTTTAAAATTCATGAAATCGCAACAGTGTCACCAAATCGTGTACGGAGTCGGAGACACCCAAGATATTTTTGACGAGAAAATATTTTTACGCCCCTTAGTTGGTTCATTATAATGTATTAACCCAAAGATAATCACCTTCAAAAAATTGCCAAAATGTTCCCTTTCGTAAGAACGAAGGAATCTTACGTAATTGAAGGCACAGGAAACCGCATGAAATCTTTCGTATTCCTTCACCTTCGAGGTAATTGTGCCAATGAAGCAGCTCCCGTCCCTCGCTCATCTCTCGTTTTAAGAGAGCATGCTGTTGCAGTTCCCGAGAGTTGCGTCTCAGGGGCCTGGCATCTCTGAGCAATTGGACACCGCCCCATTTCCCCTCCCTCTCGCCCTCTGCGCCATCCCATTATTCCTGCACTTCATCTTTCTCCCTCTTTTTTTTTTGAAAACGCCCCCTGGAAGAGACGCATTATGGTTTCAGTTGGAAAACGAGGGGCGCGGGGTGAGATTTAGCCGAGCTCCCACCCATCGGACACCATTTTTAATATTTTTTTTAAAAGTCTCACTGCGTGGAATGAGTCGCGATGCTGGGATAACAGGGATGCCGCTGCCATTTGAAAAATATGAGCCCATTATCTTTTAGCTTCAACATTTCGGAGAACGAGTACTTATTTTAGAGGTGGAAACGGAGTGGTTTGAAAGTGAGGACCGTCTCAACTCGCTGAGCGGCGATGTTGAAACATGAAAGCGTGAGACGAAAAAGTAAGGAAATTAACATTCGCGGACGAAGGCACTTCGTAACGAATGGAATCGAGTAATACCTGGGTACATTATGGTTCCATAGTGGTGTATAACCATACGCATACATTCCTTTGGTACATATTTCTATTTCCATATCTGTTATAATTATTATTGAAATACGAAAACAAATTACAACCAAGTCACTAGGTTTGGGAACCGACAAAGAACACTCGTGGCTGCGACAAACTCTGAAAATTCCCATCAGCGATCAACATTTTGCAGTAAAATAGGTCCACCGATGAGCAAATTGAATCTGGATATGTGATCTGTAATATGATGGGGGAGAAGGAGAGAATAAGCATGTTGGACGGAATGAAGGGCGCTGGAATGTTTGCTGGATTGAATCAGAATTTATTACAGTGTGAAGTATTAGGATGTATCTTGTAAGACGAGGCTATGAAATGTAGAGGTTTTATTTTTCATCCAAAACCCCACTCAATCGGTAGGCTACGTAATAATGATAATATTCCATCACTCACCTGCTCTACTTTTACTACGCTTCATCTAATTTTAAACTGAAATTACTGCCACCCCTTACTGACTCTTTTCCTCTTCAATATATATTACTCTGCAACTATTGCTCCTGAAACTCTCTCTGTCCTTCCGCCATACCTCGCACAGCCCTAAAATAAGTAAATTGACTCTCTCCATCTCCCGCTTAATATTTCTAACTTATCAACTCACAGCTAGATAAATCACAATTTTTTTTCAAGATCCGGTTGCAAGAATTAGTACCCCCAATCAAATCAAGGCTTTTGTTGCGAGTTCGTATGAGTGTCGCGTGATCGCCGGATATATGAATTTCTTCCTTGTCGAAAAACAATCCGTTTATCGCCCGCATCGTGCTCATTGAATGGGACACCTAATATTCCATTCTGCGACAAATGCCTCAGCCGGGGATAATTACCATGATGACTTTGGAATTATGAAGGTTTGGGCGGAGGCGAGGGCACACTTTCGAAAACACCAACGAATGAGCGAATTGGCAGACCACGACCGCTCCGTTCGACGAAGTAATTGCTCGATGCGGATAAGAACGTCGGTAAACACAATGACCTTCGTCCAAAATGAGCCCGCTAACATTCGCGCCAATTAAAGACGCATCGGGGGGTCATTGGAACGGAAGCAAAGATAGAATGGACAATTGAAAAAAAACACATCTGTTCGAAAACGAGAGAATTTAATTCATTCGGCATAGGAAATGGAGGGCGTACTTAATTAATAGAAACCCCTTTGAAACCGATCATAATTATGTTAAAAAAACAATATTGTTCTAAGGTTATGAAACCACTGAATTAGTCTACAATGCATGATGACTAATGATTTGTCGCCTGATGCCCTATGTCATGACGCCCGATCCGAATGACACCATCCAAAAATCTATCTGAACCGCCATTGTACTGCCATCAAACAAAGAAACTGACCAAAAAATATTTCGTGTAAATTAAAATTCCCCAAAAGTCGCCGAGCTCCATTACCATGATAAAGCCTAGCGTCTTAATTTCGAATTGATTGCAAAGATGAAATAAGTGCAAGGATATTTAATTCCTCTTTAAGGTTTTAAAAATTATAAAAATTAAAAAGTCTTAAAATAGGTCACTTGGTAAATAAATAAGAATCAGGTGATACTTATTTTGAACTCGTCTTAAAAGGGACGACACCAACCCGAGGGTCAAGATTTACGATTTTTTACTGTGGGCATATACGTAGTGCGGCGCTTCCGTGACTTCTAACTTTTCTCACCGCAAGAAATAGTATGCTGAAGCCCTCCAAAATATTACCTACTGTAATCACTTAGAAACGAACACAATTTTCTAGTACGTAAGAAAATCAAATCGCAATGACCATTTACCCTCTCGAATATTACGCAAGCCTTAAGATTCTTGGTCTTAATAAATCTATAGTCAATTGCACTTTCCCGGCCGGAAAACCTATACTCCCGATTTTACTTCCAAATAAAAATAATTAAAATGGAAAGCATATCGTAGTATAGCTTAAATTCACCTTTATACTGTTTGAAACGTGGTGGTAGAATTCATTTGTACAAGTCCGTTCTTCAACACTTCACGCGATTGTTGGATACTAAATTATAAATTGATAAAAGGTGACAAAAAACCTTTATCGCACAACTGTACTCCGATTGCCAGTAACATTTCAATATCCACCGATGTATTGAAGAATGTGGACGGTGTAAATTCTATGAACGACCTGATAAAAGAGATTCAATATTTTTGAGGGATTGAAGACTACGTGAAGGAAACATAAATGAATATGATCAGTACGTGTAGCGAGGGTTGGCGTCATTAAAATATGGCTGCCTCGAGAACTCGTGATACAAATTCTAACAGACTTCTGCGAATAGGTTGTGAAAAATAAATTTACGCAAAACATTTCCAATTTAATAGAATGGAAGGGGCTAAAAACATACCGATTGTAAAAGCCATAAAACCGATAAAGTTCCTCAAAAATAGTCGAGGCTAACACACTTTCGGACTAAACATCTCCGTCGACGACGAAGAAGGAGGGTGAGGACCTCGAGGGTGGTGATGGTAGAGAAGGTGGGGGAGATGGGGAGTAAATTTCACGAGGACGGGACGACCACCGTCTCCTCAATCCTTGGCGAAGACACCGTGCAGACGGCAAGCTTCTGTCAACATGCGATGGAGAGGGAGGGGACGGAGGGGGAAGCGAGTCTGGGGGAAGCGGAGACTGCGAAACACTGGAGTAGGGAGAGGGAGGTGGAAGGGTATGAGGGAGAAGGGGGGAGATAGAATGGGGGATGGCAGAAAACAAAAAAGGGGAGGGGGAGAGGAGTGGGCAAAGCAGAGGAGGGAAATGAAAAAAAATCAAAGCCGAATACTGTCTCGAAGAGGGAAAGATGGAGTTGATGGTGGATGGACCAGTCTTAAGTCTGAGCGTCGACCTCCTTATCGAAAGGTGTCCAGGCGTTTTACGTCAGGGGAACGACGGATTTCACTATTTCGTCATCTGGATTGAATGAATTCCACAGTGAAGTTAAATTACATATCTACATGTATCCAGAACTAACTACCTTCTTTTTGCTAGGAATTCGCAATTGCCTCTCATGATTCTAAAAATAGATTTGAAGAACGTCTTAGTGACCACGCTTTACTAGCCATTTCTTCGAGATGAAAAATCAGAAGAGCCTAGAGGCGTGCGCTAAATCTCGAGTTTTGCTGCGGGAGACAAAATTCTATCCACTGCCGGAAAATGTAAGATAGCTTGATCGGTAAATAGTTTTCAGCCATCGACCTAATTGCAGATATGGTCAAATACTAAGGCCATGGCAGGAGCTAGAATTGGTTAAATTTAGTTTATATATAAATATATGTATATTTATATATATTTTATGAGAAGATATATATATGTATATATATATATATATATATATATATATATATATATATATATATATATTCTTACGATACATCCGACGAGCTTATTGCAACTGCGAACTCCTACGAATAAATACGAAAGTTCACCAGAGTTAGATAATTATGCTTTTCTCTTAATTTAGTATTTAAGTATAATTTCGAGTGTATTAAGTCCTAATCCTAAAAAAATATTTTTCCGTCATTGTTGGTTAAATGACAGGTCATTAAATAAGTGAGCACAAAGAATGAGGCACCAAAAAGACATCATACGCCATAATCGAACGCACTGCTCACCGAAAGACATATGCATTAATTAAAACTACGACACATCTCATGAAACACAATTCCATTTTCAAAGACCTATATTAGAGCGCAATTAGACGATCAACCAATTCTCATTGCAAAGTTGATTATCTACTTTTCATGCACATTAAAATTACTCATTAAGAAAGGAATTTCTTTTAACAAGTACAAGAACCGTTTTAAACCAGGAAGTTACCAACAAAAGTTTAACTATGTCAGGGACAGACTGATTTTCTTAGAAAATAAGACTTTCTTTTCATAGCTACGTAGAAAAATATGAAGTCAAATATGATGTCTGTCGCGCAGATTGACATTTCTTAGACATCAGTAGAATAAAAATAAAGACATAAGAGGTCTGCTGTATCATGGGAACATTCATGTGATTTAAACGCAGTTCTTTGAGCCACATTTGGAATATCGCCTGAAAGCGAGCCAAATTAACAATGATTCCACCATATAGCCCTGCGTTGTGAATTCAGAAAGAGCAGTCGGGGAATTCTCCCGACAAATACCGTCGTAAATAATGGCCACACTAAGGTCTCATGTCGAAACAGGAGCATGTCAACGAATATTTTTTTCATAGTTTTTATCATCTTCTCAGCAAAGGCGCCAAAGATGTATTTCATGAATCAACGGAACCCTTTCTGTGGAAATGAAACCGTAACTGAAATAAAGGATGGATGCGTAGAACGGTGTCTAGTGAAAAGGGTTTTATTATTATGACAAAGTAAAAAGTTACTATAAGATCAGTATCCGTACTGGAAATAGTATCAGCACTACATTCACTGATCCAAAATAATTTAGACCTCAATTCAAGACTTGATAGGAGATAATTAATAAAAACTGTAGTGCTTTGTTGACACCATGCATACAATGTTTGCTCAGAGTGTATGGAAAATTTACGTTACAATTTCAGACTCACAGTAAGAAAGTGTTTTTAGAATTTGAAGAAAAACTAAATTGTTGATAAATTAACGAAAAACATATTCATCCATTTTTCTCAATTGTAGGCGGTAAATCCATCGTGGACTTTCTGCAGATTGCTAATATCAGTGAAATCGTCTGACTAGCAGGTACGGATAATTTTATGTCTTCTGGAAACAAGGAAAGATTTTATTATATACTCAGGATCACGGGAAAACAATAGGAATCCGCGGCATCCACTCAAGAATAAAGTTTATTTCTGTAAATATCTGTCCCATTTTTCTAAAAATTATCCTGCCTCTCAAAGCGAGTCTGATCCATTGTTCTGAAAACAGTAAAGCCAAATTAACTTGTTTTTGTTGGGTTTGTGATTTTTAAGCTTGCAGAGTAGAAATAGAATGAGTAATAGAGTTGATATTTGCACGAAAATTACCATGCCAACTTAGTTAATTACTAAAACGATGAAAACATAAAAAACTTACATTTTGAACAAATATACGGAATTCACTGGATATTTGATGACCAAGAAAGTAATGGAAATTATTTTTATTGTAGAAATGCACTTACAGAAGAACACTGGCAAAGGTACGCGGCTTTACACCGAATGGCCTGATTGTCTCGAAGTAATATCCCGCCAGCAGAATTGCTGTAAAGTATCAGCAAGACGTTGTTCCAGGGGATGGGTGTGAGCTTCTAGATTATTTTAGTTTCAAGTAACGCGCAAAGGGACCTTAGACAGACGAGTAATTCGAAAGGGTCTCCTTTTTTTAAACGCACAATTGCTCACATCCCCTTTGGAATCCACCAGCCCATTCTCCATCCTGGTCTCTAGACAGTGGCGAACTAGGAAGGAGAGCACAGGGAGCACGGGAGAGGGGGGGCGAAGGGAGGAAGAAGGGCAGCAGGGCTGGAGGAAAAAACCTGGAGGTTTAGAACAAAGGAAGTTGGCCGTCTCCAGGCTTCCCTTTCTTTACTACCACCACCGCCTCTGGTCCCTGGTCTCCCCCTACTCTCTCCTTCAAAGCCCGCTTGGTGTGCCTCTTCTAGCATCTGTTTGCCATTACTCCCCTCTTAGCTCCTTCGTCCCTCTTGTATGGCTCGGAGGAAGGAGGAGGAGGATGCGGAGAGGGAGAGAGGTTGACGGTGGAGGGGCCGCGAGGAAGAAAGAAAGAGAGAGAGCGAGGCACCGAGGCGGAATGGAAGGCGTTGTCGCCCGCTCTCTTTGAGGATGGCAAAAGCGTTTGTGTCGGATGTGAGATGCACATGAAGCTTGCGCGAGGAGAATTGCCTCCGGGGTTGAGGGGAAGGTCGGCCGGGGAGGCCGAGGGATGGGGCCGTACATGTGCGTCGGGGGAGGATCGGGGTGCTGATTTACGCACTGGTCATGTGTGCCAAACAAATCAGGTATGCGTGCGAGAAATAAAGGACAGTCTAAGAAGAACTAATGGGTAAGAACTTTAGTGTCTGGCAGCCATCTTACTCTAGAATGGGAGATGGAAATGAAAAGCGTAATGGTATTTCATCCCCGTCCTCGCTCTGCCAAGCGCTTCTCAATTCGGCCGCCTATGTGCGGCGAATACTATTTATTTTAAACGTAACCGGCGAGACTCAGGAGAGCCATAACGCTGGAGAAACAGGTAATGAGTCAATGCAGACCATTTTGACGGGAATAAAGTAAATCTTTCACCGATAAAGGATCCTTAAGCCAACGTTTGGACGCGATTTCTAACGCATGAATTGGTAGTCACGTAGTTGGTAATCATATTATATTTTCAAAGATCAGACCATAATAATTAACCTTATTTAGTTTACCCATATTATCGATCACAAAAATCAACAAAATATTTCCGATATGACATAAATATGACTTCTTAATGCTGTTACAGAGTTGATTTTTTATTGCAATACATTGAAAAAACCGTAACTTCTGAGTGACTGATTTATTCTTAGAACATTTTTAGGACAAGAGCATGTTTAATTCTATTTGCCCGAAACACCGATGTGCGTAAACTTATCTTTGAGTCACATACAGATTTCGGGGAAAATTAATATAAGATTAATACATTGGAAAAAGGGCAATTATTCTAGGGATGACTGTTTTCGATTATGAAAATTCTACACGTGAATTTCGTTCTACTATAGCAGCAAGTTGCTCCCACTTGACCTAATAACGTGAGCAGCGGCTCCATTTAAAGACTTAAATCAACAATATCAGGCATGATGTGGTGCGAGCATAACATAAAATTAATGAAACCAGCATTTATTCATTGTTAAAAACTCACGTGTACCCCAGTTTTTGCATCGAAAATCGTGCCGTGCTAGCAAGAATAAATGAGTGAAAATGTCTCTTTTTTTCTTTGATTTAACCATGAAGAGTACTATATTTATATATATACAAACACACACATTCATATATATATATATATATATATATATATATATATATATATATATATATATATACACACACACACTCGTATACTCGTACATACATCAAATTTAATATACTGTCATGAATATTGTCCTTGTTTGACGCATTAATATTGAAACAATTCTCATTTCATTTTTTTCAAATATGTCAGATGTCAATTAAAATGAAACATATAATTAAGATTAGTTTATGAATTGCATTTAATCAAAATGAATTATCAGCAATATCCAGTCATTACCAAACAATAATTTCGCCACAGTTGAATATACGAGTTCAACAGTATTCCCGGCTCCTCTCTCATTTGCACAATGCTCCATTTTCATTCTGGAGCGCAATTAAGAACACAGCTGCACGTTTCAGTGGGGCGACCAAAAAGGAACCAGCTCTGAGGAATTGTTATCGATCCGTCGTCCTTTTCCTCGCCCGTGGCTTCGTCCCATTGCAAAACCTTCTCACGCGTCCACCACGGAGGACCGACCGACCGTCTTCGCCTTCTGCTTTGCATTGATTCCGTCTTCTTATTGGGAAGGACAAATGAAACGGGTGGACAGCCGTGGACATTCCCTCTCTCTCTCTCTCCCTGCTGAGCCTCACTCCACTTCCTCCCACCCTAGCAGTCAAAAACCCTCCTCCTTAAACCATCACCCCATCCCTTCCTCCCACTCGAGCTCCGTTCCTTAAAGACGACGCCTAACCTCTTCCCTTAATGAGTGGCGAGGGAATCACCTCACCTGCAGCATCGGGCATCGCGTGGGAGACGCGGACGAAGGGAGGAAGAATAGGGGAGGGCGTGGAAGGGAGATATGGGAAATGGGTAATAAAGAAAAGGAGTGGACGGAGGAGAGCTGAGGAGAAAAGAGGCGCGGACGGCAGTGGAGTGGGGACAGGATTTGGGGGAGAGACAGCGAGAAAGAGGTTATATAAAAACGTTACAAGGGAGATATATCGGTAGAGTGAGAGAAAAAATACGATGTTAATGCTAATGCCTGGGGAACCTGTCTGGGAGGGATGCAGACAAGCAAGAATATCCACGTAACATAAAGAATTCCAATGCTTTGTTAGCTTTAGATATAGATGAGCAGACGGCTTTATCGGGATAAGGTGCGATCATTGGTCCAACCAGTTTTCTAGTTACCTATAACGTGATGGAACTATTTATGGATGGAATACACGAGTTAAAAGAATTAACACGCGAGACAGTACAAGAGAAGTGGAAACATATGGAATTTTTAGGAGATAAACAAGAAGTAAAAAAAGGTTCCCTGTGTTTTGTACAGAATAATGTCTTCCAATACGACATACGATCTAAATAAAAAGTGGAACACCGAGGTTAGTCGTACGAAACACAATGAATGCTATAGTTAATGACTGGCTTTGAGTTTAATTATTAGGCAGTTGTCTGCCATGTGGTGAAATGTGTGTCACACAGAGTAATTGCGCTACGCTTTTTGAGATTTTAAGATGGATGGACCTTAATGACTTCATCAGAGATCTTAGTAACATAACCGTCTATATCCATTATTACAATTTTTCCAAAAAAAAGAAAGTATTCATTTGATAAGGGATAAAGTGCATCATGCAGTAATAGCCTCGATAAATTATTTTCAATATCCCATTGAAATTGCAGGGAGTCTCCTTCGTCAGTAGCTCTCGGTTCTTATCCCTCTTGCGTTCCGAACTGGGCATGTCTCAGCGTGTCTCTCATATCAAAATCGTAACATCTGTTGTTCCGTTACCCCTGGATATAATACTCTAATATAATTATTCATATGCATTATAAATACATAAATACAAGTATATATACTGGTTTATATAAACATGGATATAAATATAAGGAAAGCATATGAATGACAAACACAGGAATGGTGGGGAAGGTGGAATCGAGCAGATCACAAGCGTAAAAAAGTTTCCAAGACTGGGACTTGAACCACAGGTCTTTCGACTTACCGGACCGATGCTCGGAACCACTTCAGCTATTATATACATATAGTATATACCATAAACTGTAATCAACCCGAAGGTTGGTTTGGTAGGTGATGGTAGAGTTCACCCAGTACTAAGCCCGACTGCGTGTGAAATTCACACATTAGGGTAGGGGGGCCAGTTCCTTTCCCTGTGCCGGTTATGGTTTCCCAGGAACACCTGGTACCCCAAAAATCACATAGCTTGGGTGGAGCTGCAGGTGCCCGAAGAGCCTTGCCCGGGAATCGAACCCGGGCCCCTCCGGACAGCAGTCCAACGCTCTACCCCCTGGAATCCCACGACCCATATATATATATATATATATATATATATATATATATATATATATATATATACACACACACACACACACATACATACATATATAAGATTTTAGCACGACTATGACTATTACCAACTCCCTTCCACATTTTTATGATCTTTGCTTCAATCAGATGATTATTATCAGTTCTTTGAATACAAATTGCTATCTGCTTTCAGCATCGCAAATATAAAGCACTATTTAAGATCTATATTTTCTTTGATATCCCACATATTCCGAGTGTTTTTTGCACAGAGAGGCAGGAATTCCATAGCCCTTGAATTTTTTTAAAAAAATTTATGAATAATCGGAGTTTGATTTCTCCGATGACGGCAAGTGCCTCTGACTTGAGTAAAAGTTTGATATATTCGATGTGAGCCATACTGACTAACAGAATGAGCAGTTAAAAAACATATAATTGTAGTGTTTTTAAACTTCTTAACTGGCTCGGGATATTATAGCCTTGAATAGGAAACGAGAGCTAAGCATTTATGCACGCGTTCCTGCAGAGAGCAAATACATTCTAAAAACACTACCGAACACAAGGAAGCCTAACAAAAATGTTTCCAAAGACTAATTTTACCTACTGCCGCAACACATAGTGATCGATAGCCATTATGATGGCGACGAAGACAAGCGAAGGTTTCGGCTTGTTTACACGCCTCCGGAGCCACCCGTCCCCTGGGGTAATTAACGAAAACAAGAAATACACGGACTTCTCTTCTATTTTAGCACTCAATAATGATGAACACTCCCCGTAAATGGCGAGAGACGGAGCGTGATGGAGATAAAGAGTTAATTTTAAGTTTAAGGAAAATAGCTAGCAGCAGGAAAGCGTACAGGATGAGGAACTTGTATGGGAGACCAACCGAAACACACTCGAGACCCTTTCGCAAGTCCGCCTGCTTCTGGAAAATGACAAAGATCGAGGGAAAAAAACCACTTAACACGGTCGATCTAACTACGACAAGTAATGGGATCTCACGGAGTTAAAACAGGGATAATAGTAAAACAAATAAAACCTTGGGGAAACAAAGACGGCCAAAAATGTTGTTTGTGTACCCACTCCTCGTTTCCATAGTTTTCCAGAAAAATGAATGAACTTTGAGGGCCTCGGCCGAGGCTTGTTACCGAGAAGAAAAGCGAGGGGTATATGGAACGCTTGAGGAAGTCACACACTACGCTGTAAACTAAAGAAGTCGCGCAGTACCTCATTAATATGGCATTCTTGGGCTGATTTCGCTTCTCGTCTCCACGTGATGCATGAAAGGCCAAATAATTTCTCATAACAAGGCAAATAAATGCTAATACAAGCTAAAAAAAACATAATAGTTATCCAAACTTTAGTTTTTAACTTGGCTGTCAATCACTGTTCATCTCTTATTTAGAAGACTGCGTCTGGAAACCGATCTCGGTGAATACAGCATGCTGCAGAACCGGTGGCTTACATAGCTAGTTGTTTACAATGGAACAATTTCTGAGTGTAAAAATCGTTCGCCTTGACTGGGATTCCGGTCAAGAAGAATGATTTTAACACTCTGACATTGTTGCATTGTATTGCATATTACGGGATGACTTCGTCAAAAGTTACTGCGGCAGCATCTCGCGCAGTTTCTTTGAATATAGCTGGTTGCTTTTGCGTGATTTATTTGCGAATAACAAGAGAACAATGCGAGACTTAACAGGATAGCGAATCGTTAGAGAGGCAATAAGACGCAAATGAGAATCGACTTCAATATATGGGCCCAGCTCAGTAGATTAGCAAATGCTCTCGCATATAAAAATCTTGCTCATTCATGCACCAAGTACACTCACGCATTTTGAAACAGCTGAGTTTAAAACTTGAGGTAATATAGCTTTACACAAAAATCGCACATATTCATGGGGGATAAACAGCACTTACAATAAAACTGGCACATCTGCCCTCCGAATGCACTCGTGGAACGTTAATACCTCGTCCCGTTCTTGCTACCTGTAGTCTTCAGAGAAATGTTTCCCTCACTTGCGTGTGAGACTGGAGACATCAATAAGAATCCTACTCTTCCTGAGCGGGCGAACCACCAACGTCCACTGCAGCGTTCTAGAAATTGCTTCTGATTGCGAGTGTCCTCGAGTACTATTGATAGTGCTTCTCTCCCATCTTGTTACAAAACTTCTACCAGTCTACGAGTATGTTTGGCAATCCTTACACTTCTAAGTGCTCGTAGAGACAACGCCATTGGATCCCCTTTTAATCTTTAATCACCGTGCTGAAGCTACGAGGAGCAAACTAAATGAGACACGAGACGAGAGGAAAACAAAGGAACGCATATAGGCGTGCGCTCATGGCCAGTGCAACCCCCACCCCGTTACCCGTGACGACACCCTCCTCCTCCACCTCCATTCCATCCATTCTTGCGGACAAAAAAAATTTCCTTCGCTTCCCCCGCCCTTGTAACATATAATCCCTCCCCCTTCCCAATCGCTTCGAACTCCGATACCCACCGCCTCCTCCCAAACCCTTATCCTCATCCCGCCGATACTCCGCGAACTATCCCTCCCCCCTTTTCTCCTTTGCACACCCCAGTCCCCCCTTCGGACCCTTCCGAACACCCACTACCCGATCCCCTCAACCCCCATTCCTTCCTCTTCTCTCAGCCCCCCAACCCCACACGACAGTCCGCTATCTGATCCGACTGGGATCCGGTTGCCCGCGTTCAGAGCCTCGCTAATTGACGCCCAGTCGAACTAAACCCCTCCCCATTCCCGCCACATCCTGAAGGGGGGAATCTCCCTCCACCACCACTCCTCGCAGTCCTCACTGAGTCGACCGATTCAAGGCTGCTCCAGCATCCCTCCGCGGGACGGAGTGTAGGCGACTACAATTTCCTCCTTCCACAAGTCGAGCATTTGTTTCTCCCCCTCCCAACGACGTGTTCTTTTTTTCCGTCCGTATTTTCTTTTTCAATTCCTTTTCATCGCGCGTCTTGGTCACCTCCCGTGATAATTAATTAAGGTCACACTTCTCCGGGGACGCGCTGAGAAAGGGGACGGTCACACGCGGGACGGAAACGCACGCACCCACGCGAATGCGAAAAACCACTCGCACGCACTCTCATCGCCGCGGCAGATTTTGAGAATCGTTAAGGGGGGACTCTTTCTTGTTAATTCGTTTCCAAGGCGACTCCTTCCTGCCCTCCTCCTCCTCCCACCCTCCCCATCACTTCCTTTCTTCGTATGCCCAAAAAACACGTCTCCCGATGCTTTGTTTCTCATTTTTTTTGTGCACATCATTTATCTGTTTTTTTCCCTCCTCCTCGGTCTCTTCTGGTGCGTTTCGTGGGCGAGCCAATGACTCCCTTCGCTCCAGCTGCTTTTAATGGAAAAAGCGTAGCGTTGAAGGCTTTTATTTAACTTTAAAAGAAGACGGCGAAGAGGAGGAGTGAGGAATTGAGGGAATGTTGGCGAGGAAATGAGGGAGGGGGAAAAAAAGAACCGTCCGCCGTTAAATTCAATGCGATTATGATCTTTTGTTCGAGGTTTCGCGAGAGTGTAAGGGAGGGAGAGACGAAAACTTTTGTTCCCCCCACGTTTGCCAATTATTTGTGAGGTCTTGCCACCGACACCCTGTTGAGAAACTGTGCAGCTATTATCTCCTTAATTAATTGCATCCATACGGTCACAGGACAAAGATAACCACTACGTTTTAGCTCTGGGTCATGCGTTATTATCCCTCCAGCATGCGCATACTGATTTATTTTCTTACCAACCTCATCAGCAACATTCACCGCCCTTTCAGATAAAGAGTTCCAACGGGATTTACATAATATAGTTTTACCGAAAGACATTGCATTAAATCTCACATTTCCTGGCACATCCGGAAAAATACGAAAATGCGACTCTTTCTTAGAGCAAGGCGATAATATTATTAGCACTATTAGCATGTTTTCTTGTCAAGGCTATGACTAAAAAATGTATTTTCCCTACATCTTAAGCATCTTTCAGAATACGGAATCATTGCGTCTCTAACCGATGATATATTCAAAAGGAAGAATACCCTCCATTGAAAAACTTTAACTGGCATTGTTTAAAAAATAAACTTGTTAACAAATATTCCTCCGAATTTCAAATGAAATATTTGCGCCATTATGAAAACGTAAAAGTCGCGGTAGTCCAGGGATAAGGCGTTGCACTGTTGAGCAGATGTCCTGGGTTCGATTCCCAGTAAACCCTCTCTGAGCACCCTTAGCTCCACCCAAGCTGTGTTACTTTTCGTGTACCGGATCTTCCTGGGAAACCATAACCGGCAAAGGTAAAGGAATTAGCCCCCCTACCTTGATGTGTGAATTTCACACGCCTGTCTGTGTTAGTACTGGGTGAACTCTATCATCACCTACCAAACCGACCTTTGGGTTGATTGCTGAATTAATGGTTTTTTAATGACGACTTGATGCCAATTTGACAAAAACTTCATATCCGAAAAATGGAAAATAAGTTTTATGTACATGCCAGGAAAGAGAGAAACGAAAAAGCAATACCAGATGTGCAGTGCACGCACTAAGTAAATGATAAGAACACAAGGAAAGAAGAATGCGGCTATGGCAAGAATCTCTGCAGATGACTTCGCGTGGAGCAAGCATTGTTGGTTACGCACGTTTTCAGCAAGTACAAGTCGAGGCGCAGTAGAAATTCAATATCTATGCAAAAGGATACAGTGAGAAATAATTGCCGACCCCGGTGGCGGCGGGATAACGTCCTCGTCTACCATTCCAAGGGTCGCGGGTTCGATTCCCGCCTGGGTGAATTTCCCTCCATCTAAGGATTAGGTGTTTGCAAATGTGACCATTGTTATCGTTGTTAATAGTTCGATGTAAAGGCCAAAATGTGCTGTTTTCGGACTAATACTGAATAAATAAATAAATAAAAAATAATGAGAAAGGGCTAAATATTACGTTACTTGGTTTTCCAAATAATGGTACATTGCACGTGCATCAATAACTTCACAGTCACAAAAAAGAATTAGAGAAAAAGATATGCCAGAATCGAAAACAAGAAGGCTAAATGCGCAATCAAGGAACGTTATTAACTGTCACGCATACGCTTCGAAGAAATCTTTTTGTGTTCACTCACGGTATCATTGATGATACAGTGAACTCACTTCAGCGCACAGAATGATCACATACATCAAACTTATGAAATGAAAATTATACGGATTTTCCCTTCAGCACACCCGAAACAAAGCCATTGAAATGAATTCTTTTATCGAAAGCAGGAGTGGGAACTTCCTGGAACGAAAAAAATATACAAGAATGGCACAACTTGTACGAAGAAATCCGTCGCTGCAGAGATGGCTAGCCGTTAGTCGATGTGAGACGACTTTGTTCAGACCGAACGTTTCCAATCCCCCCCCCCCAGCTTCCTTTCCCTTCCTGGACCCATCTACTCTCTCTCCCTCAACTCATTTTCTCCCTCCATCTCCCGACTCATTCTCAGCAGCGAGAGAGAGAGAGAGGGGTTGGAAGATAGACAAAAGGCTCCACTGTTTTCCCTCTCCTTACCTCACCCCCTCCCCGCTCCGCCGCAGTCTCCCTTGGACGAGGCCTCCCCACCGGCCCATCGCACCATCACCACCAACTCCCCCTCCCTTCCTCCCTCCGCAGGCCTTGTGTTGTGCCCAACACCAACCACCACCTCTCTCCACGACCATCCGGAGAGGACGGGGAGGGAAGGAGAGGGTGGAGGGGAGAGAAGCAAAAAACAATCCGAACGGGAGAAGGGTAGGTTGCGTGTCGAGGCGTGCGTGGGCTGTTGTGGGAGCGCGGCTTTGGTGGCGGTGCATCGGGAGGGGGCGTTTGAGGAAGGGAGGTTCGAAAGTCAGTTGGGAAGGGGAAGAGGGAGAAGAATGGTCTTCGGGGTGGATTGGGGACGGAGGGAGGAAGGTGGTCAGCATGTGTGACGTTTCGGGGAGTGGGGGGGGGGTTGTGAGGGAGGGACGGACTTCTGGACCATCCGGATTCTGTCTCCCCTCTCTCCCGCCCCCTTCTCCCCGTTGATGGGAGACGACGGAGACCGTGCCTCTTCTCTTCCCCCCCGGGGAGAATGGAGTGCGTGTGGGAGGGATGAACGCTGCGTGGGCTTCCTTGCATTTTTCTGTCACCCGCGCGCCCTCGCGCAATGACAACCGAAAGGTTCGTCGTGTCGGGAGGCGTGATTTGGAAAGTGCGTCCGTCCTTCAGCGTCATCCACCCACACCATCCATAGCCTCACGCGACTTCGTCTGGGAAGATTGCACGAAGAAATGCTGCTCTACTGCACCGTGATACGCGGACGATAAAAATAAATATTTTCGCCTTTTCTCTCGGGTCAAAACCGCATATAATTATTAGTATGCTTTTGTATTGCTATGCCTGCAATTACATGCAGGAAAAAAGCGATTGAGACAGGCAAAGGAAGATTTTTCGCTATTACACAACGGTGAAATAACAGCACAAACCGAAACGACACCGGTCACCAAAGCTCAAGCTGGGTCCTTCCCTAAAATCTCCAAGTAAATATTACAAGTCCTCATAATTCGCGTATACTGATTCCGCTGATGGTAATAAAAGGTGTAGCACTTTTTACTAGCCTGTTTTTTAAGGCATGCGAATTTGAAAATTTCACATTATATTTAAGACTGTATTCATACTCATCTGGAAATGGACTTTTAACTTTGAGGGGCGGACCACGGATGTCATGTCGAAGCTACAGTATTTGCCTTTACTGATCATGTTGATAGAATATTTAAAAGAGCGGTCTACTTCAAAGTTAGATTTAACAGCTTTATATTTTGACCTAGACCTATGAATGATTCCCACATTAGCTCATGTAGCATATGGAATTATATTTGACAGCCTAATTCTGATGCTCCAGCTGCCATTCCAGCGTTCTTCGAATAATTAACTCCATTTCCATCGCTGAACGCCGTCATTGACTACTGTAATGGCTATTTAACTCTCAGATAAATATCAATCATTTGATTCCAACGCTAATAGGTACAGAGGGTAAAATTTTACCCAAAATTCAATTGACAGGCAAGATTGCAACGAGAGGTTAGGAGAAAATAACTATCTAGCTGACAAATATAAGAAATAATTTTCCCCTTCCACAATTCGTGATCGCCGCAATAGGAAACAACTCGCGATAATTCCAACCTCCCGAAGATAAAATAATACCCGATGTTTGTAATCTTCAATTAACATAATTTATGATGACCTAACTTCCCCTACCACACCCTTTTGTGGTGGCTTGCGAGGTAGGATATAGAAGTATGATTAAGGTGAAGCTATTGAAAAATAAGCTTCGATATCGTAGTGGAATGGGAAAACGAATTCTTTAGATAACCCATATCTAAAAGAAATGAAAATGGAAAACGTGCGAAATGATTTTGCGTGGTCAGCAAAATAGCCCAAGCTCACCTAATTACTAAAAACAACTTTGCTTGGTCAAAAATGGCATGCCAAAATGTGATACGCTTGTGTAGTAGAATCCCTACAAGGAATGATGATGCTCTCTAAAAAAATGCTTGGCAAAATAATGCTTGCTATTTTAAATTATAATTACGAATATCACCATTGGTGATAAGAATATTCATGTCAATAGTAAAATTGAAAGCATTGGCAACATTCTTCATTGTCCATTCAAACCTTATGGGTGTGAATAGTGTGCATTTATTAAGATCTCGATAAATGATGTCATCTGAAAAGGCACTCCTGTGAGTCAATAAACCCGAGGAATACGAACAAAGAACAATAAGATGACGATAAAGGAATTCACAATCGTAATAATTCGGCACCTAAAAAAACCAAAGACATAAATAAGCGACTCCATATTCTTTTCCTTCAGTAAACTGTTAGGGAAAGAAAGATTGCAGAAAGAAAAAAAAGCGACCTACTGCAGGATTAAAGCGTGAGGTTCCGGCGTGGTTGATCAGAAGCCGACTTCATGAGACTCGGCAAAACCAAAGCCTTTTTCTGGGCGGTGGCAAATCTTAAGTATTTTTAGGAATAATTTATTTACTTCCCTTCATCCTAGCAAAACAATCAATACGCAATAATATAATATAATGGCCAAGGAGGTGTTCTTTGAAGCAATAGAATCCTCCTCAATATTATGCAATCCTAATAACCTCACGAATTTTGTTTTCAAGAAAGCCTCAGTCTACGTGATAAAGGAACTGGATTCACGTGGAAAATTAATTCCACTTATTTCAATGAACGAAGATCGTGTCTTGGAGCTGCATCTCGGCGATTATTTCCTGGCTTATTTATCAAGCTGCATAATCAAAGGATCTAATTAAAACACGGGGATTCATAATTGAACTCGTCAGGACTAATTTTATCTGAAAAGTAGCCTTGGCGCTCAAAAGAAGCCCGGCAATGACGTCTTTCCGGCGAGTGATTCACAAACCGAGCAACGCTCATGTGTAAGCGTCTCCTTCTCGCCTAATCTCCGCTCACCGAGTGACGTCCCTCGTCCATCCCACCACCCGCGCAAGAGAGCTTTTTCAATCTCAGCGTACAAATGGAGGAGGAGGTCCCGCGACATATTTATAAGCGTCGGCCGTGGGAGCATTACGCGCCTTTGCTTTCGCCATGAGTCTTCCCCGCGATTCGAGAACACCGTTTGATCCGGCGTAGGCATCCCGTCGCTGGGAGTGCGAAACATTCCCTGTGGCCTTCACCCCCGCGAATTTCGCAAACGGACTGGGACGCGATCAAAAAGGAACCCGTCCGTTTCGACGGAAGGAAAAAAAAACTTGAGGCTTGTCACGTTCCCCGATTTTTTCGCCAGGCATCATGGTCCACGGCCTCTCCTTAGACCGCCCGAGATTTAATTCCAATTGGGGGATGGATTTTGTGCCATGGCATACCGAATAGCTGCTCTTCAATCTCGCTGATTTCATTTAGTGAACTCAGTTTTGTGATTATCACATCGAGTTCCTGCTATTTGAATATTTGCAATAAATGGCTAAAATTTAAGGTTTATTCGATTGGCCGATTTGTGGCCATGTATTTTTTTGTTGGGGCTACGAGCTCATAGCACAATGCTATTGCAATTATATTCTCAAATTGGTTTCATATACATTAAAAACCATATGTGTATATTACTACATATTTTATATATAAATTGCAATTACACACAATTATTTATATTTTATTATAGTTCTTTTGATAGTATAATAACAGCCCGCTATGAGACAATTATAAATCGTACGTGAATGGTATTATATATTATAATCATGTGTCTCATAACGGATGCAATTATTTTCTTTGCGATTTCGGTCTTTCTTGAGTAGGTGAAACGTCGAAGATTGTACTAGGCAAGATTGACCATGCTGTACCTTATTTCTCTGGCGAATTGCAGACAAGTTTACGCTTTCCGTACAAACAAATGTATAAATACCGCGTCGGTACCCCAAGGAGGAAACACACTGCAGCTGCTGTCTGCTACGCACAGTCAGTTTTCAGCGATGTCATCTAATTGAATATTGATTCAAAGAACGTGAATCGCCGAGTAAACGAGCACACCACGTTTGTGAACAACTCTGATAAAACGTTAAGCCCAGTTCCCCTGTGAAAAAACTCGCTATTATTACATACTGATCACGCTCGAGAGATAAAAGGCTATTCATTTATCGCTTGGGACTAAATCCGATTTTTTCGTCGGCGAAACTCTTGCGTCTACAACAATGCAGATGCGCGTCTCCCTAATGGCATCCTCCCGTCCCAGAAACGCGCAACACCCTTCCGATACCCCTCCCCCCCCTCGACCAGTACTCCCCTCCGCATACGCGGAAGAATACGCTCGCCTGCGATGCCTGGCGGTGGGCGGAGAGGGAGGAGGGAGGGAGAGATGGAAGGAGGGCTGCTGTTAGACGCTGCTGGATAAGGGGAAAAGAGGAGCGAGAGAGACAGAGAATGTAGTCAAGCGGTGGGTGCGAGGGAGATGAGTGAGCTACAAAAAAGAGTGGGAAGGATGGGGGGAGGGGGGGACGAGAAGGCGAACTCTTTGTCCCTGGATCCAGAGACGCGCAGGCTGCTGTTGTTGTTCCAGAAGACAAACAAACCACATGGTCTGGAGGAAGGGGAGAGGCGGCGTCGGCGAGGGCTGCTGAGGGATGGACGAGACGGGGGAATGCGTGATGGTTTAGTTTCGGGGCTTGTTCGCGTTCCGAATGGTATTGGAGCAGGGCGGAAAGAGAGACGGGCGTGTGGGGACAATGTGAAAACAGTCTCGAAAATAAATTTCGAAACCACCTATCTCATTTACAGAAAGATGGAAGGAAGATATCCTAAATCTCCGTAGTCAGAGCGCCACAAATGGCGGAAGCGCCGATGGTCGACTCTCCAATGAACCTTGAATTTCCATGGAGAACTCCAATACTCTCAGTGTACCTTAAATAATACCGGTGGATTGAAGGATTTGAATCTTACGTTCATCGAATGTTACGTCCATGCAATTGTTCGTTGAGCTATAATGGTCAGTCTTAATTATTATGCCAACAAAGAGGAGGGAATTGAAAACAGGGACGCTGAGTAAGGTTGTTAAGAAAAGATTCGTTAAAACTTTGGTATGGAGCGTACGGTGCAGAGACATGGTCAATGAAGCGGGATGATAAGCGAAAATTAGAGGTTTTTGAGATGTGAGTTGGAGAGGGATGGAGAAGGTGAAGTGGACTGAAAGGAAAACAAACGAGTGTAGTAGGGTGAGAGAGAGGGGATTGTTGGGAGAAATCATAAGGAGGCAGGGAAGATGCCAATGCAGAGGTCCTCGATGGAGAGCATTGTGATTGGCAATGAGATGTTAAAGACGGTGATACAGGGGAGAATGCTAGGTAGGTTTGTTATGAGAGACAAGGGAATTGCCGATGTATCGTTTGGCAGCTTGTCTCCATCCTAAACCTACCTTAACCGGTAGATTACCTAAAATAATAATTAACTACCGCAAAACCTATACTATATATTATACATGGTGGTCTACAAGCCACCGCTAGGGTGTGTGGCAGGAGGTGATTACACACCAGAGTACTTTTGACACCAAATACTTATACTCCTAGCGCGGTTAGGTAACTCCATTCTGATCCCTATTCGTTCGTGGAACAATGAAATCCTAATTCTTTCTGCTCCACAACTGACCTCTTTTCGATTAGTGAGTTTATACAGAACATTTTTGTAAAACCCCAATACTATATGTCATTCGCCCTTTCACACGCAGTACCTTCCCAATTATTTTTGAAAAGTAAATAACATTGCTGACCATTATTTTGGTTTCCACTCCAATTATAAGCGTTTCCATTTTATATTTAGTAGCCAGATTGAAATACATTAGCATATTACTCTTAGTAATGTGAATGATCGAATACTACCCGAAATAATTTAAGTTTACGGAAATTTTTATAATTTCAAGAGAGGACCTCTGAAGCTCGAGTTCGGCTACCGAGTTGATGCCGTTTTAATGTCTTCTTGCCACCTCTTAAATTTTATGGAGAAAAACACATCAGGGCATACTATATTATTAATTCCTTGCTGGATTAAATCATTTATCACTGTATTTGAAGAAAATGAAAACATCTCCCAACTGCGACTATGATTCACATGCATACAGCCATCTCCGTTTTAATATACAATACTTTAGGAAAGTAATTAGTGCCACCACACTTTGACAAGAAATGAAAAACAAATATTTCCGATTTTTATTTAAGATTTTAGCTTCATTATTCGTGTTTCGTTGGTATGTATTGTCTTCGAATATGACGGCTAAACAAAGAAACACCTGTGTTAGGCGCATGAAGACCTATTTTTACGGATCCTTCCTGATTATTTAAGGTTCCATTACGTAAAACATTTAATGTCCGCCAAGGAGAACAAGGACGGGAACGAGCAGAAGGAAATTAATCGTTATTACCGTGAGAAAAACTTACATTATCACCCGGCAAGGGATGCAACAAAAAGAATTGTTGACTCGAAACCGGCTGTTCTCTTGTTTTAAAGGTTCAGTTACCTGCGATGAAAACATCTCCCTTAGATTGCGATCGAACATCTTTAAAAAAAACCCAGTCACGCCGGGTGTGCATAGGATTAATTGAGTCATAAATATCTGAAAACAATTCACGCATTTTCGCTGCTCCACGACGACCTCGGGCGGGACGACACGCCAAAGTGGGGTGACTGTAATGGGAGCGGGGGAATAATATACAGCGCCCCGGAAGGAACCGAGCGGCGACGACGGCACAACACGGTAGCGGACAGGTGGGCCGAAGGAGCGGTTGAGGTGGAAATGGATTAATTTGGAGACGTCCGGGCAGGTAGGAAGGTACGCTAAGGGTGTCGAGAAGAGGGAGGGTCCGTTAGGGGATGGGAGGCGAAGAGAGAGACGACCGATGAGGGGGATGCGTGGGGGTTGAGCGTTAAAGCGTGGTGACAAAGCGTGGGAAGGGATTGTCTCACCTTCTCCGAGTAGCTTAACATCTTTAAAGGTTCAGGTGGTGAGTTGTTGGGAGATACACGGCGATGCGTGGATCGGGACATGCGTTCCCGACTTGGACGGTCACGGGAGACGCGAGGGCGGCGGGGATGGGAGCGAGGAATTTAGAGCGGAAAAAAGTGCTGGGAGAGGAGAGGGAAGGAATTTTTGTGAGGCACCTCATGACATTTGCGCTCAGAGGGTTGAGTGCGCAGCTGGTGCTGCGATAACAAAGTTCAACGCCGCCAATCGAAATTTAACAATGCCGAATTCCACGGAATCTAAGATCATAAGCATTCATTATAAAAAACATCAGGTTTAAAAATGTGGAGAACAGAAACACAAAAAACGTAGTTTAAATACTTGGAAGCGAGAGGAAAATCATTGACAACATTGGAACAGTTTAAAATGATACTACATTGGAAGAGGAAATTTTACATAATGGAGATAAATAACGAGGAATGATGAACATTTGTTGTGGATTAATTATTCATTTATCCTAAGACACATTCGGATAGTAGCTAAGGAGGAAAGGGAAAGACGAATAGGCGTGAAACAATAAAGAAGACCCGGGCATGTTTCACTCTGATACTTTGATTGCATTAAAGGTTATAATTTGGAAGAAAAATGAGGTAATCCAGAGAATTAAAATTGATAGAACATACGACATGCACACCAATAAGCTACCAGTGCGAAAGAAAAACTATAGTTTGAACAAATAAATTTTTTCTAACAGCAAGAAATTGTATTAAAATTATTGGATGATAAAATGACAATCAGATTGAAACATCGGCTGTAATTTTACTGGAGAAACCGATTGACTCCCTTTTTTATTTCATCACTAAAGCAGTATGTCTGCCTGTTTCACTTCGTTCGACAAAAAATTGTGACATTGGCGATTCGTATCTGAAGTTTAAACATCATAGCTCACGATGAGGGTAAAAAAGAAAGTTTCAATTGATTACGCATGAGAAGTAAACACAAAAAATCAAATCAAAAACATTAGGAATTCCTTATTGCCTAATGATGAAATGTATTGAGAAATATATTGTACTATTAGCCCACCATGAATACAGTGAAGTCATGAGGAAGAGATATGATGATGATGTTAAATTATGAGAATGATTTTTTAAGAATATTTTTACTGTATTTCATATCAGTCATGTTTCAAACCCAGGTATGATTTTTCATGGTAACATACACCTGTATAACATTATTTAAGCAAACAATTTAATTATCCCCAACGTCCTACGATAGGAGAGAACATGTAAATAAAATTTGGGATGATTACATATAGATTTATGTATCTAAGATGTTATTTTTACCGTGAACGGTAAGGGATCATATTAACGTTACGCGACCGTGATAGGTAAGGGGGATAATATTTTGCGTTCAAAGTAGTCTAGAGAGTAATCACTCCCTGCCACACACCCTAGCGGTACCGAGGTACCGGAAGGCACTATGAAGGAATTTAAAAATATACCAGAAGAAAATTCTCTGAGCCGGAACGCAAGTCATTAATCAAACTTATTTTGTGGAAAAGGGTTCAAATTATTTTTTAATCATGAATCCCTTCCACCACTTTGAGCGGGAAACTGAGAGTCTTAAAAAAATACATATTTTCTTTCCACCTGAAAAGGTTTTCAATTAGACAAATTAAATAAAGGAATAAAATATGTCCGAATTAAATTTTGATAAATTTCCCCTCTCCATGACAATGTTTGATTTTTAGCTGGGCGTTCCTTTCGACTCGTTTTCCTAAATGTCCTTAACTGCAACCGCATATTAACTTCCTCGGAAGAAATCCCCATATTTGAGCTTTCTGGTTCAAACATTCATTTGCCAAATTACGGTAATTGGGTATTCACACGTAAAATCTGGAAAATTCAATAATCATAATTTTTAATTTCTGACTAAACTGTCTGGCTACATATTGCACTTCCCCTTCGTTTACAAAATTTACCTATATAACACAAAAGTACACGCGTAATCCCCGTGTGTACACCAAGACATAGATTATAAATATAATATAATAAACAGGGAAATTTAACATACAGACATGAATTACATCCTTAGGAATTCTCTCGCAATGATGACCGCCACTCAAAATCACCCCGAGAGCTCCCATTGTAGGGCATAGTATAGATCCGAGAGCTTGAGCACTTACACAGAGGACGATCACACCAATTATTCCTGAGAGAGGTTGGACTACACTCCACAGAGTTGGGCTACAAAGGTGAAGCTGAGACCGACGATGTTAAATCACAATGATCGTGTCAAACAGTTTAACGCGAGCCTCCACAATGAGTTACGGAATATGGGGAAAGGAGTGGGATGGGAATAACGATGGATGCGGGTGGGTAGGTGTCCGAGCACGGGCGATTGTCACCGTATCTCTCTCTCCCGCACCGTGTTTGCCTTCCCCATTAGCGGGGCTCCCATTTGCCCGCAACCAGCTCGTGCCCACTCCCGTCCTCGCCAAGTCTCGCGGTTATCGCATCGCCCTCACACACTCGCACACATACACACGCACCAATCCACCCACCTATAAACAACCAACCCTCCACCCCCGCCGCAGCCACTCACCTTGTTTGATTTCTCACCCCGGACCGTCCGAACCGACACTGAGCCGCCACCTTCCGGGCGACTGATCCCGTTCCCGGCCGCATGAGGGGTTTAAATCTTCCTCCCACCGGTCGACCCTCCCATGCCTCAGAGGAAGCTATTGTTGCGGGTGCGGAACGGCCAGAAGACGAAGGCTGAGGGCGACTAAGCGAGATGGATCCGAATGCCGTCGTTAGGGCCCGCTGTCCCGGTTTCGACGAAGCCACTCGCGCCCTTCTCTTTTAAATTCTCAAGTCGGACGTTGGCACGATATTTCCTAGTCAAGCGTCTTCGGACCTCCATCAGAGGTCCTTAAACTTTGTGAGAGGCATATAAGAGCGTAAAAAGTGTTAGGCAAACCGGATCTTAGAGAACGCATTTTATATAGCTATAACTACGCATGGTACACGTATGATTAGAAATGAATAAGAGCAAAATGAAGAGTGATGTAAGAAAATAAAAGAAAGTAACTATATCAAGTAAATTTTAACTAAATTAAAGTAAATACGAGATTTAGGTACCGATGTTGGGACCATGAAATTATTCGAAACACTAGCGAGAGATGATAGCGTATTTAGAAGAGTACCATACATTTTTCTGCGACCTGTCGGTGATAAAAGAGTATTTCGAACAAGATTAGGTTGGAAGTATTTTGGAGCTACCTATGGGAGCGTAATTTGATTTCTCACAGGGCGTTAGGTTGGGTTGTTTCAACTAGTCTTTCATGGATCAAGAATTAAGATATTCTCCCTCTGAAAGGTAATTTTTGGATATTCTCTACCGGCTATGTTGTTCTAAGAATTGCGTCCTCGTCCTCTTCGACTTGTCGTGTACAATGAAATTGTTTTTGAAATAAATTGAGGTACACTAACAACAACGGTAGCGTGGCCGAGCGGTCTAAGGCGCTGGTTTAAGGCACCAGTCTCTTCGGGGGCGTGTGTTCGAATCCCACCGCTGCCAAACTTTTTTCCGGCCCCGGTAGCGGCAGGATAAGGTCCTCTACCAATTAAGAGGTCGATTACCGCCTGTGTGGTATTATGTGGGCTTGGATGCATTTAATTGTCGAACTATTTTATCGATGTTAGATGTCCAATTATTAAAGGTTCAACTGCTTTTTTCGGACTAATGCAAAATAAATAAAATAATGAGCCCCCAATAGAAATTTCGAGCTATATTTATTTATGTTGGAAAGTAAGAGTACCACAAAACAAGGTCGGTCCTAAAAGTAGTAGGGCCGAGGTAATCAAAAAAACGTTATTTCCAGAATTGATACATTTACTCAGAAGTCTTCGAAGTAGCACTCTTTTACGTCCACACACCGCTCCCAGCTTTTCAGGTTTTCCACGCCTCCTACGCCTTCTGGAAGGCAGTGTCTGGAATTCTGCTAAGCCCTCTCGTCACGGCCTGTTGTCACGCTTCCACCGAGCCGTGGTGACGTCCTTTCAGAATGGATTTGAGACGGGGGAAGAGGAAGAAGTCTGGTGGGACATCGGCTTTGGATCCTCACTCACATGGTCGAGAAGCTCTTGGCAGATCCGCGTGCGAGTTCCCTTTTGTTCGTCTGAAAGCGCTCGCGGCACCAACATACACTCGCATACACCTTTCTCATTCCCATGTTTTCGGTCACAAGTCGTTTCACATCACTATAACGGATCATAATAACATTGTCCGAACGCGATAGCTTCAGGTTCGGGTAAAAATTAGTCTGGTGTGCATTCACCCCCTGCCACACACCCTGGCGGTGGTTTGCAGGGTGCATGTATAAATAAATGCAGCAAAGCGATCTAAATGAGTACTCCAACTCTGCTATTGAATTTTGAGCCTCATAATTTTTACGTCACGAGTCTTGCTCTTTAGATCTAAGGAAGATAATACACGGTTATTTTTTAAGTAGATTGCCTCACTTGCCGGAATATCAGACTTTGTCACAAGGTCTTGCATCGGAAGTCGGATGTTTTTTGAAACATTACAATATAAATGAAAAGTTTGCAAGTAACGTGCATAAATTACCTACGGTTTCCATATGTTCATGCCAAAACAAATAAAATTTTCAACCAAAAGAATTAATACAAATGGGAATGAAATAAAACGATTTGCCATCACGGGAGGTGACAGCTGTCGCATACTGAAAAAAACTCCTTGAGAGATTTAAAAAATGTTTCACGTAATAACCAAAAATAATTATCCACCCTAATAAAAATGTGAGAATTATGAACACTTTCATTAAGACTATAAATATGTTTGATGGAAGATATATTTTTCAGTAGTTGGGGTTGTGTCCCGTCGACATATTATACAGATATGTTATTATAATAGGAAAATATTCCAATGATTAATATAAAATTCAAGATAAAAAAACTAAACAGACAATAAGAAGTTTTAAATTAACAAACACTACACATATCAGAATTTAAAAAAATAGGCGGTAGCTGTACCTACATTTTTTGATGATCTGTCTAAACCCTAAAGGCAATTATGTTATATAAATAACTTGGAAAAGAAAACAAAATGTGGATATTACTTGGGAGGAGCAATAGGTCAAAAGGTTTTGTTTGACTATGTATGTAACTATCGGATTAAAATTTATCTGTTTCTTTCATTGTTTAAACTAAGAACATGCTCAATAACAAAGATCTTTTTCATTACATTGCTGTAATAGATCAATAAATACTTTTTTCACTAATTAAATTTAACACCTAGGGTGAAGTTTTAAGTCTAAAAATACATGTATAACATACCATTTGATAAAAACTGTTGTCAAGCTATGAAGGTGAAGGCGTTTAAAAATAAAACCGTCTACTCTCTACGTTAGAGATCATTCTAGATTTATAATCATAAAATCTCAGTATTAAGAAAATTATAACGGTTTCCTCGAGAGTAATGGTACAAAAATAAGAGTTTTCTAAGTCGTCATAAGAATTTCCATTAAAGCGGACTCGCCAATTAACCTAAGTCGCTAAAGTGCTAGTCATTATGATCAAACGTCGCAATTGGTGAGCATCCCCCAAACAACCAAATACAAGCTTTATTTTTGGACGGCGAAACACTGGTACGTGATACAGCGTAAAGTGGTGAAGGGGTTAAATCAGGGCATGTTAAAAAAAACATGGTTAAAACATGGCTTGGCATGGTTAAAACACCTGGACCGACTCTGAAACTCTTGAGATATGAGGGAGCGCAAAGTGAAGGAGCGCAGAATTAAAGGAACGACCGTGGGGACATCCTGCGGGGAAAAATGAATAATTGGACCTCTCAGCGAGGCAGGAAATGTGCGGAAATATTTTTAGAAGCATCGGGAAACGTGTACATAGTGCCCCAACCTAGAAGCGAACTGGGCGGTGGCTATAAAAAGGAGGCGTTTGAGGTTTTGAACTACGGCTAACACTAAACTCTTTAGACAAATCATAGGCTTTATAAATGATGGCACTACGGAACCGTGAATCAAAGCGGTGTATCTCGCGACGAAGACGGCCAAGGAATTAATAGCGATTGTAAAATGTGATCCCCTGTTGTCAAGATTTCTGTGGAAATATCATGAGCTCGGAAGAACTCGTTGTTCTGTTGCTGTCCAATTTCATTATGAATCTGCCATGCACAAAATTTAACCTGAGGAAAACGTTTTTCTTTTTTTTTCTCGCCGCGCGAGAACGCTTCTTATGCGCGCAACTGAAAGAATACTTACTAATCACTAGAAGCAAATAATAGATACTCTATCGATATAACCTTCCCAAAGTACTTAAACTAGAAAAAATAAGCTTTCGACAAAAAGGAAATCCCTCTAAACAATCAAGAATTATAATTGGGGAGATTAGTTATTTGATTAAGTACTAAAAAAATAAAGCCAAAGATCTGATAAGTTTCTCATGGGGCTTTATTACTAACACAATTTCAAATTTCACAATAACCATAAAAACTAGTCGGTGCTTGTGAAATTGACATAAAAAATGACCTTTGTCCGACTACACATAAACATTGAAAATTGCAGATATTACCCTTGCACAAAGATCGATGGCCTTTATTACGTTGGGTTCCTGCATACCCCATTGGAGATAGTGGTACCGTATGGTTGGGCAACGGTGCATATATATTTTTCATGCGTTTAGTCTATAAATACTCCGGAGCTTATGAAGCGCGAATCAATCTTGCCTTGCGAAATGGAATACGGGAGTCAAAACTGATCCAATACTTATGCTTGGACGACGGGGGTGTAGAAAGCTTCACGGCAGTTTCCTGACGCCGACATAATCTAGTCCGCGATAGCAAAAATTTTAGAATTGAGGGTGTACCCCACAGCTTGAATTCTGACGATGCCACTTTCCTTTTCTCCTCAAAATCCTATTTTATTATTTCTAATCCATACAATATATTCTTATCGCAAGTATGAACGGACTTAAATCTCTCCTCATAAATCTGAGAATTGATCCTTGGTTTAACAGATGTGGGCGAGAATGGGGAATATCCACAAAATTCACTACACGTTTACAAACCGTCAGCACCATCAAGAATATCAAAAGCTCAATGACGCGGGAAGGACGGGATGGAATGGACACAGGAGAGTGGCCAGAGTTTCATAGCGCCGGCTCTGTTTAAAAGCAATGTCCTTCGACTGGGGAAACGCTTTTCTGCCATTACACACACGCCTCGCTTCGTAAGGAATGGGGGAGGGCTGCTCTCTCTCTCTCTATCCTCTTGAATGGCTCGCTTATTCCGAGTAGCCAGATGCATCCGGGGTGACGAGCCAAAATAAGTGCCTCATGGAAAGGATTGGGGGGGGGGGAGAAGATAGGTGGCGGGCGGAGGGGACGAAGGGGTCACGGGCTGGAGAACAGTAGGACGGACCACGAACAAAATGTCACGTGGGACGTGACAGAAGGCAGGTAGTAGCAGATAGGGAGCCGCGAATCGAATCAGGGAAGAAAGAAAAAACCGCAGGGAAGGCGAAATACGGCACCTTGGGTGCGCGATTAGTATTGAGTTGATGACGAGTGTTAGTATCAATGAGCGTTAACATTGGCCCGCAATCACGTTCGCGCGATCCATAGCAAATAAAATTTTAAAAATAGAAAAAGAAATATTATCAATTTTACTCGAACACACTGATTTTTACATGGTCTAAAGAGGCAGGAGTATGTGTTCGTGCACATTTCCTTATGTGTGTGCAAACATATATTTTTTTATTTATGCACAAATGAATAATTATGTATACAAGGTGTTCTAACACCTCCATCCTTTCACCCCTGTGGCGGACTGCGAAGTGCTTTATCGATGTAGATCATTAGTGTTGAGAATGCCGAATGTATTTGAGACTTTTAACACTTACGGCATGCGAACGAAATTAAAGGCCTTGCACAATAGAAATGCACTGGCCTCAATTAGTTTGGAGCCGTTTCCATGACATTTTTGAGCTCTATAAACCTTCATGCCCAGCAATAATTTTTATTGAAAGATTATACGGAAAATGCCGCAACAGTGAAGTTAGCGGAGTCACTCACCATTAACGGAACCCTTCCAGTCTTCTGAGCGTGACACGATATACGAGTAACCCCTTACGCTAGTCGGAGACGATCTCAATGCCATTGCCCCGAAGCTGTGAGACTAAAATATCGAACTCTTTCTATTCATGAGATCAAGTGTGACTGAAGCAGAAAATTCGAATGATAAATACTCTATTAATACTAATACAAAGAGGGGATTATATTTGCACAAATTATCTCTCTGGGGATTTTGAGACAAGGAAGCTTTAATTGATAATTTTAATCCTCTGCAACACGAAAATGCACTGGCGTCTACCAGTGAAATCGTCACATAAATTGTAACGGCTTATCTCAGCCAATGGACAGTATCCGAGGATAAAACCTCCCCACAAATATATTGATCTTCTGTGCCTAAAATATTTAGCCAATTAACTGGATAATAAGATCTCGAAAACAAACGCGTAGATTAACGAATATTTATGCCCTTCGACGGCGCCAAGGGCCACTGCTCAGCGGGATACATGCCGCATGTTCCGACCGTCAAACCCTGACAGCACTATTTGGCCGGGGAGACGAGCTGAGACACCCGCGGTGGATGGCTCACGATTGAAGGGCGTAGAGAAAGCGGTAGTGCAGACAAAGGAACTAACGTCTTCATGCCGGCACTAAATTCAGCGCGCAATAGAGTCATCTTTCACGTGCATCCGACCCCGACGATTGGCGAGGGGCTAACTCCTCCGCTCTCGCGAGCGGGAGGGCACAACGCTCGTCACCGGCACAGGTTGCACGGGCCCCTGCGGTGACTTCCAGGCGGCACCTGGCAGGCCTCCGGCGATTTCTGCTTACGGGGCGCGGCGATGAGGGTAGAGGGCCCCGCGAGGGTGGGCCCGGCTGAGAGTGTGGAGGGGTCAAAATGGTCCACGATTCTGTGGGGAAAACAGGAAGGGGAGGGAATGCGAGAAAGGGAGGGGAGGAGAGGGTTGGGTGGTGGAGGGAAAGGGGGCAGTGTTGAAGGCCCTGGGGGCTAATTATAGAGGAGAGGGTGAGGGAGAGGTGGGGATCGGACGGGAGTGGTGGTGGGAGGAGCCATGGGAAGGAAGAGAACGGGGTGGCACTGAGGGGGGCGACGAGGCGAGAGAGGGAGGAAGTATATAAAGAGGTTTATTTCTCCTTTGTCTCCGTCCCGTCTTATCTTTCCTTTTCTGAACGCCGCTTCCCCCGCGACTTTTTTCCATCCTTCCCCCCGACTCACCCCCTCCCGGCTTCTTTTACACCGCCCCAGTCACTCCATCTCCTGAAGCTTTACTCGCGCGTCGGTTTGCAGCAGTTGAGTGTGGTTTTGGGGTCCCTCCAGTCGGGTTCATCCTCCTGCTTCCTCCACACACTCTTCCTCCTCCCCCCCATGCTACTCCGTCCTCCCCTCGTCTCCCCCGTGCACCCCGCCCCTCATGCTCCCGTTAACATCCCTCTTTCCCGATCTCCCTTCCTCCGTCATAGCCGACACCCCCCCTTCCTTCCCTGAGAGCGGCTCGCCTCGGTGGTGGCCGCGCGGGGTGCGAACAGTTGCGATCGCATGACCTCCCGCCACACCCAGCCGCTTGTCCCTCGCGCGGTGGTTGATTGTGGGTAAACGATTTACACAAAATTAGCTACTGAGGAGGGAAACCGGGCGCTTGGAATTGTAAGCGGGTCCACGAAAGGGGTGAATTAACGTGAATGAAACTAGGCCGCAATCGCATCGACCGTCTTGATTTAATTTTAGAATTTTATTTCACGCTTAACAAAATCGCCGGCAAGGACTGTAAATTACCACGCATATTGAAATCGAGCATTTGTACTCACGCTTCAAACGCAGTTAATAAATCTAAAATGTGTGTGAGTGTATATTATATATAAAAGTATATATATATAAAAATATATATATAAAAGTATATATATATATATATATATATATATATATATATATATATATATATATATATATATATATCATATGTGTGTGTGTATGCAGTGAGCGGAAATATACCTTCCTTTTTTGAAATGCTTTCTTTGTTGAAAAAAGGAAGTTATGTTGCCGCACCCTGTATATAAACACTTGACTGTGCAATTAAGTGTGTGTATGTGTGTGGGTGTGTGTGTATATATATATATATATATATATATATATATATATATATATATATATATATATATATAATTATTAGGTAATCTACCGGTTAAGGTAGGTTTTTTGGATGGACACAGCTACTAAATAAATATTTTGTGATTCCTAACAAAATACAAAATCCAGTATCCTACTCTACATTAGACCCCTCTTCAACTGTGTTTATTGTGGATTGTGCGATTGTGCAGGTGTTTGTGTGTGTGTGTGTGTGTATATATATATATATATATATATATATATATATATATATATATATATATATATATACTCATATATACAGAAACATATACAAGGAAAAGGGATAGGAACACGTATAAAGGACGAACACAATAGAGGTGGGGAAGGCGGAATCGAACGGATCACAAGAGTAAAAATATTTCCTCAACCGGGACTCGAACACCGGATCTTTCCACTTGCCGGGCGGATGCTCTTAACCACTTGAGCTATGATATAAATTATTTATTCGGTTCAGAATATTACAGAGTTTGTTAGCATTATGCATTATATCAGGTCACAGATTATGGGTACATCATGTTTTTCTTTAGTATAAGTGTATACATGGATACATATATGATACATATACCACATACATATCCACTTGTACATACATACGCACACATGCATATCCACACGCACATACATAAGCATATGCATACAGACGCATACTCGTGAATTTGACCATTAACATTTAGAAAGAAAAAAAAGAAAGGAAGACAAGGTCCACAGATATTAGGAGGGAGATTTTAGCTAGCAATGGAAAATTATGTATTGTAAGAAATTATCAATGGCAGGGTTGAAATTATCCATTCAATCAGTCATTCAGCAAAAAAAAAAACTCTCCAACGATGGACGAAGTGTGTCCGGCACCGGGTGGCTACCGGACATCACTTCCCAGAGTTCTGATCGTGGCTAGCGTCGCTCCGGTCGCGACTCGACCCCGGGCGACGAGTGCTTCGCCGTTTCCCGGGACGCCTCGTCCAACGGGTCGACGAGCGAGGACGCGGCATTTCGCCACATCCCTCCCCCCCGGCCTCGTCCGAAGAGGAAGAGCCAGCCGTGGTCTCCACGAAGACCGGGTAACTCGGCAGCGTTCCACAGGGGGCCTTCTTCGAAGGAGCACCGCTGGGGGCCGCCAAGGGGCAGGACGCACCCTCGGGGAGGGTCGGAGTGGCGGACTGGGGCTCATCTGCGGAAGGGTTGTGGTCGGGAAAAATCAGGGGAGATAGTTGCTTGTGGTCCGTATCTTGAGAAGCGCTGGGAAGATCGTCGACACATTGACTGTCCTTAATGGGGAAAGAAGATGGGGTATGTGGGATTTTTGACTTTGGGAAACTTGTATGCGGGTCGACTTCCGGGGTCGGTGACGCTTCCTTTACAGTCAATGATAAAGGGGTCGAGGGATGAGCTGTTGGGGACTGGAAAACATCGCAATCAGATGCATCCTCCTCACCTGTCACCAGAGGTTCTTGGGGTGTTTGAAACCCGTGATGCAAGGATTGCGTAGCGAGGGCGTCGATGGCGTGAGCGGGGGGAGGGGGGGCGAAAGACCATCCCTCCTCATTTGACGAGCTCACGGAGACGGGGGCTGGACGTTGTGTGATATTAGGCGAGGTGGTAGGTATGTGAACCATTTGTAGAACGGTATTCGAGACCAGGAGCTTGGGTTTGTCTGTCCTCTTCTTTTTCGGTTCCCTTTCCTCCGTTGACGATTTTCGCTCCCGCTGACATTTCCCTCCAATTGAAGGGAGATGCGGGGGACCAACGGGAGCAGCCGGGACCGCACCCTCGATGAGTAGAAGCGACCGCGCTCTCTCCTCCACAGCCACTTCGGGCTCGTCCATCTCCACGGCAGCGTTAGGGTTGGAGGGCATCGTCATTGCCTCCACATAGCTCTTACCTCCCTGGTTCCGAGGGCAGGTCTTGCGCTCGTGGCCTTCTTGATTACAGCGGGCGCAAGTGCGGCGCTGACCCTCATAGATGATGATGGCCCGGTTGCCGCCGATGAGGAGGTACGAGGGGATATTTCTCTCGACCGTCATCCGCACAACCCTGGTGCCAGTAAGCACCCGCGCCATATTTTCTCCCTCCCACCTGTTCTCCCACGAGCGATGTATTTTACCAAAGCGTTGGAGCTCGCCTGTTATGTCTTCCAATGGGGTCTCCACGGGGAGACAAAGAACCCTGACATTACACGGGCTGCCGGAAGTCTCGTCAATTGTTATTGTCGTCCTCTGGTCACTTAAAGACGGAAACGGTAGTTTCCGCGGAGTATTGTCTAAAATCCTAGTCATTGTAGCTTCGGTTGCCAACTTCAGGAATATCAAATGGCGATTGTATCCAAATTGGATCGCCACTATCTCTTCGGGTGTGAGGCCCAGCGACTCTAACGTGAAGAGGTGGACCTCCAACGGGGTAGGGGGCTTCGCCATCTCGTCAACTTGCAAGGCGAGCGTGTTTAAACGGCGCACAGCCATTTGAAGAAATCAAATTCAGCACACTAGCATGAAGAAGGAAAGCGCAACAAAAAAAAACGAGCACTTTAAAGGGAAATAAAACACTCACGAACGCTCCCTCCCCGCCACACGCACCCGGCGGTAGCAAACAAAAGGAGCCTAAGCTCTACACCAGGAGTCAAGGTCAGTCTTGATCCACTAAACAAAACAAAAGTACGGCCTTCCCGGCGGAAGAAGTCGAGAGTCAAACTGCGCGCTTCTTGATGAACTAGGCGGTCAACCGCCGCTCGAAACAAAGCACGATCGGAAGATATGTAATTTACCCTGAGATCCGTGGGTCTTATATGTCGCCAAGCGCCCCGATTCTTTAGCCAAGAGATGGCGTCAGGGGGCTGTTTCACCCACCAAAGGAGAAATAGAGAATACACACAAGAGGAAAGGACAGTGGTTAGAATTCATACAACATCATACAGGAAAAGAACTGTTCCTATCCCTTTTCCTTATATATGTTTCTGTATATATGAGTATATATTCGCCGTTTGGCGGGATTTCGTGTTTGAATGTATATATATATATATATATATATATATATATATATATATATATATATATATATATACACATATACACACACACACAAACACCTACCCAATCGCACAATCCACAATCAACACAGTAATAAACCCGAAGTTCGGTTTGGCAAGTGATAATATAGTTCACCCAGTACTAAGCCCTGCGGTGTGTGAAATTCACAGATCAGGGGAGGGGACTAGTTACATAGTTAACCAGGAAGATCTAGTACCCGAAAAATCACATACTTTCGGTGGAGCTGAGGGTGCCCACAGGGGGTTGAATGGGAATCAAACCCGGGCCCTCCAGTAAGTAGTCTACCCCTGGACTACCGCGACCCACTCGCACATACACAGGTGTATATAAAATATATATAAATATAAATTGCTGACTAAAGATTGTAGAATACTCTCTGAATATGAAGGTCAGAAAGATAATTTTTAGGAATAGCAAAGCATGTTTTATCCCGTTCAGTATATTGCAGGTACTCCAAGAATTTATATAAAATGCAACCGATGTAACCAATGTGATATTATAATTTTTGCCCAAAAAAACTGTGCTCTTTTTTCCATATTATATATGTGTGTATGTATGTATTTTGTGTATTATATGTGTGTATGTGTGTATTATATATGTATGTATGTATTTTGTATATATACATGTGCTCTTTTTTCCATATTCATTATATCCATTTTTCAAATGGATATAATGAATATATTTTTAACAAATACTAATACTATGACATGATCCACATTTTATTTTATCCTTTTAAAATTTTATTATGGCACAGTTAACCCACAGAGCACATTGGTCTCCATTATTTTCAGGAATTATGAAAAACTTGAAACATGTCTACTGTCATAGACGTACCTATAAGCTGAGTACTTGTTGGGTGTTAAGTAACTCTTACATTATTCTTAATACTTTGTTAAGAAATCTCAGCCAAAAATAATAAATCTGAAACTCCACTTTTGTTCACCATCCATATAGTGATACTGACATTCTAATCAAATACGAACAGCATGAAAGAAAATATACTATGCATAATAGTAATTAAAATAAATCATTTCTGCAGCCTCCGCCTTCCACGTCACTCGTATACACAACTGTTAAAGTAGTCTTCTTCTTGGTTTGAGAAGGTACTAGCTCCGATGAATGGCGAAGATGGCATAAACCACAGCAATTTAAGAGGGTCAATGCTTTGAACCCAAGGATGTGTATTATTCTAATTTGCCTAACTTAGAAATGTTCATTCTTTTGCTAATTCCATTTCCCCAACATCAGCTACACCTATTACATAAAAAGTTTCTAGTCCGTTAAACTGAGGGAATCAGATACAGCTACATGGGAAGTGGTAAGTATTTATAAGTTATAAATTACTGCACGGTCTTATGGATGGGAATACCGAAACATATTTCTAAGCTTTGATACACTATCTCGCACTCAATTGGTAAACTTACCGGGAGGATTACTAAATTATTGGAGAATTGGGAGCAGTTAAATAATTTTTAATGTGTAATTTATAATTACATATTAAAACAATTTGCCGCCTGCAACGAGCATCACTGTTTATTATCTTATCGCATTCTGTGTTTTAATCATGCATCACATAATACATTAGATTCCCGCATAATTTTCTCGCTAGAATGTAACCGTATTGAAGTTTCGCGGTTGTCTTTGGCAGAAAACAATTTTATGCAGAGAAAATGCTTGATTTGAAACCCAGAAAGATATATGATGGCAAATGGTTCTCTACACGTAGATCGAAAACGATCTTCCGCAGTATATCACTCGAAAAATTCACCAACGACGACTTCCAGAGGCGAAGAAAGCCGAAAAATCTCCCCCCCCCCTGTGACTTCCCCCTCTCTCTCTCCATCTCTTTTCTTATGGACCACCTCCCCCTCTATCCCCACCCCCCGATCCATCCCAAATAAAAAAAAGAAAGAAAACGCGAGTGGATTCCGAGCTTCCCCTCTCGAAAGCATGCGGTGACAATGGTGGTGCTTTCGGACTGAGCCGCTTGCAGTCTTTCTCACCCACTGACGGGAATGATAATATGTGACGCACCAACCCCGGCGACCTCCCTTCACCTCCTCGTAATTCTTGGTATCCTCCCCCTCCCTTACGAAGAATCTCACGCTCTCCCCCCCCCCCCCAAGGATCCTCACTCCTCGCTCCAAGTTTATTTTTCTCTCTTAAAAACCCTCAGATTCGAGATTTCTTCCGACGGGGCGTGGAGGAGGGCGATGCGAAGGAGAGAGAGAGACAGAGAGAATCAAAACGGGGGAGGAGTTCTCTAAATATCGGCTGGGCCACTATGGAAAAGTGTATTTTTTTGCCTGAGCAACCAACTGGGATTATAAACTCGGAAAGAAAATAAACCTCGCTCTCGGAAATAATGGATTATAAAATAACTCGTGGGAGCCTCGCTTCTTTGTGAGTGAGTTCCGGGCGTTATTTGTTTCCGTCTCACGCGGGCTGTAATGAGATTGTGCTGACGCCTCTGGAAATTAATCAGTCCAGGACATCGGTGCGACCCATATGGTACGCATTTCGAATTCCTTTAACAAATCCAACTTCGTCACTTCACGACGTAAAACAGTCCCAGTTAATTGAAATCACTAAATACTGAACGTAAGGCGAAACTCTAGTTGTTTCGTGAGATTATAGCTTATCATTACCATGCTTTAAACAAACATTCCGGGCGAACGATTCGCTCTGCATAATTTACATTGATTTTCCAAGTTATTATAACATTCGCTCTAACAAAAGCTGAAATTCAATCGAAAGTGTGGGAGTCATTAGGGGCTTGGGAATTTTTACGGCGCCTCGGAGTCATTCATTCTCTTTCATTCGATGTCGTCTATAGTACAACTTGAGGGACACTGCCAAAACCACCGTGTATTTTTCTTTTTAAGTGCTCCATCACAATGCCGTAAAAGAATTGTAATGCTTAGCGTCTAAGGGATTGATATGGCGCGGGAGAACAGCACAGTAAACAATTTTATGTGGTCCCCATGTGGTACGAACATGGGCACCACGGAACAAAAAAAGGATCATAAATAGAAGGGAGGAAGAAGAAACATCTCGGAGGTGCGGACGAGGGGGCAGGGGAACGTTTTTTGGGGAGTGGAATTGGGTGGCTAGGGAAGAAGACAAACGAGGTGTTGAACATCGCCACGGGTGAAGAGAAGATCTTTATAGTTTGTGTAAGAGGGAAACAAAATGAGTTTCCACACACAATGCTCTCTAGCGGTGAGGGTTGGCTCGGAGAGTGCTGAAGGCGAAGGGAAGACCGTTGATTGCCGTCAAAAGGTCCAGCGAGAAGCGGGCGATATGGAGGATTGGATTCGAACCCAAAATACAGCGAAATTTCCTTATCTCTTTATTCACGGAGGTTGAAGGAACTCCGCGAATACAGAAAAACGAGACAGCACTTTATCCTAATACAGTGAGATCAGCATCACGGCCTTCATTGTGAAATTCCCGAGAAAACCATACCAGTAGAAACATCAAGCAAACAAAATAGAACAATAAAACGTCCCAGTAGCAAACTCTCCACATGTTTTGAAGAAATAAACGTTTGGTAAATTATGCCGGCAGCAGAGAAGTGTGAATTTCTCTCTCAAATGCGTCTAAAAGTTTTTTTCCCAACGTTTAGGAAGAATAGGAACAGTTATTAAGGCTTCCTCATACTTGCTTTAATAAATAAGGTGGAAATTTCATTTTTAATGGTTCATTTGGACTTTTGCCAATTTTCTATACTCCATCTAAAAGGAAATTGCTCGTCTCTTCTTCCAGACCACTGACGAAGATAATATACCTAATGAGACTCGGCTAATAGAAAGCTGGTTAAAAAACAAGTGTTGGTCACCCTCTGTATTAAAGGAATATCTCACGGAGGAAGACCATAATTATCAATATAACTTCAAATTCCTATGGTAATAATAATGGAATGCCAGACAAAATTTACATTATATTTACGGCCAAAGAAAAATAGGAGTTTGCGGAGATAACAAGACTAATATTTGATTGGAAATTTATTTTTGATTGTTCTAAGTGGTAATTACTTGCTAGCAATGAAATATGGCAATATAGACTGAGAAAGCCACAAGAAAGGTATTGATGAATTACGGAAATTTTCCGTAAATGGAGTCGAGACAAGGCAGGAGTTTCATTGCGGTGAAGGCTGCCGTTGAAACGAGAAACTCTTACATTCAACTATCAGACACAAAATTGCGGTCAATGTTTAATAGTTATTAACTGTCATATAAAATATTACCCATGCATTCAAAAAGCGGAATGATATGAACGTCGACAAACGAATGCATCAAAACAAGTAATAATTAAAAATTAATTGTAGCACTTTTTCATAAACTAAGTTTCAATAAAAGATACGAGTTTCGACTCATGGAGTCATCATCAGGTCCTAGATGCACAAACCGAGAGAAGCAGTGTACAGTACACAAAACTGATAACCCTGTCACTTCCATTTTGTCTACCATATATATACTGCGCACCTATCGGTTTGTACGTCTTGAACCTGAAGAGGACTCTTCGAGTCGAAACGCGCGTCGTTTATTAGAACAATTTTGTGAAAAAGTGCTATTTTTTTCTTTTTTAGTAATGAATTCCTTCCGACACGTCAAGTCAAAACTGTGGATTATTCGATTATGAAAATAAATTATTTAATCAGATTGCCTCTTGGCTCGACTATTTTGTCCATATACCGACATGATATGGTGATCATAAGATATAAGAAGATAAGAAAAATTATGATTGAATGTGATATCAAAAGATAGGCACTGTAAACTTCTGAAAATATCAGGCGGCGATCGCCCCTTAGGGATACCAATTAGTCAATCTTCTTTGTCGTATTATTGTCCGGAAAGAGAAACACCAGTTTACGCAACACTGCCCAAGGTGGTCCTCGAACCTACGATTTTCCGACGAACAAATAGCCCACATTCATATACAATTTCCTTGGGTAATTACCAGAGGCATGATTCCCCCAGGCTGAGAACCAATATCGCCTCAAAAAGCTAAAAACAATCTAAAAAAGCGCACATTTCTAAATAAGCCAATTGGTCCCGGATATCAATATCTATTGTCATTCTACTTTGAAATCAAAACTCTTGAAAACCTGAGCGAAGGCTTATGGTCTCTCGAGTATTGCAATGCAACCTACGCATAATGGAGTAACGAATAAAATCTACAACATTTTCTATTAGTATATACATATACGGTAAATTCAATCTTACATTAACTGCAAAAGAATTTATACTTAATTGTAAAAATTAATGTTACAATGTGCAAACTTAATAAAATATGCATTCTGTACAGGTATGCCGCCATTAGTTTCCTGAATGGATAATTAGTAGAACAAAAAGTAGAATCGAGTCCATTATTCTCAAAGGCAATTGTGCTTGCTTGTTTGTGATGCCATTGATATTTTTCTCGAGCGATTTTTCTTCCACAAGATATTTATAATGAGAATCCAAAATAATAATCGTCCTAAATTTAAGACTGCTTAAATGATGAGGTAAAACTGAATACCTGAGGCACTGACTCGTTAACAATCGTTGATAATACGACCGATTTTTAGGAGGGGAGAACATTCCCTTATTTATTTAATAAGCAAAGCAAAAACACCATAAACAAATGGTTCAACTAAATTAAGTAATCAATTCCAACCTTTATCCCCTAATTTTCTGATCTTCCTCGTGAATTGTTGAAGAAGTACCCGAAGTTGAGGGGAAATTCTGAAGAATTGGGGGAAAACCACCCTTCAAAAAAATCCTACTCCGCAAACTCGTGACCTTTAGTGTAAATTTTTAGGGAGAAAAATATTTGAAAGGAATAAAAAAATAACAGACATTACTGCAGAGAAAGATTATAAACAAAAGAAATACGTGATTCGAGATAAATTGGTCTTTTAAAAGAATCCCAGGGGACCATCATCCCAAGATAAATGGAAGATATTGAATTTCATGGCTTGCAAAACTTTCACTCTGTAAAATCACATGCAACACGCAATTTCATAAAAAGTTTTGCGATTTGGTGGCACTCACTCGAAACAGACATCGTATCTTTGTGTGTGACCTCTACAAACATGCTATATTCACCATAAAGATAGACATGGCAATGCCAATACTGCCACTTCATATCTCATCACTTTATTGTCGTTTTAATGCAGGACTGAAGGGTTCCAAAATTTACAAAAAGACATTAAGCGTTCGACGTAATGAGACGCAAAGCGGCGTGTGCCGGCTGGAAATCGCACGACGATGCCGCATGAGCATGGCTGCCGATACATCGTAATACGGCCTCCGAAGAGGTCTGGGGATTGAGAAATGCGACTGAAGGAGGGCGGGTGAAGTGGATTGAGGAGGAACGGAGAAGACGCATCGCTTCGCTTCGAGAGAAGCGGGCACTCGGAGAAATTTGAAATAAAAAGGGAAACTGAACGCGGAGAGACTGAAGGGGAGAGGAGATGAAAAAATACGCAAAAAACCTTAATGCGTATGCTATGAAAAAAAACCAGCAGCCGTGCGCCGCGTTGGAATACGTGTGGAAAGTAACAAAGGGAGGCCGTGCGACAATGGCGGAGCTTCCTTGCCACTCTCGAGTTATCCCGCCCACTTGCCCGCTCACTGCACCGCAATTAAAATTTTTAAAGAGGGAAGCTTCCCTCCCTCTCTCTCTCTTTCTCCCCGTGGGGACGTCTGTCACGGGGGCATTGGAGGGACGCGTGGGGCGGAGAGGGTTTAGTGGTAGGGAGTAGGAGGTGGTTAGAGTAGAATAAGGGTTGGATTAGGGGGACGAGAGGGCGTTTGCGGGGGAGGAGTAGGACCAGGAAAGAAGGGGTTGTTCTGGTGGGGAAGGGGGGGGGAGAGTGAGGAGACGAGCGGGAGAAAAATGCGGAAGAAAGCATGACGGAAGGCATTTCACAACAATGTCGACGACGGCGACGGTTGCCTGTGTGCCTTTTAGAGTGGGAGCAGGCTCTTTCGCGGCGCATTATTAAATCAGGGTGCGCAGGGGAGAGCATTGTAAAGACGGCTGAAGGGACCACATCAAGGAGAGGGAAGTGGCGTGGAATTGAGGACGGGGTTGGAAGGGATGCAGCCGGTGGGGGGGGGGGAGGGGGAACCTGGATGCAGAGCACGCTGTAACGTGATGGAAGGTGAAGGCGGAATGTGTGGCACGAGCTATGCCCGACAGACATATGGGAAAGAATGAAGACAAACATGAATCATCGGGAGAATGAAGCGATACGTCTACATCATATACGTTGCCGCGATAAGCATTGCCGAGGCAATGAATGCAGTGTGATAGTTTGGAGAATTTTTCGACAAAAAATGCAACTAAATTGTTTTTTTACAGCAGTCTACCAGGTTGGGATTTATTTTTAATGAACCGTGGCACGAGTCGATATCGGACTCCTAGTCCCAAAATAACTTGAAAAACAAAACTTTTAACCCCAGTTCACAGTCCATAGTTTTTACTTGAGTAATATTTGGCATATTATTCAACATATTTTTGATTATAATAACTTATTGCCATTAAAGAATGGAGGTAAAAAGCAAGTGAAATTGAAGACGTGCTTGTTGTAGTTTATGTCGTCAGGTTGTGTTTTATCAGGTGAGGATCAGAAATACAACTATAACTACTGCGTCCATTCAAAACCTAAATTAACGGTTCACAAGAAAAACAAACAGCACATTATGGTTACTCATTATTTAGCTCTACACATTTTAATTTTTTTCTGCCATCCGGTGTTTTGGTGGGATTAAATTAAACCACATCTGCGCGTTGGAGTCAGTTTCATAAGGGTCAACTTTTAAGGGCATCATGATTACCAGAGGAGATAATGCGGCGAGAAAGTATTGTTTTCAAATAAAACTAAAGTTTTTAATTTTGTCAAAAAATTATGATTATTTCAAAGACCCAAATTTAGAATTAATTTTGACTCTTTGTAATTAAAACTAAATTGCCAAAGCCAAATTCACCTGTTTTAAATTCAGGCGATGGTTGCGGGGCCTCAGCTAGACTGAGATGTGATGATCCTTTTGGTACCACGCTAATATGAAAAACTACATGCCCTACAGGGAAAGCTACTGACTTACTCATTGGAATGTGTGATTATACGCACATCAATGATCGGTGGGGGCTGAGCTGTACGCATACTTGTACCTAGCTGTCTTTTAGGAGGATGGCTGAAATATTAAAACTATATTTTGAAAGTCACACCTACCAAGTATTATTGTTAAGAGTAGTATACCCATTAAGGTGGGTTATTACTGATGGGCCCACTACCAACATAAACACGGCTTTACTTCTAGGCCCAACCTAACACGACTCTTAATTAACACTCAAAAAACTCTACCTAGCATTCATTTTGAATAAAATGACTTCGCATCGCGTTGCACTACTGCTATTATACGAATGAAAATATAAATGCCGTAACTAGGTACACAGAGAGGAACGATAAGTTATGTGACGCGCATCGAAATCCTTGTCTCTCGTCCCTATGTAGTACGTTATTCAGTTGCAAGTGATCATAGAGATTCCACTAAATGACAGTGCGTAGGTGCTCATGTAAGTCATCCTGCCAATCTTAATATCCACCGAGAAGGTTTTATTCACCTTTCCATTTACTACTACACCTGTAAGCGACTTTTCGGTTCACGCAGCACATGCGAAAATTATCTCCAAATGGCCCAAGGGTATAAGAGGAACCTAAAAGATGCACCTGCAGCAGACACGGCCTCCCCGATGAGGACGCAGGGGGCAATGAGTGCCACAGCCTCTTCACCTTCGTAATTCCCGTCAAGGAGTAGGCCCACGCTCGCCGCCGGATTTTCCCCATCCTCACCCTGCGCGGAAGCTTTTGTCACGACTGTAACAAATGAACGCTAATGACTCCAGCATCCGAAGCTCGCTGGAACAATGCGGCCGTGGAAGGACGCTGAGAAAGACGGAAGATAGGGTGTGTGGAAGAAGGAGGACGTGCCTGTCGAGGGGTAGGAGAAACGAGGAAAACAGGAGGAACGGAACGGCGAGGGGAGGAAGGGATGAAGGAGGAGGGATGGGAGTGCGCGAAACGGGGAGACAAAGACGCGGAGGGAGGTCGTAATTGCAAAGCCCACAATTGTACCCCCCCGCCCTAACTCCCCCCTCTCTTCACAGCCTGGTCGTGAGGCGACAATTTGAAGCCACGACGAAGAGAGGAATTAGGAGACAAAAGGAAGGCAGGGGAGCGAAAGCGGTCGAGTGTTCATTTGAACGTCTCAAAGACGCGACGAGAGGCGGCGGGAAAGAGGATCCTCTTCCCCCGCGATTTCATCTGTGGCCACCCTCAATTGTTCCCCGAGCTGTCTTTGTTTCAGCGGATGGATGATTGGGGTGGCACAAGAGAAAAAAGCTATTGTTCTCACTGGGTTAAGGACTCCTCGTGCATCAATTTTTGCAAATTAATGATGGAATTAAGGGTGATATCGTCCTTTCAAACAACTGTGTCAACATGCTTCCGCTTTTGAGCCGTAAAAGTGACAAGCAACATCCCAGGAACAATGCCACTAAAAGCTCAAGTGTACACAAACGCGGATTAATTATATTTGCTTCACATTCCAGAGCTATGGAGTTTTGGTCCTCCAGACATTCCAAAATCTCGTGCGTAATTGATAGGGTTTAGCAATTGCTCTCCCTTCTTTGAATTTCTCCGTATTTAATCCACTGGTGCGGTAAAGCATTTTGTCTAAAGATACTTCTCCAGAGGAGCAAACTTTTACATTGCCTGTAATCAGTGCGGTCTTTTTTTGTGAAGCGAACATGGATCCCGGACAAGCGACTTTAGGATCCTGTTGCGAATGAATGATCCGTACACCACCGAGTGCAAGCTCTCTTCCGCCTGAGAAAGCAGCCAGCATATGGAATGGGTTTTGCGATCCTATGTGTATCAGAATAAAGAAAAACATCATGAGTAACACGATAAAAGGAAACCACTAAAGTTCCACGGATTAGAAAACGTCTATAATAACCAAGAGATTATGTCGCGCTACTTTGTACTAATTATGCTACAGAAATGACCTCCGTCTAACACAAGTTTGGACTGATTTCTGCGGTTTCTTTCATTATACGCGTAATGAGTAAAGAGTAAGAAAATTAACCGTGGACAATTTTAACCTATCATTTGAAACTAAGGTCGCTGCAAACTCCTGGAGACTCTAAATGGTAACGTGCAGTGCATGTAATGGGCCTCGCAAAGCGTATTATTGTGGCAAATGCGAATGGATGTCCCGTGATCGCTGGACATGGCTTAAGCGGCGGCGCTAAGCGTTTACGTTCCCTCATTCGTGACTCTTTTGCTTACTTTCCCATCAGACGCCGTGAGCATTGTTCCAGTGAGGACACTAAACATTAGGACAATTTGAACCGCTCGCTTTCTCGGAGATGGGCGCCAGTGAAAACAAGCGCATCCCATCGCTGATCACCAATGCAATGCAACGGCAATATGCTTAGTGACATCAGTATGTTGTCATGCACTACAGCGGACGCCTTCCCTGTTTGAAATACTTAATTACGTAGTGGTTTCTCAATCCCTCTGACCCTCGTGTTATTCGACATCTTCCGGACTACGGCGATCTCTTCACCTTGGAAAACTACCTTTTACTAGTGCACCGTGGAAGAGGAATTCCAACTTATCATATCAAACTGTGTGCCTAAGCACAATAAATAGATGCATATCTACGGTATCCCTAAATGTTTTTTCATCATAAAACAAGGTAATTTTTTTCCTTCCCAGCTTCAATAACAATTTGCCTCATTATTCTTCTCCTTTGAACCCGGCGCGAAAGTCAATCACAGATTCCACATTTATATAAGTGGAAATGACTAGAATATATTAATATTTTAATTGATTATTCTACTTTTATAAGCATGGCTTGGGTTAAATAGATATTTGAAACTATTAAAAAGGGGCGGTACTATTGGAAGTAGGGGATGACATCCTGACGACCCAATGTGAGAAAATATTTGTAATGGAGGTTACGAGCCCCCTCTTGGGTGTTATATCTATCGCCATCATTAAAATTTGACCTCGGCGTAAGATTACAGGATAAGCTCACTGAATTAATTTAACGGGTTGAGGCATTCAGTACGCTTGAGGATTTAATTTCTGCGTGCACCACGGATTCAAATTAATAACACGATCTCTCAATCACTCAGAAGTTCACTTCAGTTTTACACATAAATTTCCACTTAAGAAAATACAACCAATCACTCCAAATTATTTCTAGTTCCCATTGAATAAATTATACTACCGAATAAATATTCGCACTTACAATGATCTCTAATAACTCTGAACGATAGGAAATTTCTCATGAAATTGAACGTTCGTTTGCCAATTACCCAGAGTGCTTTTCAATTACTTCCTGAAAATTAATTTTTACCCACGTTTTATAACAAAGAAATTTATTTATTTATCGACTTAATTGGGCGAGGTTGAGACTAATAGTCCCTTCTTCCACCTAACCCTACATTACAGACATTATATTGAAGACAATCTCATACAACCAAGCCCTAGATGGAGGGAAATCCACCTAGGCGGGAATCGAACCCGCGACCTTTGGGCTAAGAAATTAAGTGCGTTTAAAATCAGAAAGGGATCTATGAAAGATGGAAATCATTTACGAGATATTTCATCGTCATATAAGTACCAAATAAAATTTTACGCTAAAAATTATCTTTCCCATTATGAATTAAGAAGAATTTCTACACCGTTTTACTTATTCCTTATTCATTGAAACTGTTTTTCCGGCGAAAACGACAATATGGATTCAATTATAAGAGAGGTGATCACATTTATAAAAAAACAGTGACCCGAGTTGACATTAACGGACAAGCAAACGTGGTACAAACATTGCTGTCGGTATTTTTTGTCACGTCGCTGCCAGGAAAGACTGTATTAATTGTGAATTGTATAGGATGTGGATTATGCCATTTGGAAGCCCAAGGATGTTGTCCTGGACGAAGTCCAAATTTTGCGATCACTACGGCGTCACATAACTTCAGAGCAGTGGTGATGCGAAATAAGGACATGGGCTATATCTTTTTTTCAAGCATAGAACTAAATAGAAAAATTCTCCTCTTTCCCTCTTTCTAATGGGATGTTTTGTCGCTTGAGGGGTATTTTAGAGACAACAGCTTCGAGACAAAATGTATTGCTACTTCGTTAGTACAAAATTCTTGGACAACGACAAAATTTGAGGAAGGGTCACTCCACATTTTTAACTTAAGCATGCTGCGTTTGCAAATCGCTAATATGAACTCTATGACATTGGCATGAAATCATGATCTTAAAAGAATACGATGATGAAGGGGACTTAATCTTCATGATGGCTAACTATAAAATCTCACGAATTGAGGAAATATCGTACTTCTAAATTAGTAATAGCAATGTGATGGTATTGTGATATTTAATGTCAAATTTAACTGGTTACCCAACTGACTCTTATCATTTCTACTATTTTAGGTCAACGTAAATTCCAAATTATTGGTCATATATTCATAATTTCTTCGCCTTCGGTCAAATGAATTTGGCAAGCCGGTAATTAATTTTGAAACGAGATTCCAAACAAAATGCGAGAGATGCTGAGATATTGTTATTTCGATTTCATTGCTCAGTCAGCGAAGAAAAATAATGACAGAGTAAGTCTTGATTATTCACATTGTCGTTAAAGGCAATTTAACATTAGGGTAACCAAAACAAGCTCGGTGTAAATTGACGACAATGGACAGATAAAAAATAGAGAGAGATTTGGGAAAAAAGTACATTTCTGAAAGCATACCTCCTCACAAGTATGTTTGCTAAATTGACCAAAAGGCCGAATGATTAAAGAAATATGGCAATCAAACAGTGTAAAATCAAGGGAAGGAATACGTATGCAATCAAAGCACATTAAATGAGCATTTTACGCAAGTAAGGTATACTATATACGGCATGAAATACATGGGATAGGAAGGGAACAAATTATTTAGGTCTCCTACGGGACTGAGAATTAATTTCAACTCCAAAAACGAATCCTTTCAGTTAAGTTTTTCCAAGGAAATTTTGAAGAAAAATGTTCACACTTATGGAATATCTTAGTGGTAAATAGCAGTAGAAGGAATGAAAACTCTATTGAATGAATAATTAAGTGGAAATTCGAACCAAAACAGTTCTGGACTGTCAAAGGATAGGCATTATGTCTTCGAATATTTTTCTGCTATTTTAGACAATACTTTTCATTGAAAAGTTATAAAAACGAGAGAGGATAATTTGTACATTGTCCAGAATATTAGAAGGCGAATATTTTCTTTGTTGTAAGATTTAAATTAATTGCATGTAAAAATCCTCATCCACACTGAAATAATTGATTGCATAAGTGGCATGAACTCGGTAGAAAATGAACTGTCAAATAATACCCTTTAGCATAATGAATAATTCGTTTCTTTTGATGAGGACTCATATTTCCCAACATTTAAATTTTCTCAACCAATCAAATTTTATATTTTTATGTAATTAGCTATTTAAGACAATTATCTATGGCGTTTTTGTTAATTTTAAACGAAAATGGTCAACTCACTCTATATTTTGAAGTGACGTAAATCATACTGGAATCTTCCAAGACCGACCACAGAAGAATGCTTTATTTAAATCTAAAAACGATAAAGTTATAATTAAATGTAATCCCTCTCATCAACTTTTAGAAGTTTCTTTCATCTAATACGAAGGGGCCAGTGAATATTTTTATAGTCAGGTAACTGAATGTAGTCTTCGGAAAAAAATAACACTATTATTACAGCTTATCCAAAACACGATCTAATGAAGGTAAGCCACAGAAGTTATTTATGCAAACTAAAAATCATTTATAAGTAATAATAACGCGAAAATAAAACACGACAATTACAACACTACTTTCATAATTTCCTGATATTTAATGAATTTTTAACTGAGATTCATGATGGCAGAAGAAACTAAACAAAGGGGTAAGAAGTAAATACAACAAATTGACTTCATTAAACAGATCTCATTACGATTTGCTTTGCGCACGTCTTATCTACGGGTGGCCCCGGTGAAAATTTGGAGAAGTGCTCGAGTTTCATGGATTTTGAAGAGCATCTAAGCAGACAAACATATCTTAGACGGGGAAATAATGTATCGGCAAACAAACAACTATTCTACTTTCAAAAGAGTACCCCCGGTTTATTCAGCTAATCTCAGCATAAACTTTCACTACATTTATTATATTTTCGTTAAAAATAAATATATCAGGACTGGGAAAAAAATGTATGTCGGAGAAATAACCTTCGTCTGGCAACTACAGGGTTCGTCCGGAAAATAAGTGTACTGATTTTTTCCCGCCGCTCCAGGCGCGCCCAGCACCGCTCTGATGGGCTGCGATTGGAGGGGGGTATGTTGGCAAGCGACGCTGAAAAAGGCAGTCGGCTCTGAGCTGTGGTGTAGTGAGGAGCTCTGTTAACGCGAACCTCCACGCTCGACCCACGTCACGGAACGCGATGCCGAAGTTTTTGGAGCAGCGTTATTCCATCAAATTTGCGGTAAAGCTTGGGAAATCGTCTACCGAAACTGTCGGTAAGATTAACCAGGCTTACGGGGAGTCAGCCATGTCCAGAAACATGATCTTTCGGTGGCACAAGATGTTCGTGGAGGGCAGAGAAGAGGTCGACGACGAACCACGGCCTGGACGCCCATCAACGACACTCACCGACGAAAATGTGCGAAAAGTTCGCGATGAACTGAACTCTGATCGTCGTCTTAGTGTTCGCATGATAGCAGAGCAGTGTAATGCTCGACAAGCTTCGAAAACGAGTCGCCCGCGTCCGGCCAGCGATCAAAAACATCTGGCGGCTGCATCACGACAATGCGCCGTCTCACACCGCGCTTGTCGTGTCGGACTTCTTGGCCAAGCACGGCGTGGCAACGCTGCCGCACCCGCCCTACAGCCCGGACTTGGCACCACCGGACTTCTTTCTGTTCCCGAAGATAAAGAGGAGTTTGAAAGGTACGCGATACGGGACTTTGGACGCCGTCAAAGAGGCCGTGACGACGTGTCTTCGAGAGGTTCCCGATGATGCCTTCGCGGGAGCGTTCCGGGAATGGGAACGCCGCTGGAACAAGTGTATCGACTCACAAGGGTCCTATTTTGAGGAATATTAGCTTAAGATATGTAAAAGTGTAATAAAATTTTTTCCCTGAGGTCAGTACACTTATTTTCCGGACGAACCCTGTATCTTACATGTATCTGCATGTAAGGTATGTTTGCCCATGATAGAAAGCAAGTAACAGCTGAAAATATCTCCTGAAAATGTGAGAATTTTCTTCAGACTGAATGCGAATAATTGTTCATAAATACTACCGATTGGAAGAATACTGGAGCCCAATTACCTTTAACCTAATAGGGGATTTTTTAATTGTGTTTTCGTATTGCACGCTAGTGTTTTATAGTACTTGTAAAATATAGATTACAAAGAGTAATAATTAATTCTCTTATAATCTCCTATTATTGATGAAGGGCTGTGTTTGCTTTATTTCCATCCAAGTTGTTTATTTTCACTTAAGTTGCTTACATTTTGTTTTCGTTACGTAATGATGAATTGCTCCCTATTTTTCACACCAAGAATTCTTACGATGAGAACAAAAAACAGCTAGAATGTCTGTCTGTTGTCTGGAGCAATGCGGACAATTGAATTATAAAATTTTAATGAGCGATATAGGTAAAAGCAATATCGCTTTCTATTATGATTATTCTAGCTGTCCTTTGTGACATGCTTTGCAATAAAACACACTCCTAAGGTAAATGTTAATGTAATGAATTAACGCTATGCAATAATATTCATACATATGTAAATTACACTAAGAAAATATTAAAAATTAAATACGACTAAATGAGAAAAGTAATGGCATTGAGATTTTGAACACATAAAATAGTTCTCTGGAGTGTAAAGCAGTGATCTATAGAGACGTATGAATTTGTTCATCATATACTGTCATACATTATATGATACCTGTATAAGGTTTTCGCAGTAAATACAGCTGGAATAATTATTTAATTGAATCTAAGGACTATGCAGTAAAATAAACTTATCTTCAAATCTACGAAGACAAGCCAATACCCTCCCTAAATCATTAAAAAATGCCTATGCTTCTTCATGTGAAGTGTACAATTATTGTTGGAGCGGAATTATTATAAAGAAAACATGAAAGTTATAGCGAGAACCAGTTTCCAAAGCATCAAAATTAATTAAATTACTATTGTGGTGACAATTGTTTTTTCTTCCCGAAAAATAAGGGAAGCAAATACGTAAATTCATTACGAGTCAGTCATACTTCTAGATGGAAGGTACAGCTATATCGTAACCCTCTCAGATAAACCTCATTAGAAGTAATACCTCTGAAAGCTGCATTTTAATCTCTTAGATTGTTACTGCTACAGAAATGATCGATATTCCAGGCTGCTACATAAGAAGACTCCCGATAATGGTAATGCGTATACCGTCAAATTCAGAACTTCTATCACTAAGTTTTCTAAGTTTTCTCGATAAGTTCACTTGACGTTCAGGACATGCTGATGGGGCGATTAGGCACAAGGATCGTCACAATTCCTTGAGGGAATGACTAGGGCCCGCTGAGACTTTCGCAGACAATCGAGATGGGGCATGTCGAGGGGAGGGAGGGTATGCTTGGGAATGAAGCAGTGGGGAAAGAGTAAGGTTGCGCAATCCAGCGCAAATGCAGCGGCCGTAATTGTTTCTATGCCGGCATCATCCATATCTCCGCCACAATCTTAAATTTCTAAATGACTCGTGTCTCGTTGATGATAGGAAAATGAGTATGTCCTCAGGGACAGATAACGACTGCCAATACGCCCTTGACCTTGTTAGCATATCCAATACCCAGGAAAATACGATCCATCCAGTAAGGATATCATTATGCTTCGTGCACGTCGATGGTCCAAAAGAATTCCTTGCCATCAGAAGAACGAAAAACACCAGAGGAGTTGGAGGACCGAAACAATGGGCTGATTCCAGTGAGGGTAAATTTGCGATTAACAGAGCAAAACTACTCCTTCTGTACTTGCTCAAGATAAACGGGAGTCACCCCTGAAAGAATCTATCACTTTACTTTTCTAAACGAGTTATAGTCGTAGAAACGAGTACTCTAGATAAAATAATGAATCGATGCATGGAAAACTAGCCGACAGTGGATAGGACTTCTAAGACTGAGAATTCGAGTTGTTCCCCGGAAATGAAAGGTCCGCTGTCAGTTAACGACGTGACAAGATCTAAGCCACTATAGACTATTATGCCCATTTAATGCTGATATAAATCTGACTGGGCAACGTGCGACGCCAAGTCATTGATTAATTTCTTCGATCACTAACATATATCGTACACATTCAGATACTATACGCTCAAACCTTCATTCCATTTCTCATTCAACCCTCTGCGTCACGGGAGAATAACATACGTCATTATGAAATATGAATGCACTAAACTGTTGGTGATATTTACATAAATGAAATGATCTATACATCTATAAAGATTGGAGGTAATTGTCACTACATTCTCAGATCTCTTTTCATGTACCAGAATATTTATACCCAAATGCCCCCTCATACTATGTGATCACCATTACTATTCTATTAATCTGTTGGAAAATAAGCACAACATATAAAGACTACCCCGTTAGAAAAGGGGAAAAAAACAAGATTTTCCTGAAGCTTTTAGCAGCATTTCGGAAGTGTCATTACCGTTATATGATGATGACGATATGCATTCTCTTAATGACAGGACGAAAACAATAAATGCTCGAAGCAATTAAAATCTCCTCTGACACAATTAATTCGGGAGAGAAAAAAATACATTTACTCTCAAAGCATTTGGTCACTGGGCCACCTTTTACTCCATTTTTACAAACGCTTGGCCACAGGACTCGTTATCGTAGCAAGAACAAAGCTCCGAAATCATTACATTAAGGCCTTAAACTGTTTTAAAAACTCTGTTCATTACAGACTGGAGTGCGGTAGGCCAGTAGTTGGAGTATTTGGGTACTGGACGGAAAATATCAGGTTCAATTCCGACAGCTGTCTGCCCGGAGCACAAGTGCGAAAACATGCGATTTTCTAAGTTCCAAGTCCTCCGGGGAAAGGCCACAGCGGCCGAGAGTGGACGACAATGCCCGCTTCCAATGATCATGTGAAACTCGCAAGCCTTGGCGGATAATTCGAAGTTAACTCCAGTATCACCATCAAAGCGAACTTTGGGTAGAAGAAAAGGCACTAAGGCCTAACTCATTGTGATGTTTATTAAAATAATGATAACGAAATTTCACGGCTCTGGGTCAATGACCTTATTCAAAAAAGTATATAAAGGAAGACAATGGAAAGACACAAGGAATATTTTACTGATATAACACGCTAAGATAAAATGAATTTAAAATTCAAAATTTTACGGAGATAAGTATTTGAGAGTATACACATAGATGAGTTCGCGTAATAAATTCACATGTTTCATGCCGACGGTGTAAATATAGCTATATATTTTACGGCAAGGAAGCTACCACCATACAATGAAAATAATTACCCATAGTGTACGGGAAGTAATGGTTATAAATTCGTGAAATTACTTCTGTTCAACGGTATTAAAATGTTTAAAATTAAAAAAAAAACAATTCCGCGGGAATCAGAGGGGAGAAACTATTAATGCCTGTTTTTATGACACTACGCAGAATATTAACGAGAGAACGGTTGTATAAAAGCTGAGACAATGAATGTATGCTACGCACGTAGAGTAATGCAGTCATATACTGTCCACTACTTATACCTGAGAAAATGATTCGATTTCAATGCATTTCTACCGGGTAGGATAGTCTTAAAATAGAACTTATAGGGACCATAAAAAGGATGACTGAGCTTACATCTCAAATTTTTCTTTTGAAAATTAAAAATCTACCACGTTATCAAAGAAAAGGAAAAAAACATTCATTCCCATTCTTTGCATTCCATTTCAATTTTCTTCAAACCATTTAGAGCTATGCTTTGAAGAAGGAATATCAGAGGATCAAGAATTTTTAGAAAATTCATTTTTGGCCCATAAAACATCAATTATTTTGTAATCCAGGTTTTCCAGGGCTTAATTTACCTTATTACCATGGGCAAAAACCATCATGGAACTATACTACTTTCCTGTTATGTCGTCGGTTAGTATTTGAATAAAATATTAGTTTTATGGTCGAATGAGTAAATATTAGGGCGTGCATTGCACATACTAGTGAATCCTTAAAATGTAAGCACCGGGAGAATAAACTATAAGAAAATATGTTTTGAATGGAGACTTAAGATATTCAGCAGTGACTCATTGAATAAGTATGTCCATGAGACGAACCTTGACAAAAGATTAAGCGATAAGGGACCTTATTGAAATGGCTGTTACAGTGAATAAATATGGATTAATCACTTGTTCATGTATACTTTATGTAACCAGCTAACCTTAACTGCAAAGAAACCTAACATCTATTTTTATCTCACGAAAGATGCTTAATATCCAAAATGGGAGTAGCATTGGATTTCTTCCTCGAAGAAAAAATTTAATATACATTTAATATACCTGAATATGCACAATATTTTGGTGGCTCGCTAATCTCCCAGGCAATCAATTATATAAGTAGAGAATAATGAGTGAATGAATTATTATGAAAGAACTAAAATGATTTCATTAAAGAAAAAAATAATCATTATCATTCAGTTCTGACTTTTAAGGAAAATCTTAAATCTAAAGAGAAATAAGATTGACTTATAAACGACTGTTTTTTCATTATTAAGACTTATGAATACATCGAATTCAAGTTTGCAATTAAATAGGTATCTGAAACAATTATTACTATTCTGTTTTAGCTACATACGTGAGGGATTATTTATATAGAACGAAGGTGAAAATTAATAAAATGTACACCAATATTCCCCAATAGGATGTGAGGCTTACGGTTGTTTTTGGAAAATCTGCGATGATAGATAATGTGAAAGTCAAAATGTAGGAAATTAAAAATGACAGTCATTCAAAAGGCATGATTTGAAATCAGATCAACCAATAGCTTATTTAATGAGATCTAAATAAGTGGGTGTAGCAGCTGCCTCTATTGTCTAAGTTCCAGGACTCCACCATACTGAATGCCAATGCTACTCCAGCACTGGGTATTTAATTCCTTTGGCGATAAGTAAAGCAATGCGGTTAGTTACGCGAGCTGTCATTTATCATCTAACCAGTGAGTCACTCCCTTCAATGATAACCCAGGATAATTTGAACGGCAGTACGCTCCAAATCGAGACAACAATGACAAAACAATAAGCACGGAGGCCGAATAGGAATCAGTCGCCTTCGACACAAACAAAGGAGAGCGCCCAAGCATCGAGGATGACCTCAAATTATTTTGCGCAAACCACCGAGGAGCTGTTCAACGGGAAGCGAGAATGGCGAAAAAAAAGAAAGATACGAGGAGCATCGAGTCCGATTTGGTCGAGGCAAGCGATGAGGGTTGCGGTGTCGAGGGGTGGTGGTCGAAAGCTGGAGCCCAGGCGACTACGGTGTGGGTCTGAGACGGATGCCGGCGAGAGAAGCTCCGTCGGCCGAGGGGAAATGTGGCCGAGCGTCGGAGTCGGGAAAGCCTGGTGCAGGGAGAGTGGCGGTGCCGGCTGCCACGACTTAAGGCCGATGGCGGCGCGGGAAATCCACGTGGGGAAGGGGGCGGGCTCGGGGTAAAGGGTATGGGGAGGGAGTCCACGGATGAAAACCCTCGGACTGCAAATAAACCGGAAAGCGGTCATCGGGTGTGCATAAAATAAAATATATGCCGCAAGATTATTAGGAGAGGGTGGATTGAACATTCTAAAGTGGATTTCTCATTCTCCAAGTTCCTGCAATTATAAGAAATTTTTGATTGAAAATGACATGTGCACCACAATCTCACTGTAAATATTAAGAACTTTAAAAAATACGATCTTCATCAATTTAAAATAATAATAATAGCACGTTCTCATTGGGGCTTTCTGAAAATAGAGTAAAGGAAACTAAACTTCACACTTGTTTTATCTGTTGATTATTACTGTTGGAAAGAATTAAAATATATATTTGATTGCGTTCATTTATTGCTAGTTATTCAAGGAGTTAATATCAGGAAATATGTTTTGTAATTAGTAGAAAGGAGTGTGTCAATACAGTTCATTAGAATCTTTGAGTGAAATTCCAGGGAAAGTAGTGATTGTATTTGGAAATTGTAGGAATGCACATCAATAGGGCTAAGGAAATATCCTGTGGAATACAGAAAGGGAAAATGTTTTGTAAAAATATTCCAAATAATCGAATCGTTAAGTATTATTCCTGCCGTGATCTTTTCACGACGCAATAATATATTGTAGATATAATGTCATGCTTAAAAATAGAGGTTTGCAGAGATGTTTAGTTATCAACATGTAGCCAATTCAAATTTGAACAAAGGAAAGTCCAATGGATAAATGGGTATGCGCGACCGTAGGTCCTAAGGGGAACGCAAACGTGAGAATGAGAATTAATTGAAAGAGTGCATGATGTAAATATTTTTATATTTTTTCCACGAATACCTCTTAAAAACTAAATAACGGTCAATATGAAGTGCATGAAAATGAAGATTATCATTTATCAACTCTGTTATAATTACCAAGGGACTATACTTATATTGTAAAAAATAAAGAAATTTTATCGTAGATGCTTGCTTGTTTGTAGAGCTTGAACCATGAAATACATATCACATACGTCTCTACGCCGACTATATGTTCTCACGAATTAAAAATATGAGTGACCCCACTCATGTTAACTTAAGATTTCTGTGAGTGTGGTGTTCTGAGTAATGCATTACAACGTTCTGTGGTGAATTCGACTGGATTATCAAATGATTACAATAAGTAGCTTATCGATTGTTTAATAAATAGTAAACAGAATGAATCAAATTTTTTAATGATATTTCTTTAACTAACGTACACATCAGAAAAAACTTAAGAATCTATTATTACGCAATTCTCTGAAAGTAATTCAGAACAATATCGGTATCACCAATTAGCAGCACAGAATAAGTTACCATCTTTATGGATGCAGGTTACCATTTCAACGGCAAGTTACAATGAAGATATAATTGAGGCCATGGGAGGATGGGAATCGAATGAAGGGCTTCAGAATGATGCGTGCCTTAGCCAGAAACGCTAATTACCTTTTCGCTCTTTTCCTTCTCTGTGTGCTTGCACTGCAAAACAGAATGAGGTCGACAGAAAAGGACGAAAGCAAACAGCGCGCACGATAAATGAAGAATCGAACGGCATGTATCCCAGTTCAGCAAAGATAAGAAAAATCAATCAGGCAAATCTTCGTCGGGCTTTGTCTTCCAGGGCTGACGGAATAGTATTTCCTTGCGACGGCGAAATTTAAAATGAATAGTAATAAACACGTCAGCCTTCTTAATCAAACGGATTCAATTATCGACGGGGTGAATTCAATGCAGCCGAATTTGACGTCTTCTTTACTTTTCATAAACCAAAGAAGACTATGCCGGGTCCTCCCAGGTCCTCCGAGGAGAAATAAGGACGGAATCTGCGGTAAAAGATCTGCCAATTTTTTAGTGAGGTGCGCAGCACGTGAATGAATCCATCAAATGGTGACTTTAATAATACGCTCGACATAATATACTCAAACCCACAGGAGTACAAGTAATATTGGCGACATCCTGAAAAGAGCTGTAAAATGGCAGAACTATATTCAGTAGTCGACAACGTTTTTTTCAGAACCAAATGAGTTGACATAATATTCTAATTAAATTCACGTATTCATCAGTGCGTTAGGATCCCCCGTTTTCCAGGAAATTCCTTAGAAATACAAAATTATGGAGGAAAAAGACAGAAGAAAATATAAGCGTTTGAATTACATTTTCTCTGTTTAATGCAAAAATCGAACAATACGTAAATACTTTGTTATTATTAATGTGAGTACGATTTATGATGACATCAAATAATGCTGTATTTGATTAAACAAAATTCGGTGAATGATAAGCGAAACGCTTTGCAAAAAAGTACAGAAAAATAAATTTATGTTCTTTACGTGGTGTGGGCATGGTACTACGCACCAAGAAAAATTGGGATTTAAGTCCCCTATCCAAATAGGTTTAGTGAGATTAAAATATTCATTATTTCGGATAACAGGTCACCTTTTCTTAAATAAAATTGACCATACGCATATCTATATCAGTTTGATAAATGTTTAATTAGTAAAAACATGAAAATTCACAAAATACCTACCGGAAAGATGAGCGTAGTTCACCAGGCAATGATCTCGCCACTATCTGCAATGATACCTGAGCTTACCCTTGAGTTTCCAATTCTTTATAATTATATGTTTATGGATTCAGTAAATTGCGCAGGGACTAGAAATATTAATATAAAGGTCCACTATTTATATCTCATGTGAAAAATAACTCTTCACTAATGATCATTATCCAATGACCCGCAGCAATAGCACTTCAATACAAGTTTAAATGAGGCATTTTCAGCGGGAAGATATTTTCTTTTCCATTTGAAAATAACTGCTACTCAATGACTGAGGGTGGCAAAGCTAACTATTATATCTCTAAGTTTAACTTTTCCACAGAAAAAAGGACTACACAGTCATCATAAATGATCGGGAACCTTCTTTAAATTCATGGGAGACCGTATGATGATTTTTGACAGCAAACCGAAAACCGAGAGCGATGATTTCCAAAACCCGATTTGTGGTGGTTCAGGGAAAAGCCGAACCGGCTTGTGCAGGAGAGCGCCCGCGGGGAGTGAGAACGGAATGGGGAGTGAAGGGTACGAATGAGCGAACAGACTCACGTGGCCTGGCGTGTCCTATGTGATACGGATTTTGTCACTGAATGAAGCACCGGGGACACGTCTTGCCTACACCCATTCTCCGGGTTATCTTTGGGGAGGAGGCCCACAATTTACTTATTCACTCGAGCGCCAAAGAGAGTCGGTGAGTATTTAAGAAGAATTACGTAAACACAGCAAAATACATGGTATTTAAAACAGAATAACTCAACTAAAACTTCAAATTGAACAGAATCACTGCTAAATACAAAGCTTCATAAGTTTGCCATTTACTCTCAAATCAGCTTTCTCACACATTCCAATTACGAGGTGAACTATTAAGGAATTTAATTTTTGATAAAAGATGAATCATACTCAGAAATTTACCCGACAAACTTTACATACACTTAAGTACAACATTCGCTAACATTTCTTTGTACTATGTAAAGATGCGCCATTAAATTAACTCCAGTAAATCTACAGTAAAATGCGTTTAATCTTCACAGTTAGGTCAAATACTCATTCTAATCAAGCGTGCTAAATTTTCTACTTAATTTCTTTATGCCGTGTGGAGCTCAACCAAGCTAATTGCAGCTAAAAACAATATTCAGGATTAAGACTGCATAAATACGAAATTTATAATTTAAAAATCAGTTTACGTAGCTCTTTTTGCTAGCCAAATCAAGAGTATCCATAATCACTTAAGAAAAACATCTAAAAACATTTTAGAGATTACAATTTTTTAGGGCAAAAAATGTAATTCAAAAGGCCTTCTAATATCCTACGTCACATAGGATTCTACAAGGGTACTTGTGTCTACAAAATTTGTATCAGTTCAGGTACATAAATATAGATTTATAATGTTTTCTACCGCTATATAATTGAAATTATTATATTATAAACAATTAAACAAGAACCATTATATCATATTATAAACCAAATTTCAGATTTTGTAATAACTAAACTCTCGGTTCATTTTCATAGGTTACAAAGCCGTGTAAAATTTTCCGGCATTCAAAGTCGTCCAATGACCACTTTTAAATGAGTCAAATGTGCCAAAAAAGTACAGGGACTCGGATTGTGCTAAGGATAAATTCTTTTCGGTCATTGACTCGTGTATTCCCGGGTCTGAGCGAATTTATGCGCAGGTAGAAATTTTCTATCGGTATACTATATTTCACCGTATTTTCATTTAACATATAAGATGCCCATCTCCTTTAGATTATCCCGAGGACGACATACTACCTTGAACAAAAAGTTCCCGGAATAACCACCGTGTGGCGCTCCCATCGTTCCGATTTGAGTTCTGTTTTTTTTGTTAAATTGGTACATCTGTTGTTGATATTCCCTTTAAATCTTAGTGTCATAACTTGACATTTGCAAAAGTTACGTAGCCAAGAGTACATCTATCTCTGTGTGTGTTGGCGATTTTTTACAATTTCAGAAATGGATTTAAATTTGCAACAACGAACTTGTATTAAATTTTGCGTAAAAAACGGATTTAGTGGCGCACGGACGTTGGAAATGTTGGAAAAGTGTTTCGGCAACGATTCTCTAAAAAAAAACGGTCGTTTACCAGTGGCACGAGCGGTTCAGAAGTGGTCGTGAGTCAATCGAAGATGATGAACGCAGTGGCACACCATCGACATCGAAAGTCGGTGAAAAAATTGATAAAGTAAAAGAAATGTTGGTCAATAACCGCAAATTAACCATCAGAGAAATAGCGGAGGACTTGAACATTGCCTATGGATCCGCCCAAGACATTGTGGTTAATGATTTGGGTTTCCGTCGTGTAGCAGCAAAGTTGGTGCCAAAAGACCTCAATTTCATGCAAAAAAGAGACCGTGTTGACGTCGCAAAAGACATGATTTGCGAGGCTGAATCCGATCCCACATTCATCAAAAGGATCATTACTGGAGACGAGACGTGGGTTTATGAGTACGACACGCAATCCAGACATCAGGCAAGTGAATGGCGTTCACCAAATGAGCCGAGACCAAAAAAACCACGTCGTTTTCAGTCAAAAAAGAAGGCAATGCTGACGGTTTTCGTGGATTACAACGGTGTAGTGCATCATGAATTTTTGCCAGAAGGCCAGACAGTAAACAAAGAGTATTATTTGGGCGTTATGAGACGTTTGCGTGAAGCAATTCGCCGAAAGAGACCAGAAATGTGGGCAGAAAACTCGTGGATTTTGCACCATGATAACGCACCGTCGCACAGTGCTATCATTATTCGTAATTTTTTGACGAAAAATGCAACAAATACCATCCAACAGCCACCGAATTCACCTGATTTGGCTCCCTGTGACTTCTTTCTGTTCAATCGAGTTAAAAAACCATTACGGGGAACGCGTTTTAGCAGCCGAGAGGAAGTAATGGAAAAATCGCAGGAAGCACTGATGGACATACCGAAAACCGACCGTAACTTTTGCAAATGTCAAGTTATGACACTAAGATTTAAAGGGAATATCAACAACAGATGTACCAATTTAACAAAAAAAAACAGAACTCAAATCGGAACGATGGGAGCGGCACACGGTGGTTATTCCGGGAACTTTTTGATCAAGGTAGTAATATCCGAAGAAAAAGATTCATTGGTTGAAAAAGAACATTTTGAGAGCTGAATACTATAATCTCAGACCATATGGCCAAAATGGTTCCCATAAAGAATTGTGTATTCATTGTTGGCTATGGGCAAACCTTAATGTAACCAAAATACTGACTAATATTTCCTTCGATAGAAGAGGGCTTTTGAAAAATTTCTTCTATCGTACATCCAAATGAATGTAAGAGGACAAGCCAATTTTAGCAACATTATAGGTAATGGATAGGAACTCTGAACTGAATAGGAGATAGGATAGGAAATGGATAAAATACCGAATGAGGCTACAATGATGCAGAACATACCCATTCCAAGTTCCCAGGGAAAAAGGCTCAAATATAAAGGTAGTATTGCATATAACCGGTCTTTGCCATGGATTAAAATTTCAAGGATAGGTAACCGACTTTGAGGTAGGAGATTAGTGACCACTGAACTCGACGATTTTCTTTATAACCAATCTGATGAATGTGTCTTTATATATCTTACCTACTCTATGATTCCCAGGGTTTGATTCTCCCACATAATCTGGAAATTTGTCTACGGATATCGAGAGAAATGTGGCCACTATATCTTTGAGCTAATCTGGATACGAAACGTCACGACGGATTTGCATGCAAACAAGATAGATTCTCAGAACCCCATGGGCACACCGGCTGAAACGATCTTCAAAGACGACAGATGTTTAACAACGAGATTCGCCTGTGGACAGTGGCCGGGGAGCACGTTCCACGGGGACCCCGAAGCGAGGCATCAACTTACCGGCGTGGGGGACTCAGAAGCCGGCGAGTCGACGCGGATGGGCCCTCAGCCAGGACTGGGCGCGAGCTGCGGCACGGGGTGAGAAAAGTCTGGAGGCAGTCTTTTTATTCTTTTCCCCGTGGACCGCGGTTCTTTCCACCGGGCTCAGCGACACAGCGGGACAACAAAGGTCTCTTCCCCTCCACCCATGGCACCCGCCGGAGAAACACTTTGGGTCGGGCACTCGGGAGAGTGAGACGCGCGTGTCCACTCGGACGGAGAATCGGACAGGGCAAGCGGAGGGCGGGACACCACACACTTCCGGTGACGGCGTATCAAAATAAAGCAGCCGACCGGCCTCTTGAAATGTATCTCCTCCTCACCTCTCTCCTTACCCCCACCCAACACTTCTTTCCCGACCGGAGATGACACCGGCGAATATTTCCACTCCGGAATAATGCTCGGAGGGAAACGGCGCGGACAGGAGAACCGATATCACCGGCGATCACAGTCACCCCCGTGGGAAACGAGAAGGGACGGGGCCAAACCGTCGGGTGTCGAATTCTTTCCGAGGTCTTCACTGCGTTCGAAGGGTTCGAAGTCCTCTGACGCCTGGGAGGGCGGGGATGCGGGGGGCGCGACGGGGCAACGCCGAAGAAAAACTCGCAGTCTCTCCTCTCGAACCCGGCACCCCACCGTCTACAGCTGCCAACAGCTGATCTATCTCCTTCCGCTTCCCCCCTTTGGAGATCGCGGGGGAGGGATGGTGGTGGAGGCGTGTGGGGAGAGAGCGAGAGGAGGGAGGGTGCGGAGAGAGAGAGTGGGGGTGAGGAGGAGGAGGTAAGGTGGTGGAGGTAACCGAGTGAGAACGACTTCTCAGCCACCCACGCCCCCTGCCGTCAGCGTCGTGCGATACACACTGGCCGCTTCTCTCCGAGACTCCGGAACCCAAGTCTTGGGAGCTTCCCCCTCCCTTCCTTCCCCTCCTCTTCACCCCTACCCCGAAACCCACTACACCCTTCTACACACCCATGTGCCGCCCCTCTCTTAGCATCCCCCTCCGAAACCCTAAAAACCCCACCCCACCGACTCCCATACATCTTCTCTCCCCCCTTCTCCTTCGCTGCCGCCCGGAGTTAGAGAAAGGAAGACGAGAGAGAGAGAGAGGATGAAGGAGGAGAGATGAGGAAGGACGGGAGGGGTGATTCTGTGTGTGTGTGCGTGCGTTTGTGTGGGTGCGTGTATGTGTGTGAGAGAGAGAGTGTTTGTGGGAGTATGAAGAGAGAGAGGGGGAGTTAGGGGGAGAGCGGGGCGGGGAAGGAGAAGGTTTGGGGAAAGGGGTGGGGACTCGACCCGATGCTCGCGTTGTGTGCGCGCTTCGAACTCGATGCTGATTGGTGGATTCGGAGACTTCCACTCCCCTCCTCTGCACCCCACCCTCCCCTCGCGCGGCCCATTCTCTCCTTAACCCCCTCCTGCCTACTCCCCCCCTCTCCCCCCCTTCGTCATACCCCCCCTCCTTCGCCGCGCACACAGACACACACACACCTCCCCTCCCCAGCCCTTCCGCTGACTCTATTCCGTCTCCATTCTTACTCCCAACTTCCCGACCTCCCCGCCCACTCGACCCCCCACCCTCTTTACCCCCCCACCTCATCTTCCCTCTCTCCGAATCCCCCACCCCCCTATGGGCGACACTCCTCTCCCTCTCCTCCTTATCTGTTCCATCTCTCCATTCTTACTCCCGGAGATTCCCATTCCTTCGCCCTCCTCACCCGTGCGCGTCTCTCCCTTCCTCCGCCTCCCCTACACGCAGAGCATCCCCCCCTTTCTGCCTCTCACTCAACCACCCTCCTCACCGCCTCCCTACACCAGCCTTAATGCCCATCTCCTTCTCATCTACCATCTACCCCCGCCCCGCACTCCCTCACTCCTCTTCACCCATCACCTTTTCGCTCCCTTTCTCCTTTCCTTGCCCCTTTCCTTACTCCTTAGTCCTCCTCCCCTCCACGAACAGGGCACCGCTTTGTTCCTTTGCGAAGCCAATCCTTTTCGATGCTGCCTTGGCATCGAAGAAAAGACGTTTTCGCATCGGAGACTCCGTTTCTCTGTGTGCGGTGCCTAATGCCGGCATCGATAAGCGAGTAACTTTGTAAACTACCGACTAAAACTTCGACGAGTCGGCATTGCTCACCAATAATTCCCCACATTGACAAGTGAATATTATGAAAACATCGTGCAATGACTTCGTACACTTTTACGAGTTGTCTTGTCACGTGTGTTACCAAATGCAGAGAAACATGCTGCTCCAAAAAAATTAATTTTCAATGGTTTTGGATTAACACACAATTTAGAGCACTTCTTTTTTTTACAAGTAAAGACGTGAGACCTGCAGAAATAAGTTTATGAGGGAGTAAATTCGAACCGCATTGTAAATTTCTCTTCCTGCGTTGTCACTTGAAATAATCGACAATTAGAGCGTCCGTTATCAAAAATTGGGCCAAAACGCTATGCCCCCAACATTACTGCAAGAAATAGAAGCATAATGATTTATTAACATTCATATACGCCGTACTCCACAAGCGGTCCAGGCGGTGGTGGCAGGATGACCGAACACTCCTTTAACATTTTATTTACTTCGAATATAACTAGCTCACGTAAGGAACTTACTAGTTTTTCCTATAATGTACGTTCGAAAGAATTTGTTGGGGTAAAAATGATTTCGGGCACAGAAATTAGTATTCTATAATATTTCATTTCGATATTTCTAATCAGCTGAAGGAAATTTCACATATGAAATGCAAATAAGAAATGTCTCTTCTCTCACGGTACTAAATCACTTAATCGTAATTCCACTCCACCTTTCTAATCCAGTCTCGAGATTCACTGCGAATGCTCTTTCCTTCTTCTGTCCTTAAACTTTCTTCCACTTGTCTCCTTTAGTCCAACACTCCATTCTCACCAATGCCTCCTCCTCCCCATTCTTGGGGTACCTTCTCAGTCCCTCATTCTCTCCATGCACACAAGTTTCGTTCCTTTCTTGTTGCCACGGCGTGGACAAGCAACGGAATTGATGAAATGTTAGAAATGACGCGACAGTCTATTAAAGCAATGCAGTAGAGCGTAGAAACAAACATTCCTGTACATATATGTACGTGCTAATAAACCCGAAATTTAATTTCCATTCCACCTCAACGTCTGCCGCATGAATGCGGAATCGGTTGTAGCGTATCTAATAAGTCAACGTAAATGTACCCAGTTTTATTAAATCTAAAATATAGATATTAAATGCTCCGTCAAATGCAATCGATGCAATTCATAGAGCCTGTCGTTCATCCGAACACAATTTACGGAAAACAACATTTATACTTTATCATTTCTCCATTTCATTTTCACTTCAATTCATAACTGTTTAAACCAGAATGATTAATTTCAGTGGATATCAGTTAAAAACAGTTTTATACAAGAATAAAACGAATAGATACTAAATGCAGCGACGTGAATTGCGGCAGAATCATCAAACGTGTACTCCATCGATGCAGACAAATGGTTGCGATGAAAATAACTGATGAATTGGTCAGTTTGACTTGATGAGCAACGAGCTTGATAACAAACTTGGAGGCTGTGGGTTCGAATCCTAAGTCTCATAAATATTCTTATGAAATGTATTTTCCAACACAGTGTTTAGTGATCAATCAGGCCGAAGCGCATAAATTTTAATTACCTTTTCAATTAATATCGGCAAAACGCGCACCTTGATTACTTACCACTGATGGCCACCGTCCAAAACAAAAATTATTTACATATTCTCCTATTTGCTGCATTTAAATGTATCTAAAATTTCCTGCTTGTTACTTCTAAGGTGTTCTTTTCCCGATAGTTCTTTCTCTCCATAAAATTATTCCTTACCATTACTTTGGGCATAACATTTTTATACTGTAAGTTAAAAATAATGTATGTAAAAAGGCACGAGGCTTAAATGAGTTAGAATGAATAGTACATAAATGAATTATGATGAACTGTGATAGAAGGTAAGTCTAGTAAAGGCATAGATCATCAGAGCAATATATCCACACCCAACATTAAACTTCTTGGTTAGCTCTTTAGGAAAAATTTAATATTATTTCTCTCTATTAATTTTCTTCCCCGAAAGACTGATCCGTGGCAAAGGCGTAAAGAACTAAGCCTCACCCTTATATTACCGTTTTAATTCTGGTAGATTACTAGACTGGTTCATCTCACTCTTTTCAACGTAATTCGAACATATTCTTGAATTAATCGAAAAACTGAAACCATGCATGCTTTTGACATTACTTCCAAAAGAATGAAAATGAGACACGTTGATTTGATTTTTCAAAACATACTTTCGCATTACTGCACGTTTGAATTTGGCATGAGATTTTAAATCAGCCTTTTACTATTCCTAGAATCTATGTTTCAGTCACCAGCGCGCGCACCAGCTTATATTCATGCCACATTCTGTTGATTTTCCCCTAATGCTTTTCTCGTCGTTCACGCCTCTTCAAGGCGGTGACCGTTTCCCGGTAACAATTATAGATGGCAGTCGATTGTCACTTAGGAGGGTAACTCAGGTCCAGGGACCGATATTCAGAACCGATTTTTTATTGGTCGAGGGTTCGAATACGTCCTCTGATATGGCTATTCTGTCTTATATGTAACGTGTTGAGTTATATATTGCAATTGCAACATATCCTTAACTGTAAGAGAACCTTAAGCAAAATAAGCTTTTATGAAAACAAAGTAACCTACAAAATCTATAGACGTTCATAATTTCCTTCACGCTTCAGATTCATTCCAGATACCAAGAACAATTCATAAAGGAGTTGACAAAATGAGAGTATAGATAAAGAAAAAGGCGAGAGACATTATCGAAGCCATGTAGCAACAGATTTAGGAATGAAATTCTATTATTTTTAGTTTTTGCAGGCATTGTATTTTTGTTGACGAAGAGCTAAATTACTTTTGAGTTTACTTTTGAACAGTGAACGGTGTTGAGCGGCAAAAAGATCATTTCAGGGCATTGCGATGGCTCCTACTAAGTTTTATAGGCATTACACTAGCATTCTTTGGTAAAATTGAAGAACTTTAAGTGACCAAATTACAATGCGGACAATCACCGGAAGCTAACCTAAGTTAGAATATTAATGAACGTTTAATGCAAGAGCGTTTCATTTATTCGATTATAATAGTTTGTAAACTGTGTTTGTCCATCTCGATCAGAAAAGTTTATTTATCCGTATTCTATATTAAGTATTATAAGCTTTGTGTGCAAAAAGTCACATGAATATTGCATGCTACTTGGATATGAAGAAATGATTTAATAGTTGATGCATTCTCTATATTTCTTACGCAATTTAGAGAAACGTCCCATGAGTGAAGACTAAATTTCCTGGATTATTTATATGCATCTGAAGCAAAAACGATGTACCTGTAGTATCAAGTCCGAAATATCATATTAATGATAACATTCTAACTTCATTACAAAGGAGTTTATTACCCTTTTCTAGATAATAAAAGGTTATAATACACGACGCGCGTCTGGACTTACAGTGCCATCTTTACATTGAGGATATACGAGCAAAGAGAGTTATTAAGTGTGTATAAGTATCTATCTCACACACAAGTACCTAAATGCACACTCCTATTGTAAGCCTCTTCATTTATTTTTAAAACTCTTCAGTTCGTAGAAAAGTGCCACAATGTCTTTTTCATTATCAGAATAACCTTGTCCAAACATGCTAGGGGGAAAATAATTCGGGTTGAAATTAGTCTGAAATGTATTCACCCCCTGCCACACACCCTAGCGGTGGCTTTTAGGGCCCTAAAAATATGAAAAATACTAAATAGATTCCTTCCACTGCGTCATGCTGGAAACTGTGCATACAAGTATTATTATGACCTCAGTGAGAGAGCATTATTATTATGGGACCGAAGCAAATGTTCAACCAGTATATAATTCATGATGCTTACGTTGAGTGAGATTTGATAAAAAATGTTGGCAATCACGTATTCCACCCACCCTTCAAAGATAAAATTTACTGATTTCTCCCTTGAAAAAGGAAGCATGCAAATATTTACCCGAGGAAAAGTCCATTTTCAACACCAACTATAAAAAAAGAGAAAATTGAAATGGATTGGTCACACTTTTGAGACAGTGGCTTTCTTGAGGATGTAACAAAATGGAGCTTTCAAAACGTAAAATCAAGGGCGAATCCACGGCAGAAATAGAATGGGATAAGAGATATAAGTACATTTCTCAGACCCACAATTGAATTCACGAAAAACAGTGAATAGCTCATTCGTCTGAATACAACTATGGCGTGATAATATCAACTCCTCTTTTTCTAAATTTCGTCGAATTCGATTTATCCATTACACATATGGATAAGTTTCCCATTGCATTTATGAATATTTTCTGGGAAAATTTCAAATTGATTTTAGTGCTTTAGGGAAGTGGTCGAATCGTGCGAACTATTTACAACTGACCTGATAAGAAAGTACTAGTTTAGCCTATACCCCTGGGATATCCTTGACTTACCCGTTCACAGTTTTCATTACCTATACCATAAAATGTGGTACAATCGGCGTGATATCCATAAAGAGTCCGAATAGCACTGAAAAATCTCTCGCCACTGCAAAATAACACCCCAGTATTCGCTTTGGTCAGTCAGTAGACTTCATCGTATAATTTAGAATGATCGAATATCTAATCCTCATTGATTTTTATCTGGCTCCTCAGCATATTTTGAACAATTTTTTGGTGAAAAGACAGTTTTCATGGAAAGAAGAGACGCAACCATATGCATGTTGTTTTTTTCGTATGCAAGGCCGTCCGTTCATCACGTCTACCCACAACAACCTTCCTCCGACCCCGAAAACCTTCCTCCACCTATCTCCCCCTCCCAATCTTTAGTCGATCAGGTGACCGGATAGCTTAGTGCACCCTCTTCGGGATTAGTTGCTTGCCTCGCTTCTCCTCCTTTCTTCCTATATCGATCATCGATTAGTGGGGCCTTCTGCCTCGGATTAGCCCCGCGTGGTGGCGACGGAAGAGGAGAAATAAAGGCAATCCACTCTCGCGTTCCTAAGCATTCCCTGCGATTCGTGGGCACAGCGCCATTACGCCCTCTCACGGCCATTACACTGCTTATTTTTTTCACAGGGCAAAGGGGGTAGAGGAGGTGAGCGAGAGAATTCATCAAGCTCACTCCTCGTCAGTCGCCACTCTTGTCAGTCTCTTGACTCTTTGAAAGAGTCGTTTGACGATCCAAGTAAAGCAAGGTTCCCTCACGTGATCGATCCCCAACAAAGCGAGAAAGTAAAAACCTGAATAATATTTCTCGAGGCTTTAAGAATAATATTCCTCCTATTATATTTTGCGACCCACGAGAAATACTCGTCAATTAACTAAGAATTGAAGACTTTCAATAATTTCTTCTTAGGTATGTTAAAGTAAAATTAATAAAAAGAACTTCTGAATAGTATTTTCATACTAAAAATCCTCACATTGGTTGACACAGCGATTGTAATTTTATAATTAATATATTCATATGATCATTACATATAGTGTGTAGGAGATATTGATTAACTGATTCATAAGCATAATGTAAAAAAATTCTTTAATGCTCATGTGCTGAAAAAATACCATATGCAACACCCAGAATGCAACAAGGGGATATACTAGGGAGCTATGTACAGCTACATGTGGAGCTATGCATTCCTAATTTACACAGAAGACATAAGTTTTCACGCTTTAAAAAAATGTTTCTGACAAACGCAGGATAACAAACTGGAGATTATAATTTAATCTAATCAAATGTAAACTAATGATTTTTTGAAGTAAAAGAAAGGAAGATAACGAATTATTTTCAAAATAACTGACATAAATTGGCAATTTATGTGGATAACATAGAATGTGATAAGCATTTGGCAGTTTTTTTTAAGTTTGACCCTTGCAGTTGTAATGGGCACAAACGTTACAAGAATATGTTCATCCGTCACAATGTTATTTGATTTCAGTACACGAGTTTCAGGGAAAATGCAATTTAAACGAAAATATAAATGACAAAAGTAATTTTTCGGAAGTTGAGCAGCATTTTAAATGTGGCAATGATCATTACTCCTATGGAAAAAGCCTATTACTTTGTATAGTTTAACAGGCGAGGAAATCGACAGTTAACGTCATTTTCGCCGTTAGTTGTAGGTGGGTAATATATGTGAGGACTTAGGAACAAAAAGTTTGATTTTACACACAGATAAACTGGTACTCGGGATTATCAATAAGACGATGGGATTAGGGTGAACCTGATATAGGATTGAAAGTCAGTTGCGAATTCATAAAATAAGTTGCGTTTGCTGAGGATCAAGCTTTAGTTTGTCAGTCAGCCAAGAGGCTGCAAGCATTGCTGAGAGCGTTGAAAACCCAGTGCGATAGGCATGACATGAAAATAAATGTAAGCAAAGCGAAGGTTATGCGGTTTTCCAGGAAGAGAAAGGCCAAGTTAAATATCAAAATGGGAGATCATAAAATTGAGCAGCTAGGGCAGTTAACGTATCTCGGAAGTGTTTTGGACCAACATAGTCAAAGTATTGGGACATACTATAAGACATAAAATTGCATTAGGCAAAGAAACTTTCACGAGGCGGAAATCAATGACAGGGACATTGAGTAAGGGTGTTCAGAAAAGGCATGTCAAAACTTTGATATTGAGTGTGATTTTGCACGGTGCGGAAACATGATCATTGAAGCGGGATGATCGGCCGGAAGTGGAGGCTTTTGAAATGTGGATGTGGAGAAGGATGAAAAAGGTGAAGTAGACTGAAAAGAAAACAAGCGAGGAAGGTATGGAGAGGATTGATGGGAGAAATCAAAAAGAGGCAGGAAAGACGTATACAAAGCATATTGATTGGTAGTGGGATGTTGAAGACTTTGATAAAGGTGAGAATACAAGGCAAACGACGAAGAGGAATAGGATAGGGATGTTGGACGGAATGAGGGGAGGAAACAAGTCTTCGGAATCGAAGAGGGGCTTGTTGTAATGTTGGATATCAGGTCATGTTTTCTTAATAGAAACAAGAGAAATATCGCAGAACCGATTTTTCCCAGTAAAAATCTACCTTAACCGGTAGATTACCTATAATAATAATTATGCTCTTGTACAAACATATAGCCTCACCAAACAAAAATAATCCTAGGCTGGTCTCATTAAATATTGCTGTGAGTAAATGTGGCGGATATGTTGTGAGTCCCTTGATTCACGATGAGTAGGAAATATTAGGACTTCCAGAAAAGTGCAGAACACCATAGTTTACTGGTAACACCAAGGTAATTATTATGATCCGAAATCGTAGTGACAGTTGAGTTCAACCACCGGGGTGAAGATAGACACCGTCGCTGACAAGTTCAAGCGCTCGTTCTTCCGTCGCACAATACCCAATCATAACTAAAATTTCCAGAATATTTAAGCAATATTTGAGAGATTAATTAAAACACATAAAACATTGCATTATGTATATGTATAAGCACGTGTGTGTACATGTGTATGAGCAAATGTATAATATGAATGAATGAACTCATTATTGGGCATGAATGGCTGGTGTTCTGGCACCCGCCGTCAGACGGCCTGCTGACTGTGGTGTACGTTTACTAAAGAGAGGAAGAAATTTTGTAGGACTAAAGAATGAGTTGATTTAATGGGGTTTTGGGTGGTTGCAGAGTATTTTAATTTGCGATGGAATGTTGAAGACTGTGTAGAAGGTTACGCAGGAAAGGAAGGGGAAGAAAAGGCACATTATACGGAATGAGGAGGGGGTGAAAGTATGATCATGAAAAATGGTTTTTGGTAGTGCAGACTGTCAGGTTGTGTCTTTCGGCCTAAAAATGGCTGGCGTTTTGTCTACGTACATCTGTAACCTCATTTAATGGAAGACTACAATGCAATAATAATAAAATGTAACCTTTCTTTTGCTTTGGAAAGAGGGAAAGAAGAGAAGAATATTAATACAAGGATGAAGGCTATGGTAGAAAATGGAATGTTCAGTAAGTGTGCAGGAAATGAAAATAATTGGAATTTTGGGAGCTATGGAAGGGGGTAGAAAGAATGAAGAGATGAAAATGACGAAAATGCAAGACAAGAGGAAATTAGTTATTACGAATAGGAGACTACGATAGAGTATAATATTTTTCCAGGGACCGCCCACAGCTTACATTAAATATTTGGACACCCATAAAAATAAAATCTCATAGAATCGACATCCGATTCCAAATGAAAGTCGATCGTTCAATCAATGAGTGATGCTGTCAAGAAGAGAGCAGAAACCAACGATTACACCGAATTTTGGTTAAATACTCGTTGGTGAAGGTAAGGCTCAATTAATACTACCTAACATTATAAGAAATTCACGCGTCAGGACATGGGGGTCAGTTCCTTTACAAATACCGCCCTTGTTTTTCTCGGATTCCCAACTAGACCCTTTGGTCATTAAAACAGCGCTCTGCCCACTGGAAAGTCACACTCCTCAGAAATTATAGAAAATAAAATTTAAATGTCCGTTCCCCGTTAATAACATAATTAACTGTACGTTTATATGTAGTAAATAAAAAATCTTTATAAGGTATTTAATACCAGTTCTATAAACGTACTGATCCAATTTTCGAGCAGAGGACAATATCCGTTCTTTCCACCAGTCGCGTTTATTCAATAGGCGAAGACAAGAGTAGAATAAAAATATTAAATTTTTTTCAAGGCCAGACTGACCCGAAAGAACTCGCAATGAGTACGGCAAGAAGGAGATTGAGGATTCTCTTGGAGGAAGAGATGGCAAGGATTAGAGTCGCTGGCTGGAATTTATGGGTATGTGGACTATGTGAGAGGGCTATGAGGAGCGAGAGGAGAGGGGAAGGAGAGGAACCTTAGAGGAAAAATTGGGATGCGTGGAGCGGAGGGAGGATAAGAAGGTGAGGGGAAGGAAGGAAGGAAGGGAGGCGGAGGCGTGGAGGAAGGGGCGAGGGAGGGGGAGTTTAGTCTGAGGTAGGCGGTCGATATGAGAGCAGGAGGAGGAGGGGACGGGCGAGAGAGGAAGAAGGGTCGGAATCCGGGGCTGGGAGGGCGAGGAGGCGTCGGAGGTACGCGCACGGAAGAGATAGGGAAGTCGGGATCGTGGACCTCGGGGTTTCTTGGGCGTTGCGGAGAGAGAGTGAGATGCTGCGGGCCGGTGGTGAACAACTGCACGCTCACCAACATTATGTACGTATACCCCGTGACCCAACCACAGGAATGGTATGGCAGGGTGAACGGCTGAACCAACTCCTCTGTTATTATTATAAGGTAATCTACCGGTGAAGGTTTTTGGATGGACACAACTACCAAATAAATATTCTGTGACTCCTAACAAAACATAAAATCCAGCAACCTACTCAACATTAGCTCCCTCTTCATCTCTGAGTACTCCTTTGTTATGCAACTACAAATTATGGTGATGTCTCCGTAATGAGAGCATCTTACAGGGACATTAGCATTTAATTACGTAGTAGTGGGTAAATGTGAGGTAGTATAACAATCGGTACAGAGCAACAATATTTTACGATTAAGATTTAAGTGCGTGACAGCAAAGAAGTCGCAAGTAGCCTTTGCTACGCACTTTCTGTGAATATGATGTGTTTGTAACAGTAATGCCAAAACAAAATTAATTATTGCAATCACGGCTGTTACGGCACATAAGTTAGAATTATCAGAAGGAAATCGACCTTTCTACGAAGGGAGCGAATCCACATGGTTTCAAACATAGTATGGATTATATATGCTAAAGAGTACGGAAAAAATGCAGTTATGTGGGAAAACAGTCGGAATGATACAACTGGGGCCACCTTCTCAAGTAAGAACACGATAACTTAAGGTTAGACTGGAAACTAAGAAAGCATAGCACGGAACTGCAATTATTTCATGAATTATGAATCAAATGAAAGAAACCCGTAACAAGAGGAAGTAAAGCTTTAAAACCCTAAGATTGAATGCGTACTTGAAATTTCATGGGTGGCTAACTGAGAAGGATTTTCTGGGTCATTCTAGGAATACTTGATGTTAGCACAATTAGGTGGAGGAAACATCAGTAATTTGTAACTAATAATTGAAAGGGAAAATTCATCGCCATTATCAGTCAGCTATCTTTATCTCTAGGAATTGACCCAACACAACCAGAAGTGAGCACTCATTCTTAAACTGCGGCACATAAAATAGAACCGTATAGAAAAATACATGACTTTCCATGACGCCTTACTCATCCATTCCTTTACATTAATCAATTACGGTTCACATAGGACACAAAAAACGAATTATTATCCTAAGTATCGTTATATAAATATTTCTGTTCCCTTGCCTTTGTCATTTCGAAAGACACATGCATGGTTTCGTAAACATAGTGGCTCGCGATGCAGAACACTGAGTATCTAAGGGTAGAAGGAATAATGGCATAGCTATTTTTAATGTAAATGCTCCAGAAAAAATATATAGAAAGATATTAACAATTATTTTTTCTGTGAAGGCTAAATATTGTTTCTAGCTGGAAGAGAAAATGCTGCACACCTGACAGTGTTAAAAAAAATTTGGAGGCTAAGGAATGAAAGGAGGCGGCGAACCAAGACACCTCCGGAGGCGAACAATGGGTCGACCCCATTGGTCGGCTGGCTGGATTGTTCCGTTCTTCGAACCGAAGGAAGGTGTGGCAAGAGGGAAAGGGAGGAGGTTCCCCGGAATCGAGAACCAGGGTGCTATGAGTGGGGGAAGGGGGAGGGGGCAGGTGCGCGCAAGTCGTCTTCCCATTGTTCTGACCCGACCCCTCCACCACCGCGTGGCGCCGCTCCCTCCTCCCTCGAACACACACTGCGCGCCGCCGACGATCACAAAGGCCCAGGGCGCAGTGTTGTGTGCGGCGGGGGGAGGAGAAGATGGGGAGGGAGAGTGCGGGCTCTCCTGGGCGTGCAGTTTGCCCGGAAAGGGGTTCGGGGGGGGGGGGTTTGCTGAGCGTCGGGAAGCGGGGGAGGAGGGTTTTATGGGTTGGTTAGATGGGGAAGAATGGAATAAGGGGGAGGGGGGATGAGGGGGGAGGAGAGAGAGAGAAGGGGGGCGCTAAAGCATGCGGCCAGCCAATGGAAAGTGCTCGATCCTCCCCCGCAACCCCGCACCGGTCCCCTCTTCCGCGTGGAGTGAGGCAGAACCGGATGCTTCGACCCATTGTTGTAGGGGGCCTGCGTGGTTGAGCCCTTCCCCCCCTCCGCCCCCCGCCTCAACCCTCCGCCCATTGTCCTGACGGCGGCGGCGACGCCGGAGGAGCCAGCCATTCTCCGCGCTTGCATGCAAGCGCCAACCACAATCCATATTTGATGTGGAGCCGGGGGAGGAAGGGAGTGGCGAGGCGGAAAGGGAGGGAGGGAGGGAGAGAGGAGTTGGAAAGGATAGAGGGGGTTGAAAGCAGCAGGACGATGGACGAGAAGGGGGGGACATTTTTTTTATCACAAGTGGATATTACCTCGCGAGGGAATGAGGCGAGGAACGGAGGCCATTTTCCACTATTAGGATGGTCAAAACTTATATTTCAGTTTATTTTTATCTCAAACGAAGGAAGGATGACTAATCTATTTTTTACTGACAGAAAATAATATTTTAATGAGTAGTTTGATGACTATTTACATACATTTGAACATATTAATTACTAACATGATTATGAAACACAATCGAACTAAGGAAATACCGAGTAATCTATGATATTGTTTTCGCCGCTACTCGGGGTTTCTCCAATATATAGAAATTGACACGCAGCAATTCCATAATTAATACTTGATATCGACCATGGTTTCGCCACTGTGGCGTTATCAGGTGGCAAAAGCTACACAGTGGCAAAACCATGGTCAACAATAAATATTAATTGTAGAATTGCTGTGTGTTTATTTTCCGAGTAATTAATAATTTTGATTGAAAGGTGTAGAGTAAATAAACAGTAATTTGACTAAAAACGGACAAAGTAATCAGCACATAATATGGTTCTAATGATGACCAATACATGAAAAGTAATCAAGAATGATACTTCTTTGGAGTTGAGCGAATAATCATATACCTATATTAAAGGGCATACGTGAGTCAAATTTTAATCGCAGATGTAATAGAAATAATGATATGAAACTAAACTACTTCTCCAAACTTCGTCGGGGGATAATATTAAAAACTAACAGTGGGATACATTTTATTATAAATTTACGATTTGCATGAGTATATTGCAGTACTTCAATGAAAGCAGTCGTCATAAAATACCAACGTACTCGTATTTTTTCATCTACTCCAAACTTAAAAAGTGACATGAAGAGTGAACACTATGATAATAATATTATCTCTTCCCGCTAGTTACTTCCATCTTTCATTATTATTACAAATTATTTTTCTCATGATGAATTCAGGGATTTTTTTGGAATAATCATTATGATAGCCCCCATCTATGTGAATGCCAGATCGTCGATAAATAAAATGTTTCCCTACTCAGATCGTCTTGGAAGATCTAAACCGGTTTTCTAAATGACACCAATCCTTTTTCTTTACGGACACACTTCGCCCAACATTATTTGTCCACTAAGGAATATTTACAGGTAGCCATCATTAAAATCGAAAAATTCGATTGTCAACGCACTTGAATTTTCAAAAATGTAATTCAATACAGGTAGTGGTGATGTGGATTCAGAAGAAGCCAGGTGATGCCGGAACGTGCCACTGTACACGGCTACAATAACACACTGCCTAAGCAAGTTCAGTTCCTCGCAGACTTGATAAATTGATGCTACAATAATTAGTGAATACCAAAGGTAGGAATCTTGGAAAGAAGTATATAAAGATGTAAACAAGCAGAAGTTAAAACCCATATATTTTATAAGTTTTCCTATTTATGTTGATTAAATCTTAAATCATTGCAAGTATAAGCTTTCCATGGGTAAGCATGGAAAACATTTACCACAGTAACTGTGAGATACTCTTTACGGAAATACATTTAAGCATATCAAAATAAAAATTAATTAGTTAACCCATTAAAATGTGCCAGTCAGATTTGGACTCAGTACAAACGGAATTCTTAAGACTGATTCTTCGTTCGTATTCTTAACGGTAGCTGATTCAAAAAAAATTGCTACTTTGCATAGACTTATGGATCAGCAGAGGAGATCTGAAAAAGGGTTGGGATTTCAGCAATTAACGGTATTTACTATGACAACAGAGGCCGGTTAGTGGCTGGCTGGCTAATTTAGTCTGAAGAAGGCCGCATTATTAAGTGTAGTAATAACGAGCACGAAGGGACTAGTCGGAGCATTTATTTAATTCATTAAAAATTTATAAGAGTCACATCATGCACTAAAGACTAGGAGAGCTAATTTCCCAACCCTAAATCAATCAATTTGCACAAAAGCCACGGGTTAAACAACAAACAAACAATTCTATGCCCTTATGAAAGGGTATGCTAATAACGTACCATTCAAAGCCAGCTTTTGAGTGCGTTAAAGCGTATTGATCAACCCATGTGATTGGGGGGGGGGGGTATGAGGGAAGCATTGAACGTATACAATGAGGTAAAAATGCCCCATAAACTGTTAACGTACCCGGTGCAAAAATTTCCGATAAATTGCGGAAACCGCTTCGTATTAATTCATGCATTTGAAGCGATGGGGGGATGGAATGATATGAGGGCTGGTGGGCCGTCTCTCTCTCTCTCTCCCCCGCTGTCTCTCGATATATATCGATTAGGCGATCTCCATATCCACTCCAACTCACCCTCTCCCACTCCGGATTGATGTTCGTTATTGCCGGCCACACTCCACTCCCCTTCTACTCTTCCCTCCACACTGAAACCCACCCCAAATCGTCCCTTGCCCTCCCCCAATGGTCCGTATCTCTCGCACGGCGATGCAAAACAATCCATAACGCCGCCGTCATAATGCTTCCATGGAAATAATATTGTTTGGAGAGCAAACGCAGTCGAGATGAATGCATAAAATCCAGCCAGCCGCCGCCGCCGCGGGATTAAAAGGATATCAATGGATAATCCTCTCTCCTCCTCCGTCCATTTACCTCTTCCCTCCCCTTCTCTTTCTCTCTCCCACTCCCCATCCCCTCCAAAATGCACCGCTCTTTCTCTTTTGGTGCGCGTATGCGTGTGTGCGTGCGTGCGCGTGTGAATGCCAGTTGGATTAACCTCAAACCGCATCCACGCAAAATACACTCGCGTGCGGGGGGTGGGGGGAGAGAGAGGTTGAGGTGGGCGGGAAAAGGGTGAGTGGGAGACCGGCACAAAAGGATGCGGAATCATATTTGAAACGAACTCGAGGGCATCAAAAAAGGGTTAAAGAAACAATATAGAGGACGATGGCCACGGAATATACATCCACACCCCTACGCTTCGAACCGCAACGACGGCGTTCGGAAAAGATAAATATATACCTATATGCAGATTAATAGAAAGGGAATAGTTTATGACAATATTTCTATATAATTACTTATACCCTTTATAATTATTTATAATAATTTTTTGGGGCTCTTAGATTTGGTTTCGGTGTAATCATAAATTGTATCGATGATGGAGATTTAAATCTATTATTGGTCTCTCGTTTCTCATATTGTGTCCGTTCCATATATATGCTGTGATGTCTTCATAATTCTTTCGGTGCCGGTAGTCAAAATACAGTGGTTTGGATCATCCTTTCCAAAAAATCTCCAAATTGATTATATTTGTGACTGGAAAGGCTCCCATCCTAATCCATTTAATAATCCCTTCATGCTTACGTTCTTTCGCTTCGTAAAAGTAATTGGCAAATAAATATCTCTTCTTTGAAACTGATTAGAAGATGTGAAAGGTTGTTAGACGTGAAATTAAAATTTTAAAATTATAAATAACGCAAATAGTTATTTATAATTTTAAAATTGTAGATGATTTCTCATTATGGTCCAGCAAACATAACATTGTAATAAACATTTTGAAAGCATATTATGCTGTCCTAAATCAAAACTACGGATTCCATACATACATTCGTAATGATAACGTAAGGTATTGAATTAGGAGTGTGGGAATTTGAACCAAAAGACTTAGCAAGCCAAAATGAACACACTCGGAGAATATTCTTTACGGACAGAATAGTATTAGCTGAATAGATTAGTAAATAGGACTGGTCCCAGCAAAGTGCCTTCGCGTTATATGCGATAGTTATAATAATATGTTTATGTCGGCTGTTTTACCCGTTGGCATCTGTGTCCGTTGATTAGCCATAGTTAATTGAAACGTTTCATGTCTAACCGTGAATATGGTGCAGCGAAATTAGTTTTATGAAGAAGCGATGCGGAAACACTGTATGACCATAGACCTACCGTAACTCAGATGTAGTGTTACTACACAGAGGTATACGATAAATACAGGTATGAGGGTATTTAGCATTTCATCGGAACTGAAAATATAACTTGGTGGCCACGATTATTAATCATACTATTAGTATTCACTAAAGGATTCAAAGTGCTTTACATGTATTGAAATAATAACATTGATTCTAAATTTTTATTCACACAAAATGCTTCTGAATTCAAAGGAATAAATTCTTTGTTTAATTCGAATGTTAATTATACTATCAACAAATAGGAATCCTCCACTATCTTCTAACATTAAATGAATCACTGGAGAACCTTGTTTCAGATTCAGAGCACAAAGTTAATGTTGATTAGTTCAAGGCTCAATGAGTTTGCATTAAACCTTTCAGAAACCGGATATTAAAGCAAGATAGAAGCATTCAAAAATCACTGAGTTCATTTACGCGAAAAATGGGGTCTTCAAATAAAACAAAATCAAATTTTCCCAAAAACTAATACCGGCTACTGAGAAGGAAAAGTAATGAGCCAACGAAAACAGGCACCTGCCAAGTTTGTATGCGTTACTGAAGTTTGATGTCTCGACTCGTGTGCTGGAAAAAATTAATAAAAATAACGAAATAAAATTAATAAAAAGGATATTTCTACAATGAAATCAATGTTATTTTCTATTGGAAAGCCAACAAATAACATTAAACATTGGATTTTGGAGATTTAGGTAATAAAAGTGAAGAATTTATAATCAATAAAGGCAATTTAAACACATTTTCATCGTGCCAGTTTTTGCCAAAAATCGTTTGGCTCCATGAATACGTCGTTTACTCACACACACACTTATGATATTACTTTCGGAATTCAGAGCTCTCAAAATAAACAAAATCAATATGTAACGAATTTAGAGAAACGATCACGATTTCGAATCGTGAATATTTTTTCCAGTCGGTTTGGGTAACGTCTCAGAATACCAATGTTTTCAAGTATGATAAAAGATTTCTAAAAAACTCGAATATTGTACGTTATTTACGATGAAAGAAACTGAATTTTATGTCTCTCAGATATTTTATATTCTAAGCTTCCATGTCATCAAATTTATAAGATTTATTGCAGACTACAGATCAATTAAGCAAAAAGAACAAAAATCAGTAGTTTGCAAAGATGATTTTTTTGTGCGGGAAAATTCTTAGATATTAACGACAAGCTACTGGAACGTGGCGTCAAAATTTGAGTAAGAAGTAAACGCACAACGCTTTATTTAATTGTAAGTACCTTCATTGTTTCGATGCATGTAATCAGGGGGCAAACACCTTCCTAAACGTTTCTGTATATACTCGCAAAAGAGTTTCTGTATATGTATACTTGCATAGGAACCTTGATAGAGGATGGGGAGAGGAGGAATATGGAGGTAGTTGGTTTGGTAAATGTACAAAAATAAGGATTGGAGAGATTTTTGGAGGAATTTCCGTTGCCTCACTGTGGATTTCACAGGCGAAGTTGACGACCATGAAACGGGAGACACACGGACCGAAGGACAATCCTCACTCAACCACTCCATGAATTTATTCATTGAAGTTAGTGGGAGGGGCCCAAAGCGAGCAGCTATCGACCTTTGGAAACATACTTGAGAGACAATGAGCAGTACTGGCACTCGTTTATGAGATGACAACGACTAATTTATTTGAACTGTAAAATACAAATTTTTCGAAACATACGATGCACAATTGGTTTACCTTGGATTAAATAGTTCACACAATTTCATTGCAAGAGGTAATTGGTGAAATGAGAATTGATTTTGCTGTTGAACCCTGCTCCTCGAAGAACTTTCATTCTTAAATCAAATACACTCCTTCTTTGTCTACAAGTCAGACGGTGCTTTGGAGTTGATAAAAAGCTACAAATATATATGCATTAAAGTAGACTTCTTATTGAAAACGTACTATATAAAGGGTCATTTATTTTTTAGAGATAATCCCATTTTATACCTAGTAACCAAATGGCAGAAAATAAAAATATGTTAAGGAATAATTCTCCAATTAGAAACACCAGTAAAACCTAGTAAGAGAACACCTTTAATCCCATAGCTGAAACCCCGGCAAATCGAGGTACTCTCTGCCATCACCCCTTCCAATACTTACCCTTCTCCCTCATACTTCCCGCCGTCCACCCAGCACTGTTACAAAATTTGAGTGGAATTGAGAATGCACCTTTCACCTGATGATAGATACCTTGCGTCGAGAGCATGACCGGGAGAAAAATGAAATTCCAACTTCCAGCCTTTATCAAGGTGGAATCCCGCCGAGTCGGAAAGAGTCCCAACTCCTCAAAGTATCAAAACACAAGAAAAAATTTCGAATGGATAAACATTCGAAGCACCGCAAAGTGCGTGCTCACAAATTGTTTACTCAAGGATTAATCCTTTGGGGTTGTGGAAGGAAAGCGGGCATAATGCGAGGTAGATGAAAGCGGTGCCCGGGAGAAGAGACGCGCTAAGCGACGCGGAAGAAGCGAAGGAAGACATTCGCGTCAGTCGTCTGGAGGGAGCCATCTCCCTATACCCTCCCTCCCACTTCGGAGAATTTTCGAGGACGAAGAATGGGTTGTGGAGGGGGCGAGCGGAGAAGAGGGGGTTGGTTGACATTGGGGACATATCGTTACTATTATTCGCGCCGAGTGGGAGAGGACAGTCGCGCGGGCGGGCAGAGAGGGGGGGAGGAATAGAAGGAGGAAAGAGAAGGGGAGAGGGGGACGGGGAGGAGGAAGTTTAAGCGTAAGGATTTTACAGAGGGGCGCGGGAGAGGGTATTTGGAGTGGAGGACGCAGCAGTTCGTGAAAAGGGGAAGAGCGAAACGTATCGAGTGAAGAGTCAGTCGTCGCAAGGGGCTATGGGGTTGGGAGGATGGGGACAGGGCGTGGGGAAGGGGGAGTGGATTCGGGGTGAAGAGTTTGTTACGCTTCCATGAGGAAATAAATAAGTGAAAAAAAAGAAACGGGAAGCGTTTGAAAAAAACAGTGTCAGGAAAAAGAGAGGGAGAGTGTGTGTGTGCATGAGAGAGAGGGGGAAGACAATGCATAATTGCAGCGCCGACGGGAATCCGAGCGTCACATAATAGGGGGACGGAAAGTTTAGAAACTCGGCCCTCCTTTTTCTTTCTACTTCCAGATCAGAAGCGGAAATCGGCGGAAAGGTTACATTTTTTTTTCGAAGCTACTACGACTAGTAATGGGGGGAGGAGGGGAACGAGAGGATGACGAGGAGAGATATATAATGCGAGGTCGTGTACACAAATGGCAGGAGTAATATTTTTGCCTCCCTCCTCTCCCTTACTAAAGACTTGTGTGCGTTGTTGAGGGAGGAGGTCGCTGCAGAGGAGTGAAGATGAGAGGGGGCAGGAAAGGTGGAAGAACCGTTTAATGGCACAAGAGATATATACACGCGGGTGGAGGAAAGGGACGCTCAAGGACGGGGGCGGGAAGGGGAGACTTCGGTGGCTTAGGGGCGGGCGGAGGGAAGGGCTCCGTGCCTTTTATTCCTCGTTTTTTTTCGAGACTTGAAAATTGTTGAAAACGTGTATACAAGGGAAAAAAGAAAAGGAGGCGGGGTGTTCGGGGGGGTGGGGAGGCAGGTTGGGGCGGTTTAGGGAACTGTCGGGGGGTTTGTTTGGGAGGAGAGGCTTCGAAGGGGTGAAATAAGGGGTGTGGTGCTGAAGGATGGGGGTTGGGGGTGCTGGAGAAGTGGTGTGAAAGAGATCCGAAGAGCAGGTATTGGTTGAGTCTATAATGATGTGCCCGCCGGGCGAGTGTTTTTTTTCCACCCTGGTTTATATTCACTCCGACTTCCCTCCCCATTTCGCAACCATCGGCTTGCCCAAACCGCTTGTATCCGTGTGTCGCCTGACCTCTTGACGCCCTTTTCCTTCCTCACCCCACACTGCACATACTTCCCATATCTCTCTCTTTCGACGAACTGTACTCGGCCGTTCCCTCAGGATCCGATAAATCCTTGACGGTGAGCAATAATCGCTTTCCGCCCGCGAATGCGTGGGCACTCGCACGCATCCATCTGAAGGCGTTCATCCTGCCAATGCTTATCTCTCCCTTCCTTCTTTATTTTAAACCCTCAACTTCTTTCTCTTGCTGCCCACCACCACTGCCCGGTGAGTGTGATACTTTAACGCATTCGATTCAACCCCCACGTACCCGTCCGCCTTTCTTCTGAACACCACTCCGTCACTCTCAACGTAAGCGGAATTGGTTGGAAGTCCATGAGATGTCTTCAACACGAGAAAACGACGGTGAACTGTAGGAAAAACGATCATGCCCGTTTTGCGAAAACATTAAGCATGCAGGACTCAAATACTACCAACTTTCAAACACGAACAACATCAGTTTGAGCAGCGATCAAGGAAATCAACTGAATCTCTATAGTGAGCAATATATTTTTTCACATCACACGGCGACTAACATTTTAATCAATATGCTAGTAGGTACCGCGAGTACCTGGAAGCAAGGAGACCGTGTCGCTCAAACGTCAAAAATGCCAAACGAAAGTCAGCCCAAGTCCCTGCTAAAGCCTCAGTCGTTCTCGGTTACTTGTTTTTGCAGGATCATTTCTTGTTATCTGAAAGCCCTGAGGATGCTAGTGGGCCGTCGATTGGCTTATCAATAGGTTTTCCCAGGGATATCTACCAGAGTTCCCGCAAAATACATGCTCTAGACGATATTATTACCCGGTAATCATTGGCTTAGGAAGTGGGAGCGTTACCCACTCTGGCTGGCATATGACCCGTGATTATATCGTGATCCTAAAGTAGATTATGGTCTTGATGATGCACGATGTAGAATAAGCCAAAGTCAGTGAAGGTCGATGCTATTTTCATTTCACCTCAACTGGTGGCAAGGCCACGCAGATAGCAAAGATTTGATTTTCTCCAAGGAAAAGCATGATGAAACTTGCCTATGGCAAGCTCAAAGAAAAATGATACTTCTAAACATATGTAAACGCTTGCACAGAGGTTAGCTATAAATTTTAAGGTATCAAATACTTTTTGCATATTACTCACCATAGTCTGCAGTCTTTTTCACTTTCAATGCAGGTTCACCTAAAACAGAAAAAGATTAAGTTAACACAGGTTTTTAAATTTACTTTCAATGTCTTAACTATATTTTTCTATTTTACAACTAGCGGAATTTTCTGATGGATTTTGTCGAAAGAAAGAGTTGAAATCCTTTCTAGATTTTTTTAAAACACTACTAAAATAACATTTGTTTCTATTTTCTCTTTTACGGAATTCGAGGCTTCAAAGAAGAACTGAAAAATACATGAAATCTTGAACATGCCCATTAAGATATTTGAAAGGCTTTAAAACATCTCTAGCAGCCAAGTAGGGTGACCCGGGGCTAGTTAATATAGATAAATATTACGATGGTTGACATACCATCACTCTAATCGTATCTGAAGTTGGACAAAACGCTTTTGAAAAATCTGGAAGTGAAAAATCCGCTTCTCAGCATGCAGGTAACTTCCAACTTCAAAGCCTATTCGTACTTCATTGTGTGAGCAGGCAGAGATATGCGTTGTTAGAGGCAAATTTCCCCAGTTCTGGTAAAGATCATTGGTACGGGAGCAATATTAGGAAGTGGAGAAACGCGAGCGACTGCCTACCTAAGCACATCAGATAGACGTAATGGTTGACATAATACTTCAACAGTCTTACATATTAATAAGTACTCTACAGTAACTCAAAATTACAACCCTTCGAGCACGCCCAATATCATAAACTTCACTCACATTTCTTTTACTCCCTCCTTAAGAGCACTTGCCATTAGTTCCTTTCATTCTCTTTGTTCACGTTTATTTTATTTATTTAATTCTTCTCCCAAATCCAAAAACCATGGCGCGTCGAGAAAGTAAGTGCCTACCGTTTGATTATTAAAAATAATAGAAAATTTGGAAAGCAATTATTTTATAACCATTAAAGTCTACACATATCAATTTTTCAACATGGATGCCATCAAATTTGGGTCATTCATTGGCACCAATTTGAAGATTCCCTTTCATAGATTCCCCCTGCACCTGTGACTATGACAATTTCGGGACAAACTCCCATGTCTCAGTATCAGTGACGAAAGAATTTCTATCCGACAATAAATTTCTTGAGTTGCTACACTAAAGATGTACAATGATTGGAGCTGCACGTTTACGAACAGGTATCGCGGGAAGATATGTTGTTTTAAAAATTGTAGCCGACGATTAGTCGTCATCAGCGTGGAAATAAACAGAAATGGCTGCACTACCTCAGTGCTGATTCGATGGAAGTAATTAAAATGCGCCTGTACATATCTATGTGCTCGAGAGATACGAAGAAATGGTACTTATTTCCTACACGCTCCTCGTATTACGAGCATCTTCCTGCAAAACACGCCCTCTCACTTTAATATTCAACACTTTCCTATGTTCTTCTCGGCTTCAACATTTCTTAATAATCTGCTGAAGTACTTTCTTTTTCCTGGGATTATATTCACTCCACATCAAAGTGTAGTACATAATTTACCGAGCAATGACTCCATTCACTTGACTTTGCGGGTATTCAAAGCCTTCCTACATGCATCTGCTAAGTGATTTATCTGCTCTCCGTAAACCTAACCGCTAGTTGGCTCTCATTTAGAATTAACTGAGAGTATACTGGATCTTCATGAAGTTGATTTGATTGCTGAATTAGTTCCCGTGCAAAGTAGGAAGCTAGATTTGTTGTTTTGATTGAGTTTTACAGTAAACCTACAAGTGCATCTTACATATGAAGGGAAATAGGCAAGGAATCACTTATGGAGCGAAGATAAAATTAAATATTTAATCTCTTGCATTAATTGGAAGGATGTCTCTTTAGCGATGATGTTGAAAATTTATTATTAACCCCATCGCACTACGCTAGGGGAGATCATGCCAATAAAATTAGAAAGATCAAATGGAAAACCCATACATTTTTGATTATATTTTTCCCACGAGCGATAAGGCGAAAAAATTCAAATAAAAACGACCGCGAAGGGGAAAAAATATGTTATTTTAATTCTTAGTAGCCTAGTCTGTTGTCGTTATACTACCTTCATAACTGATAAAGTGCGGGGATAGGTTTTACTCAGTTTTACAAAGAGCAAACATTTTTTTATTGGTACATAAAAATTCCTATGAACAATATTGCCACCAATCATATCGTAGAAGAAAACTGAGAAAAAAATATATTTATGTGTTCCCATCACTTTTCTTTACATCTAGTGCCTTTGTGAATGAATATTTGTTCGCCATATGGCGGGTTTTCGTGTTTTGAATGTATGTATTTATCTATGTATATACATAAAAAACCATAATCACAGTGATCAACCCGAAGGTCGGTTTGGTAGGTGATGGTAGAGTTCATCCAATACTAAGCCCGACGGTGTGTGAAATTCACACATCAGGGTAGGGGGGCCAGTTCCTTTCCCTGTGCCGGTTATGGTTTCCCAGGAACACCTGGTACCCGAAAAATCACATAGCTTGGGAGGATCAGCAGGTTCTCAGAGACTTGCCCGGGAGTCGAACTCGGGACCCTCCGAGCAGTAGTCGAACGCTATATATATATATACACACATATAGAAAAGATGCTATTTAAACTCAACTTTTAAACTGATTTCAAAAATGCATGATTTTGAATATCAGAACTCATCGCTGTTTTCTACGCAGCCAGCTACTGCTGGGTGAAGTGGACATGTCTCTTTCTCAGAAATGACTGGCTAGAGGAAACATGCATCACGCAAATGGCCATAAAGGCGAGAAATGCCTCGGCATCGAGTCGGAAATGCCATGCTCGCCGAGTGAGGGTCACTAAAGAAGAATAGGGAAGTTATATGACGGTATGAGTGGGGAAATGATTACGACTCGATTCCTCGTTCTCTTCTTTTATTTTCGGTCAGCCGGTTATGAAAACTCGGGCAGTCGTGGAAGAAAGAAATGCAGAGTAATGGGGGCCAAGAGGTTATCGACGACGACATGCCAACACGATTGATTGTGCTCTTTGGATTTCTGAGTCGTCGCTCTTCAAGTTCAGCGTCGTCACTGTCAACGCGACCCACATTACCCAGAGCAGTGGAAATATTGGAGGGGGGAAAAACGTTTTCGTGTACCAGCAGGGGTTCTACTACCTTTTATTTTTGGCACAAAAATTCATCATGTACACATGCTAATGAATTTCATCCGTGCAGCGTTTGTATCCCCGATTAATTAGCACATAAGTTCTATTCTCATGCTCTTCATTACCATTTTCATTTGAAATGAAATCGCTGAGGGTCAAAATATTTCGTGATACACTACCTCAATTCTTCAAAGAAATTATAGGTTAAGATCGCTCTTCTAACTATGCTGTCATTTATTAGATATAATCAAATAGTTATTCTGATTTTCTCAGTCGTCTTCACAATTCTTTCGTAATTACATAAAGCAACACTTCCCAATGTTCTTTTTCCTATCATCCTATCCAAGTTTCATTAACAGTTAAATTTACGTATCCATAGAAAGGAAAAACTCCTAATCCATATTGAATTCCACTAATTTTTGGATTAAATTTGCTGACAGGGTAAATTTTGAATGAGTATGTAGATTCATACTTCGATTGTATTTGCGTATATGTAAAGTTTTATGCACAATAAAGCACTTATATGCGATGGGCATAATGGTATCGCCCGAAGCACAAGGCTTTGTGAACTATTTCATTAAATTCGTGCATTTCATTCTTTTTTGTATTCACTATAGAAACCACATTCTTAAAAATATCCGTATACTAATAAGCTGAGAAAAAATCTCCAATATATTTATAAAAATATAATGTTCAAGAATGAGCAGCAAATCTGAATAATGATACGAAGGCTTCTGAATACTAATGCCACAAGATTCAATTTCTGGTGTAAGATTCTCTTTTTCCGATTTAAAGTTCATAAAGATTTCAAAATTATTAAATTTTAAAAATAATCCCGTTTGTCATTAATAAATCTTTGGCCGCTAATACTACCAACTGTAACTAATATTGGGTCTGGGTTTAGTCCCGAAAGTTTGAAGAAGAAACCATTTCGAAACGCTTTCAAATTCCCTTTCGAAGGCTTTGAAAGAATGGGACTTACTATTCTTTCTTTCTAGCCCGATAAAAACTTTTATCGACCAAAATATAGCCCTTGTGTAAGGGCCTCCGGATGATAAGCACAAAAGAGGCATAAGTCTTCTTTTATCTGGCATTTTATTTTCTCATTAAAATAAAATGTCCTTGCAGAGGCTGGAAAGTTTCCCAAAGTAACTTCTACACCAAACATGTTCATAGAAAGATGAGCATTCTTAAAAATATGCAAGACGAATCCTGCATATGTCATACCAAATTACAACGGATTGCATGGAAAAAAACTATCCGAGACATAACTAACGAATTCTTTCACGGACTACAGTTTATGATGCATTATTTTCTCCTGATCTCTATCTTATCCACGCCCAAATACCGACACATTGTCCCATTGGCTAGACATGTGACAGCTAAGTGCTACAAATGTAGCAAAGAATAGCATACGTATTGTTATGTTTATATAAGGAAGCGGAGATACACTCCATGGGCCAAACGAGTTTATTTAAAATTGATTGAACTGTTATGTCAGTATCGCCCCTTAGACTGTGCTACAGAGATGGCTCTAGAGGAGATTACATGCAACATTGAAGATCTTTAGAAAAGGCAAGATAATGCTCAACAAGCTATATCGAAGCAAGAATTAATGGAGGGATGCTTCAGAGTATGCCGTAATAAAGAGCATCAAAATACCTCTAATCTTACAGCATATAATTCTAATCTTGGAAATCATAGTTTACTGGGATCCCTTGATTACCCTAAGCATTCAATATAAGTGTCAATAAAAATAAAAATTGGCGATGGCAATTTAAAAGGTAATAGCAATTTTTCATTCATTGGTATTCGCAATAGTGACGTCGTTTCGGGCTTCCTAAACACTAATCGTTAATTAAATTTGCCATTAACATTAAATATACCTAATAGGCTAACGTTTATAGCTGAAAAGTATTCATTTATTAATTACAACCAGTTCCGAGCTGTAACGATAACATTTTTCTTATTTTAAAGTATCATTATTGAATCGATGAACATAAAATATTTTGGCAAGACTTAAATTAATCACTCTTTAAATCCTTGATTGATCTATTTTTCGAAGATAACAGTGAATGGAAGAACTTTGTATCTACCATTTATAATGTATAATTTCCCCCAAAAACTGGTGACCTTCTGATGCACATTTTCAACTCACACCAATTATGATGATCAGTTCCAAAATTGATTGACGCGAGCTTCATCTCAGTACATCTACCCAACAAACTAACCATACCTAAATACGTTTAATAATTCTCTACCAGGTCTGTCTGTCATCACTCCATGCATGTTAAATCCTTTTATTTATTTTTTAATGGATATTATTCCGTCTATATTCCAGCCAGAGCATTTCGCTGAAGTTCTACTCGTTCATTTTTCCTTCAAATATTGGTTGTACCTCAGTGTCTCAGTAAGTATGTGTCTGATACCATTCCTTATTCTTCTCACAGCTATTATTGCACAACTTTTTTCTTTTGCTCTTCGCAGAACTCTCCGTTTGCTATTAGATCCATTAAATGGAATTTCATCATTACCCTGCAGCACCGCATTCCCAATGACTGCACGCTGCTGTTATTTTCCATAAAACCTACTTTTCCATCGTTATGCAGCGACCATTCAAGCAGGATGCTAAGAATAATAGCAAGTTATGGAGAATGTATCCTTAATCCTCAATCATCTTTATCTCTAGCAAAGTATATGCATGATCTGTGTGATGTGATGGAAGTTTTTCACAAACAGGGAAAATAATCTTCCAGTTTTTCATTTAGGAATGCTTACCTAACAACTGAATTTAAGGATTAAAAATTACCTAAATTAATCAACACTAGTTGTAGGTAAAATTATCAAGTACAAAACTAGAGGTTTAGAAAAATATATTCAGACGATACTCGAGTATTTCGACAAATGCATTATCAAAGAGCGAGACATTTATTTTATTTCCATGAAACCGAGGTGCAATTGTATCTATATCATCGGCATCCATTCTCCCCGAGAGCCACTCCTTCATACCCACCTCCACAGACGCACAAGGTCCCGCCCCTTCCCCTCACCTCGGACGTCAACTTCCCCCCCCAGTCCCTTCCCCACCAACATACGTACAACACATACGCAGACACAGGCCTACACATGCTCGCCCCTTTTCGGGGTCCCACCTATCTCTCCCTCCTCCAACTCCTCGGCCCCCGACCGCCCCCCTCCCTTCCAACACACCCTTCACGCTCTTCCTCCGCTTCAAATCCGAACCCTAACAGCATTACACTATCTCTGCCTCTCTCCCAATTACAGGCCCATAATTAAGGCCTTATTTAGGGAGGAGGGGCGGACGGGGGTGGAAGCGTGGGTGGGGGTGGGGTGTTTGTAGGGATATGGGCGGTGGAGGGAGGGGCGCATGGGTGAACCCCCGCACACTCTCACACACACATGCACACACTTGGCGTACCCTTTCTGCCGAATTATCAGCTGAGCAAAGCGGGCCGAGTGGCGGTGGGATGGCCGTGGGTGGGTGGAGGGGCGGAGAACGGAGAGTGTGGAGAGGAAGGCTTCTCGCTAACGTGCGGTGGGGGTGGGATGGAAAATGGCGGGGAGGGGGTAGGGTGTAGGGAGCAGAAGGGGGTGGGGGGCAGGGTTGGTTGGTTGGTTAGGGCTATAGGCGTCGAGTTCGGGAGAGGTTGGGGGATGGAAGCTTTGGAGAGGGACTTTACAAGGGAGATGGAGTGATAGAGAGAGAGGGAGGGAGGGCGCTTGTGAGGATCCGAAATTTCAGCTTTCCGGCTTTCAGCCCTCGACGGTAGCGGCGGAAGTACCTCTAGAATAAGCGACAGTTTAGTCACTCACCATGGAACAGTGGACCACATGCGCGGCCTCAGTACGTCATAAGCGGAAAATCTCCCCACTTTATTCCGTCCGTCGGCCCTCTCTCTCGTCCCACCCCTCCCCGCAGCACAGGCTGTCTCCCCCGCTTCCTACTCCTCCTCCACCTCTCCTACTCCCCGTGGAAAGAACGCCCGACCCATACATCCGCCCCACCCCCAACCCCGCCATCCTCATTGCTCGCACTCACGACACCGTTTCCATAATCTCCCGCTCGTTAGTCGCGGGATGATAAAAATGACAACGACCCCAACGGAGGCAAATAGGAACGTCCTCCCCTTTATTTACTCCCCAAATGCGCACCCTTTGCTCCGAAATATTTTCTGAAGTGCCCGAATTTAGGGATCGAATGAAGAGAGTACGCGATATTATTATTAAATTGGCATTCCGAAGGGTAATTATTTTGAGTCTTCATCTTTATGCTATCGGAATGTGGTTTTAAGATCAAATGTCCATCGTCGGGTTTGAGAAGTACAATCAGAAAGATGCAATACGGTATATATCACAGGAAATTGAGACACTCACGTTCGACACAAGAAATGTGGGCCCGGGGTTATCACCTTTCCTCACTCATCTTCGGCCAATTCCTTTCATCATTCTCATTTCTCCCATCTAAATTTTTACTCTCCCCGGAAGCAAGCTTCCATCTCGACTCGATCTTCATTTTCATTCCTTGAGCGGGGAATAATAAATCTTATTTCTATATTCTCAAAGTTTTATCTACCTAAATTTCGCTTTTTTGACATATCTTCTCTCTCTCCAATTACTTTTATTCTTGTTAATTTGCCGCATCAGCAAGCAGCATGTGCTGCCTCTTCGATTAATGTAAATAAATAAATAGTCTTCTAATGATTACAAATAGTTTTATCATGATAAATCCCCCCAGGAAAGAACCGTAATTATTAAAGCCATGGAAAAGAATATTGTGCCATATTCATCAGCGAGGAATATTTTAGAGGCAGCTAAACTTTAGTATTTACTTCCCAAGCTAAAATATCGTACTACCTTTGCGATGCTTGCAAACATATTAGTCCGTATTTGATATGCGATAATTTATTCTGCTACATAGAAATGGTAAAAATTAATCCCGAGTTTAAAAATGCATGATATTACAGGGAATTTTTTCGCATTTTTTAAGGTAATGGGTCTTTTTGATAGGAATACTCTAAAGTTAAATCCTCATTTAACCACGAAGGCATGAATTTTGGAGGAATAACAAATTAATGAGCTACCCATGAAAACGGTAACTATTTTTATCACCGGTCGCCCATTATTTCGAGATTTCAAAAAATAAATGGCAATTACGAATTTTCTGGAACGAAAAATCGCTGTGGCATTAAAATTTACATCAATTAAAAGGCTTTTATCAGTTGTTTCGCCGCATCAAATATGAAAAAGCACCACGTTTGTGGAACGTCTGATTGAAAAAGAACCGGGTCCGCAAGAAATTAAACTCGGATTAAAATCTCGTTCGACGAAAAAAAAATTCAGGAATATGAATAAAAAATATAGGTACCTACACGCGGGGAATCTAAACTGGTTTTTCCGCGCGCGCTTAGATAGCGCGTTTATTCACGTAGGCATGTGCCGTCTCCGCTTTACATGCGGGCCAGCGGATGGATTTGTTCTCAGCTTTGCGGCTGGGCTTCACAATGATACTGATGCTCCCGGGTTGTAGGTAATGCATGTATACATGTATGAAAAAAATGGAAACCCGTCACTCCACAAAAGCCGGCGGGATTAAATTAATTTCATGCAGTGGAAATACCACGTATACATTCAGAGTTGGTTTATTTAATTAGTTGATTTCCCGATGAGTGGCTATGAATGGACACGTGAGGGAAAGCGGGGGGACATTGCGAGCAGTACTCTTACCCACCCATCCCACCATCCCCACACCCTCAACCCCTTTCGTCACACTGTCCCTCCCATCCACTGGCTCTTACCCCTCTCTAAACCCACTCCACCACATCCCTCTTTCTCTCCTTCCCTCTGTCTCTTTCTCCCTCCAAGCCAGAAAACCCTTCCTAATTTTCTCCCTTTTCCGTTTATCGTTTCGTCCGCTAGCCTTCAATTTTTCTCGACTCTTCACCGCCGCCGCCGGATGGCTTCCAGGACGCGTTTTCCGCGAAGGTATGAAAAGGGGGGGGAGAGGGGGGGAGCACGCAAAAAAATACGTGGTTTCGAGCAGAACTAATGGAGCTCCTCTTCCCCTAATCCTCCCACCCCTTATATTTCCGGCGGCCATGTTCGAACAAGATGGCGGATTTCCACATTTGTGCTTCCATTCTGATTTCCTGAGACTTACTTCAAATGTCTCACCTCACGCCTTCACTGCCGTGGGAAGAGATTTGATTTTTGGAGGCACTCCGCCTCGTGCGTTATTTTCACACGTTTAGGAGCTTGTCATTCTACAGCGATTTTGGAAAAAAAATCACGCTTCCAAATAACAAACGCTGATCAACGCTTCGAGCGTAGTTTCAAGCATTGTTCGTTCAATTTCAGATAAAAAGTGCAAAGGTGCATTTAGATTTTAATGTATCAATAAATTTGAAAATGCTTGGCGACTTCCATGACCCTAGCATCCGCACAGTATTTTTAACCAGCTTCTCAATTATCCACGCAGTGCCTTCTCTTTTTAATTAACATACTAAAGCACTTATTCCTTTCATTGGAAAGTACATCAATATTATTTTCAGCAGGATAAGCACGTATCTCAAAAATTTCTGCGAATAGCATCTATTTCTCTAATTCTATTTCAGCACATCAATCTCAACATTCTTATTTTTTTCCAAGATTTAATTTATAAAATTTATCGTAAAAATATTTATATTTTTAATATGGTTTCTTCAAGACATTTCCAACTCGAAAGATATGTAAATATTGAAATGTTATAAATCTTGCATCTCTGAAGATGAATTGTGTTTGGAAGAATAAATACACATTCAAGGTCAAACTTAGAGCTTCGCTAGTAAAATTGTAAATATTTACACCATTAAAAGAATATTAATAGACTATGAAAGGCTAATTGAAAACCCGCAGCCATTTCCACTTATTTATTCCCATCAGGATGTGGAAGAGGCCAAGAACTGTTTGAGCACAAAATACGTATATCACTGATTTCCTCTGAAGGAAACCGACATGGTACTTCAGGTGGATGGACATTCATTTACAATATGCAAAATGCTTAAAAATAGACTTTGGGATTTCAATTTTTTAAATTCCTTTCTTACGGCCAGGTGACTTCACCACAGTGGAATAATTAAGATTATATAAAAAATTTGTATTCTTTGCAGAGACTGTTTATTTACACGAGAAAACACTTTTCGCGACATTGTTCTCCTTTTTACAAGAGTAAAATCTTTTCTTGGATGACAAAACTAATTAATAAAATATGAATGAAAATAGAGAAATCGTCCACAAATAGATCAAAATGAACCCAGATTCAATTGCGCAAACATAATGGTCAACTAATAAACGCAAATATATATTCCGTGCATTAAGCCGGAAATTTCCAGGATGTCTCACAACTGTCATCACTTTTTGCTTCGGTGAATTTCCTTGCAATTTCACTTGAACAGGACCGCACCTTTCATTTAGCCTTAACGGTACGGATTAATATTTGAGGGGCTTTATGCACAGTCTATGTTTGGAACGCGTAACTTGAGTACACGTGGACGTCTTCCAATGTAATTGACGCAAGTTATAAATACTAAGCCGTGGTGAATTGGAAATTTATTTCTGAGGCCGAGATTCTCTCACGCTGGTGGCTCCAAAATAACCCCAATGCGTGCATACAATGTTCCTTCAATTTCAAATATTTTTCGGTGTGTAACAGTAAGGTATGTAGGTTTAGATGTGAGAGGTGCGTGGACGAATAGTTTCAATGCCACTGAAAAAAGACTCCTTCCCTTCGTTATTTTTCCTACTCACTTAAATCGTGATTTTCAATTCAGAATAATTAATACAGCACTACTAATTATTTTTGATAAGGTATATTACCCCATTTCAATTATTAGGAAAAATAACGACAATCTTCCTATTATCCAAGATTTATTCAGTAAATTAATCAGCGGCCGAGCTGGATACCAGATTAACTCTACAAATTTCAATTCTTCTCTAGAGAGGGAGAAGGCGAATTCAGCAATATCTCACATTTCCCTTTCGAAATCTCCCTAAATCTTGTTTATTTCTTGAGTGATAACTGAATCGGCATAAGTAAAATAAAAAACTATGGATATACAACTTAAATATAGCCTAAGCATTTCATTTTCGGTTGCTTTTATCTTTTTGATAATTAACCTGACGAATGGTACGCCAGATACATTTCGATTAATCTTTCTACTTGTTATTTTCTCATTTTAAGGGATGAGCACGCAAAAGAATTTTCAATTGTGAATAGCTCACTCATTGATACCTAACACTGCTGAAATTTAATTGTCAGCAAAAGGAAATTCGTTTAAGATACATATGAATATAGCTACTACATGTTTGTTAAAAATAGCAAATTCTGAGGAAATATTTCATTCGAAGCTATGATTACATACACGCATTGAGAATCCAATGACTATGAGAGACATAATTTCACACACCACCATTAATTCCATTGGATAATTTGATTCAGAAATATATTTGAATAAAACAATTATTGTCTCATATCTGTTCTCCTTGTTTATACATGTACGTGCATTGTATGAGTGACCGCTGACCTTACTTGGCCAAGAGTGTCACTTAAGAGAGACCGCTGCCACAAGGAGAATTGCCTGATTGCAACGAAATTTATACAATAATACTAATTGCGTACGTCTTTTTCAAATCGATCATCATATTCATATTATGTAGTACTTAATGTAATTTTAATTTTGGTGGTTAATGCTCTATGGCAGCTCTTCCATTTAAGGCATATTTTTGACAGACCATATAAACAATCACATATTGCATGGACTGCAATTGAGAACCACATGCAATTACTATCTTTAAAAAATCGGAATTGGTTCTGTTAATGTTTCCCAAAATTGCATAAATGATACCTAAGTTACTTAATTAGTTTCAAAGAGGTCTTCATGCCATAGGAGACAAACAACTACCATAAAACTTGACTGAGAAGGCCGTTTTTTTATTGAAACGAACGAGCTTTTGTTTTCTTAAAAAAATAATACTCAATCTCATTTTAGTTTTAACTTGTATGATAGACATAGATGGTCTTTGATTCTATTATTTGATAATGGAAATTATTCACTTTCTTCTCCTTACCTCATTCGCAGTTTTCGTTAATTTTTACATCAAGAATGGCATAGTTATTAATTTAACCACTGGATTTCATGTAAAGTTATTAGCGTTCATTTTTACTTCCATTCTTTTTGTCATCAGCAAGCGATTGCACCTCTCTTTACGACCAAAAACCTCATTGCTCAAAAATTTTCATTTCACAATTTTTTTTCCAGCGAAGTTTTCGATTTACCAATACTTCTTAAAGTTAAGCTTGGATTTATTAAAACCGGGAAAGATAAAAAAGAAAAAATAATTTATTGTGGAAAATAAGGCCGAAATACCAGAGTGTTACCAAAACGAGTCCATTGTTTCGTTATTTTATACTTTCTCCGTAGAATATTGTTTATCTATTGCTTTTCACATCTCCCATCCCTTCATCATGATCAGCCTCCTACCTTTCCTCACCTCCCCTCATTCTCGTCTGTCTCCAACTCCCTCTTAACCCTACACCCCTCCCACGCCCTCTCGGTCACCTCGCGTCGCGAGTGCCAACTAATCCAAGACTTCCAAATGACACAGCAATTAAGAGCTCCGCACACACCCCCTCTACCCACTCCCCTGCTCTGCAGTGGAGTATGCCTACCCACTTCTCCACCCCCTCAACACCTTCTAAAACCCCTCTCCCCTTGGTTCATAGCATTCACCCTACCACCCAAGTTCCCGACCCCCTTCTGTCGGCACCCCGCCCCTCCCAAACACACTGCCGTGTCACCGCCTAACCAATCCTTTGCTCATGCTCAAAACCTAAGACTTCCCTCGTCTCTTCTCCAGTAGGTGGGTTCGTATGTCTCGTTCCGAATTCCCTCATTATTTCCATATCCCTTCATGCCTATTTTTGCGTCTTGGGGAGTTATTTTCATAATTGCGTAAGTATTTAGCGTCCCCATAAATATTTTGATGTCCCCGTCGCTATTTTCGCATTCCGCGTAGGTGTCCCCGCACACGTAGTGTGAGCGGTGGGGAGGGGGGGGAAGAGAGAGGAGGACACACACTCACGCGCCGGAACACACGTTTTCATTTATGCAAATGGATGCACACACACACGCGCGCGCACAAACACAGGCAAACTCGATGGCAGTGACGTTATGCTCCGTTATGCGCTTCTCTTCATAAACTTGGATAAAAGGAGTTTGGGAGCGAGGAACGTACCTTGCGGTTCCCTCTCCAAGGTTCCTCCGACTTCCCTTCCGCTATCCTCTCTCTCTCTCTCATCCACCCTCATCTCCCTCCCCCATATCCCCTTGCAAAACCTACCTACCATCCTCTCTCTCACACACACACACACAGACTCTCTTCGAAACTTGACGCTCACTGTCGTCGCCCAACCGCAAGGCTAACTCACAGAGGATACACTTCTCTTCAGCCTTCTACCCTTCCTCGGCAAGAAACGGCGTCTCTTCCCCACCTACCTCCGCCTACCACCCCCTGCGACGTCTCTCCCCGCAGCCGCGACACCCTGCTGCATACCCTCGGAGCACTCACCGCACCTCCACCCCGCTCCACCCTGCTCCCCTCCCCCCCGTGCACAACGTCTCCCGTAGGATTCCGCTCCTGGGCGGATGAAAACACCGCCCCCCCTCTCCCTAACCCCCATTCCCATGCCTACGCTCTACGACCTCCGCACCGCCGCCCCAGGGACTAATGGCCATTTTAACATAGACGCAGCAGGAGCTACTACTGTGGAGGCGCGCTCGAAACGCCGCAGGTTTATTTAATGAATGTCTCCTTCTCCGGGGCTAATGCCTTGAGCAGATTCTAACACCTTCGGACCGAAATGTCTTAGCAGCAAGAAGTAGGGACGTTGGGGAGGGTTGTGGGGGAGAGGGGCATGCAGTGCGGGAAGGGGATGGAGGGGGAGAAGAGTATGGCGTTCCTCTACCCAGACTTGAGGAGTTCATGGAGCAAGGTGTTTTTGAAGGGTGGATGACTCTCGAGTTTGTTTTGAATAATTCACTCCTTAACCAAAATGTATCTTTATCTCGTCTTAAAGCGAACCGTGCGAGAGCTCGCGTTATAAACTGACGGGGACCGAGAAAATTAACGGAACTGAAAACTAAGGCGGGAGAGCATGAGTTTTTTTCTTGGTCGCGAAAGATTACTTAATGGAATTGGCTTCAGATAATTAAAACCAGCCCTTGATGGGAGGATGACAGCAAGAAAATTCAAGCTCGTGATCTGTATTTCGAATAATGACCTCTCTCATGTCCGTTATGACCACGCATTAAAAATACTAAATAACTCATTGATATGCAAATAGTTTCAAAGTTCTTATAAAATATTGTCATAACATGACAAAATTCTAAAGATGATTCTGAAAATCTCAGACATAAGATTTTAATAATTGGACTACTTAAACAATATGTTCTTTATTTTAGCTTCGCATTTATACCTGTTTTATTTTCGCGATATGTTCAATAGTGTAATTAAATACGGGAAAAAGCACAGAGTAGCACATACGTGCTCATACTTAGGGGTTTGCAGTAAAGATGTAGGTAACCTAAATTATGAAAATTTAAATTTTTTCACGGTTTTTAAAAAGCAGTGGTTTTGATTTCCAATCAAATTAAACTTAGGTAAATTTTAATATTGAGAGAAAAAGGCGAGATTTATTCATTAGCAGTACCAATGGGGGAATTTAAAATAAAATGAAAAGAACGGATAAGTCAAATTTTTGTATTCTAATTAACACTTTTGGAAACATTAAAATTGATGGGTTCTTCATTTTTCTCCAAATGACCTACCTTTAATTTAAATATTTCTCATGTAACGTACAATGAATGAGTCTTTTACTCGAGTACTTATATGCAGTTGGAGAATGGCGGTTAATGAAATAATTGAAAGTATTACGAGGAGAAACTAGGCAAGAAAATGGCGCACAGTTATGTAGGCATACCATTTTTCTCGTGTTCTATTTACTTTGATCTAAAAATCCTCCAAACTTACATTTTCTGGGGAAAAATGACTAGAAGGACTTAAAAAAAGGCTTAAGAGTATCATAAGATGTCATCTCAAAAGTTAGGTCACTATCTCTCACACAAGGAAGAGTGATTTAATCGTGAATAAAAAAAGAGCGAACTTCATGAAAAATGTAATAAAGAGTTTACATAATTACTCATACGAATCTCACTCTGGGCCTCACACATGAAATAAGTCGTCAATTTCACGCACCGATCACTACGGCAGAGGAAAATATATCTCCGATCCCCATCAGTGAACAGCAAAAAAAATAATAACAAGATAAATATTTTTTTAGGAAAATGCTTATAAAATATCGGTGCTTTAGGGATTAATTTTTTGTGTTCCACCCGCTGCCGCGTTTCCTCAGCGTTTATTCCGTCCACCTTATTTTATCACGATTAAAAAAATTGCCTTTCCCAATAACAAACACTTGGCAAAGGGGCAAGGGGTTAAGGGTAGGAGGAAGAAGGCACACACGTGGGCGTGGAGTTAGGATGAGGCAGTAGGCATGTGCTACTAATTACCGCAATTTCAAATTTAAAAAAATAATCCAGAGACGGAGAGTAGCGAAGAAAGGGCACCTTAAAGAGTGAGGAGGAGATAAAGAGAGGGAGGGAGGGTGGAAGTAGTGCGCGTGCATAAATGGAATCAGGGGTGTGTTGGAGGGGGGGCAGGTAAGGGATGAGAAGGGGGTGGGGGGGAAGAAGGCTTCGGGTGAGGAGTGAGACGCATCAAATTGCTCATATTTTGAACGAGTGGAGGCTACACATAATAAGCATGGTGGGGAGTGGAGTCTAAAAGTTCCACTGTCCACTAGTTCATGAAAAAAGGACCCCGGGGAAGTGGGAGGGGTCACGATAAGAGAAGGATGGGGAGGGAGGGGACAGCGGGAGGGAGGGACAGAGAGAAAACCCGAAACATTTCCAGCCCAAATGAAATTAGTCACCGTGTTGCCTTTGATGCAGAGGTAGTGCTTATATGCATTTTTTTTCCTTTTCCCCGTCAAAAAAAAAACGAACGGCGAGGGACTAACGTGAGGGAGAGGGGGGGAAGAAAGGGGTGGAAGGGACGAAAAAGGGGGAGGTTTTCGTGATGGGCCGGGGGAGGGGGTGTTGAAGGTTCGCTGCGGGGAACCGGAGTCGTGGGGTTGGGTGGGGTGCTCGGGTCTCGACCCCGCGACGCCCAACTCTCTTCCAGAACTGGGGGGGGGATGAGGAAACGGTAGGGAGGGAAGAGGAGAAGACACACACTGACGACTACGACGACAAATTTTTGCCCTTTATCTCCTCTCGGCGGACGCTCAACGAACTGACGAGCCATCCTCTCGCCGCTCTCAACGCCATCTCGACGCGCTTCCGTAAACTTGAATATATATCGGGTCCCTTAAGTCCGATTCCCATGCAATGGCAGAACTCACCTTAAACCCCTTCCCCTTCACCACGGATTTCTGCCATCTCTCCCACCCTAACGGACCATTTTCTCTCCACAACCGAACCCCACGCTCCCATTCTGTGCACACGAACAGAAACCCCATTCCTCTCCCGCCTAACCGAAACCCGCTGCGACCCATCGACTTATTTCGAGTACTTCATATTATATTCCTCGCGTCTAAAAACCGCTTCTCTTCCGTCCCCTGCCCCATCTTCCATTTTTCCTTCCTTGGGAGTTGAACGAGGAATACCAGGGAAAGCCCTCTTTCTCTTCATCCCACGTCATTCTTTATATACAACATTTGATCCTCACTAAATTTTACGAACTATTATCATCCCCTATGTGACCGACTCTGTGCAAATATATTTCATGATGGCGAAACTGGCGCGGAAAATTTTTTCAACGGAACAATTGTCATCAATTTATTGATAGGTTTTTTTACTCATTTTCTCATTTGTTACCTTGAGGCAGGAGAAAGAATAATTTTGTGCAGTTTGTAGACGAAATATAACGAAAGAAATACGTTGTTTCCTTTTACCTAATACACGAAAACGCATTTTTTCACTTTTTCACACGTTTTCGTTCTCTAAAATGCCAACGATAAAAATAGAACATCTATTCCCCACCATTATAATTCTTTTGAGCCTCCTCTTAACTGAGTTTCAATACCCCGAAACTAATTAAAATAGCTAGTTAAATTTTCGAATATGGCAAAAACTCTGCACAAATAATGAAAAAAGTGTAAATAGAATAAATTCATAACTACATCATAGCCAATTACGGATATGAAAAAGTATATCCGAAACAGATAACAACTTGTGGGATCAATTTTAATTTTTTTTTCTTAGCGATGACAATTATCTGAATTTCCATCATCCCAATTGCGTTTTTCTCTTTTAAAAATCAGCCCTAGATTATTTAAATTTTTTATCTTCAGGTTTCTGCCTGGTATTTAAAATGCCGAGTTCAATGAAATATATTTACACCAAAATGCAACAATTTCAGGGTGTAAAAATCATTTGTCTTGCCCGGGGTTTAAAGGAATCCTCAAGGCGAATCATTTCTACAATCTGAAATTGTTACGTTCTAATGCACACTAAGCAGATAACTCCGTTAAATGTGACTGTCACGACATCTCCCAGTTTCTTAGAAAACTTAGTATAAGTTTTTTCAGTACGTCTTAGTCTTCTTATGAGTAAGAAATAGCTACACCAAAGACATGAAGGCTAATAAGCGTGGCTACAACTTACACGAGTAATTTTGCGAGGGAAAAATCACGAACTTCTGAGAATCACAGCGTAGCATAAAAAGATTAATTTAAGAAGCAAAAAATACATTTTTGGATCAAAGTCTCCAAACAGCCCAAACATTTTGCGGTAATCACATTTTACTCTGCATCCGATTTGGTATAAATTATAACTTATTCCCTTAACGGTTAAATAATAATATTTCCAGTTCCATGTTTTAAATTCATGAAGTCATTTTGACTATCATTTAGACTTTATCATGTTTTTAAGAAGAGCAGTTTTAATAAAGAATGCCGTAATGATAAAAAGCAAGGGAGTCAGCTGCCTCCATGTAACCGCCACTAATTACTTTCAACGTACCGACGTGAGGTCACTCATCTTTCCATCATCTTTGTTTTTAGATGGGATACCGAATTAAAATCATTAAATAGCATTTTTAAATGAAACGGCATCCTCACTAGAGGGAAACGGCACCCAAAGTAACACTAACGCACGTTTTCAGCCATACTTTCTCTCGCATTTTAAATGGCAGATTAAATGCTGCGTTATTAATTGATTTATGCTAGCAATTGAGGAAGGGTTATTTCCTGTCCTCTTGGGTAACCGTTTCTAGCAGGCTCTCCTACTTTTCTCCGCAGTGTGCGTGAGACCCCTTCCTTGTGATCTTATTTTTCCCTCTCGGATGTCCCTAATCATGACGCATTCCTCCCTCCATCCCCACCAGTTTCATTCTCTTCATCTTCATTCGGCCCTTCACAGACTAATACCCCCTAGATTTCTATCCAACACATCGAAAAACATCCCTTCCCTCCGTCAAAGGGATTGAGGGCCATGCGAAGAAGAAAGATAAAATAAATGACAAACTGAAGAGGGGAAAGGGGGCGGGAGATGGGGAAAGGGGAGAGTGGAGAGGAACGGGGTTGGGGAAGTGGAAGGGTAGGTCTCGGGGAAGATGCGGCTTTGGGAGCGAGAGCGCAGTGGGAGTGGAGTTAGCGTTTCGGAATACATGAAAAAGAAGCCACTCGCTCAAAACTGTTCACTGTCACAGGCCAACAAACCGTTTAAAAGAAAAAAAGTTATCCGCGCAAATTACGGGCAGGGTGGAAGAGGTTGGTCGGGGGACGTGGAGGGTTGGGCGGAGTGGAAAGAGGGAAAAGGGTGGTTTGGAGGGAGAGATCCCGAGAGGAGGGATGAAGTAAGGGGTAAGTGAGGGGTCAGATCGGGGAGTGTGGTGGGGGACACCCGAGGAATATAATAAAGTGAGCAAGTAAACATGTTTCAATCCAGAACTCTTTTATGCGTTCGAAAATGTTTTATTCGCATTTCCAACTCTCTCTCTCTCTCCCACCCTCTTCGAAACGCTCTTTCCCGCCCATCCGCTTTATCACGTGCATGTACTTCCTCGTCCGCTCCCATTCCCTTCTCTTATCCCTCCGCCAATTTTACTCCATCCCATCCCTCACCCGCTCCCACGACCGCCCTTCGCCCCCTTCCTTGCCTCCCCAGTATCCCACTCTGCGTCCCCTCCAAGCGTGGAGAGCCCACCGTCTCTTTCCGCTTCGGCCAACAGCCGCCACCCTAGAAGCCAGTCACTCCTCTCTCCTCCCTTGCCCAATGCCCCCCGCCACACCCCCACTTAATCCCACCCCTCTCTTCACCGTCGACACTGAAAACCTTCCTCGACAAGGGACGCAGTCGAAACCCTGGGTCCCCGTAAGTTTCATGCCATTAGGCCATTCAACTCATTCCCCATTTTAACATTGCATTTTTTTAACGGCGGAAAAAATATCAATCAAGGAAGTAGAATTTTTTCCAATTTATAGATTTGTTGGCATTTATCTCTTTCTTCAGAAGAGAAAACAGACGAGGAAGCGCTAGGCGTAGTGGGGAGGAGGGGGAATTGTTGGAAGAAATCCAAAGAAGGCAGGAAAAATGGATGCAGAGTATTTCAATTAGCAATGGGATGTTGAAGACTGATAAAGAGAGGAGAAAGTTAGGCCAAAAGTGGAAGGCTTCGGAATAGGATAGGAATGTTAGACGAATTGAAGGAAGGATGTATGCGTAATTGAAGAAGGGTTTGTTGTAGCGTCTGATATCCGGTTGTGTTTTGTTACACAGAGCCAAAGAAATGTATCATTTTTTGTACTTAGTTTTGTCTGTGCCCATAAACCTACCTTAAAAGGTTGATTACCGATAATAATAATGAATTAACACTTTTTCCGATGTTATAAAAAAGGAGAAAAAAATTTTAAACATGTCATGTAAATCAATTGCTGGCCAGGATATGGCAAATTATTCAAACAGTCTAAGAACAATATTTACTTTTTCCGAGTCTTTATTACGCTCGAGAAACACAGAAAAAAATAAATCATTAGGAATAAAACTGATGCCAAGGGGATAACCCAAACCCCATTATCACGAGGAACGCTTGGATCGCATGGATATCCTATGGAAAAAATACCCTCAGCCTCTGACTCATTCAACTCTAATAAAAATAATGAGCATTCAATTCGCTCCAGGAGAAATCAGAATGTATGTCATCTGGTTGCGCCGATTTGATTGATAGTCCCGCAAATATTGTACCTGCTGCATAGCTGAGGTGAAAAATAAATGAAGCAATATAAGTAAGACTGAGAAACTCGTTAAATAAAATATAAGAAATTAAGTAAGTATCAATGAAAATAAATGCAGGCATGAAGGAGGGGATTCATAATGGCTGAAACGTGCAAGAAGGGTAAATATAAAGTTGAAATGTTTGTTCCACGACTTCGGACAACAATGGAGTGTTTTGGCAGCTAACGATACATAATGGTTCCTATCTCAGTATATGTGATATTTTGATCAATTAAAATAGTTCCAGTTTGCTTATGCATACCTGCGAATTGTATTGTGGGCAAATATTGTCCGGCACGTTCAGCACAATTTAATAGTGCGTAATTGATTTTATTCGGAGGCAGATAATGAGCCGGAAACACAAGACATAAACACACACATTAGCCGTGGATGGTCAGGGAAGGGAGAGGACGATTATCAGACGGCACTAACTATAATGGATTGTATTTTCTCGTGGCAAAAAAATTTACCAATCATTAATTCTTTGTTTAATGGATGAAGGCATAAAACGTATAAAAAGCTTTTCCCCTCACTTAAGAATATCACTTTTAATCTCTCCCTGGTTCTAAGAAAGGTACTTAATAATACTTCGAATAAACATGAATTATCCGACGGGGAGCTATCACCTTTTACTCCCCTTTACCCACTTCCCTACTCGCCCTCACTACCCTCTGCTCTTCAAGTCATCATACTTTTCCATTTGAATTCAAGTACCACTGATGAGAAACAATGAAGATCACCTGTTGTGAGGAAACGAGGAGGAAGTATCCATTTCTGCCAACCGAATCACTGTCTTCAATCAGGAAGCTTGCTTGTTAGAGGTGGGCACAGCTCGACGATATTTTTAAGCGAGCGATTTATGCATCCATAATTCGAAGAATAATACTTTCCCGTAAGATCTGTCGTAATTAGGATGGTATAATTAAAATTTTAATACTACCAAATTTTTACAGCAATAAGAGCAACACACAAAAAAAAACAGAAAAGAGCACCTGGATTGGGAGCTTTAGGTAATCTCAATTGAAGACATGAAGTGAGATCATCATCAGCTATATTAAACAAACATTGAGCCCTGAACATTTATAATCTATCAACCGTTGAGTTTTTGAATAAGAAAAACAGTCTCTTTTAAACATATTTTGAAATGGAAGACGAAGCCAAATTTACGCGTAGTCTACATAAATAAGGCTTGAACTCCGTGGTGGTTAAATTGCCAGACCAAATGTTGAGTAGTCTTAACACTTTAGTAACAAATTTACAAACCCCAGGATTCCCCAACGGGAGCAACCTTACGCTAGTGAACAATGGAACTGAATGCTCTCAACGATATTTTTTTGCTCTCTTTTTATTCGTTTTAACAGGAACAATGATTAATTTCAACAAATTTAGATATGCTCCACCCCAAGAAATTATCTCATCATTTAGCTTGGTACAAAAGCGTAGTGAAACATTCTCAGACTTGGTATTGGACATTTGTTACTAACATCACACAACCTATCTGCTCATGCCATTTGGGAGTGATTGTACACCGATGTAACTCCAAAATCGTCCGTTTCCACTTGATACTACAAATACTAATACGCACCGCATGGACGCTAACCGATAACAAAATTATTACGTAAATTTAGAGAACTTTTAATATAACGCTAAAACACATATTTACCAGAGAATCTCAAAACCTGGAAGGCGATAATGCGAGTTATTATTATCGCTATCCAAATGGTGATTTTCCTCCCCAAATAAAATGGCGACAATTGATCTAGCGGCCCTGTTACAATAATTTATAAAAGTGCTAGAGCGAGAGATATATTCTGTTTTAGAGTACAAAATGTGGACAACAGTGAAGAATATTCGTCACCAACAGCTTTAATAATGGTGACAATAGCTCGTGCGTGTTATGAAGAGCTATGATCCCGCCCTTGGCTTTAGCTTAAGGGTTTACACATTGCGCTAAATAGAATTGATCTCGGACACTGCATTCAGTAGCTATTTAATCTTTTTCTATGAAACGGCGAATGTATCTTCAATGGATTAAACTATACCTACTTAATTGAAATGAAAATTTAAAAATAAGTGGGAAAATTCAAAATAATAATACTGCCGAGCCATAAAATGGAAAATTTAATTTAATGGAGGTAATATTTCACAGATGGTCTCATATGCACGTTGTTAATTTTCTCCACACCATTTTTTTATTTCACGTGCATGTCCCCATATATCTTTACTTTGTCTTCTCTTCTAATACAAACTCGAATCAACAGCTCATGAATCAAGTTCCGGTCGTTGAAATATAAGTTTGTCGATCCAAAAGAAAAAAATAGTCTTCCACGTGCAGACTCCGTCTTTAACATTAATTTCGGAACGGAACGACTCAAACCCTCAGGTGCGCCCGTAAGTATGTGAAAACCCTCGAAATAAGTTTATGTATCGGTAATGAATATGCATCGCATAGAATGTAATCGTTATTGCCAGCTCTTCAATTAATGAATAACCTGACGCCGATTTCATTTTGCATCGATTGCCAAATAAAAAAAAACCACTTATCAATTAATTGAAGCGATACGTATCTTATAGTTTGGAGTAACTCGACGAATTAAAAATGAAACACTTCACTTAACATACATACGTACAAGTAATCTAAATAAAAAGGGGAGAGAAAACAAATCAACCATGAAAACGTTGAATGTGATACAGCGCGGACGTGAAAATGTCATATGAATCGTTTCGAAAGCTTTTATCGACTTAATTCGAATTTTTTTTCCTCCCGCGCCCTTGTTGGAGAGCCGAAAAATAAATGAAACTCAATCGTAATTATTTTTGACTTCAACCTCTCAGCTAATGCATATCAAAGCAATAGAAGTGGCTGCGGAAGGATAGGTAAATGATTGAAATGGTGGCAAACTCTGAGAAAAAGATATTGCGAAAGAAACAATAAATATTATTCACATGAATTTAAATAAACAGCTTTAATATAGCGACGATATCAGCAAATACGAAGATCAAAATAAATGGGTGAGTATCCGGGCGAGTTCGGGAGGAGGAATTAGTGTAATTACTCCCACCTGATGTCATGGAATGCCATCGAAGCATAAAAACAAAGATCCGCAAAAGTTGAATAAATACGGGACTTCGGAAAAAAGGAACAGAAATTGAACCCACAATTAAGTAGGTGCGCAAAAGAAAGCCGAAAGATACGGAAGTAATAAACGTATTTATCCTTAAGAGGATATGAAAAGGTTTATGGGAAGAGTTAATTCTGAAAAAAATATATTGATAATTAATGGTATAAAGTTAATGCCGAATACATTGTTGACACTAATAATGTTGAAAATATTAGTGACCCAATAAATTCTTGGATTGTGTAATAAATGAATTTACATTTAAACTGATTTCATCTTATGTTTCCAACTAATTATTTTTTTCCATTTTTTATGGTTTCTACATACGAGTGTATAACCTACACAAAAATTTATACAAACACCCTGATCACAGCGGCATTTTCCTTTTTCCTCCGTTCTCAACCGCGACGGTTGAGTCAAAAATTAAATTAAATGACACATTCCCATAACATAGTATTGTATTCAAAACATAGCCTTTCCTGCGTGAGCGTATTCCGGAAGTTATTTTTTAAATTTCATTATAATTTGCAACTATCGTTTTTTATTTTAGTATAATTGGGTAACTATTGTGATTTTCATCCTTTTGGATCTATAATTTTTTAAATGTATTAATTGCAATTCATTCTAACATGCTCACTGAGGCAAGGGGTTACGCGGAATTGGGGACTAAACGTCTCAATTTCGTCCAAAACAAGAAAAATACTTATCTTTTAATGTACATGAATGAAGAAGAATTCAGCTTCTATTTAGAGAGCACAAAATTAGTTGGGAAATCTATACTACCAATATATATTTCTGGGTATTTAATGCATAGTCATACTCATTGCTAAAACCACGTCATTTGCTCTGAACATTTGGAACATAGGTACAATGTAAGATATGCATAAATATTAATGGAATTATGATAAGAGAGTGATGAATTCAAAGCGGGATTTGAGCCGAAGCGGAGTAAGGAAAATCAAATAAGGACAAGCAGAAAATAGTGTTTACGGGACAACGTAAAATGTTCATGTGCCCAGGACTAAAAATTGCAAATAAATTTCGTCAAAGATGCAAAGCATTACATTAATCGGTGAATAGATTTTTATCAGTAGATTCAGAAGGATCAATAGATGCACATCACAATTATCAGCACTCTCTACTCGATTTTGGACTCCATAACTTCTCTCATAACTTCAGGACTTCACAATTCTTTTTTCAGCTAATTCATGACCGATCTAATGAAATTCACCCTGAAAATTCTTATACGCACCCTTAATTTCTGACACTTTCTTTCGCATTCACTTTTAATCGTAAATTAATCCCGAAATGCTCCCCAAAGACTTGTCGCAGATTTCTAGATTGCATCCTTGCTTAATCTGAATTTTGTTAAAGAAGACTTCACCGGTTTATTTAGCGTCCAGTTGAACTTCATTCCCCCCTACCTTACAAGGGCATGCTAAAAAAGACGAAAACGAGAAATGGAGTGAAAAACATTTCATGATCTCTCGGAGTCCATTCCAAGTAGTAAAACGCCAAGCAAAAAGATTACAGCGTCACCTTCAAGGGCGAAACACGAACTGATCTATCGACTAATCGGCGAATTCGCCAATTAAGACAATGCGAAAATAAAATATATTTTTTCCAGAGACGCTTCAAAAAGAGTTTCCACCGCCTCGTTGGGTGGATAAATTAGGACGAGACATTCGCGGAAAGGTGGCCGTTCTCATGGGGAAAGAGGAATACGACAAGGAGGAAAGGGGTTGGAGCGAGCGGAGAAGAGAATAGGACGGGCTGGAGCGAGGTAGGGGTCGGAAGGTCGTCATTTCCACCCATCCGCAGCCACCTCCACTCACCCCTTCTGCCCCTCTCACGCCCCATCGTCAAAGCCTCCACTCCCCCACACACTCCCTCCAATTCCCCAAAACTTGCCCTGGGAAGGCGATAACCCCTCCCTCGCCACCTCCCTCCCCAGGCACCCCCTCCTCCCTCCATCTCCTCCCGCCCCACCTACCAAATGCGTCCTGCCGTGCACTTATCTCATTAAAATTTCGCAACACTGAGCACACCGCGGCAGCCGGCCTCCCCAGCTTCGGGAGTTTCGAGAGTGCATCTGTGAGGGCGGATGTGGAGGACGGCAATGGGGTTTGTGTGCTGGCGACTTCGTGCATGTGTGCGGGTGATATATATATATATATATATATATATATATATATATATATATATATATATACATACATACATGAGAGTGTGTGCATGGAGGGAGAGTGAGAGTTGTGCTGGTAAGTGTCGGCACAACTTCGACGGTTTGTCTCCTTCTCTCTCTCCTCCCAATTCTCACCCCTTCGCCCCTGATAATACCTCCTCCTACACCCCGTTTAACCCTCCCACTATCCCCCCTCACCCCGCGACCCTCTCCGCCTCCCTTCCCGATCCTGCCCTTTACCTTCCCACCGCCGACACACACTTGCCATCCGCCACTCTCGGGAGCTCGAGCACCTCCCAGCCTCCTCATTCCTCAAGTCTCACGTGAACCTCCTTGCCCGCCCCATTCCCACCTCCTTCACCTCCCGCCGTACACGCCCAATCTCCGCTTCGTCGAAATCTTTCCGATTGGATTGCCCCCCGCATCCTGCCCCAATTGTCCTGGACACGCCACTGGCCGTCCCTGCGGACTCAGCGCATCCCATCTCATTCCATCTAATCCCCCCAAGGGGTGTCGCGATAATGCAGTGAAACTTATGACATCCAAAGGATTCGCTCTCTTTTTCTCTCGTTTAATGGTACCTTTGCAGACGGCCGTTTATCCCCCTCTACACTTGCGAGGTTGGGCGTCGCGAGACGTTTTAACGCTCCCCCTGAGCGTGGGCGCTTTACTGCGGGAGGCGTTTTGTATGGAGAGGACGTGAACCTTGGGCGACCCCGCTCCTCTTTCTCCCCGTGGCATTATTTTTTTCCTCTTGGATAATGAATGGAACGTCCAGGAGCTGAGTAACGGTGTATGACACAGGCGAAGTGTCGATCCGATTGCACAGCCATCATTTACCATTTACTAAATCAACGCTTTCTGATCATCTCCAAACATTTTATTCAAATTTCAATCCATTAATTTTTAGTTCCGTGCCTTGAACACTGAATTATCTGTGGATATGATCATTAAAATTATGCTTTCCGATTTATTCTTCTCTTACTTCATTATAAATGTACTGTATCAACCTTGTACGCGCATGTAATTTCATGATTTTGTTCTCGTGTAATCCTAATCTAAAGTCGCATGTCCTGTTCTCAAAGTGATGCCAAACTCGAAACAGTTTAGGATTCACTCATAAAACAATGTTTTTGTCAACATATATAGAGTTTTGGTTTCATATCCGTTAGTTATGAGTTATTTTAACTGAAAAGCATAAATATTCGTTTTTAATATAATTTGCTTTGAAAATGGCCTCATCTGGTTAACCGAATTGTATTTCTGAGATATCTACTGATTACTCTGGCAAGACTTATTATTCCCTTGATATGTCAGGTATTAACAATAGCCCTTCTGGGGAACTTTATTTAAATTAATACATTACTTAAAAATAAAACAGTAATACTGAAATTATCCTATGTATGCATGTATCATTAAATATTCGCACTATCAGCTCCATAATCGTATATTAGGTTTTTAGAGGAAAACCAACTACCCACAAGATTCAGGTTAGGTAGCTTCCTTATCTCTACGTTTTTCTACGACTATATGATTATTAAAACAAGACATCTCTTTCACGGTCTTATAGTATATTCCTCACTGTTTTTAAATTAAAAACAATCAGTCAGCAACGGTGATTGTTTCACCAGTAAAAGAACAACAATAACACTTGCTACTTCAACTGCATCATGGGGAAATTCTCACAATTTTATTTTGCTAAATATTCTTAAGAAAGGCCACCTTATATCTAAAAGAGCATAGGAATCGTGTATAATATAAAATTAACTGCGATCTTTCTCCTTTTTCGAAATTAAAAAACGGCTTTCAGAATCAGTAAACGGCCAATTCAATTACGTGAAACAAATTAAAGAGAAAGGGAAACCGCAAAAAGAATACCGAAAAAGAGAATTAACGGTCTTCATCAAAGAAAGCAGTTTGTTCTTCAGACTTTGAAAAATATATAATGCATCGAATATGTATTTTTTTTAAATAATGCATGCAACAATATCCTATTTATCCCGAGAATGATTTCCACTGCTGCGGGCATTTTCCAAATATTCCTCTCTCATGATCCTTCTTCTAGCCATCCATCAAAGGGTAAATAAACCTTGAGAAGTACTGTAGTTATGTGGTGATAATCACGTGTTTCGGAATTACCTTAATATTACAAAAAAGAAGACTTTCTGGAAATGGAGGCTCTTCGTTTAGAAACGGTCTTACCAAATATTCTTTCATCTTGCAGCTCATATGAACTATTATTGGAATATATAACCTACACGTAATTCCACTAAAGCTACCATCCAAACAAAATTCGTCATCTCAGGCATCACATCATATATACAAACACATGAAATGATTCCATAAACTAACTTGAACAAAAAATTTCAAAAACATATCAATTTTAGAATTCTCCATCTTTAGAACAGAAAGTCGTACACAATGCCATATATTTGAAATTTAGATTGTTTTTTCGTCGAAATCAGGTGCTTCTCACAGGTTACTTACAAATTATCACAGTGCGGTAACAAGCATAAAAAGCAAAACAAAAATTAAAAAAACATATGATGAGACTACACTCAAATATTTCTTAGTTATAGCCTATTGTAGTTGACGTTTGAGTTAGTCTCAACGAAGAGATCACCTTGATAATTTGCAAAAGCAGGAATGAGAGCAGGGAGACGGAGACGGCGGTAAAAGACACGAGAATGGCTGAAGGGACGGAAACGAGAGAGAGGAAGAATTAAGGAGAAGAATGTCGGAGTGGTAGTCGTAGGAAGTGGAGGAGGTGGAAGGGAAAAGATGAGCGAAGCGTAATCTGGTTTGTTATCCTTTGGGCCAAAGTTTTCCCTCCCTGTCTCAATCTCTCTTGCTGCTGCCGCATTGAAGCGTAGGAGGAGGTTTCCGTGTGTGTGTGTCTGTGTGGAGGTAAGAGCGGGAGGAAGAGCTGGGAGGAGGGGATGAAAAGGAGTGGTTGGGGGAAGAGACTTGTCTCCCAAACATTCCCGCCATCGTCCCCCTACCTCAATTTTCACCCTCCCGCGAGGGGAAACACACATATACATCCTCGTGCAACTCCCCACAAACTGCTTGCCTGGTCCTCCTCCCGCACCCCCGCCTAACCGTCCCGACTGCGCCGCCATCCACCATCCACCCTCCCCCGCCGCAGCCACTCACTTCCCCGTCCACACCCCTCCCCGTACTCCTCTTTAGTTTTCGACCGACTACGCGACCCTCGAATCCCCTCTCTCTATCACTCACCCCTTTCCCTCACCCCGCCCTCGCCCGTTCGACCCCCATCCCGTCGATGGCCCGGCCACCCTCCGCCATCCCACCGCCCTCTCCCAGTGCCCTCCGCGTCTCCCCCCTTCCTCCCCCAATCCTCTCCCTCTCTCACCTCCTCATGCAAATTCCATGACATTTAATGCACCGCTGGGTAATTGCGTTATAATCTGAGACGAAAGAGGAACATCACAGAGGATCGTTTGGGGGCGAGGAAGAGGGGGTGGGCGGGCTGGGAAGGGGATAGAATCGGGGGGCCGGGAAGAGGGATATATGGGTAGGGTGGAGTGGGGGAAAGAGGGTGTGGGGGGCTGTGGAGGGAGTTTTGGATGTGGAAGGGAGGGCAATGGGATGGATGGGGATGGAGACGACGACCTGGGAGAGCGTGGGAGGAGGGGGACATTATGGCACGGCAATGACGGTCGGAGGAGAGATTTGGGCCACAGCAGCGGAAATCGCTGGTTTGGAGGCGATACTGCTTATATTTTTGGAAACCAATCAATGGATTTCCACGGGAAAATCTACATCGGATCAATTTCCAGCCCTCGATAGTATGGTTTAAAGCGATGAAATATTTTTTTTCCTCCACCTCCGAATTGTTCGGTCAAGTGAGAAAATGATTTTCTATACGTTGACAGCTCTTTGCTGGAAATGCAGTATTTAATACTAGCATTAACTAACCATTAGTCGTATTTAAAGATCTCCTAATCAATCATAATAATTATGAATGAAAATAAGTGATATTTCACTTTCAAATATTGCAATTAAATATTAGCGGACAAAATAATCGGTGCATTACATTTTAACTTATGAAGTAACAAGTGACAAATAATATCCGAGGTCTTTTCAAGCCATCAAAAGTTTCATTTAACACAATTAATATTAATACCGTAGCTATAATATTTCATGACCACATTAATGAAATAATTTTCCGTATATTTGAAATGTATCATCGGAATATGTTGCTCAAAATCTATACCAAGTATTACAATATTAATCCACCACTAAAATAAATATATTAATCTACTCTCATTATGTTTCTGTGTCATAATATAAAAAAAACATAGAATAAAATACAAGATGCTCTTAAAATTATTCTTTTTGCTTAATTGAAATCTGCTAATTTCATAGACAGAAACTAGTAAAATATTAATTTATTGAAGCAGCTGCAAAAACATTTTTGTCAGTCTAACAAAGAAGCATACCGGTTTAAATATTGTAAATGCTGCGCCAACTGATAAATTGATAGTCAATATCACTTCCAAACACCACCAGGAGACAATTATGTAAATATATGCCACTTGAGTTTGACGGTTTTGAGGCTCTACTTTCGGAAAATGCATGATAACTAAATCAATAAACGTGGTATTTTTTCACACAAAAATTATATATAATACTATCGATTTCGACTCATGGGTGACACTATCAGGTGACATCACAGTATTATAAAGCATTGAAAAACATCTGAAAGGATAATTAAGTAAATAATACGTACATAACAATGGTCTGGTGTCATATATACTTATTTCTTCTGTTTCTCCTTTCCAGCCGTAAAAAAATGGGTGTTAAATCTCATCCCAAAATCCTCGCTCCGCAACCTGAGTTTCCCAATCGCATGACCGTTAGCCTAAAACTGAGGAAATAAATAAAATAAATGGGAAAATTTAAGGAAAATGGACGCGCAAATTGCTTTGATAAAAATATAAATACTGTTCCTTCTAGAAATGTGACTTACTTTCACTTCATTGGTGGCTGTCAATGGTGAGGGAGTATGTGGTAAGCTCTTAATGCACCACTGAACCTCAGAATGTGTATCAACAGCAGTTTGAGCCTTTTTTTAAATGTTCTTCAATAATTGTATACTGGGTCTCTCAATCAAGTTCTAATTATATTTACAATAATAATGCCAAAAATACTATATTAATAATTGGATAGACTATTTTATAGTGCCAAAAAGTCAGGCGGAATCTACAATCAGGGTATAGGTGAAATGCGGAATATGGGAAGACAAAATCGTTACTTTCAATTTTCCAGTGAAACAGATCAGACTACCATAGTCGATGACTATCTGGTCACCAGTTAATCCGAAGGCATAGGGTTTGAATCCAACCATGAACGTACACATTGCAGCAATCATTCAATGGATGCTTCCGATTTGAGTTCAAGGTGCAAAGTATGGTCTTAATGCTTAAAAGCATCCAAGGAAGCAAATTGCTAATTGCTACATGCCTTGGAGCACAGCAGCAAACCTAACCGGTCTCTATTTTTACACTAAAAAAAGCGCACAACATAATAAATACCTGGATGCCTCCGTGTTTGTGCATAATCAACCTTTGTGGAGAAGGGCCCCAATCGCATGCTCATCGTACCGTGGTCCCCTGTTCCCCTGTGCCCTCCAGCCTTTATTCCGCCAGCCTCTCCCGGCGCACCCCACCCCGTGTCTTTGGCAACAACTGTTTGTTTCCCCAAGTAATCTCCTTCTTAAGACATCAAAGCGATTCATTCCATCCCGAAAAGGGTCTCCAAGCCCTCTCTCTCTCTCTTTTCCACGGTTGAGGCAACACTCATAGGTTGCCACCGCCAGAGGTATACGCCACGGTGAATCTCCCCGGGACCCCTCCAGCCCACCTCTCTTGTCTGGCCTCCTCCCATTTCCTCCCCCCTTGCTTCACACCGAACCCCTTTCCGACCTACGAACCCTACGTCCCCCCTCCTTGCTATATTATAACCCTTCTCTGTCTCCACATTTGCCATCCCTTTCCCTCAACCCCATAAATCAGACCTGTTTAACCCTCCCACTTAACCCTATGATGCCCTCAGTGTCAATTTACTTCCCATTACACATTGCTATTCCTCTCTGCTCACTTAGTTTACATATTCCTCCTCCCGCTAGGTGGAAAAAATTAGTAATCCCGATTTCCTTACGCCTCCTTTGCCGCTGAGAAGGAGGTTGTTACTTGGAGTCCGGAGACCTGATTTGTTACCTATAGCATTTTAACACGAAAAGGGTAACATACAGGATAGTGAACTTTACTTCGATGTACCGCAAGAACTACCTTCAGTTTGCTTTATATTACTACCTTCATTTTTTCGAAACTTCTGCCTGTTTTCATGCTGCTTAAAAAGTCAATTCCGTTCCCCCCTTTACCTTGCTTAAAGGAGAATGATGGGGAAGGCCTAGCATACCACATAAAAAGTTGATAACTCATTTCTGAACAAAACCTCTTTTCCGATTGAACGAAAAAGGATTTTAATTCAAAATTCTGTCATAAATGTGGAAATTATCATTTTTTTGCGAGATAGAATTATGTTACAAAATAACTATAATCAATATAACCTCTAAATCCTACATTTTCAATACATTATATTATAAAAGCATATCGGGTTTATAATTTCGTGAAAATATCAACTGCATAACAGAAGTTATTACGTTGCATTTAAAAAATTCCATTGGTAAAAAATCACTCGATTGTTTACCATAGTGTTTGTAAGGAACACTTTTTTAAAACCTAATGTAAGACGATCCGAAACATTAAGTGATTACATCCACTTAAATACTCAAATAAATATGATAAAACGTAAGAAGCCGCATAAAATACTCCTAATACCGTTCATGGAAATAAAAATTAAGGTAAATTGTTTACTGCCCCATAAATTTACTCATAGGTATCCGCATCTAAGATTGTACCTCTAAGTATCAAAAATTGGCACTAGGAATAACTATCGATAATAGAAGAGCCAGGCGAAATACCAGAATTGATAATAAATGTCTGACTTCATCCACAAATGCGGAAAGACTCGTGTGGACTCCCCAATTTCGAAAGAAAAACAGCGCAAGGACTTACTTCCCCACTCGAATGAACTGAATCACAAATCCTTGGCTTTCATCGGCAATCCCAACACTCTCTTTTCACCGTCTCCCTGAATCCAAGATTATGGACTGAAATAGAGATAATTATTCTTTATTTTGTTGTCTCAACTCGTAGTCACTCTCTTTAAGCGGACTTTGTTTTCTTTGTCCCTTGAGACGACCCGAGTTAATCTCGCCTCTTCCACTCAGAAAATATTAAAAGGTACAGAAGAATTTTTAAAAAAATCACAATTTCGTAACGTCTAAGAAAACGACCGTCACGGGTCACATCGTCATAAGGGATATGCAAAAAACGCAGAAGGATTTCTGGGGAACAGAAAAATTCTTCATTTAGGACTGCGCTTTGGAATTGCGGAGGCGGGTGCGGGGTATTTTAAAATTAGATGAAGATGAATGGAAACGTAAAATATACGGTTTAATGCTGAAATTTAAAAATGTTGAACTTTCCGGTGTTTATCGAATAAATATTTAGCACTAGAGTTCCGAATACCGCCTCCCTGAGTATTTTTGCAAAAAGCTCATCGACACCAAAATGAATATTTTACTGCTTTATTCAAAAGGATAGGTCGATACTATCCCTAGCTGACCACTAAGAAATGTTCCTTGTAAAAAAAACAATATTTCCATGTACTAAGCTAGTTTGTAATTTGAACGTAAAAATAAAGCAGGCCCAAAACATTCGGCTTTTAATAACCAGCGTATCCAGAACACGAAACTTTTTATCCGAATTAATTGAAATAAATTATTAAAATATATTAATTATTATATTTTTCTAAGACGCTATTGGAAAAAAAATTATCAGAGGCCGAATTTCATGTTATATTCGATAATATTTTCATAAACATCAAAGAATCATATTAAGGCATATTTTGTATTTGATTACATCCACGTTTTCATACATACAATTTCACACTGCTATTGTAAACAGGTAAAAACATGGCAGTAAAATGATCACGAAATACCAAAAATATTAGCCATTTTTGCCATCATTTCACTGCACATAAAATATTCGTTCGAAACCCACCGATTTGGCAGTTGTCTTAGAAACACTGCTAAAGGAATTCAGGAGTTTTTGGAAGATTCACCGCCCTACTGAACATCCGAAACTCTTGGAGTCGACAGAATATTCTCAGATGCACCGTTCTCTCCATAAGAGCGTCCATATTTTTCAAAGTCACAAGCGTCGTGAACGCCCATGCATTTTACTTCCTACACGTGCCATTCATTGGCAATGAGCACCGCATGAATGGCCTCAACCGGACACGTGAAATGCCCTAAGAGAGAGAGAGAGGAGGTCTTGGATTCCACGTGATGAATGGTGCACCACCGGGACGGGAACTCATCGTCACTTGAAAGAAGCCGATCTAATCCTCTTCCCCTTGTTTCCATAGACATAGTTCTCTCCGGGCGCCTCCGTGGGCGTGAGGAACCCAGTCGCGGGAGCGATACGTTGCCTCTCTTTAGGGAACGGACGTCGTAATATAACCCAACCAAAACAAAGGAGGTCGGATGAACCACCTGGTCGAGGGTTCTTTGGATATCAAGTCCCTACTACGAGGAAGAAACAATAGAAGGGAACAGAAGGGTGTGGTGTGTAAACATCTGTTTTTAGACCTGGCAGGTGGCGCGTGACGTCACAGTGTTTTTGCTGGAATAACATCCGTCAAGGGAAGACATATCTGACCAAAGCGACGACACTCATGGACTAGAAGACTGCACTATTACAATTTCTGGTACAATAATTGGGATCTCTATCAGATATCGCGTTGTATCCTAAACTTGTCAAGAATTCTCATACACACTAAGGATATGGTAATTGCCATATTATCTCACAAGTCTGCATTTATTAGAATACGAGTATAAATATATTAATCGTCTTAATAAGCAACATCGTATTCTCAGGGTTTAGTGAATTGAGTGAAACTCGTGCAGGAAAAAAACAAACCCATAATTATAAAACACGCAAATGAAAAAACGGCTGACTTTTCATAATTCGGTGGTCCCAGCCACTTTCACCAGTTATTCCACACATGCTGATGAAGGTGGTTCAGACCATCAAAATATAGTTTCACTTTATTTTGTCTATTCCGTTTCAGTACATTTGTTGAATGAAGTACAAGCCTTCTATTGACATCTAAAATTTAAGGATGGTGGTCATAGAAATCGAGGTTTGACGTAAATAATATTACAAATTTTAACTGAATTCAAGGTTCAGAGCCTAGCTACACGAAGAACTCTTTACTGTCCTTTGACGAGAGTTAGGAACGCGAAAACATTTAGAAAAGATGAATGTGTTACGCAGGTATTTTGAAAAGATAGAAAAAATGACAAGGTTTCATGAAATCTTATATAAACGAAAACTATTTTCACTGTTCGGCATGAGAAACATTCACAGAGTAGAACTAAGAGCTTCTCTCATTCTACTCACTCAGAGTAGAACTAAGCCATTCTAGCCCTATATTTGCCGGTTTTACCCTTCTTTTGATTGTAGCCTCAAGAAATTTTCTGATGATAATGATAACTTCAAAGCCGCTTATATCTATATGTTGGTAGTAATGGCGAATAAGTTCAAATTGGTCTATATTAATGGCGTCAGATAACTGGAGACCAGAGAATTGTATATTAACAAAGCAAAATATTTATGGGATAAAAACACCACCACACAAGCACACTAGTTATACATAAATGTCGTTCGCAAATGAAGTCGAAAAGAGGAAGTGAAAATGTGCATATCGAATAATTTTAGAGCCATGATATAACTGCGATATGAGAATTGCGATAAACCCTACAAATGCTAATATCTTTTGAGATGCAATTTCTATTACACCACCCACTTCGTTTACAAATTTTTCCAAATGCTAAATTAACTTTCGATTCATATTATTAGGTCATCACTAAAGAGAATCAAATGCATATAAAAATCCTATTCTTCATGGATAAATTCTCAAATACGTAAAACTAAGGGATTTATTTGCATGACATCCTTGTCTAATATGAGAAATTAGCAAATAAAAGTAATCACAAGTGTAACAACTCTTTATTATCAACACTTTAAAAATTATAACAAAATACAAAATTGCTCGATTAGTGAACATGATATATTTTTAAACAATTAATTTACCTACCACCTACTTTAAATAGATTCCATTTTTTTACTCTGAAGACCCAGGTAATGTCACTCCATCAATTCAACTGATGAGTGAGACAAGATTCGATATCCTTCAACGAGAATTTATCATAGGATCTTACTCAAATCGGATGTCGCGTTAGCTTTTGTGCAATTACAGCTCTGAGGATATTGTGTAAAATATTACTTCTTCAGGAATCTACCAAACGGTGGGATAGTATTGTTGACAAAATTTTGTTTCAATTAGAGATCGCATAGGTTTGGCGGAAATTCCCTCACAGCAGCACCGTGGGATTGATTCCGTGTAAGGGTGGAATTTGTATCTAAAAAATCAAGTATCCTGGCATTTCCTCCCGATTTTAAATGCAGAACAAATACGAGTTGAATTAGCTACCTTTTTCTTTCTACCAGTTTTCAATTCCACTACACAACTTGCTTATTATTGCTGGAAAAATCGTCCCAAAAGTGACTCACATCCATCAATAAATATTTATTTAGAAATTATGCATGCTACAAAATTATTAAGTATTTTAAGAATAGAGTAATGTCTTGAAATTTAGTATGCAGAAATCTGCGTTCCAAGTTACGGTGGAAAAAGACACACATTGAAAACTGCTTGGTATTGAATATAACGTTGGGGTATTCATTGTAAAAAACCTGAAGGCTCCAAGGGGATTCGAACCATATATCTCCCAAGTGATTAGGGCTTTCACGTATGTGGAGTTGACCATGGATATTTCAAAAGAATTCTAATATGGGACATCGAACAATTCTCTCATGACCTTTCCCTGCATTTCTACGATGTCATCTGTTTGTCTATCTGTGATGTATCTATTTATTACCTGTGATTTTGTACATGTTTCACCTAGGTTTGAAAAGGCCATGAAATTGTAGTTTTTAATCCTTAGTTTCCAGGTACGTATAATGACCGCGACCGTATCGGATAACATTAAAATATAATGCAGGGCTGACTACGAGAAATAATTTTTCCCTGAGCCGATAAAGGGCTCTTTATGGCTTAAGGATAAATTATTTCATTTAATCATCATTAAAAAGGCCGTAAGAAACTCGATTTCACCTTTCCAATAATACAGATCGCATTTCACATTCACGATATTACGCGTTCTTAATTTTTATTATGAGGACAGAATTTTCATATCCAAATCCTAATTTATTTGCACTAATATTAAATTAATTTTGAATGCCTAAAATAGGAAGGAACAACTTCCGTTGTTGCCGAATTAGCGAGGACTGATCCGATCATACTCTTGGCTGTCATCAGACCCTGGATTGGTATCCTAAAAAAAACCTATCGCCCCTTTGAAATTATTCCGCCAGCGCACTCCCCATAGGATCCACTTCTTCAGTCCCTGAGGTCAACTCACGCCGAAAGGTTCATGGAGCCTAAATACAAATGCGAGAAAGCGAAATCGTGCTCAGTCCGACTCTCACGAGTCGAGTTGACGGCACCCGCAGGCAGATCTCCGCTTCATCTGGAGCCCCTATCTTACGCTTCCTCCTGGATGGCGCTGGATCGTTGCCAATCAAGAGGGGCGACGAAGGAACCGACAGGGAGGGAGTAAGCGAGAGAGAGAGAGGGAGAGAAAGGGTAAGTGTGTGTATGTGTAGGGAGAGGGACGGACGATAAGAGAAAATACGGTATCGACACGGGAGGGCAAGTGGAATTGGGAAGGGAGGAAGGAAAGAGGCAGGAGAGGAAGAAGGAAGAAGAGACGGAACACAAGGGTGAAGAGGAGACAAACTCGCCACCGCTTTGAAATGCTCGCGGTCAATTCGTCGGGAATATTCGGGAGACCGAGATTCTATTAATAAAGGCTTTTGCAGGAGGTGAAGGGTGGGGTGTGGGTTCAGGATGTGGGGAGAGAGGTGGGAGGGGGGTAGAGACGGGGGAGGGAGGAAGGCGAGGGGCTCCCTCCTCATATCTTTACACACAGGCACTCAAAACCTCTCTCTTTCTTCTCTCTCCCTCGGCCACAAAAACCGCGCCACTATATCCGGCGATACTTAGGCTTGGATTTCTTCCGACCAGTCGTCGTAAACAATTGAGCCTAGTCCCACGCGCCGTTTTGCCCGTGAATATGAGAGCGCGCGCGGCAATGCGGCGACGCATTCTTTGCCGGAGTTACCTTTATTTATTCTGTCACTTCTACCTCGCCACATCCCCGTCACTTATCTTCCAGCCTCTCCTACCCCCCTTCCCGCTCGGGAGTCGATCTCGCTGATTTTCTGCCGCTCGGGAGTTCCCGGCGTCGTTCACGGAGGAGGAGGGATATTTAGACCGCCTCTCGGAGCCATTCTCCCCGTTGGAACTGCAGCTCAACGTCTCGACGGCGTGCATTACTCCGTCCGCGCGCCTATTGTGCCCGTTGCACGGGCAAATAAAGAGATCGGAATGATTTCCGCCCTCCTATCTCGAAGCACTCGGAACCTGAGTCGCCGCGAGTTACGAGGGCACTCCAGCGCGGGTAAATGAACAATTTTCCCGCAATTTATTGTTCGCACCTTATCCAGGTCTTATTTATAAAACAAACACGCTCAATATAAAACGCTTTGAGGGAAGTATCTACCGTCGTGAGTGTGCAATAGGAAATGGGGATGGAATCCCGACAGCGGAGGGTTGCTGAGTCGAGAATTGAATCGTGAAAAGATAAAGAGATAAATGCCGACATCAGCACGTGAGCGAAGTTCCCATTCAGAAATACGTGGGTTCAACAACCCAAGATATCACCATTCAGGCGAGAAAACAATATTTTGTATTTCTGAAACATTTTACGAATTTCGCATTGAACAAAATTTAGTGAATTATTGTGCAAATAATGGCTCAAAAGTTCAATTTAACGCAATTCGACTACGAAAAATACCGAGCGAAAGTCTTGGTGTGCCCTCCGAGATGTTTCAGCAGAGCTCCGCAATCGTGTAGCATAGGAATAGTAACCTGCTCGGTGAAATATTTTAGGAGGGAATTAACTTCAAAGAAACGCTGCATACAAATTTCACGTATGTATGTTCATACGCTGAAGTAAATTATTAGGACTACAGAAGTTAAGAACATAGCTTTCAACACCGGAGAATATATTCGACTAGTGTATGCAGCGTGCAGCAATGAATCAAGAATATTTACTCGCAATGTTGCTCACAGAAGTAAATTTAAACTTTTAATTACATTCAACCAAGGAATTTGAGGTACGGATGGCCATATTTTCGTTGATCACAGGTGTAATAGTGAAGTGAATTATTCGCATAAATAGCCACAATGAAGCCAGCTTCACTGGATGGCCACATGAGGTATCGAATAATTCTCTTAATGAAATTCAAGGCCAGGTTTTCAGAATTCTCCCCCTGAGGGAAAATCATTTTATCTTGAGAAGCCAGCCATTTCTGGAATTTATTAATTCTTCATCTCTTAAATTCTTGAGGAACTGACATAGCGGAAAGTGAGAGGAAAGGAAATAGGAAGATGTCTAGTGAAAGAAAGTGGATGAGTTAGCACAAGGAAGACGCAGGTAGCGTACGAGCGAGTAAAGAGAATTCTGATCAAAATACTAAGTATATATTTTTTATCAAAATTATAAACATGTATTTTGATATATTCGCTAGCAACATATTTAAAACAAAATGTCCATTGAATATAATGCGGAAATCTCATTGTCCAAAATAAAAAATAGAAGCAATTTTTTTCTTTAATCATAATATTTTATTGCTAACTTGCGACTACCGACCTATGTGGAACTAGGTAAGCCAAAATTTCGTTTAATTTCTACCTAATAAGGTAAATTGTGGACAGTGTACTATCTTAGCACCACGAGAACTTCCTATTGTCCACCCTACATAATTTTATTCTTCATTTATTCGTAAGTGGTGCTAAATATGTGGCCATCCAAAAGCTACCTTAAACGGTAGACAACTAAATAAAAATAATGTCTTCGTAACTTTTACCTTCCTTCATGCTGTCTAAAAAATCCTATTCTCTTCATTTCTCCACCACGCTTAGTCAACATTACTTCTATCACGGCTTTTGATCCCCACTACCTAAACCGGAAAAATAGACATTCTTAAAATACTAATAAATTACTTCGTGCATTTACAATTGAGACAGATGTGTGGATATACTAGTAAAAGTGTACATTATTATCGACATTAGGCCAGAAGAGATGTCTTAAAACGCCATCATAGCTTTGATGATGCCAATACAAGAGTCAAAATGTAAAATTGAAGTGTTAATAACCAACAAATTTTATTAAGATAGAATTCGATCCGGCGGAGTGTGTCGGGATATCCTTCGACAGCCTCGCGCGAAAACACAAGTTATACCTCCACCTTGCACCGCTATCTCTCTGTTTCACATGTCTCCGTGGAGCGAGGTCATTAAAATGCCTCGCCGTACAAATTAAGACCGAGCGGGTTTTTAAGCAGATTATTTATCCTATTCACTTATTCAGGTGCAAGTGCGGGGCGGATTAGAGCGCGGGGGCTCCGGTCGTGACTGTGTGGCGTGGATAACATAAATATCGCGACAGTTAACGCGTATTCGGGGTAAAACCCATCGGAGACACACGGCCCGCTCACTCGCCCAGCGAAACACCCACTCTTCGAGCTGAAAGATTTCGAAGGTGGGTGTGAAAAACGTGCGTAAAACCAAACCGGAGGGTTGGGCAGGAAGGTATGTCTAAAATGATCGCAGGGGAGGGGAGAGTGGAATGAGCAGCTACTTGGAAACAGAGCGTGGAGGATGAGGCGAGTGGGTGGGTGGGTAGAGAGTGAAGTTGGTGGGTGGGAGGGCGATGGGGAAGGGATGGAGTGAATAAGAGAGCTAGTGAGTAAGTGAGGAGTCGCGCGGAAGGGGGAGTTAGAAAGGGCGTGAGCGGGTTCACTTCTAAGACAAGGCCGTGGGGGAAGAAGGCGGACGGTGTGAGCGGGAACGGAAACTGCGACATATCCCCCTCGAACTAACTTATTCATAAAATAGTACAATATTATTGCTGAACAATGTTAAACCTTATACTGAGCGTAGACATTTTTTTTGCGGTTGATATTTCTCTTTGGATCCTCAATCCATAAATCGTCTTCAACTTGCGTTTTCTTCTCAGGTAGGCTCATATTTTATATGATAATCTCATTAGCTTGATGCATTACATCCTTGATATAACTCTACATGCTTTACCTTCTTCAATTATCAATACCCTTCTCTCATAGTCACCAGACTATGGAGTCTATGACTATGCCTTCAAATACGTCTAATGACATTGAGTCTCTTAATCTTTCGCAGCTTGGTTAGAAAAGTTGTGTTCAATTAATGGCAAAGAAAAGATATTTCTCATGTAATCTACTAGCCAGGAATTTGAGCTCGAGTAAGAGAAATGAATTTCAAAATATATATGACCCCAAATTTAAAAAATTCTTTAATGACTTACTGATGAACCCATTTTTTGAAGCCCCGGAAATGCTGCAGTGTTTTCAAATTTTGTCTTATTTTCAAATCCGCAATCCTCAAAAATATGAAACGGTCAGTCTTTCTATTTGAGATAGGAATCTATGCATCTGAATGTCAGCGAAAGAGAACCAGGTGACAGGATTATGCCATATGGATTCCAGTTTTACTCGTGCTGGGAAAGATTTATAAGCATAATACACAACTTTTATCAACTGGCCCATTTTTTCCAAGTCGAAACTCCCGCCCCACAGTGCCCCGGCTGGGCTAGCCTGGTGAACAATTAGGTCGGTTGATAAGCAGAAATTCGTGGATTAGAGTCAGCCTCTGACAGAAGTATTTAGAAATCTGATTTGCTGGTGATAATATACAATATTTTCTAAGCAATTTAAAACGATTTATCACTATTAATATCATATATTTTGTGTTCCCATTAATTTCTCTTCATCAATAAATATAGCTATTCACTAAAATTTACGAATATGTGAGGCGCAAAAAAATATTTAATATATTACAGCGAATAAAAAATCGCAACTAAATTGAAGAATGAAAATAATTACCGATGATGGCTGATACAAAGCAAGAAAACGAACTCGCGACCTCAAACATTGGCTCCTCGACGGAAGAGACGAGGGGTTGTTTCAAGTGCCGGTGAGACCAGACCAACTCTGCTACAACTGAGACCGCATGAGTACGGAAGGGGTGATGTGCTTGAGGCATCAATAAAATGAACCTAGAAGCGTAAGATCAACGTGGGAAGGGAAAGAATCAAGGCAAGGTGGACGCGGAAGGGGAACATTTCAGAGGGGATGGAAACGTGAAAGAAGGAAGCGGGGGGAGAGAGAAGGGGAGAATTGGGGGGAGGGGTAAGGGACGGAGTCGGTGGGATATCTTGGGATGTGAAGGAGTAAGGGAGGGAGATGACGAGGTGAAGGAGGGAGGGAGGATGGCCGGAGTGGAGGGAGGGGTACGGACGTGGGAGAAATAATCCTGGGGAAGAGCAAGGGAAAGTGTGCTCATGTTAAGGGCCGTCGTCTTGAGGACGTGGTAGAAGATTAGCTGCAATCCGGTGTCCTGCGTTTTTAGAGCTTCGGTTAGAGACAACGTAGCTCACGATATTAAAAAAAGGTTAACAGCTTGATGATTTCAAGATTTTTAATGATGATCGAAACGAATTACCCTGTGAAATTAATAACTCTGTAAGACTACAATAATAATTCTTTCAAATAATGGTTTCATTATTATTGGCAGTCTACCAGTTAAGGTAGGTTTTCGATGGCCACAGATGCAAACTATAATTTTAAACCCAATAATTTCTCTCTTCGTACCGTCCACAGCAGAATAGAAAGTAATGCAAACAGCTCACTGAATTTTAGTATTATTTCGGGAGTGATATTTTCAATACAGTTTCGAAGAAGGAATTATTAACGAAGATCTTTGACCGGGCCACGGGTCGCGGCAGGTAATTTTCTGGACCATATTTCGTTAAATTCCTTGCGAAATTCCATCGTAAAGACCGTTTATCAATGCGTCAGGACGGAGAAATGGTTACGGGCAAATCAATTTTGACGCCAGATTCCTTCAAATGCTCTTCGCTTAACGATCCAAATTGACTTAATGCGCGACTTGACCGACAAGTTTCCAATGGAACAGATAAAACTCTCTATATTATTAATAATAATATGTGTATACTGTATACATAACGTATATCCACTGATAACCAATTCGAAATTCATGGCTCGTAAATGTCCTTTTTAATCGTATAGGCAACAAATTAGTAACACTTCCCCTAGTCAATTGAAATACATAAAAGAAGTAATGAAGATACGAAGATTGTAGCAACTCGGTGAATAAAATGAACTACAAAAAAACTATCCCACAACTAATCACAACAGTAATGTTGATGCGTACTGTACAACACTGAGCCAAACCGTTGATACAGGACGGTTCCTGGGTGCGGTGGCTAACGTACTGGCTTTTCACCGAGAGGGCCTGGGTTCGAAACCTGGAGACAGAAGATATTTTTCAGTTGTATCCCGATCCCGTTCCTTTGTGGGGAGCTCTGTGAGTGAGTACGCTGTCCGTCAGATGGGACGTTAAAATTCGGTCCCTTTGGCGCCTTTCGTTATGAGTAGGCTAATGCCGACGCCGGGTTTCTCTCCACCCTTCCACCTTTTCCATCCATCCCTCATGGCGCAAATGGCCTTAGCTGTCGGTCGCCTCCCGTAAAACTACTACTACTAGGAAGGTTCCTCAGGAGAACCCCGAGCCCATTTGAATGAAATACATCCAGGATAAATTATTTTTTAAATTTCCTCCACATTTCCTCCGCCGGTCTGGATCACCACACACACACACACAGCCACACGCGAGCGCGCGCACGCCTACCGCGGCACAATATCTCGGACCGCCGACGGTTGGTTGGCGTGCTTTTTTGAGGGGAAGCGAGCTCTTTTTCAGCGGGAAAGAGTTGAGGGGGGACTCGCGAGAACGAGGGGACGGGCTCGTCTCCGAGAGGTAGGCAGATAGCGGGGGACGGGAGGAAAGCCTATGATTCCCCCGAAACCTCCCGCCGTAGCCCCTCGCCTCCACTGGAGGGAGCGAAGTGCGGGAGGGGATTGCCCGAGGAGAGAGCGTTCGAGATGGGAAGAGGGGGGGCCCTCGGGGGACAGTGAGGGAGAGAGAGGAAGGGGATGGAAGGAGATGGATATAGGGAAAGATGGGTTGGCACTTATGAATAGCACGGGGGAACTAGGTCTCATAGCATCTAATTTTGTCGTGAGAAGACGTCAAGAGGGAACGGGGTTGTGTGTGAGGGAGAGGGGAGATAGGGAGGTGGAAGAGGGGAAGGGAGGGGAGGATTTTTTTTCCGTGGAGGGAGGAGGCGTGGGGGAAGCTGGTCGGAGGGCCCCGCGGATTCATTCATTCATTTGTTCGTTGAGGGGAGGATTGAGGGGTGCGGGTGGAAGGGTAAGGGGGGTCCGCTGCTCTTTTACCGCGGGAGAAGGGGTTGGAGGGACGGGTAGGCGGCAGAGGGATCGGGGGGAGGTGTGAGGGTGTGGCGGCGGATGAAGAGGGGAGAGGTTGACGAGAGGGAGGAGTGGTGCCGGGGCTGGGAAAGACCCAATGTGACGGCGGGGGATGGAGGGGGAAGAGTGGACGTTTTGCCCGGGGGTGAGAATGAGAAAGAGTCAGGGAGGAAGTGGTGAAAGTAGGAGATGGGTAATGGAAGAAATGATGAGAAAACCCGGGTTGGGAGAAAAGTGGTGGAGGTTGTCTGAGCATATAGAGGATTGAACTTACTGAATAAGCGTAATTTTCGCACTTGAAGGCGGTTCTGATTCTCGTTGACCATTGGAGGTACCGGAGACAGTAGCAATGAAGCAAGAACTCTATTTTACGAATTTATTACGTATTTTTAAAAAGCGAGGACGCATACGCTTTGATGATATATTTTTCTGAGGGCACCATCGGTAAATTCTTTCACTCATCTCTATTTTGTTATAAAAATCATTCTTCCTTCCTTAAGAGCCATGAATCGATCATACCATGCAAATCATGAGTCATTTATGTCCAACTTTATTAGGCTAACATTCATCGCAAGATCAATTGTCTCATCCGATTATTTTTCGAATCTAGGCCTTACGCTTCTCATAAACTCGTAAGTATACATGAATGCCAATCTACACCTCAAGGCTACATTTAGCTGCTTTTGGTGTGACTAGCATTTCGATAACCCATAAAAAACCCCAATTCAATGCTGTACATACCTAATTATTGCATAAACTGTAAGACTGTAAAAGACTACCTGTATATAAACAAATTTTGATTTTTACGACAGGAATGAAAAAAGAATAAGCTCTAACGATATTGCTGTGCACTCCTTAGCCTCTTTACTACAAACCTATTTACCGTAGGAACATGGACTTTTCATCGCCAGACAGACTCCACTCATCTCATGATTTGTGGAGAAAACCTCAAGTGAAGGACATTTTCCAACAGTCGGCTTAGACATTTGGTTTTCATGATATTCGCATCCATCGTTGTAAATAGTCAAATGACATGCGCGGTTTTGTACTATACCATTGGACAAATCTTATATTTTTGTTAGTTGAAAGTCCTATTGTGAAGTGAGGAGTTGCAACAGAAGTTACGTTAAAAACATTACAGTCCGCGGGATCCTCTAGAAAAATGGCTCAGATAAATATTGCAAAAGGGTAATCGAAAGGAGAGACTCGGAAGTAGGAGATGTTTCAGACATTATCATCTTTAAGGTCTTCGTAAGACACTGGGTGAGGAATATTTGTATATATGTAAATAAAAAAAAACCATAGTCAATACTTCAAATAGTGTAGCGCATCCTGTTACAATAAAGGATTTTATCTGCTAAATATTTTTAAATAGTTGAAATTTTGAATACCATGATTGTCATGGCAATTTCTAAGGACTTTTTTTATTTCAATCCTCAGAGCTAACTCTTCCGAAAATGTAGAAACACCTAAATAAAGATTCTTGAAAATTCTAGTACTTCTTAAATCATGTCGGCAATCTAATTTTATAGGCGACAGAGAAAATGAACAAGGCATTTTCAAAAACGCATGGAAAGGTTATGACGAGTCGATTACTTTAAAGACAACATTTGGAGGACGGCTGGGCTTAGTGGCTAAGCCCTTCAGTCGACGAGGGAATTAGTTGAGTGAGGTGTGGGGAAGCAAACCGTTGTGATAAAAATGGAACGTACGGCGGAAGGGAGAAATATGATATCATAACTGCAAACATATATTTGTCGAGCTTATTTTGCTGAATGGTGAATGTTATCACCTGGTTTCTTGACGATGGGCGGAATAAAGCTAGGCACTAATTTACATTAACAGTGCCTTTATTATCTCTCATTAACTCTATAGCCTCTATATAAACAAAGTTTCGTAAAAATGAACAAAAAAGGATGGAAAATTATAGTTTTAGTTCGAATTTAATTAACTTTAGAGTTAATCATGAATCGTGTTCACGAATCCTTTTAGGTATAGTATCCTCAATATTCTCATTTCTGATTCGCAGAGAGCGGCTAACAGGCAAGCTTTCGTTTAATCTCATATAATTTACCCTGATCGAGTACACATGGACTCCCATATTCTAAACTCCTGTCGTAAAAAATCTTATTCTGCGCTTTGATTGCTACACCCCTTAAATTCCCAATTCTTCATGCCGTTTAGGTTTGAATAATATTTTGGCCATTCTAAGCTTATCCACCTATCTGATGATTATATATGATAGCTGTACTGATGAGCCACCTATTTTACAACCATCAATTGTCTCCGTACAACTGACTGCTTTCCCATCAAAAATGCTTGACAACTCGGGACACAGTTTCGGCCTATTAAAAAGTGAAACTTAGAGTCGTTACTTCTGCTTGTGGCTCTTGAATCCTCTCAAAAAGTTTTCCACGAAGTTATAATTAAACTGAAATGGAAAGTGGGTGCTCATTTGAGAATCAATCCCAGAATATTTGGAGCAAGAAACATGTGAGCGTCTGCCTCTACCAAAGGCTGAGAACTTACGACGATCAGTGTCTAACACGCAAGAATATGTAGATTGCGTCCGGGTAAATTTGGGAACTGTGATGGTTTGCAGTCTAACTGCATCATACTTAATAATAGGAACTTCTTGTACTCACGTATTCTTGATAATAATAGCTCACAAAGCAAATGATGTGCGCAAGATGCTCATTTCAAAACGTTTAAATTGATCATTTAAAAGTCACAAAGATGACCGCGTTTAATGCGAACGCTACTGCGGTTGAATGCATGAGATCAAAGGCGTGGGAAATATGGCTTGGGGACCGGATGTGGGCTTCCCGCCGGAACATAATCTGGCTCAGAGAGAAGAAGGTGCCCAAATGAATGCGTGTGTGCGTTACTACCTGTCACATAAATAAAAATACGAATTCACGCGAACCTTTTGTGAGCTAAACTAATAGCATTCAAGAACTATCTACGGAATTATTAGCATGGCGTTCGTTGAAACAAATGCTCTGAGTCGCTATTACAAATTTTACGTTTTTTACCATCAGAGGGACTATGGGAAGTAGACTATTTCTACCTAGAAGAGGAAAATAGAAAGTTATTCAAAACATAGACAGTTCCTTACCCACATCTAAACTACCAAAATAAATGTGTTATTTATGATCCACGCTATTGTTTACCAATCCCCCAATAAAATCATTCCATGTTTATAACAAGAATCGTTCTAATACCGGGTAGAGGCAACATAAATGTGTTTACATATTTCCCATGGCTTCTGTTATAACTAGGAGTGTCAAGCTTTTCATAATTTGCATGGTATGAACGCTATTGATAGTTTTGTAATCTATGAATCAAGTCATGACAATAATTAAATGAAGAATAGTTTTTTCGTGTGATGCAAAAATGGTGTTTGATAACGAAATGTGAACAAATTAAAGAAGTAAAATTCATCGAGTGACTCTAACATGCTAAAAAAGGGCATCAGATCATATTTAGCTCACTAGTTAGTAATTAATATTGCGTGAAAAATGTAGTCCCTTGCGTTGGAATTTTTCAAAAAAGCAAGCGGTGTTTTAATTTTGAAGTTTTCATTTCTGTAAATGCTATCTCGCATAATTTTATGCTTAAACTGGGATGACTTCAGCGACTGTATGCAGGAGTCGGCTTTATCAAACTGCATAAGGTAAGATTTAAATAGTTTCTTTAAGGGATGCAAATGACATATAGTATTGACTGATGAATATTCAAGTCTGGGAAAGGAGTCGCGAAAGAGGAATCCAAAAACGTATCCATATGGGTAGAAAGCACTGACAGGGAAACCTGAAGAAAGTATGGAAATAGTACTTCTTTTTATATCTTCTAATAGTTGCACAACCGTGGGATGAATTCGCTTTAGATTTACGTATCACAAAATAATGTCCATATTTATGTTGGCAAGGAAAGGCATACGTATAATATTTTCTTATTTTTCACCTGAAATGGAGAGGAAAATTTAAAATTTGATTTCAACGAGCTCAATTATTTTTTAATAAAACTAACTTGTACAATCGAGGAAGTCCGTCCTTCAAATATCAAAACCTTTTCACGTGTAATGAGACTTAACATTAGAATCACAAGAATATCCTTGTTGAAGGATAAGCTACGTCACTCCAGAACGGTATATCGGGTAAGGGCACCGTAGTTTGAATCACAAAACACTAGTGAGTTAAGCCTATCTTGTCTATCAATTATGATAGTTAAAACTTATTTATTCCTTCTCATTAGTTCTGGGTCGCCCTCATTTTCTCTCCTGAAGAATTCCTCCTCGACTTTCCACTTCCGATCTCATGACTCATCTACCACCCCAACCCTCCGCTCCGTCCCATCAACCCTCAAGCATCAACAATGCTCCATCCATCTCGCAGCCCACTCCAAACCTCAGTATTTCTCCCTCCCCTCCACCTCTTCTCCTCCCTTCTCCCCATGTTCCGACGAATCTCCCCTCATAATAATACTCGATACTTCCCAATAGGTACCCTCTATCCTCCCCCTCCTCCAACACTTCACAATCCTCGTTCCTCGACCGCATTATTTGTTTGCATTATTCTCCCTCTTCTCTGTTATTTTCCAACTCTCTCCCTCCCCCCCCCGCCTTCCTTCCCCCGTTAACGAAAAAAATAAATAAGCCTTCCCTATCCCTCCCACACAATATCCCTCGCATTTTTTACGCTCGGGAAATAAAGGGAGAGACCTCTTCAAACCCAAAAGCACTCACTATCTCTCTTTCTCTCTCTCTCACTCTCGTTCTCTCCGACCAATCACCGCTCCCCCGCTTAGGTGCACATACACGCGCGCGCACCGGTAATGAATCCGGTGACTATAACACTTTATGGCCCATTGGCTCCGTTGAAAATAAAGAAAAACTATATCTCGAGATCGCATTGTGGGCACGCGGTTTAAGAGCTGGCGGGGAAGGGGGCTGCTGCCTCCGTGCTGAAGGGACCCCTTGACTCCTGCGCGCCCTACATTATTTTTGGAGTGCGGTTGCATTGGAGTGGCCGTGATTGGTGGTGGCGTGGGTGGCTGGCGGGGTGTGGAACGGATCGTTTTCGAAGGGAGAAGGGGGCACCAGGGGTGTTCGGAGGAGGGTGGGATGAGGAAAGAGGGGAAGTGAGGGGTCGGCGGAGGAAACAAAGGAATGTTGGTTGAATGAGACGGAGGAAGGGCCGCGATAGGCTCCTTCTTGAGCCTCGGATGCTCAGTGGTGACGGGAAATAAACCGCGTCTGATAAAAAACGCGACAGGATAGGTAATGACAACTATGATTTCCACTCGTAGTAAGTTCTCCGGTCAAGTCCCGCATCCTCTGGACACAACTGCGGTTGCATCCAAGGATCTAATCCCCAAATAAATAATAAAACAGAGATTTACAGAAAACTGAATCGCGCCCTAACTTGATCGTACATTTTCGTTTTATTATTCTTTACAATTAGGTTCATTTTTCCCCGAATGAAAGCGCCTTTTCCGAGAGAACTTCATGAGACACCTAAGGTGATTCAGAATTGAAAATGCATTATTATTATTTTAATTCCTTTCAATGAGGTGATATATTTTTCAATCGCTGGACATTAAGTTGTTGAACACATCAAATATCATATTACTTGGTTATTATATTTCCAGCATCAGACCCGAAGTTTCCCAGGCAGAGGTCGAAAATCTATCGGCGTTGAGGCAGCATACCTTCCCCGTGGAAAAACCAATTATTTATTTTTTTACGCGTTTCTTTTTTAGTGACCAATTTGGGGCACAACATTTTCAATTCAGCTCTTACTATTGATAGACATAGGTTAATAGATGAGACTCGTAAATGACTTAAAATGAAGAGTAGTGTCCTCATAAGTGATCCTATCTTGAAAAAGCTGGAGGAGTGAATTATTTTGTGTGAACATGGAAATTGCAAGCGATGTTGACACACCAACAAAGAATACTTAAACTTATCACCCCTAAAAACGATGAAATACTGAAATGACGCTTACATGTACCAACGGCTCATCGTATTGTTGAAACTTGGATGCCTCTATTATTACGAACGGGAAACATTAACATTTGAACTGATAAATATTCAAATACACGTGAAATCGAAATATAAAATGGAGTTGAACGGGTTCATTTGTGCGTATAGCAGCGTAAAGACCTAGCAATGCCGAATGAACAGGGAGGGGATCGCGTGAGAGTGAAGAGATGAATAAAGGGAAGGAATGGAGTATATGTTATTTCTGGCTGCGGGCACGGGTTTCTGGGGATTCGAGGGATTCTGTTCCTCGTAATTCTTGGGAGAATACTTTCGCCAAGGCTCTTTACTTGCCCTTCATTGTCGCTCAAGTGTTTCCGCGAATAATGGGGAAGTCAGGTTGAAGTGCTTTTTTTGGAATTGTTGAGTGCGGCGCATTGAGGGGCTGAGCTCGGGCGTGGGGGACGTTGGGGGTGATTCAGGGTGGAGCCCTTTAAATGTGGGGGGAGGGAGGGACGCTGAGCCGGAGTCGTGGAGAAAAAAACGAGTGGCGGAAAGGAGTGGTTTTTTTTAAGGCGATTTGAATCCGTTTTTATGTGGGCTTCCACGGATAAACGTTTATATTGTATGTCCGTACCGTAGGCGGAGACATAATCCCTAAGCTTGACCCAATGGAAGAATGATCTCTTACTTTCATGACAGATTCATGCACGTGGGAATATTTGAATGCGGACTGCGATGCAGAATTTGGCTTCTAGCTAGTCGTGATAAACTCGTGAGCATCTGAAAGTCTACTTCTGATGCTTCGAGAGAATTTTATGTGATGCGATATACTGCTACATAATAAACCTTGTCAGGCTAATTCAGCTTGAATTCATCCGCCACGTCACAATGTTTGTGATTTGATACCTGTATACTGATAACGCCGACCAGTTTTCAGACAAAGGCGGTATTGAAAACAGAAAGAGACTCCCAAAATCTAATGCAAAAAGAGTCAACGCTTTGTTAATTAATTTCTTTTTTTAAGATTCTAAATACATAAACACAGGGGTGGGATAATTATAACTAAATTGAAAAACAAAAAAATACGATATTCTTTGAAATGCTCACGTTATTAATAAATTTTAATAAGGTCTTCCTCTTATGGAGAGAAATACCTATATAACTGGAAATGTTGCTTTAACGAATTTGACTATTTTACCGTGATTTTTTGGGGGATACTTTCACCAGAGTTCTTCACTTTCCCATAGAGGGCTAGTCGAAAAATTATTGCAATTTCAATGGAATCAGTAATGATAGACAGAAGAATTTTATTGATTTTATAGTACCTCCGTATTTATTTTCAATTATTCCGAGAGAGAGGGGGAACCAAGGATCCAGAACTTCTCATTTAGATTTTTCACTACGCGCAAGTATTTCCTAAAGTTATCACCATCCTTTGCTTTGTAAAATCATACCATACACTAGTCTGCAATAGCATAATAGTTGTCAGGAATGCAGAATAAAAGCGTGCTTACTGGCTACCTTTGCTTAAACGGTATCAATTGGAAATGCTTCCAGCCCTTCACATAAGTATTGAGAACAAATAAATAATTACTGATCCAGCATTGGTCATCTGCAATGGTAGCATGCCGAGAAGAAGCCAATATTCAACAAGTTCAGCAGGAAAAAAATAAAATAAAACCGAAAAATATGTCAAAAAATTTTAGTCATCACAGCACGAGACTTGGATGGATTACAAACATGCGCTCATATTATGAAACACGCCAGAAATATTAAATACAGGGGAGAAGTGATAACTACGGAATGTAAGATTTACAGAAGAAGAAGATGGAGGATTTATTTAACACGAGGGTAACCAAAGCTAAGAGGAGAAACTGATTGATTGAGAAAGAAGCGGAGAACATTCAAACTGCTAAAATGTTAAGTTGTAAACGGTCACGCCGAAAAAGACACGAAACGATCTGGTGATAAATAAAATGACGACTGCACAAAGGAGGAATCGACCGGAATGAGGCTGGAATAAATCTATTGCTGATTTGGATGGTCTCGCGTCCTTCGGGGAATTTCGGCGTGGGTCAAGTGGACGTCAGGACTTGAAGAGGTCATTGTGCGGGGGGAACAGAGGGGAATGACGCTGGCGAAGAGGATAGGAAGGAGGGGGGACGGAAGAGAGGACTCGGGGTAGGTGGCTGCTGACAATCGGCTGCGAGAGGATAGCATCGATGCCGTTGAACGGAGTATTGTTTTCGCGAGTGGTCTCCTTGAACAGCGGCACGTGCAAATGCAAATTATCTCGTGGGAAATGAAATCCCAATCGGAAGCAGGCCGTATTCAGAATTTGCTTTTTGAAATAACCAACAAATGGCCCGTATATTTATATCTTATATGGTACGTATTAGGACGACTTAAGTTAGATCAGATCGATCAGAGGACATTAAATGTCAGCAATAATACCACTCAACATGAATTTTAGTGGTTCCCAATATATTTTATTTTTACTGTGAGCTCTATTGTAGGAATATTACCCAAGTGAAACTGAAAGAGAATGTTTCCAGTGCCAGAATTTCCCTGAACTCTACTTTAATTTTCCTGAACTATTCATACAGTCAGCAAAAGCTCGACAAAAGATTAGCATAAATTGGGCAGCAAAAAGTCGAATTGGCTATTGCGCAATATTCTAAAATATTGCACTCCAAGCATTGAAAGTAAGAAGTAACTTTTAAATGGTTATTAAATTAAGCAATGTGCACATAAACAACAAACGTTTTTATTTTCATTTTAGTAGTCCTACCTTTAAGGTAGATTTTGGATGGGCGCTCAGACGTAACCACCAACACGTTATTGAGCCTCACCTAATAAGACTCAACCTGACACCTTACAAGACAGTAAATCTTTCTTCATTTCCGCATACTTTCTGCATTCCTTCATTCCTCCAACATGCCTTTTCTTTTCCGCCCCATACTGCGCTTGCTGATCACTCTCCTCACTAATTACAGTCTTCAACATTCCAATAGCGATCGAAACGCTATGCATCATCTTCTCTTGTCCCCTTTGGATTTCTCCTACAATGCGTTTGCGATTTCCCTAACATTATGTTAATACACCAATGCAAATATTTAGAAGTAATTTTATGCAAAATGCACTGATTCAACATCTATATACAGTCATTCGTAAACAATTCCGATTTTTCTACATTCTCTTTGAATACCAAAACTAGCCAAACTTTGACATCAGACATGAAAAATAGGGGCGAAAATATTAAACGAGTACTGCAAGGGATGAGAAACGGAGCGCTGCAGTCCAAAAAAATCGTCTCTACTCCAGAATACATCAATCCAATGATTCCTTACATTCGATTCCCCGATGTCAACAAGAAAGAATAGGGAAATGATTAATCCCGGGTTTCGTTCGGTGTCCTCTGCACTATTGATTTGTTTCTCGTCGTATTGAGTTGAATTGAAAGGAGTTTCCCCACTTACACCGTATTATTTCCGCAGTGCCGTGAACCGAAAGCCATAACTAAACCAATTAACAACCGTGCTGCGATTGAATCCGACAATGCGACTCGCGGATAGACAGTGAAAACGGGAAGATACGGACGCCATTGTGGTGAGCCGTTCTCCAATACGAGGACTGCGGGTCCAATTACCCCGTTATTCGGGGGTATTACTTTTGCGATCTGACTGCACGGATCCGTTCGAAATTTTTCGAAGGCATGTTATTATTCACGCCGAGCGCATGATTGGAAAAGCAGAACAGGAAAGTAGAATTGTTTGAGTGCGTATACGTACATACGCGTACGCTGGCTTGAATTCCATCCTTGTTGGGGATCCGTTCTGTTTGTTAGATATCGCCATTAGATTAGACGTTTTTCTTCGAATACATAATCTTTGTAGACCCAATTAAACAAAAATATAGCTACAAGCCTCTTGAATAGCGTAATAAGGGAGAAAGCCTCTTGAATAGCGTACTAAGGGAGGTACAAAAACTAAGGGAGATAGATTCCAGGACAGATAGGTACAGAATACTCATCCTTTCCCCGAACAATCAGAAATCATAATAGTAATAAACCGAAGTCACTTTAGAAATATTGAAAACATTGAATTTACAAGTCGGAGCAAAGTTAAACACTGCAAAGCTGTTAGGTATACTTTCAGGTGCATGTGTATGTAAGATGTAGATTGAGTGTTTGCATGTGTGTGGGGTGTAAGTGTTCATGCATGAATGTATGCCATGTTTTTTTGTGGATATATGATTTTGTGGTTATTGCATGCGGTTTTTTTCTTCTTTTTCTTTTCCAAATTACGGGTGGTGTCCTAACACCCCCCGCCACACGCCCTTGAGGCGGCTTGCGGGGTATTAAGTAGATGTAGATGGCTTCAGAAATTACCCTCAAGTTTCTATTTGTTAAAATCTGTAGCAAAAGAAAGAAATTCCAAATTGTAAAAAGGCACCTTTTAAGAAATGCTTAGCTTTAAAATGATTTCAAGAAATGATGTTAAATTTGCAGCTAGGTAACATTTTCATTTAACCTTTATACATTTTATTCTTTATCAGATATTATTACAAAAAACTGTTATGAGTGGTGTCATTCTGTTGCCGATTAAAATATGGGTATAACCAAAACTTATGCAATTCATTTTACTTATTATCCTATAGTGACATTACATCTGGTATATAATTTAAAGCAGCCAAAATAATAGCAAAATGAATCAATCATACATTGTGGTTAACATTATTGGGAAAAATGACTTTCAAGATTTATAAACCAATGCCAACATTAATTATTAACTAAAGTAAAAATCCAAGTTTCACATTAAAAGGAACAAGAAAAGACGACAATGATATCATGACTTGACTTCAAATATATTAGGACGGGAATACAAAAAAGAAACCAATATATTAGTTTAAAGAATAATTTAGCTTACATGAACGTATTTCTCGTGTTTCGTAAGTGTGTCGCTTGGGACCGTGCAAAACCAACCTTACATAGGTGAAATACATTGAATCGCATAAACGTGGCTAGCAAATTTTCAATATGATACTGATAATTGAGTATTTACAAAGTCAAGATTTTCTTACGTGGGTAAAAACTTTCGAAATGCGCCATCCAGTTAATTAAATCAGCGTGGTCAAGTTATTCGTAAAGGTCTGATTACTACATTTAGCACCTTCGCCCATTATTTTCAAATAAAGAAACTGAAAAGAAACTTTTCTACGACCATAGGGCGCAGGAAGAAAGAAACCGGGACCTTTTCAACATAAGCCAGCCTCTCAAAATAGCTGGGGAAAGAAGAAGCGAGAGAAACGCATCGCTACCCAAACGAGGAAAACCCGAGAGGAGATGAGTAAAATCTTTTATCCTCCCCTTCCTTATCTCTTATCCTTTTATAAACATCTACTATCCCATACCCTTTACCTCTTTTGCGCCGAGACTAGGGAGCAGCGAACAAACGGCTTTCTTGAATGAGGACAGCCTGGCCTCCATCCTCCCCTTTTCCGCCTGCCCGCGGAAAATCTCCATCCAATTCACCCTCCCCAAACATCTCCCGAAAAGTTTCCCGAATAAAATGTATGTAATGCAAAAGGGGAAGACTTTAATTCGGCATCTCAATTTGGGCTTTCCCTTTTGTCTGTTGCGCCCTTTCCTCCCCACCCCCGCCCCCAGAACAGGGAAGGGGAACGGGAGTATGGAGGGGCAGGGCCTTAAAACCCGGATTACGGGCATCTCATTTGATTGCGGGCGGGTCCCGCCGGGGAAGAGGGTGGGACGGACAGGAGAGAAGGGAAGTTTGGGAATCTTTCGTGCGGCCCACGAAAAACGGGGGCAGACTACAAGGGACACGGAGAGGAGCGCCGAGGGAGGAGGTGGCCGGATGATGGAATTTCGTGGAGAGATGGATGCGGAGAATGGAGGATGGATGCGGAGAATGGAGGATGGATGGAAGGAGGTTGTTGATGTGATAGGAGGAACAACATGGGCGTGGGTCCGGCACGGGGTGGAGTGACAAGGAAGAGTGAGCGCATGTAAGCAGATCTCTGGGGAGGGACACTTTTAAGAGGATGAAATGATTTTGAGAGATTCGAGGGCGGGGGTCACCGAGTAATGGAGGAACAAGCCACCAAATATCTTACTTGAGCCATCTGTATTAATGAAAGCGCAGTCCACAACTGGAAATCTAAGGTGAAACTAAACATTCTCATGCATATTACCAATATTTTCTTGCAATGCCCAACTACTTTCACGCCGAGATAGGTATGGCAAGCAACGCGTAAATTACTATTTTCATTCCTTTTCAAAAATAAATTCAAATTTGAATTATATTTTTGCTGCGGTCTACCAGGTCAGGGTAGTTTTCTGGGAGACGCAGGAACCATATAATACCATAATTTTACGCCCTAGCTAAACTGATACAACATCCTTCTAACCTCACATTGCATAGAACAATAGCTCATGCTTTATCTCTGCATATTTTCTAAGTACCTTGATTCCATCCAAATTCCTGGCATTTTCCTTCATCCACGTCCATCTATTACCACCTTCAGCACCAATCGCATCCAGTTGCCCGGCCTTCTTCGAATTATTCTAAACAGCCGTCTCTCATCCCCTACCATGCGTAGATATCATCGCCGGGTTTCCTTTCCGCCCAGTTTATTATTTTTTCCACATTGATGCACAACCACATCTCATACACAATCACGACTTATACAATCGCCTCAATGATTAATTTTCCGAGCCATACAAAATTACGCTCCATATTAGAGTTTTCACAAGTCTTTTCTTTCTATCTTAAATGAAGTTGGTCACTAATAATCCCCTATCATTGTATCAATGCTCAGCCCATAAGAAATCATAATTGTTATACGATTAGAACCTCTAGAATAGGCAGGGAATCTATGAAAGATAACCCATTAGTGCAGTATCCGTTGAAATGCACTCGCGAAGAAAGGAATAGACACACTGGAGAAACAAATGTATGTTTATATATATGTTTACTTCTTCACCTTCATCCATATCTCCTGCGTCGAGTTTTCATATAACGCTATTTAACATCGGCCTCTTGGCATTTTAATTTTGGGATAATATTTTTATGAAATTTCTCTTGCGTAACAGAATCAAAGGGTATAAATAGATGATGAGAACAGGAAAATTGATCAAGTAGAAGTTCAGTTACTGCTTAAGTGTTAAAAACGAATATGGGAAGTGTGTAGACGCAGAGCATTACAGGCATAATTGCTTTCAGCGAAGAAAATTTTACAAAAAAATATTCGAATGCAGTAATCTTAAGTAAAGGTGTAAAGAAAAAATTAGAAAGAATCAGGATTTTGGGCTATTTTTGTGTCAGACGGTTTCGAAGCATGATCATTGAGAAAAGAAGACAAACGTAGATTGAAAGTTTGTAAGATGTGAACGTGGAAAGCAATGGAAAGAAAAATTGGTAGGAAAGGAAAACAATCGAAGTGGCGTAATGTTGGCGAAAAAAAAGACAGTTGTTGGGAGAAGAATGCGGGAAAACTGGAAGTAGGGGAAACTGGGGAACAGAGTAAGTATGAAGACTGGCAGAAGTTGCAGAGCGAAAGGGGATAGAAAATACTTGAAGCTAAAAATTCTATTCTGTAATGGAGGGTGCTACTGTGCTTAGTAACGTGTTAGGCGAGGTACATTCCAAAATTCGAGCAGTACGCAATGACTGGGTACGGAGGGAACTTACTTGGATTGGTAAACCACTTCTTATAATAATAATGCTTAAGTTGTGTTAACGCAACGAGGGAATTGGAAAGGATAATCTAAAACCTCGATTTATCCGCATTGAAAGAAAGAAAATACTTGTTATTCTCCTAAAATAATAATTCTTGTCGCCATTTTGAAGTAATAAACTTAATAATACTGACTTTCAATTTTCCCCATAATAAGACTTGAAGATTTAGGAGCGTTAAGTCAATTGCAAAGGTTGATTTTAAAACGCTGTTGAGCCCCGAACTTACCTCCTCGTGGTATGGAGCCGAATATTAGGGTGCACTACGAGATATCTCATTTAGGATGACGAGAAAGGAAATTGTAGGCGCCTCAATATGCAAGGCTGGGGAGGGGGTGTCGGGGGGCAAGGAGAAAAGAAAAGAGGTCATCCGTAGGCCTAGAAGATAAGAGTGGAAGCGGAGGGAAACTGTGAAAAAATCTCCTCCATTTATGTGCGCCCACTAAATCCCTCCTTCAAGTTCATCCCGGGAGGGGGAGATGCAAAAGAGGAATAGTGAATAAGAGAGAGAGAGAGAGGAGACGGAAATGGATACCGGCCTACAATTGCCACCGTTTCGACGCTGTATAATCCGTTTCCCATTATGCAGAGAGATAGAGGGAGGGAGAGAGAGAAACGAGGTTTGTGGGGGAGGGGAAGGAGAAGGAGTGGCAAGAGGGGTTCTCCTTGGAGGATTATAGGAATTTCACGCGGATTTTCCCCCATTTGGGACCGCCCGAAGAGGGTGGGGCGGGAGGAGAGAAAGGGGGACGGGCGGAGGAAGAGGAAACGCGGAAGGAAAAGAGATAGAATAGGAGTGAAAAGGGGCTCTCGCCCTGTGTTAACCAGGGCCGGGCGGAGGGTGGTCGGGGGTTATGAGGAATGAGGGTGGGCGTCAGGCGAACCGAGGAGGGGGCAACTCCGCCGGGAGGACGGGAAGATGGGAAGCCTCAGACGGCCCTTTATCCGCAGGAGACGAGTTCCCGCTCAAATTTCGTCCTTCTTTTGTCGCTCGACGTTAATATTCGACGGTGTCCCCCTTGCGGTGTCATTGGTGCATGTATCTGAATCGCACACACGAGTGGGGTGGGGATAATCCGTCCCTCAACCCCCTTCGACCCCCAAAAATCTTCAACCCATCCTCCTCCTCCGTCCGGACCCAACCCCCCTCCCCCAACGAGCTCCAATTCCCCTCTCCTCAACCCCCCCACTCTCTCCCCCCCGCCCGTACCGCGATCCCGCGGGGAATATGAATCCCACGGACCAATCACCCGGCTCGAACTTAGAAGGTGCACTCAAGAGATGTGGGTGAGGGGAGGAAGATAAAATTGGGAGGGGGTGGAGAGCAGGGGAAAGGGAGTTTTGGGGTGGAGAGAAGGAGGGTGTGCGGTTACAGCCATCCGTCGCAGTCGGGGTGAAATGAAAGGGTGCGCTTATGCATTCAAAGCGATCTTTTGTGTTTGTTCGAACGTTTGGTTATTTCCTCTCCCACCCTCCCCCGCCCTTTCTCTCTCCACTGTATCGGATCGGATCAATGTGCGGCTTGGCGAAAAATAAAGGGATTCTCAAAAAACATTTTAATGCTCGAGATTTTCGGAAATTAATTGAAATGTGGATGGATTAGTATTTTTTTATTAATCTAAAAAAAGAGGATGATAAAGGTGGGAGAAGGGGGGAACTGTATAAAAATTTGTCGAAGTTCCCATCACAGGGTTTGTCATCCGATACCACCCCCAAATACGTAAGAGTCGCCACATGGAATTCAGTACTTCCTCACGGGAAATATCGTGGCTGAGATTTAGCCAGCAACTTATGTCTAGATAATAACAAAATTTTATTCATGAATTAACATTTTAAACCTAAATTTACTCCTTGATTTTTCATATGCGGTTTGGAACTAAAATCAGCACACTTAAAAAAATCAATTAAACTATAATTACATCTGAAAGCAGTGCATTTTTATCTATAAATTATAAAAACATAAAAATGCATTGAATACGACATAAATAAGTAATACTTTCACCGCATAAAAAGGAAGTCTTGCAATGTTCCGAAATTGAATTTCAAAAAATTTTAATAGTAAATTAATAAAATTAGCTTGCATTAAACCTCCCCTTTCGCGACTGCCAAATCAATGAACTGAAATTAGTAGTGAGGTGTCGATTACAGTTGATGAAAAAGATTTTCACTGATATTGGAATCAACAGCTAAAAGAGAATTTAAAAAAATTCAAAACATGTTAATATAGTGAATGTGTCAAAACACATTAATATGGATATTATCTTCAATCAAATTACTGGTATGTAATATCAGTCACATGGAAACTGATTTGAAATAAAAAATTGAGTTGGGAAAGATCGATTTGAAGATTTTGGTGTTAATGAAAAGGAAAATTATGAGCAAGAGTTTGACAACAATATGGCAGAGGTCGTCAAATGTATTCTCGTAAAGCAAAATATCATGGCACTCTTATAAAATGTTCACTATTCAGAAAATAATGCATGCAGGAATCACATTCAACAAAAATACCTTTCTGGCGTTGCAAACCTTTGGAACATTAATAGTTTTTGTAAAAAATACCTCACCTATTACACTTGAATTCAATTGTAACTCTCTGGGTAATGATTATAAAGAATATTCCTTTTCGACACATCTTTACGCATCACATGCCGGGTGATTGCGTGTCTATCTTCCGTAACTTCGTCTACGCTGACGTAGCAACAGTCAACTAGTAGGATGGTCTCACCTTCTTTAAAATTTTCGTAAGTTTTTCTTATTAACTTAATTACCCTGCATATTTTAAAAAATTCAAGCAAACTCCAGTTGGCGCCCAATACCGAGCACTACCAACAGCGAAAGAGAGAGGTAGAGAGCGGTTATTAGGCAAATAGAATTTTATTATTATTTATCTTGTTCCGATCGTATTTTTGCAAAAATATATCCTTTGACTGGCATTATTTTCCTGCCATAAAATACTCAAATTTATTATCAATGCGTCAACACATATCAATGTGATCAAATAGAAAAACTTCATCTTCAAGATATGTCCAAAGTAGTATTTTTAACTCTCTCGATCGACAAGAGGACAATGCGCAAAGAGCCCCCAATACTTTGGGATTTGGTCCCTTACGGCATGACAGCTCTGAAACAAGGCTATCGCCCTCACACCCACGACTACACGGGAAAACATGAAGGGAGACCAAGGAGCAAGGGGAAGTTTTGGGGAATCAATTAACGCCACGCCAACGGTGAGAGTGCGAGAGAGAGGGAATTGTGTCTAAATACCCGCACACGAAAACCACGGGACTGACCTCGACGTGAGCACGGTCTCCGGTCAGCCGCCGCCTCACCGCAAACCGGTCGCAAGGCCAAACAAGGGGCTCACGGGACCAATTAGGCACCGGAACTCGGCGTGGGGCAGGATTTCCAATAACTAAACCTCCTTGCAACCCCATCTCCCAACCGCCTCCTTCTCCTTCCTCCCGCAAACCCCTCCCGAGCCCTGGTGGTAGTTGTTGCAACATCCCTCGCGCTTAAAAGTGCCCATGCCTCTTCTCCCTTCCCTCCCACCCGCGCCCCGCCCGCGTTCGAGGCGAGGGCTTCATAAAAGACTTTCGAAACCAAATAACGCGCAGTTGAATGCTTATCGGGGGGAAAAGGGAAATAGAATGCCCTTCCCGCACACATCCATCAAAAGCGCCAAGGGGCTTCACTCCTCCACCTCTGGCGAACGACGAGGAAGAAAACGAGGCTCGAACCCCTTTTATCCTCCTTTGCAACATCCCCCTCCTCCGTACCGCGGCAACCCCAAACCTCCTCCACCTTCCCCACCCCCTCAAAACACCGCACTCCTCCTCACTCCCTCCGCCGACCGACAATGCGACCATGTTTGTCAATAGCTGTTAATGCCCTAAGCCATTAATCATCAGGGTTTCTCACACACGCCCACACCCGCCCACACACCCACACACTCACTCGAACGCACGCCCGTCTATCCCCCGCCCTCCATCAACCCGCCCGTCGGCAACCCCTTCCCCCAATATCGCCCCTTCCGGAACCCATCACCCTCTCTCTCTCCCTTTCCGCAAGCCTCGCCCAATCCGAAAGACAACTCCTCAACCCTCGTCCCGTCACCCCTTTTCTCCCATCGCCCCCAGGTACTCCTCCCGAAATCCCCCGTATCCTTCGTTCCCTTCTTCCCTTTATCGCCATCCACGACGGAGACAGACTCCCTCCCAGTATACTATATCTCTTTTTCTCTCTCCCTTCGAGCACGTTTCTCCCACAAAACCCTCCCAACACGCACTCGATCCATTCCCGTTTTCTCCTCACTCGTGAGCACGAACCACTTTTCGATCATGCTCCCTAAACAGCTGATCGCTCCCGTTTCTTCATGCCAGCTCCATTTAATGACAGAGGCTCCGGAAGAAAATCACGGGAACGAAGGGATGAAGGCACATACATCTACATCTACATAATACCCCGCAAGCCGCCGCAAGGGCGTGTGGCGGGGGGTGTTAGGTCACCAACCGTAAAAAAGAAAAATACCACATGCAAAAAAACAACACGGAAAATTACACCCACAGCAGCGCACACACTCATGCAAAAATCCCTTCATCCAATACTCATGCAAACACATATACCGCAAAACAACTAAAAACTGCACCCCATGATGCGGCACGAAAGCCATCCTACAACACGAAAGCCAGGACACAACAAGCAAGAAATTGAAACACCACATGAAAATGCACCACGAAACACTCTGCCCCCAAAGAGTCTTTAAAAGGCAGGGAATGCGACCCAACGTAGCAGGTAGCAGGAATTTCCCCCCGCGGAGAGGGACGAGGGATTGAAAGGGAAACTTAAAAACAGATGAACAGAACATGAATGAGGTCATTCGGGAAGAATGTGTTAATATAACAAAACACATAAGGTTAGTGGAAGAGCATGCATTTAAATACAACTAATTATTTTTTAGACGCTGAGGGTGGCAAGTGGAATTTTTGCTATCTATAACCCTGCAGTTGCTATCCCGTATTGTCCGTGGGAAGAAGGAGTCCTTGAGTCGGCTAGTTCTGGCATCTATTTCCCGAATTTTATATGCATGATCCAAGCGACCAATGTATGTAGGAGTACGAATAATTTGCGAGACCTCGGTGCTGAAACATGCGGATCTAAATTTATTTAATAATTTCAATCTTGCATTGAATCGTCTCTCAGCCAATGATTCCCACCCCAAATCCATGAGCATTTCGGTGACGCTTTGCGTTTTATCGTAGGAATTTTTTACAAAACGGGCTGCCCGGCGTTGAACCTTCTCAACTTCCCGAATGAGGCCTTTTTCACTCGGATCCCACACGCTGCATGCGTATTCTAAATGAGGCCTTACAAGAGCGTGGTAACAACGTTCCTTGACCTTCGAGTCACTTTTGCCGACAATGCGTCTAATGAATCCCAATCTTTTATATGCTTGACCGCAGACTTTACGTATGTGAGTCCCCCAAGTTAAGTCTTTTGAGAATGTGACACCTAGGTATTTTACCGTATCAACTACTGCCAGGTCACCTCCAGCTAATTTGTAAGCAAATCCCGTTGATCTTTTAAAGAAATTTACCACTGAACATTTATTATAATTTAGAGTCAATCCCCAGTTAGAACACCATTTAGTAATGCAATCTAAATCCTGCGCTAGAATAAAACGATCCTCATCCCCAGATATCTCCCGATAGATCACCGTGTCATCCGCGAACATCCTAATTTTACTTTTCACTTCGCGGTTCAAATCGTTAACAAAAATCAAGAAAAGCAATGGCCCGATCACACTTCCCTGAGGTACCCCCGACGTGACTCGAACGCTGTCGGAACTAGCGCCATCAAGGACTACCCTCTGTTCCCGCTCTGAAAGAAAATCTTTAACCCAACTTATGGCGCCCTTGTTTATACCCGCGACCTTTAATTTATGAATGAGTTTACCATGTGGGACTTTATCAAATGCCTTTTGAAAATCTAAGAATATGGCATCCACTTGCCTACCTCTCTCACCAGATACAAGTAAATCATGTGTAAATAATCCTAATTGGGTTTCGCAGGAGCGGGTTTTCCTGAATCCGTGTTGATTGTCACTTAAAAAGTTAATATTGTCTAGGTGTCTCATTATTGAACTGACAATTATGTGCTCTAAGATTTTACAACAGATAGAAGTGAGAGATATAGGTCTGTAATTACTGGGATCCTCCCTGTCACCACTTTTAAAAATAGGCGTTATTTGCGCGGTTTTCCAAATCTTAGGTACTTTGCACTCTGTGAGGGATTTGTTAAATATAAATTCAAGGTACGGGGCAATGTTTGGAGCTAAATGTTTTATCACCCTAGCTGGTATATTTTCGGGACCCGGGGATTTGTTGGGTTTAATCTCATTAAGTAATTTTAGAATTCCTTGTTGGTCCACTGTTATTTTTTCCATGGGTGGAGTATGTATTGTTTCTTGGAGATATGCGGTGGCAACATCATTCGAGAAAACGCTTTGGAAGAATGAATTTAAGATGTTAGCTTTAACCTCGCTGTCTGTATGAATTACATTGCTACAATCCCTTAAGCAAGCCACGGTTTGTTTACTCCCATTTACTTCCCTAACATATGACCAGAAAGCTTTGGGGTCAGTGTCCAAGTGCTCGCAAAGTACTTTGCGTTTAAATTCCAGTAAGGCGCTACGTAATTGTTTTTTGGTTTCAATTTTAGAGGATCTATATGTGTCCCATAATTGTGTATTCTCAGGAGATGATGTGTTCACGCCTGCCCTCTTTACCCTAGAGTGTAGCATTCTCTGCTTTCGAAGGGCTTTTCTAACGTCTTTATTGTACCACCTGGGGTCGCGATTTGCTTTAACGTATTTTATAGGTATGAAATCTACGATTCCTTTTTGCATGATATTGACAAATTCTGTCCAAGTTTCTTCCACGTTGACATGACTTAAGCGGGTTTTGAACTCGGGTAGTGAAGAGTTTAATTGATTGGCAAAAGATTCAAAGTCTGCTTTATGGTAATTATAAATTTTTATTTTTGGTTTAACAATCTTTTTTATTGCTATGTCCAAATGGACATTAATTGCTTTATGGTCACTCAAGCCCTCATCAGTTGATACACTAATAATACGTTCCGGCGTGTTTGTAAGAAATAGATCCAATATGTTTTTTCCACGGGTGGGCATGCGTACTGCTTGATGAAGGGAGTTTCTTTGAACCAATTTTATCATGGAATTGCAAGATTCGCGATCGCGGGTCCCAGATTTAACGATATTGCTGTCCCAATCTATACCTGGGAGGTTAAAGTCGCCACCAATTATGTTTATGCTGTTATTATATTTACGTGTAAACTTGTGAATTTGATCGTTGAGGGTGTGAAGTGTTTTCAAATCTGAGTCTGGAGGTCTGTAGAAAGAGCATAAATTTATGTTGGGTTGATTGGTCCGTAGTAAGGTGCACCAAACACTTTCTATGTTATTATTTTCAAATGAAACTTGCCTGCTTTCAAAATGACTTTTAACTGCCACGAAAACCCCTCCTCCGGGTCTTGTATCTCTATCGTGTCGGTAAACTTTGAAATCTATTGGGAAAATTTCTTGGTCATTAATATCATTGCACAGCCAACTCTCTGTGCCTAATACTATATCAGCGGAATGAGTTTGGATTATGTGTTCTAGATCTGCTGATTTGTTCTTGAGGCTTCTGCAATTTATAACAAGTATAGTTAAATTATTTTGATGTTGAATAACGTCCTTATTTGTGCCTGACTGTAATTTAGGACGCCTTTGTGGGGGAGTGCGTGTCACATGTCTTTCTAAATCAATGCCAGTGTTGTCAATGACTTTTATATTTTTATTAATAATATTATACGCGCTATCCCCAGATGTTATTGACCCACTAAGTGACCTGCCCTCTATCCTAAAAAAGGCCTACAGTGGTCAAGTATCCTATCCGCTACCTTACTCGCCGCTTCCGCCGTGTAATGGACCCCAGATCGGTTAAGGGGAGTCCTGCAAGATCGGAGGGTTGGTCTGAGGTCGACGAAGGAGGCTCCTATGTCCGAGCAGAATCTCGATAGTCTCTGGTTTATGCCTTCCACTCGGCTCCAAACCAGAGACCCGCGATCCTCCCTCGGAACGATGCTGCAGACCGTTAGTCCCAACCGAACCCCCTCGACGCCCTGGACGCGCTTCACCTCGGAGCTCAGTTCCCTAAGGGAACGGAGGACCTCCTCGGATCCACGGTCCGTGACGTCGTTGGTGCCCACATGGGCCACGACCCGCAGCCTAGAGCACTTCGTGCCTTTGACCGCCGCCTCGATCGCCTTCGTCACCTGAGGGACTCCTCCGCCTGGTATACACCAGGCGGTCACCCGTTGATCGGCGCCTACGCGGCGCGCCCTTTCCCTCAATGGGACCATTACACGACGGACATTCGAGCTACCTATTACTACAATTCCCTCCCTTCCCGTTTCCTGACGTCTTACCCTAGGCAGTGCCCTCGGAGTAGGGGTAGGGGCTGCAGGTACGGTGGTGCTGTCATCCGACAACACCTGGTACCTGTTGGAGACGGGGATGGTATCTGCCTCCGCAGAGTCCAATCCACGCCGCAGCGTTACCTTCCCCTTGCCTCGAGAGACAACCCTCCAATCGTCTGACCTACGGACGTGAGACACTCCCTCGTTGGGAGATGGGACACGGGGTAGGTCTCTAATCGCCCAGCCACGTGTAGCATTCGGACGAATCCGTGCACCCATATGGGCGTGGCGGGTTTTCGTATTCCCACCCCGAGCACCATCTCTCCCGAGGGGAGCCCTCCGGCCGGCGATCTCCGATCGAAGCTCCCGCACCATTCTCTCCAGCATGACGATACGGGCCCTTAAAGCCGCGCATTCGCCAGTGCCACATAAAGACTGTAAATGAGATAATGCGTTGTAATTGTTGGGGCGAGACCCTAAGGTAATGCCTTTAAAAAAACAAAATAACTCGCAAAGGAAAAACCACATAGGGAGCTGCTTAAGATTGATAAAAAATCGCGAAATTACTAGCGTAAATATACGAGAGCTGACCAAAGAGTAACTTACGTTTCGGTGTAGCGTGGCAGTGGATAGGGCTCGAGCCACCATCTTGGTGTCTAAACGTCCCTACCGTCAGTAGACATCATGCTGAGGTAGAGTGCAGACTGTGGTTTTTCTACTCTGCGAACTGTTAAACAAGCAGTTAACCGTGTTATTTTTTCTAGCATTATGAAAAACATTCGTGAAAATAAAGTGGAAATCATCTGGAATGTAAAATTGAGAAGCATATTCTTGAAGAATGGAATTCCAAAAATCGAAGGAGAAAAACATTTGAAAAATAATAGCAGGTAAAATCGAAACGAAACATAAAGCTAAATTCAGACTATTAATTAGCAGTGAAACACGGGAAAAAATTGCGACCTATGGAAAAAATGTAAGGGAACAGAAGATTTAAAGAAGTATCCGAAACTATGGAGATTAATGAATTCAGAGATACAAGTGATAAGAAATTAAATGGTTCTTAGAGATCAAGGATAAATGTTCTATAAGGGGATAATTATAGAGTTTATCTGGAGGTCAGGGAAGTATGGACAAATAATTAGCGTAAAACGTTCTATGCTGCCTATAACGATAATCACGGGGCAGGGCATTACTTATGATACTATACAATTAAGAACAAAAATAGTGACAATAATAATAATAATAGTGATAATAGGTGACAATAAGAATAATAATGGTGATAATAGGGGACAATAAGAATAATAATTGTGATAATAGGTGAAAATAAGACGCGGAGGTGAAAATAATTTTGGCATTTTTTTGTCTTAAATCTCATAACGTAAATATTTGAAGAGAAAATGACAAAGGTATTGCTAACAAAGGTATTGCTATTAAAGGAGAATATACTGAAAGCAAAATTTGATAAAGCAGGTTAGGACCAGGGTGTATGCTTTGATGCTGGCAAAAAATGTAAAGAGGAATGTGGCTGCGCTCTGAAAAATTTTAACCCAGAAAAATGCTGATGAACTTTTAGAATAGCGTAACACTTTTCATTTCGAAAAACAAAATAGCAGATGTATGAGAAAGCTTCTAGGATGTTTAAACTTTTAATTAATCCCAACAACTGCTCAAAGGAGAATAAAATGAATATATATGGATTTCAAAATTAGGATAAAGTCGAATTTAGGGAAATCAGAGTAACAAGAGAAGTTGCTTTGAAGTTTAAGTAGTTTGGGGTAGAATGGAAAAGGATCAACGGACATTATAGGAATTAGTAAGTTAGCTATAGAGAGTCAGGTGGAATGGAATATTTGGCAATCGGAGGAACCCAAGAGTGTCTTAGCAAGACATGAGATTCATAACCCTTATAGAGGTCTTGTGAGTGTAGTTAAATGTGCACTCAGCAACTAATAAGTAGGAAGAAAGTAATCAGGAAAGGATGAATCATTTCAGCTGTTATCTTCTTCATGTATAAAGGCGTGTGTATATAATGCAATAAAAAATTCAACGAAAACGCTGCGGAGGAAAGCGACTACACGAGGAAAAAGCAACATGCTTCATTTTATTGACGACTTTCCTCATGTGGGGCGGCGGGGGGAAAAGGGGGTTAGAAGAGAAATTTGTTAATTCGAGATAGAGATGAAAAAATCCGAAGTTGATACAATCAAAAAGAAACACGAACCTAGGAAGAAGAGCAAAAGGCGAATGAAGTATGTATAAAATTTGACAATGAGAAGCTAAGATCGATTAACTTTGTGGATTTAGCTGTTTGGGAAGCATGAACAGCAGCAACGGAGACGCTAAACAGAATAGCCGGGGAAGAGAAGACATTTTACACGAAAATTCTAATAACGTCTAACCAAACAAAATTACAAAAGGGGAAAGTTTTTCATACGCACACATGGAGTAAGTTTTTTGCGGTAACGAATTAATATAAGTAGTGCTACGCAAGAAAGGAGTGGAATAATTAGAAACGTGAGACTATAGAAAAATGACGAAGATTCAAATTGATCAAACAACTATAGAATAAGTACTGCAAAGAGTGGAATAAGACTGAAGTCAAATGAAAATGCTGAAAAGATGGTATATAATCTCATTAAGGTAAAGAGAGGTGCTATTTTGCTGCAGTTAGACCTCATTTGGAATATGCCGCGAGTATTTGGGATCATTGGGAGAGAATTTGGCAAAAGGAATTAAATAAAATACAGAGAAAATTCGCCAGATTCGTTAATAAATTGTTAAAAAAAATTGTTATGATAAGAGCATAGGTGTGACAGGTCTCTTGGGGAAATCAGGCTCGGAGCCACTTGAAATACGAGGAGGACAAGTGAGACTGACTTTTAGAAAGGGTCGGGACAAACGAGTTTAACGATTACACTAAAGGAATTATAATGGACCCACACTACTTAGGTAGATCAGAAAACAAAAATAAAATAAGGGAGATAGATTCAAGTACAGATAAATACATATACTCATTCTTTCCCCAAATAATCACAAATTATAATAGTAAGAAACCGAAGTCACTTTAGAAACATTGGAAACATTGAATTTACAAGTCGAAACAAAATTAAACATTGTAAAAATATTAGGTACATTTTTAAGTGCATGTGGTTGTTAGTTGGTAGTTTGACTGTTTTCATGTGTGCGGGTTGTGTTCTTGCATGAATTTATACCATGTTTCATTTGTGGGAAGTAATAAATTTGTTGCTTTTGAATGCAGTTTTTTTTTCTTTCATAATTACGGGCGGTGTCCTAAGACCCCCCGCCACACGCCCTTGCGGGATATTAAGTAGATGTAGATGTAGAGCCATTTTGTGAAAAGGCAACTTTATGAACACCATTTTCGAAAGAAAGACGAACTGAAATAACTACAGAGTAAGGCACCAAGAGGGAAGAAACAGGGGGTCGGGATTGGTGCGGTGGCTCTCGTACTGGCCTCTAACCCAGAGGGCTCGGGTTCAAATCCCGGCGGTGTTGAATATTTTTCAGAGGTATCTCGATCCCCACTTGAGGTGCTTTTTGGAGGGCAATTTGAGTGAGTACGCCGTCCGTCCGTCGGATGGGACGTTAAGCTGAGAACCCCTTGGCGCCTTTCGTAAAGAGTAGGCTAATGCCGACGCCGCGTTTCTCTCCATCCTTTCCTGTCCATCCCCTATGGCGCAAATGACCTCAGCTGTCGGTCACCTCCCCTCAAAACTACTACTACCGGAAGAAACTACTAACGCAAAGGGAAATACACAAGACTGAAATGGGTCCTTGACTTCTGTAAGACCAATGTTTTGATAAGTACATCAAATCAATACTGAAACCAATGACCAGTGAGTCATTCATTCGGATTAAAGCGATAAGGCGCCTGAAGGATTACAATGCAGAAAAAGACACCGATGCAGAATTTACAAGCTTGTACAAACATCTGCTCTCCGTCTCAACGACCAAATATATTTTACTCCGGCTGATTCAAACAATTAACTGCCAATTCGACGTTTCCTGCAGCTCCCCATTTTCATTCCTTAACTCCTCGCCCTCTTCCCCAACTCTCTCTCTCAAATCCCGCAACACGTCTTCCATTTCACTCACCTCCGCAATTTCCAACCTCGGCGCCTTGCCTTCCCCTTCCACCCTCTCCCTCCCCCGGTTCCCTGTCCTTTCCCCGCAACCCATTCATCCTTCCCACCCCCACCCCCATCGTCTCTTATCGAGAACTTCCCGCCACTCCAATACACCCCTCCCCCTCACTCCCCCAGAAAGGGAGAAGGACGAACGAGCACCCATATATGTATACACCACCATAGAGGAGAGAGAATCCTTATATAACCACCGTCACCATCCACATCGCAATCCTCCTGCCACCACAACCACCACCCCTCCTTCTGCATCCCCACACCACCACTACCCCCAACGCCTTATAACACTCCCTGCGAAATGGGGAAAATGGCAAGGCGGGGGTTTGAGGAGTGGGGGAGTCAGGGGCGAAGGAAAACGTGGGGGTAGTGTTAAAGGGAGGATGGGAGGCGCGAGTTAGGAAAATGGGAGGTGGTAAAAAAGAACTCAACCCCGCCTTGGCTCCCGTCTCGTGGAATTGGTTTCCTTTTGAGGGAGAACCCCTCTCCACCTCCAACACCCGGCTACCCACCCTCCTTTTAACTCACTCTCCACCCAGTCACACCCCTTCACCCTTTTGCCCCCACCTCCCCCGTGCCGTAACCCGCCAAAGCCTCATCACTCACCCTTGCCTTTTCCCCAAAAACCCACGGGTAAAGCTCAAAATGAGCCAACACACAATATTATTCGTTGGTGCCCTTAATGTCCAAGTACTCCCAAGATCGAGGGGCAGGAAAGGCTCGTCTTTTTTTTGCAAGGAAAACGAAGGGAGAAGGAAGTTAGGAGAAAGTTCGCGCGCTGCTGACGCACCGAATGAGGTCGGTCGGTAATTGTTAATTTTCCCGCGAGACAAGGAAATTGAAACAAAATGGGTTACTCGACCTTTCTACCAGAAGCGGCCTGGAAATCTTTCTTCTCTCGTAGTTCCCGCTGAAGCCTGTGAGAATTGATATCGATGAAGGACGCGTCATCGTGGCGGAAGCAATAACGATGACGGTTATTTCAAATAGTCATTACCGGTAATTCGTTCGGTCCGGCATGACTCGGTAGAATCGATTAAATATAAATTTAATCACAAATTTTTGTTTATGCACAAAATTTTATCATCCAAAACGCGGTGTTCGGAATTAAACAGTCATCATTGTCACCAGCTGTTGATTATCACAGAAGCAAAGACCGTAATAACCCACACTATAGCTAGAAATTTCCATGTAACCAACTTATAAGGTCATGAATGTCATGTAAAATGTGTGAGAATCAACATTTAAAAGTGATATCCACTAAACAAAAGCATGAATTTGCTTTCGAAAATACTGTTTAAAACTGCAATAAAATATTCGACAGGGCTCGTTAAGACTGACCAGCTTTTTTCTAGTTAAAAAATTAGGACTTAACGTCATAAATTTGCGCATATTTTTCATGAATAACATTTGTCAGCGCCCCAGTACATTAATATTCCTCTGAAAATAAAGAAAATTTTATACCTCGAAAATAGGTACCTTTGTTTTTCTACATGACTACGGCAGTAAATATTTATTTCTAGTAGAAAGAAATTGGGCGTTACTTACAGGGCCTGATTCTTCACTAATTTACACATTCCAATAACATTTATAATTTTAAATGATGATTCCGGCATATACAGCTAACTTTCAGAGTCACCAATGCATTGGTAGTAGTAATCATTCACAAGTATGAGTTGAAAAGAACGCTCATTCGTTGACCGGCCGGTATGATAGTTAGTGTGAAATTCTAGTCGAATGTCAATATTGTTAACATAAAACAGTTGGCTGAATTTGAAATACAAAACGATTAATAGAACGTTGATTTTTGTAGAACCATAAGGGATAATTTATAAAAATGTATTTACGTTGGGAGAGAATATTTTAGCAAAATATTGCGGATGGATTATCTTATATGGTTCTAATTAATTACCAACAAAGATGTTACAATGCTACGTAGAGTTGAATATTAAGATCAAACTTCTGCACGATTCCATCCGCTGATAACTTTGTGTCAATAATAAAAATGGATATCTTCGTAAATATCTCTGAAACAGCAATATGCAGTCATTAAAATAAAGGCAACTAATTACATCCCTTTGTACTTCGGTTTTCTTCTCATAATCGATTCCATAGCAATTATTATTCATGCTGACTTCTTAATAGGGAAAGCAAAGAGATGTTGACTTAATGAACCCATTTCGCACAATATCAAGGCAAGAAGTTTATTCTCCTTCCATTTCCGTAGCCATCTCCGGCGAAACAATTACATTTTCCATCTCAGTCCAATCTCCTTTATTACATTCACGAGAAACGATGATGATTCTAGGGCAACCCCTAAACATCGATTCCTGAAGTCAACAGTTTGCCTTGGCCTCGTTCTACAAGAGTAACATTTTCGATGCTACGAGCCATACATTCTATATTTCTCACACTATTTTACACATTTATTTACTCCCAACAATCTTACCCTGCATTTTTTTAACCAAGAAATTATTGGACGCGTTCAAAGCACTGGTGTAACAACTATGGCAATAACATTTTTACCTCTCGATATTAATAACATAAAAGAAAGATCGATTGAACAACAACAACCAACAATATTATTTTATTTACAATAGCAATATGCAACGCATAAACGATATTCCAATAATACTTCTCAACTACTCGTATTTCCGTGATTATTTTATGACACTAGCGATTAAGGACTAAAGGTCCCCTGAGCAATTTTCAATGCAAACTTCTGAATATCATTCAAGAGATCTCAATCAAAAGATATGGACTGATAATATAAAAGATAAACAAAAAACTTAAAATGTAGTCACAGGGAACTGGGAAATATAATAAGTTAAAAGATCACAGCTATTTTTAATACTTTAAGCCTACTTAAAAAAATATGCTTACCATACACATTTGATTTAATAAATACTTTTATTAGAGTAATGGAATAAGTTTAAGTATGCGTAAAATGGGAGGTTATTTATATCTCATTATTATAATAGCAGCTGTGCTTAAACTTTACAGGACAAAATCACGATAAAAGTAAAAATACATACATAGCCCAATTCAGTTTTCTAGCCTTATCGATATTTGGTAGTCAAAAAAAAAATCCGCAGGTAAGAATAATAAAATGATTATCCATTCACAGAGCCTTCTGTGAAGCGGGTAAAGATTTCTCTCCGATAATGCTACGAATATGGTCACAACGCACGATAAGACCGAGGCAGATAATTATAAAATGCTTCCGAAAGAATTTTTTGCCAAGCATCACACGCAAAGAGTAGACACATTTTTGACAAGCTCCCCCCGTCAACGGCCAATGCTGAAATTAGCCTGGTTGCCGATTAAAAGAGTTCGTTACTAGATATATCGCTTTTCGTCATTCATTTTCATTACGGCGGTAGTAGGTATAATACTCCATTCGAGACACTGGCATCAGAGGTTTCGCCACTGATGCCACCCTGCGGTCTACCCCGTCGGCGGCCACGATTCGATCCCATTCACCCTAATGACTCAACACTATTTCACAGACTCCGAAACAATACTTCCGCTTGTTCCGAAAGCCTCTCGTAAGAAAAACCCCTTCATACCACCCCTTTACGTACAACTACTCCCCTAAAAAACTCTCCGCAGACGTTTGCACCCTTTACGTTTTCACTTCAAACCTCTCTCGTCCTCCACCCCCCTTTTAACCTTAACTAACCAGACGAGTTCGGAGAGGAGAGGAGTGGGGGTGAGAAAAGGGGAGAAGAATTTGTTTCTGTGATGCAGCCCTTTCATTTTGGATCCCCCGGCGGTGCCCTATCGCCCTCCCGCGGAAAAAAAACGGTTGCCCCAAAACCCGGAGGGAAGGCGGAGATGGGGCGTGGGTGCGAAGGAAGGGGTTTTTTGGGAGGTGGGCGGAGGGGAGTTAAATTTGCGGCCTCACGGGACGAGTGTCAAGTGATGATTGAATGGAGGCGTGGAGTGCGAACACAGGGCGGTGGAAGAGTGTGTGTGTGTGTGTGTGTGTGTCAGAGAGAGAAAGAGAGTGGCGGGGTCGACGCGCCGAGAGAAGGGAAGCTGGAGGCGGTAGGGAAGGCCAGGTCCACGAGGGGGGGAGAGGAAGAAAGAGGAGGTAGCTGGAGAGACGCGAGTGTTATGCTATCGGAGGGAAAAATGCCTCAAGGGGGTCTCAGGAAAAGTATTAGCGGGATATTATTGTGCCCGGCGTGCTCCGGAGGGTGGGATCGAGGGAAGGGAGGATTTGTGGTGCGGATGGCGGAGGGGGCGGAGGGAGGAGATGCCGTCACAAGAAGTGGGGAGGCACCGCCTTAAAAAACAAATGTCTGCGCTAATGCATATTCTTCCGACACGACATGTGCAGCGCCGTGGGTATTCCTGGATGCCTTCGAAACCGGATTCGGCTGTCTCCGGAATGCCTCCTGAAGGATACGCCGTGAGGGGTTGGGGACTAAAGGGGCAAAATCTAGGGTTTTGTGACGCCGGCGGAGGAATTTGGTAATGAAAAAAATACCCCTTTCATGGGACACGAGCGGACGTGCGCATAGAAATTCCCATCACTCGGCGCTTAAGCTTAGAGTGATGCTTCTGGCGTCGAAAAGTAAATCACATGGGCTGCCTCATATATGTATAGGATGATCACCATTGGATTTGCAAGCATATTCCAGTTTTTCGGCTCTCCTTCATCAATAACTGAGGGAATTCTGATGTAGATTTTTATCACCCGATTCCTTACTTCATAATTTGCTCCGAAAATAAACGAATTTGTTCCCTTAAAGCATTGAACGTGCTACAAGAGACGGTTGGAACCCAGTTAAAATTCCAGCTTATGGAAAAAAACATTGTACATTTCAAAGGACGATGAAAATAAGGATCGACACGAACTTTGCTCCATGAGAGCTTTCTCTTTGAACTTCCTTAATATTTTCACACATTCTAATGTCACATCGAGTTTAAGATCAATTCGTAAAAAATACTTACTGCAATGTAGATTTCTTAAGGCTCTTTAGTTCTCATTCAGACGAAGTCACAAAACAGAGGCACAGGTTATCTGTAAAAAGGAAAAAAAGAAATCATTGAGCAGGAAAATTGAAGAATACACTTGTCCACATCAGAGAGCGAAACAATTGTTATTTCCAGGTCAATTAAAGGTTTAGGAAGGTAATATTACATTCATCAAATTTTTTCCAGCTCAAACGTCAGTTTTGATACGATAGCGTTTATTCTCCTTTGTTACAATAGCGTCCTCTTCTCAATCGGAGCGAATCATAAAATAAGTACTTATTTGGAATGATATTCGGTAAAAATCATAAACTCATTGAACACTCATCAAACAAGCAGAGATAACAAAACTCTTGTTATAGTAATGACGTTTGATATCAAATTATGTCAATGCCCATCGTTTCAATTGTAAAGTACCTAGTTAAAGCTGTTAAAGAGGGTTTTAGGTCCTCATTAATAAATGAAAACTGCCGAGTTTATACATCTACATCTACTGAATACCCCGCAAGCCGCCGTAAGGGCGTGTGGCGGGGGGTGTTAGGACACCACCCGTAATTTGGAAAAGAAAAAAAAACCGCATGCAAGAACCACAAATTCATACATTCACAAAAAACATGGCATACATTCATGCAAGAACACTTACACCCCACAAACATGCAAACACTCAATCTACCAACTAACATACACATGCACCTGAAAGTATACCTAACAGCTTTGCAGTGTTTTACTTTGCTCCAATTTGTAAATTCAATGTTTTTAATATTTCTAAAGTGACTTTGGTTTCTTACTATTATTATTTCTGAATGTTTGGGGAAAGAATGAGTATTTGTATCTATCTGTACTGGAATCTATCGCCCTTATTTTATCTTTGTGGTCTGATCTACCTAAGTAGTGTGGGGCCATTAGAATTCCTTCAGTGTCATAGTTAAAATCGTTTGTTCTGAACCTTTCTATAAGTCTAAGCCTTACTTGTTGTCTCCGTACTTCAAGTGGTTCCCAGCCTAAATCCCTTAAGAGACCTGTCACACTTTTGTTCTTATCATAACAATTTTTAACGAATCTAGCGGATTTTCTCTGGACTTTATCTAATTCCCTTTGCCAAATTTTCTTCCAAGGATCCCAAATACTTGCGGCATATTCCAAATGAGGTCTAACTAGAGAAAAATAAATAAAAATACATTTCATTACATTTTTCAATTGTTCTGCCTGGCATCTGTTCACGAAGGCATAATTATTCGGCAAACGCTGAATAAACACACAAACGACTCTTTCTTAATGTCCTTCTAAATTGCCTATGACTGCGAAAATAAAAATACGACCTAAAACAACAAGGTGAAAAAAAATCTAGGGTAAATTTTATTTACTGATTAACAAAATTGCACCCAGTTCATTTAAACGTTCAATTAAAAAAAACAAGAAAGAACTGGAATCCCCATTCTTTTTTAAGCCTATGACGGGGATTGGCAGGAATATCCCTAAACCCTCAGCGTTTCCGGCGTATATTTACGAAGCTTTGAAAGAAGTCGAGTGTCAATTTTTCCGATATCCCCTTTTGTAGGAACTGGGAAACAACGCTGCTTCTATTTATGTATCAGACAAAGGCCATATATCTGCTCGAAATGAAACGCAGCCTTAAGAGCCGGGGATCGCTCACTGTGAGCCGACACACATGGGTTGGGGAAGAACATAATAAGGATGGAGGGAGGGGTAGCTGAGGAAATATGGGGAAGGCATCAAGGGCGACAGTGAAAACACGTTCAAAAACAAAATCGGGCAGAAATACCCGCGGGGAAAAATAACGCGGCGACACAATGAGGAAATGTCGGAAAATGACTAACGTCCAACGAAAACATATCTTGAGCTATGTCGTCCAGTTCTAGGATCGAGGAAGTCAGTCGGTTGATGAGAATCCCAAGCATGACTATAAATTTCCCATATATGACGCAAAACCGCTGAAACATTTTTATGCATCGAAAGAAAATATACCGATCAATAAGAATGAAATACATTGAATGGACAACTTTCTGAATTTGCTATAATTAGATATATATCAGCACTTAATTACTGCTTTTGAGGCCAGAGCGTGAACTCCATATAACTGAGTTTCTCGCACGGGCAACCTAATTCTAGAACGCATATGCCCTCTAGTCACATACTCGTAATGCACCTTTCTTACCCGATTAGCTACGCTTAAAATTTTCGCGTCTATAAATATCCGCCGTCCAATCAAGTAAGGTTAGAGGAAATATACAGTAAATTAAAAGTATAAGCAAAATCATTCCGCAAAAGAATCTCACCCATTCCTAGTACCTACTTAGGCATTAAAAAACATCTGGTGAAGTCTTATATCTCTGTATGGCAAATGAATCCGTTAATGACAAATAAATGCATACATGTTCTAGTTTTTCATGTAAATATATCGATAAGTTTTCAAACTCACAGCCTAACTGCCAGACCAATTTTATTTTGTTTCCAAGGTCACGGAATAATTAAGATGTATGACCCACGTTAAAAGCGAATGATCCTCTCTTTAATCTCAGTACTATTCACTGCTAATGCCAAAGGTGTTCGCGATTAATGTTAAGGAACATTTTAATTTTAGATTCGGCACATTATGTCCCATTTACTAAGACTTTGGAATGGGGCGCTTGCCAAAATTAGGAAATAGGACGTTTTAATGTGTTTTTCATCCTAAGAGATATGATAAAAAGTGAAACGCAAACATATGGGATCACCATTCCTCTTAGGAATAAAAGGTTTGCTATCAAACATTCTCTTTTTTTGGTCGTTTTGCGGATTTAAAATTTTTTTTCTGATGACAAGAGATAACGCATTTTGAAGTGTCGTATGTATACCAATTAAAATATTTTGATCTAGAAAGAGTCAATTTCTATTACTTTTTATATTAATAAATCATTTTTTATTGGTAGGGACCATTTACTCTAAAATGTTCCAAGTTGTCAGTCAAAATTAGGCTAAGTAGTCTCGCAAGAGGTTAGCTGTTCAAAACTCATATTTAGAGTAGTTATAGTCACACACCTTTAAAGATATCTTTTATTTGAAGTTAATGATTGAGTTTGGTGCATATCTTCACGCTGTAGTCTTGAGATTTTATCAGGAATGGTTTTTTTTAATGTTCACCATATATATATATTTAGGTATATATATATATATATATATATATATATATATATATATATATATATATTTAAGTATAAATATATATATATATATTTTAGGTATATATATATATATACACACATGTATATGTATATACATATAAATGAAAATCTCACCTATTACAAATTTTCGGTGGTCAAACCACCTTCCTCTGGGGAAAGAAGGAACTCCGTTTAAATTATTATTCACATCCGTGAAACTTTCCTTCAAGATATCTACATATACAAGAAAACTCTAATTTCGGTTTCTCCTAAATATTCAATGGTGTGAATATGACTTTGGAAAATAGTCATAAATTATGAAAAAAAGAGTAGGTGCATGGTATTGCTACACCTCTGTTGGGAGGGAAATATAATGTAATGTCTAGTTCCAGAGCGTGAGTAATGTTTTGGGAAGAGAGAAGAGTTTTGAATGAAAATCCCTGGATATCTTCCGACCCGTCAAAGTCCGACAAATCCCTCGCACCCAAAAATATTCTTCCTGTCTCTGGATGACTCTAAAGCCCAATTAAAAAGATTTCTTCCTGAATTCCATTCTTAACTTCTCTCATATCGTCTGATGTGGGCGTGGCTTGCCAAAGGCTTTTGCCGACAACGGAAAGTGTATGTTAAAATAAACAATCTATTTTGACCAAGAAACAGAAAAGCATTTTACATACTTTTCTACTTTCCCTTTACGATTTTAACTGTTTATTCAAGGAATTCAGAACTTTTATGTACACACTTAAGTTGTTCGAAAAATTGGCGTGGACACATACAAACTACAAAATACCCCGCAAACCACCACAAGGGTGAGGGGCGGGGGGTGTTAGGTCACCAGCCAGCCCACATTTCGAGCGACAGAACGTGGTCAATATGGTAGGAACGACTAATTTGGCATATAATGTGCCTTAATTTTAATTTGATGCTCGAAACAGATTGTATAAATCTGTTTTGAAGAAATTCCTTGAAATAATTCCACAGCATTTTCAAGATGGGGAAAACAGTTGCGTAATTTAATTTAGTGTGTATGAGTTGACCAGCTATTACATAACCAAAATTTAGATTTATATAAAATATAATAACTCCACTACTAAACTGAGCAAAGTACGCCTTCCTTATTTTCGCTATCCCCGTTTTTACGAGAACGCGAATCGCGACGCACCATTCACTATTTACACGATTTTTACGGAAAAGCTTGGATAACTCAAATTGTGTGCAAGTTGAGTACCGAAAATGCATGCCGACTAACACAAAGAGCAAAAACTGTTGAGTGGACGAGCGTTTTTAGACCATTATCCCTGGTCCCGACCTTGCATCTAGCGAAAATTCCCTCTTCTTTCACTTGAAACACTGGCTTGGCGGACAACAGTTTGAAGACGATGAGAAACTCAAGACTGTCATTGTTAACTGATTCAATTCCCAGGTGGCGAACCTCTATACTTAAAGAATGAATGAGCCCGTGCAACGTTACGAAAAGTGCTTGGATGAGAACGGTAATTATGTAGAAAAGTGAGTTAGTTTTGTTGGAAACTAAACTTTTTATAGCTAATATATTTTTAATGACCAAATGGCCCTTTCTTTTGAATATGCCTCTTTTGTAATAGAACATTTGGAAGTGTCAGTTTCCAGGGTGTGTATAACTGAGCTCTACCAGTGGATAATAAAATTATTGTAAGGTATTTCAAGTTGTCCATCGCGCAGTGAAATTAATGACATAAAATTTAGTAGCTCCCAGGCCCAGAGACTCAAGAACTCAGGCGAAAAACAATGGAAACTCTGGTGAAATATGGCGCGATCCCTTACATGTGATGGGGTGGAGAGGAGATTTAGACGAAAAAGAGACCGCAAGGGCGCACAAAGGGAGAGAAGGACAGCTCGATAGACATAAGAAGAACAGTGAGAGTTCCAGAAACGCTAATATGGCGGCTCTTTGAGGGAGATAGTGAAGGGCGCATGGGGTCTGGGGAAGTGGGTGGGAAGAAGTCGGGAGGGAGAGGAGAGGCGGTGGTCTTTTAAGAAGAAGAAGTGAAGTTGGATGTGAGGAAGAAGAAAGGAAGGGATAATAAAAAAGAAAGGAGCGCAACGAGATGTAGAAAGGAAAGGAGGAAAGGGAGGAAGAGTTGGGAAGGGGCGAGGGGGAGAGTTGGTGGCATTCGGGGATGGAGGGGGGAAAGGGTGAAAAGGAGGAGAGTCAGCAGTTTTCTCTGGTTCTTTTCGGTAGGCGCTTCCAAGATAGGGTTCCAAAAAGAACGGAGGGAGAGAGGACAACCGCATGGGATTCGTGGAAGACAAACTCCTTCCGGTCCAAATTACGTCCTCCAACCCATTCAGCCTACTCTTCCCTCTCCTCCTTCCCCGCCCCAACCCCGTACACCATCTCCCTTCCTTCACATGAGCACCCTCCCCCACCTTCCTCTCCGTCCACGGCACCACGCACGGATTTCCCCCTTTCTTGAAACCGAAAGGGAGCGCGGAGGGCGGGAGAAAAAAGTCTTAGAATAATGCGAGGGAGAGGGTGAAAGTGAAGGAGTGGATATGAAAAAGAACGCTTGTTGGGGAATTCGGCGGGGGGGGGGGGTGAAGGGAGGGGGGAAGGAGAAGGGTTTATGCCATGCCCCCTGCGCCGGCGACGGAAACCCAAAAAAAAATAATAATAATTGAAGTGCGGGGGAGCGCTAGAAGAAACTGCTCCCATGCTGGAGAGTAGATGGAAGTGGTACGGCTAATAATCTTGTACAAGTTAAGACGGTAAGGGGGAGATTGCGCTTCGTGAGACAAGCGGGGAAACGTCGCGATGACCACGAAGTTATTTTGTTCTCTAGATTGTTCTCTTTGCTAACTGGGTGATTTCTCCATGATGTTTGTATGAAATCTAACATGAAAAAAAAATCGCACAAATGCAGGCTCGTAGTACTCGTACAAGTAAGAGATTTGACAAGCTCAAGAGCGGAAGGTAAGAGTATTTTCCCAACTATTTCCGAGAAATTCAAACCAATTAAGGGAAAAAAATGTCATTTCATATCCGTTCTGAAGAATCATTGTTTCCAGTTCGCGTAGAATCCAGCCATTTACGACAAAATAATTAATGAGATGAATAATGAAAAGCAAACATATTTTTTGTTTCCATAAATCCTGACAACACGACATTTATAAATGAAATCACATTGATGCCAAATTGTATTTGTTTCGTGAAACTATTTCCAATAAGAATGGATAACAACAAAAATGAGCTTTTCCCAAAATGATTTAATGGCCTCAGTATCCAAATGTAACTCTTTGATGAGGAATACGACATAAACTTCATTGGAGTAAATAATATTTAACTTATCTAAATAATAACTTGGTATTTAACCTTGAGAAATAAGAGGGAACAGGGCAATATATAGACGTAGTTTTTAAAACTTCAATGCGCCCAAAAATATTTTATTTCTAATGCTATTAAGGTTTAAATCACAAGAGCGGATGACATAAGAGACATAGCCGAAGTAACGACTTGAGCGTGACGTGTTATATTGACTTGTATACCCACTACTACACATACAAAATATTCTTTCGTCATTGTAGGCACAAGACTAATACTATTTGAATGCTAAGCTCCCGCCACAGCACCATTTTTATATTGGTCAGTTCACGTGGTAATTTAACAATGCCCACAGGAGCTCACATGCCGTAGGGGCAGGGAATTTGCGAGGGCGACCCGAGCGGTCTCTGATTCCACAGCAGTCCACTGTATTAGATTTGTGAACTAATGCGAAACGTATCGTCCGCCATCGATCACAAGGAATCACGATGAACCTAAAGCAGATTAGAATAGAACACCACGTACATGATGATCTGATGAAAGACGCACATGTATCCTGTTCTATCACGAGTACATCCAAGAACGGACAAATGTGGCGAGGATCTCAACCCGAGAGTGTGATACGGCGGGATTTATACGAACTGGGCGTGTACGGTTTGTTTGGATCGGCGCAGTGTTTCACACGACCACTCTCTCCGGCGGTCACTGACGGGGTCAACTTAACGGTGACGGTACGAACAAGGCAGAAATCACACACGCGGAAAAAAAAACTTCACTACACTATTCCCTCGCTCTCTGTAGGTACGTCTTCCCGCGCTTCTCGAAGAGGCGACTCACCTCCCCCCACCTTGATCACCTCGCTTCGGGGAACATTGGAACCTTCTCCTCGTCCTATTCCCTTCGTACTTCCCTTCCCCGCCCATACACACGAAAGAGGACTCCCGCTCTATTTATATCCCCATACACACACACACACACGCAGGCACACTCCCCCTCTATCCTCAACTCTTTCAGGACCGCTCTACACCCCTTTCTCTCATTCTGTGGGCTGGCCTGAGGAGGCGAGATACGAAAATGGGGTGGGAAAGGAAGGGTGTTGAGGGAGGGGTGAGAACATAGAACGAAGAAGATTTTGGGTGTGGGATGGCACGGGAAGGAGATGAGGGATGGTAGGAGGCGAGGGGTGAGAACATAGAACGAAGAAGATTTTGGGTGTGGGATGGCACGGGAAGGAGATGAGGGATGGTAGGGGGCGGTGGAAAGGGGGCAGATTGGTGAAATGGAGGATTTTGGGATGAGGGACACGCGATAGAGGGGGGGGAGGTGATGGGGAGCCAAGGGGGCGGAATGCCGTCGCAACAGACACTCTTGACTCTCCTTCTCCTCCCTCTTCCTCCCTCGACTTCATTCCCTCGCTTCGGGGGCTGCATGACGGCCATTGAGACGCGCACACAAAACCACAAGGGTGGAAAGGGGGCGTGGTCTCCCGAGAAGAATGATACACTCGAGTGTTGCGTGGACGAAAATAGCCCGCTGTCGTCCTCTTAAATGCGAAATGTGCGATCCTTTCGGCTCCCCGCTGTAGTCAAAAGCCGTAGCGATCACGCCCACATAGATCGTCGTGATATCTTAACCTCGTTAAATTGTTGCGGATATATTTTTCGGGAAATAAAGAGTGGACAAAACCTGGACTTTTATTGAAAATAGGCCAATCACATACTGGATGCGGACATGTTTTTGTTTATTTAGGAAGCAGGAACGCCAGAAAAATAATTTAGGCACCTGCTGGTTCAGCAGAATAGCAAAAACCAAGAATAACTGCAAAAATAAAAAGCTACTTACAGTACAAAACATCAAATGAAGATCTATAAAAAATACTTCACCACTTAATGTATATGATGTAAAATTTTAGTTTCTGTGGTTTCGCACTCTCACCTCCGTGGATAAGATATACACACACACATATAAATATATAAACATATATATATATACATAAACATATATATATATATATATATATATATATATATATATATATATATATATATATATATATATATATATGTATATATATAGAGTAGGAATACCACATAAAAGACTAGTGAACGTAATGGAAATCTGGCGATGGAGATAGAAAAATGTTCAAATGAAATTGCTAACTGATAATTTCTACGAAAAGAAGAACAGCAAATCAAAATTGGAAGAGGTATAGAAATAAACCTATCGATCGATCGAAACGACGATGAAGACCATTGTGGACAGTAAACGGGAATTGCAAAGGGTTAACTTTGTTGAGATGAATGAAAGGGGCAATGGCAAATCGAACAACGGAGATCAATTTGTACATGAAAAATGAGATACAAGTTACTGAGCTTGACTTTCCCGGGAATCAAGCATTCGTCCCACGGCGTCTAATGCCTAATCCTAGAAAAATATCTTAAATTATGCTCAAAGAAGGGCTATTACTCAAAATATTTATACATTTGATATTTATTTATTATTTAGGAGTTAACTTATTCGGACGTGACCTCATGAGGCCGAGAGTAAAACGAAAAATCTTTAACCACACTGACACCGTCTCAAGGACTCTTTGGCAAATACCCAAGTGAGAAAATGATGACAAAATCAAGAGTCCCATGTTAGATGAACGGGCGACGAGCCCAAAGTCAAAGGTCGAAGAACACAGTCCTATCTGCGATGAGATAGATTGACGTGGAGATTCCTAATGGAAAAAGCAGCAATAGTCGAGAGACAAGGCAAAACAAGTACCACTGGAAGAGACAACATTTAAAATAATGCTTTATACGGAGCTATTAGTTCTGGCGACGCACAATGTGCTATATGTAAACGTAAAATTACAATTCAAATGAGGCGTCGAATGATAAACCGACGAGCAAAGGTCTTCATAGTCGCTCTTCTCTTACGTACAATCAACTCTACATTCGCCGATATATCCATTGTAACAGAAGTGCGATTGATTGGTTTCATTGATCAACATTGGACAGCGCCATTTCACTCTTTCATTCTCGTATTTTGTTAGCATTATTCCTCTTGTAAATTCTTGGATGAAATGACAATGAAGCCATTAATTAAGCTAAACGGCTACATGCAGATTCGAAGGGTTGAGCTTAATGACAGAAGTAGATTACCTTGAAAGCAGGGTCGCAGTATATAGTTTCAGCATTATTTAAAAGTAGAACTGCAGAAAACGCATCAAATATGCGTATTTACAATGCATTATTGGCAATGATTGATTGCAAAAAAAATTCAAGAGGCTTTATATTTTACTTTTTCACGTTGTTAAATTGGATCATTCTTCACGAAGATTGAATCTTCGGAGACACGAGGGCCCTGAACCTTTTGTCCCACAGTGCGAGCGATTATACTCTTCGAACGCTCCTCAACTCTCTCGATGGCAATTAAAAATTAGAAAAGTCGACGCACAAAGTAAGACTCGGAACCTCTGGCTTCTTTCAATTCTTTTTTCTAGACAAGACCAACGCTTTCGGAGACAAGACGCCTCAACAAGTTTTTCAGGCGGGACAATCACCACACAACACATGAGCACAAAATGACGCACAGGCACGCACGCGAGCGCTCACCTACACAGACAACGCTCCCCATCTACGGGCGCGACGTCTTTCTTCGAGACAAATGCAACGCGGGGGTTGAGGGGCGCCCCGCTCTCTCTCGCGCGCGCGTGTTCCAATGCATCGCGCGAGGCGCTTTCAACCGTCTCTCGTCGCCTACCCATTTCCCGTGGCACGCCCAACCCTTTTTACCACCAATCCTCTCCTTACATCCCCACACGCAACCCTACTCATTCCCTCCCCATACACTTATTTCCCCGAGAACGCCAAGAAAAACTATTCTCCCCACAAGCACGGTGCCCATTCCGACCCATCCCTTCCCCTCCGAAACCCCTCTGTCTAAACAATAAAAAGTCCGCCGGCGTCGATTTATCTTTCTTCTCCGCTCTCCCATATGCACTTTCAATCCTCGCCCACCTCGCCCTGCCCCATACACCCACGCATCCTCCCGACGGGTGAATCTTCCATTCGCGTTTCTTTCCTTTTTTTAGCTTGTTTTTCCTTCGCGGATTTTTGTAAATCGGGACGTTAGTAGCCGCTCGTGAATCAACCATTTATTCCGCAGAGTATAATCAATTTTATCGTAAAAAATCCCTTCATATAATGGCTGCATCCAATCTTGATTTGTTTTATTTAATTATTGGGAGGTGAATGTAAGAATGAACCCCAGAAATTCAATTTTCTTCAACAGTAACACGGGAAATACTTGCAACATGTAAAGAATTGAATTTTGGGAAAGAATTCCTTAAAAATTGCTTAGGTATTAAATTACGAGTGTTGAAACCTGAGGATAAGCAATGCCTTTACGATAGCTAACAATTTTCTGTACTGTTCCTCAATTTAATTTTGATTTGATTAATCATGTGAATATCCGTGTTTCCAGGTTTTGGCGGAACCAAAGTGAAGTAGTATTACATAAAACTCGTTTAATCTTGAAACGCCGAAAAATCATAAAAATTGAGATAAATTCTCTGATTAGAGTAAATTACAAGCATATTTTCACTGAAATCAAATGGTTTCAATAGGCTACACCAAAATTTAATGGTGCTAAAACGAGCTTTCATCAGTACAGAAATAATTGCTTCTTTTAAAAACTTTTATAACGCTGTTTCATGTGTTGTAGCATAAATTATTCTAATGAGATTCGTATCAGCAACAATTGCAATAATATTGTTTAGGGTCCACGGTTCCTGTGTTAATTTAAAACGTAAACACCAGTTACAGTCTGACATATTTTCAGATCGTGGATAGTTTCGCCGAGATTCAAACCAGAGGCACTCCCTACCCGTCCAAGGAAAAGAAGACTGTCCATCTTGACCGTATGAAGTAACTTATACGCTTGATAATTTCAATTCAGTCGAATGCAATGGGATATTTCAGATTCAGTTATGCTAATTAGCCCATTCTCTTTCTGATTCGAATACGTAAAATAAAAAAATAGAGGATATAAATTTAAGTTCATACCAAGACCGCCTTTGAATTAAAATCAAGAAATTTATTTATTTAGCTGGGCTTTAAGATTTTTCATGAAGTGGAAGCACATTTTACCGTCAAAATAAGTTCTATCGACCCAAATGAAAATGGTTCCACCACCTCACTTTCTTTGGCTTTATGACTGGAATGCTATAGCTATAATGTGAGATATACAGGTACAATTATAATGAAAAATTGTAATGCACAATTTTAATTGGAATAATTATAACTTTTCAGATATACCACTCAAGTTCGACTACGTGAAGAGGTGGTAAAGGGGGAGTTATATTTTTATTTTAAGAAGAACGAAGTTGAGAACAGACTTGATGAGAGATTATAATTTGTGCTTGAGACCCAGAGCAAACTCGTATTGCACGAAAAGATGCCTGGGGATATGATTAGGAATCATAAACGACATATATTATGGAAATGAAACAACAGCAGAATAATCATACACTGCAAATAATCCGCGACAAAAAAGTACGATGACTACGCTATGAAAATGGCATCCGCCTTGAGGAACACTGAGGAATGATGCAAATGGGAAACGTGTATAAAGCCGGGACAGTGCGACTGCCGAGGAGGGGGAATGAGAGAGGGAGAGTGGGGTGGGGTGGAGAGAGAGGAGGGAGAGGAGAGAGAGAGTGGAGGAAGAAAGAGGATGGGAGTAGTCGTCCAAATAGGTGGCAGGTGAAGAGCAAAGGGGGATGCAAAGGGAGGGGTGGAGGGAGGAGGAGATGGTGCTTTTCAGGGTGGTCGAGAAGTGTGACGTGAAACAGACAATAAAGGAGGGGGAGGATGGGGATGATGGGAGGGAGGGGGGACAGGGGATGGAAGTGGCCGGGGAGGGAGACGGGGTGCTCGGATGGGTTTCTGTTTCGAGATTAAAGGGGGAGAATGGGGAAATGTGCGAGGTGGGGGTGTGGGGTGTTGTATGTGGGGCGGCTGGGATGGGGCAGCACGACTGGGGGGAGGGAGGACGAAGAAAGGGAAGTGGAGAGAGAGAGAACGAGGAGAGGGAGGTGTGGCGGGGGGAAGGGTGCCGGTTGTTGCCAAAGTAACGCTGAGTAGGAAGAGAGAGGAGTTGAGTGTGTGAGCGGGGCGACGGAGAACTTTCGTTGAAAGAGGCAATCGCCCCGAGCGGTCGGGTGGGATGGGGTTAGAGGATGTGTTTGGGAGGAAGTGCTGCTGGGAAGAACCTAGGAGGGGAACCGGGGGGAGAGCAGTGTGCGGCGGAAGGGGGAATTGGTTTGAGTCCGTGTGCTCCGAGGAACAAGGCAAGGAAGGGCCAGAGGAGGAGCATCCCAATGACAATTGATGTGAAAACAAAATTGTAGAAACGATCCAGGGAGGACCATGACTGTGACGGTGTGGGAAAACGCGAGGGGAGCATTTTGAAGATCACAATTTCTCGAAAGTATTTGAAAGGTTCGAAAAAAAACAACAGACCGCTCTCCAATCGTTTCCCTCGAGTGCGCTCAGAAATGCGTAAATTAATTTGCCCCTGTTGGTTGCACTCGGGCGAAGCGGAGATTTTCTCGCAATGTTTCCTTTTAAATAAAGATTTTCTTCGAAACAGGCTCTCGCTCCTGCTCGACCATTTCCTCAGGAATTGTGGAGAAAAATGCAGTGGTATGAGTGCGCAGCAAGATCTGTTACTGAACGACAGATAGAGACAACGTTTTAATTCTAGAAACATTGTCCGCTGCAAAATGTAACGACCTGTGAGCAAGTAGCGAAATATTTACCGGGAAAATAACTTTTTTCCGGCAAAAGTCGGTGGAATTCCACATTTTATTTTTTTTATTTAAACAAAAAGTAAGCGCCAATGGTATTGCAGAACTATTACAACGATTCTTCATAGAGTATTTATGAAAAAAGTGATTTACTCATAACCAAAGTAAAAAATATAGTCGGAATTCGTAATATACAGTTGTAAAGGAACTCTAATATTTACAAACATTATTTACCAACAGTCTTTCGAGGAAAGAAATAATTTCATACGGAGTGTGTGTATATCGTGCTCGAAAAGTTTTTTAATATGCTTTGTCAGCGGAACTTAGAATGTATGCCTCAGAAACGACTTAGTTTCTTATTTCAAATAATATGAAGCAAGGAACCTCACGAGAAATACCATTTTGAATTTACCCAAGATTGAAAAACGACTAGTTCGTGGAAATGAATGAGAAAAGATGAGACGGAATGTTAGCAAGTAAGATGTGTGGAACAGATGAAAGAATTCAGGAAAAGAGAAAAATAAGGCATTTGATCATTTTTGTTCTCGCCTGCTTGTTTTGGCTCCGATTGGGCCTTTAAAAATAAGCCGCGATGAAACAGCGTTCATTATTGAATTGGATACTTATAACTAAAAATTAATTTAAAGAGAATTCGTGCTACCTTAAAAAAATTAGTAGTAATTAATTTCAATCAATACATATGGAATTACAGAGCATGTGACATCACCCGATGTCATTAGACTTTAAACTACGTTACATCTGAAAGCACAATCTCCGACGCTTCCAACTCTTAAGACTTAACGGAAAACATTCTAAAAGAGTCAAATAATAAAATTCTTGGTGAAGACAAAGTAAGATATCCACGAACGGGTATCGCGATTTATTTGCGGAGTAAAAGCGACGTTCGCACTTGATGTAATCCATAAAGACCTACGGCGGAGGAACGGGGAAAGGTTAAGGGGATGTGAGGGGTGGGGAAAGAGAATGAGGAGGGAGAGAGAGGAGCATGCGGAGAAGGGAAACTGTGACAGGCAAAAACAAAAGAGTGGCGTTTGTGAAGGAGACGAGGGGTGACTTAACAAGCGATGCGCAGCGCCCGGAATGGAGGCAAGGATGGGGATTAGAGATATAAAGAAGGGGGAGGAGGTGGAGATGGGCGGGATGGAAATAAAAGAAGGTTGCAGGGCGTTCGGCGGCGGAGTGAGCGGAAACAGTGATGCTGCCAAAGCATGAAGGAGACAAAGGAGCGGGGGAATGCGAGAGCTGAGAGTGGTAACAGGAAAGGGCCACGTGTAATTGGGATTTTTTCCGCAAATGATGCTAATGCGAGCCTGGTAGCCATTTGTCAACCTCTAAGGCACTCCTTTCCTCCCCTTGGAACCTTGATTCTTGCGAGAACTTCGTGATGGAAATGAGTTTCCGCACCTTCGTACGTACCTATAATCAGTGAAGGCGGTTCAGAAACAAGCTCCGCTTGGGCAAAATTAAAGCCAACAATAATTCTTCAGTCCTCATACGAATAGTACTCGTAGATGGAATTTGTTAAGAAACGATGATAGCCATCAGATGTACTCAAGAATCCCCCAGACATAATAATTTACTAATCCAGTCTAATGCAGTCATGAATATAAATCGATGCTTGCGGGTTCAACTTCGTGAAGCTTTACAGAGATAGCTTTAAGTATTACCTGGATATTTAATTACATGAAATTCAGCAAAATTTCTTTTTAATGCGTTCATTATTTACGAAGGAGTTGCACGGAAGAACGTTTAGTTCACGTTTAAACAGTTACAGGCATACACAGTTGAATTGGTACTATTTCAATTAAAACCATCAATTTATATTTTTCACTGTAATGATAACTACCTGATCAGGGAAAATAATGGAAATTGCCTAGTGTATAATATATTACACATTCCTTAACAGCAAGTGTATCCTGTCCTTTCCTCTGGTATCTTATATTTCTCCTTTGGTAGGTAAAACAGCTCCCTAACGCCATCTCCTGGCCAAAATGCGGGGAACATGGTTGCATAAACTACCCCTAGATTTCAGTATACGTTTCCTCGAAAGCTCAAGAGGTTAGAGCATCGGCCTGGCTACACGTGAAAGGACACTCCAATTTCAGAAATTTAAGCTTTCTAACTCCTCTGAGGCCTTCAGGTCAGACTTCAGTCTGACCTTAATGAGTTAAATACTATGAATCACCCAAGAACACATAAAAACTAAATACTATAGAGATACATTTGCTATTTATAATCATCAATACAACAGGTACTTAGGAGAAGTTAATGAAAAATTAATAAGTATACGCAAAGATATTATGGTTTATATCTCATACACAGCTTAAAATTTCTAAGAGTACACATTTGTAACCAAAAGCGTTTTGTTGGTTATCTTCCCAAGTGAAAGAGAATAATCTTCAAAACAATAAATTTCTAACAGGTTTCCTAATCACTCTTTACCAATACCAATACATATATACAGGTAGTATGGGAGGTAAATCTCAATAATGAGAACTTCGCTATAGAATAAATAGCATTGTCAAGTACGTATTTGAAGACATCACATGGAAACAGCCTGAATTCCGCTAATTATAATGCAATGAATAACCATAAAAAATATCACGCCATTAAACTTAAATCATGTTTCTTGAAACATGTTCAAAAGGTGTGAGAAAATGCAGGAAATTCTGAGAGAAATTCCCTCGCCTCTGAGTCCCTGAGGTATCGAGATATCGTTGGACTGGCGCGGTGAAAAATAATCCTCGTAAAAGATCGCGGGCGTTTTATATCCACCCCATCCTTTGTCTTCCTTGTATCCCTCTCTCAACTCATTTCTCCGCTTCAAGATGTGTCCCTCCCATCTCCCGACTGAACTCCCCCACCGCCAGTCCCTCACCACGTTTGATGCGCGGTCTAGTGAGCCGCTTGTCTTGAACTCGCGCCAATTCCCATTGTTCCGACACTCTTTTGTTTCACGCTCCCCTCCTCTCGATCCATCCCCATCCTCCGTACCTCTCACCCTCCTCAATGCCTCTCTCTCCTGCTTGCCAACCCAAACCGACCACCTTCCCAAAGAGGGCAACCGGCTGTTTCTCGTCTTCTCCCCTTTCCCCCATCCATCCACAAAGCTTCCTGTGAAACACTAACAGAAAATCCGCCAAACCTATAAAAAAACACACGCAGGCAAACATGGGTTTCGTATGTGTGCGTGAATAAAAAGGATAATTAAAAGGAATGGTTCTTCCTCACGCGACATGGTAACCTCGCCATGGTGAGACCCACCACTTCGAGGAATTCATCACCCACGCTCTTGCTCCATTCCCAATCCACCTTGAGGCGGATTCTTTGTGAATTCGACCAAAGCGAGGAATGCCTTTACATTAGAGTGGAATTTCCGGTGGAAAAGGTTTGTGTAGTATTGCAAGAAGCCAAGAATCACAGATGTCGCTGCGGTAAAGTTATTTTGAAAATAGACATATTTTCATATTAATTATTCATGTTGCGCGTGGAAAATTATTGAAGAAACTAATGGAAATAATAATTATTCATTCAGTTAAATTTGTGTTCTTGCCGCAGCATTTCGTCTACGAGCTAATAGCTGATTAGTATACCTTATTACTATTCATCACGTCAAAATGTTCAACATATTAGTATTTTTCATCTTAAATCCTAGAAATAATTACAACATGTTTACTTAAACCAATATTACACAGAAAGACAAGCAGCGTAGCGATTTATTGTTGAAGTATGGAATTGTGTCGGGTAATCACTCAGAAGAGTTCAGTCAACTGACTGAGTCATGCGTCTGATTTAAGAGAGGTTCTGATTTGAGCATAATTCTGTTCTTATCCGTTCTGTTTGACAGTAACGTATCTATAAATTAAAAGTTAAGTGAAGATATGAGGGTATCATTAAATATAGCTGAAACTTTGTTGTTCCTAAGTTAATAGAAGTTTTCTAAATTGAATATAAGCATACAGCTTCTGCCATTTCCGTCTTATGCCTGTAATTTGCACAGTCGAAATTAGGAAATCTAATTGCAGGATATATAGACAAATATAAATTATTATAAGTATATTTCCGTCGAACAAAAGTATTTCCCTGTACCTCCTCTGAGCTGCGCCTTTATTTCCTGATCGAATGCTAATTTTGACTCTGCTAAGTGAACAACTAAGGATCATAGCCAAAGTGAACAAACCCAAGAATGCTTTAATCGGTGAGGTATGAGCTGATCTTGTACGAACGCCTACGGGGTCTGTTCCATTCTCATATTAACCAGGTAGGGGGGGCATTTACTTTCCCTTCACCACCTGTGGTTTCCCTGGAATATCTGGTAAACGAATAATCAGAGATCTTGAAAAAATGTGAGGGTGCCCAGAGACATCACACGGAATAGTACCCTGGACCTCCAGAACGCACAGTAGTGCAGTACTCACTAGACCACTCCGTCTCATAAGTATAAACGCATGGGATATAAAATTCATCGTATAGAGTGTGTATATATATATATATATATATAAACACACACATATATATATATATTTTTTTTTAAGTAATCTACCGGTTAAGGTAGGTTTTTGGACTGACACAACTACCAAACAAATATTTTATTACTCCTAACAAAACACAAAATCAATCATCCTACTCTATATCAGGTCCCTCTTCATCTCTGAGTACTTCCTTCCTCCCTTCATCCCGTCCAACAACCCTATCCTGTTCCTTCCCTTTCCTCTTTTGCCCAACATTCTACCCTCTATCACAGTCTTCAACATCCCACTGCCGGTCAACACCCCCTTCATCCACTTTTCCTGCCTCCATAGGATTGCTCCCAACAAACCCCTCTCTTCGCCCACCATACCAAGTACTTCCTCATTTGTTTTCTTCTCTGTCCATTTCACCTTCTCCATTCTTCTCCACACCCACATTTCAAAAGCCTCCAATCTACGTCTATCCTCCTGCTTCAATGACCACGTTTCCGCTCCGTACATAGCTACGCTCCATATCAAAGTTTTTACGAGTCTTTTCTTAACATCCTTACTCAAAGTCCCTGTCATCAACTCCCTCCTCCTTGTGAAAGCCTCTTTGCCTAGCGCAATTCTTCTCCTTACGTCCCTACTACTTTGACCGTGTTGGTCCAAAACACTACCGAGATACGTAAACTGTTCTACCTGCTCTAGCTTTTGCCCTCCTATTTTAATGTTAAGCTTGGCCTTTTTCTTTCTAGAAAATCGCATAACCTTTGTTTTATTAATATTGATTCTCATCCCATACCTGTCGCACTGAATTTCCAATTCACTAAGCAATGCTTGCAGCCCCTTGGCTGACTGACAAACTAAAGCTTGGTCATCAGCAAACCTAACTGATTTTACGACTTCCCCGCCCACTTTCATTCCTACCTCGAGTTCTTCCCATGCCTCTTTGATCATTTCTTCTGCGTACAGGTTGAACAGCAACGGTGATAATGGGCAACCCTGCCTTACACCCCTTCCTAACACTGCCCATCCTGACTCCCCGTTTCCCACCCTCACCTGGGCAGTCTGAGACATGTACAGATTGCGGATTAGCCTCCTTTCCCTCCAATCTATTCCTATTTTCTGCAATATACTCATTAGTTTTTCCCAATTTACTCTATCAAACGCTTTTTCGAAATCTACGAAACAGGCAAATACCTCCTGGTTGTGTTCTATATTCCTCTCGATTAATAATCTCATTACTGCAATGGCATCACGCGTACCTCTCCCCTTCCTAAACCCAAACTGATCATCCCCTAAGTAATCATTTGCCCTACTCTCTATCCTTTTGTTTATGATCCTGAGAACAACCTTAGCTGCGTGGGATATCAAACTAATTGTCCTATAGTCCTCACATGACGTGGCCTTTACCTTTTTCGGAATAGGAACTAAAACTGATCTCACAAAGTCTTCCGGCCAGATTCCCTCCTCATAAATACTACGGATCAGCCCATATAGCCTCTTCCTCCCACATTTTCCCAAGCATTTCAAAAGTTCCACGGGAATGTTATCTACCCCCACGGCCTTATTTAGTTTCATCTCCCTTAATGCCCTTTCTATCTCATTGTCTAGTATGCCTGGACCTAAGCTATCTTCCTCTACGTCATGTTCCTTTTCAATGTCTAACTTTGTTGGTCTAAGCTCTTTACTATACAGGTCTTCTACATATTCCTTCCATCTCTCTTGGATCTTTCCTGCGTCAACTATTACCTTACCGGCCTTATCTCTAACTGCTATCGTTGATCTCCCTTTCTTACTTCCCGATAAAGATTTAACTATGCTGTAAAGCGCACCGATTTCCCCCTTCCTCAGCAGACTTTCCATATTCTCGCACTGCGTCTTCCACCATGCTTCCTTTGCTTTATTTGTTGCCCGCCTCAATTTATTGTTCAATTCTTTGTACTTCATTTTGCCTAATTCTGTATTTATATTCTTCCATTTTCGCCGCTCATCCATTTTTGTAATCATCTCATCCGTGATCCATGGTTTACGAGTCCTTTTAGCGTTAACGGTTCCAATAGTGTCTTTTGCCGCTTTAGACAACCCTTTTTTGATACATTCCCATTTTTCTTCAATAGTACTTAGCTCTTTACCGTCCTCCATGATTTTCTCTACCGCCTGTTTGTATTCCTTTCTTTTCAACCCATTTAATGCTTCTACATTCCATTTTCTAACTCGCCGCCCCTGCCTTATCTTTTTAAAACGTACGCTACATTTCATAACAACTAAATTGTGGTCTGAGTCCGCATCCGCTCCCGGGAAGCTGTGGGAATTTATCACACTGTTCCTAAACCTGTGTCTAACCAGGATATAATCTAGCTGATATCTTCCCGAGTCACCTGGCATTTTCCATGTATACCTGCGTCTTTTGTGGTGTCTGAACCAAGTGTTGGTCATAACTAACCCCTGTCTCCTGCAGAACTCAACTGCTTTCTCCCCGCGGTCATTCCTCGTGCCTAAACCGTAGTCCCCCACCTCATCACCATCTCTTCCTTCGCCTACTGTCGCATTCCAATCCCCCATCACTATCAAATGTTTCCCTGCAGGAACACATGCAATCATGTCCTCTAACTGATCGTATATCCTATCGACCTCTTCTTCCTTATGGTTGCTCGGTGGCATGTATACCTGGATAATAACTAAGTTCGTCAGTTCTGCTTTTATCTCCACTAGTAGTATTCTATCCGTTACCTGCTCTATGTTGACTACGCTTCTTCCTACCTCTTCATTTAATACTATGGCGACCCCTCGTTGGCTCTCGTCCCCACCGCTGTATATTATTCTATACTTATCACTCCAGTAATCCCCGCTATCTTTCCATCTCACCTCGCATAGACCTAAAATATCTATATTTCCCCTTTCCATCTCTCGCTTAACATTCTCCAATTTCCCCGTCCTCATCATTGTCCTAACATTCCACGTTCCTATTCTAACTAATTTGGTCTTTTTCTCCTGCGTCTTCTGTCCTGCTGCTGCTGGTTTTCCCTTGCAAGGGTTTCGTGGGATGACGACCGCGGAAGCCTTGCCTCCCCCGCTGCCGGGCACGACACACGGCCGATTGGGCCGAGCCCCGTGGTTGCCAGGACTCAAAATATCTCTATTGCCCATCACATTGTTCTTGGGAATGATAATTGAGGTGGTTTCCCGTTGCCTTCCTCAATAGTGTTTTTAACGTGACACCATCACTTACTGGCCGCCCCACTGGGGTCAGACGCCATTGCAGCCGCCTCACTGAGGAACAGACGCTGCGTGGACTACCTTTCGTCTGGCTCCTAACCTTCGACCTATCTGGCATGGGTGACCCTACCAGGAGCAATTTTTATTACTCCCGCCAGTACAGCTCTAGGGGTCATCGGAACGCACAAGCCCTTCCACCACGTCAAGGTTGTAGTCCGGGGAGGGATATATATATATATATATATATATATATATATATAAACACACACATATATATATATATATATACACATATATATATATATATACATATATACATATATACACACATATATACATATATATATATATTCATATATATATATATTCATATATATATATATATATATATATATATATATATATATATATATATATATATATATATAGATAGATATATATATATATATATATATATATATATTAATTGGGTCATCTACCAGTTAAGGTAGGTTTTGGATGGACACATTTGATTGAATATAAACTATAAACACACACACACAAATATGTACTGTATGTATATATAAATGCATAGGATATCTTTTTAAATCAGAATTTTCCTTAAAAATACATTCCAAATTTGGAAATCATTCACGGTCTCTTCCTCGCCAATTCGACGCATGCCTTCGTTCACTTTATCCTCTCCATGTCACTCCCTTCATGAGCCGTGACCGCACCGAATTCTCCACGACTAACTCTTTTGAACCCTCTCAAAGTCCTTTCCTCAATGCCACATTTCCCTCTCGGCCCAACCCTCCTCCCCTCCCCCCTCTAAGGACCTCGCGTTGTTTCCGAATTTCTTCCCGCCTCATTCGTTTTCCGAGACAAAAGACACGCAGCCGACCCCATTAGCTCCATCTGCCGATCGCTCACTCAAAGAGTCAGACGGCCGTGTTACAACTCGCCACTCATCCTGAAAAGGCGTTGTCGGAGGGGCGAGTGAGGAGTGAAAGGGGAGAAGGGAAGAAAAGGGAAGGCAGAGGAGGAGGGAAGTGTGGGAAAATAAAGGAAATGAAGTTAGGAGAGCGGAGTCTTTTCCCTTGTTCTCTGCCTTATCCCTCTACCTACTTTCCCCTCCACGCACAGTATGTTACAATAATGTATTCTTTTAATCTGAAACCTCTTTATCGGCTAGTTTCGCATATTTTTCATGAATGTGCATTTCACCTTATCCACTACTGTGCGTGTTCTTAAAAGGATGTTTTTTTTCCGGGAAAATGCCAAGAGCTTTCATTTTTCCCGTAAACTGAAATATCCTCATTACCATCACGTTTGAAATCAAACTTCATTAGGGCAATCAATAAATAATACGATTGCTACTAACAACTATGACCTCATTATTGAGAAAATATCATAGCTTGACTATGTAACAATTCTTGAACCGCGGTATGTGGCGTCTTATTATTTGCGGAAGAAACATTTTACGCTTACTTTCCCTCAACCAATTATTGTTTTGAAACATAAAATTTCTCTCAAGGAGTGAATTGCTTGAGGAGGCTATTAGGTCTCCAAGAAGTCTCAATCTCGCCCCGAAGAGTAGGAATGCTTATCTACAGCCCTCATCTCATGGCTAAAAGGGACAATTAATTTGATTGGGAATCACCCTCTTTTTCCCGGATGAGCGATCGCTGTCGACCTCGAAAGCTTCCCCCCCCCTCCCCCCGGCCTCGCACACGACCCAACCCCCTTTTCGACGATGGAGGATAAGATCAACTGGGTTCTCGCTGTCCGGAATCATGGAAAGTGGGAAGAGGGTAGAGAGAAAGGTAGGGATGCGAATTTGCACGCATACCAACGTCTCGAGCGGTCTGTAAAAGCTTTCTTTCTTAACGCTCAGCTGGTCTAAATAATCGTAATTGAATTTATCCCGCGATGAATAGAAAGCGTTCAGATCTTCGTCCACGCGTAATAGTGTTGCTTGAGGTCCACGCTGTCGAGGAATGAGGCTTAAAAAATATTTAAGTCAGTGATCTCCTGTCGGTTTTCATTTCGCAATCAATTATCTCGAGACACGATTAACTTCGCATCTGGCAACGGACTTGGGAAGCGTCTTCGTAGTGAAATACATGTCCAGCTCGTTGATAATGTAAGCGGGGGAATTGTTACCGCCTAAACCACATAAAACGCAAGCTATTTATCCTAGACAAAAATTACCTTTCATCCAAATACGTCTGCATCTAATAGGAAATAAAATGGTCGACAAAAGTTGACAGCAATGTCTTAGTCTAAGTAAAATGAGAAATGATAAGAATATTTTCCTATGTTGCGGGTATTTAAATTTACCATCTCTGCCAACATTAACTCTAATCAGGCTACTACCGAATCAAATGAACCACACATACGAACAGCATCTAAATTTATAATTAGGGCAAGTTGACATTACATTAATTCACATAAACTCTTTCTTACAATTATGTACTCTTCCTTGATGTCCTAAACCAATACATCAAGGGAAGGGAAATTGGCGAGTTTTTCACAATATTTTTAATTAAGGACAGGAAACTGGTGTTGCCTACTACTAACTATCTTAGCTTGCCAACGTTTAATCACACGGTATTTGATATTTTCACGCAAAATAACTGAATTTAAGGAAAATATTCTGGTTTATATTAATTTTCTTACTGACATTTCATAGAGATGTAACCGTACCGAGAGATACTGTGATGAATCAATAGGTAATGCACTTAATATTTGGGATGTTATTTAGGTTTAAATCGAAATAAAATTCAGCAAATAACAATTTAGATTATGCGACATGCAAAAATTCAGACAATATAAACCAGTATCAAAATACTATTTGACAATTATTATAGCTAGATTATTCATGGACATAAATTTAAGCCAATTTGACCGCTATTAAAAATTCAAAACCATTTAAAAAATACCAAACACTTACCATATTTTTCTCAAAGGGAAAATATCGGGGGTGGTGAGTAATGCCCGAGTATGGACCTTCGATTTTCGCATAAATAGAAAAGAACCCGAAGTTGGGGGGATTCAGAGTAAAACGGATCCATTTTCCCCAAAAAAGACACTCTCTTCAAACCTCCGAGGGTGCACTTGAAAACGCTACGGAAGTAGGTGTGGGAATCGAGGGGAGATTTCAATCTTGCGGCGAGTGGGGGGGAGGGAATGTTATAAAGTGGCTTCCGTTGTTGTGTGCGTCCTCCCTTCTCGGGATCGAGGGACTTGAGCCAGCTCAAATGGGGGAAGAGGGGACACGAGGACATCGGTGGGGGGTCGGCTATTTCGCCTCCTGCGGACAGGGTGGACGGGGGGAAAGAGACCGACCCACACTCGGATTAAGGGGGACGAAGGGGCGAGGAGTTGGCACATGGGGAACGGTCGTTGACAGAATACTGTTTCCCTTGGAGTCGATATAAAGACGTGCCTCGCGAGGCAGTTGATAGAGCGGCTTGAATACTTTGGGCCACAGGAACAGGATGCGAGGTAACGATAAGGTGGCATGGCAGGGATGCAGCAGTGAAATGGAATGATGGAAGAGCGGTGGTAGATGCTGGGAAGGGGAACAGAATGGGAGGTTAAGGAGAATCTTCTTCCAAAGTAGATTCCTATGCCAACGTGGCTGGCTCCAACAATCTTTTGATCCCTCAGGCTATCTATTCCTTATCGCACCATTCCTACCCCGTCCATCCAAACACCCGAATAGCATTTCTGAATAAACTATTAAAGGAGTTAATAAAATGGTCAACACTCTCACAGCAGGAGCATTTCTTCATTTCACCCAGAGGAAATAGTTTAACCTGCGTAAGAGGTATTGAGAAATGCCTCTTAAACGAAAATGAAATGTCTTGAAAGAGAAAGATATTACATTTAACTCTGAGCCAAAAAACAATTTAAGCTCTCCACGAGAGAGGTAATTAAAGAATAGAATACTATTTCACTTTATGGAGTTTGTGATACTAAAAAAATCTCTTTAAAAAATTGAAGAAAAATAAATATGGGTAACATAAAGATGGCAATATGATATTTTGGGTGTTGTTTGAAATGGTCACTTCAGTTTCACATTTTAATATGTCCAGATTATTAAAATCTAGTGTAATAAAGGTTTCCCAAAATAATTATGAGTAAAATTTCTCTGCTTTTGACTCATCATTCCGTGAAATGCAACAATCGAAAGGGAAAGCGCAAGCAGATTGAATACTTCTGAATGCCGTTTAGAAGGTTAAGAGGAATACGAGAGAATAGTAGATACTGGTAGAGAAATGGTGGAATGGGATGATTTTAGGAGGGGAAGATGGAGCAGTGAAATGCATGAACGGGGTATTAATATGCTGGAGAGGATTCAGGCGCGTTAAATATTTTTACGGAGAATTTTGAGATAGAGATTTGAATAGAGCATTAAATTTCCATTATTTTACGACGATGTGATACTGATTGAATGTTTGTTATGAAATGCACGAACAGTTTTCATTCATACGGGCCTGGTATTTGTTCCAATTCTATCCTGAAATCGGATATTAACAGATTTAGCACTCAGACTACTTACTTGTGAAACTCTTAAAATTTATTGCGTCTAAAATTACAGATTTTACCATTGAATTTTTGAGATGCTGAATGATTTGTGCCTGAAATACAAATATTTGGTAGTAATTTTTTCAACAATAAATCGAATACTCACAACAAATTAAAAGTGTTAGATTCACAGGTTTTTATATAATAATACCATTATTTTCTCTAATTTTGTTTTTTATTTCTCTTATTATGCACTAGTGAAGATAATCAAAGTAAATTAGATTTATGTGACAGTGCCCGGTTATCATGAATTAGGACAGGGAACTATATAAAACCGAACATGCACACAAAAAAGCAGTTTTGTAAACAAATATCGGCCTTTACGACGTCATTTACACAATAAGGATCACAGTTTGATTGCAATCATTTTCCCAAAGAACAAAGGAATTGTGTGAGGTCGTCTGGGGTTTTAATTGCCTGTCACTTGGACTTCTTTTATTTCTCAAAACATCATCCAAACACGATACCCTCCATGCCTTTGTTTATCCTCCGCTTGTTGCCACACTCCCTCGATATTTAAACTAATTTAATTCCCGTAAACATTTTCAACCTCTCGTCCCTTAAAAAAGAGTTTACACAAACATTAAGCCTTCGACCAGCGTTTTGGACTGAATTATGCGCCATTTCACCGAAACCGTCCAAACAACACTCACAACGGCTATTTTGTTTTCATCCATCACCCCTCTCCCGAAATGCTTTTGTTTTAAAAACGGAAGAAGTAAGAATGGATCGTTCGATCTACCATTTCCAAAGCTGCTACGGAACTAAAAAAAATCCTCCCCATTCTTCCTCCCACCAAATCTTTGGAGTTTCCTTCCCCCATCATTTGTGAAAAATGAATCCAACCAACTTCCCTTTCCCCGCCGCCCAACTGTCTTCCCTCGGGTAATCCCGCGGCGATAAAAGCTTCAAATTCCTCTCCCTTCCCCTCTCACTCCATCTCAAGGGGAAAAGGACAGGGGATAGTAAGCATCCGTCCCCTTCTCACACCCATCCGCCCGTCATGGGGAACCAGTCCCCCTCCATTCCCCGCATTCCACAATCCATTGTGACCCTTAAAACCCCCTCCACGGCTCACCCTTCACGCCCCTCCCCACACACACCCGCGGCTCCTAAGAAACTCTTATCCTCCGGGACATCCCCAGTATTGAGAGGGGGAATGAGACCTCTCTGTCCCACCCCAAGGCTCTTCTCCCTCCACGTTTACTCCTTAAAAACTCCCGTTCCCCAATTCCTTCCCTCCCTCATTCGTCCCATTCTCGCCCGAAACGCCCACGTGTTGCTTCACCACGACAAGGGAGGAGAGAAGGGAAGGAGGGGAGTCTTAAAGGACGGAAGAAAAAATGGGGTATTTTGACTCGTATTCTTCCACCCACACGAACTTGTCTTCTTCCCCTACGCGTCCCCTCTCTCTTATTTCACGAGAGACCAGGAGACCACTACGGATTCCCACACATACACACACACACAAACGAGCAAGCAAACTCACTCACGCTCAAGAGAAATTCTCCCCTTCTCATTCTCTCGCCGGCTTTTGTTTCCTCCCCACATCATTTACGGCCGCTTTGTTTCCATGCTACCAGCTGTCCCCCGGACGTGCGCGTGAGTGAGGAAGAAGGGAAGAATGCCGGGTTCAAGAGAAAGGCGAGGGGAAGGGAGAGTGGCTTGAGGAGTGGTGGAAATGGGGGGGTGGGAGAGTGGGAGGAGGGAGACAATGGAACGAGAGAAGAGAGCGTGGAGGGGAGAGGGCAAGAGGAGATTCTGGGGAATCGAGTTTTAGCGCGATATCAGGATGGGGGAGAGAGTGGCGGGTTAATTAGGGTGGAAATGAAAACAAAGGGTCTTCCTCCGCTAGATTACAAACTGCTATGAAAACACCTTTGAGCAAAATCATTTGCCATTGGTAGAGGGGTTTGGGTTAGCGGGAATATAATACTTTAAAATATTCACAGAATGTATTATTGAATATTCTACATAGATGTACAAAAACTATTCTCTTTAATTAACCGTTTATCTACCCATTTACCTTTAAGTTTAAGTATTAGTAAAACAGTCATGTTAATTTCCTGAAAGTTTTATGCTACATAATTAAGTCACACGTGTATGTGCCTCGTCTTGAAAATAAACAAATAAACTACAGACTTTTAAGATTTTTTGTAAGTCACCAGTTCTTACTCATCCCATAAAAAGGTGACGTAAAATTATTTAAATCAAGCATGCATCCATGAACTACGATCATTACATAAACAAAGTAGTTGAATTTGGAATGATTCGAAGTGCATGGGTCTCCTAATTCGGGGAACATTACAAGAAGAATGAAGTACGATGACGAGGGTCATCCGGAAAGTAGTACCCGTTCGTGAAATAAAGACACAAAAGTAAATATTAACAAACATAAAAAATTTTATTTGAAAGAGGATACTTTAAACTACTTCTCAACATAATCTCCAAGCAAATTAAGGCATTTGTCATAACGTGTGACAAGTTTCTGTATTCCTGCTGCATAGCCCTTCGCCGCCAGCTCATTGAGATACGCGAGGGACCCATCTTGCACAAATTTTTGCATAATGCAGATGGTGTTTAACAATTTCATGAACAATTGTTCGAGAAACATTGGGAAAATGCTCACAGATGTCATCAATTGTGACGCGCCGATCGTTCCTCACGAATTCGTCAACTGAGCTCACCAGTTGGTCTGTAATGACAGACGGTCTCTCCGAACGCTCATCGTCGTGTGTGTTCCCCCTCCCCATGTTGAAGTTGCGACACCACCGCCGAACAGACGACTCGTCCATTACATTGTCTCCATACACCTCCTTTAATTGGCGATGAATATCACATGGGCGAACGTTTCTTGCATTGAGGAATTTAATCACTGCCCTCACTTCACAACTGGCGGCGTTCTCAATTTTTTTAAACATTGTAAACAATCACAGAAACAACACAGGCAATGCTAGCGTCACGCAACTTGGCTCAGAGAAGGCAGACAAGCCACTGAAGCTATCTGACCTCGTCCAGCGGCTACTCGCGTCGTCAGCACTTCATGCGGCACGAACGGGTACTACTTTCCGGATGACCCTCGTACACCGCTCAAGGATTACCCTAAAATCAATTTTATTTCCAAACTATGTTTCCCATGCCGGACTATGTAAGTGAAGGCAAAGGCGAGAAGACATGAAGGAACTTCTCACGCAGAAAGAAGGCAAAAAATATCCGTGAAAGCTGCAAAATATCAAAACCTCGAAGGCCAAAAGATACTACCCGGACGAACAAAAGGAAGAGAGAGTGGGGGGAGCTGAGAGATTAAGGAGGCGGAAAGGGGGCGAGGGAAGAAGGAAGGGAGAAAAGAATTTAGAGAGCGAGGTTTCGGATTTAAGCGTTGTCACTCACGGGCCAGGAGGCGATCGTCATGGGTCTGAAACGGGGCGACTTGACGTGGGTGGGCGCCGCGGCATGTGTTTGTGTGTGTGGTGAGAAAAGAGAATGGAAGGGGTTGAGAGTGAAACGGTGGGACGTGTGATGGGGGAGGAGGGAGAAGGAAAAGAATGGGGCGCAGTAGTATGCGCGGTATGGCGGCGCAAGAAGGATGAGAGCGGCAGGGTGGAGAGAGAAGAGGGCTGAGAGAATCCCCAGGAATGTAGAGGGGAGACGCGAAGAAGAATGATGGGAGGATGGGGGTGTGGTGGTGTTGGTAGTGGCGGGGAGGGGGGGTTGCGAGGAGATTAAGGGCGGGGGATAACAAAGGAATGACAAAATGCGCGAGTGTGGGTCGTAAAAAAGTGGGGAGAACGACGGAGGGATGAGTTCTTTTGTTATCCCGTCCCGCGGAGATGGAATGGGGGGGGGGAAGGGGAGCGAGGTGAAGGAGAAGGGAGAGTTTGAGTGAAAATTTGGGGTGATCGTTTACTGCTAGGGCGTAAAAAAAAATTTGACTCCGGCAAGTGGGGTTTCAAAGGGATTCGAGAGAGATTCGAATAAACTTGAGTGTTTGTGATTCGAGGTGGCGTGTTATGGGCTGTTGGGGGATCCTTTTCCTCGAGAAGGCTCATGGACAGCGGTTACAAAAGAGCAATATATATATATCATTTTGGAGAGTCGGAAGGGTTTATGATCGCGGGCATTAATTGGACGGACACGTCATTAACGGAGGAACGTTAAAAATGTTTTTTTCAAACCGGATGCGCATCCGTGTGCGTGACTCAGAAATGATCAGGAATAGATGTAAATCTGGAGCCTGTTTTACAAAGCTATTAGTCCTTGCAATTTGCACGTGCGTGATCCCGAAAAATTAAATTACTCTGTATACTGGCAATTGATGAATTTGTCAAACGCGCCATTTATTGAATACAATTCTACGCACGGGAGTTGCACTGTGAGGGGTGTACTAACATGTATTAAAAGGAATGCTGGAACTAATATTTCTGCATGCACGGCCAATACCCTAAATACCCTATCCACACGGTCTAACAGCAATTTTTGGGGTATGGCATGGGTATAGATTAATCCACATGCGGTAAAAACGGAGCAGCACTTATTATTCCCATTAAAAAATTATGCCATTTTCGAAGGTTGACATGCAAGATCTGCATCTTTAGGATATTGAATTTGAACAATAGCTCTGATTAACGGGGCTCTGGTATAAAATTGTTCCTTGAATTGGAAAATTCTCTCGAGAAAAAGTATTTCGTCACACGTTGATTTTAAATACATTTGGTTCAGAATTATCCGCTCCCTTCTGCCACTGAGTACCGGGCGGCGCAGGAATTACTAATACCTAATTGCAATACGCGAGGCTGTTTTGTGTCAACCTATGTTCAAAAATAAATATGTCAAAAATTTCTAATCTGAAGAGGAAGGAGACATGGAAGTAGTCATATTGATTAAAATATTATAATAAACATCCTGCTTAAGTCTTTGCAAAGAACGGCTGGCTTAGTTAAAACAATGAGGAGAGGGAACACAAGCTACATTAATTAACAGTACTATGATAAATCCAATAATATTATTTGGAAGATTTAAGCCATCTCTATTTCATTTTGATCACCCTAAAGTTTGTTGCAAGAACTGGGAGTTCTATAAGGCTCTTTGAAAAGGAATTATCATTTTAAAAATTAAATTATTTGGCAATAAAAACAATTTTGAAATAATTAAAACTAACCAACATAATTGGCGTCAAATTAAAAAATAAAACGGAATTGATGCCTCCTATCGCAGTTTATCGAAGCATCAATGGTAAAAGATTTCCCTAGAGCTGTGATTCTCAATTGGATCGTTTTTGATATTTGGATTAAATTTTTGATTGAACCTTGACAGGTTGGCGACAATGAAATATTAATCCTTAAATCTTAAGACTTGATCCACCGCTGCAGATATTATAGTGTTCTTTCTCAGTATGATTAAGTCACTATTGCAAAAAATATGATGGGTAATACGTTTCGCCATGTTTATATAATTGGTAATTTTTCTTAAATTTAAAATTTTCGAAAACATTATTTGCTCTAATGTTAAATTATCCGTGGTATTCATTGGGAGCCAAAGTTCATATTTTTTATAGTATTATAACATATTTTAACTTAAGTCTTGTTTATCAACACCTTTCTAATATCTGCATTCGTCAAAAAGATTATGAGTTCCGTGCTACAACATGCATATTGAAATGATATCGGTTGTGTAAAATAAACTATACAATTATCATGACGTATTATCTTAGATAAATAGAAAAATATGAATGTAAAAAAGTGTACCTTATTTCGTGTATATACGCTCATTGTAGTATTCTTATATGCAGAAGTTTGACCCAGAAGTGTCCCTGTTTCTATGTACAATCACTCAAAATTCTCCAATAAAATGCTTTGGAAATAATTACTAGGCGAAGCTTTACATTACTATTAGCGAATACATCCATCTGCTTCAGCCAGTAAAAGTTGCTCTCATTTAAATATTTGTAATTTTAGAATGTTTTGAAAAATATATAACTGAAATAGAATAGCATATTCCCTGAATTTCACGGTATTTTAATATATCACATCCAGGTAATGCTTACCATTGCGTTATTTTATAAAAAAATAATGTGAATTTCAAAGAATATCGAGAGATTATCCGCAAGAAAAAACTCTACATTTTATTGATTAAACATTACTGATATACACCAACGGTTGCAAAGAGAGATTAAGTGCAGTAGTTTGATCTATAATTTAATATAAGGCAGGAGCCTGCAGTGGGCAGAAAGTTTCCTGCGAAGTATATTTCCCGCGAAGCTTAGTGCTCGCCGGGCATACATATATACAGGGGCATAGGGATCGGTGGCATGAGGTTTATTCCTGCTTTCTCCCACGATGCTTTATGAAAGGCGCACGCATAGCCGTAGACGAGGTGCACCTGCAGCCGTAAGATACCCTGACATGAGGAATGATATTTCGCACAGGAATAGCTACTGATGAGTAAACCCAATGTGAGCACTTGTGACGCAAAAAAGGAGTAATAATAGCACCTTTTGCACCGAGTCCAGTTCGTAGATTTGGGCAAAAGATGAAAACCAAAAATAACTATCGAAAGAACAAAAAATCCTCAAGCATAATAAGATTCATTTTGACCAATGAACCGGCTATTTTCTATTACACATTTAATTCTAGTTTCCGGGTTACTCTAGTCAAATAATAAAAAATGGTTGTATCTTATTGTGGGTCTTTAATGATATTAGAACCGAAAAAGAACGTTCTTTGAACAAATCTCGTTTTTCATCTATACTAAATGGGAACAAATTACTAATTACTATTGGCTTTATTCCTTAACTGCTGCGATAAAATACATTTTCCTCATCTTCACTGAATTTCAATTTCCTAATCAAAAGTAGGCAGGGGGTACTTGTTATTTCAATGATAATATAAGCACTCTAATCATATTTTTTTCAAATTTAAAAGCAAATGAGAGCATCAGAATTCTCGAAAGGGTGCCTAAAATGTTTCTGACATTAGAAGTTCCTCCATTTTTTCATTAAATGACAAACGTAACGCACTAATCTATACAAAAGTTGTTAGATCCTTAATATACGTTAGTGATTTGAAGAAAATGCTTACATTAATCCAAATAGCCTCCAGCTTGAAGTCCTCAGTCAATTTTCTCATTACGGAAAGTGCTTAACACATCAATATCGCATAAGTTCAAAAGGTTATAATAATGCTTTCTCCTGAAGTTGAAGAGGAATGTTACCCAAGTTTTCGAGACGGAAACGGAGTTATTTTTTGTAATGAACTTGACACCACGGAACATTATCCCGCCTCTCTCCTCAATTCTCCGTCATCATTTTACTGCTACACGTCGTTTCCCCCATTTCTCCCAACATTAAATGTTCCTCCATTCCCTCTCGCGTCTTCTTAACTCCCCTCATCAACTACCTTTGCCATCAATTTTTTTGCCAACCGCACGCACTCCCTCCAACTTCTCTCTCTAAATACTTGCTCTACCAATCCATCTCCCTCCATGAACTCTCTCCTCCCTTCTACTCCTTTACCTCCTACCCAGTACACCCCACTCCCATTTTGTCCCAATTTTCTCACACTGTTCACGTATTTCCAAGAGAGCTGATTTACACGGAGTGAGAACTCATTTCATCCTTGCGATTTCGATTCGGAATCTGAAGTAATCTCTTTACCCTGCAAACATTGATAAGTTCATGACGTATTTCTGATAATATGTATAATCTTTTAAGTTTCATTATTGTAAGTATTGTAGGGTGAGTATGTGTTTCGAATTAGATTCGATTCTTGAATCAGAATGTTTTTTAAATTAAAGACTTAAAATTCAAATTCCTATCTCACGGAAAATACATGTTAATGAACACTAGTTTAAGAGATAAATTGACTCTAGTATTTTATGAAACAAATTCATATAGAGATATTCATCGAAATTTTCCGGTATTTATTAAGATTTGAAACCTAGTGTGGGAAAGAAATGCATTCGAAGGCATCAAAATATTTATTATTTATCTTTATTTGTGTTCCATTTGAAATTAAACAATTCTGCATAATCTGCTAACGTTGGTGTACAGATTTCTATCAAATAATTGATTTTAACGTGGAATTTTGATTGATAATAAAGTGTTTTCCTTCCATTCGAGTGAATTTTCGTAAAGTGAAGGTCTTAATGGCGGTGATCTTAATGGAAATCTTTTCTTTCTACCCTTACGTCTTCAACCTTCCCTCTGCTCTTGGGTCTATATCTTCCAGTCACCGTCTTCCCACTCACCTCTCACTTCCCTTCGCCTATCTCTCCACACCCATCCACCTCTTAACACGTAATCTCATGCCAAAACCCCCTCGTCCTCCCTCCCCATCTCTTCACCCCTTACCGTGCATTATCCCTCTTCAGTTCTCCCCTTCAAAACTCAACTCCCCCCCGTCGGCGCACTTATTCCATCCTTGCCCCGCTTCTCCTTTCACGCCACCCACCCCTCACCCGCTTCCTCCTTCCAACCTCCCGTGTTCGCCCATCACAGCCCACAGCATTCTCGTTACGGGACCCTGAAACCCTTCCCCTCTCCTGTTCCCCCGAGCTTCCCTTCCCACACTTTTTCTTTCTCCCTCACTCTCTCACGCACACATACGCCTCCCTTCTTCCTCCCCCGCCTCCTCTTCTGCAATGGCACCCAATTCCCATAGAAACACGCATTAATCAACCCGGTTGACAAGAGGCGGAGGGTTCATGGTACTTTCACCCGCACACAGCCCAGCCAACGCCCGCCACCCGTCTCCAATGCCCTCTTTCCCATTCCCTCTCCTCACGGGCTACCCCTCCCATATCCATGAGTATCTCTCCCCCCCCCCCCCCATCGCGCCCCTAGCTGATCCTAAGGGCTCGCTTTTTCCTCACCACCGGCCCATTCACCATGAGTCTCTTCCGCATCGGACGTCAAGCATAATGCCATCCGGAAGCACTTATCGACACTTGGGTGTTTCGTTTTCGGGCTGTCACGCGTATTGGAAAATAATGCGCATAACGACTCATTCCTTACCTCAAGTGCTAATCGAAGGGGTGATTATTCCCATCCAAGTTCAAAGTTTTCATTTATTTGTGCGGAAGAATCCGGACGGTTTATACCCAAACAAAATATACGAGACTTCTACCAAGCGTCCATATTGCCGGGGGTGTTAGATTTTCATCTAACATGATGAATTGTCCTTTTAAGATCGATAATCCATGACAAGATTGCTAGAATGTTCTACCGGAAATATCCTAGAACAATGCGGTAAAGAGTTAATAAGTTCCATATAAGGAATTAAGATCTGCAAACGACTGTGGTAAATCCTAAAGAGCAACACAAGTCCGTAAGAAAAACTTAAAATAGACAATGATTCCCCAAGTTGTTAATAAACTAACTCAACCTGCTATTTTCGTTTGGTTCTTTTCTCTCATTCGCTTAACTGATAGCAACTGGAGAGTTCTATCCCATAATAAATCAAAATGAATTATTTTTATAAAATAATTGTCCCACAAACGGGAATTTTCCATTTGCCCAAATTTAATTACTGATCCCCTAACCCCAATGACACACTTCACCGTGACGTCTCACCTGGGATAGCGGATATGCAAATGGTCGAAAATTGATTATTAATTATGCAGTATACATAATTTTAGAAAATCGGCTGGGTCTTTAAGCTTTACGCACCTGAATTTCATGGGAAGTTCTCTGATTTCAGGATTTAAAACATCACTTTTAAAACCATTTCAGACTGATAAGTTCAAAAGTTTATTTTTCTTTTACCGAGGAAAGGTATTTACTTTCATTTCAGTTCGAGAAACTGAAATTTTCCCCCAGTAATTTATTTGCAGCCTGATATAGATAACTATGAATAGTCATTTGTCAGTAATAACAAATTTGACCTCATTTCACTTAAATATATTTGAATAGCTACCACCTTGTCTTCTACGGATATTGATTGAGCATTATATGTTCCACGTGTTTATTCCATGGAATGATTAGGCCGTGAAATCCTCCATCTGTTCCCATTTGGTGAATCATACTATTTTGGGAAAGATATTTCCCAGACGGTTTAAAACGGCAGCGGAGCACCGAGACGAAGTTCCCAGAATGTAGCAGTTCGCCAAACTAGAGAGTTATGAAAGCTTTACTAGTACTATCACCCGCGGAAACGTAAACTATTCCTTAGACTAAAATGATTTTAAAAAACGTGGAGACTCAATATTTGATTATGATTCATTTTTACATGCAACAATATCAGAGTGTAAAAATCATTCGCCATCACCGGGATTACAACTCAGATTCCTCGATGTACGGCCAGTTAAGCTATCGAGGCGTCCTCTCAAACTCTGAAATTTTCAACACTCGGCCAATATGAGCTCTTGGCCGGACATCGAGGGATCCGAGTTCGAATCCCGGTCAATATGATTTTTACACTATGAAATTTTTTCATTGAAATGCATATTATCGGATGACTTCTTCAAAAGTTACTGCTGCGCCTTCTCCCGAAGTGTCTTGGAATTTATTCATTTTTCAATTTTGATTCTCCTTATTATTCATTCTATTAAATGTTTTGTCGCACGCGCTATAAAAATTTCAGGAAACACTAAAACTAATCGTGCCCACTGAAGTTACTTTTATCTAAGTAGCAGAAAGGTATTCACTCATCGCATTTGCATTGGATTTCATTTCCAAGTAATACTGACTGGGTCTCTGACAAGAATTATCCACCTTTTTAAGTCCCTACAAGTTCGAGCATAATTAAATCTTAAGATATAATCACTTATTTTGGATTTTAGTGTTAGCAGTCAAAAATATCCTTCAATACTTAAGAAAGGAATTCAAAATACCTGATTAACTATGGGACTATGTGACCCTAATTCTCACCTAGATCCAAGAATGGGTAGCTGTTTTCATTAAAGTCTGAGCTATACTCACCCTAGAATATTCTTATATTTTAAATGTTCGTCTATAGCCAACTCTGAAGTTCTTCTTTGAGGCACTAGGTGAAAAGAAAAAGCGCTAAAATTACATTATGTTTTAAATACTGAGAGTGAGCTCCAAATGTGAAAGAAAGAGGCCCGTAACAATTCACCTGCTGTGAGATTTGTAAAAATACTCGGCAATTATCAGGATTCCATTTGTGGATCCTGACGTACCCATTTACATACAGAATTCTATAATTATTTGATCGAGGTAGCCTTTTTCCATGATCCGTTTCATTATGGATAGCTTCTCTTGAGGGCTTCCTAAATTAGTATTTGGTAAGGAAGACAAACTTTGTAAAATTCAATAAAATGTTTATTAATACGGAACGGTAAGTTTGTCTCATGCCTTAAGTTAATGTTCACAAGGTTGAGCCCGATGCCAATGAAAGGTAAGTAATGTTTGGTAGTTTATCGTTTAAGATATACGTAGGTTTTGCAATGATGCAGACTGAGCCCAGCAATTTTTTCGTAGGCTCGTTTATCCAGAAACATCCTGACACGCCAGGCTACAGTGTACTTGTTTTCTTCTTCAATCCCAAATACATTCAAGCTCCCTTCATTCCGTCCAGCATGGACATTTTTCTCCCCTATATCAAATTCTTCAACTTTCTATCGCCGATCATAATGTTCTGCAGTCACCTTTCATGCCTTCTTTATTTGGTCTGCACAAAGAGAACAAGTTAAACTGACTAACTTAGAGTCAATAAGTCTCCATTCATGCAAAACCTAACAAGCACGATTACTGTCATTCCATGGTATCTCAGTATACCAAAATCAATCAGGACACTTTTCTTGAGACACACCCATTTATCCCGACATAGCGGTTGGGAAGTCCTTCCCCTATGGCCTTGAGCGCTGGAATTATACTCAAGTAGACTTGGTACAGTACGTATAAGTATACTGTAAATATGTACATATATACTGTATGAAATGTACATATATACTGTAAATAACTTGACTACCTATTCAGATAACAAAACTTTTGTTAATAGAATGGATGCTCTTTTAATCCGCTGTCAATTTTCCCTAGTCAATATGCTCTTCTTCCATAATTCCTTGGGTATTATCATTGCATAAATACCTAACAGCATTTAACGCCACGCGGAATCCTGTGAATAAGGATCACCATTGAATGTGAAACGCAAATAATTTGTGTTATGGAAACGTATAAGTGCATTGACGAGCACTGCGGACCCTCTGCCAAAAACCGAGACGACGGGTAAAACCTATATTGACTCCGCCAGAGAGGCTCGTCCTCCTTTGGACATCACCTGAAATAGCTACAGACCAATGAATGCTCTTCAGGCAAACGAAAGACTGAGCTGAACATGTACAAAAGAACACCATAATGAAATAAACGCCAGGAACTTCTGCCTCCTTCAAACTCCTCGCCTTCAAAGCACGTTATCTTCGCTCCCTTTTAACCCTCGAGCCCCTGGATGCCCTCCCCGTTCCCCATATGCTCCCATTTCCTGCCCACACCCTCAACCTTCCGCCTTTCCTTGCACCCCCCACCCAATTTCCCTGAGCTATTCCCCAATCTTGTCTCCTTGCCACTCACCCCGTCTCCCTTCTCCTACCCCTCCAGTACACTTCATGCGCCGGAGCATCGTGAGGGGAAGGGGGAAATCCTCCCCATCATTCCCCCCTCCCGTCCGCCTCAACGTTTTGTTTCCTCTCCCTCCCTGCCTCCTTGTATTCCAATGAATCACCCAAAGTCGGCTTCCTTTGAGCTCCCGTCCCGGAGATGGCAAATGCATCGGGGCAATAGGGAAAAAAAAGGTTTGCGCAGCCAGAATAACGTTTGTGTATGTGTGTATGTGTTTGCATTTACAAATTAGACCGTGATTTAGCTAAGAGCATTTAGCGTATTTGGCCCCAACTGATGCGTCAGGAGGGCGAAAATAAAAGGAGAGGAGGTAGAGGGGGTCTTCACTTTGTCTCTCCTACTACCCCCCTCCCCCGTACTCTCCCTCTCTCAATCCCGTAAAACACATCCCACCCCATAACCCCATACCACAGTACTTCTATTTCCTGCGAATCGATAAGATTCGAAGTGCTTGCGCGGTATTTCTTCGAGTCGTAGAAGGACTACTTAGGAACGAAACAGAAAAACTGACTTCCATTTTCATATTCAACATAGTAGTTTAATTACCAAGATATATGGTCATTGAATTATGTACCGCAAAAAACTATTTGTAGAACTGTTGATGGTAAGAATAATATTTCATGGCTAAATAGAGAGTCTGGAAAATTTCTAAGCACTGAATAAACATGACAAAAACTCTTTATCGCTTTCTATAATCAAAATCATTTTCAATTTAACTCACTTGTTACCTCCCAGAATGTAGTCCCAATCATCCACAGTTCTTTTTCGCCTATCTGCCTCGCTACCTCGACATTTCTCCCACTGTTACAGACAACATTTCCCTGATTTCATTACATCCAAAATCGACTCCATGCATTCTCTGAATTTTCTTCCAATAACGTTACCTCTTCCCCTGCCATGCCTAGCTTTCTTGTTTGCTTTCGTTCCCTTGCAATTTATTTTCCCATTCTTGCCTACCATTCACTGAAATTGGCTACCGATAATATTTCTGCTTTCTACCATTTTTGTTCTTTTCTCATGACCAATATAAAAGAAATTAGAGATGAAAAATCCAAATTAAAAAGAGGGGATACTATTCAGAAACGAAAATAAAACGTTTTCAGGGGAATACTACTTAAGTTAATCAGCTTCGTTTTTTTTTGATCCGTATTAAATAGAAATGAATCTTGAATTATCTAATTTCTTGTCATTAGCTTATAGATAAGGGAATTGGGTCGTTAAATAGAAAGAAAAAACATAATTCAAAAATAAGCATATAGAGGGCATATATTAAGACATAATATCTTCAATACATTTGAAACCTTAGTTGATTGCGCAAAGTATCTTTTTTTCGATAGGCTTGAAGATATAACAGAAAGTCAGCATCAAAGAGCTTTTGTTACCCCCGGTATAAATATTGCTATCCTTAATGATATTGTGCTTATTTTACACCCAATCAAAAGGGGATAGCATATTTAATAATGCTAATTGATTAATTTTTTAAATGCAATTGGAACTCTTCCACTTCTACATATGTGACCATTCCTTCAATTCAACTGAGTCAGACTAAACTCCCAATTGGTTATTCTTTCGTGTTTACGGTGAAAAAATTACCTCAGCGCAGAAAAGATTTTATCTCGCAATATATGGAGGAAATTGGAACTTGAATTATTGCAATTGCGCCCTCCGAACTCATGGGAAGGAAATCTGCGGCGCATTTAGGCTGTTCCAATAAATATACCACATTTTAGATTTTAAAGCTAAAACCGGACTAAAGGCCAAGGAGTTACATTTTTCTTGACGGCACTTGTTAGCATTTTCCATGACGACGTACATTAAGTTTCAGTTCCAATGTTGGTGTCTGCCATGTGGACTTATGTTTTCCGTAACACTTTAGAAATTCCTCATGTTTACGTTGTCCCATCCAATCATAAATTCGATTGGAGACCAGATATACTGAATAGATACCAGTAAAATTATTAGAAATTAGCAATTATAACTAAACATTCATTACACCAGGATTTCTTAAGGGAGAAATTTTACTTCAATTATGGGATAAATTGCTTCATTATTAGGAAGACTCCACGGCGAGAAAACTATTCGAGATCAAATAAGGTAAGACAAGGGAAGGGAACAAGGAAGGTAAGGACAGGATTAAGAGAGAAAACAGTAGCGCGGAATGTGAGGGGGGAATGGGCGGTTATGATAAGATATTTTTAGCGAAACAGGCGGTAGTTTGGGCAAATGAAAAAAAGAGAGGGGAGAGAAAAGGTACCAAAAAATCCTTTGGGACACAACCAATCGAGTTACTTTCCGAGGGCATTTCGTTTTTCTTCCCGCGTTCGAGGAAGGACTTCCGAGAACTTATTTTCGCCGCTCGGGGAAAAATGAGAAGAATCGAGATTTGATAAATTAAAGGAAAAATGGAAATATTCGGAAAAAGGCGCCTCAACAAAACGAAATAAAAAAAAGTTCCGGAAAGAGGAGAAGAGAGGAAAAAAAATTGAACAGAAAAAAGGAGAAAAAAATTAAGTTCCAACGGCCCTATGAATATTAAGGAAAAGAAATCGAATGAGGGGGGTGAGAGGATGTCGGAGTGGCGAGTGGGATGAAGGGAAGGGTGTGGCAAACATTAAGGTTGGGGGAGGGAGTTCATACTGGGGTGGGGAGGGGAAACGGGATGGGGGTGGGTTTTTGAGAGTGAAGAAAAAGACTCTTTGGTGTTTGGAGAATACAAATAAAAGAACGCGTGGTGTACACTGTTTGGCGCACTACCGATCCACTGTCTATTGGTTTTCATCGGCTTGCAGAGGCATACTCTGCCTGAGATATTCTGAAAGCCAAAGTCAGAAAATCGGTAGAAAAACCGAGTTTCCTACACGCTCTTCTACTTCTCCCGATTTACTGCTCTTCTAGGTGTATTTTAAGATGACAGTATAATATCGAGGAATTAGGGGGAAATAAAATATTCGATTAAGAAATACTAAAGGTGAAATTTCCTCTACCTGTACCCTATAGTTCCTTCAATTGTCCTCATTTTATTTTTTCTCACTTTCATTTCCCTTCGTAAATATTGCTCGTCCGGTACACTTAATTGGGCTTGTTCTGCCGCTGCCAAATTCTTCAGCAAATCATTTCTCTTCAATAATTTCTATTAACTCTTGGTACCTATCAATATTTACGTCCTGACTTCTTGAATCTATTAGGTTCATCTGTCAATATTTAATTGGCCATCGTCTTCAAACTACATCATTCTTGTCTCCTCCATCTTACACTCCAAAATACCTCATACCTGCTTCAAATCTCCGGTGGGTCAGGGTTACAAAAACATAGATAACATTTCAATCTGTGCTGATTGATTTCAGGCACAATTATTTCTTTTGATTATTTCTTTTCTTCAATTTTTAGCATTAAAAAATGTCCAGTGAATATTAGGAAAAATCAAAGCTTTATGATTTAAACCATATTTACATAAATAAACCAAGCAGTATAATAAAAACAGAACTGATATACGTGAGGCAACCACGTCAGTTTTGTGACTTTTTCTCAAGAAATTATAATTGTTTGTATTGAGTATGTTCATTCATTCCGTGCATCATTTATTTTAACTATCTGCTTTAATATGATGTAAGGAATTAAAATTAATATTGAAGGTATATAACACAGATTATTATTCCCCAAATATAAAATAGTAATTATTATTTTTTGCAAGAATCTGATCCCAAGACTAAGTCATTCCGACTGTTTCGAAAATATTCAAATGCGATAGCATGCTGTGTACATTAGGCTTGAAAAGCCCATCTCTGTGACAGAAGTTATCCGTTAGGTAAATAATAATATTCATTCGTGATCGTGAAAGGACAAGAACGGAATGAGAGAATTCAAAATTTTATTATTTTGATGATGAAATGAAGATAGCTGCTAACAACGAAGAAGGAACAGAAAGAGTGAGAGAGATTATGGGTAGAAATGAAGAAAAAAAAGAGAACGGTATACATTTTATGCTAGCAAAGAGATATGCTGGAGGTGGAGAGCGATAATGCAGTCGTACCAGAAGCTTTCCATTTGAAAGCTGAAGGGTGCGGGCGGTTGTTTGGGTAAGCAGGGGTTGGGAAGTGGTGGCGGGGGAGGCGGGGATGGAATCCAATTTCATTTTCCCAGACAAACGAAGAAAACAAAACAGCGACGCGGGAATAAGATTTCCAAGAGAGAGAGAGAGATGGAGGCGGGCGGGGTGAGAGTGATCGTGGAGGGGGAGGGGCTGGGTATAGGCTCAGAGGGTGAGGTGGGTGAGGGGGGATGGGGGAGGAGAATGCGGTGGGGCGTGTTCTGTGAAGGTGAAGGGGTGGAAGTTTCGACCAGAGTATAAGGAAGAGCGGGACGGAAGGTTGTGGAAAGAATTTTTCACGCATTTACGGGAAATAACATGTTTTTTATCCGGTCGCTTCAATCGCTCACTTCACATACATGATTTACGGGAAGTGAGTATTTTCCATGCATAATAACTTAACATGCTGGCAGTGTTATCCAGAAATTGGTGCCAATTTAAAAAAAAAGAAGATTTTTATCCTGAGAGCTACCTAACATTAATCACTTTAGAGATTCAAAGGAAAGGAATTGAAAAGTTAAATGTTTTCGATGCAAAGGAGCACTCATTCTTATTTGCATCGAAGCATCGCTCTTTCGTTGCATCTAGTATTGAGAAAACTCCTGGCAGTAACGTGCTTCCTCTGATTCAGTAGCTAAATTAACTAGGTGTTGCATTGATCCACTATTTAAGTTCAAAATTACATATAAATATGATAAGAGTCCGAGCCCCATTTTAAACTGTCTTTTGACTTTGACCTATCGTTTCTGTTCATTATATTATGTACATGAATATAGAAGACATTTCCGCGGGGATATCCGGAGGTATGACTGCATACTCATTTCCGTTTGAGATACAGCGCACATTTAGCCGGATAATATTCTCCGGATAAAGAAAATATATATAGGTATTGTGAGATTAAATCTCGCAATACAGGGGAGAGTGATACATAAGCAGGGAAGAGGAAAGAGGTTATTTACCTAATAATAATCATTGTTAAAAATCCTACGTAAATGCTAAAAAGTAGTTATCGTATTAATGCTAAATAAATAAATAATTTACAGCAGCTCAGGGGGTAAAACTCGAGATTTTTTATGAGTAACAATTATTTAACAATTATGATGAAAAAATGAACGATTTTTTAATAAAAGCAGATAATGACATCGCAGCATACGGGCCGGGGTGACTACGATATATTCTAGACGCAAGAATAAACTTCTCCGGCATTTGTTTTTCATGATTGGAAATAAAACCTGGCCCTTTTGCTTTTAATTTGCGCGATCGAATTCGAGTCTCCCTTTAAATATTCACGGAGAACGCACCCGTTGCCTTTCTTACCCCCTTCTCTAAACAAGAGCCGGTGGAGTGGGGTGGTGGTGGTATGGAAAGTCTATTACAGGATTATTCCCTCGGAGGGGAAATGGGATGGGATGAAGGGGTTTTGGGAGTCGGATGAGGGAGTTCCCGGCGCCACCTTGTACCGTGCATGTGTCGCCCCTGCTCTACGCGACCTCTCACTCCTATCCGGAATGAATCAAATCGGATACAGCGGCAAACAAAGAGTCATCCACAGCGCACACACAAACGCACTCAAACACGGCTAATCACAACGCACGCATCGAGGGGACCGGTTTTGGGATGGGGTCAGGGTAAGACCCCGGCTGTGCTGGAGGAGGGTGAGAGTCGGGGAGATGGCGGGAGAGGGGCTAGGGAATGGGTCGAGGAGGGGCGGAGAAGCCTTGGCGCTCGGCCTTTGAGGCCACTCGGAAGAATGGGTGCCGTGGAGGGCCCCTGCATTATTCGGCAGCAGTGGTTTGGCGGACGGAAACACGGCGGGAGGGGGCGTGGGTGGGGCGGAGTGAATGTTTCAGACGGCAGTTGGGGGAGGGGACGAGGACAGGAGTATAGTGTAGGAGAGTGGGGAAGGATGAAGTTCAAAGGTATTGGGGGAGACCTCTGGCGGCTGGTGGCCGAAGTTAAGGGAAAAGAATCGAAAGGGAGAAGAATATCAAAAGGAATAATGCAGCAGCAGCAGGGAGGGGAGTGCGGCAGTTGGGGGAGCGAGATGGGGGCGAGGGGGGCCAGTCATTGTTCGCAACCACTCCCCCTCCCGCCCTCCCTTCATCCCCTCCTACCAAATTTTCCCTACGACCTCACTCCCGAGCCCTCGATGCATCGATTTTCTAATCATATCGCCCCGCCGATGTAGAGATCCGTATGAGGGAACGAATTATTGGCAAATATCCTTTTGATGTAGCATACCGATGGTACACGTACTACATATCCATAGTACCATAGATAGATGATAGTGATCAACAACGCTCTAGGTGGGCAAGTGATGCAGTTAACGATGGCCCCTGTCATCTAATTTCACGGGCAGGTGAAGTTAAAACTAGACGATATTCAAAGCACGTGGGTCACTAAACACTCATTAACCGACCGATTATCGATAATCCATCTAAATTCAATAAGAGCAACAGGATATACATGCAATTGCGTTCTTTGAGTGCTTGGTCAAGATCGTAAATCTGACCCCTATTTTAAACCGATCTCGGAGTTGTGAAGAGATCCCTGGGAGAGGTAGCATGAATATTTCTGCTATATCAACTCCCGCCAACAAAACTCTCTCTCTACTCTATCGTCACCTTTGGTTTGAGAATGATTTTTCCATTACTGATACCTAATTATTTAGAAAAATGGCGTTACAATTAAAAGTCTGCTCCTGCTCAGGAGAGAATGCCAACCAAACATCATAATAAGAATGAACGGAATTAACTTTTATCAAATACATGCCTGCATCATAATTTCTCCTACACATTATTTCCCTAAAATGAGACAATTAAGTTACATGATAGTAAATATATCAACGTGTTCATTTGAGAATATGAAATCTTTTGTACTTAAGTACAATATAAATTTGGCCTCAAGCATCGGCGAGAGCCTTATCTCATTCTACCGTTACGTGGACTAATTTTGATTCCGAATTCTATCTTTTATTTTGTACTTTCAAGATTATTTCAAAATTTGTCCTACGACAAACGGCATAGTTTATTAAAATGTGACACTGAAAAGACTAGTCATAATTCTTAAATAATATTTGCGGATAATTACACAAAGGAAATGGACATTTTACGCATCAGACTGTAAGATTTATTTAATTATAGTAAAATGATAGTGCCTCACTTCATTTAACTTGCTTATAATCAGTACCGACAGAAAATAAACTAGTGACGGACCGAAGAGTACATAGTCATCTCAATATTTCAGTTCGAACATCTGCTCTCATTGAATAAATCTGAAAACGAGATAATGCGATCATTAATTTTTTGTCCATCAATAAGTGGAGTGTAATAGACTTAAATGCTTTCTTCATAGAATCAGAGTCATGTTGGTTTATTTGCAAACTATTGGAGTGCAAAATAATTGAGCAAACATACAATAGATAAATTCTTCGCGAAGCCACTACCCCATCCATTACGATTGGTTCTTTTTTCACGATTTTTACTGAATAAAAAGCGCCGAAGTACTCCATTCAAATAGAATTTTACCCTACAATATATGTTTATATTTTTTTTCACAAACAGGATATATATTCCAAAATTTACAAAATTACCTTCCGGCAATTTGTCATAATTTTACAATATGTATATAACTCATGAAAGGAGCGACTTAGGCAACAAATGATTACCGTTGAAACGCTCTCGTCATAGATATAATAGAAATTTTTCCTACGAGCCTAGATTTTCCTCATAAGCTCTGTATCCATGAAAAATATTTTTCTCCTCGAGATTTCTATGCAGAAAAAAGGCGCGAAAATGGCGAATTACGGTCCAAAAAAACTGGATAGTAATTGTAATTAGGCGGTATGAAAAATAAGCCTTGAAAAAAATTCATTCAACCAGCGTCCGTGTCCATTCAAGTCATAGCCGCGAGTCCTGTTTGGGATGACCCCTCTGCCGGGTCGCGCCACATCTCTCCCCGGTACACAATGCGACTCGCCTCAATGCTTCTCCCCCTTCCCTCTCCGTCTGTCTGTCGCATTCAACTATTCCCCCTTTACGCCTCCCCGCGTCTCCCTTGTTCCTTTTATCTCCACCCGCACCGCTCCCCTCTGGCCTATAATACCCTGTCGTTGCACAGATTCTGTGAGTATCACACACCCCCCAACGCCTCTCCCCCCTTCCCCACACCACGGATTCATTCCCATACGGCTCAATTAAACCTTTACTTAGTGCTATTCACTGGGGAGCCGATGGCATCAAGCGTCTGTCGGTAATCCAAAAGCGGCTCCATAATGTACTCTGATCAGGGGTCGATACGAAATTGCTGATGAAAAGATAGCCTGCTCTATAATATAATGAAGCCATAGCTAGTTCGTTTCTCACCTCCGTTGCCACCCAGGCATGAGGGTGATCTCTAATTTGATTCCGTTAGTCATTTACAGTGGGGGCACTTGGGATTGTTACTCCATAGCATTTAATTCGTCGAATTAGAGGAACAGATAGGCATATATGATCAAAACATGAATTCAGGCAAAATCATTTGACAGATACGCTATTCTTTATTTATTCTTCTATTACATTGAATCTTCTGGTGCTATGGTTCTCAAAAACTAAGTAAAAATAAGACGCACTGATTTTCATGGCCCGAATGGATGATTGCTTACATGAAGCAGAGCGATAATGGCGTCATTAGAGGAATTGCTCAGCTACTAATGAAATTGCAGGACAGTTATTGCTAGCAAATGGCTATCAATTATTGAAGAGCCGAACTTGGAAATTTCAATGAGAATGCTAAATATAAGGACACCTTGCATGGTGACATATTTGCAATCATTAACGTCTGGTCGTGGCGATAAAAATGGAAAGACCAAAGAAGTTTCCCCAAAAATTATAGTTCAAAATGAAAAAATAGAGTTTTTGATAAAAGATAAAATCGTTTCACGGCAAGAAATTTAAGTACCAAATGAGTGGAAAATTGTTCCTAAAATTTTCATTTGCATTTGCACTGAGATCTAGATTCCAAAATATGGTTCGTTCTTTCCCAGAGAATTCCAAAGCCATGCCAATATTTTTAAATAGTTTTTATTCCAAATCGAGGCTTCAAGTAATCGCATTTTTCATGCATTGGAATTCATAATGACCGGAAAAATCAATGAAATTAAAATACCAATGCAACGCATGAGTAATGTAACTAAACCCCAAGTATTAAAAAAAACACGTATGTGGACACCACCAATGTGAAAGAAGTGGGACCAAGGGCATAAAAGAAATACGTATAGAATATTGAAAATAAGAGCGAAGGGGGGATAAAGGCGATGAAAACGACGAGGGGCGAATGAAAAAGATGGAAAAAAAGAGCCGAAGTTAGAGCGAGAGAGAGAGAGAGATAACTGGAGAAAAGATGGAATGGCGAAAGGCAAGAAAAATATTCGGGAAGAGAACGGAAGCATTCCAGCTATTATGGGAGGGGATGAAAGAATTACATTTGCTGTGCGTGGAATCTCCAAAAGGAAAATAATGCGATGAAAAGGAAAGGCCTGGTGGTGTGGGGACCAGGGGTGGGGGTTGGGGAAGAGGTCTATGAAGAAGGGTGGGTTATAGAGAGGAGAGGACGACGGGAAACAGGAAAAGAGGCCTGGTGGGTGTGGGTGGGGAGGAGAGGGGGGCAGGGTAAAAAAAATGCTGCAATGGGGTTCGAGGGGAATTATGATGAACGCGGGAATGGAGGAAGATTCTAAGGCATACAGTACGGTGCGTTTGTTATTATGGCTGCCGTGCTGCTAGTAAGGCGGAATGGGAAATGATGGAGATGGGGTGGGTGTTCACGATGGTGGGGCGGGGTCGGAATAAGGGCGTGGGACGGAAGGTATTGGCGAGGAGGTAGAGGAAGGAAATCGTCGACGGGTATTCTAACAAGTTTGTCATTCCTTTCACCCTGTCTTCTCCACGCCGCCGGGCTTCCCCCTCTCCCACTCCGCCCAACCCCACGTAGAAAGCTCGAAGGCAAAGGCTCTTCTTCCCTCCCCTGGATACGCTCCGGGTCTTTCAAGATGCGGACAAAGGGTGAGAAATCTTTTGCTTCAGGAAACGACCTCCTATTCCCTTTCTCTCTCTCCCTTTCACCGATCCCTTCATCACACATCCTCTAGTGCCTCCTCCACTTTCTTCTACGATGGGATAATCTAGAACTTTTTCCGCACACGGATATACTACATATTCAACTACATTAATGCAATATACCGCAATGGCGTGTGGCGAAGGATGTTAGGGTACCAATCATGCGTGCATAGAGTCAATGGGATCTATATGTGATGATGTCTATATCCCTTATTTTATCAAGGCGTTCGAATATGCCAAAATCATTTGGTTCCATAATAATACCCTCGACGTATTCAAGAAAATTCAGATGTCCTGTACCTATTTAATATATTTATTCTTGCCTGCTCTTTTTGTGAATCAAGGAGCTTCCTCCAACACACCCGTCACGCTTACTCTCTTCTCGTAAAAACTGTGGGGGATTGGTCGAAAGTAAAGTGCACGCTTCAAAAAAATTTCCCATGACAGTCCTGCAATTTCATCTGCTTTAATTCAAACTCAAAGCATCGAAAATTACTTATTTTACGGTTAAATAAGAAGTTCCCAATCCACTTGGCCACTTTCTCGCATTTACACTCCAAAATGTCGAGAAATTTCAAGATAAATGAAGAAACCTAGACTGGTTGTACAGTATTTGCTTTTAAATGACCAAAATTTAATATGTAATATCGCATGGTTGATAATATTAAGCGGGAGACAATTTTTTTCTGCATTGCTAATGAAGCTGCTGAAAAAGAATTATTCGTTTTTAAATTTACCCTTCAATGCATGTTATTGGTTTTCCTTAATATTTTTAGACGCAAACGAAAATTGTATTGGATGCAATATTGGGAGAAAGAATGTCAATAAGGCCTTTGTTTTATTCAAAGTGCCCATGACGATATAGAAATGATTCCCGCAGCCGTTCACGGGATTCCCGTTTATTTTCCATCACCGTTTATAAAATCAATCACTTTCCTCAATGAAGGATTAAAGTAACCAATATAGCTAAACTTTACAAAATTAAAGATGGGTCATAAGAATTAAACAATAGAATTATTTTTATGTGCATAAATCACAACGCCTACTGTATCACTTTTTTCATCAGTTTCAAAATTAAATCCGGTCATTTATCAAACTTAATGAAATTATATCTCAAATGAAAGCATGTTTATTTGAAACATTACTTTAGCAATAATGGCTTGAAATAAGTGTAATTCAAAGGATCTAATTCAAACTTTAAAACTTAAAGCTGATTTTGTCATAGTTGACAACGCAGAGAAAAATTCTAAACTTTGAAAATGAGTACCTATATATTTTACATATTTCAGTTGGTATTCTCCCGTAGTTCACTCAGCTACTTTTGTATGCACTAAGGTGGAATACTGCAGTAATTAATGACGTAAATGATCGAAAGAAACCTAAGAATACAATTGAACGCATTCCTTACTTGGTTCCTCCGTTGCGTAATTCTAATTTTACTGCAGTTACACTCGAAGGTCGGCGATCTCATCCTGGGATTATTTAACTCGTATCCCAGCTTGCTTGCAGTCTTCCTCGCAACGCTCCTTCCCTCCGCATTCTTCCGACCACACTGCTACCTCCCCCATTCAGCACAAATCCAGGTTGAGGTTTTCGACTGCCTCCCAGAAGGAACACCCGAAAAATATTTCCTCCCCCAATCCCCAATCCCTCTGAATCCCACCCTCCTTCATTCATCGGCCCACTCCCTCGCCATTCCCTTTTACAGTCCTGCGATATATATATATATATATATATATATATATATATATATATATATATATATATATATATATATAAGCGACGCCTCAATTACCGTCAATCCAAGCCGCGAAAATTTCGAAATTCATCGAGAATGGAACGGCGGCAGCCAATAACTCGAGTTCGGAGTAGCGCTCTGCAATTGTGACAATCCCTCGGTAGAAATCACTCCGTCTTTAGAGAAGACGGTAAAATCTCACCACCTGATGCCTCGTGATACGTTTGGCTTTACTCGAAATTTGAAGTGAAAAAAATCCCAGGTTTCTTCGTCAGCGGTTGGAAAATTATAGGGAACGATTTATTGGCTCTCTGGGATCATGGGTAAATATGAGATAATGTGCAGCGGAAGATTATTCGGGAATCTAACGCACGCCATTGAATTTGCTAAAACAGCCAACATTAGTAGAAAATATATCATCAACTTGTTTATTGTTTATTATATTCCAGAGGGCGGAGCGCTGGGTTACTGACCGAAGTCTGGGCGATGGGCGAAGCCTGGGTTCTGGGCGATGTCTCTGGACACCCTTAGTTTCAGTAACCAGAACTTCCTGGGAAACCAAAGATGGCACAGTGAAAGGAACTTCACCCCCCTTCTGATATGCTAATTTCATACGTCATCTGAAGTTTAGTATTTGGTCATCTCTACCTTCACCAAACCAGCCAACCAACCTTCGGGTTGAATACTGCGGTTTGGTCTGTCATGCCATTACACAGGGTTCAATTAAACTAGCATTTCCTATTTACTGATGATGCTAGAATTTGACGGAACTCATTATTAATTTAGCATTAAGAACTGCAACGTTACCCTCTGCATGCGGAGTAAAATATTCCGATTGCCTTTGGAGGGAGATGTATTACCCATTAGTTAATTTATATTCTCAGAGAAGAATTTTAATGGGTGTTCCTTCACACTGAGGAATTTATTTTGGCAAGTCATTGAATGAAGCGTGAGAAATTTTATCTTAAAATTGCTATTTAACAATAAATGAAATCCTACCATGCATTTAAATTTTCCCAAAGCCACCAATTCGATTGTGATGGTTGCTACAAATATATTTGAATCACAAATTGAACAAATAAGAAATTAAAAATTTCATAGAAAATTTAGCTGTCGACAATTAATCGTAAATATTAATATTCGACTGAATCTAAACCACACATAACCAAATGCATTATAACAATCTGTTCTTCATTTATTAGAACTATTATATTAATGAAAACTGTTTTGAACAGGATTTTTAGACTATTTTCATGTGTAACTATTTATGCATATATTTTAAATAAAATATAACGATGCGCGAATTACCTTCTGTTTAGTTTATCAGATAGGATATGCGTTTGATATTACCGATTTGGTCAATATTTCTGTCAGCATCAGGCTAATCAACTATATTTGTTTTTTCTTGCGACAATTAACGATTGCGATAATGCAGTAGGTTTTGTCACGGGGTTTTTATGACAAGTGGATTTATCAAATTTTCTGAATTATAAAATTTCAATTGAATGAATATCAATTTTAAATTATTTTTGTAATATATTTTATGAACTTACATTTTAAATTATGCAATACAGCTGATTATCTAGTGCATATATTGGCACATCTAACGCTAAATAATAAAAGAGTGAGCTGCTGAAGAATATCATGGCGAACTTTTACATATTTGTGAAATTAGGCTTCATTTTTACCGTATAAAAATTGTGCTTCAAAATATTTTGTCAGAGGTCCTCCCTCGACAGCATTCGCGGCCATTGGTTTTCAATATCTGGGCTTATTGAACAATACACTGATCATTGATTCATAATTTTTTGTTAAAAAAATTACAACTATGTCACTAATAACAATACGGGAGAGCAAGTTGGTGCGTGCACGGAAATTCATGATTGCAACTAATGTGAATATTATTGACTTGGTGGAAGCTGATTGGGCCAGGGCTAAGTCCTACGAAAGGCTTCGATTGTAATTGAAGCCGTGGGGACATTTATAGCATACAATACTAAATTCTGATTCTGGTATTCCTTGACAAATTCCTTGACAAATTCCTCTACATAGTTTACTAAGCTCACAGAAGCAAACAAAGCAATGCCTACCAACTTACACTCAATTCTAAGGTCAATTTGTATTCCCTATTTAGAACAATATATAAGAACACAACTTCAGTCAAAGGATAATGAGACTACGATAATTAGTATTTCATTTGCATGCAGGATAACAAGTTTGCCATCAAATTTGATACACCTTTCCAACGCTAGTGAAAATTAAGATCCGAAATTGATCTATAACTGTTATCTTATTCTATGTATTAATGGTGTATTATGGCAAAATAAGTACAGAATAAATGGACGAGCACTGCATTTCAAAACTAAGGTCAGAGTCGTTAAAATGGGTTTTAACTTGTTCCTAAATGCGCTAATTTAAGAAAGGGATAGAGAAGCGTTAGAACTTCATGAATCCATAGAATTGACATGCTTAGGCCACTGAAAAACGATGTTCTATTAACAATAAAACATTTATTTTTTCGTATCGCCAAAATCACAGTACTTGTGAAGTTGTTCGTAGTAGCCATAGAGGTCGTTTTAAATATTAAAATAATGATGCAAGATACGATGCCAAGTATTGTAGCGTGCTACCCGTTTCGTAAACTAGTAGCATTTCAAAGTCCATTGTGATTGAATTCACTTGGTTTCGTCGTTGAAAAAAATGAACGGTGTACCCGTGTAAAATCAGGATATTCCACGGATATCCCCGAAGACAACAAATATATAAATAACCTCCACATTCGGTACGCCCAATGTTTTGAAGTCGCGCCGATCACGGCCAACGCGTTTAATTCGCCATGCTGCCCACGGGAAAGCAAGCAATAAAGGACCTCGGGCGTGGGCAGGCCGACCGGTCCGCCGGCCGAATAATGGCGGGAGGCACAATCAGAGCCATCTGGCGGACACAGAAACGCTCCGCGACTTCGGTAGTCCGTCGTCACTTCCTCCTACGCTCCTTCCGACACCCCTCCTCCGGCTATCCCTCCTGCAAAAACACCCTGCCCCTCCCCAAACCATCTACCTCCCTTCCCCGTCCCCCACCCCACCCCACGCCCGAAACCGCCTCCACCACACAGCGCACCCCGCCTGAATTTCCATCGATTCGAACCCCGCCCACCCGGCCGAACCCCTCTTGCCTCCCCCGCGGAAACCCACCATTCCTCCCCCGCCCCCGACTCCCGGCCGCCGCGCCGCCGGCGGCTCGCCCCCACGCCCCCTCCCTCCCGACCCCCCCAGAACACGACGCCACCCCCTCCACTTCATTTCATCCCAAAAGATACTCATTTCATTCGGCAAAACGCAACAGCTCCTCTTTTATTCTCGAGAACACCATTCTGTCGCGCTTTCCCGCCGCTTCCCATCGCCGCGTGTTCCGTTCCGGATCATTGTATGCGCCCAGATAGGAGGGCAAATAAAAGGTGAGAGAGAGTGAGAGAGAGGGTGGAAAAGAGTGCGGGAGGGAGAGAAAGGGAGAAAGATGGTGAGAGGAGGGAGGGAGGAGGTGGTGAGAGAGAGAGGAAATCTCTCCCTTCGACGCCGCTGAATACCTGCATTGACGTCAGAGCGACAAAAACGTTAGGCGCAAAGCCCTCTGTGGCTGCGAGCAAAAGCGAAGGAAACAAAACGGGACGCGCACATAAAAGGAAACCTCCGTCAAAGCCACTAAAACGGGATTTTCCAAATAATGTTCCCTCCATTTACCTCCAGGCGCTTCCATTTTTCTTTATTCCAAAATTAAAGTAAAGGAATATAAGGGTGCCAAGGGGGGGTGGGGGTGAAGACGGGTGTCGGGGGATCGGAGTAGGAGTAGGGACTGGGTGTGGGGGAGGGTAGATGGGGAGAAGGGGGTTGGCAATAAGGGGGGAAAGGGCGGAAATTGTATGAGAATCGTGGTTAATTTTTTTTTAAATAATGGTATTTGTGAATTTTGATTCAATGCAGGGCAAGTTCGGAGCAGGAACGGGGGAGTTGAAACATTTTGACACGCAGGTTACCGGGTTCCATTCATGTCGTGGAAAGGATTAGCACCGTACCCTATCTGCCGATGAAATTGAATGTGTCTGGTTCTCTTTCTCTCGCAGAGCAACGGCAAGAACCCTTTATTCCGTCACCTTCGCCGGAGGTTCGAGGAGGCTTTGGGATGTGTTAAAAAATATGCCACCATGCACCACGTTCATAAAGGAAAGCAGTAAGATCCCTTATTCGTAAATTACGATCGCCTTAAACAAAAGGGAGTGCCGCACGTTACCGTCGATACGAAAACAATACGATACAGCGTCTTCTGCTTCCATTCATAATTTAAGCCGAGGTAATAATTAATCTCCAGTCTGTACGAGATTTTGAGGTAGACAAAACGATATTTCTTTCGATTGCTTCCGTTGGAACAGCCCCAATGGAAATTAATTTCATATAAGTGGCTGTTTATACAGGGATTGCTAATAATTTACCTGCGCAATTTAGATTTTTATGCGGCATACACATTTAAACAATAGCTCAAATTGAAGAAGTATAGTTTTGTGCTCAAGGGTTGCAGCCTAAATTCTTAATCTTATCTTTATCACTCACGGGATTCATCATACCCACTCTCTGACAAAATTAGCTGTACAAATAATAACATGTCGACTGCAAGGATATCGAACTACTGTAGTCTTTATGATAATCACTGTTGAACCCTCTGTACATTTGATGATGTAGTACTCAGACAAATCTAGCCGTAATTGAAAGCAACCTACCAGAAACATGCTCAAAATGAACTTGGGTACCCACGACATTTTGAGGTACGATAGAATCAGGATAGGTTACATAAAAAAATAGCCTTAAGGGAATTATAACAATTATTTTCACTATTTTAGCTAATTATCTGCATTGAGTGCCAACCAGAAGCCACATTTAGCACATATTCAGCACAGATTCAATTTTTAAATTATCGTTCACACGGACGAAAGTTACTGAAGAGCGCTGTCATTTGTGCGGCCTAACCTCCAGATGAGCTTGACATGACTATGACCAAATGAATAATTAATCATGCAATATTATATGCATGGAATAAACCTATAGTGTTCAGCATTTCAGTGAATTAACAATATATCGCCGTTCAGTTGACATAAATAATTATTGTTTTTTTGTATTCCAGTCAATATTTGCTCAAGCTGCTGCTACTTCACCTCGCCCTTCACTATCGCCCACACGAATTTCCGGCACACACGATCGACACACGAGAAAAACAACAATTAACCGGAACCGTGAACTCACTATTAAAAAAAACTCGCGCACTTACCGAAAGAGGAAGCGACGCCAATTTGCAGTGTAAACACAACAGAATCAACGCCCATTACGACTCGAAAATATCCACTTGTGACAGTATCCGCGGAGGCGCCAATCAAAATTCACCACTCGCACGCATTTGTATAGTTATACACGTCTATATGCATTACGTCCATCCACGCCCTATCGCATAAACGTGCTCGTCTTGCCCTACCCGCGTGGGTCGAGCGGGAGAACAGGGAATGACCGCCGCGGACGTATGTAAGCATGTGCGTAAATATGTATGTATATATTTCGCTGGCGCCATTTGTCCAACCACGCAGACACCCACTCTCGGACGAGGATCACCCGAACGCGGACCGCTGCCTTTTTCTAGGCATCCCACTCCACCGACGGAATATCTTACTCCATCTTCCCAGACGCCCACCAACTCGACTCCCAACCGTCCCATCCGCCATCTTACCGGCTGATACCTTCCGCGTTGCTACTCGGCTTGATCTCAAGATATCGACACCATAACGGTATCCGTTTCGCGTGAATCTACATTATAGCTCAACCAATTTAAATGTATGGTGTCCACTATAATTTAAAAAAGGATTGTTTTCGATCAGCTATGCAAAGAGATCACTTGTGAGCACTTGTGATTCAAATCACCATTCCCTCGCTAAAAGAGAGCAGACTCAAATAATTAATTTATTGCCAGGAACTCCGGGTTCATGGACACATTTTGGTCGCCAGGTTCAATTCAAGTGGGCATTTTTTCCCCGAAAGAAGGAATACAAATCGTCGCTGTAGGAGGAAAATAATACTCAATGTACATAAATCTAAAAGTGACACAATGAAGTAAAACTGAAAACCTACTTAAAGTTTACTTTTCTTCAAATTTTTCATCGGATTTCGTGATAATGTTTTCAAATGTTCACTATTCAACTGGATTCAAAAACTGAAAAACGTCTGAAGTTTATTCTCTTATACGAGTAATATTCATACAGCGATGGCCATTAATGTGATTATAGCCGCGGACACATCGTTTTCAAGAAGAGATTTATTTTTAATTCCGCTCAGCTCGATATAAGTGCTCCAGTTAACTATAGGATTACTAATTTGCGCTAGAGGAAAAATAATTTCGCTTTTCTTCTTAGAGTGTTTAATTTTCAGTCGAACTCAACGAGTAAAAATATTATTCCTCTTAGCTAATGGGATACTGCAAGTTTCCGTGCCACTGCACGAACACGCAGGTAGGACACGAATGGCTTCGTCACCCGCTGGTACAAGTACTACCCTACCTTGGTTTGATATGCATACCAAGAACAAGCACCTTGTCTTGCACAGGAGGCTTAGAAGCTATGCTTACCATTGCAATCAAAATTACACCTTCCAACAAAAACAGGCACACTGCGACCAGAGTTCCCAATGAAAATGACCGCTGGTAACATAACAATTGATACCCACAAGTTAGGAACAATCATTCCTGAACAAGCAATTACCAAGGTATGAATTTCAAAACGAATTCCATGCCAATGATAATCATACGGTAATCAGTTGTTTCTCAGATAATTCCACCAACAGATTTAACCAGCTCATTAGGCAGAATCCGAAAACTATATGTTATGTCATTTAAGAAAACTGTTTTCGTTTTCAGGCATTGAATCCTGTTCACTCTAGTTTATTCACCGGGCATTCAATTTCGTAGGTCAAGAGAAATGCATGCATTTAATTACTTCTGCGAATGTAAGTAACGTAATTTTTCAATGAAAAATACTTTACTTAAATATTAAAAGCTTGAATTTATAATGCCGCTTCGTTAGGCATTGGTCGCACTGCATTTCGTTCGTTGGTTTTTTTCTACGGAAAAAATAATAAAGTATTCAACTATCTGTTCTAGAGAAAATCTTCTGTGGTCCTCCACAAGAAGGAAATTTTCTACGCTACAAAAAAGATTTAAAAAATTGAACTAAGGCGATGGTTCTAAATGAAAGTGGTCCGATGAGCGTGCGAACCATCAGTTACCAATCTAAAATACTAGAGAAGGTATACATAATAAGTATAATTTAATGACTTCATTCAACCTAAGTTAGTCCCATATTAGTACTTAGTAATAAAACATAAATCACTAGATAATTTTTATTCCTAATTTTCAACCATATTCGAGCAGACAGGGCAGCATTGGTGGTCACCCCAAACAATATAGCGCAGCGCCCGAGTCACACAATTCATTTGAGGAGCACTGGTCTAGTGCACGTAGCTCTTCCTCCTAGTGTTCCTCACAATCCTTTTCCCAAGCTTTGTTCGCCTCAATATTTGAACTAGGACAGTAAATAACAATTTTATTTGAGTGTTTTCAAAACAAAATTTATCGGCAAAAACATCAACCCCCTCCCAGTTGTTACGAATACTTTCGTAGCACTTCTCTGACGAACGTCTTTAATGTACTTAATGCATTTCTTAAACGATCTTTCTCTACGTGGTTTTCTCAATACTATATTCGTGGAGAATCCATTACTTATCTTGGAATCATCCAATTCACAACGTTCTATCCACACTTTACGTGGTCTCCATTACTTCCTCCTCTCCTAAATATAACAAAACGACAATGAACACTCCCGAAATTATAACCATTCATGAAAATCCGCACGGGATGGCCCCTCGTAATGAAGCAAACGAGGTAAAGTTAGGTGCGCGCGGAAGGGGAGGGGGGCGGGGTGATCTCAATTTCGCACCGTTAATTGAGACGTTTCATTATCTCCTCATCGATCTTCCAGCCGGAAACGTCCAACCTCACCCAACCAAAAAAGATAGGGGGACGTCTCACATCCCCCACTTGGCCAGTTATTACCACCCCACCCTCCCCCTCCATCCCATCCCACCTTCATAACATCAACCCCTCCCCGAAGCCCTCCCATCCCTCACGTCGCCGCTTGTAAGCCTCTTCTTCAACCCCCCCTAATCCTTTGTAAGTAGTTCTGGCCGAGAGAGAAAAATGGAGTCGCTCCCGGAGAAGAAAGGGGCGGGGGGAGAGAGAGAGAGTGTCCTGAGGGCGATGGCGCTCGAAGAAAAGGTTTCTTCGGGGAAGGCGGGCGACAGGGATGGGGGAAAGAGGCAGCGATGGCTATAGTAGATGGATTGGGGCGGCGGAAGATGACAGTATTAAGGTGCGCTGGAAGACGGAATGAGAGAGAGGAGGAGGTAGGGAGGGGGGCCGTGGGGGGTGGGGGAGAGTGAGGCGGCGGGGTGAGGGAGGTTGCGACGGGGGAGGGGGTTAGCGGGGGAGAAACCGGGAGTGGACTTTCAGGGGATTGAAGTTATGAGTTGGTGATGTGAAAGGTAGCAATGTGTGTTCCGGCGCCGCGGAGGCTGTGGAGTGTATGGCGTCTGCGTCCGTGTGTGTGTATGTATGTGCGGAAGACACCCCCTCTCCCTCCCCCCTTTAAGCTTTATGTTCGGGATTACAACGTCTTGTATGAGAGTGGCAAGATCTCCCGGGTGATAAGACGGTGGAAAAATAAGGGGAGGAAGAGGAGGATTCCCGGGCCTTTATTGCTCCCGAGTTGAAGTGTCGTCTCCTCTTGGTCCAAGGCTTCTTCTTCCGCGCCTTCGCCTACTCCTCTTTCTCTCTCTCCCCTTTCCAGTCACACCCTTCGTCATTTTCTTTTCTCTACCTCTCTCTCACCTCCGAAGTTTTCTCTTCCCTTGTTAATCCCTTTCTTCCTCCGTATGCTCCTCATCCCTCCCTGCTCATCCCCGTCGACTCCTCCCAACATCCTCGCCATCATTCCTTTCCTCTTCATGGCTAAATGCGACCGCGCGTCCGTTTGGCGAGCTCCACTCTCCGACAGCCAAATAAAGCCGCGAACTCTTCCGGCGTGGTGGTCGTATCCGTCTGTCCTCATTCCATTCCCATCACTACATCGTCATGAACGCAAGCGTAGAAACATGACCGGTGGAATTATCGCATATCACGACAAGTTTAGGTACTATTACCAAGTAACTGCTATTTATAATTAGAACTTAATATCCTGATTCTGTCAGCCACACGAATAAATTTAAATTTGTCGAGTTAAAACAGCATCGAAAGATAGCGGTTAGAATGAGATGCCCACGTTCATCATGCCTACCCTCATCTATCTCCTCACAAATATAGTGCATTCATGTCTTTATGAATTTTGAATTTTATAAAATTTACTGTATTCATGCGTTTAAAAGATAACTGTTAACTTTAATAATGGCATGACGTTATTAAACTAATATTCCATTCGGGTAAAATAATTTCATGCTTTTTTTGGACAACAAATGATAATTGGATAGGCATCACTGGTCATTTCCTTATATCATGATATGAACTATATTATTAATTAAAAACAATAGTGGTTCTCTCAATGACTTTAATTTCTTCCGGCCCGATTATTTCCAAATAATGAACAACAAAACTTTATTGAGCTCTTTATTGAGCTAGGCAGAAAAAAGTGAGCAAATATCCAAAAGAAAACTAATTCCAATCAGCAAAGCACGGAGTCAGGATACCTCTGTCAACAAGCAAATCATTCCTCACATTTGACTGAATATTTTAAGGGCTTTTGAGACAGATTTTTTTTCACTTTTACGAAATGATTAGCAAAAATATAAATGAACTACTGTCGTGTCAATTAAAATAGCATGGTATTTATTAACTCTATAAGACGGTTTGTACGGAGGCGGTCTCAAATGCGTACGTAAAGCCAGCCGATCAATTAGATGAACCAGGACAATAAGTACGTAGCGTCAGCGCTGCTATTAATACCAACTCACTTATTGTTATATTCTGTATATTTATAAGTGACCATTGACTGGAATGGCACACCTTCTCCTTCCCTGAAACATTCCTGAATTTGTTCTCGACAGGTCCAATTATATGTTTTCACCACCCTTTTCCGGAGCATTCGACCATTTCTCGCCCCCACAAGGGAACCATCTGCTCCTGCCCTTCCAACACTGGATTTTCTGACACAGTGTTGGAAGTTGAACCTACTCCACCGACTACAACACTTCACACAAGGACTACTTTGGTTCGCTCTCCTCCTTTCTCATTCTCCCTAATCCCCGTATATGCCACATTCTCCCCGACTAAACCCACCCACGCCCCTACCTCACCCTCTCCAAACTCGAACGTCAAAACCTCTTTTGGTTACAGTCTCCATCCTCCACACCACTCTATCATTCCCTTCACTGCGGCTTCACCTCCCCACGCCCTCTCGTTTCCACCCCATACAATCCGCTAACGCGTCTCGCCCAATCGCCTCGGGTCTAATAAACGCCTCCGCTCCCTCCCTTTGTCGCCACGATATGAAATCCTTCCAATTTGGCCGCAATAAGCAGACGGATCCCAGGATCCGATCCGCTCCTCTGACAGAGGGGTGAGTGGCCGACGCACACACACACACAATTTTCCCGCATCGATCACGCGGATCCATTCGCGACGGGAGATCGAGATCCCGTCTTTTGTCTGCCCGTCGATAAATGGGGAGCGGTTTGAGCTGCGAAGATGTATTAGGAGGGGGAGGGTGGGTGGGAATATATATGCTCGTGGGCCTTGAATGGTAATCCGCACGGGGAGGACTGCGCGGTGAACACACAACCGTCACTTCAACGTCAAAAATATTACACGCCGCATTCGGTAACAGTGGAAAATTCGACCAATTACCCTCGCGCGTTTCTTCCACTATTATTAAAATATTTCGATTCTGTTAGCGATGATCAATCATCATAGGTGCCGCTAGAGCCAACCTCGTGACTTTCGCGGGCATTTGAACGTCACCAATAAAAATGGCAGAAATCTTTTGAGTCCGCAAATGGATGTATTTATATCGTTATCATAAGAATGAAGCCTTCCACAGGGAGATTTGGTAGGATACCAGCATTAAAGTTTATCTTAAGTCTGTTGGAAGTTTTCAACAGAATAAATCTAGGAACAATGAAGCATGCAAGTTTTATATATTTAAACCACTTATGCCATCGTACAGCGAACATAGCATTCATGAACTCTTGTTGCCGTAATCAGTAATTTTTCAATGAAAAAATGAGTGGGTACTCAAGACGAATAGTGCAAGGGCTGAGTTCCAATGCCGTCCAATGTTCTAAACTTCATGTACAGTATGAGCTCTTAATTACACCAAGTCCGTGAGAAGTAATCAGTAAACCTTAGGAACGTTTTTGTACGCCCTATTTGTGAAATCGACCTTGATGGTGTAGAAAATTCTACCATGTCCCCTCTCTTAGGCATGAACAATTTATCAAAATCAGCACAGGGAAAGAAATTAACCCTCTAACCTGGTGTTTGAGTTTTACACTCCAAACAAATTTTAGCGTCCGGTGAGCTCTACCCCTCGGATACAAAACAAAACTTTGCGTCAATAACTGTAATCATTTACTGTGATTGTCACTTTTGCGATCTAGGACTAGATTTATACTATCCAATTTTCCATACAGAATGTAATAATCTAGATCGCTTCTCGCTGCATAGCCTTAAACACTATTCAAGATGAATGAATTCTTGATATACAAGTACAACCATTCAGCGGTGTACTAGATGGGATGAAGTGCTCGCCACTGACCACTTTAACAAATGATAACTTCGACAAGGTACCACAACTACGGAGACATTTCTATGATCCTTATTATTAAATATACCTACATATTAGCTTAAGGCTCATTGTTCAATGACACAACTATCTACCTCAAGCCCGTATGATGATAGGTAGGATCGTGAATTGTTAAACCTAGGGATTAAAAGCCAAAATCCTGGGTCCCGAATGAGGTTTCAAGAGGCAGGGTAGAGCGTGGGGGCAAATTTCATCTCGATTTACGCGAGAAACATCTTCGTCATTGCGTGAAATAATTTAGCGTCAATTTTTATAAACTCTGAGGGAAATCATTGATTGAATAAAGATCTCCACCTCGGTACAACATTCGTGCTCGTCACGAACGAGTTCCGTTGCATGTGTGAGCATGCGTGTTTTGTGTGCGTGCGCGCGGGCGCGAATGGGGGCGGGTGACTATTTAAACCCATCGGGAATCGCACCCATAAAGAGACATTGGGCGCAAACTCGCCACATTTATGATGGCAGGAATGGAGAATGAGAAAAGACGGAATTAGCAGGAAGGGTGGATTTTAGTGGGGCGGGGGGGAAGGAGGGTGGTAGGTCGCGGAGGGGGTAGGGAGGGAACGAGGAGGAAGAGGGAATGGGTATTTATTTCCCGCTTTGATTGCACAACTCTTCCCGGTTTCCCTCCCACACTCCCAATCTTCCAACTCCTCCTCCCAGAGCACACCACACCCCTCTCCTACGGGGAGACTCCGGTAATGTCACCCCTCAATCCTCCTCCACCCCCACCTCGCCACCTTCCCCCCCCCCCCCCGACAACGGTTCGTGAGAAATTGCGCCAAGTGCCGCAGCCCAGAAACAGGGCGCGCGGGTGTAACGCGGAGGCGCGGGTGTTTGATCAGTCAAGCGATCGGAAGGAATGAATCATGGGGAGGGTAATTAGGGGTGCGTTGTGCAGGAGCGACATAGTGCTCGCCGCGTTGAATGGATGGGTGGGTGAGAGGGAGGTAGAGAGAGAGAGACGGGGCCTTTCAAAATCCTGGCTCAGGCCCGGCATAAAAGCTTTAGGATTACTCCTTAGTTTTCAGACGTCAGCCGCGCAAAGGACGGGGATATTGGCTGAAGCCGTGAGATAAGGGAGATTATGGAGATTAGGGGGATAGGGAAACAGGAGAGAGAGGGGGGAAGTAGAGAAGAAAAGAGATATGCGAGGGATGGGAAAGCTAGCACAGAGGGCCGAAAAAGTTCGAAGCAAGTCCCCGAAACACCGGTGAGGTTTGGCGACACTAATCTAGTGTGATAGTACGTATTTGTGACACCCACTCACTGCTTCAGGAATCATTTTTAGAGAGACATGATAATCACACGGCCCTGGTCCGCTATTATATCTGCACCAGGACGGAAGTTAGGCCAATGAGAACGTTCCCAACACAAAAATATGATACCCACCACATTCATCGGGATGAAAATCTAATGATCGATTACAGCGCTGAGAATTTGTTGATAGGTGTGAATAAGAATCGAGGATCTCTTAGAGAACTGGCATTGACAAGGAGTTTCTGAATGATGAACGCTGCCACACGATCTCGACTCAAATACAAAATTAGATGACCTGGCTGGTTGGCAGTGTAAGTCTGGTGTTTCGTTCACCCGCCTGGAAACCTTAATGTCGTGTGTTCCAGTTGAAGTATGAGCGTTGAATGCATTCCGGTGGTTCATCTTAAATTAAATCTTACGGGAGAGGTAAAGCATGCCAAATTATTCCCGTCAAAAGGAATGAAAATAATTATCCATCTGGTACTATTCCGCTTAAAGTGCCGAAAGTTGTTTTCCGAAACACTAATTCTGATTTGAATGTATTGGTTAAACTATTGCACATGTGTATTGTAAGATTTGCACAATGGACACTATTAATATAATGATGGAAAAGCAGAAAAATTAAGAATATCGACCGTGTACTCAGTGAATATTATCTTAATTCAACAAATATTATGGTATTAGAGTAGTATTTGATTTGAAGTTGCTTCGAGAGCAGAGGTCATTAATCTCATGGTATCAGACTCAATCATAACTACAATAAAATCAAAACGTTATCTGTTTCAAGATACATTCATTTAATTTAACTAAACTAAAAAGAATAAACAAATTATAAACTAATATTTATATCCATGGCTAATTCCTTTCTCTGAGCACACTTATTAATGGAAATGTGTATAATTTTTGGCTACTATAACATTTTCATAACATTGCTTACCATTTCCCACGTGAAGGGAGAAAACCTTTGATGAAAGTATAAAAGGGTAGATAAAATACCAGGATAAAAATGATAGCTATGTAGAGCATACTAGCATTAATTTTTATGTAAATAATATAAAAATAAATAAAAGAAGGAAACATATTATAAAGAGGCGAATAAAATATCTAGATAAAATAGTTTTTAAAGGCGCACGCACTTGGAGCTATAAACTTGAAGGTAACGGAGATGAATTTTTATTAATGGGATATACATATAAACAATTAGAAATATGAATGTGATTTTTATCAAATGCCTGAGATAAGAGAGGAGAGATTCCTCAACCACTGGATCGTAATATATTCTTTGTCCTTATTACTATTTTCCCGTAGATCAGCTTTTGGCAAAAATCATTGTAAACCTGCCATAAAATTTTCTACACCTGGCTGATGGAATTGAAATATGCAGAAAATCATCCCGATTTGTAATAATGGAGTTATTTAGATGCATTCCATTAATATTAGAATTGAATTCCACCCACATTTATACAGGGAAATTTGAAGAAGGGGCACCATAATTTCATTCTACACCTCCGAATGTCATGAAATGAGAAGTGGAAGACAGGGAGAATATGTGTAACACAAGGCTGTTTGGAGGACGAAATAAATTAAAAGGATTTTCTCTTTTCATCAGCCTTGTACTAAACGGTGATAATACGTATGACTGGATTTATGATTGGTAGTAGTCTACCGGGTTATAGTATGTTTTTAATGGGCCTTTGCTCTACATACTAACGTACTCCTGACTGACATGACACAAAATATCCTTAATTCTGAAAATGACTGCATTTATGAAACAAAAATAAAACATCACCTTGAAGTCTTAGTTTCTGCATCATTTAAGTTGCGGCAACACGAAAGACAGATGAGGTCAGCAGTGCATTCATTTAAGCCAAAGAACATAGCAGTACTCTTTTATGAAGTTCTCAGAGAAATGAGAGTGCATCTGTCTGTACGTTACAGTAACTATGTCGTTTTGGAAAAAGAATACGAAGGAATATAGCGCATGGAATAATGGAAACTATTAGAGATAATTGAATACGGAGAACGGGTGACCTTTTGAACATCAATTCATGAATCAAATTGGGCATGTAAGGGGATGAATGAGAATGTCAAGTCGGAAAGTGGATGTTAAAATCCCACAATTACTGCATTTACGGATGGCCACCAAGTTTGCATTTCTCAAAAGTTTAAATAAAAAATTATTTACCGTTGTAGAGAAAAGTTAACACTAATGCATATGGTAGTCAGGTTTTACGCATGTGTATAAATAAGAGAGCTGAGATGTGTGTAAAGAACATTGAGTTCGTGTCTTATATACTACTCTGAGTTCATATCCAAGTTGTTATTCGAAAATTTGTGATTGTAGTTTCTGATTTCCGAGAAAAAAGTAATTAAGTAAAAGTTATCAGAGAAACTGGGAGAAGTTTTGAGTAAAAGTGACCCTGGCGAAAGAATTATGATTCATTCAGACAGATATTCTTTGGTTGTTGTTATAATGGATGACTAGTAAAGGAGAAAAAATTTAAAACAGGAAGTGCAGGACTTTCTTTAACGGAGAAGTAAATGAAATCAAGTTCTTAATAACTCTTATGTAAAAATTGCTTCATTATTATTGATTACATTGGTTATAACAAGTGATTCGAAGAGCACTTTTCATTCTATACAAGAATATATGCGATAAATTTCTCAAAATAGCTTCGTAAGTACCAGAATTTTTTTGGAATCGTAAATATGGTCAACGACCTTATATTGACTACTTTTTCTTCAATCCCCTAAGAATATACATTCGAGGAGTTTTTAAGGAGGAAGACTGAAGGAGGGGCACATGAAACAGTAGCAGAAGAGGAGCGTAATGCTGTTTGATCATTAGCCAGGGGATCATTTAATCTACCTCCGTCCATCTCCCACGCTCACGAGCCCTCATCACGTCAAAATACTTCTTCTCAGAAACGTTAATTCCATCGCCCGAGACAAAAATTCCACGCGAAGGATGGAGTAAGGGAGGGAAATGGTGGGGAGAATGTTTCGAGAGAGCACACGTAAGACTGAGAGAGAGAGAGACACGGCGCCTCTGCCCTGGCATTCCCGTTACTACACCCCCTCCCCCGACAAATAATACACGTACACCAGCCACCACTTTTGTCCCCCGCACCTTAACCCTACCGAGCCCCTCTCTCCTCATTTCCCATTCCCGTCTCCCCAACATCGCAGTCCCCGGCCGCCAGAATCTCTCCTACGCTCGCCACATTGGCGTACTATGCGCGCCAATTTTATTTTTGAGGTACATGAACGACTAACACGACCGTGGTGGAAGGAAAACAAGGGACGGAGAACAAGCAATACGTGAACAAAATGAATACATTTTCACAGTTTGTGCACACATTCGTGTAATTTCGTAAATATCCTACAAAATTACTATTTTCAATCATTGTTTTTCCCTCTCTCAGAGATCATCTATTGGATTATTAATAGCATTAATTTATTTGAATTAAATTGAGAGAAAAACATACTTTAGTTATATCGTGTCTTAAAATTCATGGCATGAATTCGATGCGATTCAGACTGCAATCACTGAATTCAAATTATTTGTAAGTACGCTATTTTTAAGCTTTCACATAATTCACAATGCTTTCATTAAAACATGCGAAATTCAAACTCAATGAAATCCTAATATTCTGTATAATATACCAGCTATCTAAAAAAGTTTGCTCGAGTATGAGAAACTTTTCTCTTCGAAAGGACAAAGCGAAACCATTGGCGCCCAGAGAATTGAAGCATTTTATTTTAACTCTGAAATATTTTTAGTAGTTGAACGATTTGCCCTGGACTATATATTAAAGCGTGAATTTTTCATTAATAATGTTGATTTCTCCAAGTTTATAAAAACAAACGATCTTTTCCCTCAAATCAGGAATAATTTCATCAATCCAACGCATTTTTTTCACTTCTCAGTTCTCATTAAATCAGTCCTTTCTAGACCCCATTAATGGAAAATAAATACGTCAACAATTTAAACGTAATTTTTTCTTACATTTAAATTGCTAATACAGACTCTCAGGGGCTCGTAATGTTCATTGTTTACGTATTATGTCAAGGTTCAATAAAATGCCATGCTATACAATTTCACCATTTTTATTTCATGAGAACTTCGATAACCAAGAGAAAGAGGAAACTACTCTCAAGAAAATCATTATTAGGGGTGGCAATGTAATTGAAGATTTTTCAAAATAAGCGCCACAGGCAATTATGCAAGAATACAAATGGTTTAAGTACAAATGTTTCATCCACTTTTGATCCAAAATTGACGTTGGGCACATTCAAATGTAACTATAAATTTCTATTATCACAATGAGGAAAATCTTTCTGGCACTCGGAATAAAAATATTTCAAATTTCGTTGAGGGTTTGTTGGTAAAATATTTTAAATTGGCACCAGAATGTTTAAACGGAAATACACAAAATGTTATGCATCATTGAATTTTTTTCGAAATTATTAAAAAAATAAATATCAACTATGAAATAAAAGTTACGTAGCATTCCTATGCATAGAAAATGATAAATAAATAATTTTAACAGTATAATGTTATCTGATGTCGAGAGAATGATATATTTTGAATTATTGGTCTATCTATTAGTAAGCTTAACGGCATGCACAACATCACTTTTTTAATACATACCTCTATAAATTAACGCAGAGCTACACTCTATGCATTAATAAATGGCACAGCATTAATTAAAACCTTATTTTATGATCGCAAATGTTTATTTTCGTTTTCAAAATTACCGTCGCATTAAAAAAACTTAAATTTAAATTATATAGCATTTAAACTACGCAGAATAACAGTTTTTAGCCACATAATAAATTCATTTAATTATATAATTTAAAAGCATCACGAAAATAACTTGAATGGGAGTTGAGCGAAAACCATTTCCCCATATCTCACGCATTAACAAGGAATAAATTGGGATAGCCCCAAAAACGTCCATTAAATCCGGTGAAAACCTAAAATATTCGGAAAAGAAACAATATACATGAGATAATTGACGCACGATTATTCCACAGAACGTGGAAAAGAGCACGCAGTAAATTAATGCCACTCTAACGATCTTGACTTTAATTCGTCCCGTGGGGGAAGAAAAAGGAGGAAAACGTTTTATTTTCTTTTTTGCCTCGTATGCATCAACATTCAAGCAAATTCCTAAGTGACGTAACCTTCCAGAAAGTTTATCAACCTAGGAAATTGGATATAATAAGCAGGTGCCGTTTTTTTCGCTGTTTCTTTTTTCGTTTATATTCCTGGCGTTTTCAACGAAAGACCTAATTCCATGAATGAACGCTAGGAGCGCTGTCGGAGAGGAATAGATTGGGAAGAGCACGTGGGAAGGACGGGGTGGTAGGTGAGAGGGGAGGGACGGGCGCCGAGGAGGAAGGAAGGAGTTAAAACAGCGGAGGATGAATGGCGGAAGGTAAAGGGTTGAAGGGGGGAAAGAGGCGAGGGAGAGTTGCGTTCGGAAAGGGAAGGGAGGAGGGGGTGGAGAGATGGAGTAAGGGGGAGACCGGCGGAGAGGAGGAAAAGAGGGAGGAGAACGTCGCAGGAGAAAAAAATGGGAGAACGGGGAGGGACAAGAAAGAATGCGAGCGAGATGAGAGGTAGCGTTAGATGAAATTGTGAATTAGGAGCGAAACTGGTGGCGGGAAGGGAATAAAGTAAAACGGTTAAAACAGTCGCCGTGAAACCGTTCAACATTATTTTCCATCTGCCCAACTGTGTTAATCATGAGAGGAACAAATATAACAGTTCCACTGCAACCATCTAAAACAAAACGTGAGCGGCATACAACGACAGCACTCTACTGGATAATTAATTTGAAAGAAGAATCGAGATAAGAGCAATAGTGCACATAATATGAATATTCAGAGTGAAATACGATATCATAAAATTAATTAATTATTTATGTGATTATGATTGATCGAAAACTCACTGGGATCGGAATGACTGCGAGATTGAATAAAGTAATTCGTTCAATAATCAATCAAAGTCGAGTAATTAAAGAATATATGATTGAATAGCGTTTATAGATACGTGTCAGTTCAGAAAAATCCACGTTACATGCAAATTCAAGCGTAATATCTAAATGTATTAAAGCATGGGAAGCTTAAAGAGTTTTTAAAAGTCGAAGTTATAACGACGTTTAAAACTCACCTTTCTCTCAACATGCCATTAAATAAAATCTGTATGAGCATCATTGGATACTTTTTCAATTTTATTAGCTGTATACACTCTTAGAGCCATGATGAACCCTTAATTTTGGCGATCAGTCGAGTTTTCGTAAGCGGGCACTGGATTTTGGCATATGACTCTGATGCCTCCCGGTCGGGCCTTGTTTCTAGCAATCTCCAAGTCTCCCTTTTTTCATCCCTCAACCACGTGACTTTCGTCTGTAGCTGCTTCATATGGTATCCATAGCTATTCCATATCTGCGGTGTCCAGTATCCGTGCTGCCTTGCCATCATTATAGCATTTGACAATTCAATATGGACACTACTTTCTTGTAACTTCTATCTTAGATTTAATTAGTAAATATATATTTTTGATATTTTCAGTAAAAATTTCTCAGGATTAGCTGTCAATAAAAATCGATTGAATAATATAAAATTAACTTCACGAGGCACGACACGACGACTGCGAAGCAAATTTACGGATATGATTTGCACCATGTGTAAGGACTATTTTTCCCAGAATAAAGGCCTTTACTATCTTAATGATTACCAAATGTGTGGAAATTGTGCATAATTTGAAGTCCAATGGCTCGGTAATGAGCAATACCTTGGTATCATGGCTCTTTTCTGAGACTGTTTCTGCAAATGATCTGCTGTTCGCTCAGATTTTCATTTTATTTAATTGCTTTTATTTTCATAGCATCCTGCAAGCCACCGCTGAGGTTTCTGGCAGGGGGTAATAACACACCAGACTAAGTTTGACCAATCGTTCGCTGGTAAAATGACATCTAAAATCTATATGTTCTACATTTAATCTCTCCAATTACATTGACGCGATCTCTCCTCCTGCAGTACGATGGGACTAATAATACATTTTCAGAATCACTGCTTAAGAGTTATCCAAATTATGCAAGGCATTCAATCTGTAATTTGCCCTTCTCTTCGTGAATGATTCCCAACCTAACCCATCTAATAATTTGGATAGAAAACTCAGTTTATCATTAAAACGCTTTACAACTCTACCCCCTCTACGCCAAACGCCATCCAATTGGTCAATCAATCATTAACTTCGTGAGGACCCTATATACTAGCAGCGTATTCTACACCTAAATCAGGCCTAACTAGCGAGAGATAATATTTCTCTTTAACCTTTTCATCATCATTTCTTCTTAACCTTATATCATATATGGTAATTGGTTTACCGCGTATTTGCAAATTTCCGTTTTTACAGGAATTACTCTCATGTTTTCTATAGTTAAATGTGTTACCCAATTTCCAAGGAAATCCATATCTTCCTTGTCTGTCCTTCCCTTTCCTTCACCTCAACCACCTATCCTGGTATGGCAACCTATAGACTGTAGCCTAATATTGATTCTTTCTTATCCTGAGTTGTGCTTTATGATACTACGTACTCCCTCATAGAGAATAGTTTTCTTTCAGTTTTCCGTCTTTTCTGCGAACATGGTTATGTGACCCACATAGCCAAACTATACTATTTTAGTGTATCCATACGCTGCATGATATCTTTTAATTTATCTCGTATTGCCTTCCCAATATAAATGCATCAGAAATCAATGGGGATAATGAGAATCATTCCTTATCCTTATTTCTTTTACTCTCTAATTTCGCACATGTCATCCCTGCTTTCCGCTTCCTATACATAGTAACTACTATGTTCAGCTATTAGAGTTTATTCTTATGTATTTCACGATAAGTAGATTATGTTTGAGAACGCGTTCTCAAAAACTCGTTACGTCATAATATCAGTATCATTACAGTTAATAGGAGAGCTTGCTTGGGTCAGAAAAATGTGCCAAAAATGATTATTTCGCAGAGAATTGAGCCTATATTTTAACTCAACAAAATTTCCGGCGGGTACGTTAGTCCACATTCATGTTATGACATCAAAAATTGAAATTATGAACCGGGGAGAAACGGCATGTCAAGAACAGGTTTAACAATTTCATACATCCAGCTGATCCAAGTGCCAATTCAATGTCTGATCAACTGTAGGATTTTAGAAATGCCTTGACAAAACAATGCAGTGATAAACAGAAGAACAACAAATTGAGATAATGAGATGTGGCTCGCATCGGTCTTCTAACGCCTGATTTTGGAACGGTGATGAGTTGGTTACCGACAATCTATGCGAAAGATTAAAAACTTCAAATATTAAACTGCGAGATTGGTAACCAGAAACAAAAAACGTTGTATTTGACTAACATATTTTTCATTTGCCAAAATCAAAATGCCATTATACGAGTAAATAATAAATGCCAATATATATCGATGATTTGGAATCGCTTAAGAAAATCACCAAATTTCCTTCGGGATGACTGCTGAGATAAATTGATTGATTCCTAAAGGTTGAAAAAGTGTAGGGGCCCTACAACGGGAGGACGATTTATGCAACTAATTAATGCGAAGCTGTTCTCGCATCGCTCGGGAGTCGGCCTAACGATGAACTGTTACTCCGGGGGAAATGGCGAAAAGCAGCCATCTGTGTCAAATACATGACAGCAGTACTTTGATTTTATTTCGTTCTTTGTGGATGAGTTACAAAAACTTGAATATTCTAAAAGTATTACCTTTGCTGACAATAAGTTTAATACCTAACAATTACGACAAGCAATCCATCATTCCGTAGGTGGCTGGATTAATTTGTTTCCAGTAGGGTTCAGAATTTATTTGATTTCACTCCTGATTCCGTCGCGAAGCTACGGAAGGAAGTGCAACTATGCTGGCACCGACATCCAGAATCTAGAATACTCCGACGCGGCTATTCCGAAACACGCATCACAAGTTTCCAAATGACGCTCCTGACCTTAGCAACGCTAATGCCGCCGCGACTCCACGTCTCGGTCCCGCGGAACCGCTCGATTGGGGCGAAGGAAAGACGCCTCGGACGTCAAAAGATGGAAAAGGATAATGGAAGTAAAAAATGCGGAAGAGGAGTGAGGAAGTGAGGAGGTGAAGGGATTGTATATACAAGCCAGTGAAAAAGTGGGGATGCATAAAAACGGGAAACGAGGATTAGGGGTGGGAGTGGGGTGTAGGAGGGTGCGGGGAAAGGGCGGAAGTAAGAAAAGGGTGGAGGGTGCGGAAGGGAAAAGGCCACCCATGCTATGGGGAGAGGAGGATAGGGTGGAATGTATATGTGTGCGTGTCCCTCTCTCTCCGTTGCTCGCGATGGGGAACTCTTCTCTCGTGAAGACGCGGAGGGGGCGGATGAATTTTGACATGTGCTCTCCATATGAACCCTTCCCCCCCGACTCCCTTCCCTCTTCATTCCATTTCCACCCCTTCCCCCTCCCCGCCTCTTTCGGAGTCCCACCCTATAACTTCCGCGCCCCGCTCTCGACCGTCCCGCCAACCAGAAAGCACCCGCTGCTCCCGAAGCGGCTCTGGATTCGGAAATCCTTTCGTCCCTCCACAACCTCCATCACCTCCTCTCGTCCTTCCACTCCGCCCTTCCAAACCTCTCGGTCACGTGGAAACGTCTTCAGGGGTTTCCTCCCGCCCCCGTGAAGGGGTGGTGAAGGGCGAGGGAGGGGGAGTGATGGTGTGCCGGTGGCTAACACACAACAAAAGTTGGACGTTTGGGTGAGAAAAGGGGGAAATGGGGGCGGAGGTTCTATTTTCGTGTCCTCTCTCCGCGTCCTTTATATTCCAGTTTTATCCGAACTGCTCGCCCCTGGAATCGAACCAAAACCTCTCCCTCCCTCCTCGCCCTCCCCACCTCAGTGTTCCCGGGTGTCCCGCACCTCCCATAGCCCTTCGAACCGCCTCTTCTCTCACCGCCCCACCCTCCGCCATCGGTGCCTGTTTCTCTCCTCTTATCTTCTCTTTTTGCCCTCTTTGTCCCGAAAGGAACTTTTCTCCCTCTCACCCTCTCCCTCCTCTCTTTCTCTCTCTCTGCCTCTATTCATTTCCCATTTCCGCCCAGTCTTTTATTGGCTCTTCGATCATATTTTCACGTCTACCCCCTTCCCCACGCGAAGGTTTCCCTTTCATGCGCCCCCTCCCGTCCTCTCTTCATTCTCTTGCTTTTAGTTTCCATCCGCTTCGGTCGCACTCTCTCGGCCGCCTCACGTCGTATCATGTTTTTACGATCCACTTTTGATGCTACTCTCCTATTTCGGAAATATTTGTACATTTCCTTCGCTTTATACACGGAGAGCATGTACAATCACGTTTCATAACGGGTGCAGAGTGTAAGGAAAACTTGCATACTTTTGTATAAATTTGATTAAACAAACCAGCAAAGTGAGAACATTCTATTTTATATGTTTTCGGCTTTAAAGTTTAACTAACTTAAAAAACAGAACTTTCTTCCAAATTGGATATCAATCTAGCTCAAGTAAATGTAAAAACATATAAAATAAAATTACCATTAAGCTAGGAAACCAGCAATACTAGTAAACAATTATTTTCATTCGAGAACAAAATCTGCTTCTACTCATGTATCTGATGTATTTGATGCCCTATGAATTAGCACATCTTCGTTATGAAATTGTATTCGACATATTTATAGGTATATTTAGCCTATTAAATAACACCTGTGAATTTTTTCTTACGGGGAGAGAAATATCGCGTAAAACCGCGATTCTCTGGTTGGAAATAATGACAAAACAATGTATCGTCTTACATCAAATATACGTAACGATGCCCGGGAGCCGAGATGAAGAGAAATTAAAAGAAGGACGAACATATTAGTACGTACGCCAAATGATAAAAGCACTAACTTTAACCTGATGTTTTTTTTAAATTTGTCGCTTGACGCTTCAACCTATTAGGATAAATCAAATCCGTTTTTTCCTATTTAAAATCCCGGTATACATAAGGACCCAACAATTAATATAAATCCATTCGACATTAATGGCTGAGGGCATATTTCCTCTGAAAATACGCATTCCCATAGAAATCGTGTATGGCGTCGGGAGACTGAATAGAGGGTTCAACAACAACTGCAATCCGGCATCGGGACAATACGTTTCCACTCGGGCCTTTCCACTTCGGATAATACACAAGCTAATAAAAACGAATGGGCAGTGTTCTTTTTATACGTGAATGAAAAACATCGAGCGAGCAGTTAGGGAAACGAAATAACATCTCAAAATATTAGATGCCGTACGTCAGGGAAAAACGCGAGAGGTTGGAGGAAGGGGTGGACCGAAATAGAAAGACAGAGGGAGGTGAAGGGAGAGAAGGGAGGGGCGGAGGGAATGGGTGGATTGGGACGCGGGTGGGTGGACTAAAAGCATATACCGATTATGAGGGAAAGAGGGAGAGAACGGCTTATGACAAATGGAAGGGGATTGAGGGAAAAAGATTGGAAATGTGCTGGCTGGAGAAGTAGGCTCTGCTTTGTAAAGAGTTAAATCTGGAAGCGCGGGGGAAAGAAGGCGAACGAAAACCATCCAGAACTCAAAAGTACTAGTCATATATTTAAAGTTAAATAATCAAAACAAAATCGTCCTTGAGTTGATAGAATATCCAGTTTTGCAATTGAAAATATAAGACGACATTTTGAGTGAATAGAGAGGTCATTAAAATTATTTTAATTTAAATAAAGTTATAGCTGTATGCTTGAATAACCTAATTCTTCAATAGCAGTGGGAGAGCATGGGAATATCTTTCATTGCATTTCACTATTGTAGAGGATGATTGATTATCGATCCGTTCGTGATCATAACCATAAAATCAAGGCCATAATCATAAAAATGATCCACCAAAGGAATCAAAATGTATGTAAGATCGAAACGAAATCAATGAACACCTTAATGACAGGTTGAACATATGTGAGAACTAAGAGCTCTAAAAGTAGGTAAAGTATATAATAGGGGAGAATTAGAAAGCATGGAATATTAGTGGCCTGCTCTAAATTACAGAAAAATGTTGGTAATCTTGTTAATCAATGATCGGTATAAACATACAGTTAATTCAAAACAAATAAACAAAAAATTGAAATTCTGGCAATTAAGAATCATATGAATGAACTTTTCTCGCTCAGAAATTGAGAATATTTCGTTGATTCAACCGAACGAAAAGAGGATGGAGTGCTGTCAAAACAAAAGTGACGAGGATATAAACGCAGAAAAAAATATTACAACTATAAAAATTTAAGAAAAAACTTATAAAGTTAGTAAAACGGTTCCAAAAGCAAGAAGCCGAATAGGCATCATTTATTTCAGGATGACCTAAAAGATAGCGAAAAAAATAGAGGAAAAACAATTATACGTTTTTGAATAGGATGGGCCTAGCTTGAGCTAACTATTATTAAATAACTAGAAAATTAGTGCAATTCTCAAAGGGCTGTTTGAGAAATAATTATCATCCTTGAAGATATCAAGAATAAGATACTTGATAATCAATGCTATTGCACTCGAGGACGATAAAAATGAAACACCTCTAATGGCACACACTACCATCAATACGGGTGTACTAGAGCAAGAGGCTTGTTTTAAAATGTAATCACTAAATTAAAACGAGGAACAAAAGGCGTACTGAAAAATATTCAGAATATACTGAGAGGGACCTGTCACACGGTTAACGTAGTGGAATATGGAGAAAATTATTAGTAAAGAGTACCTATTATACAGCCCAAGTAAGAGTTCTAATTACATGTCACTACAGGATTTACTATATAATATATAGCTACTTGGGAGGCCACGTAAGGAGTAATTATGCGCTCGATTTTTACTTATAGCTTCATCAGAGAATTTGAGTATCCTGTCGTGGTCATAAAACTGACAGGTTTCATTCAAAAATATTTCCCGTAATTTTGCACTTTTTTTAATGACAAGATGAAACTTAAGAGTAAATAATTATTCGATCATACATTATTCATTAATAGTTAACAAAAACACTCGCCTGAGTGCAAAATGGCTGGCCAAAGCATGTCCAAGTTTAACCTTTTATTCCGGCCTCTTATACCCTCTTCCCATCCTCGCCATTACCCTAATTCCTAAGAAATCGCTCATGAAATCCCGTCCGCGCTTCCACACGATGCGAAACCGCGTGGCTCTTCGCTGTATTTAACTTATGCCGGTGGCTGGAAATCGCAGAGAGCGCTATAAAATACAAGGGCGAGCTCATTTTTGTATAAAAAGCTCAAAAAAGGGGGGAATAGGATCTCAGAAGTTGGGTGAGCGGAGTAAAAGAATAAGAAGGGAAGAGTGGAAGGGTTAGCGGGCGGAAGGGAGGTGGGGAAAGGAAAAGGAGTGAGAAAGGAAGCGGGAGAGAGGAGGGGATATAGGGTGGAAGGGCCCGAGATACACTCCTCTCCCCCCCCCCCCCAGCATCTGCTCATCCTTTCACATCCTGCGTCTGTCCATCCCTCTCCTCCCCCACTCTCCTCCTCTCATATCTGTAACAAATGAGACACCGGTGTCTGAAGACCCCTTCCCAATGAATTACCCCCACCACTCCGCTGCCGTCGCACCCTCACTCCCCAAAGCCCACACACACACGCATACGAACCCTGCTCCCTTAAAACCCTTCTTCCCCCAATCCATCCCTCCTTATTCCCAGCGATGGGTGTCCCCGAGGGAAACTCCTCCCGGCTTCCCTCCTTCCACTCCTCTCCCCCTCTCTACAGGGGCGGGTCGCTGCCTTCTCGCGCGCCGCAGGGCCTCTTTCGATTCCGATCGAAGTCGCCGAGTTTCCCCTGGGGCGACCGGTATCCGTATTTCGCTTGGACGACGCCTGAGAAGGAGAGACCTTTTGACCTGCTTGTGAAAGTGGAGGTGCGATAGGGTCTGCTTTTGAAACCATACGGAATAATAACTATTTTATAATAACTAAACTCGAGTTTTCACATTTAAAAAACCTGGAAAGTTTTCATTATTGTATGCGGGTAGCCGTGCAAATGTCTCTAATTTGACGATCCTGGATCACCCTGCTCCTGGCACCTCCAGTAATTACTTAACCACCCTTTAAACCAATGCTTTTCAGATAGTAACGCTGGATAGTTCTACGTTAGATGCACGTATTATAATAAACAAGCAAAATATTTTATGCATGAACATTTGATTAAATGGACGCTTATTAACAATTTCAAGGGTGAATAATAAACCATTAAAATAAGAGTTAGGTAATGGGGGACATATTTATACACTAGAGCTAAAAATAAAACAGGACAGCATCGGGACTCAAACCAGAAGCACATGGTTACAAAAAATATTTACAAAAATATAATAGTTTTATAAAAACACCAGTTTTCAACAGAAAGAGAGAGAGAGAGCTTTAAATGAGAAGGAATAATTTCCTTAGCCGACTAATTTCGGGAGCACCATTTCTTAACCACCGATAATTTCTTTTATATATGTAATAGAAAGGATTCATTGAACCACACAGTGATCTCTCTAAATAGAGTACCTGCAATTTAAAACCTGTTTATGTCTAAATATATGTATGCCATTACTACATTTCACAACGAAAGACATTAACGAACTTATTATTAGGTATCAAGATCAACGTGAAGTAGTTATAAAAGATAAAATTCCGCTAAGCAATATTCCAAAATATTGACTGATTTACTGGCACTCCCTCCTAAAATTAAGTGTAGGTAAGCCAGGCGTCTAAGACAAAGACGGCAAAAAAGGAGGAGGAATGGGTCGTTATAAGAGAAGCTTAAGGATTCAGAGGTCTCTGGCGGCCTCAAAAAGGGAAGAAGAAGGTAATTGTTATCGCTTTTATGACCGCTTCCACTTCCTGGCTGGCAGCATTCACCCTTCTCTTCCCAAAGCGGCGGAACTGAAACTATAGTATAGCAACGGCCGCCTGGGCCCCCACTCACCCTTTCCTTCGACACAAACCCCTTTCGCATCTGCTTCGAATGAAAATGCCCGAGTGGGGGTTGAGCCCGGCTAATAGGGAGACGAGGTCCCACGCCTCGCGCGTGTCATATTTTCGTCTCCTTCCCCCTCTCCACTTTTAAGCGCCCGCCCTTACGTCGTCCCCGTGCACCATCGCGCCGCTTCCCCCTTCCCAGCCCTACGATGAGCACCCATTTACCCGAGGGCGCCCACCCAACCACGCTGAACACCTCCGCTTCGTCTTCCGCAAGCTTCATACGCGTTCCCTCCGTGACTCCTCCCGCAACCCCTTTGGTCCGTCGACTCGGATGCCGATGCAACGAACAAGCCACCACCTCTTCGTTTCCCCTCGACACCATTCCTTCCTACCTCCCCTCTCGCCGAGAGCACTTCCAACGGAACGGCTTTCATACCACGAAAACCACTCTGGCGCGATCCGCCCGCCGCGTTGATTTGACTACCGAGGACCACCCCCCCCCCCCCCCCGCCCCATCCGGTAGGTAAGTGTTTGCACTCCATGCCACCCTCCACATCATCCACCGAGCCCTTCCCTTTCGTCGTCCATCTCCAACTCATCCAGTCAGTGCTCGGCGTACCACACGGCGACACCACAGTGCGGGGTGGAAAGAAAAGATTCGATTGAAAAAATATAAATGGCGTCCGACTGAATATCTCTGGATTATTGAGAAGAAATTTTCATGAAACTCAACCGTTCTGGAGTCCTTGAAGTATTACGGCCGCTTCTTTTACGTGCCTCCCAACATCCTCTGTGATTTTCCTCGTTTTCTCCACGCCTCGTGTGCCGTCCACGAATAGCCATATCTCCCTTATCAACCCTTACGTCATCCGCAATCGAAGTAGCGAAGAAGACAGATTCAGACAGTAACGGATCTCAGAAATGGGCGATTGTTCTACCCTGGTACTATCCATCTAAATGAAGCAAAGCGAGGGAGAATTATAGGTAAAAATGTAAAGTATGGGATCGCTTCAATTCGATGACGTACCAATACATCTGCCGACAAATTTCCACTTGGAGAATCTTTCTATAAGACATGGGAAAAATGTGCATCCTGCCTAGGTAATATGCAGAACATTGAGTCACATGAACTTGAACTGTTTTGGTCACGACACAATGCATTCCTACGGTAAGGATACACGCGGTAACTGCTCGGTTCAACTTAGGAAATGCTGAGAGAGATATTTAAAAAATCAAATATAGTGAAAATAACAAATGAAAACTAGACCTTTGAGGTCTTTCAATCAAACCGATAACTCGGCAAAACAACTTATCGTGTTTTTCACTGCGTTGAAGTTTTTTGGGACATATGAAATAAACTTTCTGTCTACTGGTAGTAAATATTTCGCCACTTAATTTTGTATTGATTCGTTGAAAGAATTTTTTGGCACCATCCCACCCTCTCCCGTCATAGAAAATCCCACAATACTATATATCGCCTGATTAGAATACGCCGAAATAAATATGCTAAGAATGTGAAACTTTCCAGAAAAATTGTTGAATCGGGACAGATTCTCTATTGCAAGATCAAAAATATGCATGGTATTAAAAAAGCTTTCCCTGCGTCAACGCAGAAAAGGGGAAATTATTTCCTGGGGAAATTGATTCGTGGGAAACTGGAGAGAAAACTATGTATTGAATGATATTTATGAACAAGAAATAGGAAAATAGTTCACTGAAAGAGTTACACTCCTGCATTTATTATTACAACTGGGCGATTTAACATTTTCATGATAATAATGGTCATTTTAAAACAAGTGATATTCATAGAAATCATGAGGAATCTCCGCTTTATGTGGATATGCACCTTCCTTTCGATTCACAACACATCATCACATTAATCGGAATAGTATTGTATTCTCTGGCAAATTAATATATTTCAGAATTGGCATTTTTAAGAAAATATTTCAAAATCTTGGTAAAGTATAAATAGGCAGTTATTATAAATTAATGGAGACAGGCACTTAGACATTGAATTAAAAAAATAAAAAACTTGACACGCAATCAGCATGTCAATTTTTCATTTCAATCGCTGATTGCAAAGACATTTTCCTGATTCTTCCATGGCATTCCATTTATTATAGGTAGATATTGGAAGGTCCCGATCGACTTTTCTTTTATGTAACACGAGGTCTTCCCTTAGTTTTCCTTACGTGTCCTAATTATTTTTTTCATTTTTTGTACCAGATAACATGCGATCTACATAGCCTACTCTCTTCCTTCTTCTTCTTCTATTACCCAACATTCTCTTCCACCATGGTCTTCAATCGAGTCAGCTATTCCAATTTTGCCTAACTATTTCATAACTTGCAACGCAGAATTGCAATTAACTTTCATGTACAAAGCCGCATTTGCGTATGAATTCAAAGTAACCTCACTAGTTGGTGTCAAGCTGGAATATCGAGAAACGTAGGGAAGTGACGAAAAAATGCACCGCCGCGATTGAATTCTTTCAACTTTCCGCGCAACGGACTCTCATCCGAGCATCCAACTGCGCGCATTTCACCCTTGCGCTACATCTCCTAAGCGGGCGGCCGTCTCCCTCCACACCCGAGCTCTCCCAGCTACCCTCTTAAAAGTTCCAACCGCACTCCACCCGCGTGCCCACCAAAAAAGTGCACCAACCCTCAACGCCCCTGCCTCCCCCAACACATCCGTATCCCCTTTCACAAGCCACCACAACATACAGGGCTTCAAGAACCCCTTCCACTGGCACGACGTGTCTCACCCGATCCTAATTGCCGATCCATCTCCGCCTATCACGTTACGCTGCATTAATTGTCCTCCCCTCCTACTGAGGCCCACTCTTTCCCCCTCCCTTCCCCCCATCCGATTCGTGGTCCCTTCCTTCCTGCCATTCACATGCATCGCTATCCCTTTTCTATCTTCCGTGGGTCGCCCTCTAAGTTGAGAACGGAGAGAAAGAACCGACGCGACGGCTGATTGATGGAGTCGCGTAGAACGGGTTGAGAAGTTATAAGAATGCAAACCGTCCTAGCTTTATTTTCTCCAACGCTTTATTTCAGCTCAATTAGACAAGTAATTGGGCATAAAGCACTTTGGCGATGTGCACCACAAAGTTGGCGCAAGGATACGGAAGGTACAACATCACCATTTCGAGTCCAAGAATACCATTGAGAGAGCATCAGACCAATTATAAGTTATGCTATCAATAAGTAGTCATTAAGCATGGATTTCCTTCGATTACAATACTAGCACGATACTCATTTCTCCCGAGTTAAGGTCCTGTCAGCTGATTGGGCAACATTTCGTCCGTGAAAATGTCTGAGATGACTCTCATGGAATGCAAGTATGTTTTTCTGACCCCTGCCGATGAAACTCAGTTAACCTGTGGTAATAGTTATTTGCTGCTTTCAATGATCTAAAGTCTCGTACAAATCCTCATAAGACACATGAAATTGCCGTTCAAGTCTCCATGCGAGTCACTCTTAGACGTGAGTTGTACGAAAACTTGGCCCATACGAATCGGCGGTCTCCAGCAATTCTTAGAACCATGCCAATACCGACCATATGAGATCAAGGATTACGCATGAGCTTTGACCAAAGAATACTAATGCTCAAGAGGATGATAATATTGTTGACGGATGAGATAGCAAAGGAATAAAGTGATAAGAAATGCTACCTACCAAAAACCTCTTCGTTTTTTCCTTATACATGAAAGTTTTGAAGGGATGTGGCAGTCCAGTGAGTAGAAGCTGGACTACTGACCAGAGGGCCTGGGTTATATTCCAAGGAATGCCTCCGGGCACACTTCGCTTTACCCTCTCTTTAATTTTGCGGGCATCAGGTCTTCTTGGGAAACCGCAGGCGATATAAAGGAACTTGCCCCCTTACTAACCTGATTGTGAATTTTTCACGCCTTGTAGGGGTAATACTAGGCGAGCTTTATCCTCAACAATCAAAATAACCTTTGGGTCGATAACTTTGGTTATGGAAGCTTTAAATCACCCACCCAACACTTGGACGCTCTAAATACTACCTTGATCAAAAAGTTCCCGGAATAACCACCGTGTGGCGCTCCCATCGTTCCGATTTGAGTTCTGTTTTTTTTGTTAAATTGGTACATCTGTTGTTGATATTCCCTATAAATCTTAGTGTCATAACTTGACATTTGCAAAAGTTACGTAGCCAAGAGTACATCTATCTCTGTGTGTGTTGGCGATTTTTTACAATTGCAGAAATGGATTTAAATTTGCAACAACGAACTTGTATTAAATTTTGCGTAAAAAACGGATTTAGTGGCGCACGGACGTTGGAAATGTTGGAAAAGTGTTTCGGCAACGATTCTCTAAAAAAACGGTCGTTTACCAGTGGCACGAGCGGTTCAGAAGTGGTCGTGAGTCAATCGAAGATGATGAACGCAGTGGCAGACCATCGACATCGAAAGTCGGTGAAAAAATTGATAACGTAAAAGAAATGTTGGTCAATAACCGCAAATTAACCATCAGAGAAATAGCGGAGGACTTGAACATTGCCTATGGATCCGCCCAAGACATTGTGGTTAATGATTTGGGTTTCCGTCGTGTAGCAGCAAAGTTGGTGCCAAAAGACCTCAATTTCATGCAAAAAAGAGACCGTGTTGACGTCGCAAAAGACATGATTTGCGAGGCTGAATCCGATCCCACATTCATCAAAAGGATCATTACTGGAGACGAGACGTGGGTTTATGAGTACGACACGCAATCCAGACATCAGGCAAGTGAATGGCGTTCACCAAATGAGCCGAGACCAAAAAAACCACGTCGTTTTCAGTCAAAAAAGAAGGCAATGCTGACGGTTTTCATGGATTACAACGGTGTAGTGCATCATGAATTTTTGCCAGAAGGCCAGACAGTAAACAAAGAGTATTATTTGGGCGTTATGAGACGTTTGCGTGAAGCAATTCGCCGAAAGAGACCAGAAATGTGGGCAGAAAACTCGTGGATTTGCACCATGATAACGCACCGTCGCACAGTGCTATCATTATTCGTAATTTTTTGACGAAAAATGCAACAAATACCATCCAACAGCCACCGAATTCACCTGATTTGGCTCCCTGTGACTTCTTTCTGTTCAATCGAGTTAAAAAACCATTACGGGGAACGCGTTTTAGCAGCCGAGAGGAAGTAATGGAAAAATCGCAGGAAGCACTGATGGACATACCGAAAACCGAATATAAAAAATGTTTCGAGGATTGGATCAAGCGCTGGCGTAAGTGTGTTGCAGTCGATGGGGATTACTTTGAAGGGGACAATATAGATTTAGATGAATAAACTTGTATTTTTAATTTTCTGAATAAATTCCGGGAAATTTTTGATCAAGGTAGTATATACACTCGCACAGGAAAGTAACGTACTCGTCCAACATATGTCTTAACTAACATGCACTTGCCAAAGTTATATTTGGTTTAAATGCCAATAAGAAGAAATAAAAAAAAGATGAGAGTAAAAAATATATTTAATACACACCGGTGGTGACTAGTCGTATCCAGTTGCCGAATTGATTCAAATCATGTAGTAACTAACCTGTAACAAGAAAAACGAAAAATTAGTAAACATTCCATTAAATTACAATAAATATACTCTGCTAAATATGTGGTTTCAAAAGGAAATAATACACTGTGTTTCACAACATTAATATTTTTGGGTAAGAAATATGGCAAAGAAATTAATTAACTCCCCTCAAAATTACAGCAAGGGGCACTAGCGATGGATTGTGATGAAAGTCAATTTGACATCCCGTTCGATTCATTTAATGCTTTCTTATTTCAGAGCTTATGCCTATTCTTATGGTTAGGACAATTGTCGAGCACCTAAATTAAGAAAATTTAGCGGCAACTCCCATTGTCTCCATTGTTACAAAGTGTACTTTTGGTACACTACAGCAGTGATATCACGTGCGTCATTTGACAATTCCATATCAAATCCTACAGTTGAAGAAATATCTTTACACACTGACCAGCAGCATTCCTCGCGTTAAATTCATTGCAACTTACCTTACGGTTTTCTCTTGTGTTCATAAAAGAAATCGGTTATATTAATAGTAAACTATCCCAAGTAACGGATAATACTGCATGTGTCTCAATTAATTTGTAGTGAAATGTAATTTACCATCGTTTAAAATTGTTTCTATGTTTATTAACAACCAGCATTCGTGAATCACTAAAATAATACTCTTCATAATAAAATAATTTAAATTAAATTTTATTTTGCTCGTTCAAAATTCGATATTATTTTCAGCGCCTTCTTTTTACTTCACTTTGTTAGGAAGATTACCTCAACTTTGATGACATTATAGTTAAAATAACAAGAAAACCTACCATTAATAGGTAGATTACCTTTAATAATGATTTTTTTCTTAATTCAGATGTTTATTCTTTGATAGCGGAAAGAATAGAAATCAAGGAAGGCGTATGCATAGAATAGACATATTGATCGGAATGACGAGATGATGGAAGTATGCGGACTTGAGGAGGAGCTTATTGAAGAGTCGGATGTCTGTTTGTGTTTTGCCAATAGGGGCTTAGAAATGCAGCGGTTTTTGTTAGCATGTGTGCCCATCCAAAACGTACATTAACGGTACACTGTTATAACAATATCCTTATGAATAATGCTCATATTTAAATTATCTTAATTTTACGCACAGCACGAAAGACAAGATTTTGTGGATGTTCTTTTGCTAAGAATACATACATAAACTTCTTCAAAGGGACGTCTGTTGGCCTAAGTTTTCATTACCGTTAAATATTAAATGCATTTATTTTCTAAAACTAGTTCTGGCAAAGGTTATCTTGATCAATACTACATTCAGATACTTTTTCTGCGACTAAAACTCTCGTCAAACCCTGAAGCAAGCACTGTTACTTACAGTTCACTTTTAGCTAAGACAATGCAAGTGAAGTGTGCCCGGGAGTTTTTACTTCAATCTCCTCTTGCGGCCGGCAAAGGAATTCCCTCAGAAAATTCAAGATTATCAGTTTGACATAAGCAAACAAAAAACTTCGATTCTCTTCTAATCGCCTTTTTGATTGATTCCAATGAATCATCACACCTTCCACGCGACAGTACTCATTCCCTTGTTTGCTGTGGACGTTCTCCTTCAGTATGATAACATGCCTCCAATGTCGAAGTCACACAACAGCCATTCTAACTATATAGGCGGGGCCGCGGATACGAACGGTATTTACAATTCATTCTAAGATTAAAAAAACCCAGAGAGAGATAAGATATTCTTCAGTGACAAAAAATCATACCTACCCTTGTCGCATTGAACTTCAGACAATTTTCAATTACTTTATATCGTTAAGGTCAGTAAGCAGCTCATGTGGCAGTTATAAGCCTAATGAAGTAGAAGAAAGATGCAATATATCTATAAATGCATTCCAATGATCTACATAATATCCCGCAAGCCACCGCAAGGGTGTATGGCGGGTGGGGTGGGCCATCAGTCATAAATGTCGTACTCCAATCATGGTACCTGGAATCTTCCAGGAAATATTTAGGGAAAAATCGTGAGAATACTTTTATTAATTTAAATATGCACCTAAAATGCTAGCATAACGTGAACAGAAAATATTTGTTACCTTATTTGTAATAAAACACACTAAAGAATGTGTGTTTTAGGGCGAATAAAAAGACATAAAGCACATATTGCGGTCTGATATCGGACAGAACGTATCCATCGATGACCACGTGTCCTAGATACTAATAGTGACAAGCCATAAAGGTATGCGGATCCTATTATTACCCATATTCTCAAAAGGGGTCAGTTTTCCAAGGCATAGTTTTCCCTACGAGGTGTTTTCTATATTAATGAAAGTACCCAGACGGGAAAAGTTTTATACCTTGAGAAAATGTGCTGATCTGAAGGATTCTGACAAGTAGTATGAGGTAGGGAGTGAACTCTTGCATAATGCAGAGGATAATATTTCTAAAACATATTTATCATCACTGTAACAAAACTTTTAAGGCACAAACCGTTTTCATGCCAATTTTGTGAAAAAACACATGTACTACAATTCAGTGAAGATAATTACCCATCGAGTGTAAAAATGATGCCTCTGGTTAGTAAATTTCAAGTTAAACGCTCATGCAATAATGTAAAGTCAACTTCTAAACCCTTGAAATAACATGATGAATTATTCAGGCGTACTGAATTTTTTTAGTGTTAAAATGGTCCACAGGACTGCAATTTCTGACCTGGAAAATATTTTTCTCGATGAATAATGTGACATTAATCTTCAAACATAATTCTGTTTCCGCAAATTTGTGGGAGATAGTACCAATTAAAAAAAATATTAGGCAATTATGAATGAATTCCGACAGCAATAATATGTATACGCAATTCAAATGCTTCATTTACCAAGACATTGCTACTTATTTTTCGTAGTACTCAGCGCTCGTTGATTTACGTATTAGATGCTTAAGACACTCTGCCGGCAACCTACTTAGTAAGTAAACATAGGTGCACATAATGGGCAGTAAGACCTCAACACCATAGGCTTTATACAGGGCTGTCAATACTCGCTTACTTTACGTACGTAGAAAGGAACACAATATTGGTATTTAATGCTCAAATTTCCGAAAAGAGTAAGTTTAAATTAAAATAGTTAGTATTTGATTTTTACCAACTATACCTCAGGATCATTTGTGTGCATTGAGGGTCATTTAAAAAAATTATATTTTCTCGTGTATTTGACTAGAATATTGCATAACCTATTTACTTTTATTAAATAATATATGTTCTATCATAGTCACAATGAAATTTTAATGTAGTCTATAAATAGTCATTTGCACCTTAAATTTCCCTGGTGTTTCAAATAGATGTATTTGCATTGATATACAAATGATTTTACTCTGCCGTAAAAGAAGCTCATTTAGCATTATAGAATGGATTTGAAAATACGCCAACGAATTAATTCACGAATGTAAGATAGCCGAATTCTTTGAATATGACTAGTCTTCGTGAGTAGCATTCTACTACATGTATATGAAGGGGATATGAGCAATTTAGTTATTATCTACTGATAAGAAAAAATGATAACAGCTCCAAAATTTAAACAGGACTGATCCACAAGTTTTCCAAGCCCTCTGATAAATTACCATATTGATTAAGACATCAGTAATCGGACTGCTACGGATATTTGTGCTATCGTTAGACTGACAATTTGTATCGCACCCGATGAAAATTATCACAACGGAAAAAAAACATGGGACATACATGTCGAGGCAAATGTAGGACGACGCATTTCGAAGAAGAATGGAGGAGTAGGTTTGCATTGGTTGGGTGCGGAGAGTTTGGTTTAGCTAAAATGTCTTGTGGCACTCTGAGGCGAAGCGAGATTTTTTAAAGGGAGGGGATGCTTGTGTTTACCTACTGGGCTTTTTATCTTGCTGGCGATTCTCTCTCTCTCTCTCTCTCCCTCCTGGTAGCGATATGACGGTCGCTTGTTTGAACTGCAGGCACTAACCATTCTCTCCTGCCCCTACCTCAAGATCCCCATCCTCGTAATCTCCGCTCTGGCTGACTTCTCGGACGGGGAGCTGGCGGTGTAAATCTAGGTGTGGCCACGGCCTTTTTGTGCTTAACGGTGTCTCCGTGAAAGGAAAGGGGACAGGGGAGGAGAGAGGACAAAGGCTCGAGAAATTTGTGGGCAAAGTTCGCGAGTGGTGGGTGGTCCGAATGGCCTGGTCAGAATACAGGTGAGTAGTCACGAACGCAACGCCAATTCGGATACAATGCCTCACGTTTTTAAGTCGTAATTTCAAAATGTAGTATTCATTAAACATTGTGCATATTTTCATCTAAGTTTAATATCATTCAGAGATGATACTTAAATAACTAATACTTTACCGAACCCGGAATGAATACTTTCACAGTTGAATACAAAATATGGAAACGAAGTGACTGAAAATAGCTTTGCTTTCCATTGCTAGAAATTACCTGGGACCACCAAATATAACCTTTTTCAGGTTGTAAAATTTAAGTGCGGTGGTAGAATGTATTGATGCTTAAGGTGACAAACTTCTATAATATAAACACGGCAAATTCATCCTGCATTGGTCCAATATAATGATTCCCCAGAGACGTTATGCATGATATTATGCGAATAAATCTGTATCAAAGAAAATGTACGCATCCTAAAACAGACGAATGGAGAAAATCCAAAAATCTCACACATGCTTCAGATACAGTCTTCAGCCGTGATAAACCCGAGCATCGGATTCGGTCTAACGGCTGAGAAACGGAGGTGCGTATTATGGTAGCTGCGAACTAGCGTGATTACTATCAGGTTAAGATATCAAACTTTACGGTAGCATCTCAAGATAAAATTATGAGAGGACTGGAACAAGATTTGTAGCCGTGAAGCGGTAAGAAAAGATGAGATCTGTAACAGATTTTCGCAATCAACCAGCATAAGAGTTATTTTGCGGCTATTACTCAAGCAATAAAAATATTTAGCGGTTTTAGACGATATTTTTAGCGCATTTAGGACAGTTGAAATAATCTCAACATTAATTTCTCCAGCCGAATAAATCTGTCACATGACGCAGTTATTATTATTACTAAGGCTTAAGGAAAAGAAAACTCGAGATTGATGCATGCGGTGTCAGACGTACAAAAAGTTTACAAATATGATGGATTCTACTGGTTAGATACAAAAGCTGAAGAAGAGGAAACGGATTATATTACGAGACATGTATCTGAGAGCATGGCAGATGCAACGCCAACCATAAGGAGAGAGGGGTACAATCATTCAAAGACGTCATAGGAAGTCTATTTTATTCTTACCCACAAGGATTCGTTTCATATTCATATTGATTTTCACATTATATCGTCGAAGTACTTCCGATCTGACGTTCTTGTTTTTCATCTAGATTTCTAATTTTATATGTTAAACGGACTACGTTTCTTTTATACCATTTGTACTCAATTATTAGATTCCCAAATGAAGTACTTTTCCATTGCTTCTTTCAATGAATTTGAATCAAAAATAAAGTTAAATGTTACATTCTTCTCTTACGAGTTACGATGAATGTTTACATTCTTACTTCAACGATAGAATAAGGTTACATTCTTATTTCAGTGACGTTGAAAGTTTACATTCTGGTTTCGGTGATTGGAAAAGGTTACACTCTTCTTTATTTATTTTACCTTTGCTTTTTCTTCAGTGATTAATTCGCAATGTGGCGATTTAGTTCTGATATTTAAATGGTAACACGTTTCTCTTCATTTAAACTTTTTGTTTAGGTTAGACCGCAAAGATAGGATAAGGAAGATGTACAGCAGTACAGATTGATACAAATATTCGCTATTTTCCAAGGCAATCAGCAGTCTTAAGGGGAAAAAATCTAAGTCATTATTGAATTAGTTAAGACATTCGATTCACAAGTGAGGCCAAGATTAATCACTGCTTAGAAATAAGGTATATTCGCAGGTGCATGTATATGTTAGATGCCGCACGCCCTTGGCCCACGCCCACTTGGTGGCTTGCAGGATATTGCGTCGACGTAGAAACGGGGTTTTATAGCTTTACCCCTGAGGGTCTTGATTATTTTCCCACAGATTTCGTCTTCCCCGGGCAAGATATCTCCCGGTATTTTCAATTCTCCATCGAATTCACTGTTTGACACACCTGATAAATGTATTGCATTGGCTTTCTCGTCTCTTAACAAATCATCTTCCAATCTCTCTAATTGTTCCTACTAAGCATTTCATTTACCTTCATTAAAATCTATACCGGTATTCATACGTCTATTTCTAACTTTATTTCAATTCAATTTTTGTTCAGCAGTTTCTTCACAAAGTAGAATGCTATTTTTTAATTTACCTTGAAGTTTTTGCTGAGTTATCAGGTTTTACTTTTACATTCTTGTACAGATTCTTTTCCTTGCCACATCGATCTTTTCGTTACCCAAGTGCGTCTACATTCACACAAATACTCCGCGATCCACCTCGAAGATGTGTGGTAGGAGGTGCATGCCAGTGATGGAAAGGGATGAGGAAGGGGGAGGATATTTAAGGGATAAGGGAATGGGGGAAAACATCACACCGAAATCCCTGAAAAACATGTGCCAAGCGGTTAGAAGAGGGAGAACTCACACCAATGGGCACGCATGCACGTTAGTGCTAGTTTTAACTTTAAACTTAATCTGATTTCACCCAGTACAAAAGTATTCTAGTATATTAAAGAAGGAGTGATAAAAAAGAATATCAGCCATTTATATAGGAGAACGCCACCATATTCAAACAAATCATTCAGAACTGGTAAGCAAGAAAGCACAGTACTCGCCCTTCCATTGCACGCAACGCAATCAAAACAATATTGTAACTGAGAATTAAGGGCCAACATTTAACGATTTAGTCAAGCAAATCAATAATTGCATGATGCATATTTGAATGTATTTGCATATGCACAAATTCAAATTATTGCATTTACTAACATTTTTCCATACTGGAATAGATGTGGGAAACCTAAGACGAAGACGTGAGCAGCCATACAGCAGGGTTGAACAGGCACATGTGGCGCCAAGTATGATACTTTCGACTTGCTCCTCAGCTCATTTATAACCGTCTTCTTTAGGTGATTCCATTTATTTTTTTATCTTGTTTTGCCTGTTCATATTCCCTTATCGCGGCCACCTTTCCACAGCCACTAGTTTTCCGTAAGTACGTATTTATAACTGTTCTGGGGTAGGTCTTACATGGTTCCACTTTTTTTTATTCCTTGCTACCAAATACCTTCTACTTTTTCCGTCTTTGTCGATCAGCGTCTTCCGTGTATCTACAAATATCTAAAAAAATTCAATCGCCTACGTGGGAAAGCGAGGCAATCTCGTAAAGAACTTGAAAACCTAGAAAAAACATCTGCACTTCTTGTGACCTCAGTGTAAGTTACTAAAAGGAATAAAATCGGTGAAGTAGCATTTCTTTTGGTAAATCCCATCCCCATATCATTAGTTTTTTTTCATATTTTTCTCCAAGCTTAGGACATGAAATCATATTATTCAGAAAGAAGGCACTATTCAATTCACATATCCTATCCATTTATTTCAGATCAATGTTTACGTAGGCCAGAAAATTCATCCGGAACAACTTTGGAACCAAGTATTTTACATTCCCTCTTACCTTAATATTAAATCCACATTTCGCACAGAACATAATGAAAGTTCACTTCAATGAAGCACGTTGATAGGAGAAAACCTCGAAAGTCTCTGAAGGAAACTTCAACCGCCATTCCCTCAATGCATAGATTCAATTAAGCTTTCTTCTTTAATTAAAGCTGAAAGCCTATGTTCAAGATTTTCCCACAAAGGAAACAAAAGATAAACCATAATAGTTTGAAGCGTTGCTTAATTGTATTTTCGCATTGACTGCTCCACCTGCTGATTTTTCAGTCAACAGAAGGATGCTTAAATGAATTAGCGACACTTAAATGAACATTAGCGGCTGAACAACTCACGAAAAGGAGTGATAGAATGTATCTATTTTTACATCAACACTTTCGATACTATTATCGACGCTTATACAGACGATGGATATCGCATGAATGATATGAAACGGGGGAAGAAATGAAAAGGCACTCCTACAGTGACCGAATCACGAAGGCGTGAACCCAGGTCGAACTAATAAACGCGCACATGACAAAAACAAAAGGCGACACTTGGAAGGGAAAAATAATGAAAGAATGATAATTAAGGGGTCTGGAATTACTCTTTCGTCTCTGTCTCTCTGCCTTTCTCTCCTCCATTTCCCAGCCCCACCCCAACGGAGCGAGTGGGATTAAGTATGAAAATGAAAGAGAGAACCAGCGACCTCTTCACCGCCGCAACCCCTCCCCAACAATCCCCGCGACACACAACCTCTCTCTTCGCCGCTCTCCTTATTTTTCCCTTGCCATTCTCCGAAACATTAAGACGTGCAAAAAAGAGAAAGAAGAGGCTTAAAAAAAAACCGAGTCGGATGGATGGGAGGTGGGCGGGCTGGAACGGGGATGGTGAAGGTGAAGGGGCAGAACAGGGCGGGGGAAGTGTGTGGGGGTGGAGGAGGAGTGGAGCCGTGAGTGCAGTACCGGAGTCAAAAGGAGGGGGAGGAGGAGGCCCACGAGAGTTTTTTGTCGCAAGTCAGAAAAGGGATCTTTCGCTGGAAAGCCCTCATTCATGTCCGCTTTGTCTCCGTTTCCACGACAACCGCCTTTTAAACCGCCAAGGCGCCTTTTGCCTGCTCGCTTCGAGTGGAGGGCGAGAATTGAAATGCAACCGCTCACGAGGAGAGAGAGAGAGAGAGAGAGAAAGGGAAGGAAACGCCCCACGAGGGCAAGGGGGTGTCTTTGTGTGATTGCTTATGTGTGCGTGTGCATGCCTGTTTTCCGTAGCGAGTGTATTTAGCAGGACTGTGTGCGGGTGGGTGTGTACTCGCGTACGTCCCTACCGTCCCTGCGGGAGGTCCCCTCGTGCTTCCTGCCATTTTTCCTCCCCACCACCCTCCCACTCTGCCCAACGAACGGAGCTGCCCGACTAATTGGACCAAGGGAGAAAACAAGAAATCCCCGACTTCTCCCTCGCCCACCTCCGGCTATCCCTTTCTCTCGAACTCATTCCCCTCCCAACTCCCGCCTCCCCCATGCCAACAGCCACCCAGCCTTTCATTCCGTTGTTAATTCTTTTCCAGCCCCCACAACACTATCCTTAAAGCTCCTCCCTGCCCTTTTCTCCACCTCCTCACGGGTAATTGCTGCCGTTTTCCTGCCAGTGGGGAAGTGCGTGGGGGTCAAAATATTTCCGAATCGATCAATTTTTCCTTGTTCTTTCGCCGAACTAACGTGATAACCGCTCCCTGTTTTCAGATGCTTTTCTTAGTGATAAAAGAATGTAAATTACACCCAGTCTTGCCTGCGGTACCCAATTGGAAGTGCGTCGAAGCTGTCGAATCGTTTGACGTACTGTCACCTACGAAGAGTGAAATTAACGCTTAGATTATGGGTTGCTTCCGAAAAATAAATCCAATCAACTACAAATCAAAAGTTAATAAGTACTGTCATTCTTATGAAGTAGTGTAAAAAACTACTTAATTAGAAATTCATATGAAAGATGAAACAATAGTTCCGATCAAATGACTGCCTCGAGGTAAATAAATGGTCAGGAAATTTTAATAGGATTATTTTGGCAGAATAAATCGCATTTGGAAACATGTTAAAACTGTCGCGAAGAATAAATCATACTTTATAAGATAACCGAGTCTTCTTTGGCTAATATTCTCCAGCATTCGAAAAATAACTGTTGCATAAGTTCTTCAGTGACTAATGAACTTAGAAAGTTCACAATAGTATCATGTATACTAAAATCAGTGATTAAAGGCCAATGCAGAAATAACTGGTGAATTTTTGGCATGAAACGCGGTTGCTTCTCATTAGTTCTCTTCAACAACACGCCTTTACCTAGAAGTATGAATTATATTGAGATATTTTTTCAAATTTATTTGCAATATTTAATTTATTTCTAAAAAGTAAATTGACTTTGTACCTGCCCTCATTAGGTTTACCAATGAAAGGGTTAGTTAACAACAGCTTTTCTGTCTATAGGCTTCTTAGTCCACTTAATTTGTGTACTGATGAACAAGAACTTATGCAGGATGCTAGGTAAAACTCCCCGATGTTAATAGTTTGATTATCTTCCTCGTGTCTTTTCATAGCTCGCTTTTTCTGTGTTCTAGAGTGTGAGACGAGGGAGCACAATTTCAGGCTCGTATGATGCAGGATGAATGAAACAAACTTCATGTCTGTTTCAGTGTCCGTCGTCATTTATATTTAAGTTCAATGATAATGCAGGAATTTTAGATGAGATTCCGATGAAATTTGTTGGAATAAAGTAATTTTCGGGTGCCCTTCGCAAAGTGAGGTCCTTTTAACAACCATTTTCAAAGTAGTAAATTGAATTCGCGTTATTTAGTCGCAGGGTCAAACAACCGTAGAGAATCCAGTCCTGCCCGAGTCTGTAAAAAAAATTAAATTCCTGATTAAGAGATTCCAATTTGGGCATCTCCCTTTTTCTTAGATTTGATCTCTTTGAAAAAGGTACCAAACTATAGTCAGATACTAACTATAGCTTTTAACTAAATGCTTCACAGTCATCTTTACAAAAAATTGGCCGTTATCCTGACAGATTGAGTTGGTTAAGGTGAGGGGAGTGGGATGGCGATCGAGTGTTGTTCATTACATTTACTTTTTATTTAAAATTAGAATGAGTGGAAACATGCTTTTATCTCAACTAATTTACACCGTGAGTAAACAAGAAAAGAAGAGGCGATTGCGTTTCGAATAAATGCGTTTATTAAAATTTCCTCTGTCTGCGTTTCACCCGCGTGAAACTTGAAAATTAAATTAAATTTGTTCTCAGCGAGCTCTTAAACTAGCAATTAAGTAGATGAATAGAAAATATCACCTCTAGCAGAGGGATTAGAATATTTTATCCCATTTTAATAAAAGTCTAAACGTAAAATACAAAAATAGCAACTTGAATATTAATTAAGTTCAAGAGAAATATCACATTCCGTTATAGTTACTTTAGATACTTCGATTTACTAACAAATAGTACCCCGGAGATACCAGTTCATTTTCTAAAACGGAACAGATTTCAAAGCCCTTTAGAAACTTTTTCTCTAATTTCATTAACATCTTTAAAGAGTGAAAAATGTTGCCTAGACACTTAAACAACCTTCTCAACCTTCTCAAACTTCTCAAATTATTTGTAAATAATTAAATAAATACAGGTTTTATCGATTATTATGCCCACAATATAGTACTTATCCCAATAATTTACATTGCCAAAATTTTATGAGACCGATTACACAATAGCCTTTGAAAGTTATTTCGTATCATAAAAATCAGCGAATTAAGACATCGCCGGATTCGCAGGGAAAATAAATCTAAAATTAGCGTACTTCATCCCTGATAGTGACCAATCTCCCTCATCTCTGCGTTTTTCATTTCCGACGAAGCGGGAAATGTCAAACGGAGGACAGAATTGTGAGCTCATGCATGACAAGTTAGGCAAACTTGCGGAAAGAGAAAACATTACTTCACTTGTCTGGAGATTGAAACAATCTCTCAATCATGGGCTGGATACCATATCCCATACCAGTTTGTATTTACAAACATCATTCTTCAGAATGAGTATTAACTTATTGCTAGCAACGAACTGTCGTTCAGTGTTTTGGTATCAACGTATTGCTAACCAACTTGTTCATACAAACTCCTTCATCAATTCGTAGGAAGAGAACTTGTCAGTTTAATTTTAATAATATAAAATGAGGCAACTGGAAGATCTCGTTTCCAGTCCTGGTAAAGTCGATCGACTACGAATCTTCGCCTATAATTCCGCTTTTTTTCCTTTCTTTCGATCTCCTCTTCCTGTTGACTATTGCAGCGCTTAGTTATTTAGTATTTCTCGTATCCCCAACTGGTTTTTCCATTTCCTCGACCGTAAGTAGGAAATTCCCTTTCACGGCGAAGTCCTCACACCGTCCTGCAACTTCATATCTCCCTCCCTTCCTTTCCCCGTCGACCGCCGGAGAAACCCGCCTCTCTTCCCTCCCTCCCAAGGCACCTCGAAGACGCCATCCCAGGGGAAGAAGTAAAACAGAAAAATCAAAAGAAAATTATTTTTAATGTGACCTGGTCAGGTTGAAAGGCACGCGTTTCCAGGCAGCGAGGCTTATGAAAATGGGTGCCCTAAGCGCATCAAGGGAGCTTGTGAGCCGACGAGTGAATGAATGGCCGCCACCGTGAATGTCTTTTCATTTCCAGTTTCATTGTCTGACGCCACGCTAGATATTTATTTTCTGCTCCAAAGCTGCGTGAGGATAATTTGGCCAGCAGATTGTGATACCCCAGTCCATATCATAATGAGACCGGTCGGTAAGGAAATAGGGTTCACTAAACACTTTTGGCTTGCTGTCGGAGCTCAATAAAAAGAAGTAGATCAATTGGGATTCAAGTAGAAAAAGGACCCTTATACGCGAAGGGTATCACTATTTTATTCACCCCTATTCCGTCCGGATGCTTAATAATTTGCGTTCCGGAATGATAAAGGCTTATTCTCAAAGCCTCGTACATTTTGGAATTCTTAAAGGACTCCCTATCTTAATCTAGAAAATGGGTAACAACTAAAGGATTAGTATCACGACTAATGGTGTTAATCACTACTAACTGGACGCCATACGCCCAATTGTAAAATTACTCTGGAAACAGGCTTCATTATTGATAAAACAAAGGTCTATTAATGAGCTGGTCCACAATGGTAAATTTAGGGGAAGGAAATGGATGTAACGTGCTATGGCGAATCAGGCTATTTCGATCATCATAGATAAATGAATTGGAGCCTTCCTCTGTTAAACTTAGCAGTTACGATTGCACATTGAATGGAAATTCTAATAAGTTTCTCTTTCATATTACATTGGCTCCAATAATAGCCTTTTCAATTCTTGCGTGAATAAGGCGAACTTTTCATGAAGTGGCGTAAGTAGGTACTACGAAATATTTCGCAATTATACATATGGTAACGCATATCTGCAAGAGAAAGGAAAGTGGCAGCCTAGTGGAACACAGAAAGTAAGTATGATGCAAACAAACATTAGATATTAGCAGAAGAAAACTAATGATGGCTCGACTCTGCTCCATGATGCAAATGCGAATCTCCCCACCTGCTATTAACGTCACGTTTTCCCCTACACAAGTACTATATGTTCGCATTATCATAGTTAATATGAATTTTACATGCGATTTCCTTGCTATTGGAAATATATAATCCTAAAGCTTCATATTTTAAGCGATCACAACCTACTTTTACTAAATTTGTGCGTTTTTTATCTCGTTCGAAGAAGTTAAAAGTCATTCGCCCACGAGATTAAAAAATACATAAGAAAATTAATATTGGCACTGACCCATATACGCCTCAAGCTTTGACAACGTAGCTTTCAACTATATACAGATAGTTTATCGATGGCTAAAAAGTGGCAATTAACCGTAGGTGTACCTCATTTGCATTAACCGGTGGGTAAAATGGAGTGATAATAAGGCTTGCGATACATTAGATCACAACATACAGAAACGTACAGAAACCAACGTTCACATCCCAATATTTACACAGACGCAAGGTAAGCTAGTGATTACATTCTTCCACCTAATTTGCAGCATATTGAAATTTAAAATTCCATTTTTTATCCCGTTAAAAACATAACTCCATTAATAAAATGAGCAAATAAGGCCAACGTAAGCGTGCCATGAGTGAAATATTCAGTAGATACACACTTCTTTCTTTTAGCGGTATCATGGGGCTCGCTCCAAACGCCTTAAATTTGAAATAACATGCACTCATATTTGTTGAATAATACGCAGATGTGAATGGAAAACGCATCCTCTCAAAATACAATAACTTAAATAAAGAAGGCAGCCGGCAAGCCAGACGCTGCAAAATTCCCATTAAAAGGAAGCACGGCGTGCGGCGTTATCGAATTTATTTATTACGCGGGTGAAAAATGCAAAATCGGAGGATATAAATGTTTCGAGTTGGCCAAAAGTGCTCCTCTCGTCCTTCAGAACAAGACCTATATACACGCCATAGCCAATCACCCACGCTGATACCGTTAATCCGCTATATGAGAAAACCTGGTGAAAAAACTTTCACCATTAGGGCTTAAAAGGATTCATTTGCTCTCTATAGAAGCCGGGAAGCAGTTTGTTGGTCCCATTTGACAAGACAAGGCACGGAGAAGTGTGGTCATGCGTCCTAACCGAGAGAGTCCATCTGTGGCACTATCGGAAGACCTGCTATCCATTACCATCTCTCTCCTCTCCAACTTAATGCCATTCGGGAGGACTTAATTGGCTGTGCCACTTCCATACCTATCATTCCAGCCTCCTTAAAGGGATCCCGCGAGCGAGTTTCTAATCATCGAAATTACCCCTTCTCAGGGGTTGAGTGGACGGGCATGAGGCGAGGAATGCAACTCCTCATTCCAACACGTTATGATTACCATCTGCACAACAGCCAAAGGAAAAAATATAGTGACAACATTCATGGGGAGAGTACCTATGTTTGTGTTCGTATCGACTATTCGGAGTTTGACTTTTTTGCGAAGAGATATTATTCACAAAATGCGCCGCAGCTCAGTCTCAGTGGTCAAAGGTTTCTACTTACAGATTATGAAGTTCGAAGACAACAAGAAAAGCTATTTGTTATGTCACAAAATATTTTCCTAAACATATGGTAATAATTCTCCTACCTGAACTCTATAACAAAATTTACCATAAGCCAACATCTTTGGGAAAATATGAATTGTGAAATAATACAACAGGTATTTATGGAATCAGCTGTATGAATAAGGAGATAAATATCGGTAAAAATTTAGTTAGAACCGCGGAATCGAAAGCCCATGAGTTTAAAATTTATTACGTACAGGTAAAATGAAAATACCATTTGGTAGGTAATATTAATCTCAATTTTGGACCGAAACACATTTGTAGATATTATTGCATTAAACGTAAGGTTTCGAAGTACCTGTTGACAAATTTAACGTTTACTCTATTAAGAATGCCTAGAAATTCATGACTTACTTTTCTGCTATGCTCAGATAGCTTCAATATTCTTTACTCAAGAAATTCAGCCTTTGAAGTATTATTTAAATTTAAAAATTATTGCAAAATTGGACACAGCTGTCCGGAAATAACAAATCAAGGTTTGTAGGGATTTACCTCAATGGCAATTAAAAATTTTACTTTCTCAATTATAAACTGTCGTGATTGAAACTCGGCTTCCTTCTGCTATTATAAATCACAAACTTATGCTAATTTTATTTTAAGTATCTAAAGAAAGTTTACAAAGAATTTTCGTTGCATCATAACGTTCTCGAAATAAAAGATATAATCTGGTGTTCTTGTGTAGCCATGCAAATAATAGGGCTTCCCGGGAGATCACCGGATGAGTATTTCCCAATTTTAAACAACACAAAACTCCTGTGGATTGCAGTGAATGAGTTTAAGTCGGGCCGTGCTAGTGCGACTTGAACAATATTTCCCCTAAACATGCATTAATAGTTAGAACAATACGAATATGTTAAGTATAATAAGTATTTTAATAACATAAATATTTAAGAAATATTTCAGAGACGGCGATACGACAGCAAATTTATTTCCGACGAAATTAAGGCAATCTGAAATTTATTGAAAATTCAACAACGGTTTCATCACAGAAAACAATGAAGCATGAAAATACTTCAATTAATAGGAATTATTCCATTTTTGCATAGACAGCCTGCCTACATTATTTCATACTAAACCCATCCCACGCAAGTTGTTTCCCATGGGTGCACTTTACTTTGCTGGAAATACATACGCCTTTTTTAAATCCGCATGATTACACAAACCCCCCTCTCATCACCCGTTTTGCTCCCGGGGACTGAAAGACAGAAAGAGAAAGAGAGAGTACAGGAGGATGGGACGCGGGTCAGAAGGTTAGGTTTATTGGCAGAGGTGGGAAGTGGAGTGAGGAGGTAAGAAAGGATAGGGGAGCGATGGGAGTGGGGAGAATGGGAATGGAGGGATAGGGTAGGTAGGAACAGAGGAGATGTGTGAGTGTGGATGTGGAGGCACTGAAGGGAGTTGTTCTGCTCCTTTCTCCGCTCCGCACTGCGACACTCGGGAGTGAAAGATAGCGCGGGGGAGGGAGGAGGAGTGGGAGGGAGAGGGGAGGAGGGAAGGACCGTTTTTGTGATTGCGGGTAGGTGATTTTGGGGGGGTAGGTAGGGAGGCCCCGTTGCGGGATGTGATGTCGCTTGCTATTTTCCCCACGTCGTCCAATCACTCGTGACTAAACCGCAGGTCTATCACCGAATATTTATTTCCATATGTGTGTTTAAATCCATAATTCGCAACAATAAGGCATTGCAATTACGACCGTGACTCTCCAATTGAGGCAAGAATTCCCAGCGGACGCGTGATCATGAAAATATTCTCCGTCAAAATATGCTCACTTTGTAATATGTATTTATTTCGTGCCATTTCAATGGCTTTAACAAATGGCGACGTAATTTCAATGGAGGGAAGATCGGATGCTTTAACTTATAATAAAAAACATTTAGAATTTAATTCATTTTATATCACCCAATTTGTTTAACACCCACCAGAGAACGAAAAGGGGAAAAAAGTAAAAATGGAATTGATAAAAATAAGATGAACATAAAAGATAATCACTAACGGAAAAATTTTAATTTAAAAAGTTAATTACTTGGGAACAACTCTCCCATTACAATATACGAGCTTTGAAATTCTAAGCCACAATGAGCGCGATGACCGTACAGATATCCAGGAAACAATAGATCTCTACACATTATGTGTAGCCAAGAGATTTTATTATGCTTTCTTATTAACTTGATCGATGGGTTTCCGTCCAGTACATTCCTCATAATTCCATCACACGTACTTGCATAGAAAGGAGAAAAGATCAACAAAAGAGGAACCAACAGTTCAAAGACAATTAAGGGGAAATAATCGAAGTGTAAAATACAACACATTTCAAACATTTGATTCTCTCTTGCATTCAATAGAACAATGCCAGCCCACGAGGAATGAACACCGTCAGAATTCTTCCAGTAGCCTTTAAGGATTATTTTTAAGGCCATGGTATGAGGGTTTTCGAATTGGTAAATCCAGTCCCGGAATTATCTTGATTTCTACATGGACCAAAATGAAAATATGAAATAAAGTCACTAATATTAAAACCAACTATTTGCTGATAACCTTTGAAATACCTGAAATGTATTACTCTCCCCAAACATTTTTAGGTTATCAGATGGTTTTCCGATATGGTGCGATTTGCAACAGATAAACATTAAGGTTTGGACAGCAAACCGTTTTGAAATTTCTAAGCAACCTATTGATATATTTTTAATTAGGCACACACGTGTGTGTACATATGCACACACATTTATATATATTATATTTTTAAGAGAATAAAACTTTTTGGAGGGCTCCAATGTTCAACGCATGCAACAATGTGTAGATAATATCGTAAAAAATAATTTTATAAAAAAAAGATTAATACCAATTGAAAGAACTTGCTTATGCCTCGGTGGTTCCGCCCACCTTCATCAGAGGGCCGATATACATATATATATATATATATATATATATATATATATATATATATATATACATATATATATATATATATATATATATATATATATATATATATATATAATATATTTTTATATATATACAGGGTCGCACCCAAAAGTGGTAGAACTGATTTTCTCTGGCGCGAACGGAGCGGTGGAGGGGGGTCTGCCTGGCAGGATAAGGTGGAGGGGGCTCTTAGCAACAGATCGACCCCAACCTCACTCGCCTGCGGGCTATCGTTGAGTGAGGACACCGTTTTTAGTGAACCAAGTTTTTTGTCCGCGTCGAAAAACAAAATGAATCTGAATTTGGAGCAACGTTATTCCGTGAAGTTTTGTGCGAAACTCGGGAAGACGGCAACTGAGACCCTCGATATTATCAAGCAGGCTTATGGGGACACTGCCTTAAGCCGTTCCATAGGATTTGAGTGGCACAAGTTGTTTAAAGAGGGTAGGGAGCTCGTTGAAGACGACCATCGCTCCGGGCGGCCGTCGACGGCAAGAACCGACACGAATGTGGACAGAGTGAGGACACTGCTGAACACAGACCGACGCTTGACCAGTGAAGAAATTGCAGACCAGTTGGGTCTGTCTGCATCCAACGTCCAACGCATTATTTCACAGGATTTGGCCATGCGCAAGGTGTGCGCCAAGATGGTGCCGAAAATTCTGCCATGGCGCGCTCGTCGTCAGACAGCTCCTGGCCAAATACGGCGTTGCCACGTTGCCGCACCAGCCCTATTCTCCCGATCTGGCACCACCGGACTTCTTCTTCTTCCCCCTGATGAAAAGACAGCTCAAGGGACGACGTATTGACTCGATAAAGGCCGTTCAAGAGACTTCGACGAGGGTCATCAACGGCATACCCAAAGAAAATTTCCACCCGGCGTATGGGAGCAACGTTATACTAAGTGTGTAGCAGCTCAAGGAGCATACTTTGAAGATTATTAAGTCGATGTAAGTATATCGTCAATAAAATTCTTGTAAAAAAATCAGTCCTACCACTTTTGGGTGCGACCGTGTATATATATATATATATATATATATATATATATATATATATATATATATATATATATATATATATATATATATATATATATATATTTGTGTCTCGGAAGTGTTTTGGACCAACACGGTCAAAGTAGTACGGACGTAAGGAGAAGAATTGCGCTAGGCAAAGAGGCCTTCACATTGAAGCAGGAGGATAGACGTAGATTGGAGGCTTTTGAAATGTGGGTGTGGAGAAGAATGGAGAACGTGAAATGGACAGAGAAGAAAACAAATGAGGAACTTCTTGGAATGGTGGGCGAAGAGAGGGGGTGGTTGGGAGAAATCCTATGGAAACAAAAAAATGAATGAGGGGCGTATTGACCAGCAGTGGGATGCTGAAGACTGTAATTTACGGGAGAATGTTGGGCAAACGAGGAAAGGGAAGGAACAAGATAGGGATGTTGGACGGGATGAAGGGAGGAAGTAAGTACTCAGAGATGAAGAGGGATGTAGAGTAGGATGGTGGATTTTGTGTTTTGCTTGGAGTCATAAAATATTTATTTAGTAACTGTGTCCATCCAAAAACCTACCTTAACCGGTAGATTACCTAATAATATATATATACACACACATATATATATATATATATATATATATATATATATATATATATATATATATATATATATGGGTAAACCATAAACATAGTAATCAACCCGAAGATCGGTTTGGTAGGTGAGGGTAGATTTCACCCAGTACTAAGCCCTACGGCGTGCGAAAGTCACACATCAGGGTAGGGGGGGCAGTTCCTTTCCCTATGCCGGTTATGGCTTCCCAGGAAGATCTGGTACCCAAAAAATCACACAGCGGGAGGAGGAGTAGGTGCCAAGAAACTTGCCTGGGAATGGAACCCGGGACCCTACGGACATTAGTCCAACGGTCTACCCCCTGGACTTATATACGTATATAAATATATATACATATGCTTTAAAGAATGCATGGACCTGGCGAGTGACGTATGGGTTGGTTTAACGACATTCCAAAATAACTTTCTTCAACAGCTTTGACCTCTTAGAGTATTAGAACCAATGGGACCATTTCAACAGGACAGAATTTCACCTTCGAACGGAATTGGGAGCAAGGTACTGGATTTTACAGTCTTTTCCCACAAAAGCAAAAAAGAAATGGGGAAATTTTTATCTTGGGAACACATAATGATGCTGAACTTTGAATTCCCTGTGGGAAGGAGACATCCGCGGAGAGGAAAAGAGAGGTAAGAGGACAGCGAGCAGAGCAAGAAAATATGGACGTTCTTCAGTCGGGTAGAGGAGGAGGTGGAGAGAGTTGGTTGGGTGGGCCAGTTATGTGGCGGAAGAAAAGGATCGATGCCTCGGAATGGAAGAAGGCTAGCGGGAAGACGCGGGGACCAAGAGGGGGTGGGGCGGAGGGCGAGCGAGCGGTGAGGAGTGACTGAGAGGGTCCCGGGAACAAATGGAAGGGGAGGTAGGGGGGCACACATTCGACCAATCCGGTCAGAGCTCTCATGGAGAGAAAAATAAATTTTTTTATGAATTCAGGACATGATCCGGTCCGCGAATAACATGGCGCTCGATAAAATATTTTCCATCTCTTAGTTATAACCCATATATATATATATATATATATATATATATATATATATATATATATATATATATATATATATATATATATATATATATACACACACACATATACATATATGTATATATACTTCAGCTTGACAGCTAGCTGTTCGTGCGTCCTCAAAGTATTACGGAGAGATAGTTCAAATTGAAATCTTTAGGTATAGTTATCCTGTGGCTACCTAATTATTTTCCTGATTGGAATTTGGTCATTATACTGAATCATTGGTTCAATTAATCTCCTCTGTAACGATTATATTTTATGGTGACATTGGTACAACAACGCCACCATATTTAGAAAAACAGAGTACGGAGGTACACGTATAATGGTTTGATATGAAACTATACACATTCGTGCAAAAACTAAAAATGGAGGGTCTCGCTGATACGATGGGGAAATAATTCAATATATTAATGGAAGTAAATCATTATCTTATTTTTGGGTCATCTCGTAGAAAAATTTTTAATTGATCGCCCTGTCGTTGAACCGGAGAGCCATCTGCGGCATTAAATGTGCATCACCACAGGGATACATTTGCATGAAAATTAGTTAAAATTAAACCCGATGAAACCCGATTGGAAGGTCGTCCAGTTTACACAAGAAAAATGGTGATTGTTCTTAAAATTTAGGTGTTCCAACTTTGAAGCTCATTTAAATCTCTAGACAGCATGGGCCCATCAAAAAGCAGTACATGAAGACAACACCAAAATGAATGGCGGGTACAGAATGAAAATATTTTGTCGTGAAAAGCGGGCAGGGGATACTGGATCTATGATGGCTCGAAGACGCGCCCTGCCTCCCGGTTAATTCAACATGGGTGAAGAAAATAACTGCAAATTGCCGGCCCCGGTGGCCAAGGAGTATATTCCTCACCCTTCAATCCAGAGGTCGATGGTTCGATTCCCGCTTAGGGTTTTTTCATACAGGGTTTGGGCCTTTGTAATTGTCTATATTGTTAAATAATTGTTTAAGTCCGATGTAGAGGCCAAAGCGCTTTTTTCGGATTAATGTAAAATAATTTTTAAAAAACCATAGCCATCTGGCCCGAATCGGAAACAAAAAAAATTAAAATTCCAGGCGCCCTGCTCACCTGACCAACCAAACTGCTTATGTACAAACTAAGGAGGTGACTCGTACAGAAACATCTTGAGGAGGGTAATGTGATGGGAGAATTTTAATACATGTTTAAGCGCGAAAAATGCTATAAAAGATACTCCTTAAAAAATTCGCACCACCTCTAGACATAAATCTCTTAGGCATCAACCGTATTTTTCATTCATTGCAGCACACCGAAAAAAACTGTTTTAGATTCATTCAGGGCAACAAATATTAGTGTTTTCATTGCAATCCCAAGGGACTCCCTGTTTTAGCCGTTCCGAAGGAAAAAAATTGACGCAAATAAGTAGGAAGAGAAGTTTGGCAGTGGGAGACTCAATCTTTTAGTCGGAGGATTCACTTAACTTAAATGAACTCAGTAGGGGGCTATCGATTAGTTTTCATTAAAGACATGAAGGAGTAAGTGCTTCAAAAGGAGTTTTGAGTGGTGGACCGCGCGAGTTTGGAAGAATCTGTGAGAAGGAGAGCGGCCGGTAGGAAAACTCCAGAAAACCATGTAAAATGTTTGAAGGGCCGAGAGCAGTAAGGTCTTTTCATCCTGTATTTGTTTCAAAGAAGACAAGACTACCGTTTTCAGAGCAATCAAAATGAAAGCTGTTCCTTGGTAGCGATACTTTGAACACCTAACTTAAACAATAAAAATATTGAAATATTCCAGAATATTTAAAAGATTTAAAACCACAAGAGAAGAATGAATTAATAAGATAAGGACGAATTTTGTCATCTGCTAATGTCCACACAAATTCCGCATCACAGGGAACATGAATAAATCATAACCTTCAATATGTGTTACAAGTCTTTACACGTATATCTGTCAATAAAAACTCATCAAAGGTCATAAATATAATATATTAATTGATGGCATAATGTCTTAACCCACAGGTCCTACAGAAATCAATTCTATGTAGATAAAATGGAAATGCTTTGAAAATTTCACCCGTAGATAGGGTAAAGAGACTATTAAGAAAAACCATGGCTACATATTAAGCTATGGAGGCGTAAACTGAAACGATCGCAACAGAATTTCGAAAAAAAAACTCGCCGATCTTCTCTATATTTAGCAACCTTTTTGCCACGCTTTGGGACCTGAATCCCTGATTCGAAATATATTATTCACAACGACCACCCAATCAAGAGTTGCAATACTTATCCGTGAAATTATAAAGACAGAGCGATTTGCACAGAAAAAGAATGGTCCAGGGCGAACATAAAGGAAAAAAAATTTAGAATCCTTCCAAGTTCGAAAAGGTGGACGGGAACTCGAGGGGATGCATGAGGAAAGAAAGAAAAGGATGGAAATGGACTCCGAGGGAAAAAAGGAAAACGTCTAGATGAGGGTGGCTACAAAAAAAATTGGATAGCGCTGGACATGCACTATATACTTCCATGGAGGTAGGAGTGAAGAGGTTGTGAAGATGTGTTGGTTGGCTGGACCAAGGAATGGAAGAAGCAGCGGGGATTGCGTTGGCCCGGGGAATAGGGGAGGGGAGGGAGTTGGAGGGTAGAGAGACGGGGTTTAGAAGGGGAAGGGTTAAGGACTTAAAGGGTACGGGGAAGGGGGAAAAGGTTGGCGGGGAGGGGGAGTATGCAGGGGTGGCCGCCGTGAAAGAGATCTGCTCAGGCCTCAAAGCCCCTCCCGACCTCTCTCCAGTAATGAGCCCCTTCCCAACCTTTGTAAACTGGAAGAGAGAACGTTATTCTGAGATTCACAAATGGTCCGCCCACGCCGAACACACGGACATGTACATGAGCACACACACACACACGCCCATGGGTTCCAGCCCTACCCACCCGTTAGTCTTGCGTCCCTTCCCTCCGTTTCCCCTGACCTCAACTCCTTTTCAAGCCCAGCCTCTCTTCTTCCTCTCCCCACCCGCCTGCCTCCAAAACCACCCCCGCCACCCACCCTCCTTCAGGAAGAGAGCTCAGCATCCCATACACATCGTCCCATTCTTTCCGCCCTTTCTCCTATATCACTCTGCTTTTCCGCATCCACCCCACTCCCTCTCTTTCTTTCTCCCCCATCCCCAACCCCACCTCTCTCTTACTGGGCAGGAATCACCTACTCTTCCATCTTTTCCATACAAATGCTCCCCTCTTCCTCTTTTCCTTATCCATCTTTATCTGGCTTCCCTACATATATAATTCTTCGTTATTCCTCTCTCTCGTGCTAGGATTCATTCTGTCCAGAGTGGGGAGAGATGAGAGAAAAATTATTTGACGATGGGAATGAAATGCGAAAGGATGTGGAGAATGCGGATTATTAAAGGAGGGATGTGCATCTGCTCCATCCCCACTCCATCCTTGGAAATCTACCCATGACTGCGGATTCGAAATTTGTAGAATGGAAAAAAAACGTTTCCGTGATCTCTTTATTCAGAGGAAATTGGAAAAACCAGACAAAGATATTGGGATTCAAATGAGCAGGAGCATAAATAGGGGATACCATTCATGGGTATAACATAGGGGATACCATTCTTACCGGATTCAACGATGCATTCTCATAGCAATTTGGAAACTATTGGCATTGTCTTTGGATCGAAAACCTAGAGAAATCACCCTTCCAACTACCGCCACTTGTAACCGTGAAATACAATGTTTCAAATTTAAAAAGCTACTCTTTTCCTGTGTCACCTTACTTACGCGTATATGAAAAATTACTGAGACGAATACTTGAAACACAAATTATAGATTGCTAAAACAGACCTATGCACTTCCATTGAAGCCATCTAAAATACCGTACCGAGTGTAGTTGGCTTAAGGGCTGTTGATATGTCGGTATATTAAGTATTATGGTACAAATTAAATCTGTCATTTATCGAGAAATATTTAATTTACTGTAAACAATATTTTTCGAACAAATATTATAATTGTTTTTAATCGATACGGTATTATAGTAAAGAGCACTTTTCATTAATTTATTTAGCTTTTCACAAACTATAGGGCTAAATTTAATTTGCCTTAAAATCATGGAGGGAACGTTTCATAAACTATATTATTTCGTTAATATTGTATCAACAGTGGGTAGCGGTAATCCAGGGTTAGAACGTTGGACTACTGACCGGAGGGCCCGGACCTCTCTGGGCACCTGCAGCTCTACCCTAACTACCCCTATGTGATTCCTCGGGTACCAGATCTTCCTGGGACACCATAACCGACACAGGGAAATGAACTGGCTCTTCCACCCTGATGTTTGAATTTCACCAGCCATCGGGCTTAATGCTGGGTGAACTCTATAATCACCTACCAAACCCATCTTAGGGTTGATTACTGTGTTTAGGGTTGATTTATGGTTTTTTTTATTGCATCGACACTAAATGGACAACAATTCCGTCTTACTTTCTATTGCAGTTATTTGATTCTCCATGCACAGTGTTAACACGATTCTGAGAAGAAATCCATTTTTTTCTTAAGATTACTTGCGCAAGAAGGCGTAACAATCTATGAGATAAGATCAGGTGCCGATTCACAATAAAAAGATCATCCAAACTCAGTGTACACTGGTAAGGATTATTTTTCCGTAGAAAAATTATTCTAATTCAAGATTAATATTTTGTAAGACTAGAATATCTGTTGTGATTTCCATCAAGTCTGCAGGTAAAATATTCACCTTATACTAAACATTCTTTCAACTCTATTACATGTTGTACTCATGTGATTTGATTCTATTATCTGGCATGTCCAACTTCTTTACTCATCCATACGTGTTAACTCTTCGTCCAAACTAATATGATCATATCTCCAATCTTATATAAGGAGTGTGTTTTTTTATGTAAGCATCAACATAATTGATGCGCAACCATTTACCAATTTTGCAGTTTAAAATTGGTTTCTTGTATATATTTTTTATCTTCATCCTTTTGCAAACATAAAATAAAAATAATTTTCATAGTATAACTCCGCCGTATGATGCAGCCCAAAGCTTTAGTCAAGGCAGGCTTCACGTTTGCTTGAAGTTTTTATATTCGAATTAATTATCGTCAACAAATCTGATTGGTAAATTTTCTTCATCCTTTTTATCATCTAATACTTCTTAACTGCTCAAAGAAAATCAATTAATTCCACCTCATAAAATGGTTGTAACTGCTCTTCAACAATCGCAAAAACTGAAACCAATTTGAAAATCTTCTACCCCAGCCTAAGTACATGTTGAGGCCTTTATCGATCCATAGTGATTTTTCTATTTACGGGAAGTGAGAATATTTTTCTTTAGTAATGAATTTATGATAAAGAGACTATCGACTGTATTTGGGCTGCATTTAAAAAATATCCTATGAGCCTAGCATTAATTATGCCTAAATCATTTGAATAAAAAACGTGATTCAAAATTGCAGTGGATAAATCCACAGAAAGCATACTACTGTATCAGTAAGTGATTTCAAGATTTGCAATTGCGCCGATAACTAATCCAAATGTTCAGGAAAGGCCGATATTGGAAAAATAAGTAAAGAGGAAAAGGGGGAAAGCGATGACAGGGCATCAAAAGTTTATGTTAGCTTATAATGCAAAATGATTAAAATGACGGGATGATTTATATCACTGTGAATAACGAAAATAAAACAGGTTTTTAAAATTCTATCTTCCTTCCTCTCTGCCATATCTTAAGATATGCAAAAAAATGCTAAAGGTGCCTAACAGCTTAGCAAAATCATCGCTGGTTAGACAATTTAAATCATGAAAATTTGGAAAATAGACTACTCAAGACATGTAAAACATGTAAACTTATGGTATAAGATACGCCAGAAGGATGCACGTAAACACCGACACAAAATGATTTGATGCATTTTATGAATAACCTTAAACCAAAAACACAGTAATCAACCCAAAGGTCGGTTTCGTAGGTGATGGGAGAGTTCACCCAGTACCCTAATGTGAGAATGTCACACGTCCGACAGCAGGTGAAATTCACACATCAGGGTAGGGGGGTCAGTTCCTTTCCCTGTGTCGGTCATGGTTTCCCAGGAAGATTTGGTACCCCAAAAATCACATAGCTTGTGTGGAGCTACAGGTATCCCGAGGAGCTTGCCCAGGAATCGAACCCGGGTCCTCCGGTCAGTAGTCCAACGCTCTACCTCTCTGCACTCTCCGTACTCTCTCTGGACTACCGCGACCCTTTTTTTATATATATGAAATGGAATTAATAGCGTCAATGTCAATTTTTTACATCTTTTGTATTATGAAATAAAAGTAGATAGGAAACGAACACAACTGAAAAATCTTATACATATATTAAAACATATTCACCGTTGAAATACTTAATGTCCAGATATTTTTTATTCATAAATCTTAGAAAACATTTTCGCGTTCTATCAATTTTACTTAGCATAGATAAATTTAAATTGCGGTAAAGCACACAAAATGATTTAAGTTCCATAAATTTCGGCATTTAATGGAATAACTGAATTAGTTGAATTCACAACAAACGCCTTCCATCATGCTGTCAAAACGGATTTTGTAAATATAATTCAAATAACGAATATTAAATGGAATTTTGAATTAAGTTTAAAATTAAAACCCCTTAACTATCACCATCGGTGCTACTATATAAATATTGATCGACGGCCGTCCTCTTCTATCCTAAAGTTATCTTTATTTGACCGATGAATCGGCCCCTTTGCCTTCCTCTTGGGACTTATACGTCTATTGTCTTTTTTTTAAATATTTTTGGGATTCGTTGCGTCTCAAGGGACGTCCAATCCAACTGGGTCTTAATTTTGCAAGGTGCTCCATCTGGCATTTTCCCCTTCTATTCTCTCTACTTCGTTTCTTACGTTATCCAAATTAAGTCATCAGAATTCCAGACTTGCATTCACCAATGGCCTAATTTTCTTAAGACACAGGTATGATTACCTTTATGTGATGATTATGGTGCTCACAAATTATGGCGTACTTCCACATTTTTATTTTACTCCTTCCAGCGAAATCTACCTTACGCCTTCCCCTTCCTCTGAAAGTATCTTTCTTTCAATCACATTTATTTCTCATTGATTAATAAAGTTATCGAACTATATCTATGCGTTAATGCAATTTAAATGTTTTAAAAAAAAGCACCACATATTATTCCCTGTTCCTGAGAAATAATATCTGATGTAATTTCAGCCGCTGCTCGGTAATATATATTTTGACAGTAAGCAAACAATCTTAGAAATAGAACCAATCGGATGTTCCATAATAAGATGCTCCCAGCATCAAGAGAAAACTGGAAGAAATATGAATGGAGAGCATGGAAGAATTGGCGCCAGAAACACAGGAAATGAGGTGGGCCTCGATGACAGCTTATAATCATGCCCTGAAGAACTGGGGTAAAGCCAACAATTTGACTCCTATGAAGAATGAGGGACACTTCAGGAGGTTTTCTCCCTCTATATCATACAAAAATACCCTCTTGAACTCTTAGTGATAACACTTAAGAATACACAGGTCATTAACAGTAATTACTCCCCCTTGGAAACATTTCTAATTTAAGTCAATGCAGGCAAAACAGATTTCGCTTATATGAGCCTTTTATAGATTAAATCCAAGGGTTCATAAGAAAATACGCGCAAGTTGAAAAAGTTACTAAAAAAGTGATAAATACAAGAGGACTAAAAATATAATTTGATCTAAGGACGTATCCGTGAAAAATTCTTACGAGGGCTCTGGAAATATGCTTGGATCTGAAGTGACTGCTGAAACCGTTACTACGCCAAAAGTCGTGATCACTTATTTTTATTCTTTCTAAAAGCAATAAATTAACTATATGAAGCATAAGGAATCAGAATAATACACGTACTGTCGGAAGAGACAGCGTTCGAAAGCGTTTGCCCTTCTCCAGCCTACAGTATTTCTTGAGGATATGGAAAGAGCACATCCACTCTGTCCAGAAGATACAGTAATTCTCGATTCCCGAGAATTGTATCTTAGTAAGAATTTCATAATAATTAGTAAGGGTAATATTTTGTGGGTTTTGAAAATGAATGCTAGACAAGCCCTGCTATACTTCCACAAAGGCTTGGAATTAATTTGAATAATTTCTCAAAATATAAAGAGATACTTATAAGACAGAATGCTTTTCGTTATAATCATAAATTTGCAATTTATTTATTTACAACTCGATTCGCGGATGAAACTAACGGTAAGCGCGTTTTCCTCAGTGAGAGTAAAGTCTTCACGCCATGTAAGGAGACTTACGTAGAATAATTTAAATTATTTTATGAATTATGCACGATAAAACAGGAAGAGTATCGTCCGATCGAAACACTCACTTAAATCGGTGCCCTTCCTTGAAACCGTCCATTGCTCGGGTGACCTACCTGTCAAAGCGCCGGCTGAAACGGAAGAGTAATTGCCGCTAAAAGGTCATTTAAATAATTACTTAATGACGATAGCGGTTTGCATATGGTTTTCGCTTCCGCATTCTTTGTTCCAACATTAATGTACACGTGTGTCGAAGAAAGACGGGTTGTCGAGGAATGTGTCTTTAATTACTGAAACCACAGTCGACCTCCATATCTGACCAGAGAAGGGTCTCGCTGAAAGATTTTCCAATCAATAGTAAAAACTCTAAAGTTATATAAAAACCATATCAGAGAAAAGCACGCAAACCAATCATAAAAAGGAGCGATCTTGAATTGAGACGAAAATTGTTACTTCATTTCCATCTTCTACCAAGTCAAAGTTTTGTGTGGCAACATTTTTCTTTGAAATTTGCCTCTTGCGCTTCCACACGTCTTAAAGAGAGTCTAAATACGTTTGGTATGCACAGAAATCGGTAGGCAGGACTGTGAGATCTTAATGCAGTATTTTTTCAAGAAATCAACGAATAAAAGAGGCAATGAATCCAAGACATTAAATTTAGTCCATTTAATTGCAGAATAAACAGCCCTCATGTTGACTACAGTGTTGAAATAAGAACTTAGCGTACTTGCACGTAACGTTTTGGAACTTCCTGATCGTGAAAGACTTAAAGACATCTTGATAATGACTCACAACCGTGATGTGAAATTGTACTTTATGTGCATGCCATACAAAACCTCTTTCGATATTCCGGTATCGGAATAAGACTTGCGAATAAAGCATAACGTTTAACAGACACACTAAACGAAATATTCCAGATGATTAGTCCCTTCCGTGTTCTTTTGTCCCACTCTCGTCTCATGTTACACCTGGAGCGCGGAAAAAAATTATAGCCGTACTAATGACTAAAGGAAATTATAGAATTACTTTTCTTCACATAACTGCATTCAGACCATCGCGTTAACCGACCATGGCTACCATTGGGCGCATATCCCAAGGTCTGAGAATGATTAGGAAAAAATAAAATTTGATCAAAGAGATGGATGAGTTGGAAATCGCTAAAATAAACAAATTAAACTTATCACAACTATTTAACCTGAGATGACCGACGCCGAAAAAGAAGAAAAGTTATCGAATGACCTTGGACTTATTTACAGACCCCCAAATACCGTTTTACACGCATGAAATGATTTCCCCATCGTGATCCCACGTCGATACACTTTTCCTTCGTGGAGAGAAATCTATCATAGACCAGCAGCTACCCCTGTCTTACACCACATTTACTTGGTAATATCAAAAAAGATGCACCTAATAATATGTAGGCAATGAACACTGTGACTTTTTCCACATAGAGTTAAGGAATCGAGGAATAGACCCGAATGATGCGTTGCCATTGTGAGATAAAAGAAAAAAGACAATGCTGCATTTAAATCACTTGGGTGCGAAGGATGTCGATTATTTAGTAATCTACACCACTGGCTGTTATAGAGAGGCAAGCAGTTGGCATTTCTTATGCCAAGAAATACTTGCTAAATACATGTATACTACACTTTTGAAATGTTTCTCCGAGCGTTCGGACGAAAAGCAGGAAAAAAGAGTACTTAAAAATCCAAGACATTACTCAAAACCATTCCCGGCCTCGAAATAAATTTCCGTCCAACCATTCTCATTATCTCCCGAGCATCCCATTTTCCTCTCACCCATCCCACTGCCTTCCACTCCTCCCCTCCGACACCCACCCACGAAAACACCAGCGCCAACGCACCCGTCAGGACTCGGAAACGACGGCCAAACCGGCAAAGCGGCGACCTCTTGTGTGAGGCGAAATCACGGACCTAGGGGGGCGAGAGGGAGAAAGAGTTTGGAGGGAAAGACCGAGGAAGGGGCGAAGGGAGAACTTTAAAATAAAACCTTTGAAAAAAGATTTTGTGAAAAAAATGTAGAACAACACACACACACACACATCTCACTTCTCTTCCACTCCTCCTCTCCACCCTTTTATTTTAACCCCTTCCGAGAGTGGGTGTGTTTTGGTTACTTCCCGCCAGGGGCCCTTTCCAGCATCACCCTTGGAGGCCTACTCGAATTATGGAACCTCCCCCACCTCATCGTCCCCCCTCGCTCTCCGCGGAAGACTCGCCGTCGGCCCACAAGTAAATCCCTTCTCCCTCTCGACTCTACCCATCCGTATACCGTTCGCTCCTTCCCGTTCCCCTATCTCACCACCCGCCATTCCTAGCCGCAACCCTTCCTCCCAAAGTTCTCCTTCGGCTATATCTCCCCCCCCTTTCTCCTGTTCGAAACCCTTTTTCTGCCTCACGCAGAAAAGGGATCTCCTCTCCCCTCCCCAACACCCTTTCCCTTCTTCCGCACCCCTGTTCACACATTTTTTTCCGCGCCGGGACGACCCACCTCAGCCCTTCACCTCTCCCTCCTCAATCCCTTCCATCCGCTCGCAGTCACAATATCCCTCCGACCGCAAGCCGCCGCACATCATTCAAACCGGGTGCGAGAGAGGTTAGTGGGGAGGGAGTGAGGTCATTGGGGTCGGGGGGGGGAGGGGGTTTGGGCGTGCGTCTCGATATTCTCTCCCTCTCCGCCACCTCCGAGGGGGGCCAATGTGGTTCGTAGTTTGTTTCACGAAGTCCCGGCCTATGCGATGCAACCCGACTCTTATGAAAACACCGTCTTCGACACAGTAGCAGGATGTAGAAAAGCCTTAACTGGAGCACTGGAAGGACATTTTCATATATGATCTAAATAATTTTTTAACATTTTTTCCTAAAAAGTAATGCGGAGATCATGTAAAAAATGAAACTAAAGGTACTCATTTTGAGACCGCAACACTCCCCGTAGCAGATAATTTTATGCTTAGGATAAGGTACTCATTCAAAATTAGCTTCGGACGCCTAAAAAACTATTTATTAAAATTAAAAAATGTTATACAAAAGAGGGGCCATGGGCCCCTGTCCATCGGATTTGCCAATGCCTCAACACGTAATGGTAACAAGGTGAGCAACACGCTCCCATGCTAACCAGAAGTTTTTTAGTTCCACCCCGGGCAAGGGTGTTCTAGTAGGCTCAAGCGGTTCCGCTCTCAGAAATTCTGCAACGGGGAAAAGCTGGATCGCACGGGTAAGCACAGGGAACACCGCTAGCAGACGCCCGGCAAGCAAAATATAACGGGTATTTAAGTGTCATTAACCTCAAGTTTCAACATCATAGAACGCTCTCAAAATTATATAGTTCCACGTTCACCGACAGCTGAAGGAATTTTGTACATGATACGTAAATTGATAAATAACTGCTTGGGAAGACAAAATCCAATTCTTCATGGCGTTATACCGTGTAACCTGACCAATTGTTTGGTAAAAATATATGTAAAATTTAAAAATCTTAGGAATCTAAAAAAATATGGAGAAAAATATTGAACCTAAAGAAAAACGAAAACCGGTGAAACAAAAAATCAAAGTGAGTGCATGAAAATTTATATGAATTTTTGAAATGATTAATAAATTTTAGAGGAATATTTTATTTGAATTTATAGCAAAAATTCGTTCGATGAGAAAGGGCATTAAGTGATATATCTCGAAAAGTCGATAAACAATATAAGTGTACCTCAATTGAGAAGGTGACTACTAGGGAAAAAGGACTTCTTTTTGTTTTCGAGTGTTCATTTGAATTTGTGGGTTTTAGACAAATTCCTAGTCACACCAGTGAATACGAAAGGTATTAGTGAAGTACGAGGGTCATCCGGAAAGTAGTACCCGTTCGTGCCGCATGAAGTGCTGACGACGCGAGTAGCCGCTGGACGAGGTCAGATAGCTTCAGTGGCTTGTCTGCCTTCTCTGAGCCAAGTTGCGTGACGCTAGCATTGCCTGTGTTGTTTCTGTGATTGTTTACAATGTTTAAAAAAATTGAGAACGCCGCCAGTTGTGAAGTGAGGGCAGTGATTAAATTCCTCAATGCAAGAAACGTTCGCCCATGTGATATTCATCGCCAATTAAAGGAGGTGTATGGAGACAATGTAATGGACGAGTCGTCTGTTCGGCGGTGGTGTCGCAACTTCAACATGGGGAGGGGGAACACACACGACGATGAGCGTTCGGGGAGACCGTCTGTCATTACAGACCAACTGGTGAGCTCAGTTGACGAATTCGTGAGGAACGATCGGCGCGTCACAATTGATGACATCTGTGAGCATTTTCCCAATGTTTCTCGAACAATTGTTCATGAAATTGTTAAACACCATCTGCATTATGCAAAAATTTGTGCAAGATGGGTCCCTCGCGTATCTCAATGAGCTGGCGGCGAAGGACTATGCAGCAGGAATACAGAAACTTGTCACACGTTATGACAAATGCCTTAATTTGCTTGGAGATTATGTTGAGAAGTAGTTTAAAGTATCCTCTTTCAAATAAAATTTTTTATGTTTGTTAATATTTACTTTTGTGACTTTATTTCACGAACGGGTACTACTTTCCGGATGACCCTCGTAATTAATGAACTAGACTTCTAAGACAACACTATACTATATTTAAAACTATAGGGCTTCTAAAACCTATGTCAATTTCAACTATATTAAGCATGTCTGCATCCATCATTGATGCTATAATTGAATATCATTTCAGATGAAATAGTCGTGTAGCTTTTCAAATAAGTGCACTAAACTTGGCTACAAGTAAAATTAATTGGGCATGTTACAACATTATATCTTTTGGGAGAAATAATGACATAATTTCTACGGAGAAATTTTCTCATGATTTCCATTCCAAAACCTACTCTTATGGGGGGAAAAACTAGTTATTAATGACTGACCGTAGGTAAGTAATCAATCTCAGTAAATTTGCCAAGATTATAGAAACAGAATTGTGGTTAACAGAAGTTATCAGTATGGTGTATGGGAAACTAATTTAGTAAAAATGTATGCAAATTTTATTGAGATTAATATTCATACAAGAATCAAATTATATCCGTAAACCTCCTGGCTTTTAGAAATACAGCCTATAATTAGAAAATATTATTACCCAACTGTCCGTAGCTAGCACTAAGCCAATTACGACTGCATTCTTTCCTGTCGCAAAAGCGGCTACTCAAAATTTCAACTTTTGATCCACAAGGTATTTACGACTTCCAAAGAGGCAAGCCAAGCGTTATAAGACAAGACGCATTAAAGGAACATGTCTGATGGAATGGCTATAGGTTATTTAATTTTGAGGTCACGGAGCGAGGCGAATGTGGAAGGCCAATGCCCCTCTTGGGGACACTTTAAGTGGCACGTCTGAGGGAGCGAGCGCTCTTTTTTCCCCTCCCGGCCAACCCGACAAATAGAAAGCACGGGAGCTGTACACAAAACGGATCTTTTATGTCGTCGCATGGAAGCTGGCCAATGCTGATGTAGCTGCCATTAATCGATTGCCTCGGGTCCCGAATCGCCACCACTCCGCCACCGTGCTAAATAAACTGGAAAAAAACATGCCACTTTCCACGCTTAAGCTCGTAAAAGGAATGCGTGCGAAAATACGAAACATATATTAACTCTCCTATACACTTCGCACAATACTGCGGACATCGAACATCGTATTTCCACTTCCACAGTCGAAGAAATTAAACATAAAAGTATGGTGTGCACTTCTATGGTGATAATTTCTATCCAAAGTTAGAATTATTAATATAATGATTGATGCCGAGTAAGTTTATTATTAAAAAGCATGCATTTTCCTCTTTGGGAACTCTGTATATGTGACTGTTTGAGGCTTAAAAAAACCCCATCCAAAGTAAAAGTATAAAAATATCAATGATTATAAATGCCACTTGGTTGACCACGATCATTGACGATGGTCCGCAAAAGTAATTTAAGTTAAGGCATACAATTAATTTTGAGATATCGCGGAAATTATAAAAATGAAAACACTATAAAATTTTGATATTTTCTTTATTAACGCATTAAATCCATTTTTGTTGATAGTATTTCTTTGTTTTGCCGGGATGATTTCTTGTTAAATATAGTATTACAAATTATACTCTAGAGAATAATTCCGTTAATGCAACATTATTGTACCCATTTAGTTAGGTACGAATTCCTACTCCAAAAATTAATCTTTCATTCACTACCTTGATATAATTCACATAGTTACTGGTCCATATACAGCAGTGAGACTTTGCTGCGGAATCGTACCAGACAAAGAATGCGATGGTATTCGGCTCAACTGTATGGAAGTTAATGATGATTTGCGAAAAAATAACACTTTGTATGTTCCACTGATTTTTATGTAAAACGATAGGTTCGGCGTGCAGTCAACATCACTTGATGATGTCCACAGTTCGACGAAACCGGTCGCTTTAAATGAAAATCAGTGGAGCTTACGAATTTTTATTTTTTCAACATTCAGACAAAGAATAGCTCCAAATCTCTCGAGGAAAATATTAACTGGATTTCAGCATTAGCTCTGAGAAACCCATCATCTCTCTCAAACACCAATAGCTATGTATTAGGATAGACGTAGTGAATCAATCAACACAATTAACTAGTAAAGCTCAAAACCAAGGGTAATATCATTCTGTCCCGCCTTCGACAAAAGGACCTCGAAAAGGAGGCAGGATATCTATCATGGATTTTTTGGGTTTAAACATATCCCCAGTCCTTAGTAACCCTGGTATTTAAAAGGAACAATGAGTGGTGGGACAGCTCCTTAATACGAATGTGGTTTTGTATTCCATGTACCTGCCAGGTGCAAATCAAGAAATAGACTATACACCTATAAAGACTCAACGCCGAGGCAAGGCGAAGTGGTTATCCCAAAGTGGGATAACTCCAGTACATACACGATTCCACAAATGTACAACAATAAATCAAGCGGAGGCATTCGCTGCACTTCATGGTTTAATGGAACTGTTACCTCTATTATCAGATTTGAATATTTTATGCATAAGATACAATGTTTTTACCAACAGCACTGTTACCTTGTTTTTCGTCAATCGGAAAGATCTCATTACCATGAATGCATTGTCGATTGGTAGGTACATTGACTTGATAAAAGAAACACAGTCAAGGGAATTTTCCAGGCCGTACGTCACTCTAAAGTTCCATCCGGCCGACGGGCTCCCGCCAGCGGTGCTACCGTAGATCAAGGAAACGAGGGGACAGTTGGTCACTGGGCAACTCAAGAGCGTGCATCCAGCAGCACTTAGCGATTAAGTTACGTCAGTAAGCTAAAGTTAGTCATTTCCCCAACACCTTAGAAAGGATAGCCGTGATTTGCATTCCAAAAATGGGCGGAAGAGCTATATTAGCATGTCACTTAAGTCCCATTTCAATGTAACCAAATATGGGAAAGATCTGGGTGGCTTGACTTATCCACATAAACTGAACTTTGCATGGGAGAACAGAATCGTCCTACGTGAGGAATTCGTTTTAGGAAAGGGAAAATCGAACAGAGTGCAAATTCGAATTATGGTAGGTTCCAACATGATCGGCTAAAACAAAAAGCTAGTGGAGTTTCACTCGAAATATCTTTCGACAGTTTGTGACCAAGGATAAAATATCAAACTGAAATTTTGGGGATTCTCAGGATGGCCTTTTAAAAGGAATAACTGGTATCGGAGCAATAGAAAATGCACAGTTCAATTATTGGAAGGAAATAAGAGTAACTAAGAAAGTGAACTGGTTACATTCCAAGCAGATCCCATTCAGGGCTCGGTTCTGAGCCTTCTATTGTTACATCAACTTACATCATCATACATCATTACAACACTACACATTGCACAACAGCAATACAACTTACATCATTATTATACATCAACATCATTCAACGTAAAATATGGAAAAGACTGAGACACTTTTTTTAAACACGCCGACGAACACCACCGTTTGCAACTCGAAAGTGGATAGCAAAAAATGCACAAACGGTCAGTTCGCGTCCAATTTTCCCTGAATATTTATTTGTTTCAAACTGAGTGAGCGCACCATGAAAAGTGAACACAATTTAGGACTAGTTAAGTGCCATCTGAAATTCAAGACACCAAAGAAGAATCAACGGAACTTAGAAAAATTGAGGGAAACATCCAAGGTTCGATTCTCAGGAAAATTGAAAAGGGAAATGATAAAATGGGGAAAAACAGGATCAATTGATGACAGATGGCAGGAAATAAAGACTGGCTTATCAGTAGCCGAAGGAAATCATACGTAGGCTGAAGGAAACCTGTGAACAGGAAACCATTGATCACTGAAGAAATACTGAATTTAATAGAAGGGACATTGATTCCTATCTGTAGTTCTCCCCATGACTCTTTTATTAACGTATACTTTGAAATACGCGGGTGATAGAGAATACCACTGTCTACCTCACCTCCTAACACTGCCCATCCTGGCTTCCCAACCTTCACACGCACTTGAGCAGTCTGAGATATGTACAGGTTGAGAATTAATCGCCTGTCACTCCAATCTACTCGTATCTTCTGTATAAGTACGAGTCATATATTTTAGTCTATCGAATCCCTTCACGAAATATACGAAACAAACCTCCTGACTGCATTCTATGGTCGTCTCATGACTTCTAGTATGTCATCACGCGAGCCTCTCCCATTTCGGAAACCGAACTGATCATTCGATCAATCATTTGAAAGGTCACTTAACACAATAAAATAACCCGTGTACGGGAAGCCATGGAAGGGAACACAAACAAATATTACAAGGGAAATAAAAAAATGTATCCATCAAGAAATGAATTAAAGCAAACATACAACTCGAAAAAAAACGTAGAATGCGCACGATAGCTGACAATCCGGAGTATGTCTAAAATTATAATAAGAAGCAAATGATAACTGCATATTTCACCATCATGGCTGAAGCAAAGTGGTGAGCCAATGAGCCATTTCAGCAGACTGCAGTTAGTTTAGAGCATAATCTTGAAAAATGTCAGGTAATAAAGAGGTACTACAGAGAACGATCGTACCCGATAATATCACCAAAATTTTACACGATAACCATTAATGGTTGGATGACTAAATATTATTTAAGACGAAGGGCGTGGAACACTCCACTTGTGCGTCAAGTAGTTCAGAAAATTCATAGTGTCTCTCAATTTCGTCCGAGCTCCTTGAATGAGCGCACGCATACAGATGTCCGCGTTACAGAAAAAAATAAGAGAAACACGAGGGCATAAATTCACGCATGTAACCGCGGGAGCAAAGTGTGTGTACCTATGGGTATATATACATATTTTATAAAAATAAACAATTTTTTTTCCTCGGTGCGTAGGCACATGACCGCGCGTACCTACGCCCTCGGGTACTCAACAATGTAAAAGGGCGCGCATGAATTTATTCAGGAATCTATAAGAACTCGTGTTTACTCCGAGAAATTTCAGAATCCGAAATCCAGCGATGGGAGGAAATGGCGTCATCCATTTTCTTCGGCTTGCCAATGGGCAATGGGTCGGGAATACCAAAAAAGGGGAATTCGGTGGTGGGTTTTCAAGAGGGAGGGAGGGAATTCGGGGAGATATATACAAGGGAAAAGGAACAGAAAAAGGAAGGTGGAAGAGTGGTGGGAGAGTTGAGAAAAAGGGTGTGGGAGATATGGTAGGGCTGAGGGAAGCAGTAGATAAAGGTGTTCTGTAGGTGTGGGTTAAGTACGCCTGGGAGGAGAGGGGTGGGGGGGTTGGGGGAGGGGGATTGAGGGAGAGAAATGATAGAGGGGGAGGAAAAATAGTGGTGGGAGGGTGAGACGGGAGGGATATCTTGTGAGGGATGAAGGAGCGCTCGAATGTTCAGGGCTACTGCGTGGGAGGAGAAGGCGACCGAGTTGTGTGCGCATTCAGGAAACCAGGGAAGGAAAGAGGGGAGTACGGGTAAGGGAGAGAGGTAAAGTTTCCTTATACCTGAGGGAGAAATTACTGTTATTATCCCTTTGCAGATGCCTCCATTTTGCGATGCTGTGGGAGAGGACGGTGGAGCGGGGGTGGTGCCGGTGGGAAGGGGGGGAATAAAACTTTACGCGTTCCTTTCCAGACCGTATCGATTTTATTTTATTTTGCTTATTCCCTAAACCCTCTTCTGGAAGTTATTTTTACGGGACATCGTACTCATTTCTCTACGTCCGACCGCTAGCGATGTTCTCTCCTGCGTGCGAGTGGGTGTGAGGGGACGGAAGGTTGAAAGGGGGGGAAGGAGGAGACCCCTGACATCCCTTCCGGCCCCACCCTGGGCATCCCAGGGTATCCTCATAGCCTAACCCACCCCACCCTTTTTTTTACCTCCTTTATTTATAAGAGCGAAGGGGGGGGTGGGAATCCTCCCCCCAATCCATTCTGCATTCTTAGGCCCTCCAGGTTCGGTAGGGGAATGTGATAGGCGAGAGAGAGGGAGTGTGGGGAAAGGAGTCCGAGGGGTGGGCCGGGAGGGGAGTGATCCGGACAAGGGTTTGGGAGTCGGGAGAAGGGATGCCGGGCTTGGAGAGGGCGGTCGGAGGGAAAGGGTGGGAGAGAGAGAGAGAGAGACCACAAAATACACACAGGCACAAGGCTTATCCCATTTGCCATCGGAGGCAACTCTCCATCCCAGGATGCTTTATACAGGGGACTCTCCCTCTCCCTTCTCCCGCACACTCCCGAACCCTTAAAAACCCCTTAAACCCTCATCCCATCCCCACGCCACTCACTCAATAGCGCCCTCCCACCCGCTCGCCCGCGCCTGTCGGCCCCTCTCGATGCCGCGGAGCGCACGCATTCCCTCCGCCACTAACCCTTATTGGACCGGCCCATTATTAATATCCAACCCTATCACTTCGGTCGCGTCCCGTTTATGCGGCATCCGCGCGGGTACTAATGCTTTACAATTTGCGAGAATAACCGCGGAGACAAAATGGATTTCCCGGCCGGGCGTAACGCTTCGTGCGCTCTTCAAAAATGAATAAAAATGGAAACTACTTATCGCCGCATTTATGATCCAAATAAAGGATTAGAACCGATCCGGAATGTTGCATTAATGGCCGATATGGCGGTGGGAAAGTATCACCGGGAAAAGATTTATACCTCATGCGAATCTCGATGACGAAATTGGTTCGCATCGTTCGACAAACGCACCCTAAGGTATTGCCAAAGCTTCATACCGAAGTCAACTACAATTACGAATGATTACAGTTATGTTTCTTTCTTTTGAGTCCTCATCTGGTTCTTTAATTACTACCGCAATGGCAAGTCAAGGGAAAACATTAACTCTGGCAACATTGACGCGATACTTTGAACGAGAAACCGCCCGCGGGAAACTTTTTTTTTGCATCATGTAAATAATAAACATCTGGTAACAATTTTCTAAGTTATGTACACTTGTTCCAATATCCATTTCATCTGAAGAATATGATTAGGTATGAGCATCAGGCTCTTCAACATGACAATAACATTAATTGATGCACACAGATGTGATTTTATTTTTTTAAATAACAACCAAGAGTAAAACCATCATGGTTATACTGTGCAATGAATACTTCAAACGAGGCACGTAACTTATAATAGTAGAATAAGCCTATAGTTATGTCAATTGAATTTTCTCGCGGAGAAAACCTATTTGGAATTAACGGTAAGTAGAGAGATATGCATGGAAAAAGCTATCTTGATGATTAGTTTCTCTTTTAACCTAAAAGAATGATGCTTTACACTCCAAAGTGAGTTAAAACGAGTTTATTTCTAATCATTAATTGCTCGACCAGTAATTGCTCGTGTGAGTAACCCCGCCCTAACTTTATATTCAAAACTGGTGGGGCGAGTGTTCCGCTGTACACCAGTAGTGGGTATACGCGCGAAGAAGTTTCGATGCCATGGGGTTCTTTTAATTCGCCCTTGACACGCACTGGTGTAACATCTGGAGGCCCCGCCCCTTGAGGAAGCCCTCCGCGGCCCCTACTCTCCTTTTGAGGAAGTTAGATGGGACGTGCTGGAAGCGCGTAGTGCAACCTTTAAATGATACATATCCACAGGAGAGTGAATGGTCCGTTTGGAACGGAGCACGTATAAAAAAAATCGAGACTCTAAATATAACGCGGCAATAAATGGAATGAGGAAATAAATGAGATTGGCACGACGATTTGGAACTGCTTATTCGGGTGCGCAAGGATTCTTACGACTACTTCAGCCGATAAAAAAAGATGACACAGATATTTTTTACCAAGGGTATCAGAAAAAAACGTGAACGCGCATAGATTATTAGTGCGAGTCACGTGTGAAGTTTGTGAAAGTGTCCAAACAACCTGACGAAGCGCACGTAATTTCGGAAAACCTTTTGAATTACGTGGCGAGAAGGATTCTGCACCAGAAGCGATGACCTCTCGAGAGTACACAAAGTGGAATAACGTAAATGGAACTCAATAATTGCATAATGCTCGATGAAACGACCTCATTCAATCTTAATATTTTCAAGCTACCCATGAGATGTTTAAAATCATCATCTTATCGAAGTATGTCTTCTACCAGTCAGAGTATAAAATTTAAAATTTTAGCCCCATGAGTTTTGATGCATTTTCATTTAGTCAATGAAATTATTGGTGTAACACGAGTCGGCTTTTCGTTTAACAATATTATAAATATCCACAGAACATTGGATTAGCTAAATTACTGGATTCGTCAAATAATATGTCATATCCTCAGTTATTTATTTTATTTATCAGGGTATTAAATGATTAAGAAGGAGGGTTGAAATTTCTGTAAAACCAATCGTGAATCCTTTTCAAATCATTACACCCTATTTTCCGTTCCAAGCACTTCATCAAATCTTTTGAAATATGAAAATATTTCTAATACTGCAGCATAGCTTGATTAAGAAACTAGATGGTAATATCGAATGAATTACATATTGCGCAATACAGTTTGAATATAACAGAGTTGAACTATCACTATGCAGGAAAGTTGAAATATGTTCGAGAATGGTACATTCTCGTATGGTTGAAATATAGGAAGAGTTGGATAAATTAGGTGAAAGAAAAGAATGATCGTCCAATAATATCAATAGGTATATTTAGCTAATCCTTAACATATATGAGATAGTGAAAATTTATATAAAAATGCCAAAAATAATAGGGCGTTGAAAATTACTCAAACATATATATTACTCGCTCCACATTTTATTAATGAATAATGCAGGTTCTCAGTTTTATCTATGCCGTAAATTTAACAGGAATATAAATCTTAAGATGATTCAAACCGCGTAACAGACTTAAAATATTCAATGAAATAGAATAACGTCCCCACAATTTATTATTCGACATTATTTTACAATGTATCCTCTTTGGAGGGACCGACAAGATATAGAAGAGAACGTAGAACAGGAAACTGGTCCATAGTACCCGCAGGCTGCTAAGACTTTTAGTGTAGTATGTTGGCCCCTCTAGCAACAACGATATGAAGAAGTAGTTTCGTTGGACCCATCCAACTCTTAAATCAAATCGGTAGGCAACCAGGTAATAATATTAGTTCTGTAATAAATGTACACTCAGAAGTTCAATCGATTTGACAGTCGTTCTCTTGATTCGCATTTGAGGAATTTCTTGCCCATAAATTCGGACACATCCGCATCAACTCCAAAAATAAAGCGTCTCTTTACGCTCCGCATCCATCACGCATTCCTAATTCTCCCGCTCAAATCGCCCGTTTACATTTTTCACGCAACGCGTAAACATTTTAATTGCGACGCGAGGCATCGTTTAGCGGGAGATTTTCGACCCAGGGTTTCTTAGAGCCGACGCAGATACACGGGGGGAAAAAACGAACGGGGTCCACTTTTTTCTTTCTCGCCCCCCAACCCCCAACTCTTCTTCCACTTTTTTTTTCTCGACGCGAATCCGGGGACAACACGAGAGGGAAGAGGGAATTCACGCTGCGGAACTGCCAAAGGGGTCGCCATAGCAACATCGCAAGGGAGAGAGGTGACTCTAGCCAAGAAGAACACCTGGCATTCCGTCGGGCCTCGAGAGAGCGACGCTACTCCCTCCATCCCCAACATTTCGAGGATCGGGAGATGGGAGAGCCTCGTCAAATTAATTTAATGAGGGCTTGGAAAGAAGTGTTATGAGGTGGAGAAAGCAGGGGGTTGAGGGGAAGGAAGGAGTGTCTATGTGCGGGGTGGTTTTGGGATGGTAGCTCGTTGATTCCTGCGAGGGTATTTGATTCGGGAATGTTTGGCAATACGGAGAATTTGTTGCAAGTTGGTACCGCGAGATGTCTCGCAATATAGGTGGGAATGAGATTTTTAACAGGAAATCGGGTGGTAAAATAATTTTGAATTGTCAAAGAGCTACGAAAGTTACAGACAACGAATAAAAGCTTTGCAAATTATGCCATAAATCACAATTTTTGCCCGTTACATTGACTTAAGTATTAGCGAAGTATTTATCGCTTGTTAAATTATATAAATTGTTAGGTACGGTTTGTGCAATTGATTATCAACAACTAATAGCAGATGCCCTTGATCTGTTTAGAGGTAAGATATGTTAGAAATATCAAAACACAAACGTTCAAACCAAGATCTCGTAGAAAATTTGGCTTTCCTTTATATAACCCATCGTAGGAAATAACAAACTTAATTAAAAATGAAAAGATAACACTAAAGTGGTTTCCAGGTAAACTGCTGTTAATGTTAACTGTTAATTTATATTTCATGACAGATATATAAAAATAATATAAAATACGAGCTACAATTTATGTTTATCGTGCATACAATTTAAAAAAAATAAAATACCTATCAGAGAAGCACGCTAAATTAAGCCCTCAGGAAATCAACTAGCAAATGATTCAGGTGATACACAGTACATGCCAAACCTATTTGAGGTTCCTAGGTGTTAAAAACGAACTAAATTGTTTTGTTAAATATCACAGCCTAGGGTCAATGGTTAATATTTCTCATAATGATTCCTACAATTTGCGTGTAGGAATCATTATGAGAATAGGGAGAATGATTGAGAATAGAATAGGGAGAATGAGTGAAGAATAGCGTTAATGGCTATGTTGTTTTTTTTAATAAATAAAAGCATACACTTTTATTTTGAGGTCGCAGTTTCGTCTTAGCTATGATTTCCAGGTAAAAATGGCAGCCGGAAAATTCAAAGTCTGAAAATGCGAATGGGAAATTAACGGATGTGGGATGTTAAAAAGTTATTTAAACTATGGAGAATTACATCAATTAAAAATATAAAACGCATTTATAAAGGTAAAACCCTAAACCGTGAAATATATCAGTGAAATTGTGCCAAATGTACCAATCCGGCGACATGGATTTCAAGGGCAACAGCGCAAGAACTTGATAATTCACTAACTATGAAACAGCACTCCAGCTAAAAGCTTACTTGAGATCTAATCTCACGAGATCTACTCGATGACGGGTCGATATTGCGCTGGTAACGACTTCTCATATGCGTCTCCTATCAGTTGACATGTACTCCGTACACAGTTGTTGAAAACATTGAGAGCCCATTCCATTCTAAAGAATGTGAAGCACAAGTCTTTACTGCCTGATTACCAGCTCACCCAAGAAAAAAGTAAAATTGCTGAGCATGGTTAGTAGGAATCGTCGATATTTAATGCAGAAAGTAAGCGATTAGGGAGGACATAAAAATATTTGACAGCAGATGAAAGCTGATTTTCACTTTAAACCAAAAATAATGATACAGTTGACGCGGTTCTTCTAGACAAAAAAGTTTAACGGGCATCTAAATGTTCTAGGCGGAATTTGAAAATTTATGAATGGTCGCGTTCAAAGAGCAGTCATAGATGGTGTTAGCCCTAATGTTGTAGAATTCATATGAGACGTTCCCCAAGGAAGTTTCATCGGATCTATTTTATTCCTTTTTTTAAGGTTAACGATATTACCTCCGTAGTTAAGAGTAATATACGCTTCTTTACTGAGGACGCGGTAATTTACAGAGACATCCATAGTGTGTAATGATGAATTTTTGGAAAAAGAGTAGTTCGCTCCCGAACGACTACTGAATAAAAAATACCGAAATTAAACGTTTAGACTCGACTAAATTCTTAGGCCTTACTCTTTCTTTCTTACGATCTCTCCTGGGTGAAGGAAAACGGGGAATGTGTGGGCAAGCTAGCAAAATGTTTTCTTAGAAGTATTGGGGAAATGTGGTGGAAAGGTTAAAGAACAATGTTACATTTCACCTGCTAAGCCTCATTCAGAAAATGCTAGTAGCAGTAGTAGTATTTAGGGGAGGCGACCGACAGCTGAGATCATTTGCGCCATAGGGGATGGACAGGAAAGGATGAAGGGTGGAGAGAAACCCGGCGTCGGCATTAGCCTACTCTTTACGAAAGGCGCCAAAGGGTCCTCAGCTTAACGTCCCATCCGACGGAAGGCGTACTCACTCAAAGTGCCCTCCACAAAGCACCTCAAGTAGGGATCGAGATACCTCTGAAAAATATTCAACACCGCCGGGATTTGAACCCGGGCCCTCAGGGTGGGAAGCCAGTAAGTTAGCCCCGCATCATCTCGATCCCCTCAGAAAATGCTGCTGGTACATGGAATTGTAATGAAGTTGGTTTGATGGCAAAATTAAATTGTGTGCAGCGCAAAGGAGCTAGATGTGCAAAATTCTATTATGATAAACTTAGCTGAAAACCTCGGCTATTAAAGGAACTATTTTGGGAATCACTCACTTGGGAGTGAAGGTTAAATTACAGCTTTTATCCCATGCCTAAATTTGAAGGTCTTTTCTGCGGTGATAGTTTAAAATGTATTATTAGCCCTATTTTACTACCGTGACAGAGATAATGAAAGTAAAATTAACCAAATATTGTGAAACTGACCGATTTAAAATATATTAAAAACATTTTATCTTTTAATTCTAAGTAGCCTATTGTCATTTCTTCATTTGACCGTAATTTTATTGATCCTCTTATTACCAGCAGCTCGTCTCCCATGTGTATACAGCTGTGTATACATACATATACCTGTAGTTAACATTACCTCCATTACTCGAATTATTTTACTTATTTACTGGTAACTTCCAATTAAGAAAAACTTATTTTTAAGTTACATGCCTGGTGTTGAATCACTCCCTGCTACAAGCCCTAGCGGTGCCTTGAAAGGTACCTTGTAAGAGTTTAACCGTCTTAAAAAGGGTCTAGCGATTAATTAATTAGCGATGGCTAACTGATCGAGTTTTACCGTGTAATTCACTAAGAAGTTTGTCCACACACAATTTAGGTTGTCCACGTTGTTATTGTCGTCGGACACTTAAAACTGGACCGCGTTTCCGGTGACATCCAAGAAAATACTGAAATACCTCCATTAAGGAATAGGAACACCGATCCACCCAAGTATAGCATGTGCATTGGAATCCTATCTTGCGTTTCTCTCCCCTCGCCCAATCTGGCCGATTTGGGAGCGCAACGAGGGCGTCTCCTCCCGCGCGGCGATGCCAAAGGGAGAAACACGAACTGGAAGAGGAGGCTGGGCACGCAGCCGCCTCTTCCAGGGAGGACGGGTGCCGGTGCAGGAAAGGGGGGGCGTGGGAATGCGTGTGTGGGTGGGAAGGAAAGGAAGGGAGCGGACGGGAGGGCGAGGGTGGGCGGTGGGTGATACGATCGGTGGGGAGGGGGTCCGGGGTCCTTCTCTGGGGGCGCGAGGGGTAAGGCGTGCCGAAAGGGTGCGTGCAGGAGAGAAGGGGGTTAGGGTGAGTTAAGACTCTTGAGAAGAGTGGGGACAAACGGGAAGGAGGAGGAGACCGTGCCGTATTCATTGCGTAGGATTTGTGCGTACCTACTGGCACGACATAATTTCAGCAGCTGATTTCTCTGGAGTCGTGGCTAAGACAAAATGTTTATCACTATGTGTCTCATTCCTGCACGGTAGTCTAGGGTACATCCGGCCGACAGAATTCAGATATTTGTTCCCGTGAGAGGATAAAACGTCTCGAACAACTGGTAGACAAAGATGCAAAACTGCAGTGCTTTATTATTTCACATATTGAGAGCTGCAGAGTAAATAGAATAGTAATGTGTTCTACACACATATTACATTATATGTGAACGTAGACTAATTCCCCCCGGGCGCCGAAAATATGTTTGTCGACGCCCTAGGAGCTGTTTACGTGCCTTAATGCTTAATTTGATTATACTTCATCCACCATCCATTATAGTTTAATCATCACAGGCACAAAACCGGCTGAATCTCACTGTAAAATGGATAAAACCTCAACTTGGCTGATTAAAAACTTTCTGAGAATTCTTCCCTTTTCGATTTCTTCTTCTACTCCATGATAGATTCTCTGAGGATACAATCCAGTCAGTATGGATCACTTCTGGTACTAAGTCGAGGTAATGTGGGTGGTCCACCTATTCACTCACTGAAACTAATCCGAAGGTTCGTTTTGATTGGTAAGGGTAGAACTGAGCCCGAATCTCAAGGTGTGTAGGCTTCACACATTTTGGGCATGGGGTTTACTTTCTTTCCTAATCCCTCCATTAGGTTTTCCTACAAGGTTAGAAACCAAAATATCACACCTCTTGAAGTTTTGATACATTGACCAAAAGTTAACACTCGGTATTTGAGCCAGGAACTCTCAGGAACACATCCGAACGCCCTGACGACTTTGGTTCACGCACTATACAGAAATGGAGTACTGTGTAACACAATTATATATAAATAAATGGCTTCTGAATAACTGCGTTCCCTCATTTTTCCAAGATCTCTTCTGCATTTTTCTACTCGATGAGTTACCGCAACAATTTCAACAAATATTTACCATAAAGGGTTTTAAAATGTCTATCTTCACTGATTATATGTAAAAAATGAACAAACAGTTCGGGGACATTTGATTATTTTTACTTACGCTTTCCACTCGGTCCTAAGAATAGATGTAAATTTAGTAGGTAATTTAAAGTAGTTTTTATCTAGGTAACATACATAACACATCATTTTGACTCCGGCTAAGTTTCCGATGACAGGTTTTTTCAAGCCTTCCTGACGAATTTTCTTTCCCAATCACGCAAAAATAGGGGGCCACTTCGGTTTGGGTGAATAATATTTTTTTAAACTTTCGATTAGATCATGGCAACTAATTCTATTTGTCTATTAGTATTTATTATGTACCAAGCACCAATTAGTTTTGAAGTATGTAAGTGTAATAGATTTTCTCTGCATATTCCGTTTCATGAATGTGAATGATTCTACTAGGTTTTACGATAGCATCTTACTTCACGATTATTTTTAAGTTTTTATGTAACTCGGTTTAATGTACAGGTGTACACTATACACCTGTACACTACCAAGTTTTGTAATTCATTCTGGTATACACTGGCAAATATATCAAAATAATACATTTTCAACATGCTAGATGAGGTACCTAAAAAATTAATAAGGAAAATATAAAAATCGGCCAAACGTCATAAATTACCATGTACTTAGCAGTCATGTAATTGCATTGGCCCGTGTTTTTCAACAGGTGATGTGGACAGCACCAACGTTCCCCACAACCGAAATAAATTAAAGTAGAATTCTCAGAAAATAATTTGTAATTTTTAGTTCTTCATTAAACCATGCGCTTCACGCAAAACACTATTTGTTCACTTGAAAAATGCATTAATATTTATGTCCACGTGTTTTTATGCTATTTAGATATTTCTGCATAGTAAGTGGTTACCAAAAATGCTCGACCCGAAACCAATATTGAACACTGACGTTTCGGTTAAATGACCCACAAATAGAGTGCAATTCTCGTTACATTAACACCTGGATTTCTTCGAAGGCAACCTACGCACAAAATATTGCGCGTTTCCACAGATATTTTGAGTAAAACTCATTCCAAAACCGTCGCCCCGGGACTAAAGTTTCCGGGAGAAGTCGATCTTTTTGGGTAAAATGGGATTTTAGAGTTAATCCACTCAGTTGACAAGGCTTCTTCCCAAAAATTATGATAATTTAAATAATAATCTTTGCAAGTGATCAAGTGAATTGTTGCACATATTATTTTATAACTAGCGTAACTTAAAAAGTTGACGTTACTTCAATTGATATCACCACAAACATGTTTCATTGCTTGAACTTAAATAAGGCTACATACCTCATTGCTACATTGAGAACCATAATAGTTGGCATCATACTCCTAGTGTTCAGTGTTATATGGAGTGCATACAGTGGTATGTAAGGTACTTATAGTCGTTTGGAGATTAGATACGTTTAATATTCTATTTCCTATTTTACTTCGACTAAAACTTATACGCCCACAATCAGCGACGCCTGCACGTACGTCTTTTCACAACCGACTGAAACGTCTAAAAGGGGCTAAATAGCTTCCTCTTCCATTTCACCTTTTAACAAACTAATATATAACTTAATGAAGAGATAATGGCGATGGAGATTGGAATTTGTCTATTTTACTTTTCTATCGGCTTGTTACCCTAGACAAAATTTTGTTCTGCAATTAAGGAGGCTAGTCAATGAGTACAACGACAGCGTCTGTATAAACATGCCATTAAGGATCGCATTTCATTGTAAATCACACGTAGGTATTGGCGGTATTTATTCACATCATATATTTGGGTTTTTCACATGAAGAGGTCATAGATCTAGATATGCGAAACATTTATACATAGGTATAGGTTCTGTATCAAACAAAGTGTGTTTTGATATACAAGGATGTAGGCGTATATTAAGTTATGGACGTATCAATGAGAGAGAAACATGAATTGAGTAATAACTCCCATTATTTTCATTCATTTTAGTTAGTCTACCCATTAAAGGTAGGTTTTGGAAGATCCCAAATGCTTATTATCCTCTAAATATCGCATCGAATTTCCTGTTCTTTGTCTTACATTATTTCATCCTATAGTTCTTCGTATAAGCCCACTTTCATGATGTCTAAAAACCTATCATTTAGATCCCACTAACTTCTTACATAATATTCACCATTGCATCGCGGCCTTTAATATTCCATTGCTCAAGGCTTCTACCTTCATGTGTGAATTTCACACGCCGTTGGACTTAGTATTAAGTATACTTCATCCTCAACTATAAAACCAACCTTCAGGTGGATAGCTACAGTAAATTTTACCTTTCAATACATTCTGCACCCAATTCTCCTGCCTTTTCCGGCTATCCCCCGGAAACTTCCTCCCTACGCCAAACTTATTAAAAACAATATCTTCCATTGTTTCAGGCTTCAATTCGTGGAAGTATTTAATATACATACTAAAAAGAAAGAATTGTACTTTTCCACAGATGTTATTATATGGTACTCGTACCATATAATAAAACCTGTGGAAAAGTACAAGTCTTTCTTTTTAGTATGGATAAAAACAATATCGTTTCTATAATCCTCTATCTTCCAAATTATTCACTCCATTCTTCCCCATACTCATATCTCAAAAGCCGTTCATCTACGCTCATCCTCTTTCCGCCCTCCGTTTGTGAACATAAAAAGTAATGGTAATAGAAGGAACAACCTTGTTCTCCTGGGATATTCAAGAATGTACACAGATGGTTATGAAATTCATTTTAGAACTATTTTAAGTAGACCCCATAGCAGCATATCTCTTCTGCACTGATAATTACACTTTTATGACAATTTTCAAATAATAGTGGTGACTTCGGTAAACAGAAGCTGATTCCCCAGAAAGTCTACGCTTCTATTAGCCCTTTTAATGCTTTGATGGGTTCCATTATTACGAGTACCGGAAACATCCTCTCCCGAAGCGGCAGAAACTTTATAACTCCTAATTGGCAATTTCGGACTTTTTTATTTTTAACCGCCAAGACATTTATTTACCGTTTTGTGGCGAGTGGACATCAATCACTACTTTCCCCGAGCCGCCCGAGCGCCTCATTCTCCCGTTTCGAAACATCGACCCGAAATGCACACCCACCCCCACTCCCATTCCCTTCCTTCCTTCCTGCAACACTAAGAATAGAACAAAAAGTAGCATCTCTCAATGAGGTCCACGAGAAGAAGTCCAAGCGATGCAGTTTCCCCTTTGGACGAACAGGCGAAGCCCAAACCGCCACCACCCACTCCTCTTCAAACAGTTCGCAGTCAGAAATAAAACAAAAGCGTGAAAGGGCGCTCTCTCGTTCCTGGCCCGTTCGGATACCCCTTTTCTGCCCCGCGTTGAGTCTCCTCTGCATCCTTTCAGTACAAGCAGCTGAACAGTGGGGGAGTTCCAGCGAGGGAGAGAGAGAGAGCGAAAGATGCTTATATGATATGCGGGAGGACTGAAATAATGCCACACAAGTGCGTGGAGAGGTATTCCTGGTTCTTGGTCTATAAGCGTGCAGGTGGAACAGTCAAAAGACAGGAAGCGGGTGGATCCGATGGGAAAGATGGGAGTGGGGGGGCGGGGCCTGGCGCGGTTGGGAAGATGTCCAGCGGGTGTCGCTTCCTCACCCCCTTCCCTTAGGCCCCCGCGGCTGGAATACGGGAGGCGTGGCAGAGGGGTGCGAGGAAGTGGGAAAGGGGGGGGGGGACGAGATGAAGGGGATTGAGGAGCGGCACAGGGATGAGCGAAGATGACGGGAAGGGTGAAATATACAGAAGGGGCAAGCGGGCGAGAGTGTGGGAACGAATTCAGTGGAAAACATTTCACCGAGTGCAGAATCGTACAGGCAACGCTGACGTTTCAGGATTTACCGCATCTTCTTCTCAATGTTAAGGAAAACATGCTGTAACAGACCTAGAAAACATTCTTAAATTCTTAACAAGATGTCTTCGCACAAAATATCGCCGTTAAATAATGTAACTGCGGTGAAATGTCAAAGTACGAGCTTTCGCCAGGACGGACTTACCTCGCTGATTTAAACTAGATTTTTTTTCTCATCCTATAATCTATTAAACTCCTAATCACCAATTTTTTTTAAGTTCCTCGTTCGCCTCCTATAAATTGAAATTTAGAACAAACATTTGCAGAGGCAAGGAAAGGAAAGCTATTCCTAATGATAAACCTATTTTTTTAGATTGAGACTCGCTTAAGTACCTCAAAGCGACGAGAACTTTCATCATACTCAACAATACGAGTACACTCGTACAGTAGTCAGTTTATTGCATTTTGGTCTAAATGATAAGTAACACCTAGGTATTCAGTATTCCAAGGTTCTTTCGATAGTTAATTTATCACAGAATGACTGACTCAAGTTGTCTTTGGGTCTCTCAACACAATCTTGGATTGATTTGGTACCCAAGATTCCCGAATGATCGACGGGCCATTCGCATAATAAAACGATATTCTGAAAAAATATTAATCAAGCTCCGTTTGGTTACCTCTCAGTTTGTATTAAAGTGTCATAGAGTTATGTTTAAAAGAGAATAAGTATCCAAAGGAAGGAATGCGCTGTTATTTTACTTCAGAGGCTCATCCGACGCCAGTGCAACTGCGAGGGCCACAGCACAATCGAAATTTGCACACTCTCACTAAATTCTATCGTTTAATATTATGGCGGATATAATATGGGCTACAACAGATAAATCTCAATTTGGAAGCAAAAATTGCTCGTTTACTTTATGCATATGTAACCTGTGAAAATATATCAATTCTGTTCTCAAAAAGAACCGAATACATATAGATTTTCTCTATCATGAGTCACTTAGGCGCAATAATAACTGGAAGTGCTTAAGTGCCAAGACTGAAAAATTAACAAGTACAACCACCCTTTCGCAGAATAGTCCTACTTTCTTGAATAATTGACGAGTTAAATTTCCGGGGTAGCACAAGAATTAAATTATCGAGGAGTAAGGAAAGATTATCCTCCAGTCGACAAGCATATTCACGCACCAACACAATATTCAGGAAACGTATTTTACAATATATTACAAAAATAATGATATACAAACAAAATTAAAACCGAAGATGAAGGCATAGGTAGGGTAGGATATGTGAAACGGCTTTGGAAGAAATTCGAAGTAGACAGGACAAGTGGATGCAGGAGATACTGAGAGGTGATGGGATGCTGATGACGGTGTTAGTGGGGCAATGAGAGGATGATCAAGGTATAGGATGGGGGGACGAATATACATTTTGGATGGGATCTTGAGTGGTAGAAAATATACAAAGGTAAATAATGAGTTATCTTTATATGAAGTATAATTTAAGGATTTTTGTGTCATATTAGTTAAGGCTTAGGAGCGGAGTAGTGTGCAGTGTCAGGATCAGCAAGAACCAAACCTAAGCCAATATATAACTGCTTATTATGCTCTTGAAAAATAAAATACTGGCCACTGGAATGACTTAAATGTTATTTCTGAAAGTATCATATCCAAACTAACGTGATATACTCATATGCGAGGATTCTGATTCAAATGGATTGAAATTTCAACGACTAAATGCTTACCCAATCGGTTCAGTGTTGTGTGTCAATATGAAACCCAGTTTATTAATGGAGGTAGTAGTGAAAACGAAATTCGATAGAACCATGCGTAGTTTCACGGCAAATCCAACGCACTAAATAGATTTTATTTACTCTAATATCCTTCCCCGGACATTTGTGCGTAATCAGTATTTCCTACTTCAAGGGAGTTTTCTGTTTCCGCCTTTCCAGTAGCTGTATAAAAGTGGGCGCTCTTCTCCCACCATCCCGCCCCTCAGTGGTCTCATCTAAGTTCTATATCTCCCGCCATAGTATCACCACTGTTCCTCTCTCTCCTTCCGTGCTTCCTCTCTCGTTCACTTCCCCTCTTTTCCTTTTCTCGCACTTCCTCTAAACCCTCCTCCACTCAATTTATTTCACTCAGCCGCCCTCTCCTCCAACAAATCTGTCCTTCCTCCTTTCCTTTATATAAAACCTTTGCTTCCGAATCCCTTAGGAATCCACTCTCCGCATGCAACCCTTATTCTTATCCTACAGTGCGTAACCATGTTTTTGTCACTCATGTAATTATCATTGGTATCCCTCATTTTAAGACTACATGAGACGGTTTTTATTCCCACTGCACTTGATGATTATCGACTTGACTATATTTAACCTGCCTTGTAAACGTTCGATTCCAGACAAATCAATTTAAGGCGCCTGAGGTCATTTAATGAGCATCTAAGCGACTCTGTAAGTGACTCTTAAAAAAATCCTATTCAAACATAAGTTTTTTTCTACCGTGAAATAAATAATATAAATATCTAGAGCAAACAGGAGCTTTGGACAATAGCGACAGATTTATTTTCACTTTTATGTACGTATTTATTTATACTCTACCATTCAGACTTTCATTTTTTGTCAAAATGGTTGTCTAAAGATAGAATAATTTAGATTTTTTTTAGAAGTAAACTAATCTTGAAATATCTTAACAATTTTTTTAAGCGAAAAACTTTGAACGACCTAATCATGAGATAATTTAAAATTTCCTGGCTAAGGTTAACTTCGAAATAGTTGTAAAATGACAACTTGTGCTATAATCAGTGGAGCATTGGTTAGTCGACAAAAGTGTTATGAAGTAGCTCAGGAACAAAGAGTGCAGAAAGAAAATTAAGGTAACAATTTTAAAATAAAATTACCTATCAGTAATATTTAGCGATGAGGAATGAATTTGAAGCAACTAGGCTGATGAAAGGGAACATTAATTAAATTTGCTGAGTCATATTTGTTGCATGATATAAAGTAACAGAATATTGCATTTAATTGTATAATTCGTTCGCTTCACATGAGAATTTCCCAACCATTAAAAAAGTCAATTCAAGTAATTTAACCGAGCGTTTGGAATATTTCCAGGTACCTTAATGAAAACTGAATTATTGATGTTTTTCAAAACGTTGTGTAGGCTGCATTCCTTTTGTATTCAGACGTTACAAATAAAAATTCATAATAATTTTGCTACCCCGTTTTAATCGTGTAACTTTAATGACTATATAAATTACCCTCTAAATGTTTAAAACCCATGAATTAAGAATTCACCAAGCAGAGAAGAGGAACTGAAATATAGGGATGATGAAGTAAGGGTCATAGAGGAGAGTCAAATCGAAAACAAATGTGACCAATATTTAGGATGGCTAATGGAGAAAGAACGCAATAAACGCGTCGATCATATCAGAATATATAACTTCCCTGGGAAAACATTCTCTGGTACATCTTTTACAGAGTAAATTACATTTATTTTTATAATTATTCGCGTAATTGATCACAAGATTACATGAAATCTGATCTATTTCATAAATACATCAATTCAATTTCATAAAATAAGTAGTGCCAAAAATTATTTAAATAGCAATATAAAAGTAAAAAATTAGCGTTTTGATCACAAGCGGGAGATAAATAAATAAAATAAAGATGAATGAAGTAATCGCTTCTAATCTGGGAAAAGAGCCCTCTTCATATCTCTTTGCACACCATCTCTGTGCCATTTCGCGGCGACAGATCTTAAAACTCACTGGCGGATCTGCAAACATCTCCGCACGACCGCATAGAGAACGCTGAGAGTGATTTTGTTTAAAGTTATATTTCTGCGGAAGGGATGATGTACACAAATGAAACGGCCCTCTTCTGAAAGGGAGGTGGAGAAACGGAGATAGAGGGAGAGAGAGACGGAGAGTGAAGAATGGATGGAGGAGGATGGGCGTGCAGAATGAGGGATTTAATGTGTGGGGATGGGCAATTAAAGAAGGAGGAGCCAGTAGAAGGAAATAGAAACAAGACTGGACAGAAGTTGGCTGGAGGAAGAAAGACGGGAGAGGTGGGGAGGAAGAAAGACGGGAGAGGTGGGGAGAAAGAAAGGTGCTAAGAAGAAGAGGACGGGAGAGGGAGGATAAAGGAGATATAATTAAGGGACAAAGATTCACCTCATGGAAATCCCCACCCCTCTTCACTCACCGCCATAACTCCAGCTCCACACGCTAAATCCCCTCCTACCGACCCCATTAAAAACCACCAAGATTTCCACACGCACACAAGCGCAAGCCACTTCCTGCCTTCCCGCCCCAGATTCCTTCGACTCCTTACTTTGATCACACTTTGTGTGCCCCCAGCCTCCCCTCCCTCCTCTCGCCCATCTTTCTCCTCCCCTGGAGAAAACCAAGAGTATAATTCCAGAATCCCTCCCACTCGTCGCTGCGGAAACGGCAGCGCTCCACCCCCCACCCTACGCCCCCCCCGAACCGTGACACCTGATCACGTTACCGCTAAATCGGTAATAACGCGGGGTACTCGTTAGGAGGGCCAGGGAGGAAATTCGTGATTAACGAGAAGGTTGAATTTACACGTTGAACGCGGAAAAGGGGAACGTTAAACAATTTTCGGGGATGCGAGCTATGGTCAAGACCACAAGATGCGTGGACGTTCGGTCGGGGAGAGTGCGTGAGAATAGAGTATTATATCCAACTTATTGGATGGGATGTGCAACGCCTTCAGGGTCTTCAGCGAGCGAGAACGATTATATTTGAGGGGAGGAAGCGGATTACAAGCGAATCAGCCTTAAAGAAGCTGGTTTTCATTAGACGAGTAGCAGGGAAATGTAATGAAAAATAAAGGAACAGGTGCTCCACGGTAAAAAAATTAATCAAGGATTTAGATAAAGCTCATAAAAAACCTGCTAGGATTGTTAAAAAGAAGAGAGCACGATTAGAGACTAGGCTTCACGGGTGTGCTGGAGGATTCAAAAGGTGACCCCCTTGATTCACAAAGAGAGGAGGCAGGTATTAAGGCATTTATATAGGTGCAGGGTACTTGAGTTTTCTTGCAACACCGAGGGAATTATTATGGTGACAAATTACATTGGTAGATATAACCACTGAGAGAATATAAGAGAGGCAGACTTCATCATCGACACATTCAATTATTCGTTCTTCCCTCGCAATACGATTTGCATCCATTACACAATCAAACTTGAGAGCCCCAAAAAAAATTAAATTAAACTTATTTAAAAATTTTAATGAAATTGTCAAGCACAAAAGTTATTCACATATTGTTTACACAATCATCTATGTGATCTATAGTTGTATATGAGCTTACAAATATTCAAGTTCATGCATGAACTAATGTTTCTGCAGGGCGTATGAATGGTGCCCTAACAATCCCAACAATACGCCCTGTGATGGCTTGCGGGGTTTTTGTGGATGTAGATGAAGCAGGCTATTAATTTATGCGCGCGTACAACTTAAATATCCTCTAAGTCGGTAACCAATTGCCCCGATGAGAAAATAGAATGGCTGGAAACACGAACCACAAGTGAGGGCAGAGAGAGGTCAACAGCAAATGAGTCCACTCTAACCGAGAAACGAGAACAATAAGCATGTCTGATGCCTCGGTAAGGAATACTACAACAAGCAGAATATAAAATTCAATTGCTTTATCATTATTTAGAAATTATTTCACATTTAGACTGAAAAATTTTAATGAACCTAAGAAAGACTCATTCGCAATTTAGTTCGCAAATGAGCTCCAACTGTGAACTTATTTTCGATCTGTCAAAACCCATGCCTTAGTTAAAGCAGAATAGAAAGGCAATCATAAACTATCACATGATGGCGTTGAAATGAATTTTCAAATGCACGCACACGAGCAGAATATTGTTTTGCACCTTAGAGAAAAGCAGTAAAGCAGCAATACTGTGAAAGAAAACAAAATAAAGAAGTGCATCGCGATTCGAAGGCGGCTTTCTGAGATTGAGTCCCATTATCGTACATTAGAAAGAATTTATAAATGCACAATTGCGATTGCGATGCGATTTTAAATGTTATTTGACCAAATTCTTTTCGGGAATAATTCGGTGTTAAATAAATAACTAAGGCTGCAACGTTCAATGAAGGAATTATTCCATCACGATTTCTTCTCCCCAGTGAATACCTATTTTCAAGGGAGAATGTGGAAAGGAATATGCTCACTCTGGGCGAAACTCGGAACATCGGGAGAAGTGAGCAGCGGACCAGAAAAAAAATAAACCTACACTCCTGGACAAACTGATCATCTCTGTCTGAGGAGAACCCACTCGGGTTTCGGTTGGACGATTGTTGCGTATCCCGCCCGCATTGGATATCTTCCCCCTCGATTCCTTTCAAACCCATGGAAGAACCTGGAGTGCATTGGTTATTCAGACGCCCGGAAAATGGTTTGGCGTGAACTGGGTGTGGGATTCCGGGGGCCGCAGACGCAGATGCTATATCGGTGGACACGGCCAGGAGTCGGGCGGAGTGGAAGGGAAGAGAAGCTGGGAAAGGAAGGAAGCGCATGGGTGAGGTAGAAATGGAAAGGGGGTGTTGGGGCGAAGGGAAGATGCGGAGAATGGAAAAAGGGAAGAAGACGATATGGAAAATATTACGAAGGAAAGAAAATTCACCAGTGAAATCTTTCATGGGAACAGGCAAAAGATTTATTAAAACTTAATGGACGTGTTACCATATTGAGCCTCTCTATGGATTAAGAAGGGAAAGAATCACATTGAAAAATGAACTTGCAGTGATTAAATAAAATCCTGCTGCGATGTGTATTTAGTCACTTCAAGGCGATCTCTATGATATTGCAGAAGTAAGAAGTGAAAGAAAAACTTTAATTTCATTTTTTTATAACACGCCGAATCCCACTGTGACGATATGATGGTATGATTTCAAAAATCCATCAATTAATAAAACAGTGGTTATACCCAAGTTATATTTCAGTAAAAGGCAACATTCTAATAACCGTTAACTGAGAAATGTACTTAGGAAGTGATGAAACCAACATTCTCACCATGCATTTCTGAATTCAAGCTGGGGTATTGCCTACAGCTAATTACCTATATATGGCCTCAACTAGGTTTGCCTGAGTCGCAAAGAGAAATACCAAGTCATCACTAACTTACAAAATAAACACCCATCTATCTATTCGCTGATAAACCATTTAATAACACATCCTTCAAGCATTAAATTTAATTACAATTAGTGCACGAATCATTAAAATATTTGATAAGGAATCCCTTAAATTAACTACGAAGGTTTTTACTCTTTATCGGCTTCAATAATATTTAAAAAAAAGGGATTGGAATTTTTTTAAAAATTATTAAAATATGCATTTTCGTTCATAACGTGATTAAATATATTTCTATATTCCAAGAATATTAAATTTTGATAACGTTTAATCTTCTTAAATATGATATTAAAAATTGAAGTACACCAACTGAGAGCGCACAGGTTATATGAATAATCAACGCCGTTTCCACGGGCATAATGTGAGGGTGGTCTGAAACATTTGCGACCTCAGAAAATTTCAGAAAAAATGTCTTGTATCTTTGTTAGGTCGGAAACTTTTCAGACCCCCTCGTAGGATCAAACGCGAAGATATTGATGCGAGCATAAGGAAAAAATGAGGTTAATGGAGTTTGTCATTACTCGCTGAAAAAATAATGATTTTCGCCCAAAATAAATAACATTACTCTGTCAGACAGTAGTCTTAATATAGTGGCTTTAATGTGATGAACATTTTGTAGTGAGGACAGAAATTTTCAAATTCCCTTTTCTCAACATAAGACTTTTTTGCACTCAGTAAAACCTATAATTTCTGTCAACTCGAAATATAAACCAATTTTCTTCCATTTACATTTTGAAACATCACAATATACAGACTAAGTCAACACTATTCCATGGGCAAAATAGTTTGAAGACATCTAAAATGCATTTCTAAAAACTTTAAATTAAGAACGAAAAACGATGAATTTATATTAGCCACATGAACTACGAGTAGATTTTTCTACCACTATACTATCAGCAGAGGTAACTAGGAAAGGCTGAGTTTGAGTACCAACATGATTTCAACTGATCTCTGAGAAAGGCAGAGGGAAACATGGTGAAAATTCATCGCCAATTTTTCAACTCAAGTATTTCAGAACATTAATATTTGGCAACATAAGCAAAAGCACTGAAAGAAGAATGAAGCCTCATTGTATGAGACGGAAAATACACATTAAAACCCATCGAATTATAATTAATAATTTGAATCGCATAGGGAAAAAGGGCTAAAAAGTAGCGAAATATGAGTAGAATAGTAGTGCAATACTTGCACGCACGACTTGAAAATAGAAACACAAGATAATGTACTTTTAAAAATCCACTCCACGGAAATCATATTTTTAGATTATTCAAAAAAATGAATGGATATCCATTTACATGCGGCAGCTAGGTTCCGAAACTTTCCCAATGAAGCTGAATATTTATGCTAATACTCCACTTTGTTAACGACGCAGTCGCTCTTAGGCCGTGACGATGTTATTTACGAATCACAGCATAGTTGTCTGTTCAAGTCCCCAGAAGTTCTATTTCAATTAAGAAGAAGAAAAATACGATACGGCGACTAGGAGCCACCACTAACGACGACGGAGGGGGTGAAGGGAGGTAGAGGGAAGTAACGCGACCAAAGGGTGCAGCAAAGTGAGGGCTTCGGTTGGTGGGGGACGCTCAGAGGGTGGGAAGAAGGGTGTGGCTTGGACGGTCTAGCTGTCGAGAAAAAAGAAAGAGGGAAGAAATAAAAGCTAGCGTAATTGAGAGAAACTGGATATATTCTGGGGGTGGGGAAGTGAGGAGGAGAGGTGGCGGTGGTGGTGTGACGGTGTTTGAGGGCGCCTTGTACTGCTCGTGACGGAGGAACGGGCTGGAGAGAGAGAGAGAGAGAGAGAGAGAGAGAGTGTGATGTCTCCTACTGGAGAGGCGGGGAAGGTTTGGGAGAGGGAGGGCGGGTGGAGGAGAAGCATTCGGTTGAAGAGAAGGAAGAGTGCGGGATAGGCGGGAGGGTGAAGTCTACGAGGCGTAGAACATGCTTTTTTCCTCCACTCCCCCCTCTCGACCTACGACCGACCGTCCCACCTCCTGGACCCCCTCCCGCCCCGATCTCTCCCCCCTGCTCACACTGCCACCCGCCGGTGTGCGCGTGGGGGGAGGGAGGTGAGGGAGAGGAGAGTGGGTATAGGGCATCGGAGTTGGGAGGGGGGGGTGTAGGGATCGTTCCCCGCGAACTGAGCGGGAGAACCGAGTGACATAAAAAAGAGATAGAAGGCAATTTTTTGAATAATTGACTGACGTCCGGTTGAGAAATGAATTACTGAGAGCGGGTCACATGGCCTTCCTACCCCCTCCTCTACTACTCCCCCACGCACACCTCGCCGCCCCGACCCTATACGCCCACTCTCATGCCCTTAAAAAGGGATAGAAAAAGGGGGACGGAGAGGGGGCGGCGTTACCACCCCACTCCCCTCCCACCCTTCCACCTTTTTTATCAACCCCACCACAAAAATAAAATGAGAATCATATCCCCACACCCACACCACCTCCACCCTCGCAGTTAGGAAGGCACCCCTTTATAACTTCCTCTCCCCTTCCCCCGGACGAACCCTTGAAACCCTGGATACCACACGCTCTAACCCCCTCCACCCCCTCGTTCCTCCAAATGCTTCTTCCTCATCGAGTATAGACTCCCACCCGAGCACACACACATATACACATAAGCGCGTACCACAGTGAGTCCTTCCCCGAATAAAACACCTCTTCCCGCGGGATTTCCTACCTCCTTTCCCGGCCTCATCTTCTTCCCTCATCCCATCCTCCTTCCCTCCTCTCTCCCCGTCTCTACATATATGCCGGATCCGCCCGATCTCTTACTCCCACAACCTCCTCCCTCAAATGCCCACATCCCCACCCACACCCACCCTCCCCCGTAACCTCCTCACAATGTATTGACTCGTGCTTCTCCCAGGACTGGCGGGGAGGCGGGGAGAGTGTGGGGGTAAAGGAGCGAGGGAGACCGGAGGGTGGGCTACCGATGCTCTTAAGGGATAGTCGAATGTGAATAACGGACCCCTACCGTTCAAACGATGCGGCCAAGTTCGAAATGCCAGTTATAATCCCCATGTCTCTCCTATATCTCGCAGCCTCCTCTGCCCCTCCAACCCCACACCACCCCCATCTCCTTCAGCATCCCATGGAAACTGCTAGTCTTACCGTGGATTCCTTACTGATACCCCTCCTTCCCTCCGCCGGCATAGTAGGTAGTGTTCCGCCGTGCCATTCCTCACGTTACCGACCGTTACCACCCCCTCGAAAACTCCCCGCTCCTCCTATCCCCTCCTCACGTTTCCGTTTCTTAAGTTTCTCCAACTCCCTATTGATTCTCCGGGCGAGGAGGAGTGAGGATTGAGGGAAATTGAGATGAGGCGCGACGCGGAAGGAGTTATGGAGACGGCTGGGAAAGGGCGAATCACTTGCAGCTAGGAGTCCCAGGGATGAGTGAACAAAGAGCGGGTGTGGTCACTGTGGGACTTCATGGAGGCATTCGATGGGACATCGGAACATGGAAGCTTACTTGTCAGCTTAAAGGGACCGAAAATAGAGAGGAATAAGCGCAAAAGTCGGAATTGTATTTTATCATGTGTTGCAATTTGGGAAATGAAATTGCATAAAGTTTCAATGAGGTGAACTCGAGAATCGAATTAACAGTTAAGTATCTACGTCACAAATGACTTCCTATGATGATAATCGTTTACTTAACAAACCCTTAACCACCAACATTACTTTATTGTCCACAGAAAATACCTTTCTTGGACATTGAATTTTGAAGGTCAGATGTAACTTAAATCCAGACTTCATCTCCAAGCGAATATTTAATACAATTGTAGACTTCCAGCATATTTGAATTGCTTAAGCCACTCCAACATCACAATCTCAAATGACTCCAAGCAATTCAATGATGTCCTACTGGTTACCGCATAATTATTATGGTACTTAAACCGGTTAGTTGTCATTCAATATATGAACTATAAACGGTGTGGGACTTACTTATAAGTGGCTTACGATCGTGGGCAATAATTAAAAGAGAAGGAACTATCAGAGTAAATAAATATAATACGGCTATAAAATTAAAATTTTAAAATTGTCCAACATGTAATTAAGAACAAATACGCTCGCTTACTACCAATCATACCTCATCAGCCAATGCATTTTTTCTGTGAATTAACACTTCTGTCTTCTTAAATTAACACCTAAATACAGTCTATTTATTTCTTCATCAAAACTCCCACCTATAATTACTTTCACTTCGGTAAAACTTAACCCCAACCTCTGTTGTCTTCTTTCCCTTTAGGCTGGTTTTGAAGCAGATATAACGACAGAAAATTAACTTTTCAGGGTTACTGGATAATTCTATCACACCCATCGTAGGAGAGGAAAATCTAACCATAATCATTTACTTCATCATGGATCGATGCTCGTAATGTACTCTTGCGCTCTCCAATAAATGTAACGACAATTCTTGTAAAGCCATAATTCATTTGTACAGTAAAATCAATTAGAATTTGATATGGATTAATCATGAATCCAAAGACTAATGGATATAATCACCACTGTTATGAAACAGGACCATTTAAATCAGAATTTTGTATAAAATACCCTCATATCGTAGCATCCTATATTCAAATTTTTGGCATCCTTTATTCAATTGTGCAATTGCACTTCATAATTTGTGCTATAGATTTACTGTAACATAAACGGATGGTCAATAGAGGCATGAATGGCGACTAAATCCATAAATCATACAATAGTTTTACAGCTAAGGGTGTGGAAGAGAGACAACTATGTGATGCAGCATCAAACTTCGGTGGAAAAATGAGTTTCGACATTTTAATCAAATTAAAACAATTGAATAAAGTCTTTTGACTTTTAATGAGTATTTATTAACTAGGGAAATGAATTTATAACTAAAACACTATATAGCGCTGAAACTAACTGTTCCCAATCGTACCTTATGTCGGTAAACATTCAAGGGGTTGCATTGACCCTACACTGAATAATAACCAAGGACTTTATAATCGTAATCGGGACGATGAAATAGTTCCCTTTTATTGTTTCACTTCAAACCCTTTGTGAATTTATTCAACAAATTTGGAAAAATAACATTTTAAACGCATTAATCCTATATATATTATGCATCGCCAAATACACGATGCAGGTCCTAGGGAGGCCCTGATAAAAAATTTTAGATACCTGCCACTGATATGCGTGAGCTAAATAAGACCGTAAGATATAATTCATAGTTTCAGGAGTCACTTCGTGGAATTGTGTGATATCCATATTAAAAGATTTTCTACTTTTCCACAGACTTTATTCTAAGGCACAGCGCATTTCACCCACTTGAGGCATCATCAGGTACAAATTTCGCCCAAATGCAGCAGTGTAATATATACGCTTAGGACAGAGAAGAGGGGTTGGCTATGTAAGAGGGTGAGGGAGGATGGGAAGTTGAAGGTGGGGGTCGGATTTATTTGGGAACGCGTTGTATCTTACAATAAAGTCTGTGGAAAAGTAAAGATCTTTTAATATGGAATACCGTTAGAGATGTTTAGAAAGATTATAGCTGTATGCTTACGAGAAAGACAATGCTAATGACTAGGGTTTTCACTTCTTAGATAACAAATATAACAGCTGCGTTCTTAGAACATCGAACGAAATTTTATATTTTCATTAAAACGGAGAATCAATCATTTTTTCGAGGGATTTCATTATTTCTTTCGCCTCCATTATGAAAAATTTTCATCCAACAAAAGTTTCAGGAAGCGATTTTCGAAAAAATAATGACCGATTTTTCTACTTATTTCTTGTAAATTCGGTTATATTCATCGAACAATACCGATCGCATTTTCGGAGGCCGAGCAGAAAGCTACATTTCCCATGCGTAAAAAATTCAAAATATTCATTAAAAGAAAAATAACAAAATAAAACTGTTCTATGGCACATTCGGACTGAAACGTTCCTATCATCCTCTCTTTTCGATCATGTAGACGACTTTTTGCAAATTAGGATCCAAACGAAAGAAAACCCATGTGAAGCTCACAGTTTTCAGTTCAAAATGAGAGGAAGAAAAAGTGCATTTTCGGCATGTCCCAAAAACTAATGTATCTGGGGAATACTCGGAATTCCATTGGTTGTGCGCCTTTTTTTGTTTTCACAGCTAGCAGTCTTGTGATATCAATACGTCATTCATACCCAATGAGCCGGCCCTCGGCTGCAAGAAGTAGTCTGCGTTAAGGCAGAACATAAGAAATCCGGGTGATAGCAAATCCACTACATTAATTCTGAAAATAAATAGCAACACGATTGAGTTTACTTTTGTATTATATAATGAAAAAATACCAAGAACATAAAAAAAGGTTTTGGTTCTTACCGCACGCTTCTGAAATTAGAACCTCCCTACCTTTGGCTAAGATCTGAGGAGAGTCAATGTGGCGGGTGAGGAAAATGGACCAGGTCTTTACCATGGACGATTGTGGAGTGAAGTATCATGATCCTAATTTCCAAGGCATTGTGCTATAAATTGGATACATGTAGTTAAATATTAAAAAAATCATGAATGACAACTACTCCAAAAAAAAACAGCGATAATAAAATTACACATCGAAATATCATACACCCCACCCATGTGATTCAGTGTCATCCTGCTCCTCTTGCCCATGTGAAATAGCTACTCGTTGCATCTGAGCAACACACAATACAAATAGGACTGCATTTGACTAAAAACCCACCATGACAAGATATGCGTATGCTTTTTAATGCCATATACCTATGCCATTAAAAAATAATACACCTCATGGGGTATACACACCCACCGAAACACTCGAAAAGAACTCTGAACAACGCTAATCAATTCGCTCAATTTATTAATTATGTTTCGACGACAAACGCAGATCAACGGTTTTTATTCACCCAAGCAAGATACCTCGCCGCCCACTTGCTCCGGATTTGAGCCCCCACGCCCCCTCACACCACGCCCAGTTACCCCCTCCCCGAACCCAATATCTCTGCGTATCACCATCTCTGCTACCGGGGGATCGCCATATGCCATTCAACCCTCCGAACAGCTTTGCATGTTAATGAATTGGGACGTCAAAGCGCTCACCCCCCCCTCCCTCCCGCCCCCATCGCCCCACCACCTCCCTCCCGCGTCCCACGGCCAATCAGGGCGATGGGAAGAGGCGTTAATATGCACGGGGCTTTGTCCGCAGCCGCCCTTCGGTTGACCGTGTGCTTCGAAAAGGGAGGAAAAAATGGCGGGAGCCGCCGCCTATGCGGACGCCGCCGAGCAAGCTCAACTTCTGCCGACGATCTGGTCCGGCGGCGGACGGAAAAAAAATAAAACATTCTTCTCGGTCCATTTGAGGATCGAGGCGTCTTGAACAAAGAACGGCCTCATTTCGATTTCTGAGGGTGGCCTTCTGACAACAGGATAAATGAGTTAACATTTCGTATTCTCCGATTTGATTGCAGGTGGTTGCCACACCGAAATAAAATACGTGGCTCAAACATGATATCGATTGCAAGAAATAAAAAGAATGATTTGGTAAAGATAAAATAAAACCGAGACATGAATGACCGATTTCTCATTTCAAGTACGAGACAATAATTGATCTCCAAATAAGAATAACTACATCTACTACCCAACCTACGTGAAGATGTTTTTTGTATTCCTCGTGGTTTATGGTGCTCTACCTGGCATTAATATGTCGTTTATCACGCGTTATATTTTATTTTATTCTCTTACATGCCACTGCTAGGGTGAGTGGCAGAAATGACTCAACCGCAGGCAAGCAACATGAACAATTAAGATTCGCATAAATTGTTAGCCACCAGTAAATATGCTATCTACTCGTATTATATCAAAATTACCTATCTACGTATGATAAATATTTCATTTTTGATATTTTTGGACGGAAATTATATCTTTTATGCTGTAGTCAGGTTAACATCCAAAATGACTCGTGTATTCTTCAGCATGAATTTTATGTATGGATTCTCAATTTGTATGGATACCACTACGAATACCCTATAAAAGTGAAAATATTGGTCAACATTAAACTTGAACCGAATATTAAAAATATGAAAATACTTATCATGATTTATTAGTATTTTGAGCATCATGAAAAAATGAAAAGCGTTCGATGTACTCAGAAAAACGATGCATGGACGTATAACGGAGAATGAGATAACGTTAAAGCATCAAACTTAACTTCAATACTTAGGAATAATTGGCCGTGCTGCATTTCAACTCATGCTGCGCCATCGCTTTGAACCATTTCACCACTTAAGTCCTGCGGCTGCAATCTGTCAAGAGACCAATACCCATTGCTTTACCACTTAAATAATGACGAGGGATCAAAAATCGTAAAACATTATCCAGTGACTGGACCTTATATTTTAGTGCAAATTATCCAGCATCTTATAGTGCGTGATATCCGCCGCATTTGTGTATATTTCATTCATTCCTGAATGGCTACTCTTTGAAAACTACTCTTATACTAACTCATATAATACCCCATATATTTACTAACTACACAGCTTAGCCTTTCGCAAAATCAAAAGGCAAGTCAGAGCGTGTGTTTTAGCGCCGAGTTAAACAGGGATGTGAGTCATTCATGCCATCACTAAACCAACAAGAAAACATACAACGGCACAATAAAAATGAAAAAGCCGACGAGGTTCGAATGGCATACCTCGCAGGAATGGACGATGTGCCCTGGGATAGTCGGGGATTGCTTTGCTCCGAGGGCTGTAAAACAAAAATAAGCCCGTAAAACGCGCATCAATTATTCGATCGAGATGGCCTCCATAAAAAAGGCAGGCGGCTCAACGTTTTCCATTATCTCCCTAAAGATAAAAAAATAAAGACATGAAGGAGGAGGTGGGGTCATAAGAGGGAGTGTACGGGGCGTCCGGGGAAGGAGAGAGAGAGGAAAAAAAAGGTGAAGCCAAGAATGATCGATATTTCGACATTTTGAAAAATTCACGTCTCCTCTAAATGCTGATTGTTAGAGTTGGATGGAAGGGGGGAGTGAGCGAGTGGAATAAGGGAGGGAGGGTCAAGGGGGTTGCGTTTTATTTCGCCCCGCATTTTTTTCGAATCGTGAAAGAGAGTGGGTGATGTATAGGATGAGAGAGTTTGGAAAAAAGGGGTTAGTCGCACGGAGATGCAGTGGGAGCGAGCAAGCACAGAGAGCTACGCTGACCTCCCACACTCATAACCCCTCTTCGCGGCTACCCCTTACCAGGACTAATATGTTAGCCACACGATTCATCATTTAGGCTGCAGAGCCGGGGAAATCCATAATGGCAAACAAAATAATTCCCAACCGACAGTGAGCGGGAGAGAGAGCGAGAGACCAACGGGACTCAATCGACGATATTGCTTTGAGCACGAGAGAGACAGAGGGTGAGGAAGAGGTGGGAGAGCAAAAAATAAAAGATTTAGAGAGAGAGAGAAGGGGGTAATGCCTAAATGGGTAAACCGATTTCCATGGCAACGATTACCGCTTTGAAAAGAGAGTGAGGTGGAGGTGGTATGGGGAGGGAGAGGAGCATAGATAGAGCAGGACGACGGTCCATTCACTGCACTCGACGGGGAGGGGAGGGGTAGAGGGGGATGGACTCGGGGGTGGGGGTTGGGAGACGAGCCGGGCGGTTCCACAGGCATTATCCCCCGGATTGAAGAGAGAGAGAGAGAGGGAAACGGCGGTAGTGGGAGAGCGCTCCGCGCGCGCTCACACAATTGGGTTAGTGCGGAGCGAAGGGAAAGAGACAAAAAAACCACTATTGCGGGTTTTTCATGGATCCTGAAAAAAAACAAACGCGGGGAGGATTGGGGGAGGGGCGGAGGAGAGGGAGGGAGGCGGGCAGAGAGCTGAGAGCGGAGTTTGTCCTTTTCCCATCGGATCATGCGAAGTGCTGAGTGTGGGGAGGGTGGGGGGAGAGGGCTGGGAGGGAGGGGCGTCGATGGTACGGGGGAGGAGGAGTGGGACGGGTGGAGCTGTTCGGGGGACGGAGCAGCGGGGGTAGAGGGAAAAGGGGTATCCAAGGGAGGAGGAGAAGGACACACATCGGATGAAATGGCCTGCGGAGGCTGGGGTTTGGAGAGGTGGGAAGGGATGATGGCCGGACCGGGGGTTGGCGGCAGCGGGCGACGGCGAGGAGGCCTGAAGGTAGGGGGGGAGGCGGACGCGGGAACGGAGGCACCGGTGCGCGGAGCGGGAGGGTCTGTGAGAGGGAGATATGATGGAGGGGGGTGCGGGATGGTTTTAGGATTGCGGGGGAGGGAGGGCGTTGAGGGATTCCGGAGAGTCTGGAGGGGCCGAAGGGACGGAGGAGGCGGGGAACGTCCGTACTCTTGTGTTTCCGTGGGAGAAGATGAGGAGAGTTGGGAGGGGAAAGTCGGGGCGAGGCGGGGAGGAGGGAGGGGCGCGGCCAGCAGTAGAAGGAGGATGGGGACGGGGCGAGAGGGCGACAGAAAAGGGCAGTTTTGGAAATTCATTTATTTTTCATACCGGGATTGGAGTGTGCTCCCGGGTGAAGCGACCGCATTGGAGGGGGGGGTTGGGGGACAAGTGTGGGGCGGGGAAGAGGCAGGGAGCTGAATTGGGAGGACAGAGGTTCCACGGTGCAAAAAGGAATGGCAGGAGGGAAGAAGAAAGGCATTGGAGATGGAGATGGTCGTCCACGGTTAGAGGAGGAAAAAAAGTGGTGCGGGTGGAGGAAAGTGCTTCGTGTTGAAGGATATGCAGTGGGCACCTCTGCTCCAAAGTTAACATGCAAGCCATTATGTGACGACACCTCGGCACGCATTGAAGAAAGTGAATTGCGACTATCATGAGCAAGGTGGAACATTAGAGGGAAATATTTTCGGAGTTAAGAAAGGAATGAAGAAATATTTATTTTCAACTCTATCCCTGCAGTTTTACCTAACTTATCCACGTTGAGATATAAGACGGTTCCAAACACATGTGAATTTGTGTGAAAAGATAGCTTCATCGTTTAATTTGAAATTTGTTTTTTTTTGGGATCCTCGAGGGTAATGAAGATCTGAGGCAATGTACTAAAGTACATCATTGCTGTGCAATATAAAACAAAAGTATGACCCACATGGATGCATTTTGATGTTACGTGCAGGGATAAAAAATGTGATGTAATTACAGCGAGGAAATGAATAATAGCACGCCGAAGAAAACAGGAAAATTCCAATATGTGACATGCAATATCATGAGCTGTAATAGAAGAATTATAGCCACTAAATTTCTTGTTGATAAAATTCAAGGCAAGAGGACAAATTATGCTAGTGAAAATAAAGGTCTAACCCCGAAAGGTCACTTAGAAGGCACACGTTCAATTTAATGTAAGACAACACTGAAGAAAATTTTTAAGTAAGCACAATATTAATACTTAAAACCAATAGCTTATTACAATTAAAACAAAAATGGAAACCGGTAGCTTCTTCCTCCATGGTCCAACAACGGAGAGAACTTTATGACTATATAGAGAAGTCAGTATGCAGACCTACTATTATACTTTTGACTGGGGTTCGTGATGGTGCGGTGGCTTACGTACTGACTTCGCACCGAGAGGATCCGGGTTCCTGGAAACGGCAGATATTTTTCAGTTCAGTATACTGATGTCTACTTGAGGTGCTTTGTGGTAAGAACTTTGAGTGAGTGCGCCGTCCGTCCATCGGATGGGACGTTAAACTGCGGACCCCTTAGCGCCTTTCGTTAAGAGTAGGCAAATGCTGACGTCGGGTGTCTCTCCACCCTTCCTCCTTTCCCATCCATCCTTACTAGCGCAAATTATCTTAGCTGTTGGTCGCCTCCTCTAATACTACTACTTTTGAATTTTTGACATCATGCATTTATCGTTACCTTTCACATCTCTAGGTTAGATGAATGTTGCTTCATGAAACCGAACGAGTATATCCTGGAAAATGGAAATCCTCATTTTGGGGACAACAAAACTACTACACTTTACAAAAACACAAACATGTGGGAGCATGTGTTTTGGAAAATAATTCTTAATACTCAACTAAAAAGAGTTATCTTAATTAGTATTTACTTTAATTAGAGGTACCGTTGTGGTGCTTCTCCCAGCTATGTATGATTAAGTCACCGAAAATGTGCTGATAGAAGTATCGGATGTTATTAATAATGAAGCTATTGCAGCTCTACTTTTAAATTCAAATATTCGAATAAAAATAAATCACTAGCTATATAGAACGTGCCTTGATAAGATGGCGTAGGATGATGGCATAATTTTTCATTTCGTAAGGCCTACACTGAGTTACCAAGAACTTTCTATTTCTCCAAAAACAACTTCCAATGTATTCTGTACTATTATTAATTCAAAATCATCTAATCTTAGAATAGCTGTCAACTGTAATGAAAAGTAAATTCCGATATCAGTATCTATTAAAAAATAAATTCTGCCTAAATCATAGCACATTAGGTGCTAATATGGTGAATGGAGTACTTAAATTAGTGGAATTTGCTAGAGGTTCATGACTAAATTTTCATAAGTTAAGATCTTCTTAAGAATAATCGCTCTTTTAAATGTTATTAAGAATGCATTCAAAATACATCCTAGAGTAAAATTATAGTTTTGGTATAAAGGCAAGTAGTCTCGTACAAATTTATGGATATATTAATATGCATATAATATTTAAAAATGCTGCTAATAGGATAATTGACTAAGATTTAGGATATATTTCAAGGCCTTTATTTTTTTAGCAGACCTAATTTGAATTAAGAAAGATGGAGAGATTGATCGAGGGAATATTTATCTTTCTGATTTTACAGACTTAATAATATAGTATTCATGCACCTAGAATACTAATTCGTACAGAATAAATATCCACGTTTATTAATAATAACTATTTATGAAGAAACACTATAAGTTGTCACAGTAAAAATGACTCGTAAAAAAGGTTTAATTTCCTTAGTCCCCCCGTAAAAATAACATCGGCGTCCCTTTAATTTCTCTAATGCAGCTCTTACATGGCTTATCAAACACAGTCCTGGGGTGAATTTAACATGGATAATAAAAGGGGTTTTATATTTTCCTCGAAAGGAACGCGGTAAAAATGAGATCCTTCCCTCTTTTTCATTTTATATAGGGCCACAGATTGATAGCGCATCCCCGGGATTTATGTTCCCCCGCCAATAACTGCCCCCACAATCCTGAGCAATAATTAACTATCCCAGAGAGTGGCAAAGGCTTGGTGGGATGGATTGGAGGACTTGCTTCTTTTTTTTACGGCTCTGCCCACAACGCGGGGCCGGGCGCTATCACTACCGCCACCCGTGCGCCCAGCCGTAATAAAAATAAAAGAAGACGGGAAGAGCCAACCTGGATTCCGGTTCACGACTGCGACTGCGGGAGGACGAGCGACTGAGGATTCGTGTGTGGTCTCCACCTTCTCCGCGATTCATAACGCACTCACCAGTTGCCCCCCGAAATAATTGAAAGCCCCGGAAAACATTTAATCCGTGCAAGATGTATAGCCGAAGGGTGGAAAGACACTTTTTGCGATTGATAAAGCGCTCATCCACCCGCATAACCTCCTACCGTCCCAGCGTATTTCCAATTCCGAACTTGGTTACGGTCCCGAGCTACTTTTTTTTTACACAGGTCTTCCATTTTATAAGGCAACCAAACTCACTCCTCTCCCTCCCTCCTTTCCTCTCTCTCTCTCTTCAAAGTAGCTGCTCTCCAACCCGATCCGCATTCACTGCACTCTGCCGCACTTTCTCCCCCCAAATCATGTTGTGACAGTGATATCTTTTAGCGCCCGACGGATTTGAAATATTTAGAGGTATTTCTCTAAATTATCACTGCGTTCCTGAATTTATATCAGAGCTTTGTGTGCGCGTTAAATTTTATCAACTTCAACAAAAAAATACGCTGCGTTCAATAAGTATCCATACGGTATACTACATGATAATTCTAGTTTCCGGTCCATAGGGTATCCGGAAAAAAAAATATTGGTGAGACTGATTATTCCTCGGAGAATACTTTTAAAAAATACCTTGTAGTATAATCGTAACACAAGCGTTATTTTGGTAATATTTTTACTTATTAGAGATGCAGAAAAGGCTTAATGGATATTGCAATTAGAGTTATGGGTAAGATCGAGTAGCTTTAGTATGTTCACTGAAAAATAATATATCAGATGATTACGGAATTCAATTGTTAATGACGCGAAAAAGCACCGTGCGGGAAATCATAGTTCTTAACCACTGAGAAAATGGTTCCAAAGCAGAATTTAATCTATTATTATCCGATAAGGATTGAAATTTTCATAAGATGTAAATAAGGTATAATGGATGATTTTTTAATAAAATGCATACGTACTCTTAGGTAGGAACGAACGTACAACGCGACGACAGATGTTTTTGCTGTTATGAAAATTAGTTTACATATCTCTCCACTTCGTTCGTAGTAGCACAGACGCTGTTTCTGAATAAGCAGTCAAAAATTAATTAGCAGTTAAAAAATTCATAATATATAGAACCACTCTAACACTACGCCCCTTTCTGATTAATGGAAAATAATGATAATGAAGACAAATGATGGAATAATATTACGGTGAAATGGATATAATAAAGAATAAAATAAAGCATACTCACATTCGCATAAATATTCTCATTTAGTAAGCGCCATTTAATTTGAATATCGGACGCCAATAATGGAGTGAGAAGTCCACATTCAGTATACGCCTTCATTAATATTCTCAGTACACATGGAGGCGTTATTTCGCAAAAACGACGAATAATAATAAACAAAACAGTCAACTTGTTAGTTTTCCAGTATTCTCATCATAGTAGTAGCACACTTACCACACATGAAAATAATTTGCAACATGGGTACATGGGTTAAGAAAATGCTAAAGGGAGGCAAAAGGGATACGTAATTACTATTAAAATTATGATAAATATTAATTAAGTATTTTCTTTTTACTAATCATCCATACAAAGGAAAGCATAATAATTAGTCTAAGCTGGCAAATTATTGCAGTTTTTCATTTCTGGTTCAGCATAGGATTATGTCCTCGAACATTCATGAGCTCCTAAGCACTGTGCACAAAAACACACGACAGTTATAGCCAAACGGAAGCATTTAGTACAGGTTAGTTTTTACAACAACTTAACCCTCAGCTAAGTTCCTTAGAACAAAATATGGAGTCCATATAAATACCGAAAATAAATTTCATCCATTAAGGCGCGTCATGCTCATTGAATGAGAAAACTGACTGATTTGTAAGAAAATATTAGCTTTTTTGGCTCGAATTATGTTATGCTCAATTATCAAAATCTTCATAAATGAGAAATTGCGTTGATGCATTGACTATCAAACTAATAATGAGAATATTAAAAGATGTGTTATTTGCGTCACTTTTGGCTTAAGCAACTTGGAGCTTTATTGAAATATATTAATGAAATGATTGGATTCATGGTGAAAATAAATAAGAACAAAACATCAAAAACATTCATTGGTGCGCGTTACGGTTAAAAAGAAATCAGCATCGATCACCTTAACATTTCAAGAATCGTAAAAAGTCAAAAAATATAAATCCAACAGCTTATTTCATCCGTGAAAATATTAAAATATGAAAAGAAAATATTGAAACTAAAATGTGGAGCACACAAAAATTCTGATCTTTAGAAGAAAATTTTATACGGTTTTATATAAATATCGGTTAAGCGCAGCAGAGTTGATTTGCATAGAAATAATTTAATCAAGGAAATAAGGCGTAAGATAAAATATAAATACATCTCTTCGGATTAATGATTTCATCGAAGCGGGAGTTATTGAACCTCTCACCATATTCTTGCAAATATGAAGGACATCACAATTTTTAACCAAAGGCATTTTAAAATTCATCTTTGCATTGCCGCAACTCGGCTGTAAGGACTTCCTTGATTATATATTGTATAATTGGACTGCGATTAATTGAGGGCCTTTAGCATACCTACACGTGGGATTAACTACCTACTTCGATAATGCCTTCGGAAAGAGATAGTCTCTCTGCTGTCGTTGGGGCGTACCATTGGCAATAATGAGCGGCACGTAGGTATGGCGGGTGGAATCAATTAATTTCTTCGACCGAATGTCACTGAAGTGTGAGAGAATTTGAAGGAGCAGCTTCAGTCACGTGGCCTGACTTATCTGTGACGCCCTCGAAATCCTCCTTGATGTCTTCGTTATTTCACGAATACCATCTAATGACTCCGGCCTCATTCAAGACGTGGCCGATAAATATGTAGTACCTCCCTCAGTGGTACCTTCGATGTTTTATTGCATATTCCTTTGAGAGACAGACTGAATCAATCAAACCTCATTATTTGGCACTAGAACGTTGTTATTCGCATCATAAGGATATTAATACACAGAACTCATTAATGCTAATTTCCCCATCCGTGATTATTTGGGTGGTAATATTTCAAATACATAATTCTTGTCAATTCCGTTAAATATTTTATGCAAAACATACTAAATATTTTACCAGTAAGTTTTCTACGGTTAAAATTATTTTCACTGAAATTAATTGCCAAAATGAAATTCATGAATCCCAAAAGTCTAAATTGTCTGACATGCTTTCCCAATATCTCACAACTCCTCAGGTTTTTATCATTTACGCATGTTTAAAAAAACTATTGAACGGAAGACTATGTGTAAGGGAATTTACGGCTATTGCATATCCCATTAAACTCTGGGAAAGGTAAATTGCTGAATTCTAACAATTTTTTATGAATATAACATGCTATCTTAAGCATTTCATGCAACTCATAAAAAATATACATTTTTCTCGCGCGCGCTGTGTTCGTCATGTGACCAATCTAATTTTGAAATCCACAATAAGATTAGAAATACTTATTTATATTAATATATACACACCCATTTCTAATTAAGCTTCTTCCATGGAATTGTTTTTGGCCATTTTTCCATCATCAACATTTTTTTACATCCAATATTGATTATGACAATATGTACACCTGAAACAAAATTCGTCTAATGAAATTGTTTCTTGTCTGGCATCCCATTTTGAACGTACTTCATATTAACGGAGTACCGAATCTCGTGTTCTCAACGTGATACTAATTCTGAAGAGTAAATAACATGGGCTAGAAATGTAATATTTTGGATAAACGTCAATAAAAAGTAAAGTGAACATATTTCCACATCATAAACCACTTCTAATGAACAACGGTGTTAGCCCTGTAGGTAACTTATTGTAGAATAATCAAATAAAATCATGCTGAGTAATTAAATAAAAGTTTACTTCCATCATAAAATTTATCAAAGCGCTCTAAAAATAAATTTGATGAAACATTGAAATTATGTATCACAAAATTGTTGCCGTAACTGATTCATTAATTAAACAGAACATATATTATGAATGAAATAACTGGTATAGAAATTAAGCTTAAAAATGTTGGCTGTGAAGATATTTGCAGGTGATCTTATCTCAAAATGCCTCTCTAAAGAAAGTAAACGATGGTTTTACATAAAAATTTTTACAAAATAAAAAAATAAGGTTTCGGTTGCAAAATATAGCCATGGATAGCTATGGATATATATATATATATATATATATATATATATTGTTACAGACACAGCATTAAAATGATACGAGGATAGTAGCCAATGGCAGCAAAGTAAAAGAAGAAAAATTTAGTTCTCAAATGTGGAAAACGTTGGTTGAAAAATCAAGAAATGACAACAACATTTTGTATGATATTGTTGATAGCAAAATTTAATTTCTTTCAATTTCTCGAAATATAACCGTATCGATAAATTGAGGAGTACAATTTTTGCGGTGCATTAAACAGTTCCCACCAGGGAATTCACAAAAAATAATCATTACTGACGACAGAAATAGGAACGTTTGCAGGGAGATATTTTTGTGATCCACGGCGAAAAGAGTGCGGGCGAAAATAGAACTGAAATTGCTCCGCGGATTGATTGTCTCACTGCATTCAAATCAGCTCAAATCAGAAACACACATTGGAAGCTCAATTTCCTCAACCCATCATTGGCCCAAATCACCCACTCTCCTACGAGACTGGATTCAATAAGACGCAACGGGGCACGGAGCGGGAGGGGGAGGGGGTGTGAGCAGGAGAATCGGGAAGAGCCAGATGGGAGTGAAAGGAGAAGGGGGCAAAGAGATGGGCGTCCAAAGATTTGAAGAAAAAAAGGTTTTTCGTCACACACAATCGCAAACTCTCATGATTTTCCCTGTCATCTTGAAGGCCCTGGAAATCTAATTCGAAAAAAATAATCCAAATTTACCTACTCACTGTAATTACGTCAAGGAAGAAAATAGCATGAAATAATGTCTCTCGACGTAAAAATAACACAAAAACGGCAATACTGGAACATATAAGTAAGCATGTTTTTAATCAACGCTTGTATTAGCTTCAAGTAAAACATTTTTAAGTCTTACCTTAATTACAGTGAACATTTCATTCATACTGAAAGACTTTGAGTTATTAATAGAGATTTAACAAATTAAGTCTTAAAGACTTTCATTTATTCAGTTATGATTTTCTCACAAGAAAACCTGCAGTGATATGGAATCGGCAATAAATAAACAATATAATTCTACACCGTACTCCAAATTATTCCCTATCCATTAAATGAAGCAAGAAACGATTGAAATCCCTTGTAATTGAAATAATTGTTTTCCACTAGAGGAGGTTTTAAATCTTAGTCATAATATGCCATTATATAGGATAGGACAACTTCATTGGTTATGGTGAGCAAAAAATGACACGACCGGTTTAAAATCACCTACGTCTTCATCCGGACGAATAAATTCTCCATAAATGGACAATGGAGTTTCCTTTTTGAACATAAAATATTCCCCGTTGTAAGAAACTGGATTTTACTTTTATTCTCCATAATTGACTGCATCGTGTCGTCTTTTCGGTACCCGCTTCCGTAGGCTGGTAAAATCGTCTGTCGCTAAAGAGCGTCTCCTTCGAGAAATAGAATTTCAAGCAGAGGTTTGAAATGGCATTGTTTCAAGTAATAGTTTTTAAACTAGGAAGGATGGTGTTTATATCTCATCTCATTTAGTCGTGGATAAAGAATTCATGAGGAGGGGAAAAAATGCTTGCTGGAGATAATTATGGTGTCTGCATCAACAAATATTTAGAATAAGAATACCGATATAAGAAATACATTTCAACCTCAATTTCATAAGATTGAGGACTGAATCAAATTGTTCCCCACAATGAATTAAGCTTGGCACGGAATGCTTCCGAATTATTAGGAAAAGCGTATTCAGTAACTAGGTTATGACGAAACAGATCTTCATGATCTGGTAAATAATACCATATACGAGCTCGTATGTAACCTTTTTTCTGATCTTGGCAAAAAAGAATGCTGCTAGTGATACCAGTCAATATGTACAATCGAGGAGAAATTTGATAAAATTAAATATTTAAACTAATAACAAGGTCACAGGAAATTCGTTCATTCGTAACCCGGAAGAAACAACCCATCTCAGGGCTCTGCTAGTTGGCCGATGATAAATAAGAGGGGTAAACGACAAAAACAGTTTCCCGAGAGCAATGGACACAATGAGACTGAAGAGAGCTTTATCTGAACGCAACAATTTTCATACCTTCTTTTTTTCTTTGACCCCGCATGGGAGACAAACAACACGACTATCCTTTATTTTACCGACGACACGATTCGCGAACAATAAGTGAGGGGTCTGAAGTGGGCGTGAGTGATCCTCTTTCTCATTTCCTCTTAGCTCACGCGACATAACGTCACTAAGGCTTCCGCGTGCTTCCCCACTCCTAACCTCCTTCCATTTTTCGGATCGCCACCTCCGCCCTCCCCCTTCACTCTCCTACCCCACAACACACTCATGCACGCCAAGCAACATCCCACCCCACCCATTTCGTCCCCTCGGAATCCCCTCCCCATATCCTGAGCATCCATTCCTTTTGACGCTGGAGGAAATGGGAAAGAGATTGGCTCCGCCGTCCTTCACATCCGCACTTGGAGGGGACAGCGCGAAAGAGAAATGATATTATAGATATGATTTTCTGGGTGCGGGCGAGAGGGGGGGAAAGAGTGAAGAGGGGGGTGTAGAGGAGTTTCAGAATGGTTGGAGTCGAGAGACGAAGTTGGTTGCGGGATGAGGGTGAAGAAGTGGAGGATTTATTCGCGGAAGGAAGAAACAACGGGAAAAATATGCGCATCAACCGGTTATTTGCCAAAATTCGACAATGTGATTTTCCTTCTACACGGAATTAGTCTTGAACCTCGAATTATCTGCGATCTGAATATCCGAAATAATTATATTCGGAAAGATTATTCTGGTTTTTTCCATTATATCGCCTTCCTAAATTGTCTAATTGAAATGATCTTCCACGCTGACGGTTCGATTTAGATTTAAAAGACATATCGCGTTTGTCAGTGCCATTACGGAGAGGTGATTAACTTATATCCTAAGATATCCGTCATCCAAATGGAAGGCTATATTAGTTCTGTTATTAACTCTCCAGCATGGCCCTCTCTTCTAGAGCAGGCTTCTGCCGACACCCGACGCATAAATTGCCTCACCTTATGTTTCCACGCTTCCTTAACGGCGCAAATAAGTACAGTCTTCACGCACCTGCCGCAGCAACTTAAACCGTCGGTAATCATGTACATGTATGTGTGCATAAATTATTAAACTCAGGCAAAAATAATAACCTACCACCGATAAATATTTAAATAATAACACTTTACCAGGCATGTACTCGTGGAATTTTTCTACTGAGTAATTGCGAAACTACTGGATAGATTTATTACTGACGACTCAGTTTATTATAACTTACTCGTATTTCACTTGAAGAAAGCCTGATTATGAATAATATATTTTTGTTCATGCATATCGAGGAATTATTTAACTTTTATATTTTCATAGTATTCAAAGATCGCACTTAATATCTCAGCTATAGAATTTTATGATACAGGTTTGCCTTATTCCCCATTTTAAACATTTTTCACACGAGGGTATTATCAAAAATCAATTTTCGAAAATTGAACGGGAGGTCAGGGATGTACAGTAGATGAAACAGGTCATGGATATCTGAAGACAAAGCATAAAGCAGACTTCTTAGGCCACCGAAATGGTTCATGTAGTTAATGGTAGGATTTTTACTAAAATAATCGTTAGGCTGAGTGGATTAGGTTCCTACGACTGGTTTCTTCCCAAGTAAAAGAACTAACTAAAGAAAGAATGGAGGATAAAGTGAGGCGAGTGACGGTTACTCATCCTTTTTTTTAAATCAATACCTTTACGCTGACAATCTGATTCATTTTCACCCTTTAGAGGAAGGTTAGCAGAAATTAGTTATTAATTCAATGAAATATGAATCAGCATTTGTCCTTTGAACGTCATCAAATATTTCATCGAAGAAGACTACGTTTAAAAAAATGGTGAAATGTAAAAATATATGATTGGAAAAATAACGAAGGGGAAGAGACTAGCTTTCATCCATTTCATTTTCCCTCTTCCGATTCCAATACAGTGTGGGGAAGGCGCGGGGAAGAGAGAGAAAAATCCCCGACCAAACCTTGTTTGCTGCCTTTCAATTCTCCATTCTCTCCCTGCCGGCTTCCTCTCAGGGAATAAGCATTGCGGGCGGAAGTGACCTGCCACGCACCTCTCACGCCGTTTACACCCCCGCTTACCTCCCTCTCCTTCCCCATGCCAATCCACGGGCAAAGCGTCCACCTATCCATCCCACTACCACATCCACGTACCCATTCAAATGGTATTTTCCACAAATTGGGAAGCCGTAGGAAGCCGCTACCCCATGTGGGTCGCAGATATTCTCTATAATGTTTCTTTCCTCTCCCACTCTAAAGCGATTGAGTTCCCAGGGGTCTATTATTTCCGGTTCCCTCTCTTCCAGGGTGGTTCACCTCTTCTGTAAGATGACTCATGGAGAGAGAGAAATCCTGTGACGGATATTTGGGCGGACGGTTCCGCTTATGACGACCTCTTACTGTCGCTGTCTGACCGTCAGAGCGCTTGGCACTCGCGAGGCGAGTTTTTAAGAATCATATTACAGTAGATTCTTGTATTTCCTCTGTTAATAGTTTAAAATATCACCGAGGACAATGCAAATCTGTTTCATGAAAAAGAAGCCAAATCTTTGAAAGCTAATAGATTGAAATGATTACAAACGACCGCACCATAGGAGAAAAAAGTATTACTTTTTATTTTAAGTGGTAGTGTGTTATCATTATTTTATCCAATCCTTATTTGGTTGTTTTAATTTTTACTAGCAGCTTGTCTCGCATGCATAGCGCAGTGTAAAAATAATAAATAAGCTTCGGGAGTACTCGGACTAGAATGAAGCTAGTGCGTGGAATACCAAAATGTCTTTTTTCACTTAAAAAAAATGGGAAAGGAGAGAGAAAAGAACTTGTTTTGCATGTACGAGTATGTCTACGACAGACCATTTAGTTCAGCAGATCATCGAAGCACGTATGCCGTTGAGGATGCATCGGAATTTGTTATAAGAGTCATTTATTTTTATCTTGGATAAGTAAGTTAGCTAAATGGCTCTCTGACTGATGTAGGTTGCCAAAAATATGCCCTAGTGCATAATGTGTGTGTGTATGTGTGTGCGTGATGTTTTCCTCAGTTTCGGCGGCCATGCTGCAATGGCCGGACAAAGAAGGGTCAGGCCTTGCAAACTATAATTATATATAATAATGTTACTAAGATGATATACTACCTTGATCAAAAAGTTCCCGGAATAACCACCGTGTGGCGCTCCCATCGTTCCGATTTGAGTTCTGTTTTTTTTTTGTTAAATTGGTACATCTGTTGTTGATATTCCCTTTAAATCTTAGTGTCATAACTTGACATTTGCAAAAGTTACGTAGCCAAGAGTACATCTATCTCTGTGTGTGTTGGCGATTTTTTACAATTTCAGAAATGGATTTAAATTTGCAACAACGAACTTGTATTAAATTTTGCGTAAAAAACGGATTTAGTGGCGCACGGACGTTGGAAATGTTGGAAAAGTGTTTCGGCAACGATTCTCTAAAAAAAACGGTCGTTTACCAGTGGCACGAGCGGTTCAGAAGTGTTCGTGAGTCAATCGAAGATGATGAACGCAGTGGCAGACCATCGACATCGAAAGTCGGTGAAAAAATTGATAAAGTAAAAGAAATGTTGGTCAATAACCGCAAATTAACCATCAGAGAAATAGCGGAGGACTTGAACATTGCCTATGGATCCGCCCAAGACATTGTGGTTAATGATTTGGGTTTCCGTCGTGTAGCAGCAAAGTTGGTGCCAAAAGACCTCAATTTCATGCAAAAAAGAGACCGTGTTGACGTCGCAAAAGACATGATTTGCGAGGCTGAATCCGATCCCACATTCATCAAAAGGATCATTACTGGAGACGAGACGTGGGTTTATGAGTACGACACGCAATCCAGACATCAGGCAAGTGAATGGCGTTCACCAAATGAGCCGAGACCAAAAAAACCACGTCGTTTTCAGTCAAAAAAGAAGGCAATGCTGACGGTTTTCATGGATTACAACGGTGTAGTGCATCATGAATTTTTGCCAGAAGGCCAGACAGTAAACAAAGAGTATTATTTGGGCGTTATGAGACGTTTGCGTGAAGCAATTCGCCGAAAGAGACCAGAAATGTGGGCAGAAAACTCGTGGATTTTGCACCATGATAACGCACCGTCGCACAGTGCTATCATTATTCGTAATTTTTTGACGAAAAATGCAACAAATACCATCCAACAGCCACCGAATTCACCTGATTTGGCTCCCTGTGACTTCTTTCTGTTCAATCGAGTTAAAAAAACCATTACGGGGAACGCGTTTTAGCAGCCGAGAGGAAGTAATGGAAAAATCGCAGGAAGCACTGATGGACATACCGAAAACCGAATATAAAAAATGTTTCGAGGATTGGATCAAGCGCTGGCATAAGTGTGTTGCAGTCGATGGGGATTACTTTGAAGGGGACAATATAGATTTAGATGAATAAACTTGTATTTTTAATTTTCTGAATAAATTCCGGGAAATTTTTAATCAAGGTAGTATACTATATAATATGTATACATAAATATCGCAGCTGATTAGTCTGCGACATGTACAGTTCGCGGATAAGTTTTATATATTTATGTAGAATATACAAGACATTGAAGAGCAGTTTATTGTAGCGTAGGTGTCAGGTTTTTCCTTGTAAGGCAAGGCTAAAAAAAATAGGAGAGTACAAGGGACAACGATATACTTTCTTGCCTGTCCTAGAAAAACACAATCCGACATCCGACACTACACTAAGCCTCTCTTCGATTCCGCACACATCCTACCTCCCTTCACTCCGCGCCACATGCCTCTCCTATTTTTTCCCCTTCCTCGTTTGCCCTCTCACACTGTCTTCAACATCCTATTGCCAATCAAAACGTTCTAAATCCATCATCCTCGCCCCCTTTGGATTTCTCCGAACAATTAACTCTCTTCCCCCACCATTCCTAGGACTCATTTGTTTTCCATTCTATCCAATTCACCTATTCCATCCTTCTCCACACCCAAATCTCAAATGTTTCCAACCTACACCTATCATTTTGCTTCAACAACCACATTACCGCGTCCTACAAATCTACGATCCGTATCAAGGTTTAAACAAGCTTTTTCTTAATCCTTATTCAACGTGTCTATCATCTAATTCCTCCTCCTTACTAAAGCTTATTTTCTCGACGCATGATTATTTCATCGATGAAGGTTGTATGGTCACCGTTAAACGAAACAAGTTTGTTTAAAAGTATTCTCATTTTTTTATTCTTACAACAATTTTTCGGATGTACATTGAGTTTATAATCATTCACATAAATAAATACATTACACACAAACACGGCCATAGATGCAAATTATTATTGCTGGCTAAGATACGGCTATTACTGAATATATACAAGCATGTACGATATAAAACATAGGAGATTTTAACAAAGTAACAGAGCGAAATAAATTAAGGTAAAATAGGTGTAAAATGAAAGTATTTGATAGGGGAATGATGAGATGTATATTTAATTACCGGAGAAATAAATGTAGTACCAACTTCATTACACTGTTGAAGAATTAATACATTTGTCTGATCACAATCAATAGTTTTACACCTAGTTTCTAACTCTGAGGGGATTGGGATGGTGCTGTGGCTAACGTACAGGTTTCCCACCGGGGGGGCCCATGTTCAAATCCTGGAGGCAACAAATATTTTTCAGTGGTATCCCGATCCCTACTTGAGGTGCATTGTGAAGAGCACTTTGAGTGAGTACAACCGTCCGTCGAATGGGACGATAAACTGCGGATCCCTTGGCGCCTTTCGACAAAAGTAGGCTAGTGCCAACGCCGGGTTTCTCTCCACAATACTTTTCCCATCAATCCCCAATGACGCAAGTGACATTAGCTGTCGGTCACCTCCCATAAAAACTACTACTACTCACCTCTGAGACACCTGGAAGCCCATTTCCCTGCTGCAAAATTGCCCCCCTTTAGGGTCTTAAGAGAAGAAAACAGGGTCCAACAAGAGTATAGGGTATGAAGAATAAACCCTGGATTGAATAGATGAGATCGAGTACGTACCAAATCGCTCGCCTTTTCTTGATATACTTCTCCGCAGTGTCTCACGAATCACCCCGGGTCCGATTAGAAGGAGTCGCGCCCATGTAACAACGTCTTATCGCCGAACACAAACACTCACAATCCCTCACTCCACGCCGGAGGCGAAGAAGGCGGGCGAGGTCGACTGAATGCTAGTCCACCGGCGGTAGCTGCGCGAAAACACGTGGATGCCGCAGACAATTAATTCTGCGTGAAATTTCCACGCGTGAATCGGACATGAGAAACGTGCGAGCTATACCAGATCGGTGCGATGTGGAGGGCCGCGCGTGCCGCAAGTCTTTCACTTGCGCTCACGTGGAGAGAGGAGAGACTCTTTCCAGCGGCGTCCGAAGAATTTAATGTTGGAGGGAAAGATTTTGCTGCGAGCACCATGAAGTCGGCGGGAGAAATACGTCTCGGGCGACGAAAGCCCAGCAAGGGACCGATAATGGAAGCAGACTTGAATTGAGTAGGATGAGGTGGATTGATAGCAGGCAGGAGAGAGAGAGAGGGTTTTTGACTGATAAGGACGCAAGACGAGGGAGCGAGATGAAGAGGACAGTGGAAAAAAGCCGAATATGCAAGAGTTGACTTGCAATTTAACCTAAGTATTGCATTTTTACACCTATATGCTCACTAGATCAGTTTAACCGAATAACATCCGAAATGATGCCGACTGCGAACTGCTCAAGAGGGTTCCTAGGTACTTCGTTTTTAATGCATTTTTCGTTCGAGGGATTATAATGGTTTCAGTTCGTATTTTACTACGGCAAAATGAACTTTAGGATAATGTGTCAGATACTTAAAACCTAAGGAGTGTTTAAACCTACATTATTTATTCATTTCAACAATTAATGAACAACGCTAGCGTAAATTTTAAGCGGTTTTCTGGGACCAAGGATTGCGATTAATCGACATTTGCACCCAAGTCCCTGTGTCTAATTATAGGTAAGCAACGGCTTTCATCTGTTTAACATTAGCGGCTATCGATTGAGACTGTTTTCTTTCTTCTTCATATGCAAATTATCGTTTCGAGTTCCGCCATCAATCCAGAAACTAATGAATGTCCTTCGTCCTTCCGAGTCCCAACCGATCATCATCTTTCTGAAAAACTTCGACGACTGATCACTTGATCGATTTTTTCTTTCTTTGGCGGCGAGAAAACGCCAGTAATGGAATTATGCCCGTTCTCAGGCCAATTTAAATATTAGGATATTCACCAGAGGCACCGGCGGCAAAATCTTGCAATTACTGTTTTTGCAAGGTAGGGATAAATTATAAAGCATCTAAAGCGGCGAAAAATTGTCTTCTCAGAACTATTATTTCATTAACAGTTATTTTACCGACAAATTTACAAAAGCAGTTAAAAAATTAACATCACTCTCGTCAATACTCCATAATTTGTCGAGAAAATTGTATCGTTAAAATTCACTGAGATCGATTATTATAGATTTTCTCTCCTTAAAAGCTTCATCATTCACAACACCTAATCCTTAAGTAATCATATTGCGTGCAGCTAGCGTTTCATACGTAATTTATATTTTATATGCCATCAAAATGACCTTATTCTTTAATTTGGAATCTTATTTTTATATACTATTATTAAATACACGGCCAACGTTTTCAAATTGAAACGTCAATTACTTGTTAGTCGAATGGTTACTATCTAATGATGTTCAGTTATGAATAATGAGTTAAAAAATTAGCATTTTAATGGCATTTGTCTCCCAAAGTTAAATTAAAATGCCACATGTATATCGAATAAAACATCACTCCTGACGGACGTAAGGCTGGAACGATACTCGGCAGGTGACGGCATGGTTCGTAAAATATAAATAGAAAGAGGAAAAACAAATCAATATTAGACAATTATATACATCATGCATATGCCCTTAATTATCTATTAGGAGTCTCCGGAAGTAGAAACCCCAAAAACAAGATACCTTATCATGAAGCCTTTTGACGAAGAAAAAGAAATCATAAAAATACAAAAGCCGCAAGTCTGAAAAAGCCACTGATTGTACTAAGAAAATAAATATAGTGGTCATTAGGTCTATCAAAGTAGGTTCGGAAACGCGTGGCTGGGAGTCAGCGCACTAAAAACTAATTAACAAATGAGAAAATAAAACCACTCAGAGTTATTACAGGCTTATATTATTAAAATTAATCTTATGATAGCTCCGAATATTTAGCATTTTCCGAAATGTTATGCCTACTATTGACAGCAAGTACGCATACAGCTAAATTCAGCATGAGTTTAGATAGGGTAAGAGTACCATGTTCAGAAGTTGGGTGATACCATGGAGTGATTTTTCAAGCAGGAGAAGGAATACTAAATTACATACAATGTTTGAAGAAAATTCTCCGGAAATACCCTTGGTAACGAATGTATGTGCGAATTTATCGAGACATATTTTATAACATTAGCCAATAGGTGATTCTTTGTATTGAGGAGTTCCTATCACATTGTAAATAAAAGGAAGTTATGGAAGGTTATGGTTATGAACGCAATAAAGTACCATGAAGGAATATGGAAGGCAGTGTACAGTTTAATTAAAAAATTCAATTGAGAGAAGTATATCATTATTATTTGCCGAGAAACTAATAATACACTGAGCTCATAAGTCTGAGTGTGGCGGATTTTTTCCACACTTTTTATTAAACTTTTTGGGTGGAAATAAACAGTTTTAAAAATAAAACTTAATAAAAAGCACATTTGCATATTTTTTGTAAAAATCGCAGGCGAACGACATTGAAATAGCTAAATCACATATAAATAGGCTGAACGGGTGCATGCAACATATTCTACATAGAGAAAAACCTTATTACACCTTAAAGACTTGTAGACTAACCTATGATGATTCTTTCAGTTAAATAGAAAAATTACTCCGCAATTCCCTCAATGACCAAACCGAGGAAAATAAACCTTGTCCAACCAGAAAAGGGTTAATTCCCACACTTTTATCAAATTCTTATAGAAAAAAAGAATAAGCTGAGTCATTCCGTTTTAATTATCACTATTTATAACTCTAGCATTGCCGATCAGCGCATTAATCCTAACAATGAAATTCCCATGTTTTATGTTTATCAGAAAGAAAACTCCACGATCCTATAGATGAAATCGAACACCTACTCTTCCCTTTTCGATGAGTTTTCCTACAGTCGAGAACAAACCGAAGTGCCTTCGGGAACCGAAAACGATACATGCATATTTGCCTCATTGCATCTGCATTCTTAGACCCAACTACAAGGTGCAATTTAAAATTAATCGATTTATAGCAGAGGGATGGCCTTGAAAGATAATTCGTAAAATTCTGGTGAGAGGAAGTACATTACGCATTTTTAACCGATGGCAACCGACGTACATAAATTACCACTCATGTCATCTGCATTTTAGGTTGGTTTTTGTAGCATTACACATTTTCCCAAAAATACGAAATAGCCCATTGAATTGCTAATCCCACAAACCGAGACAATAGAAGCTCGTGAAAATCCAAAAGGTACATTTTTTTAAATGGTTACATACCCGAAGTAAATATCGTCAAACTCCTATTATAAAAGTATTCTGTTATTATTTTAATCTAACGTATCAAGAATTTCGTGCTGCAGTAGCAAGAGGATTTGCTACAAGCCACAAACGATAACCCAGGCTTTCTAAAAAAAGTCATAACTGGAGATTAGTCACGGTTTTATGGCTATGACCCTAAAACAAAAGCCCAATCTTCTCAACAGTCGGTTGATGAGAGTGAATGCGACGAGGCAGCGGATGACCATTTCGGAAATCGATTTCACCAAGTATTTTGAACCGTGAAAGAGACGTAGATATAAATAAGTGAGATCCCTAGGGAATTACTAGTACTTCGAAGGGGACTAGGGCGTCACTGTTCTAGGTAGGATCTTTCTCTCAAAATATTGCGTGGCTGGACACTTTCCGGACAGACCTCATTTTTCGGTGATACTTATTACTAGTTAAAATTATAAATTCATATTAAAACCATGATGGGCCTTTGTATGCCTATGAGAAAATAATAGGAGCTCCAGAATTCGAAAAGTTGTAATAGTCTGCCTAAATCTTATTCGCAATGAATATGAGCTCTATTTTCCCCCCGCGGTTATACACTTGTATAGATGAACGCCAACGATTTCCAAACGAATAACATTTATAAAAATCTAGCTGCCTGGTATGACAATTAAATATATTGTGAAAAGCTACACCTAAAACCGCTTTTTAGAACATGATAAAAATATAAGCGAGAATTATCTAACGCCAAATAAATCGCAGTCGGATATCCCCACTTCGACACTGGTGACGTGCAAACGGTTTACTCCCCTTGCCGACCTGGCGGTATCTTTTCAATCGGAGAGTGGACTGCCGCAAAACAGAGGAGTGAGAGAGGGGGATGGTGGACATGGGGATACACCCTTGTTTGGTCACTTTGATAGCCCGTGAGGAATGTAGCGAATCACCGCTTCTGCGCGGTTGCTTGTGGAATCGGGGGAGGTTGGGAGAGGAGACGGGGGTTGTAGGGGCTGGGTAGACCACCCCCGGACGCCTTAAAACACTTACCCCAGCCTTCGCCTGCTCAACAGCTCCCCCTCCCGCAATCCTTAAAACGCCCGAACACCCACCCCTCCCCCAGGCGCCACTCGCGCTCGGCCCATCCCATCCTCCACTCCAAGCACAATATCCATTCTCTCGCCTCTTCCACGGCGCTCGGAAAAGAAAGAAAGAAGAAGGAAAACACAGAAGGATATCCCGATGGTTGATTCAACATCGGTCGCGAGGGGTGTGAGCTCCTATCTATAGCCTCCACCGCCGTTTATTTGCCCAAGAGCTCACTTAAAGATGATAATGTGCCCGCGATGCGGGGAGAAGTAGAGAATGGAGGGGGGAGAATGAGAAAGGGGGCGCTTGTAAGGGGGATGGGTCGAGAAGCGATAAAATGAAAAGGGGGGACGGGGCGAGTGGAATGCTAAGAGAGCCAGGCGGACGGACCGAAAAGATTTCGTTTCGAAGAGACGTCAACTCCAGTCCGGTGCATTCCTCCGTTTATCTAAAGCTTTCTTCATTATTTCAGTAATGATTCGTAAAACAAGACGAGACATTTAAATTTTAGCGAAATTGTGAAAATACTTAACATTATCGAAATTTCTATAGGAATAAAAATTACATTGAGAGTTAAACCTAAGTTATGAACCGAAAATGAATGAAAAATGAAAACTTTTAAAAGACTTGGGTTAAGAGTTAAGATAACTAATTGGTAATCAGAATTTCTTGACGCCAATTTCACGTGGCTCGAAAATCAGTTGAATACCACGCAATGCAATGTAATGTAAATGGGTTCGGTGAGTAATTGGTAACCCAATTCAAGTTAATTTGTAACGAAAAAGTACTCGTTGGTCTTACGGAAAAGACATAATGGCAAGGTTTCGCGTGAACTTGATTTGCCGTTTTTTGCATTGGTACTCATTACAAAAGTAAAATATTGAAGCATATCACTTCAAATGGAAAGTTGGAATAAAATATAAAAAATAGGAAGAGGAAAATTAGAAGGAACTGATGCAATAATGGGGATATAAATCCAAACAGGAAATGCTGAGCGCCGTTAGGTGGATATTAAGAGTAGCATAATCAAAGAGCCACATAAAAAGGATAATATATTACTACCTACATCTACAATATATAGGTAACTACATCTATATTGCAATATGTAATATAATCGCGACCTGTTAGCAACAAAAAGGGCAATAAACAATGGTTTGGTGAAATAATAACACCATGTTAGTCTGGATACTAGTAAAATACTTTCTTCCCCTGGCACAATCGCTAATAGTTATTCGGATCTCTTTTCTTTTAAAATAAATTAAATATTAAATCTGTCGATTATAACCTTGACCTCTTTAATCTTACTTTATAATCCCTCCTAACGCAGTACGATGTGGTTAATAATGCATTTCCAACACCATTACAAAGGACACCTGCTTCCAATATATATGCAAAAGATTTAATCTGTTATTTAAACTTCTCTATGTGAGTGATTCCCAACCTAGTTCCTCTAATAATCTAGATACTCTACTCATGGTACCAAAACGACGTTTCACAAATCTAACTCCTCCACAATGTACCATATCCAATTCTGCAATCGATTCAACTTCATGAGGATCCCATATACCGTATTGGCAACATAGGCCTGACTAGCAAAAGAGATCATAGCTCTTTGACCTTTCCGTCAAGTTTCCTCAAAACTCTTCTAAAAAATAATAAGTTTATGCCAGCTTATCCACATACTCTCCGTATATTTTTTACCCAAAATTGGCTCTAAGGGAAACGCCTAAGTATTTATCGAGCCCTATTTAACGCCTGAGTATTCATGTTTTCCTTTTCGGTATCTCTGACGAAATAAGCATTCAGAAGAGTACTGAACCTATTCCAAATATTCATCGCCACACACATTTTTAAGTTTAATTTCAATTGAACTTTTTGTGAACTAGAATTATTGAAAATTTTATTACAGCCACGTTATTACATGTGTGAGAAGTAATATATAAAGGTTTTTGAGATTACAGACAGCATAGCAAATACTAGGAATATTCGTTCTTTTCTTTATTTGGAAGATGCAAGTATATTATAATTAACCACTCTTACTTATCCACTTTCACGTCAGCGACATTTATACTTATATTTTGAGACTGCATTATTATCCGTGAAAAGGAGAAATGTCAAAGGGAGCGTAGGGGAGTCGAAGTCTCGCACCAAGAGGTCGGTGCGTTGTCGTGGACAGAGTTAAGTACAATGCAAACACAAGATTTGACCGCTTGTTGACAGAGGTAAAGTGAAGCCAAGTTTATTTGAAACTCCTGAGCCTTGAGAAGAGAGAACTGCTTCCTAAGATGAGCTATTGTTCTGCACAAGGAAGGACAAATATTATTCGAGACAATGAAACGGACAAGAGACTGCCATTGACATGATGCAATCGCCTACCCAGAATGTCGTCATTCTCCTCGAATATCCTTCAAATTATTTTTTGCGAACTTAATGTAGCAATAATTTTCGCCGATGAACGAAGTGCAAAATAAAGTGGAGAACGCGAAGATTTGATAAACTATGTAATGATACTTTCTCGTGCTAGTGATAGCATGAAATGATAAAACGAACAATGAGCTTGGATAAATTTAGGCGTGTGTTGTAAGTATATTGGCGGTTTTTGAAGGGTGACTTAGCGACTTTTCCCTGGTACCTCCAATTTGGAGTTAAATAATGTGGAGAAAATTAAAATATTTCCTATCGATACAAAATGGGCTGTTTCAATCATATAGCTTATGAGACTTTATAAGGTCATACAACCAAGTCCTTTGACAACCTACGTCCTAATGGGAATGGATGCAGGATTCAATCTTGTTAATCACATTGTATATATTACGTCCTAATTCATCTAGCTCAATATTTTACAATTTTAACCTTCCGTAGGGATTTTGGGGACTTAATCCTGGTAATTTTTAAACTTAAGCCATGCTTGACTTTGATATTTTTGCATGCCTGATGTTAAAGCAGGCCCTGCCACACACGCTGATGGAGGCTTGCGGAGAGCCATGTAGATGAAGAACTGACGGCTTGTACAGTTTTGGGGCATTAAAAGCTACTCGTTGAATAAAAATATTAGGTACATGCATATTGATATATATTTTCTCGTATACACAAACACTCAAACAAACATACCTACATACGTCAAGCAATAATTGGTGTGCTTGGATAAATCATTTAATTTTGAACTTGAGGTAAATATACGAGGCATTAACCCTCGTATTTTGGTTCTTGGGTTTCATAGTTTGTGAAAGTGTATTGTGCGAGGCAAGAACGAGTACTTGCACCTACTTTCTCCATAGACATTGTCATAAATACTTCCGTCACATGTTTTAGCTTGACGCAACGCAAAAACAAATAATCCTCATTATTAAAAAAAATATTATACATAGTTTTTTGTTGCTGTAAATTTTTCATGTCCATTATCAGCGTACCTAAAAACTATCAACAGATTTTAGGACATACAAATACAAAAATTGACAAGCGTCAATAAATATTTATTAATGCTCCAGCATCGTATAAATGATAAAATTTGGCGATTTTTACCAAGATAAAAAAACGCTGTACATCGTCTACAGGGAGTTATGCACTGACAGTCATATTCTTATTAAACTTGAAGTAACTTGGGTATTTACTCTATATATTCCGCATTTAACCTATATTCATTCCACAATTATCGCACATATTTATTTATAAAAGGTCTGATGAGGAAATCAGTCGCTTAAATACAGGCCTCTTTTTATCTTCTAAGCCTAGATACTATCGATGCACTTACGGTCATAAAAGATCCGATAGTCGGATAGCGATGGGACTAAAATTATACCACTCAAACTTACGCTATGACAACTCTTAAAATGAATCCTCCGGAACAACATTATGCACCATAAAAACACTTTACCGACCCACCAGTTTACCCCTGACCCTCAATGCAAACCCGACCACCTCCAAACAAATAAATGCCTTTTGACGCTGCTCCGCACCCCTCAACCTATTGTACGCTCCCACTCTCGACAGAGAGAGAGGGAAATAGGATAAAACCAACCCTTCCGTGGCACACCCATCATAACTCTCACCCCCTCATCCACTTATGGACCACCCTTTCGTACTCCCATAGTCCCTCGCTGGAATCATCATAACCTACCCCTTGGGGGTTGGGGGGAGCTGTCGGCGCAGAAGGGGATGGGTAGGGAGGGTGGTTGGCAAGGAGGCCATTCAACGGAAGCATTACATGAAGGGCATTGTTGCGAAACGGAGGGGTGTGGGATGAAGAGAGAGGGTAAGGGGGAGGGAAGGTAGGAGTGAGTGAGGGCGAGGGAGAAGGCGTGAGGCCAAAGGTCTGGGCGTGTTGGCGGCGGGAGAAGGAGAAAGGCGGGGGAGGGGACAAATAAAGAGAGAGGGAGAAACAATACACGGGCACACATGTGGACATTAGAGGTGAGACGGAGGGTAAACAAAGCTGTGAAGCGAACGTCAAACAAGTGGCCAAACAAAAGAGAGGAAGGAAATTGTTTGGAAGGAGGGGGGGGAAGTACCCGAGGGATGGGAGAGACGATCCACATGAAAGGGAATGCAGGGAGGTGGGGAGCACCTCGGGAGGCTCAGGGAAGAGGCCTAGAAGGAGCGGAGACGGTGAAAGGATTAATGCGGCAATGAAAATCAATATGTATTATGTAATCGTGAGAAGTGGTAGAGGTGCGTCTCGGATTCAAGCAAAGGCGACGGGAACAAATAAAACAGCATTCATTTACGAGAAGTAATCTCTTCAAGTCAAAGTATCTCAATAGTTACACGAAGGGAAATAACGGAAATGATGTTGCAGATATTAAAGCTAGGTCAATAGAAAAAAAGAGTAGTTAGTCTCCAATAATACGCAATTCTGGTTTTCATTAGACCTTGGGAAATACTTCATCATCCTGATAAATGTGGGAACGTCATTGTTTCTTGTGATACGGGAATAAGCTAAAATTCAAGATTAAAATAACGTTTTTTATAATACAAACTTCCATATTCTCTATACGAAATTAATTAATCACAACTGGCAAGTATTCCGCTTCCACCACGTAATTCTAAACGGAGGATTTTGGAAAGTTGAAATCGTTTAGTTATTGTTTTGATGAGACTTGATTATTAATCAATATTTTGGTTTCAATTTGCTGGGAGAATGTCACGCTTGCGATAAAAGGGATTGGAATAGGATGGTCAAGTTGGACGGAATGAATGAGGAAGGGAAGTACTCGGAATCGATGAGAGTCTTACCTCAGTGCCGGATGTTAGGTTGTGTTTTGTTAGAAGAGGCAAGGATATGTATCGATGTACCGTTGTCAAGTCTATGTCCATCCAAATAGAATAGAATACCAAATAAAAACAATAATAAAAAGATTTTACAAGCAGACGCGCCTGCGAAGTTAAAGAGTAAGCCATTAACAAAGGGTCAAATAGGGAAATGAAGAAAAATTAAGAGGGCAGGGTCCATTTGTTCACTCTATTTTATCCGGCGATTTAGAATTTTTCCATAAGAAAAACCATTAAGATCTTTTTAATGATAAAGAAATGCAGATTGATCTTAAGCATTACTTTGGAAGTATTTTCTTCCAAGTATTCTCTACAGTTGGTGACATTAACACATGTTTAGAGCGATGTTTACCACTAGCATTTATAAGGGGATGCACGTCTTTTTGAGGATTTTTAATGGATTTTTTCCTTTTACCTAACGATTTAAACACCCTTCCCTTCCTGTAACCCTTACCTGTCCCGCCTGGTGCTAGCACCCTCTACCGCATGGCTTTTTGTTGGATCGCGGGGTATTTCTGTAGATGTAGAATTTATCGGACATGCGGCGTCACCCCAACGTTAGCAATGAGGAAAATAATCACCATTCGTGGAAACTCCATTCATGGCGATTTGAAATCATTCACGTCTGTTACAAAATAAGTCGCTTTTTATGTGAAAACCCCATTATTTACACACAATACCTGATACATGATTTTGCACTACTCTTATAAGATACCAAATGTTACTCGGAGAAACGAATACACTCCTGCTTGTTTCTACAGATAAATTGTACCACCCCGCGAATGGCACCGCCATTTTCTAGGAGTCAACCAATTCCCAAATTTTCTCAGACTACGTTCAATCGTGCGAGATGCAAAACTTGCCCAGTATTTTTTACGCATCTCCTTCCCAAATAACAACTTTTTCTGTTCTCCCGGCATCTTGCTGTACCCCAATTGAAGTCATATATCACCTTGAATGTAAATTCTGCCCGACTTTTATATAGTCCATTGCACCACATTCCTCAATATGAGTTAATATTGAGTTTTCTGGAATCCACAACTCACTCTTGTCCACAACATGAACTTCGATTAATATTACGATCCATCCAAACTTTCCTCCCTCCATTCTACAGTCACACACATTCAAATGAAAGATATAATGAAGTCATACATTTGATTGCTGAAATATTTCTAAACCTCCAGATTTATTGGTGTACATTAACACCATTTCCCCCCATCCTCCACCTCACAAACAGTTCGTATTTAACCTTTTCCCCTCCTCTCTATATAATTCCCCACCCCTTTAACCTCCCCCCTAAATATACTTCTCCCCTATCCTCTATATCTCTTGATTTGTAACCTTCACACTTCCAAAGGTGTACGACCCAAAATATAACCAAAGTTAGCGCCAGTCTCTATGCGTTACGTATAGCGTTATCAAACGGCATTATACTATGTTCTTCTAGTGAACAACAGTGCTCATAACATCTACTGACTGGGTTCCACCAATAATAGACTGATAGGGCCGTGGATATTTAGGTTTTAAAATTTTACAAATATCAAATAAGGAAAAACTTATTTTATTTTCCTGAGGATCGCCAACGAAATACAAGACCAAATATTAGTTTATCCTTTTTTATTAGTGACATATTTCCTTTAACTAACAACTTAATTCTGATCCTCCTGAATTATTTCTGTTTTAACACACTTGTCTCAACAGTATGTTTACCTAATGGAATTACATTTAAACTCTTGTTATTTAATTTAAAAGCCATTGATGAGTTTGCAATAACGGTTTTCAAGGTCAGATTTACTTTGGAAAAGTCTAATTATCAAATGAAAAGAGTACATACCATTTCAGCAGAAGAGATCGCAGGTGTCACCCGTTCTATCAGCACCACGGCGGAGAAACACCAGCTGCAAAATAAAAAAAAATAAAATCACAAAATCTTGAGAAAAAAGAGAACTATATCGAAAAGCTAAAAGGCGTGGGTGTTAAATTAAAGTCTAGTTTCAGTTACCGTGTAAAAACTAGATACATTATTTTATAATGTGTATATTATTTTGTTCAAGGCGAAGTAATATCTACGATGAAAAAATTAAGATCCTGAACTCGAGACGTTATGTAGATGAATTTACTAATCCGTATTGCGTCTCTATATTACACTCTGGGCAAACATAAAATTCAAATTATTTTTAGAGAAGACAATCATATCTAGTAATAGATATTATATAACTTATATTTTGTCTAACCTTATTAATTTCTTTTACTGCAAAATAAAAAGATAAAGTAATGAAATTGGAGGATTTCAAACCCATACGACGAAGTCTGATGGCGGTGGCAGATGAAATATGATGTCTACCCTCCTCTTCCATGTTTACATTTCCAATAAGAACAAATCAAAATCGCACATTTTTTATTGGTATTAAGACCATGAAAAATACACTGAATGTATTGAAAATGTACATATTATTCGGCAATTTTAGTAATTTTAGTAGCCTATGCCAATAACCAATAAATTAATCAGGCACGACTGTTACTTATGTCTCAGAGAAAGCCCCAAAAATCGTCAACCTCCACTTCACACTGCAGTGGATCGAGTTCTCACCATCGTTTCATGCATTGGAATGAAAGAAGAGATTTTTCACCCTTCCCCGCCACTCAGCCGTGATGGCAGCAGGATAGGAGAGGCATGGAGAGGTGGAAGAGGTCGCGAGGGCAAAGTAAGATGCTTGATGCATGCAAGCTCCTGTGGTGGTAGCTCTCGGAAGAAAAGGGTCGGTTGTTTGGTCGCCGCTTTGTACGGGAGGAGGGAGAGGTTTAGGGGGTCTTCCGGGGAGGGGTAAGGACGGTTAAGAAATTAAGAGGGAGCAAGGATTGAGGGTGTCGGGGGAACGGATGGAGAAATCACGGCGTGAACCACCAACCGAGCCGCTCCGTCGAAAGAGGTTTTGTGGCTGAGTTTGCATTTTAATCTCACGCCCCTCTGCCACCCCTCCTCCCACAAACCCCTCCTTCACACTCCTCCGAGTCACAAAAACTCCCCCCCCCCCTCCCGCACATCCGAACATCTCAACCCCTCCCCGTTATGAAAAAATTACATGTTTTAAAAAAAATCCACTCTCCTTCCCCCAAAAACCCATCCTGCAACCTCGGACGGCAACCACGTAAAATATTCACACTTTTCAAATATCTCATTGTTTCCGCCCAAGTGTTCTCCAACGTCAACGACAAAGATCTGTGTTGTCTCCTTGTAATGAGAATTTGAGGTCGGTTCCAGGACAAGAACGCGCTGGGGGTGGTTTTAGGGGTAGGGGCGAGAGATATGGTGCGCGGAGAGGGGACGTGGGAAGGGAGTAAAAGGAGTGCGGGAGGGGTCTGGCGATAGCGAGACGGTGGCGGTCGAGGAGATAGAGCTCGCTTGTGTTACGTGTTGTATGGTAGGGCTGAGGGCAGTGGAAAGAGAGGGAAGGGGCAAGTGAGGGGCAAGAGGTGGCGATAAGACGAAGGAAGGTGAGGGAGAGAGGAGACGGTGGATGAGTGGGAGGGCTCAGGAGAGAGGCGGGGAGAGAGGAAGGTGGAGAGAGAGAGAGAGAAAGAGGGCGAGCTGAAGGATTTGTGAAGAAATAATGGCCGAGGAGGTGGTGGTGGTTAAGCGAGGAGGAAGCGTTGAATGAAGCAGGATGTTTTTCTGAAAGGACTACTAAAATGGGGTCAGCGCCGCTCGAACTCAGGAGGGGGGAGGCGGGGCGGGAGGATTGCGCTGGTTCGTTGTTTGCTGGGTGGATGGGGTTGTCTTCTACACCGCGTCTGCCTTGACGAGACTGTGTTTGTGTGCTCGGGAAGACAAAAGAATTCGCCGTGGGTGAAGAAGGACGGGGAACGTCCGCCACGAAAATTGCACCGTGGATAATGAAACGCGAAGGGAGGGAGAGGGGAGGAGAGAAGAAGGGACTTTTTAAAACAAATGACATGCTAAACGTTCTCTAAAAAAACTCCTCTCTCCTTCCAAACTCACCCTTAACTCCCCTCCCCCGCCAACATGCCCCCACCGATCCATACGTCGCTGTATTCATTCTTTTATTTTATGAAAAACAGGGCTGCGACATCAATGTGCTGAGAGGGAGGGAAGTGCCATAGGGAAGGGAGGAGGAGGTGGCGATTGTAAGGACCTCACGAGCTGAAAGGGAGGGGCAAAAAGAAAACGAGGAAACATTTCGGAGATGATAGTGAAGCTCTCATACGCTGTGGAACACAAAAAAATGTCTCCCGCGGCTTTTTTCTCTAAACAAATTTTGAAGGGATGCAGGACAATGGGAGGGATTTTTTGAAAAATTCATGGTTGCGGAAAACGGAAAAGGGTAAACAGTTCTAACCCTGACAAATGAAGGGAGAGATTGCGATGGGAGCGTTTAATAAAGGCACCCTAAGAGAAAATATAATGGGATACGGGTGTTTACACCTGTGCAGGAAACAATCTCGCGCGTCGAGGACACATTTCATGCAGTTCTGAACGAAGTGGACGAACAAACGAAATTGTGACAAGATTTGTCAAGTGTGGGAACACCACACGCAGGAGCGTGATGAAGAATGGAGTACATAGATGATGGCGATGCCCCGAAGAAAAGCCTGGGAAAATGATGGAAACAGAAAGAACCGCAGACACATTGTAATGGACTAACGTTGTGATGGACTAAGAGACTGCTTTTCTAAGGCATAGGAATTTTCCAGGCACAATATGACACAAGTCAGAACATTTCCAATGCATCATCCTACTTCCATGAAATTTTTCGCTGTGTGATTCCTTTTATGTTCAAGTAAATTTAACAAGCACGTGTAGGTCAGGGACATGGGCAATTTAAAATATATTCTTTGGAATTGTGTCTAAAGTGAAGTAGTTATGATCCGAACGGAAGAGAAATAGGAATAACATATATTTGCAATAAAATATTTTATTTAAGTTTTAAGATAAAAATTTATTTTAAGAAGTTAATGCAGAGATGAAACCATTGATACAGTTTTCTAGAATCCATGAGTGTTCATCTACATCCATGTACGTCTATGCACCACCCCGCAAGCAGAGTGCAAGGGCTTGTTGGCAGGAAGTGTTAGTCGCCAGTCGTTCTACTTCTACTCCACTACTCCCACATACACACATTCTTGCTCAGCCCTTTGATACAAAAACGGGACAAACCGATGAGTTTCCAATGCAAAAGTTGGCGATAGCAATCCTTAGTTTTTCTGCATTCCAATCTAATTTACATCCTTTTCGTTTACTTATTTTCCATGCTTTTGATAAACTATTCCAGAGAAGAGAAAAAAGGCGAAGGATGTTTATCCTTTCACAAGGTTAAACTACTAATGTTAAAAGTGTGACTCAAAACATTTAAAAAATCGCAGCAAGCACGAGTAAAAAGGAGAGAGGAATGCAGTGATACAAACTACTTTCAACATTTTAACGCAAAATGAAACGAGGAGAGTCAAAATTTTAAGTAAAATTTAAATGATCTAAGTATTTATTCCTTTTTTAATCTTCCGTTTTGATTCTTCCAATTTACAATTTCTCCTTCTTTTTTGATTGAATATAAACCTGAATCTTTTATATAGATTTACAAACAAAGTTATTTTCTCCCTCATCTTCAACGTTCGTTGTCACAAAAAAGTTGACGGAAAAAACGGAATAGCTAGAATGACCGAAAGCTAGGCCAATGGCGATTGTTTACCATCTATAGTGTCAGCGGGGCCAACTTGATAGCGATAATCATTCTCTATTACTACTTGTAGTTGTCAGACCGAGATCTATCTCAATCTTCCCAAATCTACCGCTTGTCCTTGAAGAGGTAAAATGAGAATTACGACGATTACAACGACGAATCATACGGATTACAAGATTAGTGATACGATCAGAGAAAAATTTCAAAATTAGAATTGAGACATGCAAAGGACAAATAACCTCTTCTTCTGGGACAAGTCAAACCGAATGCAGCTTTTGTCAAAACTTCATCCAGGCAATTCATCTTGTATTCACTTAATCATCGTTCTGCTACTAGGCAATTGATCATTCTCACCATAAGTAATTTTCCTTTTCGTTAACCCCCGTCTTATTGAATCTCATTCCATTTTCCTTTCAAATCACTTGAAAGTCCACGGTGAATATTTACTTTAAATGTGTATCAAACAGTAGTATTTAAAAACTTGCTATTTTTGGGATTCTATTTCAATAAAACTTGTTTCCAATTACATAAATGGATTTAGTGTTTATGCATTTTTCAATGTAAATTGGCATTAAAATACACGCTGAAAACTATACATTTGCATTGTGAATTCGGGAGGAACTTTTGCGCCGTAAAAGTTAATGATATCGGTAATTTTATCTGCATATGTAGCTGAATGTTCCTCATATTTCATTGCGCAGGATCTGAAAGGCTAGGTAATTGGAAAACTTTGAAACGTCATAGATTTCTCAAGTGAAATCCAAAATAAAGAATAATAGGCGCTAATTCCAACACTACGCATGCGTAAACTCGCTTCCCGAAATTCTCCCGCGCCTGAAAAGGCAGCGGTTCCCCAGATGCCCGCCAGGGGAGCGTGACCTGCAAAGGGCGTCGCACTCTCCGATTATTGGCCCGCGCGACACGGCCACTCTGGGGGCAATCGCGGACAAAGGGTTCGGTATAGGGTTTCACTCCCGCCTTCTCCTTCCACCCACCCCGCATCAACCGGGCGCCTCCTGGAGCACACACCTACACAATAGGGAATTGTTGGTTGTGCGGGAGTGGGCGGAGAATGCGTGGGAGTCGCGGAGGTGGGGGAATAAAAGGCGACGGTGGATGGGAGGGGGGAAGAAAAGGAGGCTTTGTCATGCGGGAGGGGCATGCGCGATGGACCAAGAAAAAGAGGGAGAGAGGAATGCTCGCTTTATAAGGCTCGTCAGGAATTCTGAGATGTGAGGGAGGGACCGGTGATGGAGAACACAATCGCTAAGATAATCAGTGGTTTGAGAGTTCCTCCAAATCCGGGCTTCTTAGCGAGCGAGTTCCCTTCATAAATGACAGAATCTTTGATGCGCTATTTTCAACATCCTAAAGAATTTTTAACACCAATTTCACGAAACACCAAATTTATATGACCTGTGTCGGAAAGGCTCAGGATTTATTAATACGTCAGACACCCTCGATTTTCATACTGATTGCAGATTGATTTATCAATACAATTCACATTTAATTCGATCAGATGACTCTGTAGGAATACTTGAGATCTGGGAATAACAGCAGCATTGATAAAACCTAGAAAAATCCTCTTGCTTGAATAAATTATGAGTAGATTATCGGAAAGAAATATTTAACATACTACTATGGTTTCATAGACGATATAAATAAGTTGAAAATGAGATACTCTGTCGGTTTTAAGGAGTTCTTGAATTTTGATAAACCTATAATAAAAGGTAATCATTTACTTTTTGACATATACGAGTTTTTGCCATGCCACCGACTTCAGCAATGAAGCGTCCTCCAGTACTTCACGCAAATGAATTACAAGACGCAAAACTAGGAGATGACGAGAGCATAATATAGCTGAGAGGGTGACAGAGGCCGTAGTGCCTGGAGAAGTAGAGGACGGAAACAAAGAGTGGGTTAGATTGAAATGGGGAAAGACATTTCACTAGAGACAGGGCGAGGCGAGAGAAATGGTGCCATGTGCTAGGAAGCAATATTTAAATTTCGCCACCTGTCTAAAACAGAGTCCCCTTCCAGGGACACTTACACGCCGACCGAGGCTCTTTTGTCACGCTCAATTCACAGCGGCGATCAACCCCCTGAATAATGCCTTTGCATGGGATGGGGTGAGGCGCGATGGCCCAGCGGGGGGAGCTTATTGTTGGTGGGCATAGGGGGGAGAGCATGGAGGGAAAGGGAGGTCATGAGGTCGGGAAGGGTTCAGGGCTGTAGAACACTGATGGCGATTGTTGGGATTCCATGTAGGGATTGGGGGAGGGGAAGGGCCGAGGCCTGGAAATGAAAATCCTGAATTTGACAAGGAAATTCCTACAGGAGGAATACACAAGCGAGAAAAGATCATTAATGTACGGGACAAACTGAAAGTACCCTCACAAAGTCTGCAACTGACTCCGAAGTTAGATAGAAATGTCATGAGGTGAGTCCATGAATACAATTACGCCGTTTTCTTCGTGAGCTGTGCCTTTTGCAATCCAAAAAAATAGAAATACATAAATAAAAATCCTATCTAAATAGATTGGCCATTTTATAATGCCAATGGCACATTTGTAAATGCGGATAAGTATTTAAATTAATAGGCCTATTTCAATGTTCACCAATATTATCGTAAGAATTAAAATTGTCGAGTAGATCAACACACAACATATAGGGTAGAATTATCCATTTTTGTCAATTCAAAATGTACGTAGCACTAAAATAAAAATTAAATAATTATATCGCAAAATATTATATTAATATATAATTTTTTTAAACTTTAATACATTAATTTTGTACAATGACCAGCCAAAGCATTAAGCCTAAGATTTGTTCCTTACTTGGAGGAAGAGATCGCAAAAATCTTGTTTCATTGGATCATTATTCAATTTTAGGGTAAAAATTCAAAAAGCAAAATTTAAACTAATTGTAAAATATGACCAAATATACCGAATCGATGTGTACTACCATAATGAACTAATTTTCTGTAAGCAACAGTTCATTGTGATGGCGTATATTCACGTGAATGGCAAACATTGCAATGTTTCGACAATTTGGAAAACCAAATAACCAAGAGTAAGCAAAAACAAAGTAGCACAACATACAGTCAGATTTTATTTATTTCGTTTATTATGTTTGTTGTACATGTAGATAAATTTCCCCTCTAATCTTACCCCTCTTCAGTTGTCTTTGGATGAAATCCCTGTAGGTGCATTATTTAATAAATCAGTTCGTTATTAAGGAAACCTCAACTAGAAGCGCGTTAAAGCGTGATAATACGATTCATCAGACCTACTCTTTATAAACATAAATTTATCCTTAGGTTCTCAAGTATGTTTAGCAGAAAATATAGTTAAATTTGAGCAAAAAGGTAGAAAAACGAACCAAATGCATTGCACGACACTTTTCTATTTTCGAATACATTATTTTAGCATCCAAGTGAACGTTAAAATTGCAACGGACAAAATATATTCGTCAAGTCTTAAATAATGCTTTATCATCGACCTTCTTAGCACGATTCCGAGCTCAAATCGATATTTACGATAGGGAAGTTAAACTTTCCGCCAGAGTAATAAAACTTCCAATTTTTCTGGAAACGTTAAGTTCCGGAAAATGACCGCAAAATAATAAAAAAAATACTTTGCTCTTCTTTTTTCAGCCAAACTTATTTCTACTCAAAGAATATAAAACATGGAGATTGTCGTCGGGATTCTTTGGAGAGAAGATTTTTTATTAGCATTCATCCATAAGGAAGAAAACCCATAAAAAGCGTGTGGCCATTAACGGGAAAGATATTTAATGCTGCTGTATCGCAAGTAGTAGGAAAGAAAAATAGGGCATCGGAGACGTTGAGGCCATTGGAGACTTTAACATGCGAGGCAGCATGCTATGTGGCATTACAAGTTTATTAGTTTAGCCTCCCAATCGGGAGGAAAAAATGAACGTTGGACGGAAAGGGAGACTACCACTATTAAAGGAAATATACATATGCCGGGAATAGAACTGACGGTATCGGTGGGAGGTTGCGAGCACTGGTTTTGCGAAGATGCATCGGGGCATGAAAAGAAAGAACGGTAAAAAGTGTCTAGACGCATTACTTATTCATGGAAAACAGTAAAAGCGGGCGGCAATAACAAGCCTGTGTCCTATAGGGGGATTGTGAACTCGCTCGGACGTATTTCAGCATTATTGAACGTCGGACGTGTCCGGACGGGAACGAGGATGTCCACGTTAACTCAAAGACTTGAAGGAATGTGGATAATGGAACAATGCGCGTTTCATCGTCATAAAAGTTTTTTACTAGAGTTTCCGGGAGTGTTCATTACGCGGAAATGCTATCACAAAGTGGTAATTTATTAAGGGAATATAATCTTTTTCGACGCAGGTGCTTAAACATTATTGCGTCGGAATCAAAGTTAACGTTCATAGTAAATGCTCTTAGAATGCCGATATACATTTATATGGACATTTTTCTAAACTAGAGCTATGATTGGGCGGAACCCTTAGCGATAAAACTCGGCAGAGGTCTATTAGCATCGAAAACTTCGAGTTTCGAGTCTGTATCACATACAACCGCAATTTAGTTCAATTAACACCATATACAGGTGTACTCTGGTTAAACTTGCGTTTGAACCAAAGAGACCCATTGAAGAAAGTTATAAATGTAAATCTAAAGTAAAATAAAATTATTTTACACAATTACTCCTGCATAATTGAAGTTTTCCTAAATTATGAGCTAAGATCAAATAAAATGAGACAGGATATAGCCGCTCTCTAAAAGAAGACATGTGCATGCACCTAATGCTGTTTTCTAACCAATACATATGGGAGAAACGCTGGAAAGGGTATATATATGAAAAATATGACAAAAGCTTTTAAAGTAACCTTGCGAACACGTTATGCATCACCCTCTCAACAAAATCATAGGAGAGTAATATTTTTCAAAAATTCTTCAATCAATTCACGAAGCAGAACTTTCCAGTTAAATTAAATACGACAGATATCTCATTTAACAGTTACGAAGAAAAATGGCAGCACCTAAAATTGTCCTATAGTTTTAGTGGGAACTGAAGCATTATATTATTATTATTACCACGTAAAATCTATATTAAATCTTGTATAATGCCCGCTGAAAGGAAATCACTCACTCATCAATCATCATCAATATATATCAAGTTGTATTTCAAATGCGTTCATAGAAGAGGTAATTGCTATTTGAATTCAAATCTTACAGAGGAAACAAATGAAAGAGCATAATAAAAATAGCTCCGTTTTCCTTAAATGGAAGTGGAAAATCATAAAAGCACGGAAAGATCATCGATAAATACCAATTATAACAGAAAACAAATGAAGCCTCAGGTCCGAAGGGAAACCCGCGAGAATACTGAAAGGACTTGCGGAGGACATCGAATGTTTAAAAAAACGTTTTACAAGTCGATGGAAGAAGGTTCAATAGCGAACGGAAGCTAGTTCATACAGCCCTTCTCAACAGATGAAACGATAGTAAAGACCGAAGTATATAAAAATCGAATTTTTAAATTTGAAATTCTGTGGAATCTTAGAACAAATCGTGCTAGCAATACATTAGCCTTCCTCGACAGTAATACCGTTTTCCTACGTAACCAGCACGGGTTTAGGAAAAGCAGATCATTCGAACCACAACTGGGTTTTTTCAATAATGAGACCTGGAAATCAGGAAAGAAAAATACCTAGATGGACGGATGGATTTTTAGATTTCATGAAATCCTTCGGCAAGGTATTTCAAGATAAATAAATACATAAACTAGAAAATTATGGTGTTAACGAATGAGTCATTACCTGGATTTGAGACTCCTTATCTAACCGTAACCAAGAAGTAGTCGTCAACGGGTTGAGTCCATTAAAAGCAGAAGGAACTGAAGAAGTGCCACAGGTAAGTGTTTTAGGGCCGCTGCTCTTCTAGCGATGCATTAATGTATGCTCCAGCATTAGTTGCAATATCAAATTATTTGCAGAATACAAAGTGATCTTCAAGAGAGAAATTAGAACGCCGACATGCAGCTAGCTACTCAATAACAATTTAGACCAGTATAGAGTTTACCTGTATTTGTGGTGTAAAGATTAGGTATTAAATTAGAAATTAGGAATTAAATACCCGAAAATAAAATGCTGTGACATTTTAGAAAGAAATAATCGAGACATGGATTATAAAATTAATAGTATTAATTTACAAATTTCAGAACAGGACAAATAATTGGGTGTTACACTTGCATCAAACCAACTACATGTACACCTCTTAAAAAACAAAGATATTGATAATGTTCAGGGAAAATTTGATAGATTTGTTAAAAAAATTTCGGATAAATAAACAGGCGTCATGGGTATGTCGGAGAATAGTGGCTGGAAGCCTCTTGATACTAAATGAGAGCAGGCAAGACTTACAGGTACATTAAAACTGAGTTTTCTTGCGACACAGGGAAGTTGCATAAAATATTATTAGTTGATTAGACCACTCGGATAAAACAAGAGATACAGTCACCGCCACAGACATATTAAAGAACTCGTTCTTCCCATGTACGATACGCAAGCATAACAAAATCGAACCCATGACACCGAGAAAATTAAGTTGAATCTAATAGTTGTACTTGATGAATTGAACGAACAATTAAGAATATTGAATATTCAAGAGTATGTAGGAACTTGCATTTCTAATTGAATGCCCTCACACCCCCGCCACACAACCTTGCGGCACCCTGTGGGGCATTGTGTAGATGTAAATGGAGATTATATCTATTATACCGTATCATTTTGATCCCTCAAAAGTTCTCTTGGAAAAAATGTGCAAAAGCAAGAGAGGTCGCAAGAATTAATGCCCATGTCTAATATTGACATTCCAACGATTTCAATGACTTGTTATTAATAGTCTTTATTTATTTTAAAATAAAAAAATAGACTTGATGGCCTTTACATAAGGTCGAAACACTGTAAGGACATTTGAAAAGGGCACTTCCACTTATCCTCGTCAGGGATCGTACTCACGACTTCTGAATTCCCAGGAGAGAACGTTACCCCGCAATAATCGAGGTCATAAATTGCGTTTATTACACAATTCCTTCACTGTGCGTGTGTACTTTTTCCTTGTGTCCAAAAAACATAATAATAGCTATTAATCCTTAGTAGCCTATGGGTCTATGGGTGCATTATCCCGGTGAAGAATAATATTTATGAATTTTCCCTTGACTTCAAACCCTACCTTTCGTGTATATGTGCTGTATTTCTCACAAGCTGTTTCAAGCAAATAATAAAAGACTTCTACCGCAGAAAGCATATCTGTAGGCGTTGCAAGAAATGCTCGCCGAACAAAATTACAAGGCAATTGGTGCAAATTGGAATAAGTCCATATCCGAAATTGGAGTAAACAGGTATCAAAACTATTTTACCTATCATCCCTATTAAATCCGAACCCTGTCTTCAACCGACTAGGGTGAATATCTGATGATACAAATTAGACTTCTGCAACCGAAGGGCTGTCTTTCCGATGACCTCCAGCCCTGCAAACTTCACATCCTACAAGATTTCAAAATCAAGAATTCCATCTTAAGTGGAGAATAGTAATAAAACTACGAAGTCCCTGCGCCCGTGATCAATTAACGCTAAGTAAGGGCAAGAAAAAAGTATTATCATATGGACAATTCTGCTGAGGAGAAATCCGAAAATTTTTCTTGCGGGTGAACAAAATTAACAGTTTCAAAAATCTCTCTAAAATCTCGTGAAAATGGTGCCGTGGAGTTTAAAAACCTCGAATTATTTTCAATATGAAATTTGGTGAGGCAAGCATATCGTATATTGTGCGAAAGACATGAAATTTCACAATATGAACGACTCACCAGTTTCTCGACCATTTTACAGGTGTACCTACACAGTACTAAAATTTATCATTGAAGCAATCTCTTTAATATTAATACCAAGAGGGAGAAACCGTTTGAGAAAGCGAAAAGCTGGTATCACTGAAATGGTACTGCAACTGAAAATACAAGACTACTCCAGTCTACATACCAGTTTATACTGGGAGAATCGTTAAGGACAATGACCTCACATGGATTATAATATTCAATAACACCAAAGAGTTACATTTAATTTCTCCGCCCAGAAAGTAGTTTTATTTTGAGTGAGTTCCAGTACCTTTTCATGGAGAAATGCTTTAAGCGAAAGCATCGCCGAAAAAAAGAGAAGACAATCGCTTCACTCAACTGTATCCGCAATTGAAAAGAGGGACAGTCTTCCCATCGAGAGGCTTCTGACCTCAAATGAGCTTTCCAAATTTTATAGTCTCCTGCTTAATTTCGGGTCCACCACTTGCCCCGACCCCCCTTCCCCTCTCCCGCTGACCATCACCTCCTCCGCCCTCCTTGCTGATCTCAGGCTCCCTCCCCTACACCTCCTTCCCCTCCCCCCGACCTCCTCCACACCTCTCTAAAAACCCCCCTCCCTCCCTCCACCTCTCTCTTCTACACCAGTCCGATCGTATCCAGCTCCTTAGCTTCCGGTTTTCTGCCATTGGTGCTGACGCAAAACACATTCCTGACTTATAAGGCAGCTTGGAGGAGGAAAAAATACAGGAAAACCAAATGGAATACATTAAAGTTCAAAATGAAATCCTTCGTGGCGGTAAAGAGTTCCTGTTAACGGCCGAATGGGTGAAACAATAAAGTGACAGGCTTTTCTCGGTCAAAGGTATGCAATGAGCGAAATGCGGTCATAATGTTCACAGCCATTTAGAAACAATTTGAAGAGAGCCATCAATTTACTTTGCACGCTTAAGTGCGCTAAGCATTAAATCGCTTCCGGGAAATGGCCAAGCGAGCGTGTTCAAATGGGGACTCTCGACGAAGCCAATATACAATATCGCTGGTGCTCTTATCTTGGTGGAGTTGATGGCCTTCATCTAAATTCATGCTTTCTAGAAAGGATTATAACAATATTACTAGAGATAATTCTGTTCCACATGGAGTTTTTAGGGAGCAAATATTTCATAGTGCATCGGCCTCTAGAAAACAATAAATATATGAAGATATGATTGAAGAATTACTTTAAATGTGCAACAATACCAAGAAAATATAATATGAGACTAGAAGATCGGGGCTTGAGATTGAAGATGATAAGAAGATGATGACTTAGAAGTAAACTGAGTTAGTTGCAGCGGCATATTGAACCTTGACTCTAATGGCGTAAGGCCAAGGTTTATCGATGTTCAATACTCGATAATAATTCCAAATAATGAATAGGTCCATTGTGTTTTCCAATTCTGGAAATAAATTTACAGCAATTTATAAATCATTAATTGTGCATTTTTAGGAATAACAAAGAGAGAACACTCATCTGCCTTTTCCCCATTCCAGGACACGAGGGAAATTCTTACGAACAACTGAGTAATAATGAGGTTCAGCCAACACAGTTATGACATTTATCCATCGTATTGCGAAATTGGCGTAATTTTATTTATATTAAAGGGGGACGCTATAGGATCACCGTAATCATCATCATGACAGTAATAAACCCGTTTCATAGGTAAGGGTACACTTCAAACTAAAAGAAAATTTAAGGCGTGTGAAATGGCATATTTAAGGAAAGGGGACCAATTCCTGTCCCTGTACCAAAATCCGGTTCTCCACGAATTTTTAGTATCCTGGACAATTTATCACTTAGCGTTTTAGACTAGAGTAGTGTGCTCTAAGACATCACCCGGGATTTGAAACGTGACCTTCAACTCGAAACCCAATGGGAGTGCTAACGAGCAGCACAAGTTAATGATATGATAATATTCTCTTTATGCCTCGCATAACTAGCAGTAGGTATCGCAGCTCTGCTGACATTTATCACAGAATAAAATAGAGGCACTATATTTTATTGTCATCAATGAATGGTAAGTGGTGGCATTCGTAAATACAGCAATATCGAGCTGCCCCTCATCGGTATGTTACTTACTGTTCTCTTGCGCCGCATTTATAACTTATATTCCCTTCTGAGGTGATGATTTCTTCATTCGACTATCCAAGAAAATTTATACCAAACAATAGATAGATTTTGAAGCGATAAGAGACATATTATGTACAATTTCTTCTTGTGTATGCCTTCTAATATATGCCAGGCGAAGAATCCATTACTTACAGTTGTAAACAAGTCGCACGTTGTTCCCTTCGCATTCTCGATTCACATCATCAGACTTAACAAGCAAATTTTAAGATTTCTCCACAAAAGTTTATAATCGCCCTCAGTCCATCCTATATTCTTAAATGTCAGGATGCATAAATTACGTCGATACTTGGATTTCTTCAATTAAGTTTTAGAAAGGGAGACTTTCAACGTAAACGTGATACTTTATGATTCACTTTCGAACTAGTGGCGTAAGATTTTTACATTTCCCTGATATCCTCTGTCCACTTCCAAGAACATTTACAGTAAAAAAAATCGGCCACTCGCTTGACGATGGAGCGCTTATAATTTAGAATTTCCAGCTAAGAAGCACGCGGAAAATATGCGAAAAAAAGACCAAATAAGGGAATCAGCATCAGTCAGTAAAAGCGAAGGCGATCAATGAGTTACGCACCGCGAACAGTGAGGCGAATTCGCGTTCGAGGTTGAGAGTCCTTCAGCCGGCAGCTTACAACCCTTTCCCTCTGTGACCCCATCTCCCCGACCCCCGTCCCCTTCCGTTCTCGAACACCTCGCATCAATAAACCGATATCTTAAAAAGTAAAATATACCCCTGACAGGAAAATAAAGTCTTATAGGTATTTTGCTAAGGGTGCGATGCTTCAAATGTTTCATAACTTTTCACAAAAGCACTTTACATTCAAGCGGGGTTCCTCCGAGTCTTTGGTTTCACATGGAACAAGTTCTCTCTCCGAATAATTAGCAATAACTGGATGGGCAACGGCATTCAAACGGGTTAAGGGGGTCACGTCGAGGGGGATGCGGTGCTGGTCATTCGGGGGCCGAGGGGAAGGCGAGGGGGGGAAGGGTGCTGGCGCTGCGGGAGGGTGGCTGGAGAATGGTGAGATGCGATGGCGGGGGGGGGAGAAGAGCAGCAGCAGTCAACGACACCGGCCGAGAAATGGGATGGGTAGACACGCTTGGAAAGAAATTAAGAAATGAGTGAAGCGTGAAACTCGGGAGAAGGTGCGCACATAATTCTTAATTGATAAACCTAATATGTAATAGAAACGACTCCGCACGCCAAGACAAGAAGAATATACGAGCCAGTACCTTCAGCAACAAAATTCCACTTTAATTTTTAAAAGAGAGAAAATAAAAGATTCGCTCAAACATTATACATTTCTAGAAAAATGGCGATTTTTATAGTATATTACGTCTAATTAGGAATGGATAGGATAGAGTTGGATTATCAGCGGATAAGAAATATGACCGTACAACAATGATTCCAGCATAGATAGGTAGGTTTAGAACCCTTGGGATTTTACTCATTTCATCATTATCATCATCATTTTAGCCCTTCAGCTTGAAGATAGATTGAATCCTCCCTTCTTCCCCATGCGTTTCTCGTTTGATATGCCTTAATAGCCTTTCCATCTTACACCCCTCTTTATTAGGCTTACGAATGATTGTCTCTATGGGGCCATTTCTCCTGCTTTTCCCTCTATAATAGTTCTCATACACATGTAGCACACCAATTATGTCCCAAAATGATCCCAATCAATTGGCTCTTATCCGTAGATTGTTTGAAATAGAACCCTAATATTTGACTAAGTACGAAAAGATGGAAAAGGAAATAATCAAAGTGTAATTACCAATGGATTCATTAAGAGCGTGGCCGTGAGCCCTCAAATTTCACTTGCCATATAAGCACGGTGTAACATGAAGTTTCGACACTTAACGAAAACTCATATCAGAGAGCGATATTTGAATACGAACTAAGAAGTATGAAGACGTATAACCACATCAGTACTTGCACGATCAACGCGGTTCTCCACTATTAACAACGCATGACAAATATTTTTGTATTTTCATATACTAAGAACCATATTTCCCAATAGCCACTCGTTTCATTAGCCCAGAAGCAGCACCGACTAAGGGACTCACCTCAATAGAACCTCGATTAGAAATCAATTCCTTGCTCGACTGGAGTATATTCTCTTCTCTCCTATATCCCTTTAATTGCCACTCGCTACCCATTACCGTTCCTATCCCAATTACCATTGATATGATATACTCAATACTTATTTTCATTCTTCCCCCTCTCCTGTTCACTCTTTCAGTTCCCCTTTAAATATGCACCCAATATGCTCTTCATTCCCAGCAGTTACCACTACGCTTCCCAGTAATGTCAGCATAAAACTCTCATGCTAGAGAAGAGTGAGTATTCGTCGAAACGTCTACTAATCAGTATGATTCCTTTTATTTATCTCCACCGTACACTGGGAGTACCTGTGACGATCATGACAATTAATTATTCATTCGCAAATACAAGTAAGTAATTAAAGCATATCGAAATCAACAGCCTCTAGGATTATGCGTCTTGTATAGTTTCCCGTTACGATTCAGAATCTACGATGCATATTTCTGGATTTTCTACGTTAAAGCTTCATATAAACTTCATAAGAATTTTAAAATTTCTATAAAAATACGTGAATTGCACCCGTACTGTGAGTATCTGCTAAAATCTTTTGAGAGGTTCAAACTTTTATGATTATGGTGAGGTGGCATTTTTTCGGTTTAGTATCCGTTGCGTAAAATACACGTAACATCAGATTCATTAATACGCACACGTAAACCGGATAAATAACATTTGTCACTCACTAACGGCTCCAGTTTTAACGGTCTTTGAAATTCAGTCAACGCTCCAGGAAATAACATCTTCGGGCACTGGTGAAAAAGGCGAAGGGTGAGTTTAAGGCCTTGTGGACCCAGTCCCATAAAAGTGGCTAAGAATTTAATTCGTTGAGAGATGATAAAAGAGGTGCATTTAAAGCGTCGAGTTAAAATTACGCCGATTGATTCCTGGTTCACACTGAACTTTGCTTACTCTTACCCTGTGGCTCCCAAAAGAATGATCATGTTATGCGATCAAGGAGTTCAAGGTTTTGAACAAATAAAAGGGAAGGAACAGTAAGCATCATAATATTCAGCGGCAAAAAATAAATAATTTCGAAATAAAATTGTAAAATATTTCAACATCTCACTGGTCAACAAATACATCCACGTCTACACACTACACCGCAAGCCATCGCAAAGACGTGTGGCGAAGGGTCATCAAGTATTCTTTCTCTACCACCACTTCCACAAACACATGGCACTCCACGGCCCACCGAAAAGGCGCCTGAACGGGGGGCGACCGGACACCATTCATGCAAAATCCATTACACAAATTAAGGGTATATATGGTTAATAACTACACCAATGTCTACGCAAAGAATACAAGTAAAAGAGCCCATTGAGAAGGCCTGGCTCACATGCAAGATAATTACTAATTACAATTTAGCATTCTATATATGCAGTAAAGATAATTCAAAAATACATTAACTATACACCTTTACGTATTAGACACCCCGCCACCCGACACGGGCACGAGGCAGGAGTGTTAGAACGCCTGCCATTAATTGAGTTAAGAGGAAATTGAACTTGCACGTTCCTTACTTCTTTGCCGGTGCCTACCCATTTCTGTGACCTCTTGTGCTGTCGCGAATAGGATGCGGGGAAAACTAATGCTTGAATACATCAGTTCGGCAGTCTCTTATCTCTCTTATTTTGTGATAATTGCCTGTTCTACCGATGTGATTCGGGGGTTCAATGATATCTTGTATGTCGGATACAAAAACACATGATTGGTATCCTTGCAATGGATTTAATCTGGCTCCCATCCGAGTAGTAGTAGTTTTGAGGGGAGGCGACCGACAGCTAAGGTCATTTGCGCCATAGGGGATGGATAGGAAAGGATGAAGGGTGGAGAGAAACCCGGCGTCGGCATTAGCCTACTCTTTACGAAAGGCGCCAAGGGGTCCACAGTTTAACGTCCCATCCGACGGACGGCGTACTCACTCAAAGTGCCCTCCACAAAGCACCTCAAGTAGGGATCGAGATACCTCTGAAAAATATTCAACACCGCCGGGATTTGAACCCGCGCCCTCAGGGTGGGAAGCCAGTACGTTAGCCCCCGCACCATCTCGATCCCCTCCCATCCGAGATCTGGAGGAACATGTGAGACGCTTTTTTGGCCTTTCGTACGAATTTTCCACGAATCTCGCGGCCCTTCTCTGTAACTAGTTCAATTCTGAAATCAGAACTATTTGTTTGGAAATGAATACCATAACCTCAATGAATGCCATGGGGGATATTACTTAAAAAGAAGCACACCACCTTAATTTTCCAACTATAGGTTTAATGCATGTCAGCTTCTTTAGGGACACTCAAAATATGGGGTGGTTTATCAAACAGTGATCTAAAGCGTTGGTTTATCGAACAGAGATCTAGGAAATTGGTATTCTTAATATTGGTAACATTGAGTGAGTGGTGAGAATATTAACTGTTGCCCTTCATGAATCGCGGTTTCTCGCTATGGCGTAAATGTAATAGTTATCCCAGACTATTGAAAGAAGTTTGACGACACTTCCAAATATAATAACGCTTTTTGTGATCATGCGGTGGAAATGCGATCCTTGGTTATCAAAGGCGGGTCTTGCATCTGAGTTGGGGCATAAGAATAGGAGCAGACGGGTTTGTGTTTCTGGTTCTTCCTCCTTATTGTACACCAAAAGCTATCAATCTGGTCGTCAACTTCGTGCGAATAGTTTTTACGTGTTTTAATGGCAATGATTACTCAAATACCCAAATATTAATGGGCTCTCCTCCAAAGTTATTTTAACTGAAGAAAGTGAGATTTAATTGAGAACAAACAATATTTAAAAAGACTTACAATATTAAAGAATTATCGTTTAAACTAAAATTTGCACAAATAAAGCGTGAGGTATCCCCATCCTCCAATCAATTTTATTATTTTCCAAACTTTTCTAAATGCAACATACAAAAAATTATTTGAAATATATAGATTTATAATTGTTGAAATGAATATTCATTATATTTACTTATTTAATAGAGCCAGAGAAAGGATATTTCGAATGTTAGGAAAACACAATATCTTGAGGGTAGTTTGAAAAGAATAATTGGCCAGGAAGCTTGACGAAATAAAATAAAAGAGGAAAAAAATGGAAGATAAATGTAAGAGCAAAATGTGAACACAATAGTTTGGCAAAGCAAACCAAAGGCTAGGGAATTTGAGGACCCACAGTTAAGAAGATAACGCTCTAAGTTCATCAGTTCCTGAAAACCTGTTCTATTTTAACGGAAATTAAAAACAAGATTACAGGTCCTTAAACGTCTACACCACTCATCAGAGGTAGAGGCTTTGACGAAAGGCACTGACGGAACGTAAATCAAAAGTGAACGAAAAGCTGATCAACAAAACGACGTAGATGGTCAGGTCTGGGTTACATATTCCTGAAGCCGGGAAAATAAAATGGGCTCGGGCATAAGGCCTCCGAAGTGATTGTCACGGATTATGAACTCCTCACGATTCGTCTGGAAGATATCAGGAAATAAATCTATGCTTTTAAGAGACTATTTACCGATTAAACAGATGACCATTCAGAAAATATAGATAAAAGGGAGCTAGAATAAAAAAGTAGAACAAAGAGCTTATATAAGAAGGAAATCATTACAAAAACCTAATTATCAGCGGTAAGTAAGCCCTCTACAGCAACGAAATCGCCTATTTGGTAATTCCTTATCAAAGAAAAAATATACAGACTTTATTAATTCCACTTAAACGTATTGCTATCACCATAGAGGTTTCAGCAATTATTGTCATCTTTAGCTGCAGATGACACAAAGTACTGTAACCTTGGTCGTGACAGTAAATCTTTGAGCGTAATTTGCAAATATTTATATATAATAACTTTCTTTCTCCAAAGTGAGTTATGGAACCAATTGACACCCAAGTCTCAGCATGCTATTGCATAGAGACTAAAGAGCTATCGCAAATAATCGTCGAAAAAAGGAAGAAAATATTTAGTTAAGCAGAACATAATTTAGTTACGAAATACCTAGGAAAATGAATGAAATACTAGACACATGGTATCAAAGACAAAAATTCTAATATAAGGTGACAGGTCACTAAGGCATAAAAATGAAATGAAAGATGTACAACCGGTATGTATGTAGGCATATCACCTCAGGAAGTGATATAAAAAACAAGAATGTGTTGGGTAAAGACTCCACACGCGCAGATATATTGAGAAGTAAATTCTACAGAACAGAGAAAGACCTAAATACGAGTAATCAAAAGTCGCCCGGAGCGGACGGAATCCACGGAGGCTGTAACGATAGGTGGGGGTCAAAGCTAAAGGTGTCAAATTTAACGTAAGCAAAGACAGCAACGAAAGGGAATAAAGCCTGAGGATTTTGAAAAGCTAATAATTATAGTTATAAAATCTGAAAAAATGACGAACGCAAGACGAAACGAGCATCGGACACTTAACTTTCGGTGTCACGCAAGCCAAAATACAATATGCATTAATCAGTGGGAAGTTGAGGGATGATACAGTAATTTAATGGCAGCATGTAGGAAAAAAAATTATTTTTAGCGAATACAGCTAACATTTTAATGATTTCCATACCCATGACAATAGGAAAAATCCAAGAAGTGTTGGAGCAAACAAACTCAAAGGTCGTGTCTAAAACTTCCATAGTATTATAAGATAATCACTAATTGAAAAAATGAAGACAGTTATCGGAAGAAAAACTTGGATTTCCGTCGAAAGGAGGAAAGGAATTCACAAACACATCCTGGTAATCGATGAAAGGCTGTCTTCAACACCGTTTGAGCCTGACATTCCACTTAAACGTGTCAGTCCTAAAACATTTTCAACCTTCAGTGTTTTGACCTATCCATCCATATTACTTCTTCAAACGTGGGCCACCCAGCACATTTTCCATTTCAAGCACGATAAAAACAAATCCGAAAGAAACTTGTCAGTAATCGAGAGAAGAAAATCGAGACGCAGAGCTGAAAAGAAAGAAATTTTGCCCTGACAGGAGACGGCAGGCAAATTGAGCAAATCAAATCTTCTAACTAAACCCCAAGAAGCCCAATGGGTTTCTTTGGTTCATATAAGAGGTGAAACTACACGGAAAGGTCTCGCGACTGAGGTGAATAAACAAATAAGTGATCCAAATGAAGAGGAGATAGAGTGAACGGAGGGTTAAATTCACGAATTCTTCAAATTCATTGCCTAATGACGACTGATATAAACCATAAATCATTTGAAAATATAATAAAATGTAGCCCGGGCTAAGTGTGCTGTATTTCAAATTAACTGCCAATAATTATACCAAATCTCACTTGCGTATTCATTCCTGTTTCAAATTTCATTTAAAATTAAGTTCTTATCCCGGTTTGGGAGCTCATTCTTTCAAAAAGCTGCACATTTTTCTACCATACACAGAAATGGTAGAAGCATAGTATTATCTTACTTAAATAAAAGAGGACACGCTGAGAATGCAACTTGAGGGAAATTTTAGCATGGGGGTGAAATTAGTGAGCGTAGAGGAGTTGGTTCAGAAACGAGAAAGTATGGGGTGTCCGAAAGAGGTATGGGCTCCTTGGTTCATACGTAAAGAGCGCAGCCCACGGGTAGATTCTACCGTTAAGATACGCTACCACATTTCGGCGAGCAATTTGGGAGTCGGGATGAGGGTCAAAAGAGAAGAGAGAGAAGAATGGAGAGAGGTAGATAACAGAGAAATAATTGGGGGGAGGGGAGAAGAGGGGTGGAAGAATGAGGCGGGGGTCAAGAGGGATGAAAGGAGATATGAGAGCGCAGGTGACTTATGATTTACGAGATGAACACTGGGAGTGATACGCATCTGGCCGTAAGAATGATATCTCTGTGGAGGAAGGGAGGGATGACATACACGGGAGTTGAGGCAAATAAAGAAATCACAGAGGCTGGATGAATGAACGAGGACTGTGGCGAAGTCGAGAACAAAGCTACAAGTGAATCAGTGGTGAACGCAAAAATGATGCTATACAGCTTTTGACCTATGGCTAAGGACAGCGGGAAAATGAGAATGGGGAGATGAATATAAGTAAAGAAGATAAGGAACAAAAGAGAATTTATACGAATGGCGAAGGAAAAAGTTGGGGCATTGCAGAAATCTCCATCTTCGGAATACAATGGCATGGAAGAGTACTGCATGGAAATCACAGCGATAAAGTATGTTTGTGAATACACACCCCGCACACTAAGTAATTTCACCACGATTGAAATTATAAATTTGAATTAGGGCAAATTACAAAAAACATCGAACTATGGCTGTATGAAGTAATATTAAGAACTGCAATGCTTCTGAATCCAAACGCGTCATGAAGAAAATGAAAAATTGAATTCAGTTCGATGGTTATTTATGGCAATTTTTTTTATTTCCCATTTCCTAAGGACAAACATGACGTCGACATGACCCAGTATTAACGTCAACGAGCAGAAAGAACAAAGCTTGCAACCCATTCTAGTTTTTTTCACTGAATTTACTCACTTATTCTGTAACTTAAATGTTCTGGCTCGAGTCTTGCCTCGGGCAATGAGGGCTCGGTGGGTGTCTCAGATATTTATGCCAGAAAAGAGCTTGAGGTGCCAAATGGCCAAAACAGATACTACACCTGATAAAAAAAACCAGGCGCTAATTATCCTGAGTGAATTCTCGTTGGAGTATGCCGCAATTTCCTTGGGTCACCGCCAAGCATCGAAAAGCAGCATTTTTTTCCCCCAACGAAATCGCTTTGAGGTTTGAAAATGAAGTGGTGAATCCAGCTTACAAAGGTTGAATGTATAACTTTGCCTCGGCTCTTAAAGAACCTGTAATCAATGCCATTCTGCGGAAAGGGGCTTGAAAAGTTTTCATGAAGTTAAAAAAATGATTTAATTTCAAACACGATGGTAAGTATCCGTGGATAAGGAACGATGAATAAACCATTATGATTTCTATGAACTGAAAGATCGAGCGGTGAAAAACCCGTGAAACTGAATTTCTACAAAAATGGGAAAACTGCGTATCGATGGCTGCACAAGAGACTGTTTACATAGATATTAAAGAGTATGTATTTGTCTGTAACGTGAACAGCATGATGGACAGGCTGTCATTCGAAAATATTTTCCTTTTATTCGAAGTAACAATCGTAAGTCATAACCGTTTGCGTACTATCATCGAGAACCTTTTTCATACATCATTTGTGATGAACATGAACCACATCAAAAGTAATAGTACTGAAAAACTCATATTACTGGAAAACAGAAAAATCTCTATTATGGACAATGAGAATCAGATAAAAGAATGCAATTTGTTTTCTCTTCAACATCATCAATGCAAAACGAGCATATCGTCTATGGTACCGAGACAAACAACGCCGCTCCATACGTAAGGCCGGAACCCGAGGATGGTAGAATGAAAAGGCACACGGGTTATGCACAAGTGTTGCATTCAATGGAAAATAAGCGCCGACGATAGATATCAATCGAAACACAATCTTCCTACTCCCGGTGCCCACTCGTTGCGGGGAAGACTGAAAGGGATCAGGGATCAGGGAAGACGAAGAGCCACTGCGGAAGAGGAAACGACAGAGATGACGTCGAATGCGAGGGGAGAGGACAGAAAGAGGAAAAGGGGATGCGACAGGTAGGAGGAGACGGGGGCAGGAGAGGGAAAACTAGATGAGTGAGCGCAAGGGATAGATAAAGGGGGGTGCTGGGAAGGGAGGTGGGGTGAGAGCGGGGAAGAGAGACCGCAGGGGAAGTGGAAGGGGGTTGGAGGGAGTAAGTAAGAGGAGGAAGGGGGCAACGTCCTCTTTATGGGCGGCGCGCCCGGTGCTGAAAACAAACGCGAAACGATGACCGCAGGGCTTTTTTTCATTTGCATCCCAACAAACAGGCTGGACACCAAGAGAACGAGCTAGCAGGTCTCTCCCTCCCTTCCCTCAGCCGTCCGTTCTCCCTCCTCTTCCCCTCCCCACTCCCAACTGCTCGCCTGCCACCTTCCTCCTCCCCTTAACCTGCCCCGCCCCCTCGGCGCGGTCTCACCTCTTGTTCCCTTCTACGCGAGATGGACGTCAGTCAGTAGGTGGCCTCGGAATACGCTTCAATCCTCCCGCCCCACTCCTCTCCTCATCAACCACCCCTTTCCGTACCAAACCCCCCCTCTCATCTTATTTCTCTTCTCCCCTCGTTCCCACCCTCCACCTCTTCCCCATTCTTTTATCCTGGCTGTCATTCCTATACATATACATATCCTTTAATCCTCCCTTATGGCTAGGGGCCGTGTTGGTCGAGCCAAAACAACGCGGCCGAAGAACCAGATGCAGACTCCGGAAATGTGAAGAGTCCATTAAAATGACATGCCCTCCGATGCGATTCTTATTTTTACACGAGGAATAATTTAAAATGCAAGCACATTTATTTTATAGAGATTTGCTCACGCCCGTAATTGCGTATCGGCGTGGTTAAAAATGCAAGCATCCGAAGTGGTATGATGATGCTTATTCAAGCGTGGCACGTCCTTGTTATCTCTAGTTGTTTAACACTGCACGTGTTTGCAGCAATTTTTCTCTTGGTAGCACTTTTTAGTAAGCATGATTATTTATATTTAAGGTGCTTAAAATAAGAGATACGCGATTTAAAGCAAATAATCGGTCCCACTACGTCCATAGAGAGCATACGCCTTTAATCGTTCTGGAAAAATACGGCATCAAACGGTCGATTCAGATCGTAAGCACCCTGTTCCATTGAGTCCACATGAATCTACGTATAATCGCATCCATGATGGAATGGTAGTGAGAAAGGCTTTTCTATCTCCTGCACGACTGATTCAGATCGCAAGGATATTACCTATACACTACAGCTAATTGGAATGCTCGCGAGCGCAGTTCTATCTAGATCGAGCATTCATCCAATTTATTATGAAAAAGTTGCTTATAACGTGATGGCGACAGTATATACGGGTCACAGGTTGTAAAGCGCCATGAAAGTAAAAAGTAAAATTTAAAAGTGAACACACAATCATGAGTCAAATAAGTGACATTAATGCATAAGGTGTAAAATATTACTTATTATTAAAAATGTGTGAAAAACCTTTTAAGGATTAAACCATAGAGATATATACCGACAAAAAAATTAATGAACTATGGACAATTCGTTCTTGATTTCACATTCTCACACGTTGACGCAATCAGTTAAAGTTAAAACAATTAATACCGCTATCTTTCTTCTATTTTGGTTAATCATCACTTTGTGAATGTGATGTGAGATTTTACTATTATCGACTAAAGGTAATTTTTTTATTTTATGAACCTGACAGAGGGTAAATTTTGCCTTAAAAAGTTGTATAATTGATATTTGAGGTTTTCTATCAACAACTGCGGAATCCATTCCACGCAATCAATGCCTCAGATCGCGACTGCTATGCGACTCCGATCTCTAAAGAACCGATCATCCCTGCCTGGTAAAATTTAAAACTACACTGAGAACTTACAATCCACAGAAATTAATTTTTCATCGACTTTTATTCACTGAAATTTGCTTTCACTCAGTCCATGAGGAACGAAAAAGTTTAAATCCTTAAAATTTAGTCTTAACCAACTTTTTAAATTGGATTCTACTCGCTTAGATGGGAATTAATGGAATTCAAAAATCACTAACGAGATATTATGATTAAAAATTCATTTGCTACATTATTTGCGCATTACTATAAAATGGTATGCATTTATATTTTGGCATGAACAAAATAAAAGATTACCTCTCAGCCAGCATGGCATATTTTATCTGTAATGAATACACCCTCAAACTCTCCACCTGTGAGACAGACGTTTATTTGTGCGTGTGTTTATATGCATGCGAAAACCCCACCACATATCTTTGGGAAGATTTATGGTATATTATGTACATTTAGATTATTTGAATGCAGCTATTTGATGATTAATTCTATATTTGACACGCTAAAATTGATGCTTTGCAAATTTAACACCTATGACATGAAAGGGGACATTTTTAATTAAATTAAAAGTAAACTTGAGAATTCTTCCCGCGTAACCAGACAATAGGTAAGGATTAATAATCAAACATGTAGCGTAATACTCAAAAATATATTTTAGAAACTGTTCTTCTAACTGACTGGCGAATTTGCAACTGAATCGATTCAATTACATGGCAATGTTTAATTCATGTGCAAACGAATGATTCTTTTTCCGAAAGAATCAGACTATTTGTGAGTGCTCATATCTGGAATTAAACTTATGCGCTTTCAGGAGATGGTTTCTTGCGTTACTTGGGGGAAGTTACACAGGTTAACGCTCAAAAAATTAGTATATCCTCGGAAACATTCCTATTCTTTCGATGCTATACTAGGCTTCAACGAGGTCTTATGATGACGTCGCGCGTCTAAGCCTAGAAAGTAAAAGTTTTAAGTGTAAATAACAAATGTTATAGTTTAAAAATGTGATTAAAGTAAATTTGATCCAATTATCATCCATGAGGTGATGCAAAAATAGCTGTATATCAGCGATGAATTTTAACCAAAAGGAAACATCTCCGAAGTCACTAAAATACATTTTTTTGGCATTCCAATTAATATTGAAATAATAATAAAATATTTTGCTCAATTGAGTTGAATAAAATCAAATAATATTATGCGAAGGGTTAATTAACGTCAAATGAGTGATTATTATTGCCGCTTTTAAATTAATGTGATTATCATTAAATTTTAATATGTAATACGAAAAACTGACCATGCAATGACGTTGTACTGCAGATGTTACTTCCACATTCATTCTGTTAATCATACACTGTGTATACAAGGCCAACAAAAATGTGAAAAATATGATATTCTATTACAAATGACGATTATTTCAAACTTTTACAAGCTATGCACAGTATTTTCAATGAAAAGGAAAATATTTTTAAGCGCCTGTAATAATAATAATTACGATTTGCGTGGTCACGGAATACAGGTACAAAATAAAATTTAAAAGTGCACCTGTTTGCACGTATGAATATATATTTTCTATGGGAAACACTCTGTTGGATTGTGTTTTCCGATCGCTGGTGTGCCTCGGTAAAATCTGCCTCCAGGCCTAGTTCAAAATGCATTTCCGCCTGAAAAATAATTGATACAGTGGAATAATAAACATGAGCGTAGGTGTAGTAACTATTAACTCTGCCTCTAGCCCAAGGATTCAGCGTCCACACTTCCCGCAAGGGTTTTGAGGAGCAAGTCGTAAAGCAAGCTTTCGACATCAAGAACAACTGACGCTAATGTTTAACAAAGAATTCAAATTATGCCCGTGGAAACAGGAAAACAAACAAGACACTAAATATGTCGATGCTCAGAAAGGTTGGAAAATACGTAATTCTATACAAACGCTGTATGCTCGTGACGAACGAAATGCCTCACAGTAGTTCAAACTAATCATCACAGTATGTTTATCTTCGTTTCGAAATTGAAAACTCTTAATCAATAAACAATTGACTTTTATCCGGAATATTAAACCTTGGAGTGAACACAAATTTCTTGGAGATATCGCAGTGCTTAAACTCAGGATTGATTAAAATGGGCGTTTTCTCAGCTCAGGGACACGCCTTATGTACGCAGGTACTCAAAAATTCATCCATTGTGAATCAGGTTACATGAGAAAGAGAGAGAAAAGAAAAAGTGATTTTTATTGAATGGAAAAACATTTTCGTTAATTTGGGCTCATGTCAATATTGAATAAAAATGTCCGAATATTCATACATTTTTTCCTCGCCCGTAGATTTGTCAGACATATCTACGATGCCATTCCCCACGAACGATAACTGATCCAAATAATATTGTCATTGTATTATTAAACCGTTATTTTAATACTCTTCTCGTTACTAATTGCGCTATTCCTATTCGTAGAGACTAATTTACTCCTTCTTCTTCCGTTAAATAAGGTGGTTGTCACCAAAATATTGTAAAGAACAAAATCATGCCATTTTTTCAGTATTTGATGCAATGCTGTAACTAACCTTATATACATATATATTTTTATCAGGTAATCTACCGGTTAAGGTAGGTTTTTGGATGGACAAAATTACTAATTCAACAATTTGTGGCCCCTAGCAAAACACAACATCCCACTCTACATCAGGTCCCTCTTCAGCTCTGAGTGCTTTCTTCCTCACTTCATCCCGCCCAAAATCACTATCCTGTTCCTTCCCTTTCCTCGGTTACCTAACCTTCTCCCCTCAATTAGAGTCTTCAACATCCCGCTGCCGTTCAATACCCCCTTCATCCACTTCCTGCCGCCATAGGATTTCTCCCAACAAATCCCTCTCTTCGCCCACCATACCAAGTACTTCCTCTATTGTTTTCTTCTCGATCCAATTCACCTTCTCCATTCTTCTCCACACCCACATTTCAAAAGATTATTGTGTTTACGGTTATATATATATTTATATATATATATATGTATATTATATATATATATGCATATTTTATATATATATATATATATATATATATATATGTATATGTATATACATATATATATATATATGTATATGTATATACATATATATATATATATATATATATATATATGTATATGTATATACATATATATATATATGTATATATATAAAATAAAATTACCATTTAGTATTAGCAATTCAGCAGGCAGTCGAAGTTTTATCTGTTTTCCGAAATTCTGGGTAAGAACCCCTGTTCTTGTGGAACGAGAGGAAGGTGTTAGATCGAGATAGCCAGTCCTAAACGCTGGAAGAAGTTGAACGCTAAAAAATGTTATGTTCTTTGCGGAAGGGTTGCGATCTCACTCCACTGGGAAGACGTTCTTTCGTGCCTTTCTTCGACTCTCTCGGTTATTATCCCGCTATTCCCCCGACGGGGCCCCCGGCACCCTTCACCCCAGACCACCACATCCCTCTTCCTGCCACCAGTCATCTCGGCGGCAACTCTTCATAAAAGGTCAACCGGGAGGGGATAAGGTTGAATTGGGATCACACAAGGAACATTCTTTGGTCTCTTCTCCTTTCAAGGCATAAATATAGAACCATCCCACAATCTCTCAACGCATCTAAAGAAGGATTCACGTGATTACACTTTCCGTTATTCCGTACCGACTCTTCACGCATCTGAATATCACACTCATTTCGTCCCTTTCTCCGAAAATTTCTCCCTGCGTAAATCATTCGCGAAAAGAAGTATGCTTACCAATCGAAACCCCGCATGCTTAAAGAAACATCCACAAATCGGTGGGGCATGCTAATTCTTTTGATTGGATTCTTCTGTTTCAGCACCCTGGCCGATAAGAAGGAAAATCACTCGAATATTTTTCGATAATCAGGATGAATCAACAGTCCACCGGTTTTTCAAACATCTGTTGACACACGTAGAAGCTGCTGCTGTTGTTCCGAAATTTTCGGCAAATTATATACACACATACATATGATGATGACGATTAACATGATGATGATGACGGCTGTGCCGTCGAAACGTCAAAACTACATATGCGTGTGTCCCTTCTTTGTGTTTCTATGTTTTACAAATCTATACAAGTATTTTTATATACTTGTGCGTCGCCGAAGAGAGATTTGGACTACTGACCGGAGGGCCCGGGTTTGATTCCCGGGTAATGGGCACTTGCAGCTCCACCCACGTTTTGCGACTTTTCGCGCACCAGAACTTCCTGAGAAGCCATAACCAGCACAGGGATGGGAACTGGCCCCCCTACCCTCATGTGTAATACTCACAGGCCGTCGGGCTTAATACTGAGTGAACTCTATCATCACCCACCAAACCGACCCTAGGATTGATCACTCTGTTTATGGTTTTATAAACCATAAGCAAATTTCTACCACCGTATTATAAAATCTGCAAACTCCATTTCAGCTACCTTGAAAATTTCGCAACATCCGAAGTGTGGCCACAAAGGATATATGAATCTGAATTTATTGAACATGAAGATAAAACTGTGTCAATACAAAGGGGGAGAAATCGCGAGATTTATTTTGCATAAACTTCAATGGAAAGAGCTGTGTAAACGAGAGCGGTGTGGCATCTGAAAGGCCAGAAGCCAAATGTCCCCTTTATCGAGCCGGAGATTGGAAGCTAACTTGTCGGAACACAGTGGCACCCGAGCTCTTCGATTTCATTCACGTCAATTATTTATTAGGTGTTCGACAAAAGAGGCAGGTGAAAGCTGGAGGAGAAATAACGTCTCCGCACGTCTCCTACCTTGACTTCACATTTTAGTGCATATCTCATTGACACTGCAAGCGCAGTTAGCCCGAGGGTCTTTCCTCTGGATCGGAGAGTAATTTTGCCAACAAGGAATTGACGGTGGCGATCGTTTCCTGATTAAGACGGCCAAGATTTTATCATTCTGGATTTATGCCTCAATTCCGACTGGCCAATAAACAATGTTAATTATAACGTCGTTGCTGAGATGGGGGCTCGAAACAACGACCCTTAAATTAGTCTCCCAACTCGTTACGCATCAGGAGTTGATTCCAATAGCGCCTGAAGCCACGAATTTGTGATCAACGGCAATTGGTGTTTGTCTATCCTTTCAGCGGAAGAAATTACCTATGCATGCGCCCCTTAACGCCTTGGTCTGGTTTCCGTCTACCTTTAACTTCATTATTTCAGCTTTCATTTTAATTAAAATTTATGTTGAAATTTTTCATGCCGAGAAAACACGCTAAATACTCAATAACGGAATACTACAAGTAAAAGCTTAAGTGTACTCGCATAATAAGCACATGATCGTGCTTTTACTTATTCTATAATATTCAATATGATAGATTGTACTTATTGGTGACAAAGACGACAAAAACGTTTCATGCGCTCGAAAGCGTAACTGGCGCATTTGATACTTATCTTCTGTGTAATCTTGCCTTGAGGGGTTTTATAGTGTTAAGAAGAAAGATAAAACGGATAACTGTGTTAATTTTTACATAAATATCCCCCCAAATTATGATATATTTGAAGTTCATGAATGAAACACAAGAATGAAGAAATATTATTTTGATATGCATATATTTATATTAATAACCGTCATATAGGTGTCATTTTTAAAGAAATAAGTGAGCTGTACCGAAATAATATAATCAGCAAACTCAACGCAAACGACGAAATTCCTTTCACGCCGAGAAAATTCCAATCGGCTAATTTATTGCCCGTTAATATTTAGAAAGGCGGAATTTTGTACTTAAAAACCGTCAGCATTTATTATCTTAACTGTGGAATATGGAAAACATTAATCAAAAGCAGAAGGCATGCTTAAACTAGCAGCGAAAGACAAGATAATTTTCCCAATATTTCAGATTTATTTGCGAGCTATTGCCAAGATTAATAACTCTTGACATATGTGGAAAGAAAGCACAATCACTCCGCTAGCTCCTTCGCGTATAAGGTCATGCTCACGGTGCTTGAAAGCAATTGTTTCTTCGCGATTGCAGAAAACGGTGCTCAAATGGCGCTTAGCTATTAAGGTTTCCATGGAAATAAACAAATAAAACAAAGTCATGGTTAAGTGCAGCTTAACTATACAAATAGGATAGAGCAGAATAATTGAGGAATCTGAAGCTGAACGAACACTTGTGATAGAGTATACTGCACAAATCATATTCTGTTTTGATATAATTTACGATTTGCCAACACATTTTTTCTTTTAATTTAAATATTCAAATGATGAATTTCTCATGGTAATAATTGTATTATTGAAACACCAGCATACATTAAAGGAGTAATTATGAACCGAGCTATCGAGTGGTAGCATTAACGCCTGGAGATAGATTACGAAAAGTCAATATCAAGTGGTTTCCAAGCTCTATCATTATCATAGATCCCATATTACCTGACATCTCTTTCTCAATCAAGTAGAAAATGGGTAATATAGTTTCAGTTGAGTTGTGTTACGCAAATATCCGCCCGACGACAAGGCTGAAAGTTAAATAAATATTAATTTCATGGTTAATAAAGATGAAAATATAAATGGAATATAGCAGTATTTTCAGAATGAGATCAAATTATGACGTGTATTTTATCATATCGCTAGTTTTAATTTCGATCCAATACAGTAACTTCCAGAAGATCCGGCTGACGTGGAAAGATGCAGCAAATAAACTCCAATTTACACGAAGAGAGTAATGATCATTAGAGACCAAGATGTTGGCTCATCGTTATCCAAAAACGGGAAAATTGTGTAAGTGGCAACTAGGTGGCATTCAAACCCATTCGAGGTTTTAGAACGTAAAGCACGCTTATTGGGGAAAAAATGGGCAGATTTCACTCGCGCGTAATCATTTTGAAATCCTCGTAGTTATCTCAAGTTCCTTGATGCCCCACCATTGCCGCCACTCACGCATTACGAGTTTCATTTTTTTCGTCATGCTTAACAAATGGCCATTCCTCGACCTCCACTCCCGAGCATTCCGCATTCCTAAAACTCAATCGGAGCGCGAATCTATTTTTCTCTGCCTCATTCCTGAGACCCTTGTTTCGATCAGTATCTTCTCCTTAAGACAAAGCCCTTATATTCACAATGAGTGCGGAGTCCATAACAGCTTTCCTTTCCAAAAGCGTCCTATACATGGCGTCATTCATTATAAGCATAGTGCCTCGGTCTCCTTTCTTAACCCTTCCGCCTCCAAATGAGAACCATTCTATACGTTTCGTCGAGTCAGTTTTGAGCGTCACCAAGATTAATTTCTATTCATGCATGGGCGAAACTACGAACTATTATCCCCTGAGATGTTTCAAACCATTGAGATACTTTGAATATTTTTCATTGCGGGTTGCGCATTGCCATCACTTCATCCGAGAAAGGAAATATTCTTAGTCAGGAAGAACACTTAAATGTTTCCAGACGGGGAAAGTGTGATACAGCGAAGAATTGTCGTCCTTTCGAACAGCCCTTCCATCATAAATTATAATACTCTAATTTTACCCTTTCCATTGTAATTTCTTCTTAATGTAATTTCATTCATATAGGATTAGATATGGTGCCAAACTAACTTTTCATTGAATGCTTTACTTACGTGTATTATTATTACTACATACTACCCAGCAAGCCACCTGTAAGATGAGTGGAAGCGAAAGATTACACAAAAGATTACTTAAGACAAAAAATACTTCCCTACCCTAGGGCGGCCGGAGGATATTCTGACCTCTTATCGCTTGAGGGGAATATTACATCTTAAATCTATCTGTTCTACAGTGTAAATATCTTTAATTTTATTTCCATGATCTCTCCTACATGGGGCTAATAACACATTTCCAGCATCATCGCTTAACAGACATCTTCCAATTTATGCATGTGATTTGATCTGTAATAAATAAAAAGTAAACAAGTGTGCTGTGCGCAGGTACAGTTCCATCGAAAATTAAGTAAACTTTTAATCGTAGTATTAATAAAATTCCACATACAGTTAAAGATAAAAATCGATGGTATCTCATAACATTAGCCTGATCAGAGCGAATGAGCAGGCTTCTACGAATGAGAAACATCATCTTACTCTCTCAGCGTTCATTACAGGTCATATAACCGTTCTTCAACGCAAGCAAGAGAATCAAACGCGTTGCGCCGTAAGTGTTAGACAAGTTCGAATGAAGACAAGGACATTCAAATGAGGATTAGTTGTGCAAGAATAGACATCCTGATGATGATGGGCAGGGATTATGTAAAGGTGACATCAAAATGCGTCGAAACTAGTAGTACCTAATAAAATTGGCGTAAAGAAACACTGGGTTTTTTACTTCGGTCTCATTTATCCGCTAATTAATGCATTTAATCACCAATAATATTCTACAAATACTTAGGATGTGACCGAAGAATACTTTATAGCGAACTCTCCATCCGAACTATTTCTCAAGTTTCCAATGTACCAATGTAAATCACTTCTCCAATCTACGTCTGCACAGAAATTGGTGTTTTATATAATGGACCTGTATTGCCGCTATAATTTTAAGCGTGGATATCTCCAAATTCCGAGAAAGTGGATTTCGTTGCAGTGGTGGTTATTTTCACAATTCCTTCAATTCTCACATTATCAAGAATCATTGCGGAGACTATTTCCGTCGCCATGATTTGCAAAATATGATTCATCTCGTAAATAAGGTCCCCCTTGCATTGAGTCAATGTAACACAATCGCTTTCCGCTCCGTCCTTGCGCGTCGGGGAATAAACGTGACGAGACTGTCGATGCCGCTGCGAAAACCTCTGAAAGAAGCCTTGCGCTGACTCGTGCCATTCAGGTGCTGGGTAAAATCACCTGCATTCGTGCAAACTCATTGCGGAAGAAAAGGCAAAAGACTTAGTCTTACGCCAAATTACAGAGGCTTCAGGAGGACTCTCGAAAACTGGGGCTGGTTTCCAATTTATGACCTCCAAGAAAAATGAAATCAGCTGAAAAATATAGTATAATGCAAGACTCACATTTGATTCTATCTTCGCAGGAAAGAAATCCCACCCTGTAACGCTTAATGGTAGTAAAAATTAGTGGTAGGTTATATTTCCTATCCGTTTGACAAAGATAGGAGTGCACTAACATTGAGACATTAACGACGAGCATTACGCCTCTTGGAGCGGACCCATTTACTGACGATTATCCGTAATAACCTGGGTTCATTTTAAATATCTAGATATAGATATCTCGTATTTAGGGTTTTAGGCATTCTTAGGTGCGAACATCTTCACTGGTCGGCATTCATTTTTGTTCCTTTAGAGTATGGACTATTTATTGTTTTTTATCGGAAGTAAAATATAGTTAGAAATTGTTTATCGAGCACAATCAACTTATTTTTTTCATCTTGATCAATTATACTTGCGTTCTAAAAAATGAATATTTTAAATTTTTTTATTAAGAAGCGACAACAGTTCACTAGCGCTAAAAACGTCTTAACCTCTTTAATTTTCTCTTCTTGCTTTCCAGTTCTACATACTGTTTTGCATGTTTCCAATTTAATATAGCCAAGACCTTCTGTTGGGTGTAAAATTAATTCCTTTCTCAAACCAAGTTTCCCTCGAACATGTATATGGGTTTTCTACACCAATTACGTCGTATCAGGGAGTTTTTACCTTTTCCTAACTCTTTAAATATCCTTCCTCCTCCTTATTCCTTGCACTTTCTACCTAGTGCTTGCACTCCTTGCCTTTTAGGTGGATCACGGAGTATTTATGTAGATGTATGATGCCATCTTCACCAAAAGGGATTTTCCGCTGAGGACATGCTCAGATTGTTCTAATGACACAATTCAGAGAAACATTTGAGCTACAAAATAGTTTTTCCCCTCGAGTTAAAATTGTTAAAAGTACTGCAAATGCATCAGCGATTGCCTCTATAGACTCAGCCATTGAGTGTAATTACTGATTGATTTTCGTAAAGAATGCCTTCTGCTATTGTTGTCTCTAATTTTGGGAAAGAAAAATGATTCTTTCTCCCGATCGGTTCCGCAGCAAACTTTCCCCTAACTTCTCCCTGCGGTCTGGCCTACAAATGTATTGAGGTGCTAGTATTACTCCTTTTCCGTCGTCGTTAAAATCGAGTGATTTTTACTTATCTAAAAGTTTAAGTAGTGCCTGTAGTCCTTTTGTTCCCCATGACTCCCAATCTAGGCCGTCCAGTAACAATGTGACCCTCTCTGTTCGTTCATCGCGATTTTTAACGGACGGGCAGTTTTATTCCATTGTTTCATTCATAATCAAAACATACGCAAAATATTCAAGTCAAAGACGAGTCGGGTTCACTACGAGGAGAGTATACCTGGAGGAGACGATTTTTTCATCTAAAACTAGCTATTTAGAATCCTCAAATGATCGCGAGCCTGGAGAAAAAGAACCTCTTAACTTCGGAAAGATTCCACCTTTTTACCTCTTTGGATCATTTCGTGAATAAACATTTCCCTTCGCACCTTCAAAGCAAACCGCTGACAGGCCGGCTGCCAGTTGAAATCCCGGCCTCGGGACGCAAACTTGATCGCGTCAAGAACCCCCATCAGCAACAACACTTTTCCAGAACCCCAGAGCAAACGTAAAACGTTCAGGTCCACGCACACACCCCCACTCTACCCCACCGCCCAGATCTTCCATTCCACAACCTTTTATTCAATTGGCACCTCTTTAACAATGTCGATTAAGACCCTCCAAACCCGCCCTAATGCTGAATGACGCCCGATAATTCGGTGAATAACGAGGCGGCCCCGGGCGTGCGCCTGCTTTCCTCCCCCCCTCCAGTCCCTCGCGCCACTGGGTAGGCTGGGGCTGGGCCCGTTGCCGCTTCGGAGATGGGAACAGGTGTCGAGAGCCTTGACCTTGACGAGGCTGCTGCGTGAGGAGACGCCGAGAGGGTAAATCTAACCTCGAAGGGGGCCGAGACCTTTGTTGTTTCGGGAAGGAGGAAGGAGATTGCCACCAGCCCTCGCTTATCGCTCAGTAAGCCACGGAAGGATAGAGCAACAGCCCTTATCATATGAATATTCACACACGCATATGTATATACACGTATATTATTTGTTATGGTAATGTTGATGCCAGAAATATGAATGCTGTTATTTTGGCAGTCATGTGTAACATTTAATTAATTTACTAATCAATCTATAGAATATTTAATTCCGTTACTCTAATTGTAAATAATTTTACAGCAATTACTAAATGAATCAGATTAAGATTCCAATAACGCTTCACTAGGTCCTAACACCAAATATTTGTCTTACAATTGAATGGGTATCCGTATAGGTGCCACTATCCCTTTAAATTTGTAAAATGATACGCGGGAAAAAAATGCAGCAGGATATGGATGGAAGTAAGCTAATGGTCAAATTCACATACCATCGACGAGTTTAGATACTTTTCATTTTCTCAAGAAAATTCACATGGCCCAAATCCCAGATGATATCGCAGCCGGCGCGGAAACGCGAGAGGACCTTCAAGCAACTCTGAATGCTATGAACTAAGTACTTCGGGAATATAAAATGAGCATCAATAAGAAAAAACTAAAATATTTGTTTGTGGAAGAGAGAAGCTGAAGGCAGATCGTAATTCGAGGAGTGCGACTAGTGCAAGTAGAATCTTGCATCTACCTGGACAGCAAGGTAACATGGGGTGGAAGAAGTTCGACCGATATCGAGCGATGAATTGCTTAAGCTAAAAAGGTTTTCATAAAGAAGAGGCAAATACTATGTTCAAAACAGAAGATTGCAAACAAGAAATCATTTCGTCAAAACTTTCATATGGAGCATGGCACTCGATGGATCAGAAACACGGAAAATTGGGGAAGTGGACCAGCGAAGAAAAAGTAGAAGCCTTGAAATATGCTGCTGGCGAAGAATGATAAATACTATATTGGCAGACAAGGAAATATATATAGAAGCAGAAGAGGAAAGGAGCACAGGGAGAACTCTGGAGTAAAAAAAAGATGGATTGGTCCCACCTTGCGACATTGCGGGCGGATCAGTGAGAAATATAATAGAAGAGAAAATTGAAGGGAAGATCCAACGAAGAAGACCAAAAACCAAGCACATAGGAAAAATTAAAAGGGATGTAAAAAAAGAGAAGCTATTTCGGGTGGGTAATTAATACTAAATAGAGAAGAATGGAGGGCTGGAATAAACCAATATTAGGATTGAAATACTAATGATGATGAAGGCTATCTTAAGAATCCTATTATGCACTTCGATAAACAATTATTTACCTTTATTTGCAAATAAGAACATTGCAAAGGCTACGAATAGTTCAGCAGAAGAGTAAGAACATTTTGAATGAAATACGATCGAGATTATTGTGATCTCTTTATCAAAAATGGTAAATAGAAATATTCTGAACAATTAACATGACGAAGTATATATGGCACTATATAACCATCATAGTCAATCTTTCATCCGGGGGAACCTTAATGCCCAAATTGTGAATAATATAATAGCTGGAAGTGTTGACAAATTGAGTGAAACAACAGTACATGGGAATGGGCAACGATCAATGGACTTAAGCGCCTTTAGCGAATTAAAAATAATATGCGTATTCTTTCGGAATAGGGAAATTCAAAAATATACATGGGGAGTCACAGTAATGAGATAAATAATTGACCACAAATTTGTGAAAACGATTGGCATGACAATTAATATAATCCAAAGCGAACATGGGACTACACAATAGGATCTGATCATTAATTACTTCCACTTAAAAATACACTCATTAGAAATAAAAAAATACATCTTTAACCCCTGAATATATCATTAGAAACTTTGCTATTACGTGCCCTAAGTCCTGACACGCGGAAATTCCAACTATTTTCATTCACTTCCTAAATAATAAAAATAAAATGATGCAATAGTTCTCTTAGGAATTAGAAATGCCATTGCAATGGGAGAGCACAATTAATATAAAATTATGATTCGCCCCGATATGATATACGTTAGAGTGTAACTTGATTCCTCTCTAGGTAAATCTCGTTTCACTAGGGAAATCAGCATTGTATAATGGTAAATATTGACTGTGTGATTATACTTCAATTTTACATCATCAAGTATCATACTTATAATTAAAAGCAAATTTTGTCTTGTTTCGTTTTAAATATTTCAACTTCTACTCAAAGCAAGGGTAAGAAAATAAAAAGGGAAAATGGGCAGTGATAATCAGTAAATTGGAATTTGCACCTGCCTGCCACACGCATGCCTACCAGAAGAATATGTTATCGGCGTGAGCCGACAGAACGCTTATTTAAAGCGGCTGTGCCTGAGGGTCACTGGTTCCAGATATTCTAAAATTTCAATTTAGCATCTTTGAAGTACGTTTTGTCTACTGAAATGATTAAAAAAATGGGTTTCACGGGTTGTTTATTTTTTATGGAAGGCATAATCCTTAATTTTTTTTAGCTATGGCTTTTAGCTTTGGCTCTTATGGGGTAAACTTAACTAGCGCCCAAAATCATTCATTTGAAGACGTAAACATATTCCGAATATAAAGAAATGATACATGAAAACCATGATATTTCCTGGCCTTATGCATGTAAATCGCCTTTTTCACGTATCTTGGACGTTAATGGACGCAGCATCTACATTCATCACTTTCCAAGTGGCAATACTTAGTGTCACCGTGTATTCCGAAGTCTAGTCAACTTCATATCGAGGCAAATTTCCCATACCATAGAAAACTATTACTTCGTTCGATATCTCAAGTAAACTTGTCAGCATATTTTCGCAGCACCATCCTTTTCTATCCCAAATCGTCAAATAATTACGGATGCATTTCTATTCACTAAATATCCCCTAAGGCTGATGACCTAACATCCCCCGCCACCACCCATTGCGGTGGCTGGTGGGATATTATGTGGATGTAGATGTGGATGAATATTAATTATCGCAAAATTTCCATGTAACTTTTTTATGATCCACTGCATGCAGAAAAGCACCCACCAATATTATTACAATATTGTAGGGATATTAAATAACATAATGGGGATATTAACAATAACCTGGTTCATATAGGAATGGCATCTTTCGTACGGTCGTCTACCTTCGGTCAACCCATAAGTGGGGCAAACGTTTTATTACAAATGATTTATACGTCGGCACCGGTGACGACTTTCTATTTTCTCTTGGCTTGATACCACGCATACTTTAGATTTTACGTCTGGGTGCTAAAATAAAACCACTTTGGATGGATAATGAAACCACTTGGTTTTACAATCAGAGAATATATATCATAGCTACTTCAACTCTGTGCATAACCTTGTTGAAAATTTCGATTCTCCCAATATAACCTAACCCATTCCAACATTAGCCAAAACCCTAATAGCTAAACATCAACATAAATTTTACTATTCTCTTCTAATTTCCCTAGTTTTTTCAGGCCATACCCGCTCGCGTTTGACACATTATTAAATTATATTTCTTGAGTTAGAAAATTAAAACTTTTACGTTAAAGACCCCAATTCATCAGTAAACCTACAGGTGCGAGAAATAATGCCTCCCAAATTATTTTTTTTGCATAATTCCAGTTGAAATATCTATGGAATTTTGATATTTGATGTTTTCCCATTTTTAAGGGATTTTTATGCAGGAGTCCTTCTAGAATTATTACTAAACGCTAATGCACCTGGGCGTCACCCAAGTTTAGAAATTTGCGTGACGTTTCTATTCACAAAAATTTAAACGATATAAGTGCACCAAAATACAAATGTTTTAATACTAGCAAAAGATAAAAATAATGAAAATGCACAGGACAAAAATTTACTTCGATAGAAACATTCTCGATACGATATACGAGCATCCTCATTCAAGATATTCTTGCGGACGTTGTTGACTTTCTACTGTAGCGTATTTTGAACCTAGAAAGCTGGCATCCTACGTGACAAGAACTGTCGTTACGCCTGGCAAATCGGATTGATACTAGAGACCAATCCATGAACCCTTCGATTCATGAATTCATCATCAACGGTGGCTAGTATACAGTAGAGCAATAGGGGAATTGAAATAAGAAATGCGTAAGAAAAAAAGCTTTTGCAAAAAGGTGGGAGTTGATGAAAGGAACCTTGACAAATAATTTAACTAAAAGACTAGTGAAAGCTTATTATATGCAGCGCAGTTTTGTGTTAAACAGAAACTTAGTCGATGAGGCAAAAGGATAAGCGTAAATTGGAAGCTTTAAAGATTTGGGTTTAGAAGAGAGTAAGAAAAACGGACGAAGATGGAAAGGTGAAATATGAATTTCTAGGTTAGGTAGCGTATGGGAGACGGTAATTGGAAGAAATTTGAAGGCAGGACAAATGGATACAAGACATACTGAGAGACAATGGCACTAGTAGCTGGAAGAATTTTGAGAAAGCAACGAAGAGCGAGGGAAAGAGAAGTCATTTGGATGGAATGAAGAGAGGTGCGAGTGTTAGATACGTACAGCTAATGAATGGAGTTATTGTAGCATGTACTATCGCATCGAAAGATATTTTACCTCATACTAGTTAGGTGTTAGGAATACAGTAATATGCAGTGCCAAGTTCCATCAAAAACCTATCAAAACCTAAAGACTACTGCAAGTAATATTATTTTTCTGTGTTTACAATGTAGACCGTTGTTCACTAAATTCTCTTTTAACTACTTATTTAAATACAGTTTAGAAAGGATTACATTTAAGTTTTGAAACTACTTGTTCAAATGAAATGAAAACATTGTGCCATTTGATGTTAGAGGTCAAAAACAATCAGTTGCCACTTGAAATATACAGTACTTCGTATCTGATAAGATAAAGAGTTTCATAATGACTCCGCCCATTTGCTCTATAGGATAAAATAAAACTAATAAAGTAATTGATGATTTCCGGCATAACTTTATGGAATCGATTCATATTGGTAATGAAAAGTACCCTCGACTATTTTTCATTTCTACTAATAAAGTAGGTCATACGAAATATTAATTCCACAATTTGGACCAGCACTGTGAAGTTTAAATTACGTAATCCTGTGAATCCTTTTTTTGATAGAAAGAAAAAAATATGCCTTAAAATGCAGTATCAATGGAAGAAGATGGATAGACATGAATAGCCTAAGACCTTTAACCAAACAGGAATTCAAAATAACACGCTCAAAGAAGCAATACGTGAACAGACTCATGTGCTACGAGGATATCTACCTGTATGAATCAGAGACACGGAGAACAAAACCTGTCGCTGAATGTGGATGCTGAGGACCAAATGGTTTGATAAAACGAAAGAAGGGGACGCTCAGGAGACAGGAAGAGTAAAATTCCATACGGAATACCATACGTAAATCAGGAAGCAAATGAATTAATCCAATCTTGCGTCACAATGCATACGCAGTGAACATACTTATTTCCAAAATAATATGAAAAGAAAATTTCAAGACGAAATACGGAGGGACGAAAACGCATATTAAATCGAAAGGAATCAAAAATAAAGAATGGTCATCAAGTTATAAGAGGCTTAACATTAGACATATAACAATCAAATGCAAGTAAAGTAAATAATCCTAGGAAACTGGATACGACCACTATCACTCTAACCCCTTGGGTGGCAATCTGCAACGCTTTCTCGAGGAATATTTTTAGGAATAATTAGGCCCGTAAAGGAACAAAAGAAACAATTTGCTGTGACTTCCTCCCATCATCGCATTCCGCACTACCAATGTCTCCGAGGGGGCGAGACGTAACCCGCCCGACCACTCAAGAAGATGCCGGGAAGGAGGGCATGGGGAAGGACGGACGGAGGGGGAATAGGGAAGGATAAGAGGGAATACGTCGCACACTCCGTGAGAGAGAGAGACGGAGTATCCGGATCTCGCCTTTCGGTGTCCGGTGGACGTGCTACCCGACAAGGAGGGGTGGCGACGGGATGGACAGGAAGACGGGAGGCGTCCACATCCCCGTCCGAATGTTAAAGCGGGAGGGGAGGGGGGTGAGGATGGGGGGGGGAGAGAATGAAACCGGTCACAGATGAAACGTCGGGGGGGGGAGGGCGGTAGGTATGCATAAGGGTCCCACGGGAGGAAGCTAAAGGTGGAGGAATGGGGGGTCGGGACGGGTGCTCCAGTGGGAGAGGCAAGCGATGTGGGAAGGGGGGGGAGGACAGGGAGCGGCGGCGGGATGGAGGAAGAAAGGACGGACGGACGAAGGAGACAAAGAGATCTCGAGACGGGAGGGTGGCTACAATCACGCCCACTCCCCCCCGCCCCCTCCCAAACACCTCACCCGCCCACCACCAACTCGGAAACCAGACAACCATCTCGGGAGGCTCCGCAAGGCTTTCCCATAACCCTCTCTCTTTTGTGTCCTTTTTCCTAAGGTAGAATTTTTTTTTACACCGATACTTAATTATTCCGACCTCACCTCCCCATAAATTTCTCCCGGAGTAGCACCCATCATTTACCCCCCGTGATTAAAATGCTTTTCTCTGGATATTTTCGCACAGATTTTCGTTTTTATCTTCGCGTGTGCTTTTGCAACAAACGTGGTCCACCCCTCATCCACGAAACTTTGAACCTTGCAAGAAAAATTGACGTCCCATTTCCTGAGAAGAACGCTATAATAGAACACCTAGCAGCCGGTAATGCTTCAATCATCAACAGTCATGTTTTTGCCTTGCAAAAATACTGACTTTGACAGTACACTGAAGGCTGTCACCAAGTGCCGCTGTAAATTTTTTGCACTTCTTGTCGTGCCATATTTTAGAACCAGACTGCAGAGCCAATTCCGCCAGGAGATTCTTAAAAATGAAAGCTTTATCACACGCGCACCTGAAAAAATATCCTACTTGATTCAATCATTGGAACGGCAAGCCTTAGATAATGTGTACTTCACCTTTTGGATGTCCCTGAAAATTAGAAAATAATGGCGACGATGCATATAGAAAAGTGTGAATAAGCAAGTTATACATGAATGGTGGAGGCAATGAAAACAGCAATTCCAGTGGCCTTTAAACATTCAAATAATACAACATTCATATCAACAAAATACATGTACATGATATAATTAAAATGTAACGTGAGTGACCAACTTTCCAAGGTTTACGATTAATATCAAGAATCCTAATCGTAAATTTTTAAGCGCTCATTAATCAGTAGCGACATTGATCACTTTGCAAAACTCAATCTACAAGTATACGTGTGGTAATTAGCCATGAAAAAAACGGGGCATTCTCCAAAACAGTTTTTTAACCATTACAAGAGTTACCTTTTACCCGTGGATTTACTTCTGTTTTTATTTTCCTTCCAACTTCATCCACCACTTAATTTTATCTACATAACTTTAATTTTGAAAAATTAATGTCATGCAAAAAGTGATAAAACTAGGCCAATGATTTTTATTATTAGCAGGTTGACCTTTCCGGACTATGAACTACTCCGCTTCAGAGATGCATTGAGAAGATTTTTAATTGCAAGCGGTTCAAGAAATTATGGCCTGTGATAATTCAGGTTGCCTATAGGTAACACCAAACCTGGGAGTAGTGAAAAAGAACAATGATTACTACACCCTTCTTTATTCGTTAATGCTGATTGTTTCACAATTAAGTAAAATTATTCAAATGCCACTTTTTAACTCAATGATTGGCCAATGATGGAAATTTAATAATATATACCTTCAGGAGATTTGCAAGCTGCTGTTTTTCATGTGAACTACGTGGTTTCGATTTTTCACGTTTCGTTGCGTGGAGAGTTAAATCGAATTTTGTGTGGAAAGGCCAGGAATAAAACTGGAGAAAATACACTATGCCGGGTATAAAAAATGTCGCATTAATAGGACAAGCTTTTGCCTCATTCATAAAAGCATAATTCCTCCTCTGACGTAATTATTTGAAACTAAAAGAAATAAAGCATTCGATTGTAAACAATACCTAGTGCCTTCAATGAATTGAGCCTTTTCGAACATGATCTTGACGCGCTAAAGATAAAACATTTTCCATTGAAAATTGAAAATTGAGCTTCTAATCTTTTCAACAGTCGAAGGGTTAAAGAAAAAGGAATGTGCGAACGTTGAATTCTGGACCATCTTCAAATAGAAGGGTATTTGATCAGCGAACTGAAATTCCAAAAGAGAAGTATCACGTATTCATATTTTGGTTTTCTTTTTTAAGCGTACACTAAACACTAAACAGCTGGATTTCCTTAGGGTATTTACCAACAGTAGTGGAATATGTATATATTGACCTTGGATTTCCGTACCTCCTTAAAAGAGACTAAAAATATAAAAGACGCCATGGCGCTTCATCCGCAATTAGGCATTTCCGATCTTGAATGTTCCCATATTTCATAGTTCAATATTTCATAGTTCAATATTCATCAGTAACGGCTAATTCTAAGGCTTAGGAAAGAAAAAACGTTTGTTACTATCCGCAAGTGATAGTCAAAAATTACGAGGCCCCTGAAACTTCTTTGTATTAACAGTTGCGCCACATAAGACATTGAAGGTGAATACTCCCACAGTGAAGGAAGATTGCTGGTCGACATAGCTGCGGAGGTTATGTCCGACAAACTATCATGATATGCATGGTTAACTCACAGATGAGCCTTGTGATTGATTTCATTTAGATATGCTAGGTTACTTGAATGACAATATGCCTAAACTAACTCAATTTAATACATCAAAAATGCTTTGAAAAAGTATTACGTATTGCTGACTCACAACAGCATCCAAAAGATCAAGGACGGCGAAGATGGGTGCGGAACTAAGAAAGAATCGTACGTAGTTCTAGAATGAGTAAAAGAGAAAAAGGTTTGTGTACATGTGAGAAATATGAGACAAATGCATCTACTTCTTATCCTGTAAGCAAGCATTCGTTGTCCCCTCTCGTTATCTTTAATGATGAGTCATATCCTGGTCACTTTTGCTCTAAAGAGATGGAAAATAGAAAAATGGCCACAAATTTCTATTGAACTTAATACCACTCTTAATTTTCTTCATGATGTACTGGGATTTAAGAGCATTGTAAACCTTCATATAAGTTCATGCAGAACGTGTACGATGACATTGCGTCTTCCTAAATTTAAAACATTTCTATTGTAGTGGAATTTTCTAATGTTCGCAGTGCGTGTCCACAGACAGACTTAATCGCTGGGGATTCGTTACACTAACCTCAACTTCAAAGTACCCTGAAGATGTAGATTAATTTATTACTCCAACTTGTCTTTCGCCATCCACATAATATTTATTTCGTTCGTTATCTTCTCCACTCATATTCATCTCCTCATTCTCATTTTTCTGCTGTCCGGTCACACCACACTGCCGAAATTACTTCCGGAGGGCTTGTAGCGGGACGATAGGTCACCAGCCATTAGTAATTAGAGTAATCGGAAATTGTTAGCATCCTTCACTATCACACTTTCGGGAAGTTCGAAACGTCATGTTGCATACTATTATGTACAGGAATCGTGCGAGAGAAAAATTAATTAGGAGAAAAACAAATGTGCACTTTTCCACGCATGGAAAAAAGCAAATTTGATTTTCTCATTATGACGAACTTTCACTACATATCGCCTAAATCTGTTTAATATAGTCGGAAAAATTAATCTTTAAAATCGGTCTGTTTGACAACCAATGTCCCTTCTCTTGATGGTATCGCTAAGCAATGTAATATAAACTTAATGTGAGTTATTCTCTGCGTCAGTGTTCGTCCGTTCTTCCGGTGGCTTTCCAGCCACGTTACACAACAATAATTTGACACTTTCTGCCAGTTCATAGCAAATCTTCATTCAACGAACACCTATTCTCTGTAGGTATACTGTTCAATTGCGAAAGTAAACCCTTTCGTGTGTTCTCAAATGCTCTACGCGTATTCCAGGTGAGGTTTAGCCATCGAAATATAACAGATTCCCTGAAATGTTTCTTTCGAATATTCCCCATGTACATTTGACGAACTCAAATTTCTTTTATTCAGCTCTGCATATGTTCCTATCGCGCTCTCGCATGTTAACTCTAAGACTTGGATGGCCTTTCTTTTTTCCACCTCTGCGCATCTACAGCTGTGGGAGCGTAAGGAATTATTTTCACAGAAATTCATTACAGCGCACATACCTGTATCTCAAATTCAACTGGAAATCCTACTCCTGGCATAACGCACTAGTATCGTTGAGATCGCTAGAAGAACCTTACAATCCGATTTTTTTAATTGATAACTCGGCAGAGGATGGTATCTTCGAAGAGGAATCCGAAGTTTTTGGTCTCTAAACGATTTACGATAGGTGTGGATAGAAAGGAAGAGAATAGAGGAATGGATGCGATCCAGCTGCGAAGGCGCGAGCCGAAAGGAGACTTGTCGGGCGACGGGAAGAAAGGTTTGTGGCAGAGGACGAGGACGCGGAGGAGAGGTCGGTCAATTTGAAGGAGGGAGGGGAGGGGGCAGTTGAGCTGGCGGGAGGTGCAGGGCGGACGGGGAGAGTGGGAAAGATGTGACCCTCAAGGTCACTGCCTCTGAGGAAGGTGAGACGCTCCGGAGGAGGTGATGCTCCACTTCAAAGACGGGATGGGTGACGTCATGAGAAAGGTTCCCTTCTTATTCCACCTCTTGGGTCACTGCGCAGGCGTATAAGGAATTCGAGGCGCCCCAAAGTGGACAAAGACAACGGTTTATAGCGGCCGAGGCAGCTCGCTCTTCTGCCGACGTGGTGATGAGGGGGACGTGGGGTGGGTGTAAGGCAGGGGCCGCGGAGGGAAGGAAGGGAGGGACTAAACGCGGCGCGGTGTAACGCCGACCCGACTGAGAGGAAGAAGACTCGTCCAGTAAGTAAACAGGTTTCATATCCCGCTAAGCCGAAAGGGGCGTCACATTTTTTTCAATCTCTTATTAACCTCCTGCTCCTCCTCTTTTTCCTCTCATCTTGGATCCTTCCAAGCATTTGGATAAAACGTAGACCCCTCACCTCACTTGCAAAGCCCTCCCTTCCCCCGTTCAACTTCCAACTCCCCCCCTCTTTCCCTCCCTCCTTCCCCCGGGATCCTCCTCACCCACTGGAAACAACACTTTCGGGTTATATCGTGAGCCACATAAACTTGGTTCCAGGATGTGTGCGCTCGGAGCGAAATGAGACGAGGTGGATAAGTGGGGTGGGGAGAGTGAGCGAGCGGTAAGAATGGGTTTTGGGCCCTTTCTGGAAGGCAGAAATGTAATCGGGTCATTAAGCCCTTCAATGATTCGGTCTCAGGGGAAAGAGAGTCGTGGCCAAAGCGCTTCCTAACTGATTTGATTAATGGGGTTGTCAGGAATAGCGCCCGAGAGAACGGAGAGCTCTTCCGAGAAAGAGTGGAGGGAAATGAGCTGGCCTAGGGAGAGAGAGTTGGAAGGGGGACGAGCGGTCTTCGGGAAAAATAGAAGGCCGAACACCGGATTTCGGAGAAGAATTCTTCGGTACTTAGGAAAGTCCACTTAACAACTTCTGCAAGTTTTCTTGGGCTAACTAATTCGTACATTTCTTATTCTAGACGTTATTATTCTTCCCATACGGCCGGTGTGCACCGTAATAACTTGTCAAATGCGATTTCCAGATGTAATCGCACATTATTCCCGATGACGTTGCGTACTCGAAACAGCTTACGGTACAAATTTACATCAAAAGTATGCTTTATGTGGCATCTACAAGGAAAATGCACAAGTCAAATTATAAAAAAGAAATTTCTGGATAAACACAGGGATATATTAACGTCTGACTTAGTGTGTGCTTAGGCCTTTTTTGACTAATTTCAAGAAACTGCTGGGAGATGCCGCAACTGTCACTTTCATTGGATTCATCCGCTAATATGCATTTCAATGCAAGAATTTCAGAGTGTAAAAATCATTCGCCTTGACCGGGATTCGAACGCAGATCCATCGATGTCCGGCCGAGTGTTTTAGCCACAGCTTCAAACAACATAAGCAAAATAATTTCGGAGTTTAAGAGAACGCTTGATAGCTTAACTGGCTAAAGCACTCGGCCGGACAGCAAGGGATCCGGATTTGAATCCCGGTCAAGGCGAATGATTTTTAAACTCTAAAATTGTTGCATTGAAAGGCCTTTTTGAACTAGCGATTTCGTCTGATTCTAATTAATTATTAGGTTAGGGGAAAATATAATTATTGCGTTAATGCAGTGATAATATATTTCCGGGAGCAGAATGAACAACATAGTAAACTCAAAAAAATACAAGTGAATAAAGTAACTAAATTTCTCTTTGCTAACTGCAAAACAACTCCACTTTTAGCTCCGCTAAACACCGTAACTTTAAACCAAGTGAAAGTAAATGATGATAGACAGGGCGGGGGTGAGATGATGAGAGAGGTGCCACTTGCCAAGAGTAGAAGATAATAGGAAAAATGGAGGCGTTTACAATTACAAACATCAATTGATGTGGATCGCAACCTGTTAGCGATGAAGTATTACCAATCTTCTTGGCTGGATTTCAACGACTAAGCCTCGCGAGCCCGGAAACCAATGAGCTGGACGCAAGTTTTCCTTTCTCCTTAATACGGGGGAGGGGCATGGGGCAAGGGAATGGGAAGGGGAGGTGCGAACAAAGGGAATGACTCCAAGGTGGGAAGAACGGAGCTGGAGAGAGAGGCGAGAGATAGGAGGAGAAGTGGGGATGGAGCGAGAGAGAGAGAGAGAAGGATGGAGAGATACAAGAGGCGATACGGAGAGGTGTGAAGCCAGCCTTCGAGATCGCGCGCACCCACATCGGTCAAGGCGTCTCGCCCGCGTCGCTTCTCGAGAAATGTCGCCTGCCCACGTCCTCCTCTGCTCGCTTCTCCTGCTCTCAGAATCCCCCCTCCAACAAAACCCGCCCCCGAGAATCGACAGAATAACGAGCAAAGAAACCCATGAGGTTGAATAAATCTCGGAATGGATAGCTTCCCTTTGTATTATTTTATTTGAACATTTTCCCTATTAATTTTTGGGTTCCACCTGGGATTTCGACAGAGGAAGTCGGCTTCGACTTCCCACCGTATCAATCAAGTCTGTAACTCATTCGACTGAAACGAATATAAGAGAAGGACATAGGCCTAATGAAGTAGGAAAATCGTTTTCTGAGAACATAATGGGTGGAGGAAAACCATTCTTCGTATTTTTAACTGCCGCAGCGGTTTTCGCTTTTCAATTATTTTACCTATTTTTCTACTTCATTGGGTTCCAGCTAATCTATTTTGGTTAGAGAAGTTTGAAATATATTTACTGACTTTGAAGCTCTAATTTAGATGTTTTAGTGGATAGACTAATAATTCAAAGTTTCATCACTGCAACATTCCATTTTATACGGCAGGAAGGGTATAGATATCCGTGTAATTAAAAAAAACACAATATTTCAAGAAGCAAACGTCGCTTAACCATGGTCGTTGCCGCCATTCAATAATTATGAAGCTTGTTTTTTTTTGCTGTGCGTTTATAATCCAATTCTTGAGGAAAGACTTGAATATACAAGAAAGCTTGATTATGAAAGATTTCCCTCTTTCCGAGCAAGGAGATACTTTAACTAATATCAATATCTCGCAAAAGACGTTATACTAATAAGTGTTGGGATAATTTCATTTTCCTATCGCACTATTTCCGACCTCCACGTATATAGTATACTGCCAGACGGAGGCGAGAAGACAATTCATAAACACTGAGAAACGAAAGGTGACCATGAATTTACGATACTATTTATTCGGAAGAGGAACTCAACTCGGGTAGCCTAATAATCTTAACCGAAGGCGCATCAAAGTTAAGCAGATAGTTAAGTGCTTTAAGACACATAATATGTATTTACAAAAAATAACATTAATTTCTACATACGATAATAACAAATCAGATGCTTGAATAAATCACAGCATCTAAGAAAAATATTGGTTTGCTATGGGGAAGTATAAAACGCATTACGAGTACTAAACCCTACGGCGTTTGAAATTCACGCATTCAGGTTATTTCCCAGTGTTGTGACTTCCCGCGACGTTCAAGCAGCCCTTAAATTGTATCACTTTGGTGAAGATGAAGTTTTGAGAGGTCAACTAGAATCGAACCCCGGCTCACAGGTCAAGGGGATGAGTAAATTTTAGCTTAATGCTTTCGTTTAATCAAAATTATTATTTCATATCCGAGTGATACGCATATAAACTTATCCTGATAATCACACAATAGCCATATTTCCATAATTAAAATTGTGTATTTAATATAAGTGAACAAAGGCAAGTCAATTTTCTCCGTAATATTAGAATATTTAATATTCTTCACCATTTTTTTAAATATAAATACTATATTGAACATTGACATTGAAATATTATAAATATATTTCTATTCTATTACATTCCATTTTAAATCCAAACAAATGTACGCAAAAATATTGTTCCTAACATACAAAACACTGAAAGCAACTATAATGTAGGCCAGAAGTTGATGACAGAAACTACTAGGACGGACTACAAGATTAATAATTTTTTTAAAATCTTGTTCAAGAAAAGGGATCAGTGACACTTCCTAAATGGATAAAATGATTCTGTGAACTAAATATTTAACTGAAATTACCAAAAGCACAGCACACTTCCAGTCTAATTACTTATAAAAAATACAGCATTCAAATATTCATCTTTTTTCTGTTGGTCTAAATTCCTTTCCCACTCCATATTATCGCCGGAAGATCCGTTGCAAAGGTGTTCCAGCTACATTTCTTAATCCTTATAAAGACTCGCCTGATCTAAACACGCTGTTGCTCCCAGCATAAAACTGCCCAGAACCCGAAATGGACAGACGCTGACCCACATTCCTCCGTTTGAGTGCAACATATAGCATTCCACCCTTCCTCCCTCCATGGGCCGTCGCGGACATCACTCATCCAAGTATTAAACGTGGACATGACTCAGCACAATGCCCGGAGCTTTAAAAGAGGGAGAGATTCTGCCTCTCAGAATCCGAGAAACTTGCCAAAATATCAAGAGAACGAGCAAACCTTTGCCCGCTCTAGAAAACCGCCGACGGCGATACGCCTCGGAACGAAGCTGACGTCCCTCCTTAAGAGTAATCCTTCGCTTCGAACCCCGAGACAAAATGGCCAAGGATTCAACAAGTACTCATTGAAGCATTTAGAGGCGCGGAGGTAAACTGCAACCAAGCGTTGCCAGAGTGCGAGCGGAGCCAAACGGGTTGAAAAGGGGGGGGGGCAAAGGGGAGGGATGTTGCGAAGATTGGCAGCGGGAGCGAGCTAAAATAGGTGCGAGGCACACACAATGTCCCACGGCAAGAAAACATTTCAGTCGGACAGGCAGGCGGGGAGAGGAGGCAAGTGCAACGGCGTGTCCCGTGCTCCTTCCGCGCGTAAATGACGGCGAGGTGCCGAAATGATACACGGGGAGGAGGCACCCACCCTCCTCGTTCCGGTCCGTGAAGTCACTCCTCGGTGACATCACGTTTTCTTCGGCCTTTTCCGAAGACGTGACTAATGCAAGTGGTAATTTCCCTCCCCGCCAGAGATGATGTATACGAGGAAAGCGCGTTTGAAATTACACTTGAGGGCTTCTTTGGCGGGAGATTTGTTTTTCCGCGGGCGAGCACGGGGGAGGGTTTGTAAATGTAACGGGAAGGACGATTATTTCTAAAAGAATACATTTTGCGGTAATGCTCCTTCCTCAGGTACGCCGAGAATGTGTTTGGCCCGCTTCCTATCACTCAGCAGACGAATAAATCTAGCAGGATGAAGTGTTTTCGTGCGTCAGAGACTGCATAGGTACGTCTTTTCGCATTGGAAATTAATAGAAAGATTTAATTAAATAAAATAAATAAATCTAAGTACTGTAAATGTATTAATACCTGTTGAGGATAATGTACCAAGGAACTGTGAATCGTTTCATCGTAAAGTGGTACATCAACAACATAAAATGCTCTTATGGCCAACGCAATAGTGGTGGCAAAGTATTAAGCCGGTTAAATTCAATTATAAAATATATTGCAACTTAAATGGTCACAATTGTCCGGCCTGTTCATCCAGTTTCATATTTTTTTATTGCGGGAAACCGCAGGTGGCACAGGAATGAAACTGAACCTCCTACTCCGAATGTGTGAAATTAACACGGCGAAGGCTTTATTACAAGATGAGCTCCTTGCTCACCAATAAAAACCAAGCTTCAAGTTGATTACCGTGGACGGAATAAACGAATACCTAAATCACATTTACATACATTCCTACCTATCTATATATCTTCACATGTATACGAGACTTACCATTGCCCGACTCCTTTTTGGGGTAGACAAAGTCAAAGAAAACTCAACATATGTTCTTTCTGGAAACATTCTCTTTCAAAAATTCCTCTCATACTGTACTGTCGTTGTCTTTGGTCTATGCCAGGTTCACATGATATTTATTGCGTACAATTCTGTTCCCACACTTTTAATATGCCATACCTGATCTTATATCATCAAAAAATTGTCTCAAACAACTACATGTATTTATGGAGTAATTCCAGGAATCGAATAACTCTAATAGAAAATATTTATTGATTAATTCATTTGAGGTCTTAAGAACGTAAATAGAAAACTGGTGAAAGTTAAAGTTAGACCATAATGGATTTCAAGAATTGCAGTGATAAAGCGAAGAGAGACAAGAAAATATTTTGAAAATGTAGCCCACTAGGAATATTGTTTCGCTACCTTAGGCAATCAATATTAGGGATAATGCCCGACACTTTACATTAGAATTTTGTTCCCTGAGAATAAACATAATTTATAATTGGAAACGGAATAAGTCTACAAAAAAGCAATAAAAACAATGAGGTGTCTAACTAAACTATTATCTCCATGAATAGAAATACTACGCATGAATCATGTAATAAAAGCCCTAGAATTAAAACGACTGAAATTGAATAATTGGTTTGCATTGTGAAACAATTGCAAAATTGAAAATGGTGCGTAAAAATTCTATCATTATTATTTTACACGAGTGATATATTGTGTATGTTTATTACAAGATTTAAGCGGTGAAGCAAACAAGAACAACACTAAACAATGGAGGATACAGTGAAATTCGAGGGCATTTTTTGCAATGCCCAACGAAAAAACATGAGGTACATGCTCACATACTGGAAACACATGGATGAATGTATACCATTTGATCATTCGAGCGAGGAAATGCATATAGTAATAGTAGGTTCACGAATATCTTTAAAAAAAATAAAATAATTTTCAATTTTTTTCGTATTCTTTATGAAATAATGAATAGAGATCCTATACATGGCGTTCACTGAATGTGTATTTTGTTCGCGAAAAAATAAACAAAAAAGGCAACGTAGTTTCCACCGTAATATAATCTTAACCAACACTGAACAGTCTCCGAACTGAAATCAGTAAAGGCGATGGAGGAAGCTTGTGATATTAAAGAAATGGATGAACTTCTGGGAAAATCAACAACGGGACAATACCAGAGGATATTAAAATTTCAGAAATTAAAAAATAAATTTTGCATTCTGTTTAAACGTCCTAACTAGCGGAGCTTAAAGAATTTCAAGGCCGCTTTGCGATTCCGAGTCAGCAGAAACACTGAAATAATCGTCTCGGTTTGTTCCCGACAATGCTCTTTCTCTCTGTCTTTCTCCCTCCATCTCTCGGGGAGGAAAGTGCTGGAGAGTGAGGACGAAAATGACAAGGAAGAAATCCGTTTGTGAGTGTGTGTGTTCGTGCGACTGAGAGCGTGTGCGTGGCTGAATGCTTCCCTCAGCTCCAGTCATATTCCCTGAGCAGCTGTCACTAAGCCCTTCAGTTGCAATCTGATAGGCAGGCAAGACCCATTCCGTTCTTGGCCTACCCATTAAATCCACGGTGTCCTCCGACTTTTGGAACAGGTCCAGTGGGAAAATGGGGTGGGGGAGACGAAGGAGTGATGAGGAGGAGGAAGAAAGCGGAAGGAGGGAGGCGGAAAGGGTGGCTGGAATGGGTGGAGAGGGGTGCAGGGGGAAGGACGGGGAGAAGCAGGGGGACCGTGACGGTAGGAAACCGGGTGGGACTGGGACGGAAAGGCGAAAACTCGAGCGTAAAATACTAAGAGAGAGTCGAAGGAAGACCAAGCTTAGCGTCGTTAATTTCCCTGCTCGATAAAACAATAATCCATGCACGCAGATTTTATATCTTTCAACTCTCGAAAGTGGAAAGCAGTTAAATTAGTTTCTGCGGTGTCAAAAGGAATGAGACGCGGGAAATTCCTTTCCCTTTAAACCACCTGAAAAATTGGAATCTAGTTTCCCCTGTTGCATTTGTTGAACAGACAATGGAGGTACTTGGTGTGGACTGCTCACATAAAATATTGGCTTTATTTGGTCTAGGTGGAAGTGAACATATTTAAATTCTCAAAACATGCTACTTTTCCGCTCTTATGCTGCAAGAAAGGAATCTATAGTTTTCTACCGCAAGTATTTCCCACAGGTGAAAAACAAAACGGTTGACTTTAATTGACGGTTCTAAAATCTTGTTTTACCAGATTTCTACCGGACTTGGATATTGCAGTCGGAGAACGTGAAAAATTGGAATTTATCAATTATTTACAAATTAAGAAGGAAAAAAAAATTCTGTATCACTCCTAAAACGAATTTATCCAAAAAACCATTGAAGTTTTTTTAGTAAAACAAACTATAAGATGCTAAACGTGATCGCTACCACTAAATGAGCCATCAAACTAACTATCTTTGGATAGTGACGTTGATTATTGATATAATAAATAATAAAATTTGAAACACTGAACAACGAAATACAATAAAGTGTTCAAGATTTTCTTCTTCATCTGACTCATGTTGATAATTATATGCGCTACTGAGCGTGATAAAAGAAAATTTAAAGGAATATATCTCGTTTTAACACGAAGTTGACCGATAAGTGACTTAGTTTCTCTGTTTAATTCCGGTCGACACCCAACTTATCGTAGGAAGAGTAAGCACACATTCACGCAAAAAACACAGGTGCGCAAGTCTCAGCAAATCACCGAAACAAATTACCGAAAAACTACGATGCAACTCTTTTCCTGCTTTCTAGTGTGTCTTTCTTATCCCTGTTCCCCATCTATTTCCACATACCTATATTTCTATTTTATACACACGCATTACTTAAAAGAGAGCGCTAAAGTAGTGACAGAGCAGTTACAGGCCAAAGGGTCACGGAGTACATACAAATGTTTTCAAATATAGGTACTCTATTGGAGAATTAGAAGGGCATTCGTTAGATACTTAAGAGAAATAGCGACAAGTTGCGCTTCATAGGAAAATATTGTGTTCCTTTAATTGTTTGCCCTTTCCGCTCGCTGCTAGAACGGTTTACTCACACGATAAACAACATTAATCTCATTTGCGTGTTTATACGAACGCAGCAGCCTACATGTGCAATTAGAGGAGGAAGGGAACACGAGAGATATAAGGGGGAGAGAATGGGATGACGGAGGGAGGTGAAGGCGGGACGGAAAGGAGTAGAAAGGATTGGGTGGGGGGGAGGGGAATGGAGGAAGCGCGGTGTTAGGAATTTCGCTCAGTCATATTACGAGGAAGATGGCCGTTTGGTGTGGGAGGGGGGACTACGGGGAGCTGGCGCGGGGGGCTTCGGAGGGAGGAGGCCTGGACCCGATGAGTTTCGTGGAGAGATGGGGCGGGGATGGAGAAGGTTGGAAGAGTTGTCGGGGAGTGGGGAATGCGTGGAGGACGAAGGAAGGAGGGAAGGAAGAATCGAGGAGGAGAAATGGGGAGCTCTCGGTGGCTGTCCAAAGAATCGCCTTCCTAAAAGCATACAGTTATTTAAGTTCGAAGCTGCGCGGATGGATGAAAATTTCTTGAGGTTTTTATCCGGCCAGCGGAGGATGCCACCCACTTTGAGAGCGAAGCACGATGACACCATTTACGATGGCCGTAGCAGCGGGATTCATTTGTTTATGGCCAGACGAGTTTTGCTCCTCGGTTTGCCCATTCGTCTCGCGTTCCGACGATCGCATTGTAGAATCAAAACGGCGCTGCGGAAACAAAAACGACTATTGTGATCCTAATTAAAAACTTGATACTGAAAATTATGTTACTGCTCAAAGGAAATGGAAATGACGACTGAATTTAATGATAGTAGAATGAGGGAAATGCATTGTCAGCCAATGTTAATTTTTCTTCCAATGGAGCCAATAATAATGGGCTCAACAATTATAATTGTGGATTTTTATATCCCAAATGCTGGTAGCTTTAATGAACAATTGAATAAGAATTTTCACATCAGACTGAGAATGAGAAATCAGCTAAGTGTCTCCAGAAAAACTTTTCAGTGTCTATGAAGGTAGTTGATGTTTGACTTTAGATGATACTAATTTATACGATTTTGATGGGCATTCTGGTATACTCAATAACTCTATGCATACCAACAGTATATTTAAATTTTAATGATTTCAGACAAATTTACGGTAAAACTGTCGTACACATATTTTTAATTCATGTACATTAATAAATTTTTACTGTTTATAACTCCTTACATTTTAAATGTCAGTCGTATTCCGTATTAATTATTTTTTCGGAATTCCTTTAATTTTCAAAAGCACCTGTTTTCCAAATAATGCTTCTCCCTGATGTGTGAATAAATGCTAGCCGAGTTTTAATCTCCTAAATTGATCCAGCGGTAAAATATTTTTAAACAACAGATTTTATTAATATTTCCATCGACCGTCAGATCAGTCAGGTTATTTTACTTTTATACATATAGATCAGTCAGGTCATTGTATTTTTAAAGTTTTAAGGATCCTCCATTCAAAGCTAAATATTTAGGATTTGTTCTTTTTGCCAGAAGAATGCAGGTGCTTTCACCAGCCTCACAATATTTCCTCGCAACTTTGGAATACTTAGTATAAAACTCATGATCCTGTCCCCAGGATACAAATGAGCCACGCATTGAAATTAACGTCAAAACAGACGGCAATATTTTACCTTTCTTTTAACACAATGAGCCCACAAAGAAATTCTCGCCGCCAGTATTTTCGGGTTAGCTACGGGATGGGCGCGAGAAACTGATAAATTAGCTGTTTAGACAACTCAGTTTGTCTTCATATTGCGCACGAATGACTCTGCGGATTCATGAATTCGGGATGTGGGTGCCTGATGGACCAGTTAACGGAAAAATTGAAGGAAATGACAAGGGAGGCGAAGGGGGGGGAGACACCTAAGGTGTGATCACAGAAAATAGGACGTTGAGAGTACGAGAGAAAAAAAATAAGGAAAGGCGGGCCGATAATTGAACGGCCTGTAGCGCAAATTACTTGGTTGCAATGATCAAGATTGATTATGGCCTCTTAAAGTACATAAATAACATTTCCCTAAATAATGGGGTGGCAGCCTCGGACGCTTACAAAATTTTGTGTCTGCAAACCAAAATTATTCGTCGGCTACGGCATTCTTGTTCATCCCCTGACTTGAGCGGAAACTAATGAATGGTGCAATGAAGAATTTCTTTACTAATCTTCATTAGCTTATCTTAGCTTTAACATCCCATAGTAAAATATTGAAAGTCACAAAAAAGTTTAACACGATCATTTTATCCCATTCTTTTTTCGTGAAAGAATACGAATTAGCAGCCGAAACCCGGCAGCGGTAATCGATTAACATGCAGGTTTAGATTGATACAACTACTCTTTAATGGGTGTTTCTTCTAAAGCAAATCAATATGGAATAAAGTGAATATGCGAAAGATGTTCAACAGGAAATGTTGTTGGGCGCACTATCGGTCCACCGAAGTCTCTAGCGAATATATTTTTCCGTAAACGTAATCGTGAAAACATTCTTAAATTACTTCTTAAAGTAAATTCTGATGCATTAACTTTTTCAGAAACACTTCATAACCTATTATCACTCTTCCTATTTTTCATCTCCCAAGCGTTTTCCCCTGATATCACCTTTTAACCCTCTGATTATCACTCTAGGCCCCTTTTGCATCACTAAGCCTACTTTTCTACCAATTTCGTACAACATAACTATACTTAAATAAATAAAATAAAGATAAAAGAAATATTTGGTATTTTTGTACGGGCATTCAAACCAAACATTCCCGACCAAGGTTTCAATGGTTTTATAGCTTTACGGAGCAATAATAATAAATTAAGTGAATTCTTCAGTATTCGAAAACACTTACCCCGAAACTCTTAAATTGGCTTACTCTGTTTACTTCTCTTCTTTCCACCGTTTAGTCCAAGAGCAAATCCTCGACTAACCATTACCTTACGTATTTCAGCCAGGCAATTATTTTTATTAATTCCCTGGTATCTGTCATCGAATCGAATATTCTTTTATAAAACTTTCATCCTCACCTCAGTATTCATTGACTCTTCACTGTAAAGATCCCAATTTTTATGAATAAAATACAATCAAAAGAAAAAAGCAGCGCGTGAACCTTCATTTTTTGGAGCTTAGATAGGGAAAATCAACTCTAAAACTTGCGCATAAGCCAAGTGACCGTAGCACGCAAGGTCCCGAACCCATACCCTCGAAGAACAAATTTCCGACGTGAATATAACCGAGAGGCATTTAAACGATTTCGCATAAAGAGATGTGCACATGAGTAGGTATGTAATTATTAGAGGGGATTGGGAAGGAAGCGACTGATCGGCATCGGCAGAATGGCAGGGAGGGATAAATGATAAGGAAGAGTGTGCAAAATGGACGGTTGAAAACGATCAGTGGGGGGCTACGTAAGGGGGTAGAGAGGTATGCCATTTGCCGGAGCGCGATGGGGTGGGGAGGCCGGCCTCTCTGGCGGGCCTTTTCCCACGGGGAGTGCGGATTTTTCCGATCTGTGCTCACAGACACTTCAAAACATATATATAAATGTAATGGGAGGGATTTTACGAAAGGAGCGTATTTATGATGAAGTGGGACTGCAGTCTGTGTTTTGGAATGGGAAGAGAGGATGAGCCTACAGACGCAAAACAAAGGGAAGGGGAGTAAGGAGAAGGGATCTTACTGTCTGCCGCCAATGCCATTATTTTCCTCTTTATATGGGCACATAAAGCACTTAAAAATACAGAAACACGACATAATCGAAAACCCTACTCTCTTGACTGATGAAGGCGGCTAGCGACTCAGAAAAATATTTTTAAAAGTGTCCACTTATGCTGCTGTCCCACGTTTTTTAATAGCTTATGAATGTGCGTAAGTATGTACGTGCGTGTGAGTATATGTGTATAATTGTTAGTACGCGTGTGTGTGTATATATATATATATATAGATATATATATGTGTGTATATATATATATATATATATATATATATATATATATATATATATATATGTATATGTATATATATATATGTATGTATATATATATATATATATATATATATATGTATATATATATATGTATATATATATATGTATATATATATATAGAAAACAGTTCTGTCCCTCTCTTCCTTGATAAAGGTGGTCACGACCACCGAAAATTCGAAAAATAGTGAGTCTCCTTTTTGTGTTTCTGTGTTTTTGTCTGTGTCCACTAGTGCTAAGTGTTATACATTATATATATATATATATATATATATATATATATATATATATATATATATATATATATATATATATACATATGTATATATATATATGTGTATATATATATACTATATATATATATGTGTATATATATTTATACTATAAATATATATATATAAACACACATATATATATTTGTAAATTCGTGATCTGCTGGATTCCGCCTTCCCCACCTCTCCTGTGTTCGTCCTTTGTGTGTGTTCCTATCCCTTTTCCTTATATCTGTTTCTATATTAATGAGTATTTGTTCGCCGTTTGGCGGGATTTTGTGTTTGAATGTGTGTGTGTGTGCATATATATATATATATATATATACATACGAGGGTCATCCGGAAAGTAGTACCCGTTCGTGCCGCATGAAGTGCTGACGACGCGAGTAGCCGCTGGACGAGGTCAGATAGCTTCAGTGGCTTGTCTGCCTTCTCTGAGCCAAGTTGCGTGACGCTAGCATTGCCTGTGTTGTTTCTGTGATTGTTTACAATGTTTAAAAAAATTGAGAACGCCGCCAGTTGTGAAGTGAGGGCAGTGATTAAATTCCTCAATGCAAGAAACGTTCGCCCATGTGATATTCATCGCCAATTAAAGGAGGTGTATGGAGACAATGTAATGGACGAGTCGTCTGTTCGGCGGTGGTGTCGCAACTTCAACATGGGGAGGGGGAACACACACGACGATGAGCGTTCGGAGAGACCGTCTGTCATTACAGACCAACTGGTGAGCTCAGTTGACGAATTCGTGAGGAACGATCGGCGCGTCACAATTGATGACATCTGTGAGCATTTTCCCAATGTTTCTCGAACAATTGTTCATGAAATTGTTAAACACCATCTGCATTATGCAAAAATTTGTGCAAGATGGGTCCCTCGCGTATCTCAATGAGCTGGCGGCGAAGGACTATGCAGCAGGAATACAGAAACTTGTCACACGTTATGACAAATGCCTTAATTTGCTTGGAGATTATGTTGAGAAGTAGTTTAAAGTATCCTCTTTCATATAAATTTTTTTATGTTTGTTAATATTTACTTTTGTGTCTTTATTTCACGAACGGGTACTACTTTCCGGATGACCCTCGTGTGTGTGTATATATATATATGTGTGTGTGTGTGTGTGTGTGTGAAAAATACATATCTGTATATACTAAATATATATATACACACATATACAAACATTCTCACAGAAACATAAACATTGTTACATTTGTGTTTTCTGAACATTTCGGTGACATGATCATCCATTTCACCGGAAGGGAGAAGACTCATTAAATGGAGAAATTATTTACGCAAAAATCAAAGAAATACTGTCTATAAACAAGGGGGAAAAGAAAGAACTTGTGTAAAACACAAGCAAGAGGATGCGGAAGAAGCATTTTGTACTGGAGGCATGATATAAAGTAAGGCTAGAACGTGTACCTAAAGTTAATTAAGACTGATGTAAGGATAGAGGTACATCTGAGATAAAGTATTAACCTGGAATGAGAGCGAACGAAGTTTGCAGTAGCTATTCATGTAATAAAACACTCGTTCTTAGGTATAGTATGTAATTATATGTGCATGTTAGAACTGGAAACGTTTTAGAGTAAAGGTGGAATAAACACGATTTTAAACGTTCAGATTTCTTAATCTTTAGAAATGATAAAAATTTCAACTCCAAAAGTGTCGGCGTAAATAACTCATGCTACAATATGCCTTTGGTTTACTAGTCTCTAACATAACCAATTCCAAATATAATTACCAATTGCACTAGATCAAAATTATTCATATTATGTGTAACGCTCTCACTTGGGTACAAAGATAATTGAGATAACTTGTATAATTTTTATCAGGCACATCCCATAAGAAATTATTTACGAATAGGCAATGCAGAAGAACATATTTTGAATGCATTGAAATACTACTTTCAGGAGTAATTAAACTTGAAGAGTGAACTAAACGTAGCCAGTCTAAACAGTGCCAGAGGAAGATCTTTTATTTGCGTGAAGTTAACCATGCGGTAATAAAATTCAAGGGCGACAGGTTACGTCTGATCTTGAAAAAGTAGTATCTCTAGATCTTAGGACTAATTTGATATATCAGCAGCAATACGAGTACCAATATGCAATAATTTCGACAAACCTTTATTCCGACGAGCTGAAGACTGAAATACATAATCTTCATTATTGTGCATTAAAGTGGGAAAGGTGTTGAGTAAAATAAAGAGATATTCTTAAAATATGACATCGCCGGGTGGGGAAAGGAAAGTTTAGAGCCCATCGACGTATAGAAACTCGGCTAGACATGACAACGAGGGAGGTCAGCATAAAAACGTGAATAGAAAAAAAAAGGCGGGAGTGGGGGGGGATGGGAAAGTAAGGGGCAAGGCAGGTTCGAGAGTCGGGTAGGAAGTCAACCGCGTAAAAGAAAGAAGAAAACAGAGACAATAATAGCGCTTCGAGAAAGAAGACGGGAGAGAGGAGATTTAAAATGTAAAACGAGGTAAGGTGGGAAATGGATGGAAGGATAGGCGGAGAAGGAAAGGAATAGGGGGGGTTGACGATAAAAGGAGGCGTATCGGAGGGGAGGGGGTGATTTGAAACGACGAGGGCGGAGGGTACAGAATGGTTGGGGGAGGGGAGGAGGTGGTGGAAGAAGGGTTGAAATGGGCGAAGGGAATGGGAAGGGGGAGAGGAAGGAAAGATAGCGCCAGCACAGCCGACGACATGGGGACAAGAAGAAGAGCAGTAACACCAATCATAAACAGCCATACACGCCCACAGGTCTCTGCCACCCGAGAGTCCCACCGTCCGTCCTTCTCTCCTACTCTTCTCTCCGTATCTCTCCCTCCCCATCTCCCGCACATCCCCCACTCTCACCCCCTCCACACCCTGCCCCCAGCTTCCCTCGCACCCAATTTCAAATGCCTCCTCCTCTCCAAATGGCACTGCTTTCTCCTCCTCCCCTCCCTCTTCTTACGCTTCCCTCGCCGCCAACACGCTCTCTCCATGCTCATTTTAGGAAGATACGAAAATCTACATAAACCATGGGCTAAATTGTTAGGAGAGCTAGGGTGGGGATCATTTGCGGACTGAAGATTAAAATACAGTCAGCATCCCTAGCGTAAATTTTAAGGAAGTCTTTTTTTCTGATGATGTTAAGAACTTATTACAAACCTCACCCCAGGACTACGGTAGGGAGAACCATGAATATGGGATCAGAGAGAGGGACATTGTACGACGGACAGGTTAAAATGTCATCTTTTCACCACAGATGGGAGGGGCCCCAAGGTAGTTGTCATCGAAGCCGTTTATAAAGGGAAGGAGAAACTTTGTTCAGACACGGTAGCTTAGTTCATGGCTATTTTTGTATTGTAACCACATCCTGTTTAATTGCGTGAGAACTAGGTAAAACCTAAACATGGTGGCACAAGTAACGTCGTCCATAACGCCAATATCTTTCAGTTTTTCATCATCTAACCCCTCAATTAGTTCTGTATAAAATGGATCGTTTGGAAAATGGACTGGATCGACACCCGTTTCGCAATCACCCAGGTCACTCCCTAGTTGAACCTCACTGGGTACCAAAAATAAAAATCTGACATCGCCATTCTCTTAGGCTGTCAATCCGAGGGTTGGATGGTAACAGCTCTGCAGTACGTATATATCCTGTCTCCTGCCAATTAATTGCTATGCTCCGAAGTTAAATGTTCTCGACTACGTTTTGAATCATATCTCGTAGAGGAGACTCCGCCATTCAGACATGCCTACCTTCATCTCGGCCTTGTTTTCCTCGTGCTCAACCCGGGCCAGAACAGAACGCAAATTCACCTGCCCAAGGGGAATTACAATTCGCCTCAGGGAACCAAGAATCGAAAATGAATGACCAGCTGAAAATAAACTGCACTTCCCATTGAATCATTATACGGATGTGCATTTCGGATTGGCCGTGTGCAAGCAAACGGGATCGAAGTTAATTTCACATATTTTAGCACTGAGGCAAGCAACGTCACTATAGTCACCACCCGTGTACCCACCGAGCGCGAATATTCCTTCCATGATTCAGCCGAATTAGGAGAGACATGCTATTGCAACATCTTGTAATAACGAACAAACACGCTCCTTACGATGTCATGCTATCTTATTTGAGTTCGACATGCATTGCAACGCTTACGTATTATCCAGGGATAGAGCAGCGCACAGAGGTCTAATGAGTCGGTGGGCAGTACAATATTGGTTCATTGGTGTACGTACATAATATCGTTTCCCGCGAAATTTCAAAGCGGATGACACCATGATGGCCCTTATCAGTTATTATGCGACCTTCACACGAGTTTCATCAAATGAAGCTATTGCTAATACTAAAGAAAAACAAGCGAAGAAATACCTGGCCCGGTAGGGGAGGAGCGGGGGTTGCTGGGAAAGTCCAAAGGCGGCAAGGAAAGTGTGTACGCAGCCCTTTCATTGGCGATGGATGTTTAACATTGTGATTGAGTGGAGCACATTAGGCTGGAGAGGTAGGGGAAGAAAAATAATAGGCATGCTGGACGGAATGAATGAGGTATCAGGTATTCGGAATTTAAGAAGCCTTAATTGTAGTGTAGGGAGTCAGGTTGTGTCTTGTTAGGCAAGCCCTATAAATGTACCTGTGGTTAATAAGTGCGTCCATCCAAAACCTACATTAATGGGTAGACTACCAAATAATAATAATAGCAACAAATGGTGCTGAATCCATATATTTGGGGAGAGATTTACATCTTTTCCTCAGCAGTCTTACATAGAATCATTCCCGAACACTTCTTCCGGAACTCAGATTGATTCTCTCATATTCTTAAGTAATTTTAACCTGTGGCGTATTTTTTTAATCACCTTTCATTCTCATCTTGCAGTTCCTCATAATTTTCGTCTGGGAGACGATTATTCATCGAAAATTTGATAATGAACCCTTGCGACACTAAATGCTCCCATGTCTTATTCAAAGTCAGATATCCTTTTTTTATTAATTTATAAGTAAAAAAGGGATGTATGGAGATTTCAAAAAATAATGTTGAGCAAAGCTTCATCTTTCTTCTCCGTCAACTGAGAGAGGAAATCCAAAATAATTACAGACGCTCTACGATGGAGATATTTTTATCCTTGAAACTTAAGGAAAATTAAAGAACCATTCTATTTTTGATCATGCGAAAAAATTGCGATACTTGATGGGGAGATAAGCGGAGACATGAAAAAATAAAGAAATCTGTGGAAGAATTTCCTCAAAAAATTATTGTAATAGAAATTTCAGCGATAAAAATGTTTTTCAAGGAAACAAACAGAAGTCCGTGAGCAAAAAATATTTAATATTGCTACAAAGATTTCGCATTATACTAATAAGCGCCCATCATTCTTTATTCCTTGTCCCTTTCGATTGTCTGAAAAGCGAGAACCTATTCGAACTTCGGTGAAAAGTAAACTTAAGGATATAAAATGTCTAATGGCAATTAATACTAATTAAATCTGAGATGTTTTCAAGGAACTTACGATTAATTACATTTCAATGCCACCAAAATATAATTCTCTAATGACTAAAATAATCTTTCTCCTTTCCCAGCCACGATGATGACTATGCAAAAAATTAACACCAAGTATCCAAACAATTGTGACTGTAAAATCTTAATTTACAATCTATTATTCATGAGAAGAATATGCACATACCCTTTACCCAGGATTAAAAACTACAGGTGTATTAGTTCTCCACTCCATGCTAATGTCCCAGTTGAGGGTTGCAGGATATAACCTAGGTGTCTTGGAGCCCAGCACCAACCAATGACCGTAAGTGATGATTCTGAAGAGTTAGATAAGACCTTGGGTCTCACCTGAATATTATGACCGTCAATCATTTCTGGGGAGAAATATTTGAGTCCCTTATCTTTGTTTCCATCGTCTCCGGGGGAAAAGCTTTTTGAGCTGCGTCTATCCCCCCCTGACATCAAAATCTCCCGCAAGCAGACACACAAAAGATCTGGGAAAAGGCCACGGAGGGATATTAAGGATACTTAAGAGAAATGCCTAAGCTCTAAAAATAAGAGACGGAATTTGAAGGACGCAGGACCGGGGTTGAATGTTGAAAAAAAATTAAATCAAATAATTCATGGCATTTACGTTCTTTATTTAGTTTGGTATGACGGCTAACGATAATTCCGGCACAATGAAGGACTAATTTAAAAAAAAAATCATCCATTGTGAGCTCCAATTACCGATTAAGGAAAAGATCACTTGAAAATTATCCTCCTCTCGTTATGAAGCAAAAAGCCCAAAAGTCCCGAAAGGAAAAATAAATCACAAAAGGGCATTCACGAATAAAAGTATCCCGAGTATGGGAAAAATCCCTTGTAAATCCGACTTGGCTCACTTGTGATATATATATTATCATCAATATTATTTAAACCCAAGCCAAACGGTTAAAACGAAGTCGGGGAGAAATAATATTTTAGAATTTTATTATTACTTTTTTGTTAGCCGGCAATTCTCCCGAAAAAGTACTCGAAATCATAAACGATATGTTGTTCGGGGGTGGGAGGGGATGCAGGGGAGGATGAGGACGACGGGAATTGGAGGAGCACTGGGGGAAAAATAGGGAAATAAATAAATTATCACTCTTGAAAAAAATTTGAAAGGTCTCGATGAGTTTTTCGGGTGGTCCTCAAATATCGACGGAACAGAGAAGCAGAAAAACAACTTTTTGATATTAAAAAATAGGGAAAGGGAGAGCGGGGGTGTGGGCCGGTGGAGGAGGGGACTGAAGGATGAAAGAGGAGCGGAGGGGTGAGTCGGGCGGGAAGGCGGGTGGGGGCGTGTGCTCATGACACGGTTCACTCGACGCACGAGTGCGCGGTTAGGCACGCCGAGCATAATGAGAGGGGTCTCACTCCTCCACCCTTCGCCGCTGTGTGCGGTGTGTGCCTGTGTGCATGTGCGCGCATGGAGGCTTCCGATAGGACGGGGAGAGAGAGGCAGGGCAACAGGAAGAAGGGAAAGGGGAGAGAGTGAGAGAACGAAAAATATTATAAAAAAGGTTTCGCTCGGGTCCCGAAAACGGAGAAAGGAAGTCCGCTCACTCGTACGAATCAAAACCAATAAACGCCTCTCCCTTGGATATTAAAGAGAAGTAAAGAGAGAGAATAAAAAGCAAGGAAAAAACAAAAAAATGAGTAATTAATGCATTTCAATCTCTCCTCCTTTGTGATTCTTTGCGCCATAACTTCTCCCCAACTCCCTTATCACGCAAACCTCATATTTTTTTTCTTTAATGCCACTTAATGTCTATCCCTTTATTTTTTAGCGACGTTCCCTAGATCTCCGTTAAGACAAATGTTTTCTTTTCAATTATTTCACTGAAAACACTCCAGGATGGCCCTTGAAATTTGTAGCAGTCGTCTGCGACCAAATAATTACTTTTTTCAAATAAAACGATAGTTGCATCATCACCTTATCAAAACCATATTTCCGTTTACCATTACACTGGCCCTAATAAGACGTTTTGCTTTTACAATATTCGAAAACATTTGGGTGGGTATCCGAGAGATACTTAAAATTTTATTCATCATTTTCACCCAGGAGAGAGAGGTTTCAGGTTTCAAGAAATCCAGGAGTAATACTTTTCGATGCGAATGAAGGATAATACGGGAGGGAGAAACTACATATAAGGAAAAAACAAGAAGAAAGTATGCGCAAGAAGTATGCCCAAGTGAAGGTTAAAAAAGGTGAAATAATGAAAAGGCCTTGTAAGAAAATAATGCGCGCAAGGCAAAAAATCGTTGAATCAAAAGTTCCCGTCGTTAATTCTGCGGAGGGATGATGCAGGGGTTCTGTCAGACAATTCCGATTATGTGCTAACATTGAATCTGCTTGCGGGTAATCAATAAAAATCAACCTAAAAAACGAAGGTTTCAATAGCAAAAACCATCCTTCATGCGGCTAAGTAACTGCCGCATGCAAAAAATGATCCTCAGAAATAAATCTATTTCCAATCCCTGAAATAGTACATGTACATTGAATGTACTAAAAGTCATCACAGCGTTATTTTGTTACGGCAACGTAAAAGAGAAATAACTGCCACTGAAACTTGAACTTGTTTATGCATCCTTAGGTTAATTTTTTGTTCAAAGGAAAAAAATTTAGCTTGGCTTTGAAATGAACTACAAAAATTCTCGTTTTTTTGTTATTTCCTGAGACATTAACTGATGATTCAATCGGAATGGAGGAGAAAGAGAACAAATGAGCATAAAAGATTCTTTGAAGTGAATCATTCTGGGGTGTTAGCTCTAGTCATTTTACTCATAGAGTCGGAGTTCGAGCCACAGTGGTGGCGGTGTTTTTAGGTGTGCTGGCCCCCTTTCTGTGCCTTGGGAAGCATCTATGTATAGTATACCCTACCACTCGCCACGCTTAAAGAACTAATTATTTAACGCAATGTACTTCGCTTGTCGGATGGGACGTTAAGTCTCCACCATTTTCCCTATATCACGAGTTAAGCAAATGAAAACATTGCCGATGAGAATCGCGGAATTTCGAAAACAGCTGCGAAAGATTTGATAAAATATTTTTGGAACCGTCACTGACAGGAATAACTACAAGTCCAATCGCCCATATAAAATATGCAATCCGCTCTGCGGTAATCCTTGTTTAGTTATGGCATTTAAGAACTTCTAACAGTTATTCAATCTTATAAAGCCAGTTTAAACGGGTGGCTATCGAGCCACCCGTTTATTTTTTTTAACCGCGTCAAGTCAGTGATTAGTACGCTGCAATAGGCTATCTGCGACTAATGGCGAAAGTCTTGGCGTCTTCGCGTGCCTCCAATGCCCTCTTCGACAATCCCACCAGCCCAGCACTCTCATTTTATAACGACCATTCCTCCGCCCTCGAATCTTCCGCTAGGATCATTAAAAACTATGACAGCGTAGGTGTGGGACTATTCATTTGGAAGACCGGCTGGTGGGGGACGGCGCCATTCAAACCCAACCTATGAATGGACCGAGAGAAAGCAACGGCTGCAGCGAGAAATCACAGAAAAATGAATGGTAGCGGATGTAATAAATAATCTAGCCAGCCGATGGAGCCATCAAAGACGCAATCGTAACTCGGTCAAGAAGAAAAATGAAGGTTTCTCCGAGGTAACTTTGTAAATTTAATTATTATTTTCCAATTGATGCTGTATTATGGAGAAACGATTTTACCTTTCCATTACCTGACGTACTGATTGTTGAAATTTGTTTATTTACCATTATCACCAGCCACCACTTTAACTGGTGGGTATCAGGGTAGGGGGAAAGTTCCTTTCTCTGTGCCGGTTGTGGTTTCCCAGGAATACCTGGTACCCGAAAAATCGCATAGCTTGGGTGGAGCTGGTGCCCAGAGTGCCTAGCTCGAGAATCGAACCCGGGCTCCTCCAGTCACCAGTCCAACGCTCTACCCCCTGGACTACCGCGACCCCATATCTTTTTATTTATTATCGATATTTTTAACAGTGTAAATTTTAGCAACCATCGCACGGCGCTACAAACTCAACCTAATGTTTGTGCAGTTGTCACGCTATTGGTATGTTTCACAAAAAATTTGTAACATTTCCGCCTGGTTACATCATTGCGCGCTAAAAGAAGTACCACCGTGTGATAAATAAATATTTTCAGGAGCGAGCTTAAATTTAATCCAACATGTATTCCATTCCCTTATATGTTTCACCAAATAATTGGGCAAACAAAAACACCAACTCTACGAAAACAAATATTTAGCACCCTAAGGGTATATTAAAGGGCGTCGAGTGCAGAAATGGTTCATACGGCAAATTCTTGACTGATTCTGTTGGTCTCATGCGGTTTATAGTTAAGCAGTTTCTCCTCTTGAGAAATTTTAAATTTTCCTGAGCAGAAGGTTGTAAACAAGAATCTCGTCCCCGATGCAATAGGACAAATCTCCGCGAGGACAAATCTCGGCAGTAAATATTTATCTGTCGACTATCACGTGACAATACTTCCTCTCGTCCAATGAGCGCCATCTATTTTTTCCCGGCTTGGCAACCTCGGGTGGGAAGACCAGAGGAGAGGCACCGAGCGTATCAATGGGAGAGCATTGAAGGGGGGAGTGGGAGAAGCAAGGGAGCTGAAGGGTGGGGGACGACGAAGGGCGGGGTTGGGGGGGAAGCGGCGAAGATGAGGTGTAGTTTTGGACCACCTCGTCCCTTCCGAATGACTCGGAGACTCTCACTGCCACCAACAGCAAGCACAACCTTAATGGACTCTGAGAGAGCGAAGGAACGGGATGAGTGGGTGGGAGAGGGTGGGACGAGAGTAGGCAGGGCGCTAAGTGGGCTGCGGAGTATTTTTAATGGTCTAAAGTCAGGGAAATATTATAATAGCTCATCTCTTTCTGGGCGTGTGGGAGGGGAGTGAGGAGGACGCCCGCTTCTCCCGCTGCCGCGGGGAGAGGAAGATGGTTTGTCAAGAAGAAGAGAGAGGAAAGAGGAGAGACGTGGGGGAGGCTGCGCTGAGGGAGGGGAGGGTCGGGGTGGGTGGCACGGCTCTCCCTTGCGGGAGAGAGAGGAGACTCCGAAGGTGGGCGGACTGGGGGATCTTTTTTGAAGAGGAAGGACAGGTGCTGTTGCGGCGGACTAAACGGAAAAAGTGGAGGGGTTAGAGAGAGAGAGAGGTCCAGGGTGAGGGGGGGGGGGGGGGGGTGAGCCGATTTTTATGGGAGGGGATAAGGGTTGGAAATGGTGGGGAGAAGGGGGTCTTAAAAGGGTCGACATCATAAGGGCACCGGAAGCTCGCCTCCCCCCTCCAGTGTCCCCGTCTCCACTCCGCCACAAACACGCCCCCACGACACAAAAACTCGTATGACTACAGCGACGTGAGCACTGCAATCCCATTTCTCTCGAAAAGTCTTATCTTTATTCACCCCTTGCCGCCCCGAACCCTCACCCAAATACCATTACTTCATCTGCTGAAACATTTCTACCGTCGACGGAACCACAGGGACGCAATCGCGGAAGTAAAATGCTCTTGTACCCAGGGAGGAAATTTTCACCCAAAATGGACCGCGGAGGATGCTTTGGGTGCAGAGGAATAATTTCCTCTCACTGCGATGAAATGAGGTGAAATAAGAAAAGCATAATTTTTTATCGTCAAATTCCATAAAAAAATGTATTTCATCTTCCCCGAAATGTTGCATTGCACTAGCCCTAGTAGAACCTTTGGTAGATTTTTCGGTCCGGATCTAATTTCCCATTTCTCCAACGAGAAGGGGATTTACTCAACTATCAAGTTTTAACCCACAATGTGCGACGCGGTAGCCCTTTTGGATCGATGATAAATGAATGCACGAGGAAATAAACCTGTCATCGCTTGTTAGCTCCACGATGTCTCCATGTGAGGTAAACTTACGATTTATATCCGATGGGTAAGCTATCGGTGGTAAATTAGTATTATCCTCTCCGTAGTTAATGTCCGTACATGTAAAATAAAACAACAAAGGAAATATTTTCCCATCCCTACACAATGGTATAATTTTGAATTTAAGTATGTGAGTGACTGTCGAAATTTAATTGACAGCTATTTAAATCACAAATTCTTTGAAAAATATTCTGAAAAGTTGTTTTATTTAACTTAAGTTACGACTATTTTCAGTTGGAATGGTTTTCAGTATGCATCTTTAACAACAAATGAGGGAGAAAATATAATTTAGCTAAAGTAAAATATGCAACCATGCTCATATATGTTTCTTGATTATAATAAATTATCTTATATATTAACTTAATTTATGCGTAAAAATAGAATTTAGCATGCGAAAATGAGATTTTCACGACTTTTAAGCCATGTTCACGCAACCTTGTAGACCTAAAACATTGAACTACAATGAGTAAAAACTCATGTCTAAAAAATTAAATGAACTACAGAAATGGCGCTGATTAGGAAAGATGGCGATAGCATATTACCATTCCGATCCTATATTAGAAATATTACTTTTTCATTCCCAACCTAGATGTCAAAACTAAAGGCAGTGAAGCAATATGTAAATTTCTGTCGACGAAAAATCTCAAATGAAAAATGAATCCGTTTTCTAAGCTAATGAATCAAAAAGAACCGACCCATGTCGCGGAAAATATGTTTACTTATTCTCATGAGTTATTAATGCTGCACTGGAGTGTCACTCACGACTAATTTGAGCACAATACGGGATTGAATGAATATTTGTCTCAACATTCTTTTACTGAAGCGTGAATGATGGTAATGGAAGGAGACTTAAGGCAATCCAAAATAAATACCATATTTCTGCATTCTTTTACAGAATAAAAGGAGGAAAACTAGTTAGCGCCCACACCATAATGGTGATCTTATTTTAACCCTGACAAAACTATTTTTGATAATTTTCAGGACTCATATATACAGAAACATATATAAGGAAAAGGGATAGGAACACGTATAAAGGACGAACACAATAGAGGTGGGGAAGGCGGAATCGAACGGATCACAAGAGTAAAAATATCTCCTCAACCGGGACTCGAACACCGGATCTTTCCACTTGCCGGGCGGATGCTCTTAACCACTTGAGCTAACGAGGATATGTAATTTACCCTGAGATCCGTGGGTCTTATATGTCGCCAAGCGCCCCGATTCTTTAGCCAAGAGATGGCGTCAGGGGGCTGCTTCACCCACCAAAGGAGAAATGGATTACATTAATTACCTCCGCGTTGTAAGAAGAGTTAGATGTCGCAATTTCATCAGTCTTGCCTGCTCTCTACGTGAATAAAAGAGTTCCCAACGTAATTTCTTCAGCATTCCTTCATACCCGTCATGCTTACTTTATTCTCGTAGCAATTTTTACTAAGCCTACGGCATTTTCCGTGAAACTTTTCCGATTCCTTTATTAACGTTTTCTCCCAACGATCTCAATTGCTGCGTATTCCAAAGGTAACCTTCTCATAACTTTTCATGATCCTTTCGTACAAACCTTCTAACGAAAGGTAATTCCTTTAAGACTGACCCACATGCTATTACAATGAGAGTGTGAAACTTGAATTTGGGAGTTGAAATATTGAAACACAATAACCCGCTGTTTTACCTGAGCTTGTACATAAAGAAATCAAAAGCTTAGAATACATGAACCCGCGCCTTTGGAGTGTAGAACGCTGCAATCCGGACCTGAATGGGATATGAGGAACGACTTCGTCGGTGGACAGGGGTTATTAGATTGGTAGAAAAGTGAATTGGGAGAGGAGTCGGAAATATGAGAAAAATGAGAAACAAGAAAATGGGGAAAGCGGTGGGTGTGGGAACGCGTGGGAGTCTGAGGAAAGCGAATTGGATTCTCTCAATTGACGTCACTTCCGCCGGAAACTACAAAAGCGTCGTCGCGTGGACGATGAAGTCAAAAATCGGGAAGGATGTCCACGTGCGGAGTGAGGAGGAGAGACGAGAAATATGAAGACGCGGCCCAGGGGTAGCGGCTGAAGAGAGGGGGGAAGAAGATGTGGGGCCGAGGGAGGGGTGGATGGCGTGGGTGGAGGTTAGTGGGCATAGCGTTGATGTAACCTGGACAACACTTTTTCCATCGTTGAAGCTTCAGGTAAACGCCATAATTCAATGCAAATTAGGAATCCTCATACCTGAAGTGATCCCCACACTGATGCCTTATTACCGAGTTCCTAACTCATCAAATTCATAGGGAGACACTTTCAAAGGAATTTCTATTTCTTTTCGTCAAATACATTTCACGTACATATTATCGCATAGTCACAGTATTTATTAACAAATGAACAACAATCATTATATTACAAAATGTAAGTCAACGAAGGATTTTAGGTGGTACTTACGTAATCAACGAACTGGACGGTTTTAATTTTTGTGACTTATTAAAAATACTACCGAAATCTATTAAGATACCTGGAAACAATCAGAACTAATAATATCTACAATGATAATAATAATAACATCTTTGATGAACCTGAACTTCCACAAAGTTGAGCCAAAAACCACCGAATACATAATAATATCTGTCATCATTTCTGAGTGCATTCTATACACTGTACATAGCAATGACATTTCAGTATCTCCAATACTATATTATTCGATGAACCGTTTTAGCACCCTTAATTAATAAAATTGACGAAAAAAAATATAGTGATAGGACTTAACTAAGGAATGGATCAATAAGATTCATAATTCTGGTCAGAAATCACAAGTTTCTTGAAGCCCTGCTTGGGTCAACTACTCCATAAATCATAGAAAAATTCATGATATGATGATGGAAGATATTCGATTAAAGATATTGAGGTTGCTGGTACTGATGAAATCACGAACAAACGGGGACATTTTTACCATCATTTGGGCATGAAATATCTATCCGCAAGATGTGTGCCGTGATTAATCACAGGTGACAAAAACAAAATAATGGTACAGGTTCCAAAGCGAGTAGGCAGCTGATCCAACGAAATCGGCAAGACTTTAAAGCATCATTGTATCACCGTGAAACATGGCTACACCAATACAAGTCTGACACAAAGAAAAGTATAAGCTGGGGGTTTTGAGCGGGAATCCCGCACCAAAGAGGTCGAAGAACGTTTTTTCATCTGGGAACGTCATAGCGGCTGTTTTTTAGGATTAGCAAGGAATAATATTTATTGATTGGAAGAAATAAAAATGTTGGCTATTAATCAGTCGCAGTGAATAATTAAGGAAGATATGAATGGTAAATTAAAAATGCCTGCTGAAAAACCGACAAAGAAAATACCTCCATGAAAAATGAAGACATTAGACATCATCTGAGGCATATATTCCGATCATGTCCTACCTCAAGGTCCCAAAATTTTTATTTACCATCTAGCTCTCTACAAAGTACTCAAAAAGTACATATACATATCCATGTGAGTGTGAATAGTAATATAAATAAATATATATATATATATATATATATATATATATATATATATATATATATATATATGTATGTATATATATATACACACACACACACACACACACTCGTATATGTATATATATGTATATATGTGTATATATGTATTATATATGTATATTATATATAGTATATATATATATATATATATATATATATATATATAAGAGAACTATAAGTTATTAATGATATTTGATATTCTACCCTATAAGACAGGTTTTGAATGAATAAAGACTAAACAAAAATAAGTTTTTTTCCATTCCTAACAACACGCGACCTGATATCCGATACAACAATGGACCCTTCTTTAATTTCGACTACTTCCTTCTTCCCATCATTACGTCCATCCTTAATGTGCCCTTACTTGCTTGGGTAATATTCTCTCCTGTCGTAATCTTCAACATCCCATCACCAATCAAAATGCTCTGCATCCACCTTTCAAGCTAACAATTTTTTCCGAAAATCTCCTCTCTTCCCCTACCATGCCTGGCACTTAACTCGTTTGTTTTCCTACCCGTCCATTCACTTTTTCCATCCTTCTCCATGACCACATTTCTAAAACTTCAATCTTACCATCTTTCCGGACTGTACAAATCTACACTTTTTATCAAAGTTTGAACGAATCTCTTCTTAACATCCGTACTCCTGTTCCTGTCACAATTCCCTCCTCCTTGAAGAAACTTTCTTTCCTAACGCAATTCTTCTTCTTATGTCGCTACCATTTTCACCATCTCGATTCATAACGCTGCCATGCCTCTTTTACCATTACCTCCAGCTAAATGGAAGATAATGGGCACCCTTATATTACGCCTCTTCCTAACGCTGCCCATTCAGTCCCCGATTTCGTAAAAAGAACTAGGCGCGAATGGAGAGGCGTCTCACTATTCGCATCTAACCAGTCTGGTTGCGGATAGATCTCCTATTCCTCCAGACTACTCCTATTTTCAAGGATACGTTGATAAATTATATCCGATTTACTCTATTGAACGCCTTCTCAAAATATAAGAAACAAACAAATACATCCTGATAGTATTGTATGTACCTCTTCACCAGCGACCTAAGTGTATCAAACCTTTTGTTATATAGTCCTCACATGACTGCTGCATTTCCCTTTTTGGGATGGGAATTAAAGGAGTAAAGTTTTAACGAGAGTTTGTTTCACAATATTACCTTAACGGTGATCAGGTGACAATGGCAGTAAAATTCTACATTTGTCCTCCGGTGAGGCGTCTCATGCTTGGAAACACTGATCTAGGGCATCATTGAGAGAGATAGGGCTTATAGATAGAAGCTATGACAATCCAAAAATAAGAAATATTAACATATGGAATTATAATGAAATAATTTAGTGAGCTTAGGAGATGAGCTGAAACGTGCCAGGAATTAATAACCTAATAGTAATTGGGGATCGGAAGTCAGTGGTGGGCGAAAGAATAGTAATGAAATAGGATAGAACGTTTTTGGAAATAAAAAAATAGTGTAGAGAACCTAATCGAGTTTCGAAGGAGAAAATGTTTGACAATAACCAACACCTTCTTCAGATGCCATTACAGACAAAGGTACAAATGTAAAGTTACGAGAGAAACAGATAGGATCTAGTTGGATTATATGTTCTGTATAGGTTAAGAAAAAACGCAATCAACTCACAGAGCTTCCAGGAGGCGGATGCAGATTCGTGCCACGATTTAGTTGTTATGAAATTCAATTTAAAAATTAAAAAAGATTTGAATGGGTAAGAAAGAGCAAAAATGGAATGTTGAAGATTAAACGAGAGTAAAATGGAAGGGTAAAAGGGGGCATCTTTACCGAGAAAAACTGAATAAATGTCTAATGAGGATTAGGGAACAAAAAACCGTCTAGGGAGCGTCAATATTATTAGCAAAGTTATCAATAGAGCCAGAAGGTATTCAGGGGCGGTAGGAAAAATAAGTAGAGGCAAAAATATTCATATATAAAAGGAATGCGACAAGGATAGCTTGGGTTTAAGAATACTAGATAGCGAGATAGTAACAGCTCTGTAGGAGATAAAGTCGCACAAGTAAGTCGGAATATATAATAACCCAGCAGAGTTACTTAAAGAGTTTGGGAAAAAATGGAGGGAAGGGATACGCAGTATTTAAGAAGAAGGAATATGGCCAGAGGATTTCCTTGGATAAATTTTAATCCTCATCCCGAAAAAGAGTAATGGAGTGAAAGAGTATTAAGGTTAGTTAAATTTCACATGCGGCAAAGGTGGTTCTTGGGATCATTAACAGAAGTTTCCAAACAGGGCAAACAACTACCTAGGCTAATGTAAAATCAATTTAATTTACAAACGGAAGTGAACGCGTGACGCTATTTCTATTGCAGAGAACAGCAGTCGAAGGGAACATGGATTATTATCAGAATCTTTCTGTGTCCTTCGTGGATCTTGAGACTGCGTTCAACAGAGTGAACGAACTTCATGGATTTTTTTAAAATTAAAGACTGGAGGTCATATTACTAATTCTAAACTTGTGCATAAATCACAAGGCATATGCAGCAGACAGGAAGTGTAGCATAGAGAGAATATTTAGATATTTTCGTACCCTGAAAGCCACCGCTAGGGTGTGTGGCAAGTAGTGAATACACACCAGACTAATATTGACCCGAATATGACCCTATCACGTCTGGACAATGTTATTCTGATCCTTTATCGTTCGCCGAAAAAATCACATCTTAAAGCTATCTATTCTACACTTCATTCCTCTAATTTTTTAGACACGATCGCTCCCACCGCGGTTACATGGGGGTAATAATAGATTTTCAACGTCACTGCTAAAGAGATATCCTTCCAATTTATCCAAGAGATTTAATCTGTAATTTCATCTTCGTTCCGTGAGTGATTCCCAGCCTAGCTCCTCTAATATTTTGGATACGCTACTAAGTATATCATTCAAACGTTTTACAAATCTAGCACCTCTACGCTGCACGCGATCGAATTCGGCATCCGATCCGAATCGGTCAGGTCGGTGATAAGCAGGGGTGCGAGTCATAGTTTCCCGCTATCACCGGTACTTTTCAACGTATATGTTGAGAACATGTTAAGCGTGGGTATGGGAAAGGGATTTCAACTTGGAATAAAAGTGGGAGGCAAGATTATTAATTTAGTTAGGCTTGCTGGAGATCCACCAATAGTTAGTCAGTAAGCCTAGGGATTGCAGTTATCATTGAGTGCTTTCTAGGAACAATACGAGAACGTATGGAATGAGGATTAACAACAAAAAATTATGAGGTTCTTGAGAAGCAGAAAACCTAAGCGAAATATGAGAGCTGGAGGGAGTGAACTAGAGCAGGTGGAGGGAGTTTGGGCAGTATTTTAGAGAAAGGGACAAGGTATAGTGAAAGACCAACACTGAAGCTTTAAATAGAGTGGGTGCATCGATGAATTTGCTTGGGGAAATAACAATAAGGAAATAAGCTTGGGGAAAGCTGAGGGAGTAGGTGAGTAATAATTGAAAGATAGTGCGACGCAGCAACCTAATTTTCATGTCAATGTTTGTAATTCATTGTGTAGATGATAAGGTTATCCTACAAAACCCTTGAATCACTGCAAATCCAATTGGAATTCAGTACCTTACGATTTTATATTATTGGCATCTGATCATCACCAGTAAACCTCGCAATCGATGATGAATAAAAAAAAATAGGTTTCGTGGATCCATGAAGTCAAGTCACGATAGCACCGCGATCCTTCGCTCTACTAAGCGGGCACTCGGGGTTCAGTGGACGCGGTATTCCACACCCATTCTGCCTCGCGAAAATCTTTCTCGACACACGCTGGAGTATGTCGCCTGGATATCGCGCCCCCGGACAAAATAAAACAGGCCGCCGCTACATCTACAGTGGGACGCCGGAACCACACGCCGCCACGCGCAGAGACGCCGGCGAATGTCGTACGAACTCACCGGGACGTCGTCGCGCCAACTGACGCTGAACCCAATCTAGTTTGAATCGAAAGAAAAACCACTCCGGCAACAAGGGTAATGAGAGAGGCATCACCATATTCGCCAACTCAAGAGTTGGTTTCATTCTGTAGGCGGGTGCGCGTGCTCAATTTCACACTGAGCAAAATGATTCTCGAAATAATTACGGATGCTAGGCAATTGTACTTGACCTCTTAGGGAAAAAATGCTATTAATGTAGGCGGATCTATTCTAATTAAATATTCGAGCTACTATTAAAGTATTTCGATTATAACGAAACCATTGACAAAGTTACTGCTAACGGTACTATAGATGAACACAGAGATTATTGGGAAAGTAAAACTGAACACGAAATTAGTACGTATAAATATTCAAAAAAGGAGTGTGAAAAGATATAAAAAATAGACAAAATTGCACATCCAAAAATATCATAAAGATATGAAACAATTTCCCATCGACCGTCTTTGCGTGAATTCAAAACAAATCAGTGAAGGAAAAGATTTTTCTCCGAACTGATATTTTCTCGAGCAAAACTATGGATTCACTACTTGCAAGAGAGTCATGTAACTGCATCTGCGAAAAATAGGAAAAAGAGGCGCTGGGATAAAATTATGTTATGCCTAGAAAACGTTGAACATACACACACACACACACGTATTTATTTGTGCATACTTAAATAGATTTTCTATAATCGCATCTTTCTGCACACCAAAAACATTCCATACAATTTTTGCAATTCGCAATTAGAACAATTTACATCCAACTACATATTTTTTCGCTCCAGTCAGTCACTGAGTATTGTACTCAGGAAAATCAGGCCGCGTAATAAAATGGTTCCTTTGACCTAGCTTTCTAATATGCAGAAAATATATTTAATCTTGAAGCAAAACGAAACAAAAAAAATGTCGCAAAAATAGAAACAGAATGCTCGCCACTTTATATTGAGGAAAAAACCTTCAGACCAGACGGATGTTTTCCATGTCCCACAGACAGATTCTTCATTCTCCTTACCCATTCTTCATCTCCTTCTTTTTCCTCTACTCCTGCTTTTAATATCTTTTCGAATTTGAAAGCGCTCTTTTTCTCGCAGACGGCAATATCCGCTTGTCATTCACGGGAGCAGAACAGGAGGAAATAAAACAAGATAGCAGCCAGAAATCTTTGCTCTTCTTTCATTTCGATAACTAGTGGTCACTCGGTAGCCAATTTTCTAATTAGCTCAAACTATAATCCGAAAAATAACCCATGTAATAATAAGATAAGTTCTAATTAGTGCGTCACATCATTAGAGTGGTATATCATTAGTATCAACTTGGAACAACTACCGTTATAACACGTCAAGATGATGTTTTTTGACAATAACGAATTTTTTAATTCGTCTAAGGCCATTTGGCAATTCCCTTCAGAAGTTTGCAAATTTAATTGCCGTTTTTACGTGCATATGAGAAAAAAATCAAGAAGTGAATTCCCAGGGCATGCATCCATCTTAGTTAGAAAGGCAAAAATCTAAAAAGGTACTGAAAATGATATAAAAACTAGAGCTCATATTTTAAGAAACAACGACCAATTTTGCTTCTCTGCATTTTGAAATAAAATGAAAATACGTAAATTTAGTTGTATCTTACTAAAATTGTATGTATTCTCATTTATTACAGGACTGCTGTCTCTCTCCATAGAGGACACCTTCTTAGAACGGAGAATTAAATGTGCAACAAATACTTTTATGTAAATTTGTGGAATGTACGTGGACCAGACTAACAGGACAGAGTCAAAAATATCTTCAGGTTATGAAGAACGTCCAAGGACAATCGTATAAAAGTGAAGAACAAGCTTAAAACTGTCATAAAAGAATATGCGTTCCAATTCTGTTATACAAGAAGAATTGTACGAAGAAAATTTTTCATTTCTGCTGCATTCCATTTCTGCTACAAATGCATTTCTAGAGAGATTGAAATGACCCAGATATCAATATATATTTTAGAGATTTTAGAGGAATGATACCATATCAATTTCAGATATAGTTGCAATTTGGATCATGTGTTTAATAAATTCTGGAAATACATCAGTGACTTTTATATACTTTGACATCTCAAAACCGAAAAAGAAGACGTCTCCTTGTTGCTCTCGAATCAATTAAAATTCTAACAGAACCGCGAGACAAAATAACAGAATTACTTTGGGAAATCTTTCATTATTTTTTAGCCACCCCCCGGTTGAATCGACCGCCCTACAATCCATAAATAATCGTCGCATAACGGGGACCCTCCTCCCCTCTAATGAGACGTAGTTCGGGGAGGATTAACCTCATATTCGCAAATTCTCCTCCACCCGGATTACAACACCCTCGAGCACCCGCTAAATGCCACCGACAACGCCTGCTCACTCAGTGCCCGCACCCCCTGACTGACTGAAACATCCCGAGCGCACACTCATAGGGGGGGGGGACAGCGGCAGAGGAGAGTGGGGGATTAAACTATCTGATATTATTTATCCGAGCAGCCGCCACATAGGTTTCCCGCGCTTCCCCTTGTCACGTGATTAATGGAGCAAACCCTTTGGAACAACCCCCTCCACGTAGATTTGCTGACTGAGAAGGTACTCCGTCCCACCCTCCATCCTCCGTCCAACACCCCCCCTCTTCGTCCTTCCTCCTCAACCCCTTCCTCGCCTCCATCTCTCTCTCTCCTGAGCTCCTTCCTGAGTTCCTCCTCCCACTCCCTTACTCCTGGATGGGGAATTCCCCTCCTTGGAACCACTCCTCCGATTGGTCAAAGGGCTCCGTGACCAAGCCTCTCATTGGGTGAAGGAAGGGTGGAGGACTCGTCGGCTGGGGGCGGGTGGAGTATGGGGACGGAATAAGAGGGGGCGGCGGGGGTGGAGAGAGGGCGGTAGACTGCGTTGGGGGGGCAAGGAGGGAATGGAAACTGCTCTCCTCTCCCTCCTCCACCCACCATCTCACCCCACCAAGCCCTTTCAGCGATGCAGGCGCCAGAGCGGCCGGAAGGGTAACCACACGTTGCACAATTATCCACCACCGCGCGTCGTCGCTTGCACCAGAAGGGGTTGAGGACTGAGGCGGGGGAAGAGGGAGTACGGGGGAGGGTGGGTAGGGTGGCACAGTAAAGCATTCCAGATCGAAGAGCGGAGGCATCGGGGGAAGAAAATGGGGTGCGATCCAGGAGACGCCTACCTGCGTGACGGGGAAACGAGTGTGCGACGCGGCGTCCGCCCTTCTGCACAGTAAATTAACACCGCCGTACCCCCGTGCCGCCGTAACCCGCGGGGAAACCGAACCCAAGGTTGATTTTGTAGGGTGACGGGAGAGATTATCCCAAACCGATCCGTAAGGTGCGTGAGATTCACGCATTAAGTGTAGCGGATCCAGTCAACCCGCGGTTTTCGAGTGAGGGATTCCTACTATCTTAACTCATTTCTTTTTTCCCTGTTTATTCCGACAGTGAACCACGCGAAATTCGAAACAGAATTTTCCAGCGTTGATATTCGCCCAGTAATTTTTCATCATCTCGCTCTGTGCTTTCGTTCCTCTCCTCTATCAACGGTGTTTGGGTCTTGGACTGTGATTTTTCTCAGAAACCCTTGGTGTTCTCAATTCTGGATTTGAAGGTTCGTATAATGCACAGCTCCGGCTTTATGCACGTCTCTGCGTACCCCTTGAAACCAGCGTGCTTTGGTTTTCCAATAATTAAAGAATTTCAACATTTTACTTTTTAGTCTTCTTAATCCTGCTCGGTATATTTGATCGAAAAACAGCTCTACTATCATCTTTTCAAGATGATTGAATTGTTCTTGGGTCCTTCGCCTTCCACATGAGGCATATTTTGATCATTCGAGATCCCAGTATGTACTCTCTCCGCTACTCTCTGCATTTTAACTTGTAAATTCCTTTAATAAATCCAAACATCTAAGATCTACATACTGATTTTAACTATTTCATTCTTTCCCTATAGATATTCCAAAAGGTTATCCCTCTTGCCAAGTCCCTATCAATCTCAATGGGCTTTCATGCCTTATGAGTGCGTTTCCCAGGAAGGAGCGTACGTCTCACGAGAAGGTACTCGAAAAATGATCCAGCCTTCCTCACCTGACACCGGCATCGAAACAGGTACAGGTAAATTCACGGTTTGGATGAAATTCTTTAATTCCAATGGCGTCACCGAATTTGACTTGGGGGCCATCTCGCCATCTCCCAGGCGCTCAACAAACTCGGCTACCGCGGTAATCAGTAAATTTAAAAAACGTATCCCCAATTGATTATTTTCCGTGAAGAAGCTCCAATTTATAGTTACTGCCCCTATTTCAAATAATTACGCATAAATTTTTTTTTATATTTTTTTCAGATTCAAATATGAGAAAGTTGTCAGTTGCTTCGTTAGTAGAGCTCTGATTTTATCGGTAAACAGCATGCACGACACTTAACCTCTTCCATCAGAGTCCTATAGGGTAACCTGGACGCGCTTGATTTTTCCTAAATTTATATCAAAATATCACAGAATGAGTGTAACTTTTTGATTGTGTTCAAAAGACCGCATGTTGCATGATCATCAAACATTCCTGTCTGTATTTTCATTCTCAATGCAACATTGTTTTCACTGCCGCCTAATATTAAGTTATTGACCTTAATAAATGAAGGCTTAACATGAAAGTAGGAAAGAATTAATTAGAAGTGGTAGAGCACTTATCCAGCACTTTGAAATGGAGAAACTAAAGACGAAATTAGGAGAAGAATCGTGAATGGGAATGATGCACTCATACTCATAAAGCTGGGGCTGAGACACGGCCTTATAGTGAAGAAAAAAATGATGAGCGCCTTGAAAGAATTGGTCGTGACGTAAAAATGTTCGGAAAATAATAAAATAATAATGAAAGATGAGAGTAGATAGTGAGTTTGAGAAATGAGTGCAGAGAAAACAAATCGAATGGAAAGGAAGACAAAAAAATACGCTGGGTTAATTAGTGAAGACAGAAAACCTCAATAGAGGGCAATTCAAAATGAGATGTTAAGTGTATGGAGGAAATATTGAGTAATAACATGATTTTGAAAACAATTATACCAGAGAACCTGTTAGATACTCGAGATAGTGGAATGAAGAGCAATCCTCACGGCCAATGACAAGCCAAAGAGTCCCTAAGACTATTTTTCGCATTCGTATAACGAAAATGGTATTCGACTTCCAATAATTCGAACGGTCCATTTTGACGATATGATGGGAGGAAGAAGGTTCGTGTAATTGAATCATAATTTAGAGAAATTCAAGTGTTTAGTGTTATTCAATGGTTAGACTGCACTAGAAGATTTAAGTTCCTAAGAAAACCTGAGGTACCCCGAGTGCTTCGAAAACTATCCCTGTTCGGTAGATCACTAAGAAATAGTCTGTCGGGTAGAATTAACGAGCTTGATACCGTTGCTTGGGAGAAGAGATTTTATTTTTAATGTTTGCAAATGACGAACTGAACCTCTTTGATAAAGATGACTCTAATTCGAGACAAACATTTTCAATTTACTGAGAATAAAAGGCTACCAATTAGCCTACTACAATCAAACTTTAAGTAGAAAAAATTTCTAACTACACACTGGATAATTATGACAGTGCGTAGCATTAATATCATCTCTTTTTTAAGTTTTCCTGATGCGGCTGAAAATCAGTAAGCGGTTAGCCGTTTTCCTTTTCAATACACATGTGCCCGTGTACCTGACAATAAAATGTATTCACTTCGCCACAGTTCGCCCTCTGCACCTATTCCACCGAAGGTTTGTATGAAATCGAGGCGCAAAAAAACTAGGTTTCTCTAATCATAAATAGACCATTTTGAAAGTGTGAGCCAGTTGAGGTAAAGTAAGACATGGAAAAATTAACTTGAAGGAGGAAAGGACATAGAAATGGGAATGCGTAAATGTTTCTGAAGTGGTTTCTGAAGTTTCTGGGAGTTATTTATTTTAAATTTTAAGCGATGCGATAATAACAATGCGATTAAGTACGATTATTTTGCGAAATTTTCTAAAAATGGGAACCGCCCTTCCTTCGAGGAAATTTCTTGTCTGGAGAAAAGAGGAATCACGCTGACAGCGTTGCGTCTTTAGATAACTCGGTAAACGCACAAACAAATAGTATACGACCAATTGAATATAACATTACGACGATAGTGATAGTGACGGATTGGAAAACACTTCTTTACTGAATACATCCTTCAATTTTTTAGATAAATTTCCGAAGTTGAATTCGTTGGAACTGAATGATTAGAAAATGAAATCAAAGTTTCCTTGCCTCATTCTGGCAAAAGGCAATAACAATATTCTCCCGTCAAACCGGAAAAAAGCAAAACAACATTTATTTGTAAGGAGACATTCTGCAACCACGGTTGACGTTTAATTCCATTAGAAAACGATGGTAATTTCTCCTTAATGGCCGTTTCCGGAAGTAGTTACGCTGTTTTGCATGAAAATACAAAATAGATTAGTTCTTATGACTGAGACCACAATAATAACATATTTTGAGATGTGTCCATTGGTTTCCATAGATCCATCAATATGCTTCCTCAATTATTTTTTAAAGATAACATCACACGCATACTCGAATAGAATGTTGAGAAGTATGAATAAAGCTTTCCACTCTCAATGGCTTATTGATTGACTGAATGTTTCTGCAATCAAATGTCATACGGCATACAGCAATTGTTTCATAAGAGATATAGGTATACCATTGAACACAATCATAGTTTTAATATCCGTGCCAGAGTATATACTGCCGTTCACCAAGGCAGTAGAAGGGAGACATTATTTTCTCGCGAATGGCGTTTATTATCCGCTCTCCCAGTCTCTCTCTCTCATTTGTTCAAGTGGTGGCAAACCAAATGGTTGCCACGGGAAGATTCTGATAAGGGAACGAACCTAGAGTGATCAATCTACAGTCCTTCGGCTCCTTATGCGGAAAATCGAAGGCGAGGAGACTACGTCTTCGAAACAGCCTCGAGCGCTATGAGTGAATTGTTCCGCTGCTTGATGCGGTGCGACTACTTCCTTAAAGTCCATTATGAGAAATGGAAGCCTCAAGGCATAACGTAACCCATCCATTGTTTGAATACTACTCCCGTATATATAATAGACGGCTACTTCAAGTGGGGGTTTTGTGCTCGCCTGCGCAGTAATCACTGTTAGGTATATGGAAGTGTAATTCATCTAACGGGACACGAGGAATTTTAAAGGAAAAGGGGCTACGATTAGCCATCTACCGTGCTCTGACCCCTATTGACTCCGAAGTTGAATGTTCTCTATGATTATTGCACAAATACACCTCAAAGAAACATTCACGAGAGTTAGAACATAAATTGAGAGCAACAGGGAAAAACTGTTGCTGTGTATGAGTACATCTCAGGTTCAATTACTAATGTGTGCGATGGAGATTGATTGCAAGAATGGGAAAGAAAAAGTAATATCGAGAAGTAGAAAAGCTAATTTAAGCATTGAAATATCCGGGAATACGAGTAACATATATCTGGTGAAAAAGGCCACGCATTTGGGCAGTGCTTCGTCGGAAATGGTTGTGACACTAGGGATGAGATTGGGAAGCAGCGGTCTAATAAAGATCACAATAGGTGGGGAAATTTAAGGAAGCGAGAAAGATGCAAGAACTAAAATTCTACACGATATGCAAATGTTATGATTTTTAGGGACCATACAAATACTATCTTTGATGGGTAGATTATCCGATGATGAAATGCGGGGAAATTTCAAAATCCTAATACATTACCAAGTATGGGATATTCCAAAGGCGCAATGTGGTTTATTTTATGGATTTTCCCGCCACGTTTTTTTTTAATAGCTACTATCAACCTTAGCCGCCAGTTGCTGCCTTCTGTCATACCTTTCAAATGCGGGTTTTATAGAATTAATTGAAAGAGAATAACCCGAAAGAATTCGTTGCATCATAATAGTAGAGCGAACGGCATCTATTAACGAGTCCATAGGCTGCAACAAATACCTGAAAGTAATTAAATCTCCGACAACAAACGTTTTCTCAAGACGCAAAAACGACTCAAGTGAATGGGTATTGTGGAACTGAAATCAATTACAATGTCAATTGTTCTATTTTCAATACTGGTTACCTTGTAAATAATAGCGGTACAATGGACCGTGTAACGATTTCCTATCTTTGCCAGGAGTTTAACCAATGAAAATGCAACGAAACGACTAGAACACCCAGGAGCAGAAAGCTCATGATGACTCTCAGATTAAATATAACATTTTCAACAGTTTGAAAGTTCTTCGCTTCCTCTGAAATTAACAATGATTACTATGAAGATTTGAAATACATGCACCACAAATATGCTTTATATTTTCCAGATGAATGTTTAAGATAGACACTTGAAAAATATTTCCATACTTATTAATAACGGTAGACTTAAATGAGGTTGATTTAACAAATAAAAAAATGGCAAATCCAATAAGAACGGATAAAGAGATAGATACCCGAGCAAAAAACTCATCGTTTGCGCTACAGTATCAAATACAGTGTACGTGATGCAAAATTGTGCTTCATCTTCTTCTAACTCCTTTTTTATAATGATCTACACGGCTCCGTCTAAGAAGTTGAGGAAAAACTTTCAATTTATTAGCCTCTGGATATTTATTATTATTATTAAAAAATATTCAATCATGTACTTATCATTCATATCATCTTGGCATTTATACTTACTTTGCTCTTATTTATGTATTTTAGAATAATTCATCAAATCAATCAATCGATTTAATAATGAAGTCATCTTATCCAAGTGTTTATATTTCAAAACGAAAATTAAACTAAGATGTACCCCCAGGAACGCGGATCTTCAACATGGAAAATAAATAAATCCGCAAGCAGGCATGAAAGTCGGCTTGTGATGGTGGTGGAAAAACGCATCTATTAAATGGATTTCTGGTTGGTACGTAGTATTCACTACGTATTTTTGCTATAATATGATGTCTTGCTAATAAAACAGCAGGGAAATAACATTAAACAAGTTATTGCATAAAACAATTCATAAAAACATATAAATAACTAATAAAGAGAAAAAGAATGAAAGCAAAGGTTATTTGGACGCCGTTAACGTAACGCCGTTACTTAAGAACAATGAAAATGAAGAGGAAAACTAATGGGGAATTCTAAAGAAAAATATTTACTGAAAACTGAATTAAAATTAGCAAAGAAGGGCAAAATTATCGAGGAATACCGAGATGAAGTGCTAGCAAAAATAGGCTAAAATAGGCACTCTGTTTCTTCTACCAGGTCTCGAAAAAACTGGAAAAAGTATTGAAAGAGGTCTGGCGGTGCTAATTGTAAAATAAATAAAACCGCCTTGGACCCACTAGGGCGTTCGTGTACAATCGACCTTAGGTAGTCACGGGCAATATGAAACTGCTATACTCTAAATACTAGGTTCTAATTGACCATCCGGCGGAAGTGAAAACGCCGTAAAACCTCCCGGTCGGCGCCACGGCCGTCGCCCTCGCCCATCCACATCTCCTCGTCCCACCGGGCGCGCTTGAATTGATTTCCTGCGGCAACTCGGTACTTCGCGGGAGCTTCCGTCCTCCAGCAGGGCGACAGACGGCGCGAGGGTGGGGCGACGGAGGGAAAGAAACGTATAAAGGAAAGGAATCGGCCGACTCGACGAGGTCCACGGCGCACACGCCACCACCGCCACTCAGCGTGGTGCCCACCCCCTCCCCGGGTGAGGGTGGTTCACTGTGCAGGCTATGAGGAGCACTACAGGCGGAGGACGATCCTGCACCCAGTTGCAGATCGTAGAAGATATGGCAGTGGAAGCGACCGGCAGAGCAGAGTTCGGTTGCGGCATTGGGGATAAGTAGGCCAACTAGCAGACGTAGACTTGTCAGGGAATGCGGGAAGGAAGGGTGGAGAGAAAAAAGGGGTCGGCATTAGCCTATTCTTAACGAAACTGGTAATGCAAGGGGACTTGCACACGATTAAACGTCTCAACCGAAGGACGGCGAAATCCAATTGAAATGCTCTCTACGTGGCACCCGATGTAGGAAACGGGATGCCACTGAAATATTCTGTCACCGCCGGTATTCGAACCCGTATCCTCGGGCTGGGAAGCCAGTACACGAGCCACCATTACAAAATACCCTATACCGAATCGATCGATCGATCACAAAATCGAGACTTCACGATAGATCAGTTGAAGGTTGAGGTAGGTTTTCGATGGGCCCAGGGACAACATACTAATGTATGTCTAAGCCTAGCACGACAAAAAAATCCCTTAACCCCATACTCCTTATCACAAGACCTCATTATTTGTATTCGCATAACTTCCATCTCCCGTGATTTCAACCGAGATCGAGATTATTTTACTCCTTGTACATCGCCTTTCTAGTATTTTCCCTACTGCTACAGGCTGCAGCATCAAACTGCCGCTCAGTAACCCCTGTATCCACTTTTTCAAGCTTCTTAAATTTTTTCCAACAACCATCTTTCTTCCCCAAACATTTTAGCTTCCTCGTTTGTCACCTACGAGAGTCCATATTATCCAGCGTAAGTACCTATATAAAATAAAATGGTTCTCCCTCAAAACATACTCGTAAGTCAGTAAGAGACTTAGACATACGAGGGTCATCCGGAAAGTAGTACCCGTTCGTGCCGCATGAAGTGCTGACGACGCGAGTAGCCGCTGGACGAGGTCAGATAGCTTCAGTGGCTTGTCTGCCTTCTCTGAGCCAAGTTGCGTGACGCTAGCATTGCCTGTGTTGTTTCTGTGATTGTTTACAATGTTTAAAAAAATTGAGAACGCCGCCAGTTGTGAAGTGAGGGCAGTGATTAAATTCCTCAATGCAAGAAACGTTCGCCCATGTGATATTCATCGCCAATTAAAGGAGGTGTATGGAGACAATGTAATGGACGAGTCGTCTGTTCGGCGGTGGTGTCGCAACTTCAACATGGGGAGGGGGAACACACACGACGATGAGCGTTCGGAGAGACCGTCTGTCATTACAGACCAACTGGTGAGCTCAGTTGACGAATTCGTGAGGAACGATCGGCGCGTCACAATTGATGACATCTGTGAGCATTTTCCCAATGTTTCTCGAACAATTGTTCATGAAATTGTTAAACACCATCTGCATTATGCAAAAATTTGTGCAAGATGGGTCCCTCGCGTATCTCAATGAGCTGGCGGCGAAGGACTATGCAGCAGGAATACAGAAACTTGTCACACGTTATGACAAATGCCTTAATTTGCTTGGAGATTATGTTGAGAAGTAGTTTAAAGTATCCTCTTTCAAATAAAATTTTTTATGTTTGTTAATATTTACTTTTGTGTCTTTATTTCACGAACGGGTACTACTTTCCGGATGACCCTCGTACATAAAATTACAGGGCTATTTCGTGTCCTGTAACTTCTTAACAATGTATACGTTAATGACACCTGGGGTGTCACGCGTAAAGTATGCATTTGGGTCCTTCGTTATATCGGCATATCAGGACACACGGATAAATAAATGAAAATAGATGCTAGTTCAGATGGATTTAAAAACTTGGCCTTCTCTCGCTCAATACGAGGCCATGACAAAATCAAGCTTTATAACTACAGCAACTCTGATTGACGTACCTAACTGTAATCTGACATTTTCATCATGACCAAGTCAAATTCGCTCGATTTAATAGCATAAGTCATGGTGTCCTAACTTTTCCTATCACACACGCTCATAGTGGCTAGCATGGTTAAATGTTGATATAAATCAAGTTGAATCGTACGCCGAATCGTAATGATATATAAGTCGGATAGCATCCTGGGTTCACGGACTAAGGAGTCGTTTCGGACATTACTACAATGAGTTGAAAATTTAAGTAGATTAACCCAACGTATTGCCCCAACTTCGATATGAAGGGTGGCCTCGAACGGCGCGGAAACATGGTTGTCGAAACAAGATGAAAAGCGTAGATTGGAGGCCTTTGAAACGTGGGCAGGTAATTAATTGAAAAGGTGAGTTTGACAGTAAGGAAAACAAACAAGAAAATCCAAGGCATGGTGAGTAAGGATAGGGAAATATTGGGAGAAATCCAAAGGCGGCAGGAAAGATGGACAAACAGCATTTTTATTGGCCATGGGATGTTGAAGACTGTGCTAGAGGGAGGAAAGTTAGGCAAGCGAGGACGATGAACGAATAGGATAAACATGTTGGAAGAAATAAATGGAGGAAGAAAGGATGTGAAATTGCAGAAGGATTTATTGTAGTGTCGTGTGCCAGGTTGCTTTTTGTTAGGAAAGTCAAAAAAATGTGTAACTGTTACAGTCCATACTAACAACTTCTTGCCTTAAGCATAGTCACTTCAATACGCATGTATGCTAATTGATAAGTAACCCGTTGATTGTTTTTTTTTTAACTTGTATCAGATTACACTGGAAATATTCCATTCTTCCAAGTTCTGCCTGATATTAGAAAGAATAGAACAAAAGGAAAGGATGAAAACACAAAATATGAAGGTCGTATTGCATTCAGAAGCAACGGGGAAAGCAGAGAGGAATTTCTGTCTTGATTTTAGGGAGAAGACTAGAACTAAACTGGAAAGCTTACATCATATCTTCCATCATAGCTTCCAAATAGCTGGAAGAGCCTTCGACACGATGGAATGTGAACTTCTATTCTCGGTCATGGGGAAATCTTGGCTCAACAAGGAAATATTCACTGATATCTGTATTTGTTCTGATCAGAGTTTACAAAAATTGATAAAAACGGAAGTAGGGAAAGATCAGAAATAAGAAGATACCAGAGGAAAGGGTGGCCCTAGTCGTCCTATTTATTCAAACTCTTCGTAGGCATGTTAAAACAACTATAAAAGAAGGCAAAAAAGGAATCAAAATTCGTGGAAGTCACATACGCATATTCCCTAAGGTTTTTGGACTGTATCGCCATTATAGCAAACTTGAGACGACATGAGTAGAAGGATGCTAAATAAAAAGTTGAACAAATGGATGCTTAAAAGCAACAAGAACAAGTCTAAAGTGACGGTGTTGAGCAAAATATCGTAAGAGACAGCACCGGGACGACAAATGTATGAAAAGTCAAAATTATTCGATTAGATTAGAAAATAAAAATAAAGTTTGCATTGGCGGCAAATTTTTTCCAGAAATAGAAAACCCTACTAATTAAAAAGTAAATAGGTACATGCACCAATAATAAATTTGTAAAAATCTATGATTGAGGGCGCACTAAATGGCCACAGTGTAACGTGCATGAGTACACGGAACAGTTCATTCAATTTGACAAGCATATTAAAACGTTTCCTTCGATATATAGTATTTTGATAGTGATCATAGCATTAGGCCCTCCTAATGATTAATCAGCAATCTGAATAGAAACGCAGACTTTGCACCTAATCTTGATGGGTGTTTTCTAGATGGGGAAGAAGTCTTCTTCTTCCCGATGAAAAGAAGTGCCCCATGTCCTGAGTACAGACGGACGAGAAGAATTTGTTGTCTGAGAATACATTCAAAATTACATGGACAAAACAAACTTATTGATGGACCGGGATGGATTCGATATTTTGGAAGAACGATTCGTGCGCGGCAATTAGAATCGGTTTACTCGACTCAACCACCTCCGAGGTGATGGGGGATGTGCGGGTGTGGGTGGGGAAGGGAGGAAGAGGGGAAGCAAGGGAAATAAATGAATGGAGGTCCCGAGATAGAGGGGAAGGTAGGGCAGCGGAGGAGAGGGGTAGGAGCTGATGGATCCGCCGAGGGGGGACGAAACCCACACCCTTCTTCCCCACACCCACATATCCCCCACTCCCATCGCCACTTCCCCATCTCCGCCATCCCCTCCGCCCAATGCCTTGTCATCATCATGGCACCCATTGTCGCATTAGCTACCGGTGCGGCGTGATCCTCTCGGGATGGGGAGAGGGGGCACAATGCTCCCATGCCCTTGCCCTTGCCACTTGCTCTCCCGCACCATCCTCCCTCCAGAAAAAAACAATATCCTTGCTCACTCATATGGACACGCTCAAACACACACCCTGATTTACACTAACATCCCGGGCACAACAGCCAGCCGGCGAAAACCTATTCCTCTATCTTGCTCGCTCGTTCTATCGCCCGTCTACAGCGACGATATGTCACGCCACGAAAAACATATTCCTGCAACACGGTAGAGTTTTGTTCTGAAAAACAACGCCAAATAAACTTGAGCCAAGACACAAGGAACGTGACCTTTCACTACATTGAGGGGTGAGTAATCACGAAAGTTATTGAGTACACGTATCGAGCTCGTTTTTTGATTCAACGGCTCCTCTCATTTGTTTAATCACAAAGAATAGCATTTGAAATCAGATCTCTTCGCAAGTATGGCCGCTTGATGCCATATGCATTAGTGAATTAAGAAATACAAATTCAAATTGTGGCTGATGTCATTAATCATGGTTGAATGATACGAATATAAAGGGGAGTGTAGGAAAGAAATTGGAGATATTCGGTAAAAGTTTAATCTTACCGAAAAAAACAATTGAGAACGCAGCTTCTAGTGGGATTAACAGTTTGTAAGGAACTCAACTTGAAGACTAATGGATCGGTCTAAATCCACATATCCATAATATCCCATTCCATAAAAGTAAATCGGCTCTCCAGATCTTATCAACGGTGAAAGTTCGGTTTGGCGGCCTATCTAGATTACTGTAAGTAACGAAATTGTTTTATCGGGGTCTAATTTGACTTAGGATTCGCCCATGAGAATCATATTTAACTGATCATAAGCGGTTAACATCATTTTTTCTTTATTATTGAGAGTAATTCACCACTCAAAGTAGTTTTCCTATTATTTATATTTATAAGATGCACCTAACACAGCAGTAAATATATACTATAATACTAGTATTATAAAAAACAATTATTCAAATCCACACGCATCCTGCGACCCTTCATTCCGTCCAACAAGCCTATTCCTTTACTGCCTCGACCTCATCCATCCAGAATTTTATCCTTTACATCTTAAATAGTCCATTGTCACCCAATATGGACTGCTTGTTTATTTTCCACCTTCATTCATTTGCTTCTAACCTTCTCTGCTCCTCTATTATATTAAGAACTTCGATTGTTTCTAACTCCGTCCATTTAACTTTTTCAATCCTCCACGACACCAACTATTCAAAACCCTCCAAGCCCGTCTCTAACCTCTTGCCTCAACAACCAAAATGTCATTGATAAACTTATGCATGGAATTCATCAACAGCGTTTGTGAACACAGAGAGAAACCTATGGTAGTCGTCGACAGTGCAGTACACGTAGTATACAGTGTTAATGGTCAAACTATTTCTTCACTTATGAAGGTCAAAAAACGATAGATAGGAAGAAATTATCCCGCATGAAATAAATTTATGAAATTTAGAAAACATTTATATGCGTGAAATTCAAGAGGCAGTATAAAATATAAAATAAGCATAGTGTATCCTACTGTCAGCATGCTCAATTACTCTACCACCTGCCAACTCAAATGAAACCATTCATCTTAATCTGGCAAATAAAATCCAGCATTCATTTGCAAGCTCGCTAAGAGGCGTGTTACGCATAGCCTGATTCAACACGTTCGACTTCAATCTAAAGCATGCCACGGAAGATATATCTTTGAGATTTTTCACAGTAATCGGGTCCTCAAATATCCAGGGGTTGAGCACGAAGAAGCAAGTATGAAAAACCGCTACCGTGGTTGTATGGAATATAATTTATTTTCCTCGTAATCGGGAAAATAAAATCCAGCATTGATTTGCAATCGCATTAAGAAGCGTGCAGCCCATTGACTAAAGTAATACTTTCGAGTATTAGATCCTACCTACTTACAAATGAATTCGGGTATTAATCCAAGACCGTGTATTGACCTAAAAGTGAAAATTGTAATGTAACACAAATTTTGATATCCTAATTTTGGCGATTTGAAAATTTCAAAACTAAAGTGTAAAAAAAATAAATAAATTATCAACCAGCTTTTAAAATACCTCAGTTAAAACAAGCACTAGTACAAAAATATTTTCACAGTGAATAATAAATACTTCCTTACCTGTTTCAACAAAAATTAGCATAAAATAAAATTTAATATGAATTCAATCTTGCTGTTTTGCATAAGACGTCGATAAGCTTTACACGACGAATGGCTTTTGACTGTAGTTTCGTCAAATACCCGTTAGACCTGGTCTTTTTCACAGAGAGGTGGTGATGAATTGAAATACCTTTGGAATTAAAATTAGAAGTCGTAGATTTATAAAATCTCCTTCCCCCAAATATTTTCCCAATTTAAGTTGATTCAAACAATTTATACAAATCTAATGCATCAAAATACTTCCTAAAGTAATACAAAGAAAATGTGAGACTGCCACAATAGTAGCTGTAAAGGAGTTACCCGCTGATGTGCATGATGTCAATCTGGAATTCTGTTCCATCCAGTCATAATCTCATCTTTCATTATTAATTTCTAAAGGATTTTAAGAGATTAGATATTCGTAACCTGTTTATGTTCCTCTGTTAAATTTCCCGCACTTCCTAAACAATACATCTGAGCGAAAATGTTGCAATTTAAATAGATTAATGCATCCAAAGTTTTTTTTTTAACTTTATATTATAAAAGTTTGAAAGCTTCAGCCGAGAAAATAGAATAAATAGTAAATGAGCCACTTGTATCAGTTCAGGTGGGGCAATGTGGCCATAATCTAATTAGTTCTTCGAATTCAAAGAAAAAAAAATATTCCTATTCCTCGCAATAAAAATTTTTGCGCTTACCATCCATCCGCAGAAAGTAATCTTTAAGAATTTTTTTGATTGGCCAACATAGAGCTCACCTCGAACTACGGAAAACCATTAGTCTTGTGAAATTCACGTACGCGGGTAGAGAAGCAAGTTCCTTCACCAGAGCCATCATTCTGTTTCCTCGAAATAAACCGAAAATCAGAACAACGCGAACAATAAAACCACACCAGTTAGATGTTTAGATGAGACTCTGCAAAGTGATCTCCGAGAGCCAAACCTCGAGATCCTCCGGTCATTGGCCTAGCGCTGGGCTACCGCACCCTGTTTCAAGCTAGCCGTTCGCAAAATTCAAATCGCATGCAACATTTCGTCACATAAACAAGCCAATATATTCGTGGAGGTGTAAGGTTTACACATTGACTAGTGTACTGACTTTCCACCCCGACGGATCGCGTTCAAGTCACAGGGCAGGGTGGCAGGATTTTTCAGAGGTAAACCGCACCCTTCTTGGACGAAATGTGTGGAGAACACTTCAACTGATGTATGCCGTACGTCGGAGGGGACGTTGATTTCTGGACCCCTAGAGGCTTTTGTTAAGAGTAGGCTAATGCCGACGCAGGGTTTCTTTCCACCTTACCCCAATTCCCTGAACATCCTACTTCTACCAAATTACGAGCCTAGCAATGGCACCATTCACCTGTCGGCCGCCTCCCTTAATAACTATCACAAATAAAACGCAAAATGTCACGAGGAGAGCTCAAAACGTACATTTCCATTAAAATGCCGAATTATTTCATGACTAAAGTGCTTTCCCCAAAAATAAGCGTGGATACCGGAAAACGACCAAATGAATAAGGAGGAATCGGTGATCTCCCTCGACTCCCACGTCTCATGCCATTGGCGCCTTGTTCACCTATTTGGAGGGGAGCATTGCTCAGAGGAATCCCATACTCTGCGAGGAGAGAGCGGTATACCGCTTGTCAGACAGGCTAAACCTAAGACGCCCCAACGAATTTCACTTAGGTTAATACCGAGACGGATTATCACCAGCCTTCTTCCACCCTACAAAAAACTCCCACCGACATCGAATTACGCTCAAACCCGTGACAGCGAACATGAACTCAGACTCCGGACCCCTCCCATAGGCATTACAGCTATAAGCAAAAAAGGATTACTTTCCCTCTTACCGAAAACGATTCTCCGGGAAGTTTGGCGGTAGGCAATGTGCGACCCGTCGTCTTCAACTTTCTACCTTGTGCTCCTGGATGTCTCCTCGATTGTCTTTTCACTACACATCCTGAGAAAGAGAGACGAAGCAATCTCCATCCGACCCGCACAACATTAGCGCACCTCCTCCTTTACCTCCCTCAACCCGTGGGAGAGCGAGAGTTCCCACTTGAAATGCCGCCACGGATAGCGCGCGCACAAACACACACTCACATGGGCTCGAGCAACGTCACCCAGGGAGATGGGAGCCCCGACAATCACGACCGCCGATTCCCCCGCCTCCAACACCCCCGCCAACTCGGGCTCCATCCTTCCCACCCGCCTATTGTTGTACGCGGGGTCGTCTCTTCCCTGTTTTCCCCTCCCCCATACAAACGAGATCGTCTCTCCGACGAGGAAAGGGGGAGAACGGGATGATGAGGCGAGTGGGGGCGGGGTGTGTGTGTGAGAGAGAGTGGGCGGTCGGGAGAAGCGATTCATCTGTTTCAACACGTCCTCCCAGATCCCCCGCCCCCACAACACACACTCCATTCGCATCCCACCCCTCCTCCGGTTGGTGGGAGGGGGAGAAAAGAGGAGGTGGACGGATGGGAGAGCTTACAAGCTCTTGTTGTCTCTCCACGGCGTGTCATGAATGCGTCCGAAAAGGGTGCTTAAGCGACACAGGGAGGAGAGTGGGGATGGGGTCGAGAGGGACTTGAGGGGGATGGGGAAAGGGAAAGAGGGGGTGCGGAGGTGGTATGGTTGCGTCGCGCGGTGGTTTGTTTGCCCACAGCCTTCCTACGGCGAAGTGGGGCTTCTCAGTTGCGCAAACAGATATCTAGGGGCGCCCGCCGATTTCAAGTCATAACCTCAGCATCTTATTCCTAGAGCGATTTTGGTGAAGACGTCACGTAGAAATGAAGGTCTGGGACTCATTTGATGCGGGACGATGGTCAGTGCCGATGCAGTAACGCGTGATTTTACTTCGCGAATCGACCATTAAAATGCATTTATTGAATGATCATTCATTAAATGTATACCTTTTTGCTTACTCTACGCAACTCGCGGCACGTCTCACACTGGTAACCTGATTATGTTTCGTAGTCGGATTTTCATCTTAGGGTTACCAGATGAGACACGCAAGTGACCAGAATATGTCGAGACGCATCTGAATTCCTTTATGCTAAAATTCCTCCAAGTATTGCGCTTACTTGAAGCTGAAGTCATAGCCTACTTGTAAGCCAATAGAACAGAGGGATGGTGAAACGGCGAATATAACTGAAGAATTGATAACGCCTATTGGCGAATCGATAATTCGTGAAACACAAAACTTAATGCAACAGTACTTACTCAAAATCACTTGGTAGATGAATGCCTAAGTGAAGACATTTTTGCTGAGAGTCATTTATGTATTAAGATCCAAACGTACTCGTATGTTACATATAAGCGCACAAAAGGATATACCCTGCCACCGTTGGAGCGCTTATTCTACCCTCGCTGTGGGTATACGATCATAACAAAATCGAACCAGAGTACCTCTAAATTTTAATCTAAAAAGATTAAAGCTTTACTCGAACAAAACCACGATGCAGTTCAGGATGCATGCATGTAAGTGCAAGTGTTTTCATGCACATATGCAAATGTATATTCATATTTATCCGTAAGTGCTGATTTTAAAATCAATGGCTGGTGCCCTTGCCGCACCCTTACGGTGGCTTACGCAGTATTCTGTAGTTGTATAATTATGAGCGTACTTTTAGGTATACATATATTTGCGCTCGCGGAAGAACACGCACAATCACGAGTTTGTGCAGGAATTGAATAATAACAGATTAAATAGGAAACACAAATTGGTTCGGGATGGTGGAAGGGTAAATGTAGCCACTGCAACATTAAAATGCTCCCCCGAAATACCTGGTGACCAGGAAACAACATAGCATGTACGAGATGGGGGGAGGTCGGAGGGATGAGTAAGTACCTTTTCATCGTACCATATTCACAAATCTAGGCCCTTCTATATCACCATATATCTATCAGCCGAATCTCTACTCATTAAGATATTGTGCCCCATTAGATGATGAAAACCCTAAGACCGAATTTATAGTTTTTCATGTATACCGCAGGAGAATACCGTTTCCTTACGTCTCAACCTTGCCCTTGGCAGGAGCAGAAACGAATTCAGACGGCCAGTGATAGGACATAAAGTCAAGGCCGACGGACATTTCGTGACTAGAACGTCTAGCGAAAATTTCCTTTATCTTTTCTGCTTTGATTCCTCTTTTAATTATCGGGTGATCAAGTTTGATACACGAGCCTTAGCTAGGAAAAGGAGCGCTGATCTCATTCGCTGTCAAAAGCGGTAACCAAAAGCAAGAAATTGGAGGGACTTCAGATTGTTATTCAAACTTTCTAGTCCACATACACTGAAGAAAGAATCCCCGCCAGTCTCAGAGAGCGAAGAATCCCGCACAGTCGCGGTTCGAAGTCACATTTGGACCGTATCATGTATTTACATAGAATCGACATAGCAAGTGTTGGCCATCATAAGAAGATTAAAATCTTACAAAAAAATAATTATTATAAAAAATGCTACTAATAATAGGCCAAAAAAACATCCTGTGGTGCAATGCCCCTCAAGAAAGTCACTTTTAGATAGGTAAAAATATTACTGAGACGTGTTTTTTCACATACGATATTCAAGATGCATTCAATAATTTTGAAAAGGAAAGAAACCAAAATGTTATTGTGTACCTTATTTAATACATGTTGATCCTTGTGAATCAATCTGCATGCCATATCACTGAATATAAAAGCAAGGTATCTATATCGGAAAATATACCTGACGAAGATTTTGTCCTACATGGAAAAGTTGAGAAGTTTAATTTAGATAAAACAAATTAACGCTTTATAAATTACGAAAATAAGGCAACACCAACATGAAGGGGGAGAAATAAGATGCGAAAAGACGCTATTTTATTTCTCGAGGAATCATTATCACCAGCGACGAATGTCGGGTGTTTGGACCAAAAGGCATTACACCAGAGAGTGCTCACTAAAAGCCAGTCAGATGATTTTAAAATAAATATTTCATCAAATTACACAGTGGCATCGTTTTCTGGAATTAATCATAGAAAAAGCCAAAGAGAGAGTACTGGGATTATTGGGAACGTGATGTGACGGAATAATGATGAATGGTGTGAAACAACGATCGCAACGTCCGACGAAGAATAGGGGAAGAGGAAGTTGGTCGAAACCAATAAAATAATACACAAGTTCACATTGCATACCCGTATGCTATGCAAAACAGCCTCCCGAACAAAGTGATCATAGAAAGTATTAGAGGAACTACTGGGGCAGAATATGACGGGACTATTTCCATTACCTGAGATATGCTAATTTAGAGTAAGAAAGGCGAGAAAAAAGTGATTACCAGGAGGACCAGATAATATTTCACAAACATTAAGGCCTTATATTTTCAACAATATTGAATGGGATCTGTGTTAATATTTAAAACCATTCACTAAGCCATCACTTTCAGAGCTTCTGAGTTTTTTTGTCGCCAGATCGAAACGTAAGAAGTAAAACAAGTTGAATGCTGTGGGAATACCCTTTATTTATGCTGCCAATTCAACCCCAACATGATAATCTGGTGGATAGAGAGTTGGATTGCTGCTAGTAACACTCCAGTTTAAACCAGAGTAATGATTGTATATATTAATGACTTCAGCTTGACCCAAGCTGTATCAGTAATTTTCTGTGCAAATAGCAAGTCTTCCCTTGAAACCCGGTCACCTTATCGTTACTGTATACTGTCATTCGAATTCTTCACACATTATTCTGTGGTTTATCTCATATGTTCACCTCATTCGCGCCAGAAGGTCAAGTTGAATACATAAAATCAATTGTAAACGGGAAATTCAGCATCTCATTGTTCTCAGAACCTTCCCAAACGACATGCAAAACTAAACGGCGTGATGGATGAGAAATGCAAACACCTTGAAAAGAGAGTATCCCACGCAAAAATTGCGGAAAAACGGAGCCGTTGCCTCGGCATCAGATGATGGCAGAAGTGTACGTGAAAGGAGTGGAACAGGGGTGCATGCACGCCCCAGTGTTTTCGGGACCTCAGCACATTCGCCTGCGTCGCGATGGGAGGGATGCCCGAGCGACGCCGTGGGGAATCATCGTTGCACCGAGGGAAGGGATTTTCCTCCGCGCAGCCTGTGTCACACACAAACACCACCCGGGAAGCTTTCAATTACTTGTCCGGCACTCACTCCCATGATAGCTTGGCACCCACTTACGGTGGTCGAGGGAGGGCGAGGGGCGTAGGGATGGGATGTGGCCCGCAGGTCAACGAATTGCTCACCATGCCGCCGTGCCCCTAACTCCCGACCTCTCCCTCCCTCGAACCCGCGCGATCCTCCCGTCACCCCCGAAATGGCTCGCCCGCCCCAAACACGCAAGGAAGGGGGAGAGTGAGGTGAGATGACGCAGCTCCCTCTCCCTCCTCTGTCCCTTAACCCTTCTCCCATTCAGGATGCATTTTAGGAGCAGGGCTGCCACCTCAAGTTTGCCAGAGGAGTGCGGAGGGACCGGAGCGAATCATACGAGATTGCTGAAGCGGGGGAAGAAGACTTTTCGTAAATATATCGTTTCAAAAGAAACTTAAAAGGGGGCGACGCATTGCTAATTACATGGGCATCTCATGGCTAAGATAAAATTAATTTGTATTCATTCCCGCACATGTATTTTTATTGCACAATCCGGTATCATCAAAGCATTTCCAATAACACCCGATTATGGAATTGTCTCGTTGAAACTAGATTGTGTGATTAAAAGACATTAGTGAAAACGATTACAAATGTCATTTTTACCCAATAGTCGTAATCGACCCCACCAATTGGCGGACGCCCTTCTCCATTCCATCCAAGCCATCGAATTCAGTTACATACCCGTTCTCTGGAATATCTCCAGAAACATTACTCGCGAGTAATGCTAGCACAAAGTTATACGTCATAGTTTAATATAACATAGTAATTTGGGATTATTGTTTAGATTCATTATAGGTATTATTCTCCAAATGTAAGTTGTAAAGGATATTTTAAGACGCTAATCGCAACATGCATATGAAAAATAACTTCTGGTGACTGCACTTTTTAAAAATATAGTTAATATCAAAGGAAAAGAAAAAAACAAGCGGTCTTATATTTTTTAAGAAGCGCTGACATAAAGCTATGGCTAACATTTAACACGTTGCCAATAAGTATACCATAAAAAGCGTTTTTCAATGCAAGGGATGAGTTTAATAACCGTCTTTGCAAGTGAGCTCCGGTTCATATTCTTTAACCTAAAGAGATTATTTGACATTACGAATGGCACTCATACCTAAAAAGACAAACTGTTGAAATATATAAAATCTTTTAAACACAACAGAGGTTAAGGAAACAACACGAATGGTTAACTCTAGAGAATTAATCATCCATAGATCACAGACTAATGACAGAATAAGGGAAGCTGAAAAACTGAAGGTGATGAGGAGAAAAATGCGTAGAATAATTATCAATGAAATAATACGGGATGAACATTAATAACAAGAATACCGAAGAAATGAGATTATCACGAAGTAGAACGGATACGATAAACATTACAATGGTGGGTAATCAACGAACGTAATTGAAGTCATTCGCATTGGGTAGATAATATTTGCATGAAGGACGGAATGAGTAACAAATACTCTAAATCAGGACGAAAAGACGGATAAGACTTTAATACAGAATGTAGGTATTATTGATCCCGAAACCTGGAATTTGTGATAAAGAATACGTATCAGCATAGTCAGGAGGTGTTTGAGGTGCGGGTATGAAGGAAAAATGAAATGATACGTCAGATTCAGTAGATAACAAACAAGTATTTAAAAATAGTGGGAGAAGTAAGGAACCTGCGAGGTGCTACACGAAGAAGGGAGAAGGTAATATTGAGTGAAATGGTAATAAAATATTTTAAAAGGCGTGATGGTAGGATGAGTGTTAGAAGGGAGGTGGAGATGAGGAAGTAAGACAGCATACGGAAGACGTGAAGGTACGAACGAAGAACTCAAGAATGATTTAATGTAGGGCAAACAAGAAGTACACGCGACAAACAGAACTAATACTTGTTAGGGAATGTCCAAACCCTTCATTCATAGGTAGTTTACCTTTGAAATGACTCTAGAAAACATTCAAAAACACAGCTGAAATTAGTTGGGCAGAAGTGCTTTAGAAATATAAGGGATATGGATACAAGCGAATAAATACGTCTTGGATTGTCAAAAACCCGACCAGTAATTGAGTATACATGGATGATCTACACAATTGAATTAGCAGAAAAACAGAAGAAATAGACCACTACGAGACAAATCCAAAGAATCATTGACACAATTAATGCCGGAAAGCATGAGTGTACACTTTCGCTGGGTGTCATCATTAGTAATTATTATTTCATTGAAATATAAATGAGCATTACGGGGATCGAGATGGTGCGGTGGTTATCGCACTAGCTCCCCGCCCAGAGGGCCCGGGTTCAAATACCGGCGGAGTTGAATATTTTCAGTGGTATCTAGATCCCTACTTGAGGTGTTGTGCGGAGGGCACTTTGAGTGAGAACGCCGTCCGTCGGATGGGACGTTAAGCTGCAGACCCCTTGGCGCCTTTGGACAAGAGTAGGCTAATGCCGACGCCGGGTTTCACTCCACCCTTCATCCTTTCCCATCCATCCCTACTGGCGCTAATGGCCTTAGCTGTCGGTCGCCTCCCCTAAATACTACTGCTACTAGGAGCTATTACTGCCATAGAAACTTCTAGGAAAACATTTCAGAATACTTTTTAGGTGAAAATATTAAGTATTATTTTCAAATTCGAACGAGCATAATACCTAATGCATAATTAATTTTCACTGTAAAAAAATTCTGATTATAATAGGATAATATGTTTATCAAAAAGTGAATAAACTTAAAATAGTTTTAGAAAAACAACTGAATTTTTTTTCTTTAAGTTACATCAGTATTAAAGATGCAGTTATTAAACATACAGACCACTATGCCTTTTATTCAAAACCACTGACAAAAGTATGAGTGATTCTAAAGAGAATTGAATTTGTTGATCCACATACAATAAGCTAATCCTGTTCATGCATGAATATTTTCTATAAACATTAAATTATTTTTGGCTGTGATGGCATACTCTGATCTAACAGAGATTAGCGGAATAGCTGTTGAATCAATATTCAAACAACTGGCAGTCTTTCGTCTATAGCTGGGATCTTATTAGCATCTCATTGGCCCCATTAACATTCTTTGGGTGAAAACAACTGTGGAGCCTATTATTCTGGATTTTTTGGTATCCTGTTAGACAATGACCTCCAAGTATCACGGAAGTGAAATAGGAATGAAAGAACCTTTGAATGTGGTTTTTCTTCTGCAACTCGAACATTTAGTGCATTTAGCATTCACATTTGAAGATACCAAAGTTTCCAGTAACGGCTCAGCGATCCTAAATGAATCCTAAATCTTCGTATTATTCTAAATTTACATTTTATAAAATAGTGCCAATTCTCTATCCACATAATGGCTCTATAAAATTGTGAGCAATAATGAAGCTTCTCCTATCTCATCGTACCCGATAGTGAAGATTTTTGTAAGGTAATCTACCCGTTAAGGTAGGTTTTGTATGAGCACATCTACCTAATAAATATCTCCAAACAAAATACTATACAGCATCCTACTCTGCAAAAAGTCCCTTTTCATCCCTGTGTGCTTCCTTCCTCCCTTCATCCCGTCCAAATATCTCAATCCTCTTCTGCCCCTTCCTTGTCTTCAACATCCACTTGCCGACCAATATGCTTTTCATTCATTTATGCCTGCCTATGATTTCTCCCATCAATCCCCTCCCCTTCCCCACTTCCTCATTTGTTTTCCTATCTATCCACTTTACCTTCTCCATCCTTCTACACATCCACATTTCCTCCTCCAAAGCCTCCAATCTACGTCTATAATCCAGCTTCAGCGACCACGTTTCCGCACCGCACATAACTACGCTCCCAATCAAAGTTTTCACGATTCTTGTCTTAACATCCTTACTCAACGTCCCAGTTATCAATTCTCGCCTTCTTGTGAAAGCTTCTTTGCCTGAAGCAATTTTTCTCCTTATGTGCCTACTACTTTGACCACTTTGGCCCAAAACACTTCCGAGATATGTAAACTGCGCCTCCTGTTCTAGTTTTTGGCCTACTGTTTTAACGTTTAACTTAGCCTTTGCCTTTCTGGAAAACCGCATAACCTTAATTATATTTACAATTATTCTCATCCCATATCTATCGCATTGAATTTCCAATTCGCACAGAAAAGCTTGCAACCCTTTGCCCGACTGACAACCTAAAGCTTGGAGATTCGATTTCACTGATTTTATGAATTCTCCACCGACTTTCATTCCTATCAAAATATTTTCAATAAATTGAAAGATAATTTCATACGCAATTAGGAAATTAACAATTTATTCAAATTGGTATGCAAATATGCATATACTTGTAAGTAAGGCGACGTGCTACGATTATGCCAACGTGAAATTATATCAGCAAACATGCCAGTATATATAAAATAAAATCGACAAGCAACTTGATATTCTTCCTACAGTAAAAATAAAATTCGCGAAAAAGTAGCTATTCTCGACAAACCTTTTGATGTCAACAGCCACTATTTTCCAATAATTTGTAGTTTCTATAACAAAACCATACTCAATTACTTTTAACAATATTATCCTGGAATATCAAGGCAGTTTTTGATGGAGACAGGGACTAGGTACTATACCATACTTCTAATCGTATCTTACAAGACATAAAATAACGTATTACCCTACATTACTTCATTACAATAGACCATTTGTTTACTGGTTGCCTTTTTACAAAACACTTCCCAAGATAAAAATTAAATTGCTAATAATAAATCAACAAGTGACATGAAAAAATCGTGTAGCCTCATTTTAAACCTGTTTATTGAATCAGAAACTTTGTTTTCCGACTGATTCGCACATTTTATACATGCCATAAAGAATGAAAACTAGTTTAATTATATCATCTCTTCCCTCTGGCTAATTGCTTCGTAATTCCCACTGCAAAATGTTCTCTTTTCAGTGACACATCCGGGAGAATAATTGAATACCCGTCGTTCCATTCTCTTTACAATTATAGAAATAGGTCTGTTTCCTTTCACTCAGGAATCTGAATGAGCGATTTACTCCCACTCGCAAAATGTAGTGATGTTTTTTTCAAATGGATGCTTAGCTTGCGTTGAAATCACCATTCACTTGTTTTCTCATGAACAACGAAAACTTCTGACATTATGTAAGAAATGAAAGGGATCAGGGAAATTAAACGTACAAAACAATTCATTTGTTCAACATATATGAATGACATTTTCTGTGACTATTTTTTTAGAAAAGAGAAAAAGTCGAGCATGGATGAAAGTCTTTAATTTAGCCGGCCCATTCCTTATTTGGAATGACGTCGTTATTAAATTGTAATGACAGTACTTATACTATAGGTTTAACGAAAATGTATCAAAGTAAAAGTCGTGAGTTTTCCTATGCAATCACTATCCGAAAACTTGATTTAGTTTTATTTTAAGGATATATTTTACATCTACTTAATACCCGGGAAGCCACCGCAAGGGCGGGTGGTGGGGGGTATTAGGGCACCACCCGCAAAGAAAGAGAAAAAACTGCATGCCAAAGCCACAAATTTATACTCTCCACAAACAAAAAATCGTATACATTCATGCAAAAATCCTTACAACCCAAACACATGCAAACACACACACTACCAAATTAAGATACAAATGGACCTACAAATATGCCTGATATCTTTGCAATGTTTAATTTTGTTCCGACTTCTAAATTAAATGTTTTTAATATTACTTAAGTGACTTTCTTACCATTATGATTCCTGATTGTTCGGGGAAAGAATGAGTATTTGTATCTATTTGTAATGGAATATATCTCCCTTATTTTATCTTTGTAGTATGATCTATATAAGTAGTGTGGGGCCATAATAATTCCTTTGGTGTCATTATTGAACTCGTTTCTTCTGAAATTTTCTAAAGTCTAAGTCTTGCTTGTTCTCTTCGTATCTCAAGTAGCTCCCAACCCAAATCCCCTAAGAGACCTGACACACCTATGTTCTTATTATAACACTTTTTCACGAATCTGGCGGATTTTCTCTGTACTTCATCAAACTTTTTTTGCCAAATTTTCTCCCAGGGATCCCAAATACTTGCGGCATATTCCAAATGAGGTCTAACTAGAGAAAAATAACACCTCTCTTTAACTTAAACGGGTGGTGTGGACATTATATGCTCGCCACTTTCTTCGTTCCAAGATTTCAAAACTGCGCATTTATCTATATTAAGCATTAATCCCCATTCCTTGCACCAATCCGAGATTGTGTCTGTCTCTATAGAGTAACTCGCGATCTAGTTGGCTCCGTATTTCCCTGTATACCACCGTGTCGTCAGCAAATAACCTGAATAAGTTAAATAAATGGGTCGTTAATTGGATGGTTTATCCCTATCGCCGCCTTTATAGATGTGAGTTATATGGGCTAGCTTCCAGTCGCGAGGTACTGAGCCTCTATCTATTTTAGAAAAAACAAATTCTAAAAACGGGCCAATGTCTTCAGCTAATTCCTTTAATATTCTATCAGGTATTTATTCCGGACCAAGTAAGGTGCTTGGATACTACAGAGCATATTCGTAAGTTCTATTCCCTTCTCGGTCAGTGTTATATCGCTCATGTGTTTTCCGGGTGGGTGTGGAGGATCGTTTCGTTTGTTTCTGTCTTTATTGTAGACGCTCTGGAAAAACTTGTTTAAAATATTTACCTTTTTCACGCTGTCTGTAATAATTGGTCCGTTTTCCATTTTCAAAGATTGTACAAAGAATTTTATAAAATTTAGATTCAAAATATTGCATTTTAATTATTTTACACAAAATTCTCAACACGAAATAAAATTGTACTCAAATTTCGCCTGCCATTATTACATCTCATCCTGATTAAATAGTTGATCATTAATGACGCATTTTTAACAGTAACAAAGGTTCAAGCTGGGCAGAAATCCATTACTTTCATCTCCCATTAGTAAATATAGTAAATATTCTTGCACATTAGATTATCACATTTAAAGGACTATTTTCCCCATACATTTCAAATCACATGGATACATGCGGGTGCCCGCGCACTCACACGCAAACCAACACACTCAGGTACAGATTTTCATGCGGAAAATGATCACCACTCGTACAACGAAAACCACTTCGTTCACGAATGCCAAGAGGAAGGTTAAAAAGAGACATCACAAAAAAAGATTTGAAGATCAATGTAGAGAATGAAACTATTCCTCAGTGACCCAGCTAATATTCCCCGAAAAACGACCCCAGATTATCAACAATAAAGATCCAAATGGGATAAAGATACCAAATTATAGATGATTGCTAGATGGGATTTAAGAAAATGGGCACTTACTCTCTTGTCACTCTTTATGAGCACCAATCCGAAAATATTCGGTGACAGGTCGAAAAAAAGGGACTAAGCACAACTTGGCCACCGGTAGGAAGCGGCCACGTGGTCTCCTGCTTCCCTTCCTTATTATAGTGCGTCGCTCACCTCGGCCCCCCCTTGGACAAAAGGGACCTATCCTCTCCGATCGGTGAACTCTCCCGAGATGATTTGCAAACCGGAGGCCGCTCAACTATCTAGTACGATGGAGTGGACACTCGGGAGTCGCCGACAATGCGTTTCGTCCGATCACAAGAGCGCGGCGTAGTCTGGACCGTAAAAATGGCGTTCGACTGCCGGGTGCGTTTACGCGCCGCGGGGAGACTACCTGACCCACTCAACCGTGACAACCTGAATGCAGAAACTACGAGGCGCGGCGGGTAAGTTGTGGAACTAGCCCGTGTGTATGCGCTTTTGGGAGAGGGTGAGGATTATTTGGGATTGAGCGCGGGGGTGAGCAGGCAGGGGAAGGATTTGGGGTGAAGGGGATGGGGGGAGTTTGAGGCGCCTGCGCTTTGAGAATATTGCGGGGAGGGGGGAAGGGGGCTTGAAAACACACCCGCGTGGAACGGTCTTCCAACTCCCATCCCCGCACTAACAACCGCCACCGACGATTTCCTATTGCCGGGCGAGTGAGGGGGTGGGATTGAGCGACAGGCGCCTTTAGGTTCCGCTAGCGATACGCGCCCACTGGTGAGTAAGACGACCGTGTTTGCTCTCGCTACCAATCATGCAATTGTGCCGCTGGATAGGGTGGCTGCACGGCGAGGTGAGATATTATTTTTCCTTTTCGTACTGCAAAGGTTATCTCACAGTATTTCTTTTACCGTGCGAGAAAACTTTCGTGCCGCATTTCCCCACTTTCGCACTGCCTGGGAAAAGTATCGATGCAAGGAACGGACATTCTACCTTGACTAATACTTATTAAGGGATACTTATTGATGTGAGAAATAATGTAGAAAAACAGGAGATCTACAGAGAGTTTGAAAACAATACGTCTCATTAGGCGGAGCTGGGAAACGTATCGATGATAATTGTGTGCCCATTCACGACTTACCCTACACGGCAGACTACGAATATAATAATTTCTCGAAATATTGATACACATTTTGAAGGAAAACAAAACAGAAGCGAAGAAAATGAGGCAAACTGCAAGCAATGGAGACATTACATCGTCAAAAGAAATCTAGACTTACCTGGCAGAATAGACTTAAACACGAACACATAAAAGACGACGAATATAGGAAGAAGCATAATCGAAATATTAATACAAAGGAGCTAAGATAATGATGTAGATATTATAACAAATGAATGAAAGTAGATGCCCAAAAATCACTTTAGTATAGTCCCTACCTAAAAGATAGAAGACCAAGAATTAATTGTTAAGACTGTCAATTACAAAAAGGAATTTTAATGAAGGCGACAGGAGAAACTGGGGTGATGTCCTTAGAATAGAATTAACTACTTCGAATTTTTATTTAAATAGCATATATTGAAAAAGGAAAGAGTATTCGCACGTAAATGGTACGAAATAGGCAAGGAACACTATTTAATTATATCTTGTATCGTCATTTCTGCCTAAATAATTGTGTACCGTACACACAACAGTCATCCTTGGTCGCTGAAAAAAGGGGGAAGGGTAAAAAGGTGCAAGGGATGGTGCGCAAAAGAGAGGGTTCAGGGTGGTTTCCAGAGTGGGGAGATGAAAGTTGGCAACGAGAGTTCGGACGGAGATCAACAGGTTTTGAGGGCGCGAGGGCCTTCTCCTCTGTTTCCGTACCCCGCTCACGTCTTTTTTGTTGTCCCAACCTGATGAAACGATGGGATCACACTCATCAGTCTTCGATCAGAATATTGGTTAAGTGCTGCTTTCCATTCTCTTTTTTTAGTATGCTAATTCCCTCACCGCCTTGAACTCCCATTAACTGTACCCTCCTTTCAATTTTATACTCTTTCCCATATGTCTTTCTGTCCGGGGATAATTACTAGAAATTATGAGGAACTCAAAATTTACCCTTTAATGCCCATCATTAAATGGGTATTCATCTTACTGTTTTTATTTTTTCTACTGGTAAATTGTGAATTGGACCAGTTTCTTTATTGTTACATGACATTTTACTGAAGCTGGTTCCGTTCGGGCATCCATGGTCTGCCTTGCGGTGAAGAGAGTGTTTCTATGAATACCTGTATATTAACGAATATCATAATTTGTGATGAACCCAATATGGTACATTTTATCGTTCATTTCCCTCCACATCACACTTTTGTGCAAAATTCTGCAAAAAGTAATATTAAAGTGCACTGTAATTTGTACATAAGACCTCGGAACGTTAAAATGAATCGAGCTCAGCGTTTACGCTAAGGGAACTCTATACCTCATTATATGTGTGTGTGTGTGTGTGTGTGTGTGTGTGTGTATATATATATATATATATATATATATATATATATATATATATATATATATATATATATATATATATATATATACTTGTATATGTATATATGTTTTTATGCATAAGAAATCCATCAATTGAATACTTAGGGACCATATCATTGAAATTATTGTAAAAGTAATTTTCTATTTGAAAACGAATAAGAAAGTGAAGAATACTTGAAAAAAATGTTAATGCAAATGTTCAATTAAGTCATAAAATTGCACCATACGTGGTACACAAAGCTGAATATCTAAATTTATTTACAATGTTCTTGAGAGTTTAAAATCCTATAATCAATGAAATACCACAACTGTTACCATAAAAACTCCAGAAAGTTGCTATTTTGAGAAGATAATCTTTCTTTTTCATTATTATATATCATATTGGAGAATGAAAGGATAACTGACCTATTCATATTTTAAAAGGAGACATAAAGGTGAAATGATTGCTTGCCAACATGTACGTACGAATACGGATACACGTACGTATATGGAAATAAGAATATGAGAGAAAATATTAAACCAATCCTTGGCTCCGAAATAGTCTAGCAGTTAAAATTTACAGCTTCGTGTCACTTATTAGTCGAATTATAAGGCCAAAAAGTGCGAAGGAATCGTGAATTATGTACAATTTCAGATGATCGAGTCCACAATGTTATTTCGGTTCGCTCCGTCATCAACAGAAAATCTTACGTATTAGTCGAGGGGCCGGTATTTTAGCCAAATGCTTGCTAATTGAATAATTATATACATACTCAATAATATACATTCATTGCTGCTTCGGGTAAGTTTTTAAATTTTGATTACATTTGTCAATTTGACACGCTGAGACATGTTACCTGTTTGATTCTTAATCGATCGAAAAATTCAATCGAGAATCAATTTCTTACTGGCATACCAAAATGTCCCAATACTTATTGAAATAAAAAGGAAAAATGCTATCTTTATCTCAGCTGCCATTCAGTAACTAGTAATTTTCAAAAAAAGATAATTCCAGAATGAACCAATATCTAGTATGATGAAAATAGTGGGAACACTTCGGTAATTTCAAACAAAAAATATAAACAAGTGTCTTAATACGATAGTAGTAAAAATGCCACTCTATCAGGAACTCTGACGAAAGTTACAGATTCAGATACATTTTTTAAATCAACAAATTAAGGGAGAATAATGTTAACATGTTCATACCAAGTCGCCATGATCAAATATCTGAAGTAATAAAACTCGACAGCTCAAAGTGCATGAGTGAAAACACACACCGACATCCGACGAGTGAAAACCATTTCCTGCTTCTCTCGTATATGACATACTCACTTTCTATTTATAAGAGAATCGATGCCCCATACTTGATAGTAAAGGTGGTTGCTCACCTGAAATGAGGGTAATCCAGCACGCGTATGTATTTGTTTAATATGAATTTAACCGAGGAAGCCAAACAAGTGTTGTGAGTTTTAGTGAGAATGAACAACCAAAACCAAAACTGAAGTTTTGAGCACGTTCTTCTCCTTACGGTTGCCTCAAAGTACTGTCAAGTGGATTGCAGCTTTAAGAGATCGTAAACTCATACCTAGATTGAAATCGAGACCACTTGCATCACAGGGAAATACATTAAAGTATGCGACGACGCAACGGGAGAAAATTTTTAAATTCTGGTCAAAAAGATTTATGTGTAAGAAGAAAACGGTATCACAGGTAACAATTTAATCCGTTTCCGAATATAATTTTCATTTAAGAAGAGTTGATTCTGTAACGTTAGAATTGATGGTTAATAAGACAGCCATAGCTGGTTTTACCAGAGAGGATAATGAAAATTCATATTTCTTATTGTTGTTTTCATATTCCATTCACCCGTGAAGACTCTTTGTGAATGTGTCATTAAATCTGGAGTAGATACGAACGTATAGGGATGGTGTGGTATATTTCGAAGGTACTGAAAAAAACCCAATAATTTCAAACAGCGCTCCATCTTAATTTCGTGCCGACGAATGAAGGCGCCAAAACAAAGCGTGCCAAAATTAGAGAGAATTATTCGCGTTAAAGTGAGTACACTCATTGAAAAAAATGATAAGCAGCGCAAACATTTGAATTTTAAACAGCAATCCAAAACACCCGGATTGGTTCGCCAGCATTTTGAGGAATATTTTGAGTCCTCAAGCAAACGAAATTCAATTAAGCGAATTAATTATTGAATCACATTTTATTATCCAGTAACTACCAGAGAAATCAATGATTTCTCAGTCAGCAAAAAGGTTTAGAATTGCGCCAAATGTGCACTTCAACGAAATAGGTATATAGTACGTACAATTGAGGAGTCACCACAAAGTGGCAATAATATGTTAGCACACAATCAATCAGGGCATTAACAAAATATCCTCCAGCACGAGCGCGAAAGCAACGAATCATTCATTAGTGAGAAGTACTCAGGAGTCGATAAAATGATTTCGACGGGCAATTCCAAAAGTAATGTCTCGCTCAATCGGGCCTGAAAATCTGAATATCATCTGATGCCCAAAGTTTAATCTTGAAAACCTCCACCTGTCTAGAGCTATAATTGTCAATGAGGAATACATTGAATCGACTTTCCAAATGTTTTCTGACAAGGTTGGATCACAATGCCGTGTAAATTTACTCTGTTTAAAAACCCCGCCGCCTGCAGTATTCCTGCATTTTCTCAGCCATCTGTAACTCAAATTATGTAGGAATTAATCTGAAATTATCACTCGTGGATCAAATATGAGCCATCTCAAGTATACTCGTCTTTAGTGCCCTCTACGTTGGCATCCTCTCATACTCGATATTTACTGACAGCATCTCCGGGTTCATAAAACAAAAAAGGCCCCGAGGGCATTCCTCGCGACGACCAACACGGAGGATGACAAACGCCTGAGACGCTGGGGAGTTTCCTGCGAACGGAATGGGGAGGAGTCCTTAGCGGAGGGCGAGAAGAAGAAAACGGTGAACCACGCTTTACGGCACGGGCTGGTCTCCCGGGGCCTTCCACCACGTGGCCCATAGTCCCGAGCCGTCCCACCGCCTATTACACCATCTCCTCTCGGTCAGGGGACGAGGAAGGGGGCCGCTGAGGACAGGCGTGTGCGTTGGAGACATTAAGGGGCCCGTCCCCCTTCCTACTTGGAGGAGAGAGAATACGTAGTACGTACACGGACTAAGGCTTTCTTTCACCGAATGCAGCTCTTAAAACGTATTCCCCCTGGGGAGGAGGGGGGAGAGGTTTAGACAAGTGAAGGTAGCTCACTCCGGAAGACGTGTAAGAATATAATCCTCGAGGAGAGGAGCCGACGGGCTCGCTCGTTCGGGGGTGGGCAAGGGAGGAGGGGCGGGGAGGTGGGAGTGGTCCCGGGGTTAGGCTGTGATGGAAAAAATGGTGGCGGATGGGGTGGGAATGGGGAGACAAGGGGTGCGTACTCCATAGTGGAAGGAGGGGTTGAGGTTTCGAAAGGAAGGATATGGGGAGGGAAGAGGGAAAGAGATGAATGGGACCGAGGGGGAATTCGTAATGAGAGGCACTGGGGGTGGAATTCCCCTGAGGCGTGGATCGGGAGGGTGGGGACTGCGGAACGGAAGAAGAGGGAATCGAGAGATTTGGGTTGGGGAAGCCCTATGGCTGTCGGCGCGTGAATGCACGTGAAGGGCGCCTTTGGGGAGGGAGAAGGGGAGAACCCCGGTTCCTTAAACCCCCTCTCTCCCATCGTATAACCCTCGTGGGGGGAATTACCGAAACACCGCCGCAAATGCGCAACGCGATGTTCATTTTTTTAAACTTCCATCACCTTTTGTTAACGGCGCCGCCGCTCCTTCCCCCGGGTCCTCGCCTCTCGCGATGCGGCTCCCGGAGACTTCCTCGACGCACTCTCCCGGTCCAATCTTGAGGAAATAACACCAGGGAAAAACTCAGCTGTCGACAACTCCCCGCCCCTCATCCATCTTTCACACGCTTTTTTTCTATTCTACTCGAGTACTTTCATCAGGTTTTTTTTGTTTTCGTCTCCAGAGAAAAATCACGAAGGTGCGAACGAATCTTCACGCGATGATTTTTTTTTAACAGGTATCCTTCTCTTCGACGCCCTCTACTAAACCCGCTGCGGTCACAGCCTACCAGAAGGCCTGGTGACACTAATGAAACAAACGAAGGGAGAAGCGGTCGAACTAACTTAGCCCATAAACTGGACCGGTGATCACAACACACTTGCTGTCACACCGGGAGGTTTACACCGCTCACCTGGATGGGCAACCACCGGCTATTCTCCACCCTCTTTTGACTCCGGTGGGGAAGGTGGAAACAAACACGATTCGCTAACAGGTGGCGGCTCTTCCTCTTCTTCGAATTAAAAAAAATTATCTTTTTAAAATGTCCCGCGCGCACTGCAGGTGTGACGCGAAGCAGCATAAGAGTAAAACAACCACACTCTATCACACCAACATCACCCCCCACTCCGAAAATAATAAATGATACGGCACTCCTTGGTCAGCCTCGTCGTTCTGTCAATTTTTTCACACACACACCCTTCAACGCCGCCGTCACTTACTCGCCGACCTGATCGAAGTCGGTTCTGCGAAGTGGCCCTCTGCCAAGGGAATCAAAAATTCCACCGAAATAAAGTAGCTCAAAAGGAAGAGAGGGTACGTGGTTACCGCCCCATTCAAACAGAGACAGCCGCGGGAGAGCAGACAAAAGAACGACGAATACTTCGGCGCCTCTCTACTGGGGAAAAGCGTAGTCGGGCAAATAACAAACACGGAAGCGCCCAAGGGAACGTCGAATTCAAAACGAAACCAAGATCCTCGACTCCTTCGTACTAGTCACGAGAATGAATCTGGGGCGGATAGGTGGATGGCTTAGGGGGAAAAATATTAAATTGTTCTCCTCTTAAAACCTATCCCACAGGGTAAACACGTGAGCACTAAACGTATACACAGGCACAAAAACACATGCGAGCACTCGGGACACGCTTCCCGCTCGGCAGGTACTTCTGACGTTCGCCGCCCGTGTCGATTGCTTTGCCCTTCTCAATTCTTTCCGTGGACCCCCACGGCCTTCTTCTCTCCCTCCTGGTTGAGCTGAGGTGAGGGCGATAGTTTTCCGTCCACGTCCGGGGATATTTGTCCGTCCCGTCCTATCCCGACCGCGGAGGAGGGAGGGAGAGAGAGAGAGCGGGAAGAAGGGAAAAGAAGATTTCCTTTCCGCCGCAAGACACTGGCACGCACGCCGGGCAGTCCTCCAGCCACGCAGATCGCGGGTGAGCCAACACTGACCGCCTCTCACAACGAGTGGTTGGTCGGCTGCTGTGTGTCTTCTCCCCCACCTCTCTTTCTCTCCATCCCTCCCTCTCCCACCCACCTCCTCCTCCTCTAACCCGCTCACCCCTCTCTACCACCTCCCTCATTCCTCCCCCCCCGACCATTTGAATCTCCCTTGTCTTTTCCCTCCTTCCTAACCCGAGACGCACTTATTCTCCCCCTCCCTCGTCCCAATAGTCCCGCTCCCCCATCCCTACGCTTCCCTCCTCCCCCTCAAGCCTCCCCCCCTCCTCTCACCATACCATTTTTCTCCCTTACCCCCTCCCTCCCGGCCCCTCCAGCCTCTTATTCCTACCGACCTTGCTTGACGGGCTCTCTGTCCCCCCGGTGGAGAGTGGGAGGAGGGGAGAGGGAAGATGAGGAGGGTGGGTAGGTGGGATGGAAAGGAAGGGGGGCAGTGTAGGGGAGAGTGGGGGACCCACCGCTACCACCACCATCTCCACCAGCAGTCCCCCCCCCCCAACGTACCCACCCATCTCCCTCCCATCGTCCCTACCGACACCTCTTTAACACTTCCTCGCCTCTCACCCCACAATCATTTCATTCCTCCTTCTCTTCCACCTCTTCCTCCCTCCATTCCTCGAGCACACCTCGTGACCCGCGGAGGCCTCACTTCCCGCCCTCCTCCGCCACATCGTCCCCCCCCCACACAACCATACAAAACCACCCCCCCTCCCAACATCGCGAAGAGCCTCTTTTGCCACCACGGGGAGAAGAGGAAGAATGCCTCCCTCCCTCCGCACTCTCACTCTTCCCTACTATTTTCCCCATGCCCATCCCCCTGCCCTCCCTCCCCATTCCACCGACCTCGCAAGCACACACACACGCACACACACAAACACCTTCAGCTCGCCGGGCATCGGCTACTAAGTGGCCCCTCCCACTTCTGTCACTAGCCACTCCTCTGTGCATGCATCTCCCTCCTCCTCTCTATCACCCCGGCCTTCTTTCCCACTCTCCTCACTTCTTCCTCCCATCCTCCCTCTCTACACCACCTTTCCTTCTCTCTCACTCTTCTCACCCACCCTCCCGCATCTATTTCAATTTTTCACCACCCTTTTTTAACGCCCCCGAGGCGTTTTTCCTAATGGCCAAAAACTCTTGTGACAATTCGTTTAATTTTTTTGTTTACTTCTACTGAGAGACGGGCGAGAACGAGACGGATTCATTCGGTGCCACAACGCCGGCCCTTCCTCCATCCGTCTAACTCGCGACTCTTTCGAGGGGACAGGTTGAGTGGCAGAGTAGTAGCCCGGTGCGGTTACGTACCGAAAGTGGCAATACACCGCAGAAGAATTAATTGGAACATATGATTTCACAAAGGGATGTTCAAGGAAGATTTCTTATTTTTTTCTAAACGGAAGGATAGATCAAATGGTTCAAATACCAGTCTACTTCGGCCCTCGCCCCATTCAACCGATCTCAACGAGAAGCTTAAACCTTGCGGATGAGAATGACGACATGGGGACAATGAATAGGATAAAGTGGAATTCATCACCCATAGTTTCTCTTCCACGAATTAACCTCCTGACGCTCAATATCACGAGGCAAAGTAAGGTCCTGTTGATGGGGAATTTCGGTACACCGTTGGAGAAATTAATTCTTGCCTTATTCAACGCCCAAAATCGATCATAATACTACAGCGACACGGGACAAATTTTCTTAGGCCGAACCTCACCCGGCAATTCTGATTATCAAAAGTAGTTTCCTTGGTCCTAAGGACTGCCAGAAAAATCTAATAAGAAGCTTTAATGAATTTTCTTGCCGACGGAGACACGTCTTAAGATTAACGGAAGATTCATACTCCTGACTGCGGCCGACAGATGAAGTTTATCGACCTGTAGCAGAAATCGATTGTCAACTATACTGAAATAGTTTCCTCCGTCGCCGAAAATGTTAAAACTGAAATTGTAGTGAGCCTACATGGATTTCCGTTGTCAACAGCGATGAAACTCCGACAATACACTCCCAATAACTTACTACTGGGTGATAACAGAATACCATTTGGAGATCCCAAAAATACTAAATAAATAAAAATTAATAAATAATTGAATATCACAATTATTAGAGAGCCTTAAATGTTAATTAATAGCCCCATTATACCACGGTAGGCGAGATCAGGTCAATAAAATTAGAGAGATTAAGTGTGGAACCGATAGATTAAAGATTTAATTTTTCCCACGAAGGATAAGGGATCATAATAACGTTGTCTGACCACGCTAGGGGGAAAAATATTCGGGTCAAAATAAGTCATGTGTGCACTCAAACCCTGCCGCAGGGTACTAAAAATGGGTAAATTTTTATTTTCAGAAAACCATTAATCCGAGTGAGGCATGCAAAATTAAACTCTAAATACAAAAAACTTTAAAAAACAGTCAAGGAGCGACTTCTGAAAGTGCTCGAAAAAAATGCTTGAATGACCGTAGGGAAAAAAAGTAAATGATGCAAAGCGCCTAAATAAAAGAAAAATTCTGTGCGATTACTTGGAGAAAGACCCTAAGGCATTCTGGTCGTACGTTAGGGAATTACAGGGAAAAAGTTCAACCATAAGAGTCCCTCAGAAGCAGCAATGGTAATAAACATTCAGACAGCACCCAAAAAGCGAATGTTAAATAATTTCTTTCAAAGCGTGTACACTAATGACAGAGAGACACCCAGTGAAGGCCACGTCACACCTATCGCAAAGATGGATGATCTTAGAATTACACGCCAAGAAATCAAAAAACAACTCCTACACATAAAAAGTAATCAATCAACCGGACCAGAGGATATTCCCGCAAGGGTACTGAAAGAGCTCGCGACCGATATTGCGCCAATTTTTTAATACATATTTAACACATCGATTTCAGAAGGTGTTGTTGCCCTGGACTGGAAAATAGCCAACATCACACTCATTTTAAAATACATAAATAAACAAGACCCCGGTAAATACCTACCAATGCTGTTAAATTGCCTCTCCTGTTGTGTCTTGGAACACATTACTGTTAGTGCGTCTTGGCATTCCTCGACACTCACAACCTATTATCCAACAGACAACACGGATTCAGAAAAGGATAGATCATATGAAACGCAGTTGGGACTTTTTAAACACGACGTTCTGTAATCTGTGGAAAGAAACAAATAAGTAGACGCTATATTCTTGAATTTCAAAAAGGCCTTTGATAAAGTCCCACATGATTGTGGGATTTAAAATTGATACACAAGTTGCAACCTAATGAAATACAGAGCAAAGTAATAAACTGGATTCGGGGCTTCTTTACTGCCCGCAAATAAATGGTAGTGATAGATGGCTCAAGCTGTAATTATGTGAAAGTAACATCCAGCGTCCCACAGGGTAGCGCCATAGGATCACTACTATTTCTTATATGCATTGATGATATCACCAAAAAAATCAGCAAAAGACTCATTGCCGACGACAATGTAATCTACGAGGAAATAGCCAATGACGAAGATCGTGAATCACAATAAACTGACTTAAAGAACATTCACAAATGGAGTGAAGATTGGGGGCTGGAATTAAATAGGAAAAAATGTACCGTGTAAAATTTCTCAACCAATGTAATATTTCTCTACCAAAAAAATGTAAATTTTCTCAACCAATAGATAACACAACCAAACTTTACCAACTTACACCCTCGGAGGTGTTCGGATGAGCGTCGTGGATGAAGTAAAATACTTGGGGGTCACCATGGTATCGAATCTTCCTCGGGGAAAACATAAATGCACGATTTTTGAAGGGGCGCTCAAAAAGCTGACATTAGTCAAACGTATAGTCGGAAGGTGTAGTGACGAAAAACTGAATTAAACGTTCGATTTTTCTTTAGTAAGGCCTCAAATTGAGTATGCGGCGAGCGGTTTGGACCCTTTTCAAAAGCATGAATTACAGATTTGAATAGGGTACAGAGAAAAACCGCTATGTACGTGACAAACTCGTACCAAAAGACTCAAAGCGTCACACATTTAATACAGAATCTGGGGTGGGAACCTTTAGGTATGCGAAGACTCAGGGCTAGATTTAAACTTATTACAAAGATATGATGTGGTGTTGCATTGGAGATATAATTAGGCCCCCTAATTCCATTGGAAGGGCCAACAATTGCTACCAAATTAGAGTTATATTGCCGAACTGATAGATTGAAGTATTCATTTTTTCCGTGCACAATTCGCGACAACAATGAAAGGGGGAAGACCTAGGAAAATTAAAGGTACGCATTTAAAAAAATAGGGGTTTACAAGATCAAATTCCCACAAAACATTATATCAGTAAATACACTGTATAAATTCAAATCTGGCATCATAACGCCCTCCGCTGAGTGCCCTCCAGCCAAGTGGGGGTGTAGGTAAATGTATATAAAGTCTATTGTATTTGAGAATTGTCCGTTCGGAATGCATCGAATACTAACCGGTAATAAGTGTCTGATTTGCATATTTGCCTGCCTCCTTGTAACGTATTTCCTTGTCCTATTTCCATTGGGATAGGAATAGCTGCTAACAATGTAAAACTCGTAATATATGTAGGCATGTTCCATGATTGGTGTTTGGTCGCCCCCTTTCCACGCCGTTTTGGTGGATCGCGGGCTTTCAGGTGTATGTAGAATGACTGGTGACCTACCACCCCTTGCCACACGTCCTTTCGACGGCTCGCGGGATATTGTGTAGATGTAGATGAAGTAGCTACGTGTTGCTATTCGCCTCCTCATGTCTACGCTGCCACCTGTGGCGCTGGGTTAAGTTTGCAACAAAATAATCACGTAATGGTTAAGCTGTATGGAATGCGTCTAGAACCCATGCTTCGAGAATCCTCTCCACTCTCGATTAGGTCGTTAGCCCACACTCGCTTCTTATTCTCCGGTCACAGCTGCACATTCTCGGCGCCATCCGGCATTTGTCGCGCGCGAATAGTGTAGCCTCAGAGCCACGTGATAAAAAACTAATGTAGATCGTAAAGGATTCTGCTTGCTAAGGTTTTACGATTCTGCCTTTCCTGTGGTGGAAGATGAGTGCCTGTGAAAGGTAAGTGTGTACGACTACACAACAATCTTTGTCCTCTTAATTTAAAAGTCAGTTATCTCCCGAATCACCACTTTCTTTGGTAGCATCTTGTTGTGGTGGGAGGGTGGGAGATCATTAGATGAAGCTTGAGAAGTAACACGCATAGATCTTATTATACGAGAATTTCGGTTCCATTCGCAAATGAATACGTTGGAGGCAGCGGAATGCCATTCCTAAATTTCTGTGAGGAATGATTTATATACAACGGAACGTTTGTTCCATAGGATGGTATGACGTTATCATCGATCGTTTCTCCTACGACCACTGTATCCATAAAATCAAATCATTTGTGATAACTGCGCGAAATATAATTTTCGTAATAACGACAGTCATTTCGGTAGGTCTGTTACTTCAAATAAAAAACCTTTAATATGGAGGAACCCCTACACTTATCGCAGCTTATCATTGATGGGCTTATTTTCGATGACAATAGGATAGTTTAAAGAATATTAGTTGATTTTCGTAAGCGTAAAGTATGTTTATTATTAATAGGGACGCTGACGTAGTTTATCAGGTATGTTCTGACGCAGTTTATAAGGTACATACGTCTCCACAACACCTGTAAATTAATATGAAACTGTAACATATGTGTTTCCGAAACCGGGTATTTTAAGATACAATTACGATTATAGCATTGAATGGTGGCTCTAGAGATATGGGTGTGTAGAAGGATAAGGGGAAAAGCAGGAGAAAGATTAATTCAAACGAGAATATATACCATTGAAATGAAGATGAAGTTAATAAAGCAGTGCAACGATGCAATGTATGTAACAGAGTAAGATAACAGAATCTGTACAATATCGTACTTGATGACAAAGGTGGCCAAGGTAGCTCGCTTTCAAGGCCCACTGTTCTATAACTTTGTCTCCGGCTATAGTTTATTATTTAATATACAAATTTTGAAATGTGGAGTCTTCACGTAAAAGTTAAAAAAGCACGATATATTTCAAGTACAAAATTAATTTGGAATTAAAGCCTCGGACATTTTATAATTACTAAGTCCAATCAGGTTGAAACAGCTCCGTAATTCATTTCTTATTTTTTAAATAGTACTCAAATTGAATTTTTTTATCCGTACTGGGATATTGCTGCCACTTATGCCATATACTTTTAATTTGGTCAACCTGCCAATAATCTAGTGGAAAATTCGTATTTTAGTGGGTTTTTATCATTAACTGTACATATACAGCTGGGTGAATATGTATATCACTGATGGCATTAGAAGATATTTTGGGAAGATAAATAACCGAAGGTGAGCAAGTACCAAGTTTTTCTTATTTACTATAATTAAATGTTCTCTTTACCTGGGATGAGGCAAGGCAAGGACGCGTAGGTATCATAACCGTTCAGAAATTCTTAAAGCGGCGCGATGACCAAAATACTTGATGGTCATGCATGAAAACTGCTTGCGTAAGTTATGATAGGAATACAAAAATGTGGAAAACTTGATTTTCGAGTTCGTATTTGAGCTCATATATCCGCAACGAGACCTTACAGTCGCTTGGAGTTTCACTGAGAAAGAACCCAGCATGACCCTAGATTTCTCCCTTCGGCTCATCCTTCATTTTCTTAATGGCCAAACCGGCATGGAAAAGCGATCCCAGCTAGTTCGACTTCCTCAAAAGCATAGAAAAGTCAAAAATTTCAACAAAAAGCGCTGGAAAGATTAATACATTGGCCCGCTAAACATCCACCATTACTCTGCGACGATGTCACGTTACCAGAATTCCTGAGCGAAGAAAGAATTATAGTAAGTCCCGTGGTTCACTTGTTCTCTGTTTTAGCCCAGCACCCGTTTTAGATTTAATCTTAGCATTAATATTTTCCTTGGAGCTTCACGCTCCCTCTCCCTGAATGTGCGGTCTAACTACGGTATCCTCGACACCTCGCCTCCCCTGTTCCCTGCTATTTTCCAACCTCCTTTTAAATGTTCGTTTCCCGCAAATCACGCGCCAACTTGCCCATTACTCCTTATTTCCTCTACTCACCCTCCTCGGCGTAAACGAGTTCTCCGATCCGTTATGATGCACCCCTTCTGAATTCTCAAAAAAAACAGTGATTCATCAACACCCATGTCATAACCTGTGAGCCACCAGGCTGGCGTGTGGCAGGGAGAGACAAACCTTTTTTATTCAATCACGCGTAAAGCGTTCTTAATAGGGTTGAAAGTGTGAAAAAGTGAAAGAATAGTTAGGAGGTATTTATATTCAAAATGTTACTGCGAGTATCCTCGGATGTTATTCCCCTGTACTTTGCGAAGGAGACTCAAGGATTTAAATAAATTGAAATTAAATCTTAATTCGGGATTAAAAGTTCAGGAAACTCACTATTCGTATTATATGGGTGTCCTAAAGTGACAAAGTAATGACTACTTTCATTATTTTTTTCAGTTCAAAAAATAATCGTTTTTACCCTGCTTCCCTTCTAAAGATCTTAATCTTATTTGCGTATTGAAACATTTTACAAATATAGCGATCTTCCTTGAACTTTATTATTATATTAAATTAACCATTTCTCCGAAGGACCCAAAGTACGTGCACTGATTGCCGCATATTCAACATGTGATCGAATCAATAATATTTCTTCTTCGATTTTTCATCAAAATGTCCTGTAAAGCGTTGCAATGTGCAAGGCCAAATTTACCTGTAAATGTCACGCATGTGATGAAAACGGTAGCACCGTGTTAATAATGATTTTGTGCATTTTACGTATTTCGTCTTATTCCTCAAAATGAATTTTCACCAGGTTTACCTCTATACCATTGAAAGCCAAATTTCTTAAAGGTCACGCCACTTTTATGACGCATGTGCCCCATGGGCAAGACTGAAAGATTGAACAGTACTTTTCCCCAGACAGTGTATGTAAATATTTAACAAAACTTGTTGGAAACACCCAAAGGAGACATTCAGAGAACATCTGCATCTTACCTAAGGCAGGGTTGGGGATTTAAGTATAGGGGCGTATGGAGAGGAGGTTTAGGTCATTAGCAATTGTCACCAGAATAATTGGCGATTGGTGATATTACGAATGATTCCATTTTTGTTCAGTTCGCATTATTGCACGTGATATTTTCTACTGCTGAGGTACGAACTCTGCGAGGGAATAATGATTCTTTATATCGATCGGTTCGACAGCCACTGTCCATTAACCTCACTCTTGTCTCTCCTACCGATGTAGGGTTGCGCTAAAATTATTCTCCTAGTTGCAGCGTAGAACCCCAATGAAATATAGTAACAGTTTAAGCCGACCATTTAAACTTCGTACTTCCAGTGTTTCTCAACCCAGGCTACCCAATAAGAATGTGACGCATTCTTTTTATTTATACCGATTTTTTACGAAATGGGCTCACGTATCCCGTTCAATTCCAAACTCTAGTCCATCTTTGAAGGGTTCAAAATGCTTAAGGGAGTGTTTAAGGTGAGATCTAATCAAAGCAAAATAATACTTTTTCTTAACATTTCATTTGAATACATTCTCACGATGCAATGATGAATCATAGTTTCCCTTATGCAGGTACTCAGATGCTCCTAACGTGCTTTCCCCGTGAGTCATACTGATATTCGGGATCCCAAATTAATTTCATGCACTTTAATCTAATGTCTACTCCTCCGTGTTTTTGGATATACTGCTCGAACTATTTTGACAGAAGTTGATTATTGTTTTCAAGATTTTTTGGAAATACGTACTCGCAAAGTAAGTTCAAATATTATAGAGATCTCTACAAGACTTGCAATTCGACTTGTTATTTATAGTATTTCTCAATGGAAAAGGAAACATCAGTAAGTATTTAACCTTGCCAGTTACTTTACGATGAATGTCATTAATTCAAATGAGAGAAAGGCGAGAACCGATCACGAGTCTCTATAAGACGTCAGAGGCTATATTTATAACTTCGGCACGCATTCCATTATTAATTTGTTTCTTGCATTCATTAAGAAAATCGCGCATGTATCTCACTGTTTTTTCATTTACTCCACAGATTCGACGTATTATACATCAGTTAAATATGCCACTTGATCAAACGGCTCTTTGAATTTTAAGAATATAGTGTATACTTGTAAGCCTAAGCTGAGATTCACAAGATCTCCTTTGCAAACTATTTTGGAATTTAATGAACTACTATCATCATCTAGAACGTACACGATAATTCCATAAAAATTACTGCCTGAGAGGGATTTCAACATTAAGTGTTTAGTTTAGGATGTTCCTGGAAAATCTCAAACCCCCAGGTCCAACGACAACCACTTCGTAGAAGAAGAACAGTTTGAATACATTATTGAACAAAAAAATTGAAATCTTCATTGAATCTTTGAAATACATTTTGCAGCAGACTATGTCAAAATTTAACAAAATAAGTGCCAACTGAAGCTACAACAGACCTGTATCTCCCCAACTCTTTATTTCGACATCACAATCACAATATATAGTATCTTTCAATCAATTATATTTGTGATGCAGACGTAGAAATCCTTGTCTACACATTCTAAGAAAATGAAAATGGTTTCAAAATAATTTATTTCTGGAGGGATGTCGTTACGCCGTTATACAGGGTTCGTCCGGAAAATAAGTGTACTGATTTTTTCCCGCCGCTCCAGACGCGCCCAGCACCGCTCTGACGGGCTGCGATTGGAGGGGGGTATGTTGGCAAGCGACGCTGAAAAAGGCAGTCGGCTCTGAGCTGTGGTGTAGTGAGGAGCTCTGTTAACGCGAACCTCCACGCTCGACCCACGTCACGGAACGCGATGCCGAAGTTTTTGGAGCAGCGTTATTCCATCAAATTTGCGGTAAAGCTTGGGAAATCGTCTGCCGAAACTGTCGGTATGATTAACCAGGCTTACGGGGAGTCAGCCATGTCCAGAAACATGATCTTTCGGTGGCACAAGATATTCGTGGAGGGCAGAGAAGAGGTCGACGACGAACCACGGCCTGGACGCCCATCAACGACACTCACCGACGAAAATGTGCGAAAAGTTCGCGATGTACTGAACTCTGATCGTCGTCTTAGTGTTCGGATGATAGCAGAGCAGTGTAATGTGCCAAAAACAATAGTGCACGAGATTATTAGGGAGCAATTACAGATGCGAAAAATTTGTGCAAAGTTGGTGCCGAAAGTGCTCAGTGATGATCAAAGACTCAATCGTTTGGAAATCGCGACACAACTTGCGGATCACTGCAAAAATGATCCACATTTTTTAGAGAACGTTGTTTCGGGTGACGAGACGTGGATCTTTGAGTACGACCCGGAGTCGAAGAGACAAAGTGCGGAGTGGCACACCCCATCATCACCCCGTCAAAAGAAAGCTCGCATGAGCAAATCTCGGATCAAGGCGATGCTCATTGTCTTTTTTGACAAAAGAGGAGTCGTCCACTACGAATTTGTACCTGAACGACAAACTGTAAATGCTGCATTTTACGTCCAAGTGCTCGACAGGCTTCCAAAACGAGTCGCCCGCGTCCGGCCAGCGATCAAAAACATCTGGCGGCTGCATCACGACAATGCGCCGTCTCACACCGCGCTTGTCGTGTCGGACTTCTTGGCCAAGTACGGCGTGGCAACGCTGCCGCACCCGCCCTACAGCCCGGACTTGGCACCACCGGACTTCTTTCTATTCCCGAAGATAAAGAGGAGTTTGAAAGGAACGCAATACGGGACTTTGGACGCCGTCAAAGAGGCCGTGACGACGTGTCTTCGAGAGGTTCCCGATGATGCCTTCGCGGGAGCGTTCCAGGAATGGGAACGCCGCTGGAACAAGTGTATCGACTCACAAGGGTCCTATTTTGAGGAATATTAGCTTAAGATATGTAACAGTGTAAAAAAATTTTTTTCCTGAGCTCAGTACACTTATTTTCCGGACGAACCCTGTATATGAAACTTCATGATATGTGCATTTCATTATAAATACTTTTTGTAATTACAATATACGAAATCATCACTTTTGTATCTGTATTTTACATAATATTTAGAATACATTGATTTTCAACTTTTACTTTGTTTCTTAAAATTCTTATTTATGTCATGAAAATGACGATATAACAAAATCTTAAGAATAAAATTGCATACCTAACATACATGTAACAGACCTACTACTAAATCCATTTAGATATCTTTGTAAAAATCCGGAAGAGCTTCGGGAGTTGATTTGAAAATAATACCAGAATTTTTCTGATATTGTAATTTTCACCATCTTTGCTTCATTAATTCAACTCTTTCATTTAAATTTTACATCCATCTTACGAAATATTGATCGAATGAACGATTAAACAAACTACCATAGAACAGATATCGCATGCATACCTAAGGTCATGTGCTGCGTACATTCATTTTTTTAATATTTTTTTCCTCTGGGTAATTATCATAAGTAAATATAACAATAATTTATTATGATTTTCACGTGTATTTACGGAGGAAAAACTTTGGTCTGTGGAATTATGGACCGAGAAAAAAGAACCCCATTTGAATGGCGGTTTGACCCATTTTACCTTACAAGAATCCCATTCTCACTAAAATATTTTCCTGGCTGCTGTTATCTCTGAAACTTCGATCTATAAATTGAAATTATTTTACCAACAATAATGGCATTGAAATGATCAAATCCAATAAATTCAATATGAGCACAGTCAGTGTTCATTTTGAATCTTTTATTAGGATTATATAACGAATTAATCCAAGGAGCCTTTGAATGACTTGGACTAGAGAGGTTGTGCTCAGGAAACTTTGTGATGTCAATGTACAAATATGGTATACTAGTGAAACTTAACTTACTAGGTAACGAATTAGTATCATGTATTATGAATTTTGCATGCTAATTCTCTTCTTCAACTGTTAGCTTTATATAAAATGCAGTCGATATACTTAATTTACGATAATAAATGGGTACGTACGCACTTGAAATGGCCTGATAAATGCACACAAATTGCAATTGGAAAGTTTTGTGAATTCAAGGATAAGTGAGTGTGCAATGCTGGCTAATTCATGTCATTTTTAACATAACGCTCTTATTTGGTTATATCTATTTACTCTTTTATGGCTACAGAATCGTTGAATACATAAAAGGTATCAAACATCATCTAAGATCTTTTGAAACAGATTTATATGCACTGCCATGATGAAATAATAATCATTTGGAAAATATCCAATCAAATACATTGAATTAGTGTCATATGGTGCTGCATTCTCATAATTAGGTGCAAGGTGTTTAATACATATTTGTAATGAATGCACGGTGACATGTTTCGTTTAATCGTAGCAAAGTCAGCCTAGGTCAGTCGGCCCAGGTCAGTCGGCCTAGGTCATCTTCATTCTTTTCAATTACATTTATCTTTAATTTAGAGTATCCCGTAATTTTATAATTATATTTTTATTGCAATGAGAATCAATAGCCAATTCGAAATATTCTGTGTTCTCCAGGTATTCATTTAAATGATTGAATACAAATGATAAAAAAATATTAACGTCCTTGTCAAAGGAAAAAAAAATTATGTTATTGCCATCATATCATGCTCAATGCCATTATACAATTATATTCATACTACATATATTATGTGATAATGTTAATGTGCGTTTAAATGTGGAGACAAACATGATGAATATTCAGAAATGGTGTTGAGAAAAAGTTGTCATTTGGCAGAATAAGGGAATGCCATATTAATATTCATGAGTGATGTAGGTTTTTTAACTAAATTTCATGATACTGAGGTAATATTTCCTGTAATTGTTTATGGTAGCTTCACAATAGGGTTGGAACATTTATGCCAAAAATGCCTCAGTTGGACAAGAATCTTATCGTTTAATCTTACCTTGAGAACCTCGGATGTATTCCAGAAACAAGAGGAATTACTTTTGACGTTAATAAGCTGTTTAGGGCATCTTGACTTAATCCTCAACTATCACTTTTATTAAACACCAATTTTCATCAAATAAGCATGGGCACACAAATGTAGTGAGTTTGGGTGAATCCAATAAGGCGAAATTCCTCCTGTTTTCATGAAAATCATGGAAACATAATCAAAAGCATTTCTTGTCAATTTGTTCTCTTATGTAAGATGGTTAAAATATTTTTGTAAAGAGGGGGCTGCCCTCAAAATTACTTATAATTTGCATTTCATATTGCATTAAACATTAAAAATGGTGACATTTTAATTCATTCGTTATATATTAAAATATATAGGTAGGTATTCAACAATAAAATAAAGTACATAACTTTTCCAAAAAGAACGAAATACTTTCGTTGTGTAAATAAGAGTGAGTGGCTTATGCACATCATAACCGAAGGATAACTTCTCATGTATTTAGAGTAGTTAAGGGACTACCTCAACACTAATCTAGAATAATACTTATAATTTCTATACAAATATTTTACAGAAAACGAGGCATTTCATTTACTTGTGTTATCATTTGATGAGTTTTCGCCACTTTTAAGACGACCATGGTCTTTTCTTATCAAAAAATTGTAAATATCTTGTTTGCTCTGAAATGTCTTATATTGTATGTCTTGAATTGAAGTAAGTTTATCTGATAACTAGCCATTATAGACGTTTGACAACGATTCAAAATACTGAATCTGTGTCATTGCGTAAAAAAATAGACAAATATTCCCTTGCCGTTGTGCATAATTTAATAACGGAGTATTTGCAATTGGATCTACTTTTCTATAGCTTAAATAACGGAAATTTAATAGGTTTTAAGGGCAAGCATGGCTAAATTGTCACCATTCGGATTCAATAACATGCCGCATTATAAAATTAAAGAATGAGAACAAAACCATTTATCCATATTAAGATCACCATTAACTTCAAAAGCCAGCAAGCAAAAATGACATTAGCTGTCTCTAAGAACTTTGTATGATCAGGCGTCACACAGTACACCAGCTATAGCCAAGCAATTACAGATTCATACTGACATTACTCAAACTAATATGAAATTGTCAAATATCTTGAGTGTGCTTTCAAATTAAAGCTTCTACTGGTGCTAATGCCTTGATGGCAAAACGATTACTAGCTTGAACTTGGTGTATTACTCTACCATAAATATCGCGAAATTAACTATTATTATCTCCAGCTATATGTGTATAGTATTAGCATAATCATACATTTTTCCATAGTAATGTTAAAAAATTATATTCAAATAATACTCTCTTAAAAAAATTAAGAATATAAAATAAACTAATAGGTACTTTAGGAGCACAATGTTTTCTTCCGTATTTTTATGAAAAATTTAGGTTTTCTAGAAATAAGATTTTATTTCAAAAGATATTCCACTAAAATTGTTGAATTTGTACTATATTGTGATGAGGAAACAATTAAAATTCATTAACTAGACCAGTGTAAGCACAAGGACTTGATTACGCCGTTCGGCAAAAACAATTGATTATAGGGCAAGGAAAATACAGGTAAATTCAAAATACAGTGATAAATTGACCCGTTCGCCTGAATGAAGGCGAAATGTGATTCTTTTGTGGGATAATACTAGCGAACGCCATTTATTTTATCTTCCTCGACCGTTGTTTCGAAGGGAAAACAACGGTTTTGATTGGTGACAAAACACTTTTGTGATAAAATAAAATACTCGACCTCATTCGCACGGGATTAATCCTCTTCTTCTGCCCAAAACATTTCGCTTTTATTTCCTCTCTAGCGTGCACGTGCGATTCGAATTCGCCGCGCGTCGGATCCGTTGCCTCGGCAACCTGATGCCCTGACTTTGTTTATCCGCGCGGGTGAGCACACAATACTTCATTCATCCTCCGCTTCCCTCCTCCCCACAATCCTCTCGCCTCTCCCCCTCCGCGCCACCATTGTTTATCGTCGCCACGCCTTTTCGGCACCCTTCCCTCCTCTCCCCCAGCCTCCCGCGCGAACATCCCAACCTCGCACACAAGCCGTCCTCCCTCGCACCGAGCGAAGCACAATGAAGCAATCATGGGCGTAATGAGGGGACGATATCTAATTATCGGCTGTCTAGGGCAGGGAGCCGGGGATGGGAGGGAGCGCGGGGAGAGAATTGGGGGCGGGTCGGGTCACAGCGGGATAGCAAGGGTTGGTGGACCCCGGGGTAGGCGGTGGGAGTTTGCAAGGGGGAGGGGGCTCTGAATGTGAGAAGGGGGAAGAAGGGTGGTGCAGGCTTGGTGATGAGGGAAGCTCCTGGAACACTGCGGGGAGGGGTGGAAGGGCTTACTCTGTGTGTTACTTTCGACCTCGGCCTGGGTTGGGGAGGAGTCATGAAAGACTCCATGGGTCAAGGGAGTGAGCTGCTAAGGTCTGCAAGGGAGTGAGCGCGTTGAACGTCGGGGCCAAATGGGTGGAAAAGGGCGAGGGGGTTGAACAGCCACTGACCCTCCTCCAACCTCTCCCACGATGGGATGCACTCCGAAGGCAAAGACGCCCCAAGTGTCTCTTCCCTCTCTCGCTCTCTCTCCTTTTCCACATTTCTTCGACGGCCCATTCACCCTTCTCCCACGAGCGGACCTCGCATTTGACACACCCTTAACCTTTGGGAAAACCCTTTGACCCTCACCAATTTTACCCCTCACGCATTCTGCGTAATACGAGCGTACGTTCGCACGAAGGAGGGTTAGAGGATGAGAGGGAGAGAGAGAGTGGGGGATGGTTGCCTTTTCTTTGGATGCAAGCCGGCGATTGCTCTCACATATTATTCCTGAGGAAAAGCGGTCTTCGGCTTTCGGCACAAAGAGAAATCAGGGGACGGACGCTCCCAGGAGACCGCGGACGGCTGATTGGTCCAGGGGACGACGGCTGCGGTGGCGAGAGATTGGAATACGTACCGGGGCAGCCAGGGGGATTGAAGGGGAGGTGGAGGAGTGGGTGGCAGGGAAGGAGGGGATGGCTTCGTGAGTGGAGGGGTGATGGGAGAGGGAGGAGGAGAGCGGTGGTGGTGTGGGAGCTCCATGCCCTCTGTGTGTATACGTGGAGGTTGGAGTGCGGGAGAGGTACCCAGGAATAAAAGATGGGTATGAGGGAGTTGCGGGTGGGGATTCGGGGCCGGTATGTTCCCTCCCTCGGGAAAGAGAAGTGTTTTATGTGTGAGGTGGGTGGGAGAAGAAGGGGATGGGAGCGACTCGGCTGCTGGTGGGGGAGGGATTCGCACCGAGGACGGTGACAATGGAGAGTTAATGAAGCATTTTAGAGTAAGGAGTGGAGAAAAACAGTCGAGGGAGATGAAGCGAAGGGGGATAGATATATACACATATATACATATATATCTATACATACTGGGGTGTATTTGGAGGAGAAAATAGGAAAGGGGTGGGGGTGGAAAGCGGGAGAGAATAGTGCGGGTGCAAGAGGAGTAGAGGGGAATGAAGAGGGTCGACGGTGAGGACGAGGGAACCGGATGAGGTGAGTGCAGGACGAAGTCAAAGATACGGGAGAAGAGGGGACACGGAGAGAGGGGCCTCCAGAAGGAATAATGGGAAGATGTGTAAGAATTAGGGACAGGCTGGGTCGCAGGGTTCAATGGTGATTCCAAGGCTGAGCCCGGGGCCGAGGAGGGAGTGGGGGAAACAGAGAAAATTCTCCCCATTGACGTTTTTCGACCAGTGGACTGGACGACATTAAAGATGGCGACTTCATAAACATTCATAATTAATACCAACAAATCATCCTGCTCTTTCCTGTTCCCGTGCGTCCCCATTATCAAGGTCCAAAGCCTTAATCTTCCGTGACTCTCAATGATTGCTCTATCCATGCTGAATAAGAACGAAACTCGACGAATGTATTAACAAATTTGTTTCGATTTTGATAGCTCCATCCATGTAGCTTGGCACTTCATTGCTTTTTATGAGGAGACGAAGAGCGAAGAAAAGTGAATAAAGGGACAATATAATATTGCGGAAAACAGTGGACGAATATCAAGAGATGACCTTGGAATATTTTTTAAAGTTGCTACATTTGTCCTCAAGACAAATTGAGGTGAAATCTTATGGCCTACAAATATGTAACAGAAATGAAAAATACCTTATGCCGAAAGCAATAGTGCCACGGGTACAAATAAATTAATGGGGTGCAAATTCATAGACGGATTTACTACACTCACGCGATCTTCAGGGAGTGATTTGAGAAGCTGGAGTTGAAAAGGATGGTTTTCTTCATTTCACTGACGGAAAGTCGCCAGCTCATTGTCGTAATATGTAAATTTGAACCCTACCAGTCGTGATTTCATCACATTTTCATTTGATATGGCTTTAGGATACAACCGTCTCTATGTTCAAAGTTGTGCATATGATTGTGTGTGTGAGCATATGTGCGGGTTGGTATTGTCTTCAAGGTGTGCCACACACCCTCGCACACTCATAGCTCTAGGAGATCGTGTGAATGTACTCACACTAAGCACGTCTATTTCATCGTCTTCGTAATCTACGTGTGGCAGTAATCGTTTGCGGTCTGAGGAGTATTTCATTTTTGTTATTCATTTGTTCCGGCTTAGGTGAGTATATAAAGATCGTTTTAATCAAAATAAGGATCATAAATACATATTGAACTTTGATAGTTTCGAACTAGTCTATGCAAATGTATTTGCGAGATATTTATCAGGGGTAAAAATCATTCGATTAGACCGCGATCGCGAATGATTTGCCGCAGTGAAATTTTCCATTTGTGTGAATATCAGCTAATCATCAGCTATCAGCGAGGAACTAATTTTTTTAGCATTTCCAACATTTTGAAAATTTTTTACAAAGGTTTACCTTATGGTTCCTTATTCGTTTTACTTATAACCATACTCGTATTGGAAGAATGAACAAAATTATTTCAAAAATAAAATTGTTTCTCTTATGTAGATAATATTACGATTATTTCCCTAATTATAAATTTTATGGAAAACGTACCTTCTAGGTCACTCGGCAATGGATTGTTGTATTTAATTTCTTATTCCATGAAATCACTTGGCAGGAAAAATTGATAAATAGGTTTCTGTTTCAACAATTTTGAAAAAAAAGATTTTGAATCAGTAAAGCTACTGGAACAATACTCTTGATTTCAATCCAGTTTTTTTTTTATTTATAGATAATATCAAAATCAGTCCCACTGGGAAATAAACACGAGTTAGGATGGGAAGTTGCCCGTTTCCTATTTTGTACTGGAAGTGCAAATTAATTTGAATGAATAGAAATAAAAAAATGGCACATCAGTGCTAAAACAAAAAAGATTTATAATTTACAGCAAGGCGTTATGCAGAAAATTTATTCTTACAAAAATTTTTATTTTTAAAGGACATTTATGTTTAACTGCAGTAAATAAACTGGTGAATCACTATCTTCTGCCACTCATGGTGGTTGCATCACATAAGCACTTGATGTTTGCCGCATGCGCAGATCTCGTTTTGTGATCTTTTAATGTTTCAAATGGCGATATTTCCCACTCCATTGCGAAATGAAGGATCAGTGATCGCAGGAAGGTATAAAACCAGACATGAATGAAATATTTTAAGGTCGCTGAGTGTGATTGAAAATTGCTGAATGGATTACTTATCCTTACTGCGTTGTCATGGGTAAAAAATAATTACGAGACCGATAATTTGTCTAAATATTAAAACTTCCCCGTAATATAAAGTAAATTTTCTAATGGAAAATTCAATAGAAATATTGGATGATATTTAGACTGCAAACAAAAAATTCAGAAATATTACTCAAGACACTAGATATGTTATGCATTGAAAAATGCTCCAAAGGTGCAAGACTAAGGTGCATTTATTTGAATGACTATATTTGAATGTTGACTCAGAAAGGTATCAGTTGGATTATAATATGGTTAGGCACAGGTTTTGGAACAGTGTGATCAATTCGCACCGCTTCCCGGGAGCGGATGCGGACTCCGACCACAATTTAGTTGTTATGAAGTGTAGCGTCCATTTCAAAAGGATAAGACGGGCGGCGGGTAAGGAAATGAAATGTAGAAGCATTAAATGGTTGCATGATTCTACATTCCATTTCCTAACCCGCTGCCCCTGCCTTATCTTTTTGAAACGTACGCTACTCTTCATAACAACCCAATTGTAGTGAGACTCCGCATGCACTCCTGGGAAAGTATGCGAATTGATGAAACTCTTCCTAAACCTATGCCTAACCATAATATAATCTAACTGATACCTCTCTCAGTCACCTGGCATTTTCTATGTATACCTACGCCTTTTGTGGTGTCTAAACCAAGTGTTGGTGATGACTAACCCCTGTCTCCTTCAGAACTCAACTGCTTTCTCCCAGTGGTCATTCCTCGTGCCTAAATCGTAGTCCCCTACCTCATCATCATCTATTCCTTCACCTACCGTCGCATTCCAGTCCCTTATAACCATCGAATATTTCCCTGCAGGAACAAATGCTATTATGCCCTCTAACTGATCGTATATCCTATCGACTTCTTCCTCCTCATGGTTGCTTGATGGCATGTATACCTGAACAATGACCAAGTTCTTCGGTTCTGTTTTTATTTCTACTAGTAATATTCTATCCGTTGCCTGTTCTGTGTTGACTACGCTTCTTGCTACCTCTTTATTCAATATTATGGCAACCTCTCGTTGGCTCTCGTCCCCGCCGCTGTATATCATTCTATAATTATCGCCCCCAGCTATCCTTCCATCTCACCTCATAAAAACCTAAAATATCTACTTTTCCTCTTTCCACCTCTCGCTTAATATTATCTAATTTTTCTGTTTTCAATATTTTTCTAACATACCAAGTTCCTATTCTAACTAGTTTCTTCTTCTTCTGCGCCTTCTGTCCTGCTGCTGTCGGGTTTCCTTTGCAAGGGTTTCGTGAGATGACGACCGCGGAAGCCTAGCCTCCCCCGCTGCCAGGTACGACACACGGCCGATTGGGCCGAGTCCCGTAGTTGCCAGGCCTCATATTCCCTATAGTGCCCATCATTATATTCTTGGGAATGATAATTGACGTGGTTTCCCGGTGCCTTCCTTAATAGTGTGTTGAATGTGACACAATCACTCAATGGCGGCCCCACTGGGGTCAGACGCCTTTGCAGCCGCCTCACTGAGGAACAGACGCTGCGTGGACTACCTTTCGTCTGGCTCCTAATCTTTGACCTATCTGGCATGGGTGACCCTACCAGGCGCAATTATCATTACTCCTGCCAGCACAGCTCTAGGGATGATCGGAACGCACAAGCCCTTTCACCAAATCAAGGTTGTAGTCCATTATACGGGGACTTAAGATATTTAATTCATATTTCCATATGGATCCCAAGTGTCTACGGATGTTAGTCCTAAGTTATATTGACATATATATGCTTTGTGGGTTCCAAAAATGGAAGCGATGGAGCGATTCACTCAATGGAAAGCTCATATCATAGGTTAGGGTCTTTTCTTTTAATCTAGGATGTAACTTCATAAAATTACGATTTCCTTCAAACCTTTCGGTGTTAATCAATACTATGCTTACTATAATTTGGAAAAAATGAGATCTGCTTGTGCTACGCGCAGCTGGAATTAACCCTTCTTTTTCATTTGCTCCCCAAATACTTGGCCAATGTTTTTCATTCACATATGTCCAAAGACAAGTATTTTCAAGTTAAGTCGTAGGCAATATTTTTCGTTCCCTGAGCAGTTACACCGTCTTATAGTTGCGGTGTTCCACCTGACATCGTTACAGGGCGTTATTATGTAATAATAACCGTTATGTTGATAGAGAACACACTAAATCTAAATATACGATGCTAAAAACATATTACAGTCGGTAACTGCATAGCGGTTGAGATATTATTTCGGATTGGAGCATATTATGAAGAATAGAAATCACATTGACGAATAAATATTTGCCATTGGAGGAAAGGTTTTAGACATAATGAAAATGTCGTTATCTCGTCTAAAAACCTCTTCATTCTTTCGTTACAATTTTTTCGAGTCTTTAGTGACCAATTTTCGACATAACATAATTTTATTAAACATTTATTGCGTAAACTTATAAAACAAGACACCCGACGTAATCTCTTTTCAACCAAATTTACTCGAGTTAGAGCCATTGAAGTTTCAAGTTTTTTACTTGACCGCAACACCTCCTCGTGTAGTTATATTGATTTTAAATCGTCCCTGATTTTGTTGAAGTTATCCTACATATTTGAATGTAGGTTTTCGGCGGTTCCAAACGACTATTTACTTCTACGTATCGCCGTCCTCGGAAACATAAATAAATAAATTTTTCGTTGCGGGCGAGGAAATTAAAGATCTTTCGAATTACACAAATCTACAAAAGATCCATCCAGCAACCGAAGACTAACCGTGTCGGACGAAAATCGCACTCCTTCGATTCTCTCCAGACAATTCGGAACTCATTAAAATACGGTCTTGTTCGCTCTAGATCCAATATCCATAGTATACGTTTGTTAAATGATTTCTGTAAGTCAAATTGGTCGGGTCTGATCCGCGTCCAGTGTAACCACGGCCTGAGAATTTAATGTAGGACGTACCTGTAGCAAAATAATCATCAATGAACGCGGTATTACTTCATATCGATGGAAAATTAAACCAATACAAAAGTTTCCCTTCCTTTATTCTCTGGAATATATTATTCATTCCCCACCACTTACTACCCCTGAGGAAACTCGCCGGATTACTTCATAGCTGTGGTGGAAACACACATCTTACCTTGTATATTCTTTTTCGCTCAAATGGATGATATTTTCTTCTCCCGTTCTCCCTTAAGTTGACAACGGCGTGGGTATCCCACCGGACCGTGACCGCACATCCCATGCGGCCTAGAGGATAATATTATATGGATTTTTCCAACATGACGGTAAGCTGCGCGAGGCAATGGCGGTGGGCATGGTAATGCAGGGGAGCGGGGGAAGGGGGAAAGGAGGGAAGGAGAAGATAGGAGGGAGGAACAACAGAGTAGCGGAGGGGGAAAGACGGGCACGGCGGGGCGAAGGAACAAATAATAACCACACGTGCAAGGAGCCCGTCTGTTGTGCGCGGAGAACGGTTGGAAGAAGAAGAAGACCGCGACGGGAAAGGGTATGGGTGGGAGATATGGGTGTGAGGGGGAGAGGGTGGAGAGGCGGGTTGGGGTGGCCGGCGAAGGCCTGAGACGGTGAGCATAAAAGAAGGCGTACTATGGAAAGAGGGTGGGAGAGGGGAGGAATGGCGTGCGACAATAGAGCGGAGGGGTTACGGAGAGGGAAAGAGCGGGCGGAGGGGGATGAATAAATGGAGGAAGAAGAAGAGGGGGTGGTAGGAAAAAGAGGGGCGGCAGTGGCTGTGTGGGCTGCGGGAAACCGGAGGGGAGATTCCCGGGCGGAGGAGGTGGGAGCCGCGGTCACAAAGGAGACTGCGAGAGACCGCGGAGGGGGGGGAGCGAATGATGGTGGGTGGAGGGGGCAACGGATTACCTGCAGAAATCACGAGGATCCACTGAGAGGGTGGAAGGTTAGATGGAGGAGCCCTCAACTATAGGGCGTAAGGTATTGGTCCACGCTGTGCCATGACACGATCAAAATCATTACGATATATGTTTGAAGAAGTCGGTTTTGTTGCCGAGAATTTTTGAAGGAACTGACGTAACTACGGACCTAAATAATCTCTACACATCTTCATAGAAAAATGATGCCAGAGAAAAAGATAGCAGTCTTGGTGCCTGGAAGGTGTGCCGAAGAACAAATGGAAGGGGAAAAAACTGAGAAACAAGGAAATGCCAATGCGAATAGTGGACAGGAAAAGTCCATGGACATTGTGGGGTGCCTTTACAAAGAAGGAAAACTATTAGACCACGATGATATATAGATACACTTCATTTGCTAGGAAGGTGATACAAGAGGAAATTGAAGGGGATGACCCGTGAAGAATTTTGAAGAAAACCTAAATTAAAGAGAAATTATGAAAAACTGTGAACTTCACTTCGCGATTTTTATCAACGCCGACTCTTTTATTCACTTTTAGTAGCTATACCACAGGTATTCAAAATAATGAATAACTATCTCTGGATTCGAAGACTAATTAATACTAAAGAAAACTGTATGGAATTTCAGATTTCAATTTAAAGAAATAGAGCAACTTTCGTTTCAGATTTGACATTTCAGTATTCAAGATATGGATCCTCAAAATACCAATCTACCGTCAACTTGAAATGGATATTGATAACTTCTGATATGCTTCATGTTTTTATTGCTCAATATGCCACCTATTGTCAAAATGAACCTATCCGCTTAGGTTCACGTTACATCGATTTTCGTTTCGTAAAGTTAAACCACTAAGAATACGTCTCGAAATTATAAAAAACGAAATTATGTAATCGAATAAAAGAGATCTCGAAAAAAACAGCCAAGAGAGGAATTATTAGATCAAGTATAGAATGAATTGTTTAAGAGCGAAACTCAATCGGATACTAAATAAGTAATAGATGTTATTAAACAATCAGTAGAACATTTATCATATGACTCAAAAATATAATAACTATATTATCCACCTTTGAAATTCCATTGTACTTTCTCAGAGCATGGAAATTTCATTACTTCATTTCTCAGAATTAATATACTTCTAGAGTATGAAAATAAATAGAGAAGTTACGGAAAAGCATAAGCCTATAAAATTTAAATTCAGTTTCCCAGAACTTTATTTGGGTCCCAGCTGAGAGTACCATCTAACTAACGTTTTCGATACCAGCATTAAAAATATGAGCGCATTGTTGGATTTGAGATACAATTGAACTGTTATCGATAAATTTATTCGACAAACTTTTAACAAGTTTTATTTATATTACTATCTTACCATTTTATTTTAATGCAAAGCCCTCTCCCCACATTAATATTATGTGTGTTAAAAATGAATTCTTGAATTCAATTTTTAAAGCATCCCCAAAATATTTGTGGAAGGTACCAGGTGGTATGCTATAGGTATGTTGTGATTATTCAATTGAATAAAATTGTGCATAAATTTCATTGTTAAATGTGTATTTAAGGTACAATATTAATGGTGGAATTGAATTTCGTTGCAATAAAATTATAGTTTTCTAATCATATGGGGAAAAACGAAATGACAAACTAATGGATAGAAATATCATAAATATATTTTTGCACATTTCACATTTTTATTCATATCTACTGGAATATGCATGAGGGAGTAATTCATCAAAATTTTACATATGGAGTTCACTTTTTGGAGTTAGCTACGGCTGTGAAATATAGGCTAAAGGAATAGAGGAGTTGGGAGTTTGGAGGTGAAGGAAATTCGGTTATCGACCAATGGGAAAATTAAATGAAGTGGCAAATCCATAAGTACTTCGAAGAGTATTTGAGAGATGTGTTTATAGAGAATACTTACAAGATAAGGAGGGAAACTTTTTGAATATCAAAAGGGAATATAGTTGACTTAATACAATAATTGAAAGAAACAAGAGGGGGAAGAATTATAGAGTAAGGTGAAGGATAAATTATGAGAAGAGAAGTACAAGAAGCAATGAGGGAATGAAGATGTTAGATTGGAAAGAGCTCCTGCGCTCTAATTCTCCAATTCACAACCAATGGTGATAGTAACGACATATACGTATATACCAAATATTTGTAATGTAACCCTGGGAACAATACACATTCATTTGTACCAGAAGAAGAAAAATCGTATTCGTTATTCAATAAAATGGCATGCATTTACAAAATATAGAGATTATGTTTTAAAGGAGTGATCATGTAAAGACACTACATAAATATTTGGGGAATATTACCCAAAAATAGAAGAATTGAATGATAAATGTAAATTTTTAGGAATGCGGGCATTGGGTGCAACGAAAGAAGAAACAAATGGGGTCTTAAGACATAAATTAATATGTTTGATGAAGTAAATGAAGAGATTATGCCAATAATATCAGGGAAGGAACGATTATGAAGTACTTATTATTGTTCCAATGAAGAGTGAGTATCAGGGAGAAAATCGTTGTTTAATTGAGATGCAGGTGTTTCATAATTTTCCCTTCAAGGAACAATTATGGATTTAAGGAACTTAGCTCTTAAAGTTATCAGGTGGATGTGTTATTCCCTGGTTTTTATTTAAAAAACCTTGGAATATAATAAATTTCAAGAGCGAGAAAAAAATCAAATACCTAGACATCAAATGACTCGATCATCGGGATAAGAAACGTAATCTCGGCGCAAATTCAGGATTTTCATTGGTGACCATTCACAGGTGGTGCCGAATGGGGAGCAAAAGTTTCGTAAATAATTCACTTAATTTTTGGACAGAGTTTGAGACTTTTGGTTCCCCTTTTCCATCAGATCCATGGATGTCCCAACATTTGTTTTCGCAACCACTTCGGCAGAAAATAATTTTTTGAGCCACATTTAAAATATACATAGTTACGATAGTCGATGAGAAAAAATGGTTCGAGGATAATTTTTGTTTTTAAGATTAAGATTGTTTGAAAACATTCCTTAGCGATAGTGGGCATAATACATAGAAATATCCAAGAAATAAAACTCTATTATTATAATAAAATATTTCACCCTAAAAATAAAGGAAAAAGCAGCCTAAAACTAGCGGCATATTTGACACTATTTGAGAAACTCGCTGCATTGACGCTCAGCGACATTAGTAATTTTCAGAGCTTGACGGTGATCATCGTATATCTTAATTTTAAAGTTACTCAAGTTGTGCTTCCTACTTGAAAATAGATGTTCATACAAATAGTAAGCCATCAGTAAAGTATTAGTTACGTATACGGTATTCCAGGGTGTAGAGTGCTGGGCTACTGACGGTAGGGCCCAGGCTCAATTCCTGGGGGCGTGTCTGACCTCCCTCAGCTTTATACAAGCTGTGCGATATTTTGGGGTATATATCTTCTTGGGAAGCCACAAGCAGCAACCCCCCACCCTGATCTGTGATTTTCACGAGCCACTTAGTTGTGGGTGAGTTCTATCCTTGCATACCAAACCGACATTTAGGTTGATTACTTTGAATTGGTAGTCAGTTAAAATTGCTTGTTGGGCCGCATACATGGACTTCCTAGCGAACAGATTGTGCACTCATGACCAACAGAAGCATTAGACGAGATAGCTTTGAAGGGTTCGTGCGTGAGGCGAAGGGCAATGAAGAAGAACGTCAGCAGTGTTAAGGACTGGAGGATCACGAACGGACTAAGGATAGCCGTAGCCGTATATGCCCATGGGCAGAGGCGGTAGCCGTGAGTCCGAGTTATGCGCGCTGGAGTAATGTGACTATCGGCAGACGCGCATTTGTTAACAATGTCCTTGTGATTTACATATCCACCACCGCCGCCTCCCTTCCCCTACGCGACGCTTCTTTCACGCCGGCCTGACTGCTCCCCTCCCCCGCACTTAAAGCGAGCTCAGCTTGGGAAGGGGGAGAGGAAAAGAGACGGGAGTTGAATGGGAGAGGCGGTACAAGAAGAGAGGAGGGAGTGAAGGGGAGAGTGCTGAGGGGCCACTGGGGGGCGGAGGGATTAGGAGAGCCACTTGCCACTCCCCGCCTTGTCACCAGGTGGCAGTAGGAGGAGATGGATTGATGCCTCACCGTGATAAATTAACCATTCAAACAATTGAGGCGGGGAGAGAAAATGTATACGTTTTTTATCCCCCAACCCTAAGAATTTATTGAATGGAGAGAATACGGTTACCCTCACTCATTTTCGTTCTCGCCACCCACCCACACCTGGACCCACAATCTAAGAGTATGCGACGCGTATAGCTTTCCCATGATTTGGCAGTAGGGCTTATTCATCAAACCATCGTAATACCTACAAACTTTAAGCATTGTTTCCAGCGTTATTACGCACGTGGAATGGGGTTCGTCAGTCGTTAATATGATCTTCCCGTTCAATAAGCCGAGTGCATTCTAGTTCAAACTACTCTTAAAGGTGATTCCTTTCCATAAAAATTTATCATTAATAACGTCTACAGGTCATTTAATAAGAAATTGTATTTTAAAATTTCAATACCATACCACATGGTAACAGAAGAAACATATTTTTCATTTTCTCTACAATGGGGCTAATCATTTTTACGGGAAAGCAATGCATAATTGCAATTTAAATAAATAATATAATAATTTGCCTGTTTTTGAAAAAGGGAAACTTGTTTCCCTGTTAAGTAGTGGAACAAGATCAGCACAATGTAAATTGAAAAAGAATTTTAATGATTTAAAAGCCGATTCCTTTATTATAAATCCAAGTTAATCACACAAATTAATCCAGGTTTAAGATGAATGGTAGTGTAAATACATTACACGTCCAACTGGGACTTTTCCAATCCCGGTGCAAAAACAGCTAAATGCAACATTGCTTGAAGATTTTTGCGCAAGAATTGGGACGAAATGTGATATTCGTATTTCAATGAATAGATAATGATAAAGATTAGCGTGGAATGTAGTAAGCCTTCTGAAATAAACAGTCAATGAGTGATTAATAATCTACATCTACATCTACATAATACCCCGCAAGCCGCCGCAAGGGCGTGTGGCGGGGGGTGTTAGGTCACCAACCGTAAAAAAGAAAAATACCACATGCAAAAAAAAACAACACGGAAAATTACACCCACAGCAGCGCACACACTCATGCAAAAATCGTATGTATCTCTGGCAATGGAGTGGGAAACATTATGAAGTCAACGTTATAAATTGAGGAAGTGAGGAACTAACTCGGTGCATGTAATGCCATAGTACCACAAATTTTCGGAAACCGCGTAATTCACCATTCTCATACCACCTATAATCGGAAAATAAGATTTTGGATTGAAGGGGGACACCCGAGTATACGAGTAGATAGAAAGGAGAAAAATTCCGTCTGGCTTCCTATAGGAAAAGATGAGTGATGATAGATAGCTTGCCTACAGACTCTGCCTCATTAATAAAGGTCCCTCTCCCATTATTTTACTAGTAGTTTACTACCTTTTGTATGCATGATCCAAGCGGTCATGAGTAAACGTTCTCATAACTGAGATTTACCCGATTGATTAGCATAAAATGCGTGGAAAGTACTTGCAATTTAAAAGAGCAAAAAAGGTCCCAATTTTTTTCATGACATTAAAAAAAATACATTTAATTAATTCTACTGAATATTTCGGCATGACTTATCTTATCCTCTAATAAATCCTGCGTCATGATTCAACTGTAATACGCAGCCAATTCATCAGAAACGGTTAAGGAATAATCGCGACGGCCAACTTTATTACTCTAATGCGCTTATGAGATCAGGGTCCATTAATCAAAGCTACAAGTCGTTTATCAAATCGTCGAAATGTCCATGAATGAAGTCAGCTGATGGACATAATCGCATAGTATGTATTCTTGAATCTTTTAATTGCATTTAAACTGTTTTGCAATCGGATTGTAGCTACAGATGCGTCAAAAAGATTTTATATTTTGAAAAATCTGGAGAACTGCTGCTTGTCCTTTCGACAGATATAACTTATTAGGATTGCAAAGGTACCAGATTGATACATTGCTTTGGCATTTTACAAAAAGAATCGAATTGGCTCATATGTTTCCAGGTGAAAAAATCAATGCTGTGGTGAATATCATAAATGCTAAAGAAGATAAGAGTTAAAGCCTGGAAGCAATACTTATGGACTATCCTTTGAAGTGTGAAACTCTATGAATTGAATACATGTTTTTTCCAAAAAATGGATGAGAGAGGAATATTAGCCTACGAAATCTGGCGCAGGAGGTGGATGCTAAAGAAAATATGAGGAGACAAAATAGGAAACAAGGTAGAATGCAGAAAATTTGAAGAAGGAAGGATCCAACATGGATCACCAGAAAGAAAAGAAGAAATAAACGATTTGCGCACACCTTGTGATAAAATGTTTTTCTCAGGAACATGGTTGAATGGAAGGGCCCACGAGTGACTACAAGGGACAAATACCTAGGTTAGAATAAAAGTGATTTATGACGAAATAGGTACACTATTAGGGTGTTAGCTGTAATTAGACCTAGTATTAGAGAGGGCAAAATGGAAGGCTGCAGTCAATCTGCCTTCGATTTGAAATACTGATGATACTGGATGCTTATCAAGGAAGTGCCTCAACACCTAAACGCAGTAAATAGCAATGGTAACAATGCGCAACAGTCAGGTAGCAGTAGATTTTAGGGGAGGCGACCGACAGCAGGGGCAATTTGTGTCATTAGTGATGGTCACGAAAGGATGAAGGGTGGAGAGAAGCCCGGCGTCGGCTTAAGCCTACTCTCAACGAAAAGTGCTAAGGGGTCCGCAGCCTTACGTCCCATCCGACGGACGGCATACTCAATCCAAGTACCCTCCACTTCACTCCATTCAACTACAAGCTCTTCAAGTACAGATCGGGATACTACTGAAAAATATCTGTCACTCCGGGATTCCAACCCGGGCCCTCAGGGTGGAAAACCAGTACGTTAACCACCGCACCATCCCGATCCCCCTGCTGCAGTAAGGTTAGGACAGAAGTAGAGCATAACATCTATGACTAACTATTGCTCTATTTTTTTACAAAAATAATCGGCAGTTTGAAAGAAAAATATGAGTATTATCTTTCGGTGAATTTCTCTCAGAAACTTCTACCTAATATGTCTTACTTTTGATGCATTTTAATGATTAAAATGATTTTTTCCAGGTTTTCCGTGAATTAAAGACTAAAAAAAGAGAATTATAGTACACAGAAAACAATTTCGTCTGCCACTGATGAGATGTTTACAACTGTTTCCTCTGAGTTGTAAGGATAATTCCAACCGAGTAAAGAGACAGCAAAGCACAGAAGGGAAATTAACCGATGGACCAAAACTGAGGACATGATTGATCACATCGATTCATCCGACATATTTGGTACAGAGAGAGCGAGAGAGAGAGAGAGAGAAGGAAGCACAGCACTCGCGCTCTGGCAAAGTTTGGGGAGAAGCTGGTGGGCCGTCGACGGTCGGTAAATCACACCACTCGCTTTTCACACATCTCTCAGCCACAATCCGAGATGCTTCGACAGGAAGGAAGGAAAGGCAAGCGGAGGTAGGGGGTGGAAATTAGGTGGTCGTTAGAGAGGCAGGCTTTGGGAGTAAAAATAGTCCCCCTTTTTTTAATGCATTTCCAAAAGGTTTTTGTCGGCGGTGAAGGAGAAGAAGGGAGTGGAATCGAAGGAATAATGGGAAAGAAGGCACGGGAGTCGAGGGAGTGGAGAAAAATACAGAGTGTGGGGGGTGAAGTAAGGTGCATTAAGAAAGGGGAAATTATTCGAAATCGAGTTGGAGGATGGGGCGAGAAGAGAGAACGGTGCGGTAAGAATGGTTTTCGGAGGGGTGTGTGAGAGCGGGGTACGGAGGGGTGTGAGAAGAAGGTGGAGAACATACAAATGACACTGGGGAGGCCGGACAAATAGAAAAGGGGGAGGAACTGTCGGGGAGGGGTGGTAGAGGGGTTGGGCAAAGTGGCTTGCTAACAAAAGTGACGCCGGGTGAAGGGGATGGTGGGGCGGGTACGTGGGAGGGGAGGGATGTGACGGTGTGTTCTCAAAAGAAGAGGAGAAGAAGGGCGAGACGGGAATGAGAAAGGGTAGGTGCAGAGGTAAAGACGGTCCCAGAGAGGGCGAATATCTCCCTCCCACCCTTGCTCCGCCATATCACCCCTTCCACCTCATGGGCTCGGTTTAATCCCCACTCCCACTCTCTCTATCTCTTTCCTCTGACAACTCCCTTCCCCTATCTCCACCGTGCACGCTCGCAGACAAGAGCCGGGCATAAACCTCCTTGAGGACAAAGGATCACGGAGTAGGCAGGACAACGGCAAACGGTGACGTCATGTCTTCCGCTACGCTTCCTCGTCCTCGTATCATACACGTAGTTCTGCATATCCCTATCTTCGTCTAACTTTCTATGAGTGTGTGTCTTTTGAGGATATTTGTACACACAAAAATGTTTATGTGATGTAGCAGTGCGTATAATTTTGCGAAAAGCAACCTTTTAAAAGTTGCAATCAAAATTAGTTAACGCCAATACTGTATGAAATAATAACATAGATTACAGGTACCCCGTCATTCTGTTAACCGATATTTATATTTGTGCATATGCACATGCACGTGTGTATATATATATATATATATATATATATATATATATATATATATATATATATATATATATATATATATATATATATGTGTATATATATATATATATATATATATAAATAATGTGTGTGTATTATATATGTGTGTGTGTGTGTGTGTGTGTGTGCTTGTGTGTGTGTGTATGAGTGTGTGTGTATGAGTGTGTGTGTACACACACGCATATATATGTACCGAGAACGTAATATATAGTATACAGGTATGTGTGTATTTTTTATTATGTGTATCAATATATATGTATATATATACCCAAGAATGTAAGGAATAAAAAAAATAAATATACTCTCTTTTCCGTACATTATTGATGTAAATTATTATTGATGGTTTCCCTTTGCTCTGCGTCCATCCAAAACCAACTCTATCCGGTAGAATACCAATATATGCATATATAGAGCCCGGGTTCGATTCCCGGGCAAGCCTAACTCAGGCATCTGCAGCTCCACCAAAGCTATGTGATTTTTGGGGTACCAGATTTTCCTGAGAAACGATAACTGGCACAGGGAAAAGGACTGGCCCCCCAATCCTGAATTCACACGCCGTCGGGATTAGTACTGGGTGCATTCTACCATCATCTACGAAACCGATTTTCGGGTTATTTATGGCTTTTTCAAGGGAGAGAAGGAAGGAACTGGCACCATTCTCTGCCACCGAAAATTCGGAATACGTGTGAGTTTCTTTTCTTTTTTGTTTGTTTCTGTGTTTCTGTTGTTGTTCGATAGTGCTACCTTGATATAAATTATTACTCACATCCGTGAGACTTAAGCATAAGTTTTATGTAAATAAATAAGTATAATACTCCTACCTAACTCATACGATAGAAATAAAGATGCAACAGCCCAAAGTAAATATTTATGTCCTGTGGTCTGAGGTACTTTCATCAATGTAAAAAGGTGTCTAACTCTATATTTACATGTATATTGTGCATGTATACATGTCTTACTGCTTCAAATATCACACACACACACACACACACACACACACATGCTTAGTCCCTCTTTCCCCGCCTGGCAACCTCCCTCTTCTTCCCACCACTCTCCGCCTATTAATGCCTCTCCTCTTCCCCACAATCCTCGCGTTCCCAACCTTGCCACCTTCACATTCCACGTCCTATTTTCTCCCTCCTTTTCCCCCGAAGAACGGTCCCCTCTCTTTTATGTCCTACTCCCCAACCTCAGGCCAACTCCTTTTCACATCAAAATCCCTCCCGGTCGCCGCTTGTTTTATGTACATATATATTTTTATATCATTTTCAAGAGCACGAATTCGCCCATCTCAGACGAAGGAAATAAAATCTTTTTAAGCGTCTAAGGGTGTGCAGAACACCAGGGGCACCCATCAGGATGGTATTCAAGAGTTCGATTTAGCCTGGAGTGTTCGCTATATTTTTAATTTAATTCCCGAGGATTTTGGGTTCACCGTGTTGCACATTTTGAAAAACTTAATATTTGCTTACGACAGTATTAAAATAAAGGTTTGAAATATAATATCAATGCCTTTCCATAAACTAACCTTATCACTTGGAAAACGAAATATCAAAACCTTATTCATTTAGAAAATTAATATTTAAAGATCGACTAACAAATTAGACAGATCCTCTGATTCCCTCTGTATTATTTTCATATTTGTTCATACTTTGGGCAATGACCCGTCGTAGTACAGATTCTTTGAGCAAAAATGATTGGCCTTAATCTAGAAACAACTATGATAAGGTAATTAACATATTTTTCTTCCAAAATGGACTTTATTGGACTCCTACCTAGAGATAATTATACGGTTTAAATGTTTTACATATTTGAATAAAAGAATAATTTTCGAAGAAATGCGAAAGAGGGTTGGGAATCAGTCGTGAGATTGATCAAACCTGAAGATGACGTTGGACGTCGAAACTCGGTTCCTATCGAAATAAATTTTCAGTGTAATCACAAAGTTACAATATTTTCATATCTAATCAGTGGTAAGATTTTACTCCAAAGCTATGAGGTTCATTTTTCCAGGTAAATTGCTCAAATGATAATGGGGTCATACATATTATAATGGAAATTCAAGATTACAAAAAAGTGTGGATAATGCTTTGATATTATTAATCAAAATACGAAGAATAATACTCCAACTTAACTTATAGTTTTTGGTTTTTTATTCGTATTAATGTGGCCGAGCAAATTCTCGTCCAATCAATACTCTATCCTCTAGCCCAACTGTATTTAATAATATATTTAACCTTTATTTCATATCCTAAATAACGCAAATATAAGAATAATGAAAATATATGCAATAACGACAGCTTCTTTACAATAAAAATCCGTGTTTTTATGCACGCGTGATTGGATGAACGCCAGTGAATCTAATTGCAACTCATAGGCTTTGAAGCGCTTGTGTAATCGCAAAGAAAAAGCAACTGGACAGTATCATCAATTCTCTCAATAATTTTACCTATTTTTATTCTACCACATCTCGCCAAATAATTTTGAAGTAACGGCATCTACAGAATTCGTAAAAGAAATCTTCTAGTGCCGAAACTAAGTTATTATCTCGTCTTTGGCTGTCGGGTAAACAAGGTTAAAGCAGTTAATTTGATGAAATTCATTTTCTTATCGCACCTATTATCCTTCTAAGACGGATACCCTCGCGGAATAAGATTACTCAGCTTCAGCCGCGCCCAATCCCTAAGCAACCGCAAATAAACCATCGGAGGTCGGTGAGGTTAACAATGGCCCCTCCGTGTTAAACAGGCCCGGTTGAGCCTCATAAAGGGATGGCACTTCAGGTATTTCCTCTCGTTGGCCTTGAAAAAGAGACGAGAGTGATTTCCTCCCATTACTACTCCTACATTTTTGAAACCCTCTACCGACACGGCCCTAAGTGCCCTTTCGATGCTCTCCATTTGATATCCTCCACTTAAATTTGCATACTCCGAATTCATTGGCTCAGCACAGGAAAATTCTCGACCGAAAATGGCGGTAATATTTCCGTCGCATTTTTAATTGAAATCGCGAAAAATCTAACCTTCCTTTTTCCAGTAGAGTGAATGAAACAGTAAACGGACTTATGATATCTTGGAGAATTCCGCATTTAAGAAAACAGAAAAGCGTCTCACTATTTCAGGGCTCATTTTATTATTTAAATCTATCGACTTGCTTTGAAGATTTATAACCTTACTATGTTGTTGATCCAACAAAATATATCGTTTAATGAGTAAAATTATTCAGAGACTACCGGGATATCTGCTTTTCCTATATACACCACTTGAAATGCTGACATTTACATTATTTGTTGCTCAATTGCGTCCAATTGCGGCCGAATAGGTAAATCGCTGAAACATTCATTTTGAACACATTCAGAATGCCGTTGATCTGTCTGCATTTCAAAGCAAAATAAATCGTACTCCACATCTGTTCCTAGCAGGGAGTTTGCTCTTATGCTAATAAATGGCCAATTATGTGTCAAGGACGTTATATAAGGATTTCCAGATGAAAGAATAGCAATAACTGGTAATTAAAATCACATACAATAAGTCATCAAGTCTGAAAACCGGGTGAAATGTCAATAACGTTAAATTATATCCGTGCACGATTTTGTGAAAGCTTTTATCGTGGCTAGTCAAGGATATAAATCGTTTCAGTTTTCCAGTGAAGCAGACGGATTAATCTTTCTTATAATAGCACGAACACCAATTTATTCAACGCTTGCGCATATATCTACGTACTTTTTACCCATGTGTACTCATCCTAGCATTCCTAGCCTCATTGATTTGACCTCAATCATTGATGCCAGAGTGTGGATGTGAAAGTGAATTGTAATCTATGAAAAGCAGTACTAATTTTCTCCACATGGCCATATTTGTCGTTATTTACTTGAATATACAGGTTAATGTAATGAACAGGTTCATTCAAAACTGAGTCACGTTCATAACGTCAACTTTTCATCAAAACATTGAAGTTTTGTCAAGATGTGTCGATACGTGTCAATTACCCATATGGCGTATCATTTACACAGCTTGTTAACAGTTATCAAGGAGAACGTTTTGGGCTATAAGTTTCTAATAGCGAGCCTTGATAATTTTCAATATCGGCGATTGATGACTATCGGTAATGCCTTCAACGGAATACGCGGTCGAGTTATAGACAACTATTCAATTCCAAATGAGAATATGTATGGATATCTAAATCTAGTATTTAATGCGCATTGAGATTCGTGTACCGACAGAATTGTCCATACAATCCTTCAATATGGCCTCATGGCATTTGTTGGATCGTTAGACGTCGTTACCTTCCAATTATCTTACAACTTCTTGCCGAGTTAAGCTTCTCTTTAAATACATGAATTTTTGGAGCATTGAATACAACTCATAATGAAGCATTGTATCCTTAGGACTTCAGAAATTACCTGTACTCGCTATCCAAATCTTACGTTTGATTCTAGCCAACTTATCCAAAAATAGGCAGAATGAACTGGAATAGAGGTACTTTGAAAAGGGGGAGGTGGGGATGATGAATCCAAGCTCAATGAAAAGAGAGAAAGAGGAAAATATTGGAGATAACCATGGGATAATATTTTACTTATCTTTAAATATAATTTACAACCCGGGTAAACAAAATGAATTATTATGTTTCAGTAAATATCCTGTCATTGTGATAAAATATCGATTTCTAAATTAATTTTTTTTTAATATTATAGATCATAAAATTAAATCTTGGAATCAAATGACTTAAAGTATTTTTTCGAGTTCTTTTAAGTATCCACTAAATATATGAACCACACATTAAACTTTTAATCACCCAGAGGGTCCGGGTTAGAATCCCAGCGGCGACAGATACTTTTCAGTTGTGTCCCGATCCCTACTTGAGGTGCTTTGTGGAGGGCACTTAGAGTGATCACGCCGTCCGTGAGATGGGACGTTAAGCTGTAGACCCATTGGCGCCTTTCGTTAAGAGTAGACTAATGCCGACGCCGGGTTTCTCTCTCGCCTTCATCCTTTCCTGTCCATCCCTAATGGCACAAATGACCTCAGCTGTCGTTCACCTCCCCTAAAAACTACTATTACTACTTCAATTAATTCCGAGGGTTTATCTATCAGACAATGAGAACATTTTTATAAACCCGATAAACTCAGTCAATACGGCAGCATTTTTTTATATGAATGTAAAAACATTACTAATTAATGATATTGCTTAAAAATTGAAAAATGCACCATTTATCAATAGTCAACCATTATGGCATTTTTAATAGTATTTATCCAACTGGGGAATTCTCTCAAAGTTAATTCCTCCGAGCAACAACCATTGAAAAGAGTGAAGCTAATCTATCACCACTAAAAGTCATTTGTGCAACCATGCCCCTTCCTGATTATAATAAATTTTAGTATTTTTTCTTCTCACTGATTCAAACTGTAGAATGGTATACTGTATACCTTTGAAACAAAAAGGAAGCAATAATAAAGAAGAGTTCTAACATGCATAGTGACCCAAGTAACTATAATTTCTGATGTCTGATATACTAATATTAACTTTCGACTTTTCATTTCCTGTACTAATCTATTCATTACCTAAGCTCACCAGAAGAAGAATTGATTCCACAAAAGTGTATTCGGCTATTCAAATCATTTATAGGAAAACCACCTGTCGAGACGAAACATGAAGTATTTGCACACGAACGACCCCCCCCCCCCAAGCATTTGAACCAACGTTCGTTCTACCATCCACGAAACTTATCTGGAATTCATAGATGTGGATATACCTCCCTCTCTCTTCCCTATACCCCCCTTCCCCCATCTAATTCTCCTTCCCCCAAGTTGAACTTCTTCTTTCTTACCCCACCACCCCTGGTCTTTTATTCACCCCTCGGCCACACAGAACCATTTCTCAAACCATTCTTATCCCACTCTCAACCCCCTCCTCGCATCTCTGTCATTCTTGTCCCCATCCCCCCACCCATTCCCTCAGCCTCCCCCTCCCCCGAAGGAGACGACCCTCACGCGGAGAAGGGAACTCCTCCCCACCTCCTAAACCTCCCCCTGCCCAACCCCCCCATCCAGACTCCTTTTCTTCTCCTTCAACCCCCTTGCTATGCCACCCCCTCCAGGACGGTTTGCTTTCTTTGCCCGTCTCTTCCTTCCCCTCTTTCCATAGTGTTGTGGCCGTGGCGTCCATGGGGCCCATGGGATATATTCAGAGAGAGGGAGAAATAGTGGGGAATGGGGGAGGAGCAGTTGACTCCTTGCTCAACAGGTATTAAAGAAGGGGACCTGTGGGATAATGGTGGCTGTGGGGTGGGGACCGAGGGGAGGGAAAGGGGTATAAAATGGGGTGTATTTTCGAAACGGTGGGAGTTGGGTGAGGATGGTAGGAGAGGGAATATAAAGAAAAGTGCGTAGGAAGAGAGAGAGGAGAGAGGGAGTGACGAGGTGTCTTGAAGCGGAGGGATGGGTGCCATTGGGTGTCGAGGGGAGGGGAGGATAGAGAGAGAGAGGAGGAAGATTCTCATTTTTTTATACGCATTTTGTCTTCCCTTTCTCTCCTCCCCCAGGACTCGGATGGAGGGGAGGGGGTGCGTAAGATGTCTCGCTCGGAATAAAAAGGCGGAGGGGTGGTTGAGGGACGAGAAGGGGGAGGGAGGAGCCTTAAGTGCGCCCGTTTGCCCCCTTCCCATCCCCCACCCCGGCCGGGAGGGGCGGAAAGGACAATTGCCGCCGACTGACTGTCCCGCGTTCCACTCAATGCCCAGCGAGATCCATTCTTCATTCCTCCTCCCACCCTCCTCACTCCCTGCCTGCCTTCCGCCGCGCGATCCTCCGGGCGGACGGACACTCTGGCCCCATTTGTTTCTTGTCTCCTGCTCATTCACTCCGCTCTCGCTCGTGAGCATCCCAAAGACCGACCTACCGTTTGCTCATTCTCCATCACCTTCGCCTCTGAAATGATTTCTTTCGCCTTCCTCCTCTGCTCGCCCCATCCTCCCTTTCCACCTTTCTTCCCATCCCCCTCCTCTCCTTTACTTGGATTGGGGTTCGGATTGGTGCTGTTGCTAATGTGTAGGTTTCCCACCCCGAGGACCGGGGTCCAAATCCCGGTGATGGTAGTACTTTTCACTGTTATCCCGAGCTTTACTTCGGGTACCATGTGGACTTGGGGGTCTCAATTGTACAAATGGATGGACCCCTTTTCACCTCTCGTTAAAGGTAGGATAATGCCGAAACCGGGTTTCTTTTTAATTTAATTCTTAGATGCTTCAACGACTGAGGTAATTTACATCAGGGTTTCTTTCCACCCTTCTTGCCTTCCCTGAGCATCATCACACTATCACTGAATTGCCAACCTATCCTCTCAATGGCGCAAATGACCTAACCTGTCGATCTCCTTCTCCCTAATAACTACTACCACTACTTCTCCTGGAAGTTTAAATCGTGTGATTGCAGTTCAGCATTGGTAAAAGCGTAGGATGGAGACATAAACACATAATGCTGTATGTAAAAAGGATCACAATCGCGAATACTTAAGAGTTCTAATAGCTTAGCCAAAGCAGTGTTGCAATTATATCGATCGTTCTCTCTGCGTTTGCTGCGCTTACATTCGAGTAAGCAGTGGCCAAGTTCTCTGGCAACGGTTTCCGATATTGAATGTGTTCTGGACATAGATCTCCAATGTTTCAAGCACACGTGCATAAATGCAATTCAATTACGTCGTGGTGGCATTCATCCACGTCGACATACAGGTATATACGGGAAAAGAGAAATTGATTTTTATTAATAAACCAATTCGCCAAACTGTTCAATTTTTTATTATTTGCAAATACTTAGTACCGAGACCATTACCAATATTATTATCGTACCATTTGTTCACTGCGAAAGAGATAAGTTTTAGTTGGTGTCAAAGATCGTTAGCTGGGCAATCGATGTCAATATCATTCGTCATATGTTATCTCTAACTCTTTAGGCCTAAATCTATTGGATACTTTTCAAATTGCTTTTTGGGCGCGAAGGAAATAACGCTCAAACATCCCTTTCACTTCTCCATCTTCAGTTTCTACGTTTCGGTTATGAGGAATCTTAACACAAAAATCCTGGAAATAATAACTAATTAAAATTATTTCCTTTTAGTCATGTTGAATTTTATTAAAGATTTGTGAGAGATATTTGAAACCGTCAAACGAGAAAATAAGTCAAGGAATTGATCTTCAAAACCTAACACAATTCAGCAGCTTTTTTTCTATTCTTGTAAAGAGTGCTATATTGTCTATTGCTCAATTGGGTGGATCTCTACCAGGCGTCTTTAGGTCAAGGACAAATTGTAAGTATAATTTTTTTAAATCGATTGGATCAAATGAAAACGAAATCGGAAAAAAAGAACAATTAAACCATGGTCAATCCTCGAAAGCATGAGATATCTCTGCTTACTTATTACGTTAGTCACTAGCTCGCTGAAGTTTTCCTCAACGTTCATTGCAAGCTTCCACATGGATTAGTGGCAGGTAGAAATGAAATAAGCAATTCTTTTGAAGTAACTGCAATGACCATTACGGCATGGAAAGAATTCAAAACAAAACACACGAGTAGGGTTCTCGAGACAGATTAATTCATTATACATATACTTAATTCATTATACTTAATTTTAGTTAATGAAATGGAAGGGGAGAAGACAGATTTAGAGAAAGGTTTGAATAAATAGCCCGGGATATAGGCATTATTTTTTTCATCGTATATCCTCCGTATATCGTACTGCGATAAGGGTTTTTTTTCAATGCTCCCACACAACATTGCGTCGCTTTTGTCGGTATCGCTTATTTTGTAAATACTAATGGTGAAATTCCACGTTGGAGAAGCCGGGGGAATGGCATGTGGGGAAATGTCTCGATGAGATATGGGGCCAGGGAATGGGAGAAAGAGCGGGGGAGTAGGGTGAAGGGGATGGGGACGATGCGACACCGAGGGCTCCGCGGCGCAGGGGGCATATAAAAGGGGGGGAGTTGAGGGCGTTTGAGGGTGCATTGACATTTGTGAGACGCGATTTGAGAGGAAGGCTGACGGCGAATGGAAGAAGGAAACTATAAATAAGAGCGGTGGCATCTCAAAAGGGGGATTTCTTTCCGCCCTTTATCATCGGCGGGAGTCGGCCGGATCCCTAAACACGCATCTACCGTCCCACCCTCCGCGGCCCCCCCTCCCAGTCTCTTCAGCACCCCCGCACGAATTCTTCCTCCCTTCCTTCCTGCTCACATCCGCCTCTCGGTGGGATACCCCCTCCCCTCCCGCATTCTCTCAAATGCTCCCCATCCACATATATCTCTCCCACCAAATAACAATGGTCCCACCTCATAGATGTTAACCCGGAAATTTCGGGTCATCTGCACCCGCCTTGAATTTTGAGTTGGCTATGCATACAGTGGAGTAATATGACGTATAATGTGTAAGCGGGAAGAAAATTGAATCATGACGGAATTATTTGGATTAAAATAATCCAAATGAACCTAGTAGTTTTTAAGACTCACAAGAAATTTATTTTCTATTTTGTGTCGATGAACTTCGAAAACTATAATTCGATTGAATTATCTAAAATAGGACGTACTCTGTATCACCGATCAGCTTTTGATTATTATTATAAGGTAATCTACCGGTTAAGGTAGGTTTTTGGATGGACACAACTACCAAATAAATATTTTCTGACTGCTAACAAAACACAATCCAGCAACCTACTCTACATCAAGTCCCTCTTCATCTCCGAGTACCTCCTCCCTCCCTTCATCCCATCCAACATCCCTATCCTGTTCCTGCCCTTTCCTTGTTTGCCTAACATTCGCACCTCTATTGCAGTTTTCAGCAGCCCCCTGCCAGTCAATACGCCCTTTATCCATTTTTCCTGCCTCCATAGGATTTCTACCAACAAACCCCTCTCCTCGCCCACCATACCAAGTGCCGTATTTCAAAAACTTTTATTATGGTGCAATAAATGCTATGAATGTGAAATTTGATTAAATAATTCACCCCTGCTTTGCGGCGTTTTCGTATTTGGGTTTGGGTCTTACAAAAGTTTGATACACGAGTAGTAGGATTACATGTATTCCACCGAAACTAGGCTTTTACTCTCTTACTTAGTCGTTCGCTGGTTTCATTTCCGTTTTTGATACTCATTTAAGCAGTTGGATGAAACCAGAGCTCTGATCACCGTCTTGAATAACAACATCAACATGGGGACACTTGAAGGCAGAGGGAAAATTAGAAAATTAAACCCGTCAGATTCGCTAAAATGATTCTCTTTAAAATGGCGTTAAGGCCCAGTCATGAAATTAAGAAGTTGTATGCCGAGATGTGCACGTGATAAAAGATTTTGCCTTAGATAAAATCATAATTCCCATTTCGAGTCGGCTGGGAATTCCACCTTGAGGAAATATAAGAAATAGATTACCACATTGTCAGGCTCGTCCTTGCCTGCGACAATTAGTCTCGGAGGAAAAACAAGATCAAACACACCGATGCGGCTACTCGGAGCATAAACGATAGTACAATAGGTAAATATTTTGAATTTTTATCAGTTGATCCCTTTAGCCAATTCAAAAGAATTTCACAAAAGAGTTTTTATTCATTCATTGCGTAGTGAAGAATTGAGTCCTCGTAGGATAAAATAGTAGCTCGGTGAATGCGATGTGGAAATACATATTTTAATTACAGAGAAATTGCTTTCTGAACGAGAGAAACTGTTATTTGTTGGACACAAATCACACTGATAGTCTTTGCGCATAACTATGAACAGTGTCCACACTGAGGCGTCGTTTCCGCGTGAAGATGGCCAGAGGAAGTTTCAGATTTTTATTTTCATCATAATTCTCTCATGATTGAAAAACAACCCCTATATGCGCTTTCACATAAATGAAAACTAATCGGAAACCTAATATGACAGGACATAAGTTATATTTAAAGAATATTTACTCGTATTTCCACTCGACATCGTTTATTTTCTTCATGCAAAATGTTATGAAAGAAAAACACATTTAATCACCATTTTTCATCTAATATTTGTTGTACACTTTATTTATCGAAGTTCAGCATAATTATAATAGACTCTGTGGTGTAGTTTAGGTCACACGTTTTAAATGCCCACAGTGTGTTGCCCAGTGTGGAATAGCTGAAGCGTCTGCCTGTCAAACTATAAAGATTTCAACGGCCGTATTTGTTTGCTACATATTCATCGTACTCTTTATTCTCATAAGATCAAGACTATTGAATTGACCAAAGGGAGCTATAGTAGTTACCATGAGAAATGCTTAGTATTGCGGTACGTGAGGTAGAATAAGCAGTGGCAAGAACTCCTGAGGCATCTCCCTCTGCCGTTTTCCCCTTCTCTCCTTCCACCAACTCATCCATCCCCTACCCTCGCCTTCTCTACAAATTTTACACAAAAAAACCATTAGTCATAGCTTCTTCTAACCCCAACCCCCTCTACCCAATCCCCAGCCCCTAATTCTGAACGTCCGCTCCCCATCTTATCCTCCACCCCCTACTTAAGCTATTCTGCTCTCAATCTGAAACGCCAAAATCTATTTGTCTGTTTCCGCGCCGATTCTTTGATTGACGACTGATGTTGAGGAATGATACTCTGGAGACCCCAGGGCCTTATATTTCAACACTAAGGTCGGAAATGATTTAAGCCTCCTCTCTCCTGTACTCAAGCAGGCACCAAGCAATTCCTTTTCCTTAATGTGTTAACGCTTCGAGACATTGTGCATTGAATTTGTGCCATTTAAGGTTTCTCGTTACCACGAGAGTTAATGCGCTAGTTAATGACTTACCGCGGGGTAAAGTTTCCAATACTACTACGATCAATTATTTTTCAATAGTCGATAATATCCATCACTTTTTAGGAGATCGAAGTCTTCAAAATATCATTGTAATGATATAAGAGTTACGACGTCTTCTCGGTAATTTCCTTGTATAATATCAGGATTTAAGTTCCAAAAATACCTCTTATATTAGGCTTATTGTGTGATAAAATAAAAATTAAGATATTGCACCATAATAAAGCAATATTAATATCCTAAGGAGGAATTCAATATAGAAAGGACGGAAACCGCTTCATGAACGAAAAAAAATCATCTTACATGTTGTAAAATTGTATCATTTGGGGAAAATTTTAAATATGTCGTTTAAATTGGCAAAGCCTCTCTTAATTAAACTTAAAATATGTCTTTAATATTAAAAAGATGTAGAGGTTTACCATAAAAAGCTTCGTAAAGGAAACAGGGCCCACCAGCATGTGCACAAGATGAAATTATGAACAAATTGAGTTCATAATATAGATCAGGTGTGCTGAGGTGGAATTTGAACAAAATAAAAAACAGAAAGTAACAATTTTCCATCTGATAAGTTTAATTGTACGACCGGGTCATCATGTATTACATCATCATCACCCTGAAGATGATGCAATACATCGACACCCGGTGGTACAATTGAACTTATCAAGTGGAAAATTGTTACTTATCTGTTCTTTATTAGATCAAATGATGATCAATCAATGATCAATTTATTTAATGATACGGTTGGTAAAGGTTTCCTCAACACAATGTTGCCTTCTGCAAAGAGAATATTCAGCGAATATTTTCCTTACTTATTCATACACAATAGATTTTTAAATCAAAACCTCGAAAATATTAAAATGTACATCTTAACCCGGCCTGGAATTTTTTTTTCATTTTTATTTATGTATAAATGCGTGTATTTTCCCTAAGGTGATGACGGACGACCGACAAAAAGCATGAAAAATAAAATAATGACAGGGAACTCAAACTAAAAGAAAAGCGGTTACTAGTTTCCCCAGACAAAACCCCATTAACCCTTCTCTAGCTGTTTAGTGCGAGGTGCTCCTCAAAATCTCTCATATTTATTATTTGTCCCTTGGAACTCATCACTATGAAGTAATGAGTGAAGCTAGTCTTTGAAACCTAACAAAAATCAATTATTTGACCAGTCAGGGAAACGAGTCATGAACGTTTAGAAGACGACTTAAGGAAGGCGTGAGCCTCATAATGAATTGCCCTGAAATTAATGAAGAAAGAAAACTCTGACCCTCCGTCAAAATTAAATTACTGTTTCACCCCTGCAATTACAAAAGTTGGTATTAAACAAATTGCCTCTTTGCGAATGGTTCTGTAGGTGAGCACGAAACATTGTGAGCATAATTGGCTCTCTTGCTGAAAAATTTGACAATTATTTAGTTTTATCCCTAAAAGAAATCAATAACAGCGTATGTACAATGACAAAGGGATGAAAAATGCTTCGTGGCAGTTCTTCGTTACCGAATAGGAGAAAAAGCCGAAGGGGATACAGTAACACGAATTTTTTTAAAAAATATCCAACGAAAAAGCTTCCGCTAAGCTTTTATTTACTGAACCACAAAGTCTTGGAATGGAGAAAAATGTATAAATTTCGATTTATCAGTCCGGAATAGGCACGAGAGTGATTTCGTGAGAGCGAAATCCATTCTACAATGCTCGCTGAAAATGTAGCAGCCGGAGTGAGGATATAAATCAAGAAGTCGCGCCCCATTCTGCGAGGAAGAGTAATGGCAGAGAAAGGAACGCCAGGGTATAAAGAAAAAGGGGAGTTTGTGTGTGTGTGTGTGTGTGTGTGTGGTAGCCTGGCGTGTTAGAGGGTGAGAAAGTGGGTCTGGTTTTGGTGGAGTATAAAGACGGGGGGAGGGGTTTGGAGGGGTTATGATGGAGCGGCGAGAACAGAACCACGGTGCGGGGGAAGCGAATGAGGACGGGGTTTGGGGAGTTGGACGCTCGGAGGGATCAGAAAGGTGAGCACAAACCAGTTGGGTTGGAGGTGGGAAATTCCATTCGTTTATGGGATTTTAATCGTGATCTGTTTCTCCGCAACGTATCGTTTACTGCAGTCTCATCCGGTACTCGCTCTATGTGCATGGATCCATGGCTCGAGGGATTGAGCTCAGGGGCGCCGACACGATGGTCCACGGATAAAACCTCAATGACGCCCAGGAGCATAGAAAGGAGGAGGCACAGGAGCTTAGCCAGTAAATCAATTTGGAGGGGCCAAAATATCATATCCGTGAATTTGCTCTGCCATTTAACCCACGATTTAGTAAAACTCCCCTTAACGCCTTCCACTCCGTTGCTTTACCCTTCATCCACTTTCCACATTGACGCTACTTAAACAAGCCACACTCCCTCGCCCAATCCCTCAATCTTTTTTCTTCGACCAGGGCTTCCAGTCCACTCATCCACTGAAAAAATCTGTCTTTGTCAGGGCTCTATTCAGTTTCTCGTTCTGTTTTTCCATTATAATCAATATATACGCCAACTGAAATAGTTCTTACTTTTTCATTCCACATACCTGATCATTTCCATTCGCATACATGCCAACATGTGAATCGCCTCCAATTTTTTTACTTTCTCCTTACTTAGTGTCCCCTTCTTCTCCCTAATGTAAATATAGACAGGTGATATTCTCTCCTTGCAGGTCGAATAAGGGCTTTTTCTTTTGGTTGAAAAACGAACCGTGGTAAAGAACTACAATCGATGCAGCTAAAATAAACCAAAAACGCTATTCTAGACTTTTGAAACCGTTGCTCAAATAACAAAAGCTCTTTTGAGTTAATCATGGTGTAATAATGCACAATATGTAATTATATATAGCCAATAGACAATTTATTTATTTATGTACCCTGCAAGCCACCGCTAGGGTGTGTGTCAGGGGGTGAATACACACCAGACTTACTCTTACCCGAACATGACACTACCGCGGTTGGGCAATGTTATTATGATCCCCTATCGTTCGTGGAAAAAATGACATCATAAATATATCTGTTCTACAATTTATCTCTCTAATTTTATTGACATGAACTCTCCTACCGTGGTACGATGGGGGTAATAATATATTTTCACGTCATTGCTAAATAGAACTCCTTCCAGTAGTAGTAGTTTTTAGGGGAGGCGACCGACAGCTAAGGTCATTTGCGCCATAGGGGATGGACAGGAAAGGATGAAGGGTGGAGAGAAACCCGGCGTCGGCATTAGCCTACTCTTTACGAAAGGCGCCAAGGGGTCCGCAGCTTAACGTCCCATCCGACGGACGCCGTACTCACTCAAAGTGCCCTCCACAAAGCACCTCAAGTAGGGATCGAGATACCTCTGAAAAATATTCAACACCGCCGGGATTTGAACCCGCGCCCTCAGGGTGGGAAGCCAGTACGTTAGCCCCCGCACCATCTCGATCCCCGAACTCCTTCCAATTCACGCAAGAGCTGCAATCTGTAATTTAACCTTCGCTCCGTGATTGATTCCCAGCCTAGCTGCTCTAATATTTTGGATACACTACTAAGTTCATCATAATTTCGTTTTACAAATCTACCTCTCTACGCTGCATACGATCCTATTCGGCAATTAACCCAACTTCATGAGGATCCCATTTACTTGCAGCATATTCTAAATGAGGCCTAATAATTAATGATAAAATTTAAAAAATACGCATAAATTTAACAGCTCTTATTTGACATCCGGCTTTTCACTGACGCTTAATTCACACCTTTTATCATTTTTCATACTACTTTTAGGAGGTTACTGTGAATTATATTTAGATTCCGATCAGAATTAAATGATTTCGGAATGCCTCAAAATGATATGCCTTGCTAAATGGCATAAAACGGTATTACCATCTGATATTCCTTCTGAAAGGAGATTCTCCTAATCCACAAATAAAGGGATTATACACCACTGTTCATTATGCTAATGGAAATGAAAAAAAAATGCATTGGACGATGATCCATTCCTATATGTGCGTTTCAATTTGGATTGATTTTTAATAGCTAGCTCAGCTTGCTGGACACGAAATTATCTTATCAATCATAGCCACGTTGAAAATTAAAAGAATTAAGCTAAACAGTAACACTCACCGCTGCCAATATTCTGGATTTCCTTGAACATCCAATGTGGGGAACTGAAATATAAATATTTTCTGGATTGGCCACTTTACCCATAATACTGGAACTGAGCCAACGCTAGACATTTTTACAATGCTTAACTATATGCAAGGTTACAACGTACATCGAAAGTAAATAATGGGATGTATCCCGCATATTTACACCAGTACCCGATTACTCTAGTATGAGTGCATTGCTATTACTCTACAAACAATTTATTAAATTTACTAGATTATGCACTTATTTTGTACATGTCGCTTGTATTTTTAGTACTTGACATAGACGGAAACCTGTGCCAGCACATGTGGCGAATATTGGAAACAAAAGTGCTGGAAAGCCAAAATTGCGACCGAAATGATTGTTGGATTTGGAATCTTAGAGTGAGCATTTTTTATCCGTTTCATTTTCACATTGAAAAATCTTCACAACTTTGGGCAATTTGACGATTAATGATGAAAATACTTGTTCATTGCTGAGAAGATAAACATTTTAAATGCTAAATTTCAGCAGAATTCTCGAACATATCATTAATACAAGGAAATAGTATTTGAAATTCGTAATGTTAACACATCGAAAAATAAACTGGAAGCGATTTCGTTCATAAAATCGTAAACCTATTTTATCCATTTCCTGAAATATACGTAATGGATAGGCCCATGACACCCACAAGCACAGTCAGACACAGCTGGCCACCTTCCCGCAAAATGAAACGGCAATCGTAATCACCTCAAGACAAGTATTCTTGTCTTGAGGCGATTTACGTGTAAGGAAGGAGACCTATGAGTATCCCAAAATATAATCCCAAGCAGTCAATAGAAATATTTTATCCCTACGAATACGGTGATTTTACACACGTTCATATTACAGTATTTTAGTATTTGACGTATCACTTTACCGGCAAAAGAGAAATTAAAGTATCAATATTAAGAAACGTAAAACAAAGATTTATTTCATGAAACTGAGGCGAAAATAAAATAAATAGGGAAAACAGATTAAAACAACTGGAAGAACGAGGATAAAATTGCACTACGAGAGAATATCGTGCTGCAGTTTCCGGGGACTTACTCCATGCTGCAAATTATGGCCCAGGTTTTATTAAAAATGTCACAACTGGAGATGAGTCATGGGTCCACGGTTATGACCCTGAAACAGAAGTCCAGTCTTCATAATAATCGGGTTACGAGATAAAGGAGAATGCGTCGATGCAGCTGATGACCACTCCGAAAAAGGATTTTTGTTTTGAAACGTGGAAGAGGCACTGGGATAAGTATGTGAGATCCAAAGGGGAGTTATTCGATGAAAACTCAGACGTCATTGTTTTAGATAGGCTATTTTTCGCAAAATAATGCATGGCTGGATTCCTTCTGGACAGACCTCGTGTAACTATGCTTATAAATGCAATCTTACTATTAGTGACATACGGTCTGGATATTGAAGTTTAACATAGCATACCATAAATATGTTCACGCAACATACTACTATGAGAAATCATATAATTTCAGATTCAAAAATTTTGGAAAAAGTACAAAATGCCATTCAGTGCATTTATTAAATATTTTTATTCATGGAATCTTTCTTCTGAATTCTTCTTACAAAAAATCAAATGTTGCATGAAATTTAAAAAAACCTCTCCTCTGCCTGGTTTTAATTTATTTCCTTCACATAGTATAATTGCAGAATGAAACGCCATATATCAGCGTAGAAAAATTTTATTTTGATGAAAATACATGCAATTTTTATAAGTTTATACTCAGAGTAAAAGAATTCAGAGACTATGCCTTCTTAGATAATACGCATAAATGCTGAAAGCCCCCTTCAACTTCAGAAGGAAATTTCTCGAAAATTACCAAAGTCGTAAACTCAAAAGGTCAAAGTCATTAGCTTTATTGATATGATAAATAATGAAATATTGCGATCTATTTTTGTGAATAAAATTTTTAAGCAGATAAAAACAGCACGGATGGCAAAGTTTAGTTGAAAATAAATATCCCACTCAGGCACTAATTATCTCACAAATATGCGTCAAAGGAGATGAGCTGTGAAAGGAAACTAATCTCGCTCCAAGACTTTATGAAGTTACGTTGAAAGATAATAATGAAGTATGAGGACAGAGATCTCTGATACATTAAAAAATTTAGTTATTCGGACGCTATTTAAAACTCAAAGATGAAAAGTTAAATATTGAAAATTGGACACTCAAGTTATCGGCAAGGATCAGCAGCATCTCCCTCAGGTCTCATCTCGTAATGCGTTATGATCCAGGTAGACATACCCTAAGATACCATTAGGCATATAACATCGATTTGTCTCCAGATAATTGCAGCGAACAGTATCGGCGTGGATGTGGAATGGAAAGGTAAATGATAACATGTTCAAAATAATAACTTAAAAAAGAATTCTTATTAAGTTTTATTCTCCCTCAAAACTATTTCACTCATACCATACATTTTCCCCCATCCCTTTTTCTATACCTCCTGTACCTACCCCCTCCGCTGTGTGTGATGCGCAAAAATATGTTCAAAGGAAAAAAGAGGAACTCCTGACACGCACACGCGTGTTCACAGTAACAGAGGCGGCCAAGAAGAAGAGACCCGAGGGTTTTCTGGAGGTGGGTGGGAGGGAAAACTGAGGAGACCTGGAGAAGGAATAAAAACTCTTTGCTGGTAGAGTTGGGGGGGTGGACGTGGGGCGGTATAGGGGGCCGGACGGTAGAGAAGGGAGTTAAAAGGAGCGATGGGGAGGAAGGTGGACTTCGGTCAGTCATTAATAAAGGAGCTTTGGTGGAGTCCAGGAATCAGAGGCTTTGCTCCAATCTTGCTCATCCCTTTTGAATGACCGCTGCTGAGACGCCGGCGGAATCCTATGCCTCCCATCGCACCCCACCCCAATGACCATTCCTTCCTTTTCTCACTCAACACCCACCACCAAAGACTACACACGCACACACATATATATACGCACGCTTTCCCCTCTCCCCCTCACCCATTAGCATTTATAGTCACTTCATCGTTACGGCTACATCTCGAACTGCACCCACCCGCTCGTATTCCCTTTCGCCCCTCCCCTCCCCCACGCCCCGCCCTATAATCCCTCTCCCCTGCTCCCAATTCGGGTAAAAACCTTTCGAACCTACCAGCAGACAAGTCCTTTCCTATTCCTTGAAACCTCACCCTCCCACCTCCCCAACCTCTGATTCTCCCACCACCCGAATCCCTCAAATCATCACTAAGGAGACCCTATGGTACCCGTCTTTCCCCTTCCCGCTCGTTGCACCCTTCCCACTCTTATTCAAAGCCTTCCTTTTTAGGCACTACCTGCTTTGCGGAATTTATCATTTCAACTATATCTGTGTTCCCCTAGAAAATGAGTTCAATTTTTGATTGTAGCCAATGGACAAAATGTAGAAAACTAAAGTTTTGAAAAAAAGGGAGAAGAGATGAAAATTATAAATAAATATATACATGTAAATATATATGTAAGTTTTTTATTGGATGGATCGAATTAAGTATCTCAGAATAGCTGAAATACTTGAGTGCTCCACTGACATCAAACCTTTCATGGAGTTCACATATCCGGTGGTTAGCCTAGCTTCTTTAAGGCGGGTAGGCCTGAAAAAATTTCGGTTTTATTTGACGGACTGTAAGACAATTCAAGAGAGACACATTACTCCGCTTTCGTTTGGTGACACTTGGAATACGTGGCAATAATTTGGTATCCATGGGAGAATACGTTAATTAAGGTATTGGAAAAGTTTCAGAGGAAATCCGCTTAACAATTAAATACCGCTACGAAAGGGCTTGGCGTGTACGTGGCAGGGATTAGTTTGGAGTTCCTTGATTCACGAAAAGAGCAGGCCAGGTATCTAACACCTGAGTTTGCAAAGGAAACTGAGGGATATATTATAGCACCAAATTATATGGGTAGATTCGGCAATCGAGATAGCATAAAGTATATGGCCATGTAAATGTATACGAGCATTTTTGCATATGAGCAAATGTATATTCAAAGACACTTATGAGCTAATCATTGCCCACGCATCTTAAGCTGATGACTTACCACCTCCCGACAAACGGCCCTGCGGAGCAAAACACCCTCCCGAAAGAGGACTGTGGAATGCAGAAAAAATGAATTTCTAAGCTCTGCATTTCCATTTTAATTGAACTGTAAAATGACATTCCCATACAAAATTGATAGCAAGATTCATGTAGCACATGTGAATATACATTTTCGTAATTACCTGAATAAATTAAAAACTTTTTTGTTCATAAATACATTCGAACGTCATTTCTTATTTTTAAACAGACGGCAGGATTTTCACAGTTGTCACAATGATTCATGTTTCATTTCGAGTGCAATGCTAGGCTAGGCCAATGCAGAGAGCATTAGATTTTAATTAAAGATCTGAAGAAACGTTTTCAAAGGAAGAAGGCTGTTTTTGGTATGAGAAAGCTACAGAAACCAAGGCCTGATCCGTAACTAGAAGTCTTAATGAATTTAGTTATATTAGATATAACCTTTCGCAATATCCTCATTATTACTTTTGAACCCATTCCATTGCGTCAAAAGCAGCTAAATCTTATGAAAAACACGCGTTGCACTATTGCCTTTACACAAAATATAGAAGTACTGACGGCCCGGGTTCAAAAAAAATTTTGACCCCATTTATTAGTAAAAATATTCGAAAGATGGACCGAGGGTGCATCAAGAGTATAAAAAATAAAAGTACTCCCTGGTATATTTGGCGTACTTCACTTAATATAATCATCTTCACATTCCCCAAAGGTAACCAATGCATTATTTCTTCCGGTATTTTCCTTCCACCATCCATTCATCTTAACATGTCGTTCACCATGTGATAAAATGATCGTTTTGGAATAAGAAAGGCGTCGGAGACAGAAAGAAAACTTCGGGAAAGTCATTAAAAATCTTTTATGGGGATCAATAGGAAATAAGACGGAAGTATCCCTCTCACGCCCAATTGTCATGCATACGAAATTCTTATCCTCACGTGGCCTGGCACACTGTACGATACGCTCCTGAAGAAGACGGGATATAATTCATGTAAAACATTCATCCGAGAAAGTGAAGGAACTAAAAGGAAAAAGTAACTGATATATCTTATATAAATGAGTGAACTCACGAAATGGAGGGATTGCAAAAAGATAAGTTTCACCATCAGGCCTTTCAAATCTGTCAGCCTAAGTCAGGACTAAGACAATAGCGTTTGACAATAGATATTTCATTTTGTTGAATTCAAAAAATTATCAGTTGGAGATGAACTATTATTATACTCGCGGATCGTAACAATATTGCTGCCCAAAATATGAATATCTCTAAAATGTAGGCCAACTCGATGCGAACTTTATCATTCGTAGTATTTCAATCAGATTTTCCATTTTTCCCAAGTCTATCGTAGCTTACGCTGTCTATACACTTCAATGTTGTTTTTGTTAATTTATGCTATATTATTCAAACAAAAATATTAATTTTGTTGAACTAATTTTTATATTATTTTGCCAGAATTTATTTCAATATGCATACAATTGTATATAAAAGAGTAAGTATACACACGTTCAATATTTATCAAGGAGTCGTGTGTTTATATCTATGACAGCAAGAAAACCTCTAAAAAAGGGGCACATTTAACTAGTAACAAAAGTCATGCAAATTGAACGACTGAAACGTATTTTTTCATATTTCATGCATTCTTATTTAATTTATTCGGTGCGCTAAATTTGGATATTTTTTGCTCCACGTAGTCTTATTTAAACCTCTTCTCTTATATCGTACCCCTCCACTCGCTCTCTCTCTCTCTCCCTTTCTTTCTCCTCACTATCCTTTCATCTCCATTGAGTCCAGTTTCCCGACCCCATGTCGGACGCCTTCCCGCAAACCACCTCAACTAATCTTAAAGATCCTCCGCAAGGAGCCTAAAACCCCAACCACCTCTGCTCACGCACACAGAGAGCTCGCACACACCGAATAGGTAAGTCTTGGGAAGAAGAGAGGAGATGGGTGGATATATACTTGCACATACACATATAGGGGGATAAAGAGCATGAGAAAGGAAAACCACGAAATCTTTCTCAAAAGCCTCCTCCCCTTATATTTGCCCCCCCTTGAAACAAGCGAGTATCAGCAAAGCCTCTCCTTCAATGAGTCTGACTCCTCCTTTCTCCTACCCCACCTCTCCTCCTTCTTCTTCAGCTCCCGGCCCTCCCCATAGCCTTCCTCCACTTAGCCCAATGAGTTCCGACATTTCAATCCACTCCTCCTTCTCTTCATCGTATATTTTTTTTCATTTTTCCCAACCCTTCTCCATTCCGACCGCCCTCTCTCCTCCGACCCATTCCGCCAATGCCACTGCCTCATCTCCCGATTCTCACCTCCCTCCCCCCCTCCCCCTGAGTCGCGATCTCACCCATGTACCCACCCCACCCCGATCGCCCTCGTCATATCCACCGGAATCCCCCGCGCTGCCCTTGATCTCCCCCTTGCTTACCCCCACCTCTCCCCGTGTGCCTTCCGCGACACACTCACCCTCATTAGCGAGACCCACCCTCCGATCGTATTATTCAGATCCTCCGGAGACTTGAGGCGACTTTTTTTTCTCGCAGCCGGAGGGAGAGTTTTCCGTCGGGAAAAGTTGCGCAGAAACGGATCGGTCTCCGCTTTTGTTACCACTTCCCTTAATTAAATTTATAGTCAACCTCGCCCTCTCCCCCACTCCCGGGAAACTTTTAAGTCTTGAATCCTCCCACGGAACCATCGTCCGGATACAATTAATTACTTCGATTAACTTTCCGTCGTGACGTCCGTGCATTCGGCACCAAAAAAAATAATTAAAAATTCGATTATTTTCATTCTCCGAAGTGTTGGAACAGAACAGAACTTCTACAATGGCCTGCTGCTCGTCCAGTTATAATCAATGGAATTCTATGTCACAGGAATCTAAGAACGTGAATTAAAAAGAATTAAGGCGTAGTTTTTTGCATCTAAAGATGGATGTTTCATCCGTAGTATCGTGAGCGACATGCCAGTAGTGCTTAACGCGAAGCACTGCTGTAATTATTAATTGCATAGTTCTCATTTTGCAACACTTTTCATAAAAAACATCTCAATATCAATTTTTAAAGAACATTTTCTTCTAATGTGGCAGTATTCTTCGACGATTATCGAGTATATGCATACTTGCATCATATGCCATTTATCGCCTTTAGGGAGAAGTTATAAGGCATTGTAAGCAACGGGTTATATGCGACATCAACATAAATCACCTTGAGATGAATTTTGGCCCTAATGCATCTCCTCTATTAGTTTTTCATAATTGTTGATTTTCAAATGGCATTCCTATTTCTATCGAAGTTTGCATGAAAACTCTACGATTTGAGGAAAAATACTCAACTAAAATCCATACCTCTTCAGGTGTATTTCACCTAAAAATACGGGCATAGTTATTTGTGATTTTTTTCTAGGATATCGGTTTCCCCTACCCTCTGTCAAGAATTCCAGCAACTCAGAGAATAGCATCTAGGAGTAGAAAATGTTTGTAAAAAGTGGAAAATATATTGTACAGGGGAAAAAGATATCAAAAAGGATGAAAAATCTAAAAGTATACGCTTAGCAGATAAGTCAACAGTGATGATGATGAAATGTAAATTGAAAAATTAATGGTACTGCCGTCGAATCTCCCGCATTTTCTTGGAATTTGAAAAATTAATGTTAATAAGGCGAAAAATGTATAAGGTCAAAATAAGCACACTTCCCTAAGGAAATGTGTTGTGTTCAGCTATATCCCTCTATTCCTTAGGGGCCAGGTAGTAGAAGAGACTCCATAGTCTCAATCTCGAACCAATATAAAGACGACTATCTATCTATCAAATTCATGTATATCTATTCCATATGTTTCCATAGAAGGATATATTTTAAGAGAACCGAATTTATGGGCATAAGATTGGTACTAACCATTAAGAAGGGCTGTTGTTAAGTTGTGGACTGATGAAAAGTGCTATCGAGAATAAATATTTCCATGCTAAGTAAAAATAAAATAAAAAATTACTATAGCCTCCAAATTTATACACTGAGTTACCATTCTGCTGAAACATGAAACAGGAGAAGATGAAAGTAGAATTTTGGAGAGTATCTAAAACCGGAAACGTAAAATTTTTACGGAAAATACAGACATAAGTAATTATAAATAAATTAAAATATTACGGGACAGGATATTAGACAACCTTTATCAACTTCAACAGACTTATCTTATTACGTATATCCAGTTACTCTACAAAAGGACAAATGATAAAATGGGTCGCTTTTCCATTGGTGGATTGACCAATACCTATGCCTTAAAAGAGTGTGTTTCATGATTTCGATCAAATACTCTGCCCATTAAAGGTAATGACAGTTGTTTCACTCAGAAATAAATAAGAATAATTGAGTTAAATTATATTCCCAGTAAATAAAACAGCAATAACGTCCCTAAGGCATAAAACAGCTTAAGATTGCGCGGTGACACAAAGTTGAATGAGTTCCATGAAAACATGCATCAATTTAAGAAAAGCGACTTTAACTTGAGTAGAACATAGTTTCGACGATATGGAAATAAAAATTAAATAATCATATCCACGGAGTTAATGGAGAGGCTATCAATCATTTCCATATGTCTCCCATTTTTTTGAATTTTTTCATCCCCAACAATTTGCGCGCTTCGAAGCAATCACAAAATTTCACTTAGAAAATTAGCGGACCTCATGTTTGTCCGAATTTTTGGAAAAGGGATTACGCAAAGCAGGAGTGCGTTCAGTGACGAACAAGCGCTCATGTGTGTTTCAGGACTCTTGGTGTTTTGATATGCGCGGAAGGTTTTATTTTTGGAATTTTTCGAAGAGTCAACGGAAGATGGAGTATGAGGGAGAGGGGTGGGTGAGATGCCTTTAATTATTTTTTTTACTCCCCGGAAAGAGATCTGTGTAAGCCTCGATGGCTCACGTTTCGATGCTCACCGGCAGTTAAGCGCGAAAGGATGGCCGTCCCTCCATCTCTCCTTCCCTTTCTCTGCCCTTACGTACATTTTTTTCCCTCCTCTCCGCCCTTTTCATACGTCCCTCCTCTCTGGTATTTCGCAAAGTAAACGCTTGATTAGGCGTTTATGCCAAGCCCACGCCGTGTGATTCAGCTAGCTCACGTACACCCACCTAATCGGGACGGAGGAGCGAGGGGTTAGGAGGCAGAAACCCACGTTACCCATCACTCCCGTTGCCGCACAGCCCCCCGTCGCCCACTTTCCCGTCCCCGAATTTGATCCAATGCTCTCGAATCGCACTCGCACACAAACACACATACATACGTTTCGAGAAATAGTGCGGCGGGAAGCTTAGAGGAGGAGTGATGGGGGCGGCTGGGGATGGAATCCAATGAAGAAGAGATGGGAGGCATTTTCGTTCGCCGTAATAAATAAAAAAATTTTAAAAATTGAAAGGAATTGGGAAAAACGCGGGCAAAGAAATTAAAAGCGAGATGGAAATGCTGATTTTTGGGATAATTGTGGAGGAAACCGAAGCATAAATGGGATTGGTGCCCCTTTTCCTTTAAAGACGTAGCAAAAGTAGCTCGCAGATTACGGGGAAAAAAATAAGAAAGAAGAAATAAGGATAATGTTAGCGATTTCAATTCCCGTTCAAATTAAGTGTTTCTACTTTGTACAAAGGACAAAGCATCAAAAATAGTTTAGCTTTGAAGTTTTGTGTACAGAAGGTGTAGGCAAGTAATATTCAAGTCAATGATTGAAATAATAAGCAATGCGCAAACGGCAAGGAAGTTTATTTTTATTTATTTACCGATTCATAATCGAGTATGGGATTTTTTTCTTAAAGCTAGATCTAAAAGTAAATCATCATCATCAGTATTTCGATTCGAAGATTGGTTTACTTCGGTCCCCACTCCTCCCTATTCAGTTCTGACTCTCTCGCCTCAGCTTTTGCTCCTCTACTTTACGTCCTCCTAGAATTGTCCTATGAACTTGCCTCTTAGCATTCGTCGAGGGCTCTTTCCCTCAATTTTCCTTTTCATTACGTTTGTAAAAAATGCATTGTACGTCAATTTTTTGGGCAACCCATTAAATACTTATTTCTCGAAAATTTCTAACAACTATCGATTCTTCTTCTGAGCTTCTCTATGTGTCCTCGCTCCTCACTTTTTCTGTCGATTTAGTCTTCAAGAATCTCCACCAGCACCAAATATCAAAAGCTTCTATTAATCGCTGTTCCACTTTTAAAATCTTTCATGTCTTTGATTTGTAGAGTACTATACGCCATGCAAAAGTTTTGACTAACCGCTTCCTTGATTACGACTTTCAAAAGTAAATAGGATTTTATGGACAAATAATTTATTGCCTATTACATATCAAACAAAAAAATGACTAATATCAAAGTCTAAAAAAGAGGCACGAATCGGTGATCTGCATTGGACATTGGATCATAATTTAGTAGTCATAAAGTGTAGCGTTCGATTGAAAAAGATAAGAAAAGGAAGAATGGTTTAGAGAATGGAACTTAGAAGCATTAATCGGATCGAAAAAGGAGTACCAGCAGGCTACAGGGAAAATAATGAGTGGGGAAAGAGACTTGGGTACTATAGAGGAAAAGTAGCAACATATCATAGAATGGATACTGAGAGCCGTTTATGATATAATAGGAACGGTTATTAGGAAAAAGACAAGGGAAAGATGGATTATGGAAGATATGATTATAATTATATTTGAGAGAAGAAAATGGAAGAATATAAACCCAGAGATAGGCAGGAGAAAGCATAAATAGATACACAATAAACTGAGGCGAGTGGAAAATAAAATAAAAGAGGTGAAGTGGAAACGCAGTCCGAGGATATGGAAAAACTATAGAGGTATGGTGGAATTGATGCGCTATGCTGGAAAATTAAAACCCTGTAAGGAAGTACGAAGGAAAAATCGTTAAAAATAATCAAAGCTAAGTCAGGAAAATATTAGTTGAACCAGAAAATATGGAAGACACACGAAGGATTATATGGAGGAATAGTATGGTAAAGAAATTACACCAGTGAGATAGGACATAGAGAGAGAACATGAAGAACTTGAGGATAGCTTAGGTCAAGGCTTACTCGAGGCTTACTTTTAACATATCGTTGACCCGACCACTTATTTCAACGGCAGGAAAAAGACTTTTCCTGCCGTTGAATATTTTTCCTTCCACCGACCTATTCATGCAAACCCCATGTCCTCAAATTCCAAGTTTAGGGTCATAAAACACACGAGTATATGTCGAAGTGTTGGCTGATATTTTATTTCTCTGTACCTAGGGTCAAAGTGCCAATTACCTCATCATGTTAAATCCTTCTTGTAGCAACGGCATTACTATCTGGGTATTCTTACTATCCCCATTTTCATCAATTATTTCGCCAAAATGCATGTGATATATTACGTACCTTAGTGATTCCCTTCAAATTTTAAGTATAAATTAGACGTTATAATGTATGAGATCCTCCCGATGGAGTACTAAGCCGACGTGGTAGAAGAGCGTGTGTTCTGACGCCTAGAGCTGTGCAGGTCGGGGAAATGATAATTACTCCCAGGGGGATCACCTTTTCAAACAGGTTTAGGGCTATGATCCAGGTGAAAGGTAGTCCACACTATGTTTGATCCCCAGTAAAGTGGGTGGCCGCAATGGGGTCTGACCATAGTGGGGTGGCCATTTAAAGTGATATTTCACGTATATTTTCTAAGGAATATTAAGGATTGCAACGGGAAACCATTACAATAATTTATCCATCGACAATGAGAATTATGAAACATCCAGAAGACTGTGGGATAGGGTCCCCTGCCCATCCCCTGCCCGATTTCTGCGCCCGACAGGGCGAGAGGTTAATCTTCTAATTTCCTCCATCACCACACGAAGTTTTTGCACAGCGACAGAATTGACAGCAGCAGAAATTATGACACATAAGAGAATAGCCAATCTTAGAATAGGGATCGTAGGACAATGTTGAGCACAGGGAAGTCATTGAACCAGTAAAGTAAGAGAACATAAAATGAAGAGATGGATATTAGGACCATGGATAGGTTAGGGGCAAGTTGGGATAGAAAAACACCGTAGATTATCTGGACAATAGCTAGAGAGTAACGTGTAGCAAATGGAAGAGAGCCAGCGTTTTGTAGAGAGCCAGTAGTTTTGAACAAGAGGTAGGGAAGCGTTTATAAAGATAGTATGTGAGTGATAGAATATTATAACCAGACAGTGAAGCAGAGCCAATGCATTTGGTCACTATTCAGGTTTATGAGTTGATTAGTAAAAATAAGGCGAAGGAGATAGTGTACTCGTATACAATGATCCAGAGGAAATGATTGAATTTCTGAAAGAAAACACTCAAGAAGAAAAGTTTGCGGTAGAAGAGTATGGTCAACGAACAAGTAATTACCGTGAGAGGAAATCTAAATAATTTTGCCAGAGGCCAAGGTTAATTTAAACTTGCACCTGGTTTACCCACCACAATTGGCAGACAAACGCGGAACAATTGTATAGCGTCATAAATTCCCACAGATTCTCTGTAGCGGATTAAGATTGGAATTTAGTGCCCTTAGAAGTAATAAAGACATAAAACGGAAAGAGGAAGCAGAAAATGGATTGGAGAATCAATAACAACGACTAATAGGAAGGAGTACCATAAACACTTCAAAAAACTGCTGAGTGAGGAAAAACTAAGGGTTTTAGAAGAAAGATGGGTACATCTTAAAAAAGGAATAGGCAAAGCTGCAAATGAAACAAATAAGTGACCGTGAAATGAAGGAATAGAGAGGAGAATAACTAAGACTGATGATAAAAGGATACAGACGAATACACACCCAAGATTAGAGTGACACAACTACGAGGTTCTAAATAATAACATGGGGTGGGAAGCTAATATGGCGGTTGAAACCTGATGGAAAAAACTTTGAGAGAATACAGATAATAGACAAGAAGAAATTAGCGATTTAAACATGAAGATGAAATAACTGTCTGGAATACAGAAGGGAAAATTCATGCACAGTATCAGAGATACGCAGGAAACAATTACAATCTAACTGGAACATAACATGGCAGGGTGGAGAGATCACAAACGCCAATACCATGGTAAAGAGAATGGTCCAGCCAGATTATAAATAGAAGTGTATTGTGATGTGGATGAGTTAAGCTTCCGCCCGGTAACTCTAGAGCACGATTTAAAGAAATTGCAATGGAAGTGGAGTCGAAAATTGCTTAAGGAATAGCTGATATTCAGGCACAATTGTTGCTTTAGGAAAAATGTAAGAAAAAATTATTTTGTAATTCCGTGCAATTGAACAGGAAGTGAAGCAGATTTCAACAATTGATTGGCAGAGAATTTTGGGCAGCGTGGAAGACGGAGGAAAAGGAGAAGACAAATACGTATTTAACGGAATGAAGAAAGTTAGTAAGTATACGGACCTAAAATATTATTGTTACAATGTTTACGGTAATTAATATTATTTTGGTGAAGCACGGAAATGCAAAAGAATTTAGTTCCTGGTTTCATATAAATTTGACTCCTTTTCCTAATAATAATAATAATAATAATAAAAATTTCCAAGACATCTCTTATCGTTTTCATAACATTTATCTTCATCCTTGGCTTCTGATCCTCTTATGTGTTCAATGGTGACGGAACTCCCTTGGCCTACTTTTAAGGTTTATCATCAGCAAATCTAACTTCATCTGCCTCTTGTCAACTTTAATGACCACCTCAAGCAGTTCTTATGGATCCACTGTGAATGCCTTTAAATATATATATTAGATAGCTAGTGCGATGGCGAAAACTCTTAGTGAACCTCTTATCTACATTATCCATCTCTAATCTTCAGGAATTTACGAGGGTCATCCGGAAAGTAGTACCCGTTCGTGCCGCATGAAGTGCTGACGACGCGAGTAGCCGCTGGACGAGGTCAGATAGCTTCAGTGGCTTGTCTGCCTTCTCTGAGCCAAGTTGCGTGACGCTAGCATTGCCTGTGTTGTTTCTGTGATTGTTTACAATGTTTAAAAAAATTGAGAACGCCGCCAGTTGTGAAGTGAGGGCAGTGATTAAATTCCTCAATGCAAGAAACGTTCGCCCATGTGATATTCATCGCCAATTAAAGGAGGTGTATGGAGACAATGTAATGGACGAGTCGTCTGTTCGGCGGTGGTGTCGCAACTTCAACATGGGGAGGGGGAACACACACGACGATGAGCGTTCGGAGAGACCGTCTGTCATTACAGACCAACTGGTGAGCTCAGTTGACGAATTCGTGAGGAACGATCGGCGCGTCACAATTGATGACATCTGTGAGCATTTTCCCAATGTTTCTCGAACAATTGTTCATGAAATTGTTAAACACCATCTGCATTATGCAAAAATTTGTGCAAGATGGGTCCCTCGCGTATCTCAATGAGCTGGCGGCGAAGGACTATGCAGCAGGAATACAGAAACTTGTCACACGTTATGACAAATGCCTTAATTTGCTTGGAGATTATGTTGAGAAGTAGTTTAAAGTATCCTCTTTCAAATAAAATTTTTTATGTTTGTTAATATTTACTTTTGTGTCTTTATTTCACGAACGGGTACTACTTTCCGGATGACCCTCGTACTTCTGAGCATCTATATACATTCCGAGTATTGAAATGAGCAACACACCCCTCCAGTCTATTCCTATGTTTCGAGTTACATTAATTAACTTTAGTCACAACTTTCTGTCGAAAGCCTCCAGGAAAAAAGAAGCAAGTAAATATATTTATTTATTGATTCAAAGACTTTATATATTGCGATTATTTTCCCCAGACCCGGTTCCATTACCCCCAGGAACGGGATGCAAACACAATAGAGGGAACGGTAACAAGTTTTCATAAAAATATGTCAAATTAATCAAATTAGGCATGCGAATCCAAAAAAAAATAGACACGAATTCTCCCAATTAAGATTTAGAAAACTGTTATCTTTTCCCGATAAAGGAGAATTAACGTGTACTATGAAAAGTTCAAAGATTTTTTAAATGTCATTGCCTCTTTTGTAATACTGTGGTAATTATAATATTCTGATTGCCATAAGGAAAGTAATGTGAATACGATAAAACACTGTAAGAGTCCGAACAAATGAATTAAAATATCAAATATAAGTAGACTGTTACTGTCTTTCCCACTGCCTACAAACATATTTTTTTCTGCTCAAACATATATCTTCATCGTTGTTATGAGAAGCTGATTATGAACCGGGTATTATAAAGGCATGAAGGACATTCATTGGGGTTCTTTTCCATTTCCGTGCTCATTTTAACGCTCAAGTCTCCTCTCCTCTTTTAAGACACGGGGACCTTCCACGTTTGGCACCGCATTATGCCTGTCGCGCCGGCAAATACGGCGTGCGATACAACCAAAGCACCCCATTGAACCCCTCGAGGAGAAAATTTCAAGACGTTCTCCTTTGACCACAGCGCATCCAGCTCCCCAGGGGCCCTTAATACCCTCCTCCTTCTACCCGCGTCCATCATCCCTCCTGCTAGCAGCCCCTCATCAAAAGCGTCCCTGTAAGGAGTAGCCCGCCTTCTCCAGGAGATCTTGAGGCAACCTATTGGAAACTTAAAAAAATCGGAACGCTTTCAATGGACGAAGGAATTGGATAGCTGGAGATAAACGGGGAGGACGAACGTAGTGTTGGGAGGGAATAGGGCCAGGGAATGATGGGCACGGGGCACCAGATAAGGTGGAGAGTCATAAGACACCCGGACGAACACATTTACGCTCTCTCGCAGAACACGCACGCACACAAACGGGCACTATTCCCGTGAGAGGATGTATTCGGAGCAGATGTCCTCCTCCACCTCCGCGACCTCCTCCTACCTCCCTTCCTATAAAGACCCAAACCCGGGAGCCATTCAGACTAATTACAAAACGGGCATCAAGATAAGGCCCTCTGTGCACCCCCCGGGTGGGCAATGAAGCAGAGTAGGGAAGGACTCCTTCGCCCTCCCCTCTCTACACCATCCTTCCTTCGCCTCCGTAACACACCCGCTATTCGACCCTTACACAACTCCTTCCCCACCAACCAACCAGCCCGACTACCACCCCCTCCAATCTTTTCCCCCGCCCGTCCACCCCCACCTCGCCTCTCGAATGAATGGGCCGACGGGGTCCCTTGGTTGGATGGAGAACTTCCCAAGTCGGCGGCGCGGGCGCGAGAATAATGAACTGCTTCGGGAGGGGAAGGGGTCGAGACGGAGACGTCTTCAAACTAAACTCAACAGCTTCCTTCTCCCTATCTCACCTTGCCTCTCTCTCTCTCTCCTTGGTCTCTGTTATAAACCCTCCTCTCTCTCTCCCTCTCTCCTTTCTCCCATCTCAATCTCCCCCTCTAACTCACACACTCCGCATTTAATGTGTCTCCGCTGCCTCAAGGGAGATCATCATCATCATCAGCAGCAGCAGCATCATCACGAAAAGGAGGTTTAGAGCCAACCCCGTTCTCACCCACGCGCAAAACACAAAGTACGAAACCCTTTCGCCCTTCCCTTCCCGCTCGCCCCCGATCCCGTACTCGAGGAAAGTAGGGTGAGCACTCCCGTGTTCTCAGCACACACACTCGGGTGCTCCCCTGAGATCCGTTCATTGCTACCACCTCGCTCCCGCGACAACGGGAAGAAAGAAAAACCTTCGCGTACACGTTCTCTCCGCCCACCCCCCTCACGCATTCCCTTCCCTTGCGCACGTCTTGACACGCACTTCCTCGCCCGTCCCACGATGTCGCCCTTCTCCGAACCAAACCTCTTCCCCGTCTTACCCCCGACTCGGTCACAAAACCTCGTACCTTCCCCTTCGCCGCCTTTCGTTTCTTCCAAAACAGCCTCCTCCGTCGGATCTTTATCCGTCGCATTAATGGCCTAATAATTGCAATTTTACACTATTTGGCAAATGTTTTTTCGGGCCTGATTTCAATGCTCTACGTCCTCTTCAGATGATGATACTGCATTGTATCAAAACTTTGCTGATGTATCAAAATTTATTTGCTGATGAAAAATTGCAAATATTTGGTTATTAATATGTTCAATATCTACGTCTGAAAATATGCGTTCTGTTCATCAATCTTGATAAATGTTTTAAAGCTCACCATTCTATAATGCTTCCTCGTCCAGATCACTCACTCCTCCTGTGTCTATATGTTTATAGACTCAGCCCCGAGTCATTCTAAATAAGGACTATGATCTCAATTCTTCAAAAAATGCGATTCCTCAGAAAAAAAACTTCGGTGATAGCACACGCATTAAGTGAAATAGTGATATTTTTAGCTAACCACATGTGACCCAGACTTTGCCCTTAAGTATCTTATCAATTAAAACGAAAATGGTACTCAATCCATCAACGAACGGGTCTAGGGATAACCAGATATAGAGAATTTTGGATTTTTTTTCGATAGTGTTTCAAGATTCGCAATTAAAACTTGAATGCCGTGACCTCTATAATTTGCAAGAACACATCCAAAGATAAGCTAATAATATCGGGTTGTACAGTTTAATATCAGGAAACGGTCAGTTGGATTTTTTGACGCATGAGGGGGCTATATTCACGCTAAAAATTGCATTATTAATTTAATGAGTTTAATTAATATATAATCGATCAATTCGACAAATTTCACTATTTACCTATTTGCCTTATCGAAGAGTCCGGAATTAATGCCACCAAAATAAACCACAGTAGTCAACTTGATGCTTGATAGGTTGGGATAGAGCTCACCGAGTACTAATTACACCCGACAGCGTGTAAAATTCACACGAGGTAGAGGGGTCATTTCCTTCCCATATGTTTCCAGCGGTTTAACAGAAATTGGTACCCAAAAAATTACACAACTAACTTTACTTTCCGATAAAGATTCCGGGAAAATTGAGATTTATGGAGGCACAGCCTACATTACTTATACTGGAATGCCTCACTGTCCAAAAATTTTATTTTTCCTCATAAAAAGATACTGTTTGACTATTCTCTAAAGATTTATGATTACGTATCTCATCGATTATGAAATGAAACGGAGATTTTTGACCAATTCGGAGTTATCGCTATTATACACGCTTACAGACTACGTGGGTCGTTCAACATTTCCTTAGAAAATCCTAGAGATGGCGCTTGTAGCATCGGAAAAGGTTTGCTTTTTAAGGTAACCTCATCTCTCGCCATACAGTGGTTAAAGTTTCAGCTGTATCCATTCCGTGGTTTCATTTTCATAGTCGATTGAAGCAACAAACTTTTGTTTACCTAGAAAAATGAAAAAAATGAGTTTCCCACGGTGATTAAACACTTCTATTTAAACGCTTCACACCGAAAGAGATAGAAAGCGAGTTGGATGAAGTTCGGTATATCTGCTCCTGTGTTTGCGACTGTTCACAATGGAGTAAATTATTTTAAACAATGCCGAACACAAATGATGAACATCGTTCGGGACGTTCATTGGAAAAAACTTCTTCCGAAATTATTGACAAACTCCATGATGTAATTTCCATGGATCAACGAATCAAAGTTCGCAAGCTAGTTGAGGCCCCAAGGTAGAGTTTTCACATGTGCACGAATAATGGGGTGTGAAAAAAGTCTCTGTAACATAGGGCTTTCCCACGATTTTCCGGAATGCCCGCGGAATCATTTACACCAATTGCATTGATTATTTTTTAAATGGATACGCGATAAATTATGAGTATCATGCATAGCTATTGCGGCGAATGAGTGAAGAAATCAAGAAAAAACGTCCTTTTTATGGAAAGAAAAATTCTCTTACATTAAGACAATGCACGAACCTGGACCGTTTCGTTGGTGAAAATTACGGAGTTGAAATTCAAATTATCTCAAAATCACCAGATTTGACCCCCGCATCCAAATATATCCAAATTTGGAAAAATGGCCAGCCAGAAAACGATTAACGTCAAAACGAGGAGAGGTCATCACCAACACAGATGCCTAATTTGAGGATAGATACCACAGATACCTACTTTTTGGAAAGCCTAAAAAAGTTGGAGAAACGCTTGGAAAAGTTTATTTCGCTAAAAGAAGATTATGTTATAAAATAAAATCTACTAAAATAATTTGTTTTGCTATATTTTTCAAAGGAATCATTGAACGACTCACGTAACTGTTCATTACATTAGCTCTTATTGAAATACCTGAAACTAAGTATACCTCCATTTTCATCATAAGTGGTTTGGCATGTACTTTGTAACTTATTAGCGTAAAACTAATATGGCTTGGGGCTTTCAAGTAATCGTTTTAGTCCTTCCTTTGTTTTTCATAGAGTGGAAAAGGTTTTCAGCTTTTGCACGTTTTTAGGAGTACTTTTACTTTGCTTTCAACAGGAGTATTTTTTATTAGATTTGCTGGTGTTTTTGAGCGTAGTGTATCATTTTCTCTTTCCTAAGGCTAGGAACAGGCTAAGGCCTGAATTCAATGTTATTCCCAAGTGAGTTTGTTCTCTCATAATTTATTTGGTGGGCGAGAACTTATAGAATTCTAACACGCACTATTTCTTAAAAGAAATTATTTGTGTTCTGTATCTTCTACGCGAGTGTTGGCAGAAAACCTAAACAGTGTGGCACTCAGTTCAACCAACACCCATTTCCTAAATAAAAATGGCCTTGAGATCACAATGTCCATCTTTTATATTAATTTTTGTTATCATTTTAGGGTGCGTAGTTGTTGAAGATCTATTTATATTTCCCCTCCTTAGTTTTTTGAAGATTTGTTCCTGAACACGTCTAGTATCGCATCAAGAAATCCCAAATTTCGAAGAGGATAACCAATACTTTAGGGGTCCCAAAATTAAAATTATAGCCGCCTTCCTGGTGACGGGGATCGGGATTGGTGCGGTGGCTATCGTACTGGCTTCCCACCCAGAGGGCCCGGGTGCAAATCCCGGCGGTGTTGAATATTTTACAGAGGTATCTCGATCCCTACTTGAGGTGCTTTGTGGAGAGCACTTTGAGTGAGAACGACGTCCGTTGAATGGGACGTTAAGCTGCGAACCCCTTGGCGCCTTTCGTTGAGAGTAGGCTAATGCCCACGCCGGGTTTCTCTCCACCCTTCATCATTTCCTGCCCATCCCCTATGGCGCAAATGACCTCAGCAGTCGGTCGCCTCCCCTTAATACTACTACTACTACTTCATGGTGGCTGGGTAATGCCCTCGGCTACTAACCCAAAGGCTAAGGGTACGGTTCTCGCCTCGGTGGACCTTTTTCCACAACCTTGCCCGTGAGTGTTTTTGATCGTCTTGGGCGTTTCTGCATATGTTAGTTGACGGTCAAAGGTAAGAATGGAGAGCTTATAATAGGCCCTCATGATCCTATTATGAGGATCTCATTATCCCACATTAATGATGGAGTGATAAAATTCCCTGTAAATTGTCAAACTCTTATGCTGAAAAAAGTGTGCCATGCCTGAGTTCGGAAAAAGAGGCTAAGACTGGTCCTACAGAAGAATGAGGGTAAGGTACGAATTTTTCTTGGGCCATAATAAAATTTTGTATTCCTGATTTTAATTCAGAATTAATTATGGAAAGCATTATAGTTCAACAGATTTCCTTTAACTGGTAGTATGCCATTTAATATGCTAAAATATGAAAATAACATGATATCCTGGCAATAAAATTCTGTCTCTACCTTCTCGGTGTCTACCCAGTTTATCAGAGATCAGGAGAAATATCTACTGGGACTGGACACACCTATGCGTCTTAAACGGGCATTATTTCCCTATGCTCTTGTTAAGAAAGGACAGCAGAGTGGACAAGCTAGGTGCGTATGAAAAGTGAGAAAAGGCATGATGCAAAATACATTTCTCACGGAGAAGAAAATTGGAGTTTACGAAAAAATATGTCGAATATCTTTTGGCCTGACTGTGGTAGACCTCTGAAACGCTTTGGCCTCATCCGACCAGCGTAAGCCAGGAGTCCCGAACACAGGCCTACCAATATCTTGAGTTACAACAGGTTAATTACTTTAATTTTAGAATGGTTAGTGTATAACCAAGCAGTTTAATAAAGGCAGTAAAAAGAAGGCATTGCAACCAAAGAAAGGGAAAGACTACGAATATTAGGATGGAAGAAATATGTACATTTGAGAGAATAATGGGATTACAGGTATTTTGTACATAAATGAATGGAGTATAAAGAACAGGGTAGGATTTAACAAATAGAAGACAAATTTACAAAATGGAAGAGACTGATAATTTGAACTAGATGCTGAGATAGACAAATGTTCATTTAGGACATTGATTTGGAGCATTTATTAATATGATTCAGAAACCCCTACTAATGGACTCCGGCCACTAAGCCTTGCCCGACGGCGTGAGAGGTAAGGCATCCCCAATTGTCATCTCACGAAAATCTCGCGATTCGAAATCGACAGTAGGGACAGATAGAAAACATAGAAGAGGGGCGAAATAGTTAGCATAGTGACTTAGAATGTTACGACGACGATGAGGACAGAGAAATTGGAAATATAAAGAGAGAGATAGAAAGAAGAAATAAAGGTATTTGGGGCTTTGCAGCAAGTAACAGAATGTTATGAGGCGAAGTAAAAGCTGAACCAAGGAAATTGTCAATGTACAGGTGCTAAATTCCATTTGGAGAATGAAGTTGGCATGGTATTTGATCAATCCCAGGCAATAATTTCGGGTATTCCTGTTAGTGAAAATATGATAGTAATGGTGGATTGGAAACCCACGGTGGGCGAATGGAAAGATGGTTGTGGGGTAGGGGACTACGGTTTAGGAATCAGGAATGCCCGGGGGGAGAAAGCAATAGAGTTCTGCAGGATACCGGGCTGAACCAAAACGAGCACTTTGTTGGAACATTACGGTAGGCGTAGCTATGCGTGAAAAATGCTCGGGGATTCAGAAAAATATCAGTAACACTAATAATGTGGTTAATCACAGAATGGGGAACAGCGTGAATAATTCGCTCAGATTCCCGGGAGCGGTCGCAGATTCAAGTCACTTATTAATAATAACGAAGGGTAGCGTCCTATTCTAAAAGATTAATCAGAGAAGACGGCTTAGGAAATAGAATGAAGAAGCATTAACCAGGACAATAAGAATGGTGATGAGTCAGAAAGCTGTAGAGAAAGTTATGAGCGTAGAAAGCGAGATTAGTGAAATATGATGTATAAAAAAGGGAACATATCGAAAAGGGGCACTAAAAGCCGCAACCGAAAATGAAAGAAAAGAAAATAGGAAAAAAATGAAAACCAGGATTACAGATTAATAGAAAGATAGACGAGAGGCGGGACTGAAAGAATTCAAGCGTAGAGTTGGGTTAAATAAAATACAAAGAATTGAAAAATGAAGTATGGCTAGAAACTAATTGGGCAAAATAAGCGTGGTGAAAGTCGCAGTGTAGGATATGGAAATATTGCAAAACAAAGGTAAAACTGGTGTCTCTCCAGGAAGGGAAAAACAATTCAAGGAAGTAAGAAGGAAAAATCCTGGGCATGAAGTGGATTGATATCAAATATTGTCGTGGGAGAATATAAGATTCCCGTGGAACTACCCAAACGTTTAGGAAAACGTGGGAGGAAGAGGCTTTATGAGCATTTTGTTATTAATTATTACGACGGAATTCAGCCGCAAGATTTCGTCCGATGAGTGTTAGTTCATATTCATAAAAATAAATATAGCCACACGTGAGTATTACAGAATAATAAATAACTTTGATTTCGCTAGCAGCCTCATGGTACTAAGAATCATCAATAAAAGAATAGAGATGAGGGCAAGTGATTACTTAGGGGATGATATGGATTTAGGTAGGGGAGAAGCACGCATGATGCTATAACAGTAATATGGTCACTAATACGAGGGTCATCCGGAAAGTAGTACCCGTTCGTGAAATAAAGACACAAAAGTAAATATTAACAAACATAAAAAAATTTATATGAAAGAGGATACTTTAAACTACTTCTCAACATAATCTCCAAGCAAATTAAGGCATTTGTCATAACGTGTGACAAGTTTCTGTATTCCTGCTGCATAGTCCTTCGCCGCCAGCTCATTGAGATACGCGAGGGACCCATCTTGCACAAATTTTTGCATAATGCAGATGGTGTTTAACAATTTCATGAACAATTGTTCGAGAAACATTGGGAAAATGCTCACAGATGTCATCAATTGTGACGCGCCGATCGTTCCTCACGAATTCGTCAACTGAGCTCACCAGTTGGTCTGTAATGACAGACGGTCTCTCCGAACGCTCATCGTCGTGTGTGTTCCCCCTCCCCATGTTGAAGTTGCGACACCACCGCCGAACAGACGACTCGTCCATTACATTGTCTCCATACACCTCCTTTAATTGGCGATGAATATCACATGGGCGAACGTTTCTTGCATTGAGGAATTTAATCACTGCCCTCACTTCACAACTGGCGGCGTTCTCAATTTTTTTAAACATTGTAAACAATCACAGAAACAACACAGGCAATGCTAGCGTCACGCAACTTGGCTCAGAGAAGGCAGACAAGCCACTGAAGCTATCTGACCTCGTCCAGCGGCTACTCGCGTCGTCAGCACTTCATGCGGCACGAACGGGTACTACTTTCCGGATGACCCTCGTATGTAGAGTGGAGCATAGAATACAATCGGAATGTATTTGTTTGCTTCGTAGATTTCAAGAAGGTATTGATTGAGTAAATTTAGTAGAATTAATGAATATAGCATAGAAAATAGGAGTATATCGGAGAGATGGACAATGAATCCGCAAGCTGTATACATCTCCTCAGGTGCGAGTTGCTGATAAAGTTTCGGAATGGAAAGTGCTAGAAAGATGGGTAAGCCTGAGGTATTTATTATTACCTGAGCTTTTCAAGACATATGTGACGGAAATGGTCGGTGGAGAATTTGTAATAACAGGTTTGTGGATCATCAAGCGTTAGGTTGCCAGTCAGCTAAGGGGTTGCTATGATTGCTGTGAGCATTAGAAAGATAGTGCGATTATTAGAAGGTTTTGCGATTTCCGAGAAAAATAAATCCTAGTTAACTGTTAAAACAAGAACTTATAACCCAAAACAAGTGAAACAGTTCACCCATATCGAAAGTGTTTTGGGTCTATTTTCTCAAAATAGAAAGGAAATAAAAAGAAAAATTTTATCAAGGTAAACAACTGTTTTTGGTGAGAGAGACGACGAGTACAGATGATAAGAAAAGACTCGTTAAAACTTTTACATGTACCGTAGTTTCGTGCGGCGCGGAAACATGGTCAATGAAGTAAGACGTTATAGTAGATTGGAGGCTTTGGAAATGAGACTGTGGACAAAAGATGAAAAAGGTGAAATGGACAGCAAAGATGGTGCTAGCCATGGTGGAGGAGGAGAAGTGATTATTGGGAGTAATTAAAGGAGGCAAGAAAGATGGATGCAGGATATACTGATTGGTGATGGGATTTTGAAGACTGTGATAAAGAGGAGATCGTTAAGTCAGCGAGAAAAAGGTAGATGTAGGATAGTTACGTTTGACTGAAAGAAGAAGGAAAGGAAGTATGCGGAATTGACGAAGGGTTAATTGCAGTGTCGGAAGTCAGGTTGTCCTTAATTAGGAGCGGAAAGGAAATGTAGCGCTGTGTAATATCTGTGTCCCTCGAAAACCTACAGATCGACAAAATACCAATGAATATCATATGCATGCATACACACAGCCACACGCAAACATATATATATGTATATATATATATATATATATATATATATATACACGAGGGTCATCCGGAAAGTAGTACCCGTTCGTGAAATAAAGACACAAAAGTAAATATTAACAAACATAAAAAAATTTATATGAAAGAGGATACTTTAAACTACTTCTCAACATAATCTCCAAGCAAATTAAGGCATTTGTCATAACGTGTGACAAGTTTCTGTATTCCTGCTGCATAGTCCTTCGCCGCCAGCTCATTGAGATACGCGAGGGACCCATCTTGCACAAATTTTTGCATAATGCAGATGGTGTTTAACAATTTCATGAACAATTGTTCGAGAAACATTGGGAAAATGCTCACAGATGTCATCAATTGTGACGCGCCGATCGTTCCTCACGAATTCGTCAACTGAGCTCACCAGTTGGTCTGTAATGACAGACGGTCTCTCCGAACGCTCATCGTCGTGTGTGTTCCCCCTCCCCATGTTGAAGTTGCGACACCACCGCCGAACAGACGACTCGTCCATTACATTGTCTCCATACACCTCCTTTAATTGGCGATGAATATCACATGGGCGAACGTTTCTTGCATTGAGGAATTTAATCACTGCCCTCACTTCACAACTGGCGGCGTTCTCAATTTTTTTAAACATTGTAAACAATCACAGAAACAACACAGGCAATGCTAGCGTCACGCAACTTGGCTCAGAGAAGGCAGACAAGCCACTGAAGCTATCTGACCTCGTCCAGCGGCTACTCGCGTCGTCAGCACTTCATGCGGCACGAACGGGTACTACTTTCCGGATGACCCTCGTATGTAGAGTGGAGCATAGAATACAATTGGAATGTATTTGTTTGCTTCGTAGATTTCAAGAAGGTATTGATTGAGTAAATTTAGTAGAATTAATGAATATCGCATAGAAAATAGGAGTATATCGGAGAGATGGACAATGAATCCGCAAGCTGTATACATCTCCTCAGGTGCGAGTTGCTGATAAAGTTTCGGAATGGAAAGTGCTAGAAAGATGGGTAAGCCTGAGGTATTTATTATTACCTGAGCTTTTCAAGACATATGTGACGGAAATGGTCGGTGGAGAATTTGTAATAACAGGTTTGTGGATCATCAAGCGTTAGGTTGCCAGTCAGCTAAGGGGTTGCTATGATTGCTGTGAGCATTAGAAAGATAGTGCGATTATTAGAAGGTTTTGCGATTTCCGAGAAAAATAAATCCTAGTTAACTGTTAAAACAAGAACTTATAACCCAAAACAAGTGAAACAGTTCACCCATATCGAAAGTGTTTTGGGTCTATTTTCTCAAAATAGAAAGGAAATAAAAAGAAAAATTTTATCAAGGTAAACAACTGTTTTTGGTGAGAGAGACGACGAGTACAGATGATAAGAAAAGACTCGTTAAAACTTTTACATGTACCGTAGTTTCGTGCGGCGCGGAAACATGGTCAATGAAGTAAGACGTTATAGTAGATTGGAGGCTTTGGAAATGAGACTGTGGACAAAAGATGAAAAAGGTGAAATGGACAGCAAAGATGGTGCTAGCCATGGTGGAGGAGGAGAAGTGATTATTGGGAGTAATTAAAGGAGGCAAGAAAGATGGATGCAGGATATACTGATTGGTGATGGGATTTTGAAGACTGTGATAAAGAGGAGATCGTTAAGTCAGCGAGAAAAAGGTAGATGTAGGATAGTTACGTTTGACTGAAAGAAGAAGGAAAGGAAGTATGCGGAATTGACGAAGGGTTAATTGCAGTGTCGGAAGTCAGGTTGTCCTTAATTAGGAGCGGAAAGGAAATGTAGCGCTGTGTAATATCTGTGTCCCTCGAAAACCTACAGATCGACAAAATACCAATGAATATCATATGCATGCATACACACAGCCACACGCAAACATATATATATGTATATATATATATATATATATATATATATATATACACGAGGGTCATCCGGAAAGTAGTACCCGTTCGTGAAATAAAGACACAAAAGTAAATATTAACAAACATAAAAAATTTTATTTGAAAGAGGATACTTTAAACTACTTCTCAACATAATCTCCAAGCAAATTAAGGCATTTGTCATATCGTGTGACAAGTTTCTGTATTCCTGCTGCATAGTCCTTCGCCGCCAGCTCATTGAGATACGCGAGGGACCCATCTTGCACAAATTTTTGCATAATGCAGATGGTGTTTAACAATTTCATGAACAATTGTTCGAGAAACATTGGGAAAATGCTCACAGATGTCATCAATTGTGACGCGCCGATCGTTCCTCACGAATTCGTCAACTGAGCTCACCAGTTGGTCTGTAATGACAGACGGTCTCTCCGAACGCTCATCGTCGTGTGTGTTCCCCCTCCCCATGTTGAAGTTGCGACACCACCGCCGAACAGACGACTCGTCCATTACATTGTCTCCATACACCTCCTTTAATTGGCGATGAATATCACATGGGCGAACGTTTCTTGCATTGAGGAATTTAATCACTGCCCTCACTTCACAACTGGCGGCGTTCTCAATTTTTTTAAACATTGTAAACAATCACAGAAACAACACAGGAAATGCTAGCGTCACGCAACTTGGCTCAGAGAAGGCAGACAAGCCACTGAAGCTATCTGACCTCGTCCAGCGGCTACTCGCGTCGTCAGCACTTCATGCGGCACGAACGGGTACTACTTTCCGGATGACCCTCGTATGTAGAGTGGAGCATAGAATACAATCGGAATGTATTTGTTTGCTTCGTAGAATTCAAGAAGGTATTGATTGATTAAATTTAGTAGAATTAATGAATATCGCATAGAAAATAGGAGTATATCGGAGAGATGGACAATGAATCCGCAAGCTGTATACATCTCCTCAGGTGCGAGTTGCTGATAAAGTTTCGGAATGGAAAGTGCTAGAAAGATGGGTAAGCCTGAGGTATTTATTATTACCTGAGCTTTTCAAGACATATGTGACGGAAATGGTCGGTGGAGAATTTGTAATAACAGGTTTGTGGATCATCAAGCGTTAGGTTGCCAGTCAGCTAAGGGGTTGCTATGATTGCTGTGAGCATTAGAAAGATAGTGCGATTATTAGAAGGTTTTGCGATTTCCGAGAAAAATAAATCCTAGTTAACTGTTAAAACAAGAACTTATAACCCAAAACAAGTGAAACAGTTCACCCATATCGAAAGTGTTTTGGGTCTATTTTCTCAAAATAGAAAGGAAATAAAAAGAAAAATTTTATCAAGGTAAACAACTGTTTTTGGTGAGAGAGACGACGAGTACAGATGATAAGAAAAGACTCGTTAAAACTTTTACATGTACCGTAGTTTCGTGCGGCGCGGAAACATGGTCAATGAAGTAAGACGTTATAGTAGATTGGAGGCTTTGGAAATGAGACTGTGGACAAAAGATGAAAAAGGTGAAATGGACAGCAAAGATGGTGCTAGCCATGGTGGAGGAGGAGAAGTGATTATTGGGAGTAATTAAAGGAGGCAAGAAAGATGGATGCAGGATATACTGATTGGTGATGGGATTTTGAAGACTGTGATAAAGAGGAGATCGTTAAGTCAGCGAGAAAAAGGTAGATGTAGGATAGTTACGTTTGACTGAAAGAAGAAGGAAAGGAAGTATGCGGAATTGACGAAGGGTTAATTGCAGTGTCGGAAGTCAGGTTGTCCTTAATTAGGAGCGGAAAGGAAATGTAGCGCTGTGTAATATCTGTGTCCCTCGAAAACCTACAGATCGACAAAATACCAATGAATATCATATGCATGCATACACACAGCCACACGCAAACATATATATATGTATATATATATATATATATATATATATATATATATACACGAGGGTCATCCGGAAAGTAGTACCCGTTCGTGAAATAAAGACACAAAAGTAAATATTAACAAACATAAAAAAATTTATATGAAAGAGGATACTTTAAACTACTTCTCAACATAATCTCCAAGCAAATTAAGGCATTTGTCATAACGTGTGACAAGTTTCTGTATTCCTGCTGCATAGTCCTTCGCCGCCAGCTCATTGAGATACGCGAGGGACCCATCTTGCACAAATTTTTGCATAATGCAGATGGTGTTTAACAATTTCATGAACAATTGTTCGAGAAACATTGGGAAAATGCTCACAGATGTCATCAATTGTGACGCGCCGATCGTTCCTCACGAATTCGTCAACTGAGCTCACCAGTTGGTCTGTAATGACAGACGGTCTCTCCGAACGCTCATCGTCGTGTGTGTTCCCCCTCCCCATGTTGAAGTTGCGACACCACCGCCGAACAGACGACTCGTCCATTACATTGTCTCCATACACCTCCTTTAATTGGCGATGAATATCACATGGGCGAACGTTTCTTGCATTGAGGAATTTAATCACTGCCCTCACTTCACAACTGGCGGCGTTCTCAATTTTTTTAAACATTGTAAACAATCACAGAAACAACACAGGAAATGCTAGCGTCACGCAACTTGGCTCAGAGAAGGCAGACAAGCCACTGAAGCTATCTGACCTCGTCCAGCGGCTACTCGCGTCGTCAGCACTTCATGCGGCACGAACGGGTACTACTTTCCGGATGACCCTCGTATGTAGAGTGGAGCATAGAATACAATTGGAATGTATTTGTTTGCTTCGTAGATTTCAAGAAGGTATTGATTGAGTAAATTTAGTAGAATTAATGAATATCGCATAGAAAATAGGAGTATATCGGAGAGATGGACAATGAATCCGCAAGCTGTATACATCTCCTCAGGTGCGAGTTGCTGATAAAGTTTCGGAATGGAAAGTGCTAGAAAGATGGGTAAGCCTGAGGTATTTATTATTACCTGAGCTTTTCAAGACATATGTGACGGAAATGGTCGGTGGAGAATTTGTAATAACAGGTTTGTGGATCATCAAGCGTTAGGTTGCCAGTCAGCTAAGGGGTTGCTATGATTGCTGTGAGCATTAGAAAGATAGTGCGATTATTAGAAGGTTTTGCGATTTCCGAGAAAAATAAATCCTAGTTAACTGTTAAAACAAGAACTTATAACCCAAAACAAGTGAAACAGTTCACCCATATCGAAAGTGTTTTGGGTCTATTTTCTCAAAATAGAAAGGAAATAAAAAGAAAAATTTTATCAAGGTAAACAACTGTTTTTGGTGAGAGAGACGACGAGTACAGATGATAAGAAAAGACTCGTTAAAACTTTTACATGTACCGTAGTTTCGTGCGGCGCGGAAACATGGTCAATGAAGTAAGACGTTATAGTAGATTGGAGGCTTTGGAAATGAGACTGTGGACAAAAGATGAAAAAGGTGAAATGGACAGCAAAGATGGTGCTAGCCATGGTGGAGGAGGAGAAGTGATTATTGGGAGTAATTAAAGGAGGCAAGAAAGATGGATGCAGGATATACTGATTGGTGATGGGATTTTGAAGACTGTGATAAAGAGGAGATCGTTAAGTCAGCGAGAAAAAGGTAGATGTAGGATAGTTACGTTTGACTGAAAGAAGAAGGAAAGGAAGTATGCGGAATTGACGAAGGGTTAATTGCAGTGTCGGAAGTCAGGTTGTCCTTAATTAGGAGCGGAAAGGAAATGTAGCGCTGTGTAATATCTGTGTCCCTCGAAAACCTACAGATCGACAAAATACCAATGAATATCATATGCATGCATACACACAGCCACACGCAAACATATATATATGTATATATATATATATATATATATATATATATATACACGAGGGTCATCCGGAAAGTAGTACCCGTTCGTGAAATAAAGACACAAAAGTAAATATTAACAAACATAAAAAAATTTATATGAAAGAGGATACTTTAAACTACTTCTCAACATAATCTCCAAGCAAATTAAGGCATTTGTCATAACGTGTGACAAGTTTCTGTATTCCTGCTGCATAGTCCTTCGCCGCCAGCTCATTGAGATACGCGAGGGACCCATCTTGCACAAATTTTTGCATAATGCAGATGGTGTTTAACAATTTCATGAACAATTGTTCGAGAAACATTGGGAAAATGCTCACAGATGTCATCAATTGTGACGCGCCGATCGTTCCTCACGAATTCGTCAACTGAGCTCACCAGTTGGTCTGTAATGACAGACGGTCTCTCCGAACGCTCATCGTCGTGTGTGTTCCCCCTCCCCATGTTGAAGTTGCGACACCACCGCCGAACAGACGACTCGTCCATTACATTGTCTCCATACACCTCCTTTAATTGGCGATGAATATCACATGGGCGAACGTTTCTTGCATTGAGGAATTTAATCACTGCCCTCACTTCACAACTGGCGGCGTTCTCAATTTTTTTAAACATTGTAAACAATCACAGAAACAACACAGGAAATGCTAGCGTCACGCAACTTGGCTCAGAGAAGGCAGACAAGCCACTGAAGCTATCTGACCTCGTCCAGCGGCTACTCGCGTCGTCAGCACTTCATGCGGCACGAACGGGTACTACTTTCCGGATGACCCTCGTACATATATACATATATATATATACACACACACACACATATATATATATATATATATATATATATATATATATATATATATAATATCTTCGAAATGGAACGCTCATCGGCGACACACAAATATATAAAAACACAGATGTAAATTTTTAGAATATAGAGACACAAAGAAAGGACACTCACAATTTGTTATTTTACGTTTCGACAGCACGGCTGTCGTCTTCAGAATGGCGTTCTCGGGGAAGAGCGGAGAGGATGTGCGGGGGAGAGGTGGGGGAAGGAGAGGTAAAGGGACCAATAGGAAATGAACAAGGGGGTGGGGGGGATATGTAGGCAGCCAATTGATGCATTCAGTGGGCTTGGTTCAGCCCGGGCGGTTTGAATGATTGGGCCACCCAGATATGCGCCATCTCGCGGGTTCTCACCTCTATTATACTCGCAGATTTGGGAAGGATTTCAATCACCGAAACAGAGAAGCAGTCGTCAAAAGATTGGTTGTGGGAAGCCTTCTACGTGGGCGAATGCACGACCGCACTTTCCCTCCGCATGAATAACCACCGATATTCCACCAAATCTCCCACCTTTCTTAATTATCCCATCCCTACTCACACCGCTTCTCATATAGAGATTGGCGTATGATGGTGCCATCCTCGTTCCCATCGCTGTGCCTTTTGTCTGTAGGTAAAAACAATTTTGGAAAGTGAATGCATTTTTTGTTAGGACGAAAGTGGCAAGATTGAGGAGAAATTCCGTTGAGGGGCGCTGGGGTAGGGGGCGCAGAGAAAGATAATGCCGGAGGGAGGATAAACCTTCTGCATGGGGAATAGAAGTGTAAAGTGAGGTAACGTCGATGGTGGCCATAAGTAGGTTGGGTGTGGAGGGAATAGAGACGGAATTTAGACGGTCGAGGAAGTGGTACGTGTCTTTCGTGAAGGAGGGCAAGGAGAGTACAAGTGGTTGTAGGTGGTGGTCAAGGAATGCGGAGATTCTTTCGGTGGGAGAATTGTAACTGGAAACTATAGGACGACAGGGGATGTTGGGTTTGTGTATTTTTGGGAGGAGATAAAACTGGGGTATTCTGGGGTTTGGGGGTGAAAGTAGGGATATGTCTTGGGAGGTGAGGCCTTCTTCTGGTCCGGAGTGGAGGAGAAAAGACCGAATTTCGGTTTGGAAAGTTTGTGTTGGGTTTTTGGTTAGAGTGGTATAGGTGGATGTATCGTTCAGGTGAGCGAGGGCTTTGGAAATATAATCATTGGTGTTTAGAATTACAACAGAGGAGCCTTTATCGGCGGAGGTAACAACGATGTTAGGATTGGACTGTAGGGTTTTTAGGGCATGACGTTCGTTCATGGAGAGGTTATTTTTCGGTCTGAGATGTTTTCTGAAGGATTGATTGGAAACGTTTTCGATGAGAAGACGTATAAAAATGTCGACAGGATGGTTACTAGGAAGGGGTTTTGGCTCATGAGTTGAAGCCGGGCGGAATTTGTCAAGTGCGGGATTGGTTTTTAGGTTACTGAAAGGTTTCCTTTGTGATTTCCAGAAGGCGCGCCATCGAAGGTTTCGGCAGAAATTGAGGGTATCAGTGAGTATGTTTATGTGGTTTATTTTTGGTGTAGGGGAGAAGGATAGGCCTTTGCTAAGAACGGATATTTCATTGTCTGAAAGGCTGGTGTTTGAAAGGTTTACAATGTCATGGGTATTGTCGGAGGGAGGGGGGGTGTTGGGATTGTTCGGTGGTGGCTGGCGTTTTGGAAAAACCGGAGGGCCTTTGGGAGGAGGGGGAAGGTTGTAAATGCTGCGGAGGTCAGGCTTATATTGAAAGAGTGGGGGTGGTTGAGGATGAGGTGGCGGGAAAGGGTGAGAGTGTGGAATTTTGAGACCAACTCGGAAGTAGGAAATATACAAGTTGGACAGCTTTTTAAGGAGAGTTTGACGTTTTTGTTGGAGGGAACGTAGGGCAGACGAAATTATGGCGTTGAGTTGTGGAATTAGGTGAGCAGAAGCCAAAGAGATTATTTTAAAGAGGGAAAAAAGGTTTGATTTGTGTTGTTCACGAATGGATTGGTATTGCATAAGGATAAGGTGGGTGTATTCCAAAGATTTTTGGTAAGAAAATGCATTAAGTATGGGGTGGATATCGGGAAGAGTAGCAGATAGTGGTAGGGAAATGACTAGACCGTTGGGAACGATTCCTAAGGACAGGCAGGAGGTGAGAAACTCGGTGTGGCTTGTGTATTTGGCGAACTTATAGGCGTGACGGCGAAAATTTCGGATCCAAGACGGAATGGGATGAGGGTGGTCCATGTTTAGGCGATTGAGAAGGTTGTGGAAAATAAATAGGAAACGAAGGAAGACAGTGGTGAGGGAAAGGATAGCACATTCAATGCCACCCAATAGCACTCCCAATGGCCACCCACCTATGACTTTCAGTAGTAATGCTACGCTGTCTCGTATTTTTTTTTTTTTAAAGGTAATCTACCGGTTAAGGTAGGTTTTTCGATGGACACAACTACCAAACAAATATTTTGTGACTACTAACAAAACACAACCCTAAATTCTACTCTACACCAGGTCCCTCTTCATCTCTGAGTACTTTCTTCCGCCCTTCATCCCGTCCAACATCCCTATCCTGTTCCTTCCCTTTCCTCTTTTGCCCAACATTCTACCCTCTATCACAGTCTTCAACATCCCACTGCCGGTCAACACCCCCTTCATCCACTTTTCCTGCCTCCATAGGATTGCTCCCAACAAACCCCTCTCTTCGCCCACCATACCAAGTACTTCCTCATTTGTTTTCTTCTCTGTCCATTTCACCTTCTCCATTCTTCTCCACACCCACATTTCAAAAGCCTCCAGTCTACGTCTATCCTCCTGCTTCAATGACCACGTTTCCGCGCCGTACATAGCTACGCTCCATATCAAAGTTTTTACGAGTCTTTTCTTAATATCCTTACTCAAAGTCCCCGTCATCAACTCCCTCCTCCTCGTGAAAGCCTCTTTGCCTAGCGCAATTCTTCTCCTTACGTCCCTACTACTTTGACCGTGTTGGTCCTACCTATTACGAGTAACACTACCGAGATACGTAAACTGTTCTACCTGCTCTAGTTTTTGCCCTCCTATTTTAATGTTAAGCTTGCCCTTTTTCTTTCTAGAAAATCGTATAACCTTTGTTTTATTAATGTTGATTCTCATCCCATACCTGTCGCACTGAATTTCCAATTCACTCAGCAATGCTTGCAGCCCCTTGGCTGACTGACAAACTAAAGCTTGGTCATCAGCAAACCTAACTGATTTTACGAATCCCCCGCCCACTTTCATTCCTGCCTCGAGTTCTTCCCATGCCTCTTTGATCATTTCCTCTGCATACAGGTTGAACAGCAACGGTGATAATGGGCAACCCTGCCTTACACCCCTTCCTAACACTGCCCATCCTGACTCCCCGTTTCCCACCCGCACCTGAGCAGTCTGAGACATGTACAGGTCTCGTATGTAACTATTTATCAAGAAATTGGACACTTTTACCTGTATGTTGCTCGATTCAGATATTAGCTCCCTCTGAGTATGGTCTAAGCGGTTGGGCGCGCATTTAACCAGGAACTCATTTCTGCTCTCAGGAATGGACCCCACCAATGATGATTAATGGCATCAAACACCGAAAGAGTTGAATGGGGTGAGTGTGTAAAAAACATTCAAACGCAATACCCACTTCTATTCTCAGTTTCGTCCAAAGTGTTGCCGTCCAAGGAAATGGTCCGATTATTTAACGAGAAAAATAATTCATTCCTCAGAAAGCTCATTAAACGTCTTGAGTCCATTCGCGAGTAGGAAATAATCAAGAGCTCGTGCCCAGTTTCAAAAACACTTTGAGCCACCTTTAATTATTCACCAAATAAATAATGACTGGCGTTACAGATTTTACGTTCATGAATTTTATCGTCATCAAAACCTAGAGGGAGGACTGCATGGAAGGGTGGCCACCGTAGGACGTCTCCGTCCGCTCTCCCGGGAGATCATTAAATCTTAAAATTTATTTACGTATATATGCATTCACGTATAGAGAGCTCGGACTTCTCTTTCTTGTCTCTCAATAACACTACTTTTCTGCTATTTTACTCGAAATTCTAATCATCGTCGTATTAAAAAGGAGCTCCCCCTCACCCACTCGCCCACTCTCTCACCTCCCCCGCGGCCCAGTTACGGGTCGCCTTTTATTTCGCAAATTTGTACAAGAAAAGAAAGAGGAGAAAACGAATAAAATACGCAGGGAGAGAAAAAAAGAGGAGAGATCCCCGCCGGTTTCTACTGCTGCTCTTACGGGAAACATCTAAAGTAGAATTTTGTAAAGCGAGGGAGAGAGAGAGGGAGATACGGGGGAATATATATTTGGGAATAATTCCAAATGAGGAAGGGATACTTTGTAAGAGGGATAAGGGGGAGTTTTCCGAGTGGTGTGAGAGGAGGATGAATGGAGTGGGAAGGATGGTTACTTGCTGGGAGAGGGAGGAAAGAGAGAGAGAGAGAGGGGGGGAGAGAAACAGAGGGAAGATATATACATATACGTATGTATTAATGTATATATTAGGGATGCTGCGCCTTCATCTTCCTCAACAGTGGCTCTTCTACTCATCTCTTTATCTCAATTCCTCCTCTTTCTCCATATTCCGCCCACGTTACCCAACGCCTCGTCCCACCTCCGCCCCGACTCCGGAACCTTCACTCACCCCCATCTAAACCCTCCTTAACCCGCTATCTCCACCCACGTCCTCCCACCATCAACCGAAATCCCACCCCGACGATTCCCCTCCAAGGATACGCAGGTCGCTCGGTTGAAATGACCAGGGCTACTTCCGTCCACTCTCGACCCACCGTCCTCCACCCCGCCTATCCCCCGCCTCCAACTACCCCCCCCCCCCCCCGCCGTCCCTCAGCCACATCCTAACTACACCATCCCCTCACCCAGCCGCGGACTATCTCTCTCTCTCTCTCCATCCCTACACGAAACCCAGAGTAACCCCCCTCCCCACATTCACCCAACCCACCCTTGTTTCTCTCCCTCACCCCCTACACCCCACCCCTTCCGCTCCCTCCCCATTCATCACATCCGCAGCCCTATTTTCAAAGGAAAGATTTCTGGCAACTTTGAATACACAGAAGGAGAGTTGGGTGGGTTGGGAGAGAGGGAAACAGACGAAGGCACACGCACACACATGCACACACAGACACACTGGTGTAGGGATACAGACACACGTTTCGGGGCAAAGCAGCGGTAATGCCTCCTTCTTCATATCCCCCCACCCCCATCCAAAAGCACGCCGCTCCACCCCCTGCGACCCCGTGTGCTTACACACAAACCGGAGAATCCTATGTACATAATTACTCTTGCTGAGAGGGAATGAGAAAGGGTGGGCGGGTCGGATGAGATTGGCGGAGGGGGGTTTTGGGGCGGGAGAGGCGTACAGTGAGGGGGGTGGAGGGGGAGGGACGGTTGGGAGAATGGTCTTCTCTTCCTCCACGCAGCGTTCCTCAACGCGACTACGTCCTGCCGCCACCCAGAAAAGTTTGTTGTATTGCAAGAACGCCTACCCACCCACCCCCCCTCATGGGCAAAGAGAGAACAGACTTCTCGGGGTCGGTCTAAGGGTATTCATTGCAAGGACGCACGTAGACATCTCCGAGATGAATGAGGAGAAATGGTAGTTTAAATTAAAAATGAAAAATTCGTCCGAACGGTCGATCGAGGAAAAAAATCAGAGGATGTTGTGGAGCAAGGGCGTTAGGACGGTATTCAACGACATGATCTAAGCTTTTATCTTCATCAACCCCGTTCCTTGAAATATATCGTGCGTCTTAGATATTAAAAAAAATCAATTACTTGGTGTTGAGACGATTAAACATACAGAAGATGAAATCCCTCCTGCGTCACATCAAGCATGTATCTTCGGGATTAATTCTATAATAACTTAAATGTGGTCCCGTGACATAGCAATACATTTTGACGAAAGCCAAGATTTTATTTAAGTTGATGAAGAAAACCAAAATATTCTATTACTGAATATTCAATTGTTCCCGGCTCAACTTTGTGGAAATTAATGTTAATTAAATGAAAAATAAAATGTATCTTTCCACTATCCTTTATTCACGTACAACTAGTTTCAAAGATGATGATGACGATTGAGCGTTGAAACTAGTTGTACGTGAATAAAGGACAGTGGAAAGATTCATTGTATTTTTCATTTAATTCTATTACTGTTTCAATAAGTATTTGGAACTACTTATTTTGATTCTTAAAGACAAGTACCCTAGAATTATCACGTGCTTCACCGGGTTTCCCTTATGTCGCATTCCACCCTTAAGTAAATCCGAGTCTCATCTTCACGTCATGTTTGTAAAATATAGAACCAATGTATATGGACAATGAAAAAATGTAGCGTAAGAATCACTTTTGGCTAAATTTGGTTGGATACATTACAGATGTTGATCTTTCACCCCACTACAGTTTGATGCACAAAAATATAAAAGATTTCGCGTGAATCAGAAATGTTATATGTGCCACCAGACTTCATACCATTGTGAATTTTTCTTAGGGTTAAAAAAATGCTTGATTTATGGGGTTCATATTACTTACTCGAGTAGCTACGTAGCTGGAATAAAATGAATAAGAATGATTTAGGAAAGAGCTGAACTAAGGGAGTATGGATATTAGCTGACAATCAGATGAAAAGAGAAGGGGCTCAATCCAGATGGGACAACGCAGGAATAACCCGAAGGCCCTCGTGTCATCTATATTTCACCGCTGAAGCTTTCGTCATAAGTTTCACTCCGGCATGTTAAACGTTGGCTACACTTTTTGTGGGCGTTAAAAGGGTTTTAGCTTTAGCTTATGTCGGAGAAGGGCGAAAGAAAAAAAAATCCGGCAGTAATTTTTTCAGAAACGTTACAAGTGTTGATATTACCGGGCGATTTAGTCTGGTGGAAAAAGTGCTCGTCGGTTTGTCACGATTCCAAGACTCGCCCCTTGGCATATGTGCTGTGAACCCAGGTGGCTCGAACCTTCGGATGACAAGCCATGAGTGACGTCTCACAATCACAGAGGCAGACGTGTCACTAGATACATTCGGAGGGGGAAATATATGCATGTTCTATGTCTATGTATTGATTCACCATGATTTTTGGTATGAGAAATGGTCGCATATTTTACCCATTTTCAGTTGTGAGAAACAATTGGTTCATAAAAGATTCATCGCGCTGCCTCCGAGCGAGGTAAGATTGTGCGGGATCCTTGCTGATTTTCGGCCGGCAATGAAAAATAATTAGGATCATCAGTGATTCTTTTTTAAGTGTGCGGACATTGTCAAAAGTAACATGCATTGTTGTTACCTTTCTAACGATATATCTTTGGTTGAATTAGTTTGAGTAGGCACGGGGCACTATGAAAAAACGAATTCTGCAAGATAAAAAAATTAAGAAAGAAATTTTAAGACGTACTTAATGACAATTTTCTTAATTGTTATCTGTTTTTGACGAATTTAATTTTTGCTTGCATTTCCACATAGTTAAGGCTTTCTAAGGTGTATTTTTCGCCAGCATATACTGGATAATTATTTCAAGAGATATTATAAAATAGTGGGAATATGAAATCTTAGTTGATTATGACATGACCACCATTTAGGCGACTCAAAAGATTTGCATATGATTTTCTATTATTCTAAAGGGATCTTTATTGACTTTCAAAATTTTTGTCGTTGACAACTCTGATTTGAGTATACGAGGAGCACTGTGAACAAACCTGGGCAACGCGAAAGGCTGACACCGTGAACACCAAGATGATCCCTTCCCCGATTCTGCTCAAGCAACCAAGATGTTTTACGACAAAATAGTGACATCGAAGCTGTAAAAATAAAATACTTCGATAAATAGCAAATTTGTGTTTTTTTCAATTTTTCAAGAATACTCCTTTAACTACGAAAATGAAAGGGAAGGTATTCGTAATAGCGTTCAAAATCATCACCATTATCTTGTGTTCGCTCCACTAATGAAGAAAGGTGAAAGTGAAGCGGCATTGACCTCATGTAGAGTCGTTAAGGAGAAAAAATGTCTGCAGTGTTCCTACGCACGGCGCGACTTGAAATACTCTCGAGTGGCATCACTGAACGTACTTGGTTTATCAAAGTCGCTAGCTAAAAATGCCTATATGTTTTTCTTGGGTAGTAATGAACCGTGTTTAAGTGGACTGAGCATTTTCTTTCCCCGGTTATTCATTCCATTTTGCACTCCGTGGATAATCTTTTTGTGCGACCGGATGCTTTTGGCTGGGTTTAAATAATTATCCCCCTTGCGCAAGCATTAAGAATTTGGCCTCAAAATATTACGGCGAGGATCAACTGAATTGGTCAGAAATGAAACAGAACCCCTGAATATAAAAGTAGTCCTTACCACTAATCTGTTAACCGCAGTATTTAATTAGAAGAGCAGTTAAACGTATAATTAGGAGCATGGAAAGTAACTAAAAATAATTATAAAATTTGTCTTCCAACGCAATCATGGCGCGGTGTGATGTAGCGGCACGCTGCCAAGTGTCTTCACATCAAAATCTGTTATATGACCATGCAATTGACTCCTCAATTTTGTATACAACATGCTTAGTAAGGCCGATCGAACATCGATATGCTGGTTTTGAAGGTCCATTGAGCTATGAAAATATTACCGTTCCTGTTAAGGTCTCCCATATCATAAATAGATCGGGGAAAATAGCCATTTTTAATATTCAATTGTTCCCGGCTCAACTTTGTGGAAATTTATGTTAATTAAATGAAGAATACAATGTATCTTTTCACTGTCCTTTATTTACGTACAACTAGTTTCAATGCTCAAGCGTCATCATCATAGACCTGATGATGGCACTTGTAACTAGTTGTACGTGAATAAAGGACAGTGAAAAGATACATTGTATTCTTCATTTAATTAGCCATATTTAAGTTAAAAATGAATCAGTAAAGTGTGTTGGATGGGCAACAAAGACAGTGATGGTGGCACATTGAAACCCATATTGATAAAGTCAGTGGGATTACTCGATGACATGATGATTGACACAAATAAAACCCCTAAATTACCGGGCGCAGCCCACTAGAAGGCAGGTCATGCCTGCAGGCAACGGAGGACGCTATAGCTTCGTAGTGCTCATCTCGCGAAATTCAGGATAAATGAAACAAGAAGTAAAGAAAGGGTTAAAAAAAGATATTGCTTCTGTTGAGGTGTGATGAATACTAAGTGGCATTAATTAAGCGAAATAATAGAGAGATATATATTGGAGGGAAGGAGACTCAGCATGTGCTAGTAATAGCTTTGAGAAGGAAACGGAGAAAGAGAGTAGAAATCTTAGGCAAGTTTATTGACAAAATATAAATATCCTTGATAAAAGTGAATGCAATATTTTATTTCTGAAAATTTGAAGAATAGACAAATACCTGTAATTATGAGGTGGCATTAAACCAATCAAACTAGATACAGAGATTATTTGATGTGAAAAGATTCAATCGAGGTTAAACCACTTTGGGACTATGTAAGAGAATGGAGAGATGTAGAAGAATGTCATTTACAGCCTCAGAATGAACATAAGGGTCACAAGAAGAAAACATAATTTAGAACATGTTGAATAAATATTTAAGGATGAACTGGCGCCCACTTCGACAACAAGTCCACCTTTAGGAAAACATAGGAATATACCGCTTGAGATAGTAATATACCAATTTGATTTCATCGTAAATAAACATCCATTAACATAGATGTAAATTCTATCATTTATCCTTGACGAAAATCTGGATCATAATATAGCTGTTATTTAATGGTCGAAAAATGTCTCTTCTTTTCTCCCTCTACCTCGCCTACCCAACATCTATCTATGACAGCCTCCAAAATTACATCGCGAATCAAAATTCTCTGTAGAGACTGTTCTTTCCTCATCTTGGGTTGCATTTTACATCCTTTTTCCTACATTTTCTACAACCACATCTCATAAACCTCTTATCTTTGACTAGCGCATTACCTCAACACAATGTCTTTTCAATTTTCAAATACGAAGGCTATTTTATAAGTTTGATCGGTGTGGTTAAAAAAACGTCTTCTTTAGAAAAATATTTTATTGACAATTGTATTTTCCCAGCAACCCTACATCAATTTTCCATATAATCACCCTTCACTCCCAAGTACTTTTAATAAAGCCCTTACTGACTTCTTTAATCCCTCATAATAGAAGTTAACCGCCTGGCTAATGAACCAGTTAACACCGGCGGTCTTGCTTTTTTCGTCGGTTTTAAAGCGCTATCCACCAATTCGCTGTTACAAGCTCAAGAAGTGTCGCTAGGTGCAGGATCGAGACGGTAGGGTGGATGATCAAAACAACAAAAGCGGTCCAAAGTCTTGCAGTTAAATTTTTTTGTTCTTTGTGTTGGTCGGTAAGCATAATCGGTACTAAACTTGCACAGACTCGTACTTTGTGATATATTAAGCATCTTTGTGCGACTATTTCTGATGCCTCCATACCATTCTCTAACTTTACTCATAACTGTAGGTCCCAGAAGTCGATACAACTCTTGATAATTTGGACAGTTGATAATCCTTTGGCACACTAAAATCGAATCAGCACCCACTTCGAAACTGGCGGGAGCAACGGCGGGTTATTGTTATCTGTTTTTACCGACAGGTGACTGGTGAACCTTGACAGAGTTTAAAAAATGACTATAGTGGCTACGGAAACAATTATTAAATGGCGCAGCATATCTAAAACTTTGTTCGGATACGCCAACATTTACGTATAAGAAAATAAATGTTACTTTTTGAATATGCAATGTATTTGGTTCTTAGCTATTTATTTAATAAGATCTTACCAATTTTACGATATTCCATAGTCGGTCGATTAAAATTCTTGGGAGGGGGGGGAAGAAAAAAGCAAGATACTGGATAATCTGAGACGAGATTCACGACGATGAAATGAAGAAATTAACATATGAAAGGCGAAAACGGATAATCTATTCGATAATCGGAGTTTTCGGTGGTTTTTCAATTTCAATCCCGCTTCCAGCAGTATGGCGTCATTTTTGCACCGAATTCCATCATTTTGCTGCACGCCGGTCGGAAAGTACCGAAAAATTTTCCTTCCTGCAAGGTATCCATACTGTATAGCTGAAGCCTTAGCACTTGAATTATGAAACACTAACTTTTGATCGAAAGAAATCAAATTCTTTTTCTAACCAAATAGTTACCCATCGAAGGAAATGTCAGAGCGAAATAAACAGCATTACGAGTATACGTTGAATTTCTTTACTGGAGGGAGTTGTAAATTATATAAATATGCAAAGAAAACTCTTTAGCGTATTATTGATGGAGCTCGGTAGCAATAAATTAAGACGTTCACTGGCGTCGTTCCAAATATAAATAATCGACGGACGAGACGAAGTTTTCCTCCCATAAGTCAGCATGAAAGGCTGAACCTTATAGTGCATTAAATGTTTCACTAGAAGAGTTTAATTTATTAAATTCTAAATACCTGACATCATCGCTTTTAAGTCAGTTCAAAATTTCATTCAATAAAATTTTAAATATTGGTTTATGAGAAGGTATTTGTGACATACACCGGTGAAATAAAGACATTTGGTCATCGTTTTCTCGCGGATACGTGCACAGATTAACTTCTCTGCGTTCCGTCAGCTGTCATGTGTCTCTCATGTGCTAACCGCTACACGTATGCCATGAGAGATCTGTTATAACAAAAATCACATGTGTCTGTTACATATCCAACCAACGGGTCTTATGTCTACGGTAAAAGACGAACTATGTGTAAATTAAAATTACAAAAAAATAAGATGGACGACGGGTATAAGGCTACGAGGATGAGTCCAAAAACTCTACTAAAATGGCAATACATAATCCCAAGAGGCAGTCGAATGGGTACAAGAGTACCTAACATATTTATGATTAAACGGCAACCAGTGAATTCTGCACCTACCGTAGCGTATTCAAAAGGTAACCAACGATCGTTTCACTGGTTGGAAAAGCTCCAGATAATGAATCACTGCAATTATTCATTTATGAGGGTAATAAAAGAGATTTACCATTATTTAAAGCTAATGTTAATAAAAATGCACAATAAGAAGATGATTCTAAAATTTAAAAAACAGAAACCAACGTGAAATTTCCTCAATCGGTCTCAGTTGAGCGCCAAACTTTTGTCCCTGAGCGATGGGCATCGGTTCAATAGGATTCCATTATATTCCTCATCTCACAATTCTAACATGAAAGCGTTTCATTAATCATGACGATGTATTTCTCAATAAATTGATTACGACTGGTACTCACTCAATCCTATCTGATAGGAAAAGCGTTAGTCACTCTAGATGCAGCATAAATGATTATTAGGGCTTCGGGACGAAATTATTGGGCATTGTAATAGTGCATTTCGTAATGAAACTAATACTCTTTGCTGTAAGCCTACAGTCCTCTAAGTCTTAATCATTCTCAACCGCCTCTCCCCGTTTATCTACTCCCTGGTTAGGCTCAAAGTAATCAACACGAAAAAATTGATTGGCCGATCTCTGAATTGCAACTCTATTGAGAAGTATTCGGAGAAGTCGATTTGATTCCGTCTCCTCCACCATGCAACACATCGCATGTACACATACATCATGGAGGGTGGCGTAGCATCACCCACCGCCGCATAAGAGGTGAGGAATCTGACTTGCATTAGACTGATTAAGACATTGGTTTCCTCCTTTTTAAGGTCACAGGAAAAGCTATTTTTCCATCGATTTGACAACGAGATTGCTCATTTGGTTGTCAGTTAATCAAGCCATCACAGGTGAATTTCACTTTTGATGACGATAAAGCTACGACTTAAGGCAGACAAATAAAACATATGCAGTAATCTTTACATGAGATTAGTGCGCCAATTCTGTATTTTTTTGTAAAAGTAAAATTATCTTCCATTGAATACACCGAGAGAATTACTAGAATTATGGCAAAGACATTATTTAGCGGAAAAGAGAAAGCGAATTTCCACATTGTAGGTTACAATCGAAGTGGCGGGGATTACTTTCATCTTAGTAGGCCGCCGCCAATTCATGCATAATTAGCATTGTAAATGGTGTCATCTCACGAACGTTTTCTTTTCAATGACGCCCTGGGGATAACATTAGGTAGGCTGTTTGTTGATGATCATTGGCATTTGGCTATAAATCATGGTCATTATTAACTTTCAGATTCACACTGGAAATAGTCCAGTTCACGTTAATTAGCGAATTACAGTTACAGGGAAATAAAACTTTAGGAAAATTAAGTTTGCAAAACTTCACGGCCTAGACAGCGAAGGTAATAGCAATCAGAATGAGATTTTTCTAGGAAGGCATTTCAAAAGCAGCAACTAATGGAGGTCATGCATATTCGAATCGCAAGATTATGGGAGCTCGCCAATTCTCGCTTATCGAAATAAGGTGATATCCTTTATGGTTCGAGCTAGGATCTTACTTTACAATGTAATGTAAAAGACTAAAGTCAAGGAAGTCTTGTTATGGAAAGACAGATTTTCCATTAATCGATTTTCGACAAAGTGCTTCCACTATGATTACAATGGCGCATGCAATTCATTTCAACTTCAGGTTCTTCAATAAATTGTTCTAAAACTATAACTGTTCCCTCATAAAACCAGTAGAGTGCAAATTTCTCAACTCAATCGAGGTTTGATGAATTTGATCTTATTATCCTCAGGGGTACATTTCGGTCCTGTGTGAACCAATGGAATTAAATGGTGTTACCCGCTGACGTGGGCAAAAATTCTCACCTTTCAGTTATGGAACGAGGACTAGGAGAACAATAGGAAATTCTGCGAGGGCATTACTTCGAAGCGCTGAAAGACCAAGTGCGTTCATTCTTTTATTTGTTCTCTCGGTAAAATGGTTCACTTACATTATTGTGCTTCCATTGGAGGTTACGAATCACCAGGAGGACGCTTCAGTCAGTTTTAGTCTCATTCTTGACCCCCTTTAAGCACAGCTCCCTTTCCGATAGCCCACGCACCCCCACTCTTTCCCTCGTCGATCATCCCACCCCTTAAGCCCACCTCCAAACCCCTCCTCCGAACACCCTACCATAATCCCTCGGCACCCCCCCCCAATGACCTCTCCAGAAACCACCCCTACCACCTCCCCATTCGTCTCCCCGCCATTCCTCCGACTCGCTACCCCCCTCCACCAACCTACACGAAGCCGTCTCCTTCGAGGCATTACAGAAAGGCGCAGACAATGAATCCGAATTGTCTCACAATGGAAGATGATTCTCTTCCGTCACTCATTACCAGTGCTTTGTCGTGCGAATCGCGTCCTCACTTCCCCCATCCCCCATCTCCACCCCGCCCACGCCTCCGGGGTCGCTCGGATGAATGTGTCGGTGTGATTGTGTGTGTGTGTGTGGTGGTGCGAGGCTATAAGTGTTGGTGACCCGATTTCGCACTCCACGCGAGAGGCCAAGGGATCGATGTGAAGTGGGAACTTGAGCCAAGTGGGCGGGCGGGGTGGGGGAAGGGATGGGGAAGTGGAGGCGGAGACGAAGACTCCGCCCCCACACATAATGTGATCCTCCCCGCTCCTCCCTCGTTCCCCCCCCCCAACCCTGCCCCGAATCCGAACGCCCGTGTCGTTCGCCTGAATCTTCTTCTGGATAAATTCGCGCAGCCTCATCCCCTCTGCATTGCCTAAAGACCGATTGTGATGCATTCGTACCGTCGATTGCGGAGGAAACATCATAGTTACAACGGAAACAACGAATTGATTCCGGGTGTAGATCAAGAAACTCTTCAAGACTCCACTAAAAACCATTTATATACTCACTTTTGGAGAATGTTTCAACGTTGACCCTTAATTCTGGTTAGAAATGCTATGCTAAAAGGTATTAAAGAAAGGTGCACCCAGTGAAATTTCATGCAGAGTAAACTATGGTAACATGACTGGTTTTGCTCGTAACGGCAACATTAGGCATGAAATATTTTTTATCACATACGAAGCTATATACTATAATATTATTATCACTTACATAATATTACGTATATCATATATTATTGTTACGTTCGATAAATTAACGACTGGAAACGTTTATTTCATTGAAGGGAAATGTAATATTACTTAATTTAATTAATCAGCCTATTTTTTGCAGTAGCCTACCGGGTTATAGTGGTTATGATATATCCTGAAACCACGCACTACTCTACTCATAGGCTCTAATTTGTAATAGTTATCAGGAGAGGTGATCAACGGCTAAGGCCATTCGCGCCATTGTCCCCCTTTACATATGCACAGCGTTCAACTGTATGCTACTGTTTGTATAGCCGACTCATTAAGACCACTTAACACAACCCGAAAAGTAGAGAGAGGTTTGGGGCCATTTACTCCGCTCTCGTAGCGTCATTCTCTGTTTGAACTCATATTGTGACACATCTACGTAATTCGAATGAATATATTCTAACACCCTCAAGCTCTAAGATTTACGGATTTATATAAAATAACAGCAAAGCGTAATTTAGATTTTGGATATCAGTGCCAAAAAATACATCTTCAAGGCCACAATAATACCGTGGTAACGGCAGTTGGCTGCTGAAACCATCACCGAACTTAACAAAAACATTGACCTGGAAAACTGTCGTTGAATAAGAGACGTTTGACGAATTCTTTTGATCTCTACGGGTTCTCAAATGATGCGTCTATCAACTCATTATTTACATAAAATGTTTGTATGTTGCAATCCCCTTTCTCAAACTCTATTAACGTGTAATATCCCTCTTCTGAATAATGAGAGATTGCAGTAGTCGTGAATAATTCGATATATTTAATTGCGGCAAACGTACGAATGCCCAGGTCATTTTCGCAAGATTGTCACTGCTTGCTCTGGCATAGTAAGTAATGACAGCTAGGTAGGAGTTTGAAATAGAAGTAAGAGTGGACGTCAACTAACATCTGCAAAAATGTGTCAAGGTATCCGTAGTTCAACTTTGGTGGAGGGTGTACCGCGTTATAAGTACTCTTTTAACAGTGCTACGTTGGTAACATATAACTTTACCTCACTAAGGATTGAAACTAGACTTGAATACAAATGAATACGTAAAATAAATTGATTTTAATTCACTCAATGAGATTAGTCAATGAGCTGTAGAATTTTACGTTGTTTGAATTAAGAATCAGATAATAACCCAAAACATTTTTAGTATCAAAGGAGTAGCATACTAAAAGAGCAAATTTTAATTTATAATTTAGTTTTCATCAATGTATACTTCCATCTAACCTGTCTTTGATGGAGCGCGCGATATTTCTGAAGAATTTCACGAATTTCTTTAGTGTGACCGGTTTCTTAGGGGAAATAGGCTGGGAACCACTTGAAGTGTGGAGAGAACAAGCGAGACTTAGACTTATAGAAAGGTTCGGAACAAACGAGTTTAACTATGACACTGAAGAAATTCTAATGGCCCCACACTACTTGGGTAGATCAGACCACAAAGATAAAATAAGGGAGATAGATTCCACGACAGATAGATACAAATACTCATTCTTTCCCCGAACAATCAGAAATCATAATAGTAAGAAACCGGTCACTTTATAAGAAATATTAAAAACATTGAATTTACAAGTCGGAGCAAAGTTAAACACTCCAAATTAGGTATACTCTCAGGTGCATGTGTATGTAAGATGTAGTTTGAGTGTTTGCATGCATGGGGTGTAAGTGTTCTTGCATGAATGTATGTCATGTTTTCTTTGTGGATGTATGAATTTGTGGTTCTAGCATGCGGTTTTTTTTCTTTTCTAAATTACGGGTGGTGTCCTAACACACCCCACTACACGCCCTTACGGCGGCTTGCGGGGTATTAAGTAGATGTAGATGTAAAGAAATCGTAGAATTCATAGCCGAGAAACTCACGACGTCTTCATATATTGCCGAAGTGAGCCGCGACGGTTCCAATACAATTACAGGAAAAAATGGTGCAATCAATAGAATCCTGGAAAAACAAAAATAAGCCTTCGCATTGGTTCACTTATCTCCTGCATTTATTTAGATGACCTTCCACACCGACACCTTATTTGGAGTGCGTTACGGTGGACCTCTCCACTCAACGCGCACCTATTTATTTTGGAGGTTTCCAACTGTAAAGATCTATTTATTGTGGGAACTGAAATAATGCCTTCTAATGTGTTTGTTGCTGGAAATACCTGGTTTAAGGCACTTACTGGCTGGATCAATGAAGTAGCATCTAAAAAAATGTCCGACTGGTTAAACTGAGCAGTCACTAAGGAAACTTATCCGAGCCATGTGGGCTTCTACAGCAATTAAAGCTGTCTTTTATTCAGAATATGCTTTTCTTTCTCCGGTGATCCAAAATGTTGGTGTTATACAAATTTAAATAGTTCATCCTCTAAGAGCCATAAAAAATTAAGAAGTCATGGCACTATGAATGATTACTCCTCTCATTGCAAGAAGGCATTTCAAATGTATGCCTTCCATGTCCACTGGTGAGGAGCCTGAAATGGAAATGCAGAAAATTTCTCCACAATGTTATCTTTTTTTTGCTAGTTTTCTTAGTTTCCAAAACGGCATCCCACCTTTCTCACGCAAATCCTTAAAGAGCATAAGAAACTTTCCCCGGAAAAAGACCACGTTCCAAGACTCAGCCTATGTGAGAGTAGTCATGCTGACGAGTCGAAGAATTTGTTATGTATTCGTCGACCGTGCAACCCGAGCCCGGGGCGAGGTGTACTGGGACCCGCAAGGTAATGAGATTGGTACTACGTGGAAGATTTGGATTATTGTTGGGGGAGGGTGGCGAACCGAGGGGTCCCCAATGCCTTATGACCCATCCCTCTTTTGGACGCCTGATTGCGTTATTGAGAGGGGGGAAAAGGCCGGGGGTTGGACTATTATGGCTGAATGCCGGTGGGTGGCGGTTGAAACAGGAGATGGAAGTCCAATCCATAGTGAATGTGGACATAGCAACAGAAAGATGCTTCCGCTGCATTGCAAGAGAGGGGAAGGTTTCTCTGTGGCTACTGACGGTATTCAGGTGGGGATTCGATTGGAAAATTGGTACCATTTAAGTGCAATGGCTTCCTACTTTGACGGAGGGCCTTGAATTCGAATCCCGATTACATCAGAATTTTTAGCGGTGTTCTAATACATATTTGGATGTTACGTACATGACCCTACTTAAAATACATCATTATTGTGGGAACTAATCCCACATTTCGCCATCAGTAGGCTTAATTCTACATGATAGCCTGCAAGTCACCTCTACGGTGTGCGCCAGCATTTTATAACCAGGCATGCAATACCAAAAATAAGCTTAAGTTTAATTTGTCCCCTCACTCCCATCCTCAAGACCTATTTGCAACTAGGTTTTACTAGTAATGAATGTGAACACTGGATTTAAATTGGACTTCGAGAGCGATAAGTTTATGACTGGACGCCGTACAAGTTACTAACGCTGGACGCCGTACGTCAAGTCACTCTTGTGATAGAAAAGAACCACTACAGTGCTAAGGGTGACTATATTTTGATTCAAAATTTTTATGACAGAAGGCAATATATTTTATTTCTGCGAAATAAATCTCAGGATCGAGGTGAACCTCCGAAAGGATGGAGTATATTTTAATATGCTAAAGAAAAACAAAATTATTATTATTTTTTAAAGTAATTTTTAATATTTTGTCATCTTTTTAGTACGTCTCATGAGCTAATGTTCAAAACAATTAACTGCGAGTTTTTACCACCTTCTAATACCTTTAATAACATTTTACCGTCTCCCTGTTGTAATCGCTGAGCGCTGTCTATTTCAACAAATATAACTGGGCTATAAAGGTAGCGCTCCTGATATTCAAAGGATTAGATTTTGGTACAGGATTCACTATGGTAACCATAGGATTTTTCAAGGTTAATGATGACTATCCTATCGGTGCACCTGATGAACCTGAAAATTGACCTAAATGGTTTCTCACGTAATGAAAGGCGGAATCAGGCAAATCACGAGTGTAAAAATATTTCCTAGACTGGGACTTGAACACCGGATCTTTCCACTTGCTGGGCGGATACCCTCAACCACTTGAGCTATCCAGGACCATAGACTAAAACTTTGACGTGGTGAAAGGGCTTGGACGTTCCGATGACCCCTTCTCTGTGATGGCTGGATCAAATAATAATTGCTCCTTAATAATGGCAGGGTTACCCATGCCAGATTAGTCGAAGTTGAGGAGCCGGACGAAAGGTAGTCCACGCAGTGTCTGTTCCTCAGTGAAGCGGCTGCAAAGGCGTATGACCCCAGTGGGGAGGCCAGCAAGTGACGGTGTCAGGTTACAAACACTATTGAGGAAGGCAACAGGAAACCACCTCAGTTATCATTCCGAAGACTTAATAATGGAAAACACATAGAATATGAGTCCTGGCAACTACAGGGCGCGGCCCAATCGGCTGTGTGTCGTGCCCGGCAGCGGGGGAGGCAAGGCTTCCGCGGTCGTAATCCCACGAAACCCTTGCAAAGGACACCCCACAGCAGCAGGGCAGAAAACGCAGAAGAAGAAGATATTAGTTAAAATAGGAATTTGGATTGAGCAGTCTGCGACATGTAGAGGTGCGGATTAGCCCCCTTTCCCTCCAATCTATTCCTATTTTCTGCGGAATACTCATTTTTTTCCCAATTCACTCTGTCAAACGCTTTTTCTAAATCTACGAAACAGGCAAATACCTCCTGGTTGTGTTAAATATTTCTCTCGATTAATAATTTCATTACTGCAATGGCATCACGCGTATCTCTCCCCTTCCTAAAATCAAACTGATCGCCCCCTAAGTAATCATTTGCCCTACTCTCTATCCTTTTGTTTATGATCCTAAGAACAACTTTAGCTGCGTGGGATTTTAAACTTATCGTCCTGTAGTCCTCACATGATGTAGCCTTTACCTTTTTCGGAATAGGAACTAAAACTGATCTCACAAAGTCTTCCAGCCAGATTCCTTCCTCATAGATACTACGAATGAACCCATATAGCTGCTTCCTCCCAAATTTTCCTAAACATTTTAACAGTTCAGCGGGAATGTTATCCACCCCCACGGCCTTATTTAGTTTCATCTCCCTTAATGCCCTTCCAATCTTATCCTCGAGTATGCCTGGACCTAAGCTATCTTCCTCTACGTCATGTTCCTTTTCTATGTCTAACTTTGTTGGTCTAAGCTCTTTACTATACAGTTCTTCTATATACTCCTTCCATCTCTCTTGGATCTTTCCTGCGTCAACCATTACCTTACCCGCCTTATCTCTAACTGCTATCGTTGATCTCCCTTTCTTACTTCCCGATAAAGATTTAACTTTGCTGTACAGCGCACCGATTTCACCCTTCCTCTACAGACTTTCCATATCCTCGCACTGCGTCTTCCACCATGCTTCTTTTGCTTTATTTGTTGCCCGCCTCAATTTGTTGTTTGATTCTTTGTACTTCATTTTGCCTAATTCTGTATTTACATTCTTCCATTTTCGCCGCTCATCCATCTTTGTAATCATCTCGTCCGTGATCCATGGCCTCCTAGTCCTTTTAGCGTTAACGGTTCCAATAGTGTCTTTTGCGGCTTTGGACAACCCTTTCTTGATACTTTCCCATTTTTCTTCGATAGTACTTAGCTCTTTACCACACTCCATGATTTTCTCTACCGCCTGTTTGTATTCCTTCCTTATCAACCCATTTAATACTTCTACATTCCATTTTCTAACTCTGCCCCTGCCTTATCTTTTTGAAACGGACGCTACATTTCATAACAACTAAATTGTGGTCTGAGTCCGCATCCGCTCCCGGAAAGCTGTGGGAATTTATCACACTGTTCCTAAACCTGTGGCTAACCAAGATATAATCTAGCTGATACCTTTCTGAGTCACCTGGCATTTTCCATGCATACCTGCGTCTTTTGTGGTGTCTAAACCAAGTGATGACTAGCCCCTGTCTCCTGCAGAACTCAACTGCTTTCTCCCCGCGGTCATTCCTTGTGCCTAAATCGTAGTCCCCCACCTCATCTTCATCTCTTCCTTCGCCTACCGTCGCATTCCAATCCCACATCACTATCATATGTTTCCCTGCAGGAACACACGCGATGATGTCCTCGAATATATGTGTATCATATCGACCTCTTCCTCCGTATGGTTGCTCGGCGGCATGTATAGCTGAACAATGACCAAGTTCGTCGGTTCTGCTCTTATATCTACTAGTAATATTCTAACCATTCCTTGTTCTTTGTTGAATACGCCTCTTTCTGCCTCTTTATATAATATTATGGCAACCTTTCGTTTGGCTCTCATCCCTCTATAATTATTACTCCAGTAATCTCCACTATCCTTCCATCTCACCTCGCATAAACCTAAAATATCTATACTCCCCCTTTTCAGTTTTCGCTAAACATTCTCTAATTTGCCTGTCCTCAAAATTATCCCAACATTCCAAATTCCTATTTTAACTAATATCTTCTTCTTCTTCTGCGTTTTCTGCCCTGCTGCTGTCGGGTGTCCTTTGCAAGGGTTTCGTGGGATTACGACCGCGGAAGCCTTGCCTCCCCCACTGCCGGGCACGTCACACAGCCGATTGGCCCGCGCCCTGTAGTTGCCAGGACTCATATTCTATATGTTTTCCATTATTAAGTCTTCGGAATGATAACTGAGGTGGTTTCCCGTTGCCTTCCTCAATAGTGTTTGTAACCTGACACCATCACTTGCTGGCGTCCCCAGTAGGGTCATACGCTTTTGCAGCCTCTTCACTGAGGAACAGACACTGCGTGGACTACCTTTCGTCCGGCTCCTCAACTTTGACTTATCTGGCATGGGTGACCCTGCCATTATCAAGATTATCAATTGTTATTACTACAGCCAGCACAGCTCTAGGGGTCATCGGAACGCACAAGCCCTTCCACCACTCCAAGGTTGTAGTCCGGGGAGGAAATAATAATTATATATATATATATATATATATATATATATGTATATATATATATATATATATATATATATATATATATATATATATATATATATTCACACATGCAAATGGGTTTTTATAATTTTAATTAGTTTTTCCCAGCACCTGAGCAAATATCGCTATTAGTTAAGCATGAATTTCACAGCTGTAGTTTTAAATGTCGGTTTTTTGGGATGCGAAAGAATTCTTTCGGATCGATAGCAATTTGAAAGTTCTCTCAATCCATATTTTGAAAAAGTGAATACATTTTTTGAGGGTATTGTTCTAACCTTTTAACGAAACTGGACGTAAAAATTCGTGAAAGTAGGCCTAGCATGCAAAGGAAAAAATTGTTTTTCATCAGGACAACGCACCTGCCCGCAAAAGTGTCTTGGCGATGGGAAAATTGAGGGATTTCTACTATGAAGTGATGGAACGTCCAATCTGTTCCCCGGATTTGGCTCCCTCGGATTTCCGCCTCGGTGGTCAACAATTTTCGTCAAATCAAGAAGCGATTGTGGCTGCAGGAAAGAACTTTGCACCACTTCCGGAAGAACATTAAAGGGACGGGATGATGACACTGGGAACCGCTAAATGAAATTTATTAAAATTGAAGGCGACGTTGCGAAATAAAATATTTTTGAAAACTAAAATTTTTATATGGTCATATTTCATCGTCAAACCGAGAACTTTTCAGGTCACCCTTATTGTAAGAATTTATAGAATGCTGCATTGAACCAAGAAGTACTAAAACTTACGAATGCAATGACGCCAATGAATATGCATAAGTGGATAATATGATACATGAAAGCACTATCGGCAAATTAACGGAAAGAGTCATGAAAGAGATACCAAGCATTTCAACGGAATCCACATTTCTTTCGACATGGATATTTTGAGCTGCTCCCACATCAATTAACGGAGGTTTAATCGTCGCGACGAAAAGATTATCGCCCACACGGATTAGTGCGATGCAAGAAAAGATGAAAGGGCGGAACGAAAATGACTGATTGCCGATGCGTGTCACCTTTAGTGCTCGTAACCAAGCCACCAATGCTTGCCTTGAAACATAAATATCCCGTATAATTACGAAATAATCTGTGCTTTGGTGCCATAACGAAACGTTCGAAGACCTCGATATTTAACGTCTGGAAAAAACCCTTTATATTTCAGTATCACGTTCAAGTAAATGAGATCCTCAGGACGTGTACCTTGTCAGATTCATCTAATGGCAATTAAAAAAATATTCTGAAGGACTGCGCGTGTCTTAACTGAATATCCAAGGGGCATCACACATGCTCTTAATGGGTAGGAGAAAAAATTATTTCCCATTCTATTTTTTCGCCTTTCATTTCAGTATGCTTCTTCCAAAAAAGTCGTTAACGTCATGTGACTACCCTCCGGGTCAACTAATAAATCAAATCGACCCTTTAGTATTACGAAAGCGTATGACCATTCATATTCTTTGGTCTTTACTTATCAAGAGGCTGATGTCACATAATTCTCGTGAAAGTATACTTAAAAAGGGTTTGCAAAATTAATAAGATATGATTCATACTATTTACCGCTATTAATATATCAAGTAGAGAGCGATGAAATATTGGGTGAGAAAAACAGACAGTGAAAACTTGACACAAGTTTAAGAAATATTGTCGTAATTCATCCACACTACATGTTATACTAATCTGAGTTTCAGCTACATAAAAGCACAACATTTCCGATGGAATCATTATATTTTACAAAACTTATTCGTGTAAAGAAGGGAAATATTTTAAATCTTAAATTCCAGGCAATAATGAGTTTTTGCGTGGAAAAGCGTCAATATATTTTAAAATATTTCCAGTAAGTGCGATACTTTAAACGGATTCCTTACAGAATCCTCGTTAAAACGTATGTGTGTAGTAAGTGAATTTGTAGCGTGACATTAATTTCGAAAAATCTATAACAACCACATTTTAATCGTTGAAGAAATCGCTAAAAAAATTTGCGACCATACATTTGCAGAAAATATTAGCTTGTCAAGGCAGAAAAATGAACATTCTGGCAATTAAAAACGAAATATTTGCGCTTAGCCTGTTAACCAAATGTAACATTAATTTAATATTCGCTAGGTTATTTGGATGGGCCAGGTCGTGGATTCGAGTCCCACCTAGGACATGGGAACTTTATCAACTTTGTTGTTACGACCATTTTGAAGCCTGATGGCTGGACTAAGAGCAGATTACTGTCATCTACATACCGCCATACCGTCAGGTTACATGGACAGCCGAAGGCATCCAGAGAGCAAAATAAACTGTTACAGCCCAACAAAAAGTCTTCCATTCTACTTCAGCACCAGGGAGTATTGCGCAATGGCAAGGCGTATGTCATCCGGTCGTCATAACTCCATTGAGATTTCAGATTAAACACAAATGTCTTCCCTAAAGTTTGTTTGATACTGTTGATCAAAATGTTCTAAATGTACTTAACCCTCAAACGTACAAAATTCACTTGATCAGGGAAGGAGGGGAGTTCCTCCTATGGTTTCACAGAAGGTACTTGTCCGTACCAAGAGTTGTAAACAGTTTGACATTAGCTGGGGATGCCCAGGAGTCATTGTCAGGACATCAAATGACGGCGGAGTCGCTCAATGGAATTTTGAAATTTAAATAGGACCTCTGAACTATCATTGGTATTTGAAATTCCTTCAGAAATATTAAGAATAATTACAAATTGAAAATATACCACTCTGTAATATTTTACAATATTTATTACGATACCTCGACCAGTTTCTTGACAGAAGCGTCATTTTCAAGAAATGTTTACAATTAAAGTCGATCTTTGCTAAATATTTCATTGTTCCATCAACCTTCGTTAGATTTTAAGCCTAGAATTTTCAATATGTCAGTCTTAAACTGGATTTTTTTGGAAATTTTTCAAAATTTAACGTAATACAAGATTATGGGATACAATTTGATGACTTTGTCCCAATCAGTCATTCTCAATCTTAGTATCCCCTCTGGAACCCTTAATCTCCTTCCATACAAATGCATAATTTATGCACATGTATATTATATATATATATATATATATATATATATATCACATAGATTGGGTGGAGCTGCAGGTGTCCATTGAGGCTTACCCGGGAATCGAACCCATGCCTTTGGTCAGTAGTCCAACGCTATACATATATATATATATATATATATATATATATATATATATATATATATATATATATATGCATATATATATGCATATATATATATATATATATGCATATATATATATGCATATATGCTGCTGGTTTTCCCTTGCAAGGGTTTCGTGGGATGACGACCGCGGAAGCCTTGCCTCCCCCGTTGCCGGGCACGACACACGGCCGATTGGGCCGAGCCCCGTGGTTGCCAGGACTCAAAATATCTCTATTGTCCATCATATTTTTCTAGGGAATGATAATTGAGGTGGTTTCCCGTTGCCTTCCTCAATAGTGTTTTTAACGTGACACCATCACTTACTGGCCGCCCCACTGGGGTCAGACGCCATTGCAGCCGCCTCACTGAGGAACAGACGCTGCGTGGACTACCTTTCGTCTGGTTCCTAACCTTCGACCTATCTGGCATGGGTGACCCTACCAGGAGCAATAATTATTACTCCCGCCAGTACAGCTCTAGGGGTCATCGGAACGCACAAGCCCTTCCACCACGTCAAGGTTGTAGTCCGGGGAGGGATGCATATATATATATATATATATATATATATATATATATATATAAGACCTAACTATCTAGAAGGCTATTGATTATAATCATGCACCCCTATATAATAATTACACCACTATTATAACGTCTAATATTCCATTGTTAAAACTGAAAGAGATGTTGCCAACTACATCCTAGCAGGGATTGAATTTACTACCGCTTGTTTACGCTACAATAATAGCATATCTACAGTTTCCATTTAACTGATATTTTTGTTGGGGTGTGATACGCTAATTCGCACGCCACTCAACCCTTCCTACATACCTTTTCGAGGTGAGCAACGCTTCCCCCTTCATAGCATTGGCGCATTTTTCTCCCCGGCTGTAGAGAGACCCTGACATTGTAAGTCGATCACTCGCGAAAAGTTTGCCTTCTCAAATAGGAAAGGGATTCGGAGGCAGAAGAGAGGTCACCGTTTAACACCATAATGAGACAAATGCTGTGCACCACCGCATTTCACGTAATGTGAAATAAGGCGTCACGTAAGGGCGAAGGTGACAGATGCATTTCGGGCGGAATACCAGCCGGGATGACGCATTAAAAAAAGATTGTTTGGGGCGAAGGGATCCAGCCACCCATAGGATTTCCCCCGATTTGCTGAGTTTGGCTGTCATTGCGAAAGGGGAGGAATACGGAAGCCTGGGATGGGATAACCAGAGCTTCGGGAGGGATGAAGAGGGGGAAGGCCTCCTCTGAGGAAAGCAAGGTGAAGCGAAGGAGGGAAGGGATCTGAGGGAGAAGGGCTCGAGGGGCATAGGGCTCTTGCTAGGTTCGCTCGCATGCAGGGCTTAGATGATGACGAGTCGGGAGGCCGGACCACTACCATAACCTTAATCCCTTTCATTTCCGCATTAAGGGGTGGAGGCGGCGGAGGAGCTGACGTCTTCACCCCTACAAAACACCCTTACCCCGTCCTCCTTCCCCTGGAGAGACCGCGGGTGGGGGTGGCCATCATACCCTGTGCATCCCCTAATAACCCTCACTCCTCCGGGTCGAAATCTTCTCGCTATTGTCTGCTGCCCGCCACTGCCCCTCGGGTCTCTCGCGGAGAGGAATGCACGAGGTCGGGGGAGATGGACCTTCCATTAGCCGTAAGGGGAGGAGGGAGAATATGGATTCGGAGGACTGTGGCAGATGGCGCTATGGTTGCCGGATGGATGGCTTTGGAGAGGGACGGCCGAAATTTCGGGGTGAGGGCTAGGGGCAATGGGGGAGAGGATGGAGCGGAAATTAGGGAAAACGACATGGGGGGATGGGGGATGATCGGATTTGGCTGGCGGCATAACTAACAAGAATTATTGGTGCAGAATTGGGATGCAGCTTTATGGGCTTCATGGCCGGAGGTATGCACTGAAAAATGAAACAGTGTTAACTTCCAATGCTGTTGCGTTGCACGGTGGTGAAGGGTATGATGGAAAATAAAAATACGTAAGAAAATATTCTGAATCCAACACCTAATAATAATGATATTTACACAATTTGAAAGACACAGCTTAACGTGTGTTGCCTGAACACTTTTCTGGCAATAGATCCGTCCTCCATCCATCCTGGTTCTTTCGTCAGATGAATGTAGCAGCTTAGCAGCGAAATTAAAAGAAAACCGATTACTTCATTCGCGTGCGTACACCTTTATACTTCTTTATTTAAGATTCGAGCTGAAAATAACTTGTATCCTGACTTTGATTTTGGAACTATCATCTACCGTTTACGTTTTAGTGCACGATGAATGGAGTTTCGAGTTTGAGGAATTATCTTTTAATCATGTAATGGCTTAATTTTCTTTCGACAAGAGATTTGAAAATTCTCCAGTGGTAGATGAGGACTGTCCAAAATCTACTATCTATGTACCTTGAGTGAAAATGAGTCTTATAATCTTACTTGCCACCTCAGGAGTAATCACAATGAAATACAATGCCGCTCAAACCAGCTATCGAATAATCAATTAAAATTAAATTTCCACAATTCATGACTTAGATATATTTCTGGATTTCTTTAGTTAGATCGGGCCCTCACGGAGTGTCATGGTTTCATTGGCGAGCAGAGTCATCGCCATAAGGTTTGATCTAATGGCGAGAGAATAGATCAAAGATTGGAATGCATTAAGAATTTATTTGTGTAAAAATGAAAAGTTTGATCTAATTTAAATCTGTCAATTAATTCCTACCACGATATGTATACTTAACTCAACAGTTGATTTTTAAATCAATATTCTCCCATACAAGTATGCGGAATTGAAGAGGGGATTATTGGTGTTGGAGGCGAGGGTGTGTTTTGTTTGGAGAAACAAGGGTATCGATTATCACTGCACTGTGTGACAAGTTCCAAGAAACTGCAGAATATGTCGCGACATTTACTTTTAACGGAGTCATCCGCTAAATGTGAATTGCAATGCAACAATTTCAGAGTGAAAAAATCATTGGCCTTGACCCGGATTCAAACCCGGATCCCTCAATGTAATAATAATTCCTCCATTCGATATTTAACACGGCCGAAAGTTTAATTAGCACATAAAAAAACTTTATGATAGGTAAAACATTTATATTAAATAATTGTAAAAATGTTTCTACAAAGCATATTTTATTGAGACATCACGGACTACTTGCATTTTTAAATAGTTTCTAAACTTTAAAAAATGTCCAAATAAAGACACCCTCTTTAGGTGAAGATGGGCAAAAATTTCAAGCCACAGAAAGAGAAAAAATAAAGCTGCTTTTGACTTACGATTTTTGAAATATTCCTCCTCCATTCTCTACTTCTGTTTTTCCTTAGGTTTCCTAACTCAATACAACTGAGGAAATGCACCACTGTCGGCACACATAGACTCTCACCTAAAAATAAAAAAAAATCACAATAATAAAATCGGATAATATAAGAGTGCAAATATGCACGCTAAAACAAAAAAGTGGTTAAACCTCACATACCTCGAACGAAATGAGAGAAAAACGGGCTTTCAATAAGTTCTGACCAAATATCAAAGACCTTAAAGGCTCATTTAGTAAATCACTGTTCATGATAAATCTCACTAAGCTTCCATAATTCGATTGAAACTTTTATGAATAAAAATACCTTATTTTTTGTTTATCGAGATTGTATTTTATTACATTTTCTAAGTATTATACCTTATTCTTAAATGTATACATTACTCAGACTATTATGAGTGGTTGTTAGTCATCATTCAAACCAGCAGCTGTCCATATTCTAATTATTAACCTAAATATCTTGTTTAATTACACCTCCGGTGTAATGATCAACGATCAGAGTTAGAAGAACATACCAAATAAATACGATGGCTGACCAGATAGTAAATTACGTTTCGGCCTAGCGTGGCGGTGGGTAAGGCTAGAGCCACATTCTTGGTGCCTAAACGTCCCTACACTCAGTTCAAATCCTACTGTGGTAGTATGCAGATTATAGTTCTTTATTTTTGCCCACTTCGAGGTGTTAAAATATCGCTTCAATAGAAAATCCAGCAATTTGTGAATTGTGATCTTTGTCAGGTTTTTCCTGGCAAAAAAAACCCCAGCCAATGGAAATACATAGGCAACTTTCTGAGGTGTAGGGAGACGGAATAATGAGTGATGGTGGAGTGGGGCAGTGGTGCATTCAGTTTAAAAATAGCTGCATCAATGTTCACAAGAGGACCGCAGTGGTCAGCCTAGACTTATGACTGATAAACTAACGGTGAAAATCAGCGAAAAAAATTCGTGAAAATCGCCGATTTATGATTACCGCGGCGCTCTCCAGCGAGAGGGACGAGGCTTGAAATACAGTGCTTTGACAGTGACGCAGGGATTGCATGCTGGAGTAAACAAAATGGAGGGTGGCAGATTCCTTCAGAAACGGAACTGAAAGGATTGTGTATCCTCATGAGAAATGCCTCAATTTGAATGTCGAATGTGGATGAAAATATTTTTTAAATGTCTTTTTTTAATAATACAGGTATAACTAAACTTCCTCTTATCGCCAGGTTCACGTTTAATTTCAAACGTAGGTTACTAGGTAGCGGCCTTATACCTATTTCGCAACGCCAAACATTTTCAAGAAATAAAAAAATTGCTAAAAATTCACGAAAATCTTAGGCATGTAAATAATTGAATTAAGTTATATGTAAGTGCAGGATAAATCATTTTAATGACAAAAAATTGCGAGAGTAAATTACGGATGAGTTAAGTGCGAATAATAAATCTTGCTGCAATAATTCACCTTTGTTTTGATTTGATTTATTTTGAGAGAGATGAAAACTTTCATCAAAATCTGACGGAAATTATTACCAAATAATTTTAGCCCCTTACGTTAAATTTTGAGTCCGACATTCAATTCTCCCAAGAGAACATCATGCATCATAATTCACTGAATGAAAAAAACCCTAAAAAATGAGTCTTACTATTGACCAAAACTGAAATATAAAGTAACCTTTACCACTGGCAATTTAAATGAACTTAACAGTAACCTCCAAAGTAAAAAATTATTGTAATTTTAGTAACCTTTAAGCCAGTATACGAAAAGAGAGAAAAATAAGAAGTCAGAATAAAACTGCCCTCCAAAAAATAAGTTTAAATGCCGAGAATGATACTGTTCCAACTCCTTGCTTTCTAGGGAAAGTAATGCAGAGCCATTAACTTAACATCCTCTCATTAACGACCTCATCCAGTCAGTCTCTGGTTTTCCAATACCTCGAGAATGGAGAGAGAAAGAGAGAATCGTAATGGTCTAAAATGACACAGCAGTGCATGCAGGCTGACTTGCTTCAACTGCGGGATACCCTTCCCTCCCCTCTCCTCTCCCCAACTCACATGGAAGAATACGCTCAATTAATCCCGGAACGGGACTATGGGAGGAGGGAGATATTTTCGGTCGCGGAAACATTATCCTCACAAACGAAGGAGAGACAAGGGGAGGAGACGGGGCGGCAGAGGTGAAAGGGAGGAGGAGAATAAAGAGGGCGGAGGGCATGGAGGAGTAGAGAGCTTTAATCTCTAGGGGTGGACGTCCGTGGCCCTTCCCGGCGCAACGCCACCCGCCTTTTTTTCCCTTCCCCTCCCCTTCCCTTGGAGGAGAACGGGGGCGCCCTCTAGAACGTTGTGTGGAGGGTGAGGGACGGCACGATTCACAAAAGGCTATTGAGGCGCCACTTGAACTGTGAGCGAAAGGGGGGATGGATCTTTTTCTTCTTTCTGCTCTGGATGACCTTCCGGTCGTTTTTCGGACCAAATGAATGGGCAAGTGAGTGCGGGGAGGGTTGAGGAGGAGGATGTCGAAGTAATATGTTGTATGGTGAGGGGTGAGGGAGCTAAGGGGAGAGAACAGTGGATAAAGGGCCGGCAGGGATGGGGAAAAGTCTTTTTCCTTTTTACGCAGTCCCGTTGCCGCCTAAGCATTGAACTGAACTTGTGTTTGTCTCTCTGTCTCTCTCCTCCCCTCTCCCATCTCCAACCGGACCACGTCCCACCATCGTCACCGTCCCCACACTCCCCGAAACCCATCGCTTCGCCCTAGCGCAGCTTCTTCCACTCCGCTTTCCCCACCCCACCCCCGGTCGAACCCCTCCTTCCCCCATTCTCCAGCGCTCTCTCGCCTTAAAGAGGGAGGCGGGACAGCGACGAACTGGGAGGAGCAGAGGGGGGATCATCGCGAAGGAAAATACTGTAATTGTGCGCCCGAGTAGACAAAGCCAAGTCGCCCATAAAGTCTCCCTTCTCTCACTCCCACCTTCGCCGTCCATCGGGAACGAAAGCTAAGAGACTTGAACGACAATATGTGTACACGGGTCGGGTGGAGCGTGCGACGGATGGGTTAGGGGGCAGGGGACGGGGCGAGCCGGCCACGAGGCAGCCGGGAACAAACAGGCCGGCGTCGGAACATTCACCTTGTCCCTTCCTTTGCCAAAGACCGTGCGCCTTTCTTCCTGTGTCCCGCAAACAAAAGGAGGAGGAGAAGATTTAGGTTCCTTTTAAGTATAGTCATTGAGAGTAGACATTTACAGGGCTTGACTGGATCGCTTCTGGCCTCCTCACTCGCACCAAACGATGAGGAACTTTAACGACCAAAGCGATTGCCCTTAATGCTAGACTATCACTGATTAATAAAAGATATTACTTTTTCACCAAATTCACTGAATCGAGCGAAACGGAAGCGACACAGTCGGTCATTTTTACACAGAGCAGTGCACGGACGATTCAAGTTTCACCTGAAAAGAATGTTATGAAGGTGCGAAGCAGAGATAATGAGATTTTGATATGTGGCGTACAGTTGAATAGGTCGGACACCTGGTCGTTCTGGGAAGAAAGTAAGTGTGGAATGACAGACAGACTTTTGAGAGACACGCGAGCGGAATAATTGAAAGAATGGAAAAAATAGAATTAAAGGAAAGGAAGAAAATTAATATTTTCAGCATTGGCAATTATGGCCAAAGAAAAATCGGTCACACTATAGCCATCATCACCGACTAGGGGTAAGTTTGAAGAAGAAATTCAAAGAAAGGAAACATAAATGTAGTGCAAAATTAGTTATAAATGATTTTTTATCCCTTTGATACAAGGGAGAATATTGGTTTAGAGAGTTAAGGGGGAGGAGTATTGTAGTGGTATCGGATAGAGCAAATGGAAGTCAAAATTATGTGCAGTTAAACGTTTTATCGTTACACTCGTGAAATGTCACTGTATTACACACGTATTGATACATGGTATCCTGCTAGCCATCGCTAGGATGTATGGCATGGGATAATTACACACCAGAGTACTAAAGACCCAGAATACATTTCCCTAGCACGGTCAGTCAACATTATTCTGATTCCTTATCTTTCGTGGGAAAAATGATGTCTTCTACATCTACATAAGACCTCGCAAGCCGTCGCAAGGGCTTATAGCGGGGGGGTGTTACGACACCACCCGTAAAGAGGAACAATGCCACATGCAAAATCAACAACATGAAAAACTACACCCACAGCAGCGTACACACTCATTCAAAAATACCTTCATCCAACACTCATGCAAACACATATACCACAAACCAAACAATATCTTAAATCTATCTTTTCTGCACTTGATCCCTGTATTTTTATCTACATGATTACATCACATGACATCTCCTACCTTCGTACGATGGGGCTGATAATTCATTTTCAAAATCATTGCTAAAGAGGCATCATTCCAAGTAACGCAAGATAATTCAACTGTTATTTGACCTTCTCTCCGTAAGTGATTCCCAACCTAGATCCACTAATAATTTCAATACGCTATATCAAAATAACGTTTTTCACATCTAGCTCCTCTACGCTGCTGTTACGCTGCTCCTTCCTGCAACGCTGAAATTTGAAAATCAATTCAACTTCATGAGGATCAATTAATTTTATCATGAGGATAAAATTTGTATTCTGTTTTGCCGACTTAGGAGCACTTAGCACGAGTCCTTCAGAAATTTTAACTGAAATCTACTCTCCTGCAAAATTGATAAAATTCAGACGCACATCTTCAATAAAAATAGAGCACCATGTAATCAACCTTAAAATTTCTTTGATGGGTGAGGCAAAATTAACCTACACACACTAAGCTATATAGAAAGTTTGAAATTCACGAATCAATGTTGGCCAATTCCTTCCCATGTGCTGCTTCCCAATAAGATCTGGTATCTGAAAAATCACACAGCCTGGGTGAAGTTGGGAGTCAATAACGGCATCACCTGAAATCGAACCCAGGCATTCCCATCAGCAACCCAGAGCTCTACCCATGCCACTCGATCATCAAAAACACTAATGCTTGCAAAGCTACCACCCATTTTTATAATATGCATTCTTATACAGATATTGTCCATATTTTTCAACACAATAATAGGTAATCTATTTATGAATGGTAGTTTTTCTAATGATTTCTAACAACTTTTAGGCACTTATCTATCCTATTGGATTCAATCTTGGTTGCCTTACAATAATTATTCTATTCAGTTGTTCGTACCTTCTACCTGGCTTCGTGCCGTTCCAAATACCTGTTCTCTTCCTTCCTCATCTACACTTACTTATTTACATAACATTCTCAATTGCATAATGCAGCTCTTTTGCTCAAATTGCAATCTCTTTAAATTAAACAAGTAGTAGGTACTCATTAAATCTCACTCTAAAAATTAAAATCACTCCATCTATTCTTGGGAAACTTGCGGTTCAAGGATGGGTCTAGTGACAGTATCACCATAAAATCGTAGCTAAAAATCGAATAAATAATCTTTCAACTTTTTCTAAAGAAAGACTTTCAGATATTCTACTATATAGTGACCGATTCTGTCATGGAGAACTGAAAGTATATATTTTCGCGCGAAAACCAAATGTTACACATTTGGCTTTGAGGGAAATTCTATAGAGATTATACTGGTGACAACATTTATTAATGAACTTTACAAAATAAAAAAATGAAGAGTTTTCCAAAATTGTTCAATAACAATTAAATAAAATTTTAGATTATTTAATTTATTTTAGCATAAAATCCATTTAAAAACAAAAAACCTAAAAGAACTCATCGCGACTAAGAAATGAGAAAATTTTGAACTGGAATAATATTAGATTTTTACAGATTTCTATTGGAAAGTGCTTACTTTGCACGGGACCTAGCGTGCATCTTGAATCGATAGGTAATCATTCAAGAAAATCACGACTTCCGACAAATTGGTAATGAGTCAGTGGGAGTTGAGACGAAATAGTGCACAATTGCCATGTCAAGAGATGTGTTAGGATGCAACTAACAAGAAACATTCAGGTCTTTAGTCTTTAAAATGACCTTGATGATATTCAGGTTCCGAAAAAAGCTGGTACCAGATGAGGTAAATAACTAGAATGACCTTTTTTTAATCAATGTGAAATTTAAAAGTAGCACTACAAGTGTTCCACTTATGGAGGATATCCGCTGATACAGGTTTTATACGAAATGCACGGACACGATGAAGTGAAATCACGGTGAAAGATCGAATGTAGGAACCCGGTGGGAGAAAAATCGGCCGGGGAAGACATAGAGTATCAAGCGAGGCACACGTGAAGAAGCGAAGGGGGGACCGAGGGTTTGATGCCGGGGATTGGGGCGCGAAAGGACAGGCGCGGATTACTCGTGGAGTCCTCCTGAGACGTCGTGTCCGTATAATAAGAGGGTGGGATAGAGCTCCGTCCAATGGTTTCCTTTTCTCAATGTCCCACTCTAAGGGGGTCTTATTTCTTTTCTTCCGAAGGAAGCGAGACGTCTTAGAGGTGTCCCTTTCTTCACCTAACGAGAGAAATGGAAGCCCCAGAAGAAAAGCTGTCCAGCCGATGATGAGTGGACCTAAGGACGGGAGAGAGAGAGGAATGAGAAGATTTCCTCCTTTCATTTAGCCTCATGCCAACCCTGGTCAATTCTGCTGGCAGTATTTCCTTGATATCAAAGAAGAGGAATCATTTTTCTTGCCAAAACCTAGAATTCAATAATTGTGATAACACCTCGCGACGTTTGAAACAGGGCTTCCAGCCAAAGAGTGTGGCGGTAAATTATTTAATAGCACTTCGTACTGCTGGAGCATTAAAACAGGCAATTCTCCCTTCGATTTTGCCAGTAAAGGTGATAAAGCGATGATGGAATGAAACTCAATGGAATTCAAGGCACAAAAAGTGGGCACCGAACTACGCAAGGCGTAGACTTCCTCCTCCACGTGCGAAGTCGTCGAGTTAGGATATCAATCTTCGAGCACACAGACGCATTTCAGTTATAAAGGCCAGTCATTGAAATAAATGGAAGGATCGCTTTAAATCGATTACGCTATTTATTTCCCCTCGCTATTTTCGACGCGATGAAAGACGGCAGAGTTCCTGTTAATAATTCACCCAACATCCTTCCAACTCACCCGCGTATTCCCTCACATCCACCGCATCCATTTCCTACCTCCCTAACCCCGCCCCCCCCGGTCTCCTCTCCCTCCCTCTCCAACTAAACGTTTCCCCTACCACCCTACCCCACTCCATAATGCCCTTCGCGCTCCCGAAGCGTCCGAAACCATCCGTCTCGTCCGCCTTCCACACCTCCTCCCGAGGAGATTAGTCGAGGAAATGGAGGGCAGTAATTTCGGCGCCCCGGGCCGCCAGCGCACACCTCCGCACCCGGAGCAACCGCGCGTGTCTGCGCGGTTGTTTTTTTCTTACCACCCCTCGGAACGAAAGAAGAATACATCACGATGAGCGAGAGTCATTAGCTTAACCAGGACAACAGAGCAGACGTTTGCAGTGGAAGCGCTCGCACGGGGCAAGCAAGGACATTTCCGAGCCGATGGAAAGGAAAATGTCACGCACGGACGTGAGAACCGATAAGTGAACGTCGGCTCGCATGAGCCTGCGGAAATCAAGCGCGCGCGGCCACATTCAGGTGAAGGAAAATGATTTGCATCTGTTTTCTCTCTCTTGATGGAACTTCAACTCACAAGGAGACGGCGTGAATGTTAACAGCATGACATCTACATCTTTACGATACCCTGCTGGCCACCGTCAAGGTGTTTGTAAGGAGGTACTTTCACACTAGGCATGCACAGCATGTGAAGAGTTTGCGATCACTCACCGTGCATGAAATACCGATAGTTACAATAATACTTCTGTCATAATTGGCAATTTAATACATTTGTCAAATTTGGGGATGAAGTAGACAGATCATGCAAACAAATAAACTTGCTATCCCTAAAAAATCTAGTGCTTTAAGCAAAAATCAAACAAGTGAAAGTACGCAATCAAAATAAGAAAGAAATGTGAAGGAAAGAGATCGATAAATTATAGGAGGTTTTAGTTGTTAGAATAGGTACACGTGGTTACACAAAAAATGTAAGCATAGCTCTTAAGTCTACCCCCCCATTGGTTTGTACCAACTATTTTTCCATAATTAATAAAGGATTGCGTTTAAATGATTGTACATATTCATCTTCCGAGGTCTATTAAAACCACTTTCCTTAACATTTTAAGAAAATCAGACGAAACAAATTGTCTGCTTAATCATGTAATGTTATTCCATATTAATATACATAATTAATGCACATAATTTTGCTAATGACTTGATGATGTTTATTTTTTAACTGGTCTTCGAATGTAACCTCCTCTCACGCCTCCGATCAATTATATAGTATACTGAAGCTTTGACCGTCTTGACACGAGTGCTGACAGAAGGACTTAAGTTAAAATTTATCCGTCCTTCGCTCATCCCAGTTTTTTGCATCCACGCTGTCGAGCGAATGAGAACGACCACCCCAACGATCTTTCACAAGGATGACGAAGAAAAGTTAGACGGCGATCAAGGTGTGTCCA